>NC_140030.1:89182876-90460381 GCF_963513975.1 Fringilla coelebs | reverse complement strand
ATTTATTTCTTTTTGAGGATAAAATAAATAAAAAACAAGACCATAATCAGTTGCTTAATGAACAAAACCATCATATGCTGATCATTATTTCAGCACAGATGTCTGTAACTCAAATTCTGTCAATCTGCCCATGCAACTCTGTTCTTGAATTGCTGAGAACAACTGTGTGGGTGGATGTAGAACATAAAATTGCCATGTGCACTTATGTTTTGTTTATGCAGTACTCATTTTTAAGAGTACTAGATTGGATTTGCTTAATATTTGCTTTGTGTGTGCGTATACATAATATTTACAAGCCCCCAAAACTAGGAGATGATCACTAAGACAAGCTCTATTAATGCAAGAGGCTGATATTGCAAACACATTCCATTTGATTTATCAACTGAAAGAAATAAATTAAGTGTATACACGCACTAAGGTGGTAGTTACTTCTAAAACTTGTACCTGAATTTATTGGTGCTTTTTCACCCATATATACTCCATACAGCAGAGATGACTTAGAAATAGGCTTCTATTGACAACTGAGAGCTTTCTCTTTCATAGCTCTGTCATTAGTGAGAATTAATAAAAATTGTAGAGTATTTTAAAAGAGTAATAGATTTAAAATATTAATATAAATTTAGCCTAAGTTTTTAATTTGTAACTTTTGCATAAGAGAATTCTTGCCTTTTTTTTTGGAAGGAGATGGTATTAGGGAGGCAGCCATTTATATCTCTCTATAAATTTAGAAATAATTCTGTATTTCACTTCTGTTTTCTGGGTACTTTTTTGTCTTGAGATAAGGCTTCTACACGTGAAATACTTCATAGCAATAGTTACTTACTAGCAGTTTTGGCAATAAAGGCATTGTGTTCACTGTTGTATGATGGGGATCATGAATCATTTTTAAGGTGTTGAATCTTATCTGAGGGTATCTACCTCTTGTTACATATGTCTAGTATTATTTTCAGGTTCCCATGCAGAATTTGTCTGAGGAAGTAAATGAAGGACTTGAAAACTTTATGATGTCATTATTGTAAAGCCTAAAGAATGAATAACACTTCTGGGGCAATAGGTTATGGTTTTTATAGACTATTTCTTTGCAATTGTGTGTTACTTGAATAAAAGCAGAGTGGAAATTGTGAAAACAATGCTTTATTCCAGGTGAGAATTTCTTTTATTGTATATTCTTTTATGCTCCAGTTTCTAGATATGGAAAGCATTAGAGGAACCTATAGTAAATATTGCTTTCACTATTTTTCAGCTTTGTTGTCATTGCTTTTTTTTCCCCCTTGATTTTCAGAGTTGCAGAAGCAAAGTAATTTTTTCATCTGATTGAGACATCAGTGTTGGCTGTCATTAAAATAACAATCACATAAAAGCCCTGTTCATTCTAGTTTTGAGAGAGTAATTTCAAAATCTCCAGGCCCTATCGATGGCTTGTAACACTTCCCAATTTTGAAATGTTGCACTGTAAAGTTGGATATTTTGCCTCTGGCTACTGGCTTTGACACAGATAACCAGAGGTCAAAGTTGTGTGCATGCTTTCCATGCTTTCTGCTGCAACACAATTTCTTCTTTTATAACCAGAAGTGAAATCTTATGATTGCAGTACCTTACTGTTCCTGAACTTTTCCTTTTAAACACTGTATGTGTAGGGAAATAAGTTCCCAAATAAAATGAATGGTATCCTTGGACATTGAGAGGGAAAATGCATCTTCAAGGTTTTCTGTTTTCACAGAGCTACCAGTCTTCTTTCACCTCTTCCTTTTTCCTCCCGGGCTGTGAGCATTTCTCTCTCAAATAATCTCCAGCAAAAGTTGTTTCAGATATGTTGTAGATACCGGAGGAAGATTCATTGTCCTTGTATTTAATTCCTTCTTTTCAGCATTTTCATGTGTAAATTCACAGGTTGGAGTCCAGAGACAACCACATCCTGAGTGCAGTATTATAACAAAATTTCCTGAATAAGACAGTTTGTGTTATGAACAAAAAACCCAGGCCACCAAAAACCTCCCTTGCAGTTGTGTTAGAGGAAATGTTCTGTACAAATGTCTCATTTGAAAGAGATCAATAGTAGGGTGTTGTGATGGACTAGAGAAAGATGCCATGCAGTGTTTCTCAATATTAACAACTAAATTACAATTGTGTTGGAACCGAATAGGACAATTTATGCCAGGGGCTTGACTTGAATACCTAAGTCTTTTGCTTTCTTGGCCCAGTGCCCACTTGTCAGTCATGCATAATTTCAGTTGTTATGAGACACATTTCAGAACATTCTATACAGCTATATTTGGACTAAATCTATCCTTTGCCAACAATAACACTGCTCTGTATTTACTCTAGCAATTCCATGGAGAAGGCAATAATCAATGAACATGTAGGATTGTCAACACCAGCTGCTCAAAAATCATGAAATTTGGTTTAAAAAACTGTTAGTTTATTAATATTTTAGTACATGTCACATTTTACCACTTCTCTGTCATGCCTCAGGCTATAAGGAACATGCATAGATCGAAGTCTCCTTTCACTTGATGAGTTTTAGTAACAATCTTCCTAAGTAATAAATGCAAAAAGTTGGAAAATTCTGTGTTGCAATGTGCTGAAGATATAAACTCTTGGAGCTCCACCCTCATATTAGGGCAGAGTGATCTCTGGGTACATGTTGAGGCAATACTCTTTGATAGAATGCAATGAATTCATGCTGTTCAGGAAGAAGCAGGAATAACAGAAGTTTTTCCACCAGAGGATCCCTGTTTCCTACTAACTCACCAGCTGGTGCCTTCAAGTAGCAGTACTTTACACCTAAGCATCCTTGTGAGAGCACTAGACACATCTTGTAAAGTTTTTTGGTTGTGTTTTAGCTAAGGGTGTGTCTAAGATGCAGAGCCAAAGAGTCATCTCCTGGGTTGTTCCTAGACACAGTTTTCCATGGCAAGGAAAATCTTATAGCCTTTGGCTGAGTCTCTAGACTGAGTGAATAGGAAACCAGGATCTTGCAGTGTTTCTGCCATGGCCACTCAGACTGAGATACAGGCTAAGAAAACTCTGGACCTGCAACTCTGGTGAAATGTCTGCAGTTCTTTGGATCTATAAATGTAAAACAAAGTTGTCCAATGTGTTAGAGAAATTGAAATATAAGGAGCAAACCCAGACATTTTCTTATTCAGCAGAGAAGCTTTAATCAGGAATATGCTTTTGGAGTGAACCTCCAAGTCATGCCTGTGCTTAGGTTTGTATCCCTGAGCAGGCTTGGAGCTCACAAATGGGATAGCATTTTGGATGAATCTGGGCTTCATGGTTGATGAAGAGACGCACTTAAGTAACACTATATGCTTCAGATGGTGTGGGTATCAGATTCTCTGCATCATCTCTTTCATTCTGCACATCACTCCTCTTCTGTCCACTCCTTCCTGGAGTATTTTTGGAGTAGAGTTACTCCTATAAATACGGCCTAGTAAATTGTGGAAGTTGGGATGCGAGGATGGATTTTCTAGATCCTAATACGTGCCTAGAATCCCTTTCACAGCTACTACCTTCTTCCAAGGTAGAGCTACTAAGCTCTTCTTCCAAGTACTGCTGTGGGATAAAGCCATTCAGAGCTGGCTGAGCTCTCACTATACTCAGGCCAAAAGTCCTCAGATTGATCATCAGCAGGCTGTATTCTAAGGGTTTCTATTTGACTATTCACAACAACAACAACAAAAAAAGACATGCTTAAGTTGAGTAATACCAATGTCAGTTGTCTAGTTACTTGAGAAATCGTTCTGATAGAAAACATCCTTTATTTATGAATCATTTAGAATATCAGATATAACATAAAAATATATTTCTGCCATGAGATCAGTGTCTCCTGCATTGAAAATCGTGCACAGTTTTGATGACATTTATTTTTGAGGATTGTATTCTGCCAGCAGCAGGAACCTTGATATCTTTCAGCTGACAGTCTCCTAATTATCTTTCCTGCAGCATCCTGTAGTCTCAGTGACATTCTATAAGCATGTTCCATTTATGGATCAGTCTCTTCAGATGGTAGTGTAACTCCTGTTTCAGGAAGTCTTGAAGGTGTTTTGATGTATCTCCCCTTTGCCTTGCCACATGATCAGTGATGGCTTTCCTTTGTAAATACTGTCTGCTGTTGTATACCTGTCTGTGCTTTCTTACTGCCATCAGCAGGGGGATATTGTAAAACTGGGAGTACAAGCAGGTGAAAGAACTATCTAGCTCCTTATCACAGCATTTCCCTGCATAGGAGAAAGAAGTTCAGAAGATCAGGTTACAGCGTGGGAGAGCACTGGTGAAGTCCCTTGTGAGGGGAAGAGGGAAGCTCAGTAACAGCTCTGCTGGGAAGAGGACTGAAGTGTGCTGGAGTGAGTAGAGTAACAGCAGGGAAAGCTGAAAGGAACTGTTCCTGAGCCAAGTCCTTGCACACATTAAAGGGTTGAAGAAATAGGGAGCCCTCCAAGTAAATGCTGCTAGCAACATCTGCCTCTGCATTGTGCAGGAACTTTTCTTTGGCAGAACACACACAGCCTTACAGAGCCTATAGATAGATTGGGGTTCTTCATACTGTGTTTTGCATCTCTATTTATAGATTCCTCCCAAGGAAGGCATGACCTGTGTGAGTGCAGGTGTCTGTAGGTGGATGGAAGCGCTTGCTGACCACACAACATCTGAGTGAAAATTTTGTTGGAAATGTGTCTTTTGACAATATCCTCCTTCTTAAAGATTTTTCACAGTAAATTTTGCTGAACCATATCTGGCTCCCTTGTCTTGCGTAGGTTCTGTGATGGCAATTGCTCACAGAGAGTTTCATTTGGCTCAATATGTAGCAGCCTAGGCTTTTAAAATGGGAAAATCTGAGTTCTGTTTTCACAGGGAATATCAGAGCTTGCAGTATCATTGGTGGGGCAGGCATGTTCTTTTTAGAGTGCTGTATCCTATTCTACAGCCCGAGGGAGCTGAAAAGGAGTGGTGAGGAGGTGTAGAAATAGAGATTTGGCACCAGGATTTTACATGCTTTTTGCTTCACTTTGCTTTACATACTCTTGATTGTTTCCCCTTCTGACAGTTCTCTTTTGCAGATTTTGCAGTGTGGATCTGATGTGATTATGCTTTCCTGAAGGATTCCCCATCTCCTTTAGGCTACAGCTTGTTGCTCACTGTTCAAAGGCAGAAGGGAAACGCTTCTATGCATCCTCAGAATTGCTGGAGGCACCACTTTGACTCCATTAAACTGCTTGTCCCAGATCCAGTTGCCACCAAACAGACAGTGTGAGATTGTAATAAATTTGAACCTACAAGCTCAAGCTTCTTAGCACTTGCTAAACAACTTGCCTTGTAATGCAGAGATTACACTGACATAATAGGAACCCAATTGCTACAAATTCTCTCTTTGCTTTCACAGGTTATTAAATTAATAGAACCATGTTAGGAGAGCTTCAGGGAGAAATGAATTGAGATGAGCTCAGCTATTTGGAGCATGGTGCTAATAACCAAGATTGTGGGTTTGATCTCTGTGCAAGGCATTCACTTAGGAGTTGGACTTCATGATTGATGTGGGTCCCTTCCAACTCAGTATATTCTGTGATTTGGAGATCCCCATGCTTGGCTTACAGGAAAGTTTCCTGGGTAGAGACAAGGGAAACAGTCTCCAAATGCTATTTAAAAGCACTTTATTTAAGATCCCATATACTTTAAGTGTAATCTAAGAGCTGACATTGATTCATACATAAACCAGTTTGAACTACAGGACAATACATACGTTCCCTTTTGTTCATTTTTGGATGACTTCAGTCTTATAGTTTAAAAAACTTTCTTTAAATGAGTTAAAAAAAAAAAGAAGAAACCATAAAATATGATTTGCACATTTCATATATAAAGAGGAAACAAAAGACCTAGCCAAGTGTTTATGGATTACTAATGACTACTGGTAAACAAGAGCAGGTTTCTACAATGGACTTAATTTTTCCTCTGAACTGCAACATTCAAGCTGAATATCTTTTGATTCAGGAAAACTGTATCTCATTTGAGCAGAGAAAACTCCTGTGCTTATCTTCTTGCTTCAGTCTCCCAGAAAATTTACGTTGTTTTAGCTGAGCTTTTGTTTCATTCTCTTTTTGAAAAGCAAAATAGTCAGTATTGTTTGTAGTAAATTCTTCTTTAAAATAGTAGGAGAAAATTAATAAGGATGTCACTTAGGAAGCCAAACTAGAGATTTGAGCACAGGACCATTTGCTGCATATGTTACTGATAGCCTAGGAGCATGAGGAGTTGGCTGACATGGTGCTGGCCACAACTTCAGTCTATGTCAGCAGCAGAAGGTTGTGTTTAACTGTTACGATTAAAGGCAGTGTAGGGGCTCTCCATGCTGACATGGCACACTTTCATGGGAGTTTCCAGTGGCCATCTCTGAAAGGAAAGAATGTGATTTTTGGGGAGGTTTTAAGTCAAAGCTTTCTGTTGAATTTTGTGTGTATTTTGAATTGTTGCCTGCAGAATTCAGTCCCTGGGGCCCCTTAGTGTGGATGCCTCATGCTTTCTGGCAGTCATTAGCACTCCACAGAAACGGAAACAACTTCTGAGTGGCACGAGACAGTGCCAGAGTCTCTCTCATTGTCCTCATCTGAGAGACTTCATCTGCACAGAGACACATTCAGAAAACCTTTAGATGGAAATAATAAATTATAAATGTTGGTGATACAAGTTGTTGTCACAGTGTGTAATCCAAAGAAATAGGTGAAAGCTTTTTCCTTAGCAGAGAAGGTAGGTATTAGTTGGTTTATACTTGCCATGTGTGAGTGGTCTGGTGAACTGTTTTTTAGCATAGGTCCTTGAGGGGACAGGATGCTCAACTTAAATAAGAATATACTTACAGAAATGAAGGTAGGAGAGCAAAGAACAGTTAGGATGGGATGGCAGACATGTGGGCTGGCACTGTGCTTTACTAATACTTGGTGCCATCACAGAAGACTGCAAGTGTGACCAGCAGCAGAAAAACAATGGGGCAGCTAGGAAAAGGGTAAAAACCAACAGGTGAAGAAAAAGGGATGGAAAGTGAGTCACTTAGAAAGGACTTCATTGCATAGAGCCTTTTGCATTGTTTGGTTTAATATTTTTAACCTCTCTATCCACCTGCTTTATTTCCTTCTTATGTTAGTCTCCCACCAGCTCCCCATAATATTCCTGTAGTTGGCATGACAATCCTGAGCTCTTAATAAGGATAAGTCTCCAAACAGGGAACATAAATGTATTAGGTTGTCTTACCTATATTAAACTGGTTTCTTCAACACAGCAGTGAAAGCCTAGCTGTTTCCAAGGCTGATAGTTGCTTCGAGCATGACTATTACATGCTGGTGGAAGTGGATCAGCCACTGAAAGTGTTCTGTCCAAGCCTGGCCAGTTTTTTTATGGCTTCTTGCTAGAAACAGCAGTTCAGAGTAATCAACCAAAAAAAGCAAGGAAGTACAAATCTGCAGCTGCAACATCCCACTTGTAACGCAGCTCTCAAGTCCATCCTGTTTGCAGAAGCAGGTGGCCAAAGGCTCAGAGGTTATCATTACTGCAGTTGAGAAGGGATTTGAATGGCCTGTGGGATGTGAAGCAACAGGATAAGATTCTGGACCAAGGATGGAATGAGGATTATTTAGACTATTTTGTATTGCTTTGTAAAAGCCTTCCTTTACATGACTGTTTTTTCCTACTATACATGACATTTATTGTGGAGGAGGAGAGAGCTTTTTATCCTGCACTGAGACAGAGAAATGCATGGATATTTATTCTAAGCTATCTAATCTGAACTGCATTTCAAATGTGAATGGGACAGTCTGTATGAAGAGAAGGCAAAGGTAACAGCAGCCTTAGTCTCTGGATGTTAATGTTTAACCTTGATGCTTCTTGAGTGAGGATTAGGT
Organism: Fringilla coelebs; assembly: GCF_963513975.1. Classification (NCBI taxonomy): domain Eukaryota; kingdom Metazoa; phylum Chordata; class Aves; order Passeriformes; family Fringillidae; genus Fringilla; species Fringilla coelebs. Next base: position 90,452,489 of record NC_140030.1, on the reverse strand, counting down.
GAAAGCAGAAAGAGAAAGGTATAAGAAATCAAGATAGAGATGCTGAAGATGAAGTCTGCCATAAAGAGGGGAGCAGATGTGTTCATGGTCCTTGGTCTTGTGTTGAGGGCAGCTTGGTATTTATATTCAAGACTTTGTCTTCCGTAACGCAGATGACAAATAGATTTTCTAAAATAAAACAAAATTCATCTTAACTAAATTTCATTCACTGCTGGTTACCTGGCTCCCTTGAAGAAGATTTTTCCTTTCAGACATACCTGGTTTTAAGCCTCTTGAGCCAATGGAGAACAAAAGGCTGCTGTGACCTATAGGCTGAGCTTCTATCAGAACCAAAGAGGTAGAGCTTAAAGACACTGCAGCCAAAGGCAGGGATACTCAAGGAATCTGTATAAGTTTGAGGGCTATAAGCAAGAATCTCTGGCAGGAGGCCAGATCTGTATTTATTTTAATTTAAGTAATTTTGTTAGTGATGCCTTTCTTTTCTGTTAGCCTCTGCATGACTGTACTTAGTGAATACACTGTTGGGATTGTTTTTCTCTTTTAATCTTTATTGGCATGTGTATAATAGAATCCTTTTATAGCATCGAGGATCCAAGATGCTATCTTAATAAATGGCCCCGATTTTACTAATTCATAACATCTCATCAAATGTCATCAAGTTCAAATATTAAACCCGAATGACAGAAACCCTCATTAGGCACTGTGCTGTCTTGGCACAGCCAGTGCAGCTGTCAAGGCCTTTAGCAACAGAGAGAGAGAAAACACTGTCTTCTAAGTGCTGCGTTCTCTGTGAGGCTCTCTAAATTGAGGAGAAAAAAATGTATGTCAACACTTAGTACTTAACAGTGTATCAGGCTCACTAGATAAGCTACACTTGTGCTACAGAGAAATGCCATCTCACTTGCTTGTGCTGTTACGTGCTTTGATTCGTGTTTCAGTATTGAATTGTAGGGGTTTTGGGAGCAGCACTGTAATTTCTGATCTGTAGCTGTCGAGATCTTAGTACAACTGGTCCTCTCTGTGGCTCCTACTTACTACAATATTGGTAAAAAAGCAGTGCAAAAATATAAAAGCAGAGTGCAGGATTTCTGGAGTGCATGGGTAAGAATTCCAATATTGAAGTTCTAGATTTCCTAGATTTTTATGATCTTCTTTAGTGTTTCCTTTTTTAAATTCTTATTGCAAAAAATGTATAAAATGTTCCCCAAGTCAGAAAGTATCAATCTTCTTTTGGAGGATTCTATGCATTTACAGTCGTATCACAAATTGATGGAAGGTGCAAGTTCTGAGCATATCTGCAAAACATAACTGTGTTTAAACATTTAAAAAATCCCTTCTGCTTCCAAATATTTTAGTAGTCCTTTTAGGAAAAACATTTCAAAACATAGTTCTATGAGTATGTGGACATCCGCTTTATTTCTTCTGTTTCTTCTCTGTCTGATTTTATGTAAAAAATTTAAAGCTAATAAATAACAGAACTAAAAATGCGCTTGATTTCCAAATGAAAAGTCTGTTAATTCTCATAATAATGCAGAGGATTGATACCAGAATAGTTTATAATTCAGTGATCTCTTAAAATATTCAATTTTTTTTTACAAGAACATTAGTTGTGAAATACTTTTTTTTAATTTTTGGAAGTACTTTTGAAATTAGTGCATTTAAAGCATCAACAGAGTATCTCAGATCCATTCACAATAATGCAAGGATTGCACTGCTGAAATTTCTGGTTGTGTTGACATTCCAGACTGAATACCATGTTGATGTTTGGGGTTGGTTTGGGGTTTTATTTTTTAATATTAAAAAAAAGCAGTGAACTTGAAGCCAAATTCAATCAATTTTTCCAGATTCATTTTTAAAAATAATCCCTGAGGAATAATATATGTGTTACATGGCTGCTTTTCATTTTGTTTTGACAGTCCATAATTATGATAGATCTTCAGTTGCTGAAAAATAATCCTGTGGATGTTTAACTTTAACTTTTTGCTTCAGACTTACTTCTGGATCAAATATTTAAATTTTATATTGATTAAAACTCCTGGGTTCTAAATGGCAAACTTCTCAATAGCCAAAAATTGTTAAAGAAAATGTTTTTGCAGAGGTACAGTACCAGTATGAATAGCCATAGAATTCACTTGTTTAGAAGAACACATTTTATAAACATTTGTGTTTTGACCACTAGTCCATTAAATATGGCAACAAGACCAGCAAATTTTATTACATTATTTTATCTAATTAATTCTGTATTCACATAAACCCTCCACATTCATTGTCTTTTCAAATTATAGAGTACATGTTTCTTTACAGATAATCAGACAATATATAAAATTAAGGATCTGTGAAATGATAAACCTTTGCATTTGTAAAGAATAAAGGACTCTAAAATGTGTAGTTGCAAACATTTGTATTTTATTAATTTGACCAAAGATTTATTTTTTTCTTCTGTGGCTCTTAACATTTGTTGTCAAGCAGATTGTCAGTCTTGATTGCTCACTGCAGCTTGTTGATGCTTAACCTGTCTGTTGTCTGAAACACACTCCCTAATTTGTGTTGCACTTTTTTACAGTGAAACAGTGTTTTGCTGTTCCTCCGTGTGGGCTGGGGCAGCTTTTCAGCTACTGGAAGCTGTTACAGCTCTAGCAAAGCTGGAAGACTTTTCATACTAAGTCTCTGTATTTTAAATAGGTATCTGTTTTATGTAGCAATTTTAATTATCATCACATATCCTGACCTGTGTATTTGCTTTTACAAACAAAGAACAAAAAAAAGAGTCAGTTTCCTTTTTTTAAAATCAGTGAAAACTGTTTTTATAAAGCAGTATCTTTTTTTTGCTATGCATAACTTATTTAACTTTCCAGCAAGTGTCTCCTTAGTAGCTCATCTGAAATAATAACTCTAAAAACTTCAAGTGATCCTGAACCTCTTAGGTGAGATAAAATTCAGAGTACAGCAGACCTTGTTCATTGTGCTGGTTCCCAGGAAACTGACAGGGTCTGGCTGCTGAATTGAGCTGGCTGGTGTGTGCATATGTCCACTTCCTGGAAGGGGTTCAGATCTGATAAGATTTTTATAGTTGTTACCCATAAGGGAAGGGACAAGTGTTTTGAATCCATGAGGACTTCAGTTTTACTTTGGAATAAGAACATAAATTTCTTTACAGGTATGGATGCATACGTTATATGAAAAAGCTGTGCCTTTTCTTTTAAATACATGGATATCAAAGATAGGAACCTTATATCACCAGGATTTTAATCTTTCTCAAACTTGCTGCTATGTACACCAGTATAAGCCGCTGTACAATAAGAATTAATATCACATTTTTATATGGCTCATCCCTATGCTGATAAGACTGTTTAATATCATCAGTCAACCAAACTAATTTTTTTTTTTTAGTGGGTACTCATCAAGACAATATTGTTTTCAAGCTTTACATCAAGGGAAAAGATAATCTTCCATTCATTGTGATATTTGGGATGATGGTTCATATACAACTTTAGAAGGAAAATACCCTAGAGAGCTTTCCATTTCAAGAACTTCATTAATGATCAGGTACTTTTAGGTGACACACAGTACCTTGAAGGATTACAGCCAATATATAGTTTCCAATAAATCAGTCCTAGGCTTTGAACCTAGTACATAATGTATGATTTACCTTGGCAGTTCAAAATTCATTGACAGTGGTTTCCATTTTAAATGAACCAAAATGCTGGATCACAATTATACACGCTGTCTTCATTTTTCTCCAGTTTTATTATATTTGTGTTTCATCTAATTTGTTGCAGATGTGAATGTTTCCAAGAGAAAACTGCCCATCAAGTCTTTTGTTGTATAGGGTTCAAACACAGAGAGATTAGAGATGAGCCAGCTTGCCTCCACTTGGCTTTTGGCTTTGAAATGCTGCACTTTGAAATAGAGTGCTGCACCCCATGTCTGCATAAACACAGTTTCCAGAAAATTTTATAAACCAGTTTCAACTGTTTTAAAATATGCTTATTTTTGATTACACATATAATTCATGTTTTGTAAAGTTTCACTAAAAAAAACACTGGTCTGTTGTAAATAAGATGACATACATTACTAGAAGTCAGGCATCCTAATTACCCTATAAAATTCTGATTTAAGGCTACCATGAAGATGACTTTATTTCAACTTGGTTTGTAAGGAAAATAAAGTCTACACACTGATAACCATACAACAATAAAAAGAGAAAAAAAACCTAACCCAAAAAACCCACAAACAAACACCAAAAAACCCACTGCAGGATCTCTCCTTTGTGGGCTAATATACAGCAGTTTGAAAATATTTTATTATAACTCAAATTAAAAAAGAACATTAGGTCATTCTGTTCACATTTTGCCATATAAAAATTGAACACAAACTGTTCAAAAAACATAGTGTGACTTAAGATAATCTCCACATACTTATTCCTTTACACAGTTATTTTCATTAGATTTATGTTTTTACACTGGGAAAGGATTCTTCATCTAAAAAACACTTCATAAAGGATGAAACATTTTGTTTGTATACCATATATAGCCTGGATCGTTGAAAACTTCCTGTCCTTAATTGCTTATGCAAAAATGATTCATGGTGCAAATTGGTATTCACAAGTTATTATGTGCATTAATTTGTGTTTTTCCTTTGCACAGGCATCTAAAGATTAGATTTATAGGTTGTGCTGAAACACATTTTATTTTGTCTTGAAATCAAGATTGCAACATACTTTATATTCACATTCTGTATGGATTTTAGGCTATTGTCATCATGATGATGGTTTGGGTGTTTTGTGGAGGAGGGTTGTATCTTAGAGTATTGGTTTGATTAAATACAATACATGGAAAAAAGACAAAGTAAGTTTTAAGGAATTTTGTGACAAACAGTATTTTTCCCAAGCATTCAAACAGCACACGAAAATCTGTAGGGCTAAGTTCTTAGGTGGGGTCTTTAACCTATTTTAGCTAAAAAAATAAATTTAAAAAAATTTTAAATTGGAGCAAAATAGGAAAAAAAAGGCATTTTTATACTTATAAATGGTTTTGATATTGTCAAAATAACTTTTCATTAGAAGATGAAAATGTCATTTTCTTCAATGTCTGTGTTTGGATTAAAGTCTGTAATTTTAATTTTGTCAAGGAAATTTTTTGCAAGGAATAAAAAACCCCCAAACATTTCAACTGACTATAATATATAATATATGCAGGATATATATAGGTACACATGCAGGAATACAGAGCCAGCAGCTCCACGGCTGTAAAACATCTAAGTGTCTCTGAAGTCACAACTTGCCTAACTAACATCAGCTGTGAATCTCACCTAAGAAAGAAATTTTGCTGATCTCATATTCACCTCTCTGTGGAATGCTGGAGCAGGTTTCTGAGCAACATGATTTTGATAGAAAAGGCATAAATATATAATAGTGTAGGGAACTACAGAGCTAACCTTTGAACACACTAGTGGCAAGAAACAGAGGTTGATGGCTGTAGCAGCACTCAACAATGGAGTCTTGAAGGGAAAGTCAAGCTTGTCTGTAAGAAGGCTACTAAAATTCTTTCAGAATTCTTCAGAAAAAGATTGCAATGTATTTCTTTAAGACTACTTAAGACTAAGACTACTTAAAATAATAATGACTCTTTGAGGTCTCAGGGAAGAACCTTCAGTATACTGGTTACTGATGTGAAAGGTTTATTTGAGTGAGCAATTCCAGGGATGTGTTTTCTAGGTGGTACTCATTTCACTTCTAAAGCCTTTCACAGTTACATATATAAAAGATAAAAGATGCCTCTACAGCACAGTAAGAGTAAACACAGTATTTTCAGGCAAGCACACAAATTCCAGCTGTGCTGATGACTCTGAACTTTCATGTTAGCATGAAAGCTCCCTGTTGATGTTTATTGGTACCCAAATTTATAAAGCTGTACCTTGATGTGTTTTAGTATCTAAATGCACATTTCTATATAGCAGCCTTTCAGAATTATACTGAACAATGCTATTAAGCAGTACTACACAAGAAATGTAGTGAACTATATTTCAGAACCTAACTTGATTCATTTTCATTTTCTAGTAACATTGGAGAATACACCATTTTGTCAAGTGCAACTCACACTTCTATATTTTACTTTCTTTGGTATGCTCTGGGCTTTTTACAGTTGTTTTTAAAACTTCCATTGAGGTATATCCTTCAGTAAGGATTGCAGAATTTAAGATGATGAAGAGTCCCATCTGACAGGGAGCAGGTACTCTTGTTTTCCAGCGCTTGCTCCAGGCCATTTCAAATGATGGAATCTTACAATTTGTCTTAAGAGAACTCTCACTATGATATCTGTGTTTAAGATATGTGGGGCAGGGAGGAGTTCAGGGAGCGAAAATCTGTGCTTATGAGAATGTAACTTCAGGTGGATGGAGTTGAGCTGAATGTATATCAAATTTGGAGAGCTCCCCCACTAACCTACCAGGAAATATATATGATATGTATCAATCCCTGATTTCTTATGCTGATCTTTGTAAAATACAATACTTGCTTCCACTTACAGTTTGGTTCCAGAGAAGAAATTAATTGTGACCTAAAGAAGTCTTGCTTACAACATTCAGAGGTTCACTTCTTGCACTTCTTTGTGAACTCTCAAATTCAGAGAAATGCCACTGACTTCACTGGGTTTACAGAAGATTTGTGTGCTTCCTCAAAGATCAGAATCAGGCCTCAAGGTTCTTTTTGTCCTACAGACCTATATTCTTCATCTTTCCTGAGTCACAGAACCAGCTCTACTTTGTTGCAAAGCGCAAAAGTAGCAGTGATTCTCCTTCAGCATATAATTTGATTATCTGAGTTAAAAGTGGACGTACTTCAGGCAAGAAGCTATCAATGCCTCTGTGAAGCATTTAGATTTTGGAATATTTGAAAAACTTCTGCTACACATTGCTTAGAACGGTTTAGGATATAATTACAGGAATGACAGATCTCAGTGTTACGCCCATTTTTTGTTCTGCTTTTTTTGTGGGAAGGCAAACTGAACACCAAACTGGTCTGGTTGAGGACTTCTGAATCCTCTTTGGTTAATTTTGTTCTCTCAAATTTGAAACGTCACTCCCTTTCCTTGCAAGGTGCTCAAGGCAGATGGACATCCTTCCTGTCTGAATGGTGACGGGCTTTCTCCGGGCTGGTGAGAATGTTGTTCCACAGGACCATCCAGTCAAGGAGGACACGCAAAGGGACCTTCCACCGTTCTCTTCTAAGACAAAGCTTAGCAAGTAAGTACAACAAATGCAAGTTGGGTCAATTTAAGAATTCAGCAGAGAGGCTTCTACTGTACCTAGCAGATCGGAACTTGAGCTCATGGTAGCATTGCACAAAGCTGTGATAAATGAAAGTGATTGGCAGGGCTAATAAAACGATGCCACTAACCACACAAATTCCTCCAAGAATCCTTCCTGGGACAGTGATGGGACACATGTCACCGTAACCAACTGTGGTCATCGAGATGATCACCCACCAACAAGCAGCAGGAATGCTGGCATAATCCTTATTCTTTGTTCCCAAGTCCAGCCCATTTTCAAGAAGCTGTGAAAGTGCACTGAAAATTGCCATAGCAACACAGATAAAGACAAGTAGCATCACCATCTCTCTGTAACAACGTTTCAGAGTCAGACCAAGTGTTTGAAGGCCAATGAAATGACGGGCCAGTTTAATCACCCAAAAGATTCTCATCATTCTTAAGACCCTCAAGGTGACTCCGGCCCTCTGAAGCTGTGAATTTTCCCCTGTGAAAACTGTCATTAGCACAGAGATGTAGTAAGGAGTAATTGCCAGCAAATCAATGATGTTGAGAGGTCTTCTGACAAACTCACACTTGTTTTTGGAGACGATGAACCTCACAATGCATTCTGCAGTGAACCAGCCTATGCAGATAGCTTCAATTATCCTGCCAAAAGAAACAAAGGACAGCATTTATGCTCCGTGCAAAGTCTTCAGGGGATGTTTGGTTTGTTCACAGATATTACCAGAGTGACACTTAGACTTTCACAAACAACAAACAGAAAGCCATGCCATCCTTATCCTGCAGTTGCACTGGATTTCAGCAATTACCCTGAGGATCTAGTGAAAGTTTAAACTGATAATTGCTAAGAACTCACTCACTGATCATTTTCTTTGAATTACGAATTGCTACTAGACATAGTATTGGGCAATTATGCCCACAAAAACTGGAATCCTACAGGAAATTATAGGATATCAATGCCAATGTGTAACCTGCCTGGGTTTGGATTTTTTTTTTTTGGTTGTTGTTGTTTTGGGGGATTTTTTTTTTTTAATTTTTCTAAGTCTGTGAGGCCTGATCCACTTGGGAATTCCAAGGGTTGTATTGTAGATCAGTGAACTGTCTGGTTATGAACAGTAATGTACAGAACCAGACTGCTAAACTAAAATGGAAGTGCAGATGGAACAGGCAGATATAAGTATTTGCATTGGATGATCCATGCATATTAGTTCTTTAGGAACCAACCTAAACCAGTCTATGTGATCTGCATCCCAAACAGGGGCTTACCTACATTCAGACTAAAATAGGTATTGCCATGATACAGATATTTTATTTTTCAGTATTGTATCCATAAACTACTAAGCTTGTGTTCTCCCATTTACCACTATGGTCTGCATTACTGAATTTTCTCTTTTGCTGTAAATGTAAGCCCACCTAAACTACATTGCAGCAAAAATGTCAAGGTAAACAGATGTTAAGGTAATAGGCAAGATCCTCTTCTTGCCAAATGGAGAAGAAATTCTGGGAGAGGATTTCAGTATGTTCTTAAATATTTTCAAGTCCCCCTGCATAGAATGAGACTTGAGAATATCTCAAACTGAAACCAGTGGAAGGTAGAAACAGAAGGTAAAAATGTCGCTCAAATATTATTTATTAACTGCTGTGCACATGGTCACAAATCTCCTTAAGACTTCAGACTGTGCTCACTTTTTTAATATCTGAGGGCATGGAAGCTAACCTTCCCCTCATTTCTCCATTTATCTTTTTAACCAACAGTTTAAGCAAAGAAAAAGCTCATCACTGATGCCTTCTCTTATCAACAGCTCTGAAACCAAACTGGTGTGAGATCAGAGATTCAAAAATACTGCCAGGAAAATACAACAGAGGTTTTAGCTACTGCAAGGACACTAACAAGATAGTGTCTGTCGAAACATTTCGATTTGCAAGTGAAAATCCAACTGTCATTTCAAACCTAAACTTTTTCTTCCCTAACACATCTGCATAATTTCTTACCAGTTCTGAAATATATTGTTATTAATAAGATAGTGGCCTGTTAGAAAGATTCTTCTCTAACTGATGTAATTATAGACTGTTTAAACTAACTTTTTCACAGATGTTTTACACACTAAAATTTTATTTATTTTTCATTAATTTTTAATTAATTCTTTTTAGTTTTAAGCTAAAATTGGAAGAAACAGTAACAGTCACATGGTGTAAAGCCATAAGGTACATTCTTATTTTAGCCACAGTAAATTTAAATGAACATAAATTAATTACTTATATATTTAGTCAGATAAAATTGGACCATATATTTATTTTTTTCTCACAAATAATAATGGAAGTTCTGAAAGCAAGTAGTCTTTCTTCATAAAGGGCTTTGAGAACACTAGCTCATGTTAGCACCTTTTGATGGAAAGACTTTTGAAATTCAAAATCAGTTTGCTCTTAAGAATTAGGTGTTCTCTTAAAAATTAAGCTTTTTGAAACTTCCTTTATGTTAGAAAAAAAAATCAAGGCAAAAAGCTTAATGGGTAAGTTCTCTTAAATCCTTTTTTAATTATGGTGAGGAAATCCCTAAGATTTCCCCAGTATAATCAAATAGCAAGATCATGGTAATGGACAAATTGATGATGTCTGAAAGTACTTATATGTTGTCTAGTTGAAATCTCATGTAACCATTAGCAGAGAATAGAAAGTTGCAGTCAGGAATAGTCAACAATTCCAACAGATTATTTCTTTGCATTTTATGAGATTTCTCTGGTAGTGTTGCCTGTCTCTTATGACATGAAACATCTAAATGAAAAAGAAATTTGTAATTATACAATTTAAAGCTTTATCACTTGTTATTTCCTCCTGATGCCCTGATACTGTCAGAAACGTGACTCTTCCATTTTGTCACCCCTTAGACAGGTTATCTCTGGGTTGAGATTTAAGGAAGGTAGGTCCTGATTGTTGTGATACAGTAGAAATTTTCTTCATGAATCAATATCAATTCAGTGGTCATGTAACTGTGGGGAATAGTTGTACAAGTAAAAGTCCATGAAATATGATCAATTCATTGCTTTACTCTGGCAGTCCCTGGGACAAGAAATACTGTAAATCAGATCTACTTCAGTAGGAAGGACTGAAGAAGTATTTTCTAGTAGAACAGATTTGAAGTGAGGTAAGGAACATCACTGGTGCAAAAATGACAAAGCAAGATCAAGGCAGTAGGGGATACATTAATGCCATTCCATTTTAGCTTGCACTTCCACTTCTCCATTTTGCATCCATCCTTCTTTCCCCTGGCTGGGGAGGAGATAATGTAAAGGGTGTCCTTTATTTTTTTCCTTCCTCTACTTACTTTTCAGCCATCAGTGAAACATTTTTCATTTTTCCTCTCTTGTCACTCCTTTTTTGCCTGTGTAGATGGATTTTGGCAGTACTGGTGAATCATACAAAAATGAGTGCTTTGGTGAGAAAAACTAGAAACCTCTGGCATGTTGGGAAATCTGGAGTGCTATATTCTACATTTCCACTTTCAGATCAAGTCTCCCTCTCTTTGCAGTGACTTATCTTTATAGTTAACCTTATCAGTGGATAAGGATAAATAACATCTAATAAGGAAAGCAATTTTAACAGTTAGTCCTTAAGAGAACTTAACAGAGTATGAAGTCAAAGCCAAATGAAAGGCATATACTCAGAAGGCCAAAGTACCTGTATTTTTCATAATGAGTTCCTAAAATATTTTCTGCATATTCACAGGATTTATTGCCTATGTTTGGAATAATGCTGTATTAAAATCTATAACTATATAATTAAATAGTGCCTTTATTTGGTAAAAATGTAGTACCTACTTTATAAACTACCATCCCAGTTTTTGGTTGGTTGGGTTTTTTCAGTTTTAAAATAGCTGATATCCAAAAAGGAGAGGGGGAATAAAAAACCAAGTCATGAAGTATTTCCTTGAAGATTCCCCACAAATTTTATGAATAATCACAGAAAATAATTTTTATTCAGTTACAGGCTATTCATGCTCAAATTTACTGTTCATTGTCCCAGACCAAAGCACATGAAAGAGTTTTTCTCACAAAATTTTAAGCTGCTTGGTACTTAGCAGTCTTTCAAGATTGCTCTAATGAATGTTTTGTCCATAAACAGAAAATCAAGCCTTTGTAAGCCTCATTCCTACTGTAATCCCATCACTTTTCAGTTTTCTGTTCCATATGATAACTTTCTCTCAGAATAAGCTACTTTATGTACAATGAGTTAAACCATTTCAGAAATCATCTTTTTCAATCACTAACAAGTTTAGTTTGTTTTTACTAAAAAAGAAAACTATGTTGTAACTATCTAAGAATTTCAACTTAGCAATATTCTTTGCCTCAGCTTACCAATTCAAATACTTTCAATATCCCCTGGTGAGTTGGTTGAAATCGAGCCAAAATATTCCTTAGTGGCATTATTATCTATTAAGCTTGTAAATAAAACATACACAGCAACAGGACACACGAGGAAAACAGATGATATGATTAAAGACAGTATATGACAGGTTTAAAGACTGTCAGCACTGATTTGTTAAATTGTTGCTAAAGCCTACTTCCATGTAAAGCACATTAAACCGGAAAAATGTCCAAGCAGTAGCTAGAATGATCAAATTCCTGCTCAGGAAGATTCCTAAGTGATTTCAGCAAATGTTCGGAGCTTTTTAATCCTTTTGAAATCAAGGGCTTCCTTCTCACTACAAACTGTGGAGTAAAGGCCACAGAACAGTTAGCTCCCCTGAACTGAAAACACTGCTGGCTTTTTTTTTTTCCCCATTCTGTCCCTGCTTTGGTAGAAATTATATGTTGTCATGCATTAAACTCTAGTGCTTTGTGTGGGAGGCTGTAATGACCTATCACTCCCCAGGGAAGGGGCAAATCCCTTTCACAGCTTGAAGAGGAGACCTGGATACAAACATCTTGAGCCCAGAGATCCTCAGCATCTTTATCCTCTATGTTGAACATGACTGGCACCTAGCCCTGGTCAGTTGAAGGCTTGGCTGTGCCCAGGCAGTGATATATATCTGTTCTTTGTTTCACCTCTAGTTTTCAAAGAACTGGTAAATTCAATAGAAGAATCCATGCCTGTGTTTTTAACCTTTAAACTTTAGGTTCCATTCTTTACCTTCAGCCCACTGTTTTAACCTAACCTAAAACCAGCAAAAATGTGATATTCAAGTTAGATCTTGTCCAGGAAAGGAGTTCTGTTTTTTGAAGAAGTGTTAAACATGGACATTCAGATGTTCTGAAATTCCACTACTATAAAGAAATAATATTTTTTGTATGTCTAAAATTCAGATACAGTTTTTTAGGCTGATATTTTGCAAAGATTAAAAAAAGCCCACAGGCTCTTGATGAGAGATGCTGTTTGGAGAAACTACCATGTTTATTTGCTTTTGCTTAAGAACACAGAAATCATGTAGGCTTGATAAGTCAGTGATTATTTCAGTACAAACCAAATCATGATTATCAAGTGGAAAGGGGACAACCATCTCTTCTTAGTGCTAACAAGCTGCTTGTATTCAGCACTAGAAAAATAGTTTTAAGGCAGGTAGATAGAACTGTGCTGGCAGTAAGTCAAGCAGCTTCAAATGATTTCCTATTACAGGCTTGAGAAGCTCTCCCTAAAAGATTACGCTCCCAATCAGTGTATGGACAGGTCCCTGAGCAGAGACTCACAGTATGCATCTGTTGGCACAGTTCAGAGGACGGCAAAGATGGCTTGAAATTGCCAGAAGCAACAGAAGGCTTTCCTGCTGTCTGCTCCTAAACTCTGCAAATCTAATGCAAATCTTTAGCTCTGATAAGTGGAACTTGCCAAGACAGGGAATGGAGCAAAAATCTTAGAATGAAATAAATTTAATAACTCATCCCTCATCCTGAGAACAGGCCTGGAAAAGGCAATTCCTCTGCAATCAGGGAATTGTATTTCAGCGTCTGTAATATCTGTGAAATTCTGAGGTCAGATTTCCCATCCCTCTCTCCTTGAATAAAGCTTACTCCTGGAGTTCTCTGTTGTCTTCTAAAGCATGTTATCCCAAAGGATCAGAAATAGCCATGGGCTGTTCATCCTTTGACAGTGTGGTCACCATGAAAAGGCATAACATCGTAGTGGTTTGTGAAAAAAAGTTTGGTGGATTTAACTCCTCTTCTGCTGAAAGGGTGTTCATACATGGAAAACAAATACATCTGGTGTCAGCTGGCAGCCCAGTAGCCCTCACTGCAAACCTCATTTTTTGTAGATGCCAGAATTAGTGACCCCTCACTTGCTGAGATGATGTCCAGGTAAGCTGAAAGCACACTGCTGGTCAGCTGCTTTTGGTACAGCTGTCCAGTTCAGTTCTGGGAATGGTTACCATGGGAGTCAGCCACAGAAAATGTCCATGTGGCACCTTTCTGACATAATGCACTGAGGGGCAAGGGCAGGGGGGCTTATTGTGAGAGACTGAAAAGATCAGAGTTGCTGAGTTTCCTGAGGTGTTCTCACCTCACCTCCGTGGCTTGTGCTGAGCTGAATAACCGACTACATTTAAGTCTACAGACTAAGGATTTCTAAATTAGCCCATTCAATTTTCACTGCTAAAACTTTTCAAAATATGTTTTTAGAATAACGTACAATTTTCGTACTAGTAATTACAGTGCCAGGTGAGCCAAAACTCACTTGTGTATGGCAGTAAGGTAACAATTTCTCTTGGGAAAAATATTTAAATTTTTGTATTACTATGTTAGAATTTCTTTATTTTGATGAGGAACACTGCTTAATAAACAAATGACAGAATTTGGTTTCAAACTTCTAAATGTGTCAGAAACAAGTGGATAGATTTTTAAAAACCTTCTCACCTAAGAGGGATTGCATTGCCAGAGTATGCAGTCCCAGAAACTTCCATAGGATTTCCGTGGTCAGGCTTTCAAATAAACCACTTAGCTACTTAAGTTTTGCAAACCAAACTATTTTTAAATGAAATAACTACAAAGTAATCGTAAACATATAAGGGCAAATAAAGTCAGATGACAGCTGGGCTTGTTAGGTCAAATCCTATGGCACATGTCAGTAGTGGTAACTAAACTGGACTGCTCCCTTTAAAGCAGCTGTAGCTAACACACTCTTTTCCAGCTATAACAGACTTCTTGGCAATGAAGCACCATGTGCAAAAGAGAGGAGTGGCTCCACCTTGGTGGTCACCTGTGGACAGAGAGGCACACATTTGTGTCTGTTTTCCAGGTGTTTGCCATCAGATTGGGACAGGCTCCTGTGCAGTCAGTGCATGGGTTAGATGACCCAGTCTGTAGTGATGTGACAGACTTTTGTGACATGGGTAGAAACTTTTCAGCTGGTAGAAACTTTTCTATTTTTTTGTTGCAATAACATGGAGTACTACAGCTGGTACAGAAGAAACTCAGCCCATCATTGGTAGTCGTCCTTCTGGTCTTAAAAGGAGCCTTCACTGCCCTGAGAACTGCTTGGCTATACTGCACCTTACAAGTACTCAGGACGTTATCCTTCTAAGACCTGGTATACAAGAGGCAATTGTTCAGAAGAGTAAATTAGGATCTTGAAGACAAAAGCACTATGAAAGAAAAATTACACATCCTATGCCATGTTCCTCTGCAAGTTGAACTCTTTCTTGCAAGAGAAAACTTGTGGTTGCTTCCCACATCGTGAAGACATGGACAAAGACATGACCGATGTGGTTAATGCTGTTGTAGTGTTGCATCTATTTTCCCATGCCTCTTGGGAGTTTCTCAGCAATTTGCTGCTGTACAGAGGTCACCCACGGCAGCTCCTCTTTGAAATAACCTTGCTAAGCTTTTTAACTGGAAGAACCTTTAGGACCCCCTTTTTACATATCTGAATCAAAGCAGGAATCAACAGCTTCTCACACTTCATCTGCTTTCTTTTTGTTCATACAATTAATTCTTTGGCTCAACTACAATGAGAAATACAGGTGCAGTTTTCCATTAAGCTAATGGAAACCATGAAAATACTTTCCAAGGAATTAATCTGGCTACTAAGATATAATATATCACATTCCAATTAACTCTATGGTAAAAGATGATGATTTCAGAATGACAAGGCTGCAATTTCACAGTAGTGCCCTTTTAGAAGAGCAGAAGCTGAAAACTTTTTGTTGAATATCCTGTCTGTTTTTAAAAAAGGGAGAAACTAGCAAATACCAGAAATGTTTACTTCTTTCTTTATATGTCAGTCTTATTTATGGGAGAAATTCTACCAGACTGGTCTCAATTTTGTTCTCTAGGGAACACGGAAGAGGAAGGAGAGAGAGAGGGAACAGAAGAGTGCAAGAGTTGCATCAAGGTAACTCTAATCTGAGGTCACAAGAAGATAGAAAAAGGTTTGTTCTTACTAGTAAGGCTCAGGATTGAGCCTTATACCCCGTGCCCTGTTTTCTGCACACTGTTTTGCAGTGTTTATTATGCTTAAAGGAAATGTAAACATCTGTTACATTTATACACTGAGGTGCATTTGCAAGAGCTTGAGGTACAGTTTGATCATCTCCTGTGTTCCCCACTTAGAGAATCTGAGATGTAAAGGGAGGAGCGGGGGTAAGGCTGTTCCCACATCCAGGATTTTCAGGACCACAATCCTAACAGGCACTGCATCTGCTCTAGCAGGCAGACCTGTATGAACACATGCAGAGTACTTACAGGATTTATCTTTTCTCAAAGGAAAAGA
Organism: Fringilla coelebs; assembly: GCF_963513975.1. Lineage (NCBI taxonomy): Eukaryota > Metazoa > Chordata > Aves > Passeriformes > Fringillidae > Fringilla > Fringilla coelebs. The sequence continues at coordinate 90,436,524 of NC_140030.1, read as the reverse complement.
CAAGGGAATTAAGGGAATTGCATTCTTTTGGGGGATTATTTTCCTTTTTTTTTTTTTCCCCACAATCGTAAGGCATAAATTGATTTCCGGAGTGTCTGAAGTTCTACGTGTGGTCCCGCGTCTCCTTTAAGGGGGCAATAAGAGCTCCAAGATCCTTCACGGAGGGAGGCACCCTCCCTGCGAATAGGAGCCGTATCCCGATGGCCCCGCTCCGCTGCCAGCCTGCCCAGAGCCGAGCTTGCCGCCGGCCCCAGCCCGCCTGCAGCGCGGCCGCTCCGGGCGTCCCCCGCCCGTCCCCTGCGCCCGGGGCCGCGGGTGCGCGGCAGAGCCCGGGGAGCCGGAGCTGCGGAGCAGCGCCACTCCCCCGACACCCCGACATCCCTCCCCGGGCCCCGGCTCAGCGCCGGGGTTTCAGACGATCTCCGCCGGTGGAGGCTACAGCCACGGACCGTCAAGACAAGGGGCAGGAAGGACACACTGGACGGGACACACGGGGACCGGACAGCGGGAAAATAAAGGATCCTCCTACCCTGAGGGCTCCCTCACTGACTCTGCTGTGTACCTGCTCTGCTCCTCCACGCTGCGATTCTCCGGCGCCCGCCACTCGGGCAGGGTGCTGGCGCACAGCACCACCATGGACACAATGACGAAGAGGATGGAGACGGTGGCCAGGACCTGGGCGGCCACGGAAGACGTGGGCTCCTCAAAAGTCCTCCTCATCCTCTCGAGCCACTTCCTGCCCTCGGGTCCCGGTGGCCGCCGGCCCTTGCCCTCGGGGCCGCCATTCGGCTCCTCGGCCGCGTAGTAGGTGCACGTCTCGGACATGCGGTCGTCGAGGCGGCGCTGGCAGCAGTAGTCGAGGTGGGAGCCCTCCAGCCCCCAGTAGATCATCTCGTTGTAGAAGGAGAGCTCGCACATGTGCGGCACGAAGCGCAGGTGGCCGTGCCGGACGTACAGCATGATGAAGCCGAAGGCCTCCGAGTGCCTGTCGAAAAAGTACTCGTTCCGCTCCCGGTCGTAGTCGTCGCACACCTCCAGAACGTCCTGCTCCGAGAGACAGCCGTGCAGGCGGCTCACCCGGCGCAGCGGAAAATCCTTCAGCACCTCCCGGGAGAAGGAGTACCGGGTGCCCCCGACGTTCAACACCACCGAGGGACCGCGGCCAAAGTTCATGGCTTGGGCGGGACGGAGGAGGGGAGCGGCGGGCAGGGCAGGGCGGCGAGGCGGGGGGCAGCGCGGGCGGCAGCGGCTGCCCCGGCTCCGGCTCTGCGCGCACCGCTGGCGGCTCCCGCTCGGCGACGGGGCGGGCAGCGGGCGGGGAGGGAGGCAGGGGGGGAGGGACAGCGGGAAAGACGCGGCCGCGGGCGCCCCAGCGGCCGCGCAGGAGCGGAGCGGGGCGATGCCGCTCGCAGGTGCGGGCGCGGCTCAGCGCCGGCGGGCGGACGCCTCCGCGGGGCCCCGCCGGGGCGGGAGCGGGGGCGCGGACGCGGGCATAGCGGGGCCGCGGAGCTCCGTGCCCGGCGCCGCTCCGCCGCGCTCCGCCGGTGCCGGCTGGCGGGCGAGCGAGCGAGGGGCGGTGCGGCGACGGCGGGGTGGGGACACGCCTCCTCCCCGCCCGCGCACACGGAGCGGAGCGGGACTCCCGCTGCCCCCCGCCCTCCGGGCACCCCTCCCGGCACTGGGGTTGGGCAGTGCGGGGGCCCGCCAGCCCCGCTGTCCGCCCCGCCAAGCGGCGCTGGCTCGAAGTCGTCCACTAAACGCAAGTAACACTTCGTGGGCGTTTTCCCCCCCTCAAGAAAAGCTCGAAGTGAAGTGTGTGAGCACGATGCAGCTCGCTCCTTGCTCGCGGCAGCCGACGGCCAGCTCCTGTCTTTCCCAGCTCGCTTGTTTGCCCGCCGGGGCGCCGGGCGGTCCCGATGCCCGGCAAGGCCAGAGCGGCGGCGGGCAGCGCTGGCCGCAGCGCCGGGCTTCCCTGCAACACTCATGGTTCTTGGCACAGCCCATCCGCCCCGGCCCTCCGCCGTGCACATCTGGAGAGCCAGACTCTTCTCTTTTTCCGCCTCAGATAGTGCACGGACACCAGGAAGAGCCAGGTGCGATAGGCAGTCCTCTTCCCTGCTTCTGCCCATCCTGGTCTCAGGTCTCTGCTCCCGCAGCTTCCTGTGTTCCAGTGTCCTGCACCTGTTCTCAAGATTAAATCAATTATGAGCTGCTCCGACCCTGTCTGCACTCTAAAGCTTCAATTTCATTTGGGCTGCGACAAATACAGGGAGTTAATTTCCCCTACTGACAGTTTTTTAAATTCATTTTTTTTATTCGAATATGACAGTTCTCCAAAGTGAGGCATTTTCTAGGCTCATTAACATCTGGAATATCTTGGGCTAAAAGCAGGCAAGACACAGCTCTCCCTTTCAATCAGATGCTTTCAAGTTATCAGGAGAAAGGGCAGGTAAGTGCGTCTTTTCCAAACCAATGCCAAAGATTTGTCACTCAGGTGTTGTGTTTAAAAGGGCATCCAGGTTAAACCAGTGTTTTCCTATCCCCGTTCTTTGTCGCTCTAGACATATGCACTTTATGGATTGTTCTTGCTGCCGAGTTACTTTATTAGCTGAAATTTCTAAGGCACGTTTAGGTGTATCAAAATAAATGAATAGTCGTCTAATTGTGTAGTAAAAATTGTTTGTTTGTTTTTTTAAATGAGAATGATATTAAGCGCTACTATTTTTAAGCCTATTTCTCATCTTCTAAAGTATACTTCTGGAGAGACGGTAATACAAGTCCCCGTTCCCAGCGGGAGAATCCCGCGATCTCCGGCTGTCCCGCAGTGTGACCACCAGAGGGCGCGGTTAGTCACTGTTCCCGGTTTGTTTCCCGGTTTTCACGGGAAACCCACCCAAACTCCGAAATGCTGTCAAGTACGCGCACCAGCGTGTTCTGGCACCGTAAGGTCTTTTATGATGTCTGCTTAGTCATGCTGATGTCTGTTTTCATAGAGCTGGAAAGGTTTTTCCTTCCAGCAGCTGCGTTCAATAGAACCATCAAATCATTTCACTTGGAAAAGACCTTTAAGACATCGAGTCCAACCATTAACCCCGCGCTGCCGAGTCCACCACTAAACCACGTCCCTAAGCACCACATCTACACATATTTTAAATGCCTCCAGGGATGGTGACTCAGCCACTTCCCCGGTACAGTTATAGTGTATTTTTCTATTTGTTAATTTTATAAGCAGCAAACACTAAACTTCTTCTCCCTTCTTTGATGTATACCTTCTGTATTTCGTTCTTTCAGGAACAATCACTAGAAAATTTGCTTAAAAAATTAAATAGCAAAACCTGACTAGAAGTCTGACAGTGCTAATGAGTTACCCAGGTGCTTTTGACTTTGCAATTTGTCAGGCTTCCTGCTCCATATGTTCTAACCATCCCTCACAGGGAGCTTGCAGAGGAAGAGAGCAGAGTACAAATAACACAGCTTGAAGACACATATTACTAACTCTATTGAAATATTGTGAGTGTATGTGCGAGAAATTATTTCAAGAGGGACAAAGCTTTGTGTGCTGTGTCTGGCAGAACAGGTAAAATGCTGGCCTGACAAGACTTTGTTTTTAAAGTGCATTGCTTGATGAGGCATTGTGAGTTGATTAATGGCTATTCCTATTTCTGGTTTTCAGTTTATTTTAAATATAGAATATATTTATTTCCTCCTTCAGAATTATGCCATCAAATATTCAATATAAGCAAAGCTAACCTGGAAAGAGTGATATTTTCTTTTCCTCCGTAGTTTGACATGTTCACTAGTTATTTTAGTTATAACTGCTGACTTCCAATTGAGATTTGTCCTGGTGGGCTGGTGCCAACAACTGTAAAGTACATCTTCTCAGAGCAGGAGCAGCAATTTATCAGGAACAAAACTCAGATTTTAGGCAGAATTTGCAGGTTTTGAGTAAAAAAAAATTGAGTTCCTGTTTCTTGACCTTGAGATTGGTTAGTCCTTTGGAGATTTGTTGTTGTACTAGAGCTGCCTAATTTTTGAGGAGACTTCACTGAATGTAAACTCTTTTCTTTTTTTTAGTGGTGGTGGTGTTTAATTTTGCAACTGAATGTCTGAAGAAATTTGAAGCAATAGGATGGAGACTCAAAACACTGGAGACTTTGTGTGACCATAAGCAAAACATTTAGTAATGTATTAAGAGAAAGATATTTTTTTAAGGCAATTCTGGTAATGAAATTTCAAATCCATCTGATTTGAAAAATGGTACATAATTGGTGGAGAAAAACTCAGGTGAGCAAATAAATTCATTGAGGTCAGCATAGAAATTAGTAAAGAGTATTCACCCTATATGCTAAAAAAGTATGAGGCATAGAGGCAAACTTTAGAAGGACTTAGCAGGCTAATGATCTAAAATATAATAAAGACCTCTTTCAAGTAGTTGTGTTCAGGTGGTTGTAGCGTTGGTTTGTTTTCGGTTTGGTTTGAATTTTTAGGTTCTGGATATACTGCTGGGATGCTGAATCAAAGCAATTAAGTTTTTCCTGGTGTTATAGTTGTTATCCTTTGCTGCCCAGGAGGAACTTCACAATTAATAGTAATTATGTAAAACTAGCTTTCTTTGTGTCAACATTTATTTTCATGGCTTGCACTGTGCTATTGCATCCTAGGGGTATTTAATGAACTTGAAATATTTTCTACAGATTCTAAATCCTTCTGGCTCCGTGCTGAGACCATTGCTCTGTGTTCTGAGTGCAGCTCAAAGCTTGCATTTAGAGAAGAGAGTCTTTACTTGCATTTTTTAATGTGAACAAAGTGGTATATTTTGATGGAAGGCATTTTTCATAACTTGGGATGAGATTCTGTTCCTACTGAGGTAGCTACTGAATGCTGTTGCCTTCAATGCAAGCAAAATTGGCTTTTAGTGGGCTGTCTTGTCAGGAATCTTGATTATTTTTATGACTACAACATGTAGCAACTCTAGTTGTGGAGCAGGTTGCCATGATGATAGACTTGTAAACACAGAACAAAAAATCTTCCTGGCTAGGGAGTGTATAGTACATATCATGTAAAATTGTGGGGGGAAAACCCCAATCTTTTTGGTAATAAACATATTGCCACATTTAGCCATCTCTCTTAATTATTTGGAAAAGCAATATATAAAGAACAGAACAAGTGCTTCAAAAGGTTCTGCATGCACAGATGGACTACGGTTTGCATTTATCTTTCATTTAGGGCTTGGGAAAAAATGGTTTCAAACAGATATTTTTTGGAATTTTTTTTTTTTTTTTAAATCTTGCCTCTCTGCACCAAAGCCCCTCTACTTCAGTCTGGTTTGTGGGCTCTGTAGAAAACCTTTCAGGAGATGAGCCTACTGCCACATATAATTACCAAACAAACCATCTAATGACAAGTGCAGGATTGTCAGTGGCACCTGACATAAGAGTACAAGTTCCCTTGTCACTGAGGTACTTATAAAAATCTGAATAATTTTGAATATAAGTGTTTCTAAAAATGGATGAATGACATTTAGTAGGGAACTGGGTATTCACATATATATACATGTGCTCAGAATACAATCTGGAGTTGACATTTATAATGAGACTAACTTACTTTGTGAAACGTGAGAACTGTTTGGGAAATTTGGCTATGAACAATTAAGATTTCATCCTAGAGACTTGATGTATTTGTGGGTCAGACTGTGAAATGTTTTTATGTGAGAGACAGCTGCCTTCTTTGCTTTCCTTTACCTCCATATTGAGACACTCCCAGCAAAACTTCTTGTCCCTGATCCTGGGCTAATTATGAAGACTTACATTTTCTATGATCATTGAATCAAACTTAGCCCTTTTGGGCAGAGATGGTTACTAACTGGGAGAATAAACCAGTTTGTTACATCTGAACTTCAGGCAGGCAGATACAAAGCCCAGAGAGGACATTTCTCGCCTGAGGAAGGTGATTAGAAGGAGACTTGCTAATGGATAATTCAAAGGCATGAACATATCTTCCCAGGAGAGTACAACATGGGAATGTGTTTTCACACCAGAGAGATTCTTTCCTGAATTTCTACCAAGGAGAAGGGAAACAGCCTGAAGAGAAGATGGAGAGAAATAACAGGATTTGGAGAAGCCATGTGGGTGAATCCTGAGTGTGCTTTCAGAATATGAAGAATAGGTCCAGCTAAATGTATATGAGCATTATTTTGTCAAAATCTTACCCCAACCCCTTTTTTTTTTTTTTTGGCACTAGCTAACATAAAAAGCTATTGTTGTGCTTTTTTATTTGTTTGTTTGGGGTTTTTTTGGGATTTTTTTTTTGGTGGTTGGGGAGGTTTTTTCCCACTTGCATCCTCAGCAAAGGCCATGAGTTCAGTTCAGTTACCTAAATGTACCACTTGAGGTGCCCTCCATTTTCTCCAGAGTAACTAGCTATAGGGCAAGAGAAAATGCCCCCAGCATTGCCCCCTAAAACCAGGGAAGGTTTAGGTTGGATATTAGGATACATTTATTCACCAGGAGGCATGCTAACTATTGGAAAGACTTTTTGGGGAAGTGGTTGAATCACCATCCATGGAGGAACTGAAAAGAGGAGTAGGTGTGGCACTTAGGGACATGGTTTAGTGATGGACTTGGCAGTGCTGGGGTAATGGTTGTGCTCAATCACCTGGGAGGTCTTTTCAAACCCAAGTGATTCCATGATTCTGTGGTTTACCCTATTCTCCATGGGCTGCTCCAGTAGTGCATGAGCCTTTTGAGTCCTGTCCAGCAGCCGCTGTGGATGTCCAGGATGCCACAGAGGGGACACTTCATGCTGCAGGTAGGGAACTGAAAGGAGCCCTCAGCATCTGTTAAGCTTCTTTGAATCACAGGATCAGAAGCTTGGAAGTTTTGTTGGTTGTGCCTCAGCTCAGGTGCCCTGGTGAGTCACTCATGGCCTTTGAGAAGGGAATTCAGGCAGCTGGGACACCAAAATCCCATTGCTGGAGATTTCTGCGGAGCCACTGAAAACAGCACACATTGCTCTGACTGCTTATTTAAAGGAGGTGATAAGCCTGGAGGTCTAATTAGGTGAGATGTAATCACAGTGAGTTAGTGTCTCACAAGTAGGGTTTTATTGGATCTGTGGAAAAAATATTCTAAAGTGGTTTCTGGAAATGCTGGTTAATTTCTTTTCTTCTTTGGTGAGAAATGCTGTAATTCTTCATTTTAGGTATCGAAAGTTCTAGGGGAAGGAGAGGAGAGTTAGAAACTCTGTCTTGCTATTATTCTCTCTAAACTTCACACTTCAGAGGAAATAAAGTTAAGCATTTTTTTATTTTTAAAACAGTTTTTTTTTTTCATTATGAATAGGGGAAATATTTCCTTCTCCTGCTCTTCACAAATGCAGCATTGTTAATTACTGTCCACTTGATTGTACCAGACTACGATAAGTGATGCACAGTTAGGTCTTACCTGATACTCAGGCATACAAAATTCAGTATTTCTAGCTGTGCAATGGAGATAATGGTGTGATCACTATAACTTCCAACTCTGGGACATAACCCAGTCTCTTGTATTATTTAGCAAAGATTTTACCCCTTACATGAAGACATTTATTTCTAAAAAGAATTATTCAGCTGTTTTTATCATACATGTTCTTTCAGAGGTCCCAGAAACTCTTCCTGTTGACTGTAGTAATTTATGAAAGTGATCAAGCTTGATAACTTAGATAAATATTTGGGTTACTATTTAGAACTCAAAGAGGATACTCAGGTTCTTAAAATACTAAATCTGCAGTCAAATACTCATCCACTTAAAATTAATAAACTCTTAGTGTAAATCTTTTGCTTCTTAGAGAAAATGAGATCAGATGTCTTTACAAAATACCTTTTTTTTCCTGAGCCTCTTGGAGCATTAGAGGGAGTGCAGGGGGCTGTTACCCTTTCTCAGGCCACAGGCAGACCGGGCTCTGCAGTGCAACGAGGTGTTAAAACCTTCCTGTTATCAGAGCTTGGGGAACAAGTGGAGCATGGCTCGATTACAGTTCCAGGAGAGCCAATAAAGCCGCTCTGTCCTGAGCTCGAAGCACAGGACATTAAATGGCAGCTTGCTCCTGGCGGCTGGGCAGGAATAGGCTTAAGATCCCTCGCTGCTTTCTGTGACTTCTCTGCAAAATATTGGAGAGGACTCTGGCCTCCAGCAAATAGGTTACCAAACTGGGTAATCGCAGGTAGGCAATTGTAGACAGGTCTCCCCGGGCGCTGACATAATCACCACCACCATCTGAGCAAATTACAGAGATGCTGCCCAAGTTCACTGGTGCGAGTTAGTGTCTGCTTTCAGGAGCAGTAACTTCCCAGCATTTGCATCGAGTGACTCTTTCCTAAATGATGCGAGAGACTGGGTTGTGTCCCGGAGTTGGGAGTTAAAGTGAGCACACCATTATCTCTGGTACACAGCTGGAAATGTCTCATAGCCAGAATGAGTCTGTTTTTCTCTGCCTTCATTGTAAGAAGAAATAGTGTCCCTCATAAGGGTGCTTTTCAATTATGACTTCAAGATGTAACCACTGATGGTCTGGACCAAGTACAAATCCTTGTGACAAAATCCTCCAGAATGATCTGGTACACTGAGCAACGCTTAGACAGAAGAGTTAGTGAAATACCTGAGAATCTGACTCTCAAGATTAAAACAACTGCATGAGAGGATATTTTTATTTATTTCACACTGTGAAAATATTCATTTGTGTACAGTTTTTATGCTGTATTGTTCTCTGGTATAAGTTACTGCAGCTTCATTTTTGGCAAGTACTGATTTCATGATTTTTTTTTAAAACATGTATTTTTGCCTGTTTCAGCACACTTTCATTTCTCTGCCGGGAACTTTAGATCGTATCTGCATGCAGACCTGCCTCCACATTTTAAGTGAAGTGTCACTAAAGTCACAGATTCTTAGTCGTTTTCTGGAAAGCTGCAACATGTTGACCAATTGTTCTTTTCCTGCTAATTACAGGAGAGGAAGGTAAATTCCACACCCTCTCTTTGGGGGTGGGATTTGGAGAAGGAGCAGTTTGCCTGCGGTATCCCTCTATAATATGTGCCAAATTTATAATGAAATTGCAGCTGGAAAAGAACTGTCCCACGGTGTGTTGGGAAGTGCTGCTGTTGGACTCTGCAGCGCTCGAAAGTGAGCAGCAAGCGGGCCACCTGCATTGCTCTGATGGCCACTACCTCTGACTCAGCTGCCGATGTACCTGCAGGATGTAAAGCTAATCAACCGGCATTAGCGATTTAGTCAGCCCCTAATTTCCCTGCTTCCCACGGCGATAAACCGAGAAACTGGGCTGCTGAGGCTGGAGGGACCTTGGCACATCTTTGCCATCTAGTTAGGGCTGACTCCAGCCTCGAGAGAGGGGAAACAAACATCACAACAGCGATGACAAAACAGATCTTTTCTGGAAATGATGGCTAGGAAACAAATTGGTCATACTGTCTGCAGAGCCATGCAAACTTATTCTGATAAAATTTTTTGGTAAATTTGGGTTTTTTCATGTTAAGCTGCCCAGGCAGGTTTATAGGCGTGCCTTTGCAGGAGCCAGAATAAAACAGATTGCTCATTGCAGATTATGAATTGTGGTTTCCTTTGATCCATGTGAGCTTGTTTTGTGTTTCTTCTTTTTTTTTTATTTATAGTTATTTGTGCAATAACTATTGCACAAACAAGGCAGGAGACATCATTAGTCTTATAATCATAGCAAGGAAAACTTTGTAGACGTCTCTAGAAAAACTTAGCAAGATTTAATGAGATGCACTACTCTGTGTTGCACTTCAGTGAATATGATATTGGCCTGACTCTCAAAAGTGGGAAATTATAGTAAAAAGCACAGAAACTTGTTTCAGAAGACTCCAACCCCTTTTCTGCAAGTCTCTGACCTGAAACTGCAGCATTCAGCTGTAGGAACTTCTTTCTTATTGGAGTTTTGGAGTTCTTATTTATTTATTTTTTTATTATGTTGTATTGTGGTATTATGCTGAATACTTCAAAACATGGCCTTAAGACCACGTTTCCTTATTTTTCTGAAGAGTATTGTTATCAAATCATTAACACATTTTTCCCTCACATTTAAATGTGACTCTTTCTCTCTTTTTTAGAAATTTCATCTGTTTAAACATTTGTGCTGCAAAGCAGACTTCAGACTGGGAACCAACATCTCATGTTTGCACTGAAGTTTGTTTGATTGCTTTCCTTCTATAGTTATATCTTTAATTTGGAGATCTGTCTTCACCAATTTATATCTCTGATTTTCTGTGTTTTCTTCCTAACTCATTTTGTAATTCATATATTAAAAACTATTTTTTTCTTCCAAAGAGAAGAATAGGGAAAATAAGCTTTTAAAAAAACCAAAACACAAAATAGAACTAAAAGTAAAAAAAAAACCAAAAAACCCCACGAATTAAAACCCCCAAACACTGATAAAAACACTGGACTGAAATCCTGTGCTTCTGTCTTCCAGAAGCTGTACTAGGAGCTATTTGTGAGTGTCCCTTTCATTAAGTCATACATTCAACCTCTCTTGTTCTCTCTTCTTAGCACCAAGCATCTTTTTCTAAAAAGAGGATGGTGAGGAGCTCCCCACTCAGCATGGGCTGTGGTCACCCATTCTAAGATGTGTGCAGAAATTGCTCTGGCAGAAATTAAGGATGTGCCAGAGCCTGGTGCTCTCATTATTTGCATAGATTATTTGGAAAATATTCCTTAAAACCTCCTCATCTGTCAAATTCGGCATTTCAGTGGCTTCATAGAACATGAAAAATATTCAGACAAATGTGTAGTTGGACTGTCTGCTCACACAGCTGATCTTTGCAGTCTCTTACAGTTCTGTTATTTCCTGAAGAGCAAACCTTGACAGCTGTGAGGAAGAGAAGCCTGTGGAGCTGTGATTCCTAGCCCTGCACCTCTCAGTGGCTTTGTGGGAGGGAGCAGGTTGAAGTGTCCCTGCATTCCTCATCCTCATCCCAGTGTGCCAGAGAGGCCTGGCAGACCAGTTCCCAATCTGAAGCTTGTGGTTTCCTATCCCATACGAGGGCAGAACAGAGATGCACAGTCCTCCTTTCGTGGGGCTGGGTCTTAAAGGACTCAACCTATTGCTGAATTTTGTAATTATGTAACCGAGTGCTTTTGCCTTCCCCAGGAGTGTGATTCCAGGGAATGAACTCAAGCGTACCAATAGAGTTATTCTGAACTTCCAGAGGTGTGACAGAGTTAATAATGGGTCCGTATTTCTGAGTCTCTGCAGGCAAATAAAGTAATACAGTTGCATTGCTAATAATGATGGTCTGTCTAGTATGCCAGTATTTGGTGTATTTAATGAATTTGGGAGATAAATTCCGTTGGAAGAAATCCATGTTGCAGAAATTGTGACCGTTTAGGTCAACTGGCCCAAGAGACAGATGTTGTGAGTAACAGAATAATTATTTCTCATGGACAAATTGCTTGATGCAAGTGCAGGCATTAGGTTCCCTGAGTATTTTCCTGATGTAAAAGCAATCCTCTCTGTCTCCTACAACAGAGAAGTGATTCTGTAGTAAACAATAAAATAGCTCTTGGGTTCCTTAAACCTCACAGGACAAATTTCAGCCTTGCGTGAACTTTTACTGCTGAGTTGTAGACCTTGGAACAGGGGCTGGTAATGGAAATAGCAATGGAGAATATTTTACAGTTGTGAATGGTGATGTGATGGATTCTCTGTGCCTTGAAATTTTGCACATGTGGGGAATTGCAAGATTGGTGTATCTGAAAAAGCAGCATTGCCTTTTGCTATTTAGAACAGCAGACTCCAACAGACAGTGAATACACAATTCCAGAAAGATCATAGAGAGCTATAGTTACTTTTGTCCTCTTTGCTGGGGAAATAATTTTGGTGCAAGAGTAACAGTGTTTCCAAATGTTTGTAGGGAATGGCTCATCCCTGAACAGCAAAGTTCTTGAACTGTGCACTCCATTCATAAAAGTTTTTGAATTTTTTAAGGATGAATACAGCAGCAAATATTGCTTTCAGTCCTTGTGATGCTTTCGTCAGAGAAATCTGTAGGTGAATAATAATGATACTCAGCAGCAGAGTTTGTTCTGTAAAGAAAAAGAGGGACTTAAACTACAAGTTGATACTTTGATTTTTACATTTTGATGTATGGGGAAATGTATAAAAGTACTTTCAAAAAGACTGGTCCCTTTTAAGTCATGATTACTATGGTAATCCTCTTGTGGCGTGCCTCTTCAAATTTTAAAGATAGAACTAACATGATTTTAATATATTCAGCGCTTTATAGATTACGTCAGGCTTGCTAAAGAGCTAGGTAAGAGCTCAGGTAAAACATCACATTAAGTAGTGCAAGGCCCATGGATTCCATCCTACACAAGGCAACACTCTGCCCCTGCCCAGACACCTTCTCCTCCTGCTTCCCCCACCATAACAGATCATTACACTCTGTTCAGTCATTTATTATTTTCTTTTCTAAACAGAAAGCAATCACAGCAAAACATGCAGTGACTCATGTTCAGAAGAAGATGGTCCTCAAACAATCATAAATAACCTTTCTCATCCCAAAATGTTGGGCAGCTGCTGAAGAGGACTCCAATCACAACATGAAATCTTCTTAAAATATTCATTTAAAATGTTATATCCAGAAAGGCTTGACAGCCACTGTGGCTGGGACGTCTGTATTGCAACTTTCCCCATCCCTGTCATCATGGTGTACTATTTTCAACTGGTTTAAGGGAGCAGTCCCTATGGAATTGATGTTATGGATAATTATTAGGAGAGCTTACACAGTGTGAGTACTTCCTGTATGACTGCTCTCCAGCATGGAAAAGTTGGAGGGCCTTCTGCCTGTATTGTGTGTTCTGTATCATCTGATTGATGTCCATGAAAGCAGATGGCATTCAGCATAGCTTAGAACTGCGCTCTCCAGGCATGGGCTTGGGTGTTGACCATGGTTTATTTATTCACCCAGCCAGGCCTCAAAGGGATGTGAGTATCCATTTGGGAAGATGTCCAGAACTCCTGAAAGCAGATCTGAGAAACATGGGTGAACAGGCTGCTTCTGTCCCAGTGTGTTTGTGATTTAGCAGTATGAGCTGTGTTTATTTTCTCTGTGATGTCTTCTGGGATTTCACATACCCATATGTTTGTACTTTTATTTGGTTGCTGGGGGTTGTTCTGGTGAAATTTAGGAACTGGTTTCAGTGAAAATATTCCTGGATATCTTGCTGACTAATTTTGGGGTGGGTTTTTTTGGTTGTGGTTTTTTTTTGGGTGGGATGGGTTGGTTGGTTGGTTGGTTGGTTGGTTGGTTGGTTGGTTGGTTGGTTTGTTTTTCAGGGGTTCTGGTGGTTTTGTTTTTGTTATTGCTGCACATATTCATTAGTTTAACAACTTTTACAGATCCCTAAAATGGAAGTAGCTGTAACAGTATAAAAAGGGGTTATTATAGTATAAATAATTCTGTTTAGAAGAAAAGGAAACCAAGCATACTGTATGCATGGGAGTCCATGACTTCTTCCTGCTATCACATGTCTCTTTTTGGGAAATTTTGAATTTTGTCCCAAAGCAGAACTTGCAGGATGGATCTTAAAATATTTTCACAGTTGTATGGCAGAACCACTGCCATGAAGGAATTTAATTTTTTCAAAGGGCATACTAAAAAAGATGCTTCTTTAGTCATATTCATCTTGAAGAGCAGGAATTTGTCTTTTCCTCTAACAGTTCTCTCCATTACTGATTCCCTATATCAGAGTGGTTCCTTGGATAGCTTTGAGGAAGACAGGGGAATGAAAACATGAACTTTTGGATCTGTGTTTGTTAGTCTCAGCTGTGTGTTATACCCTTGCATCCCAAAGACCCTTCATAAGGAGAAGAGAGCTGATGTGCCCTGTTTTTTGTTCATATTGAAATATGAACAATTTTCTTGCAAGGGTGTAAAGTATTCTTTTGTGTTATAGAAAATGTTGTAGAATATTAAAACTCAGGTACTTTCAGACTGTTAATCTTGGATGTCCAGATTTTGCAAGTTTTCATTTCTAGCTGTAACTGCAGAAGGGCTTAGTTGCAGAGGTTAAAAAATAGCAAAAGTTTCATCTGATAAATGGGTGTAAGGACTGTAGAGTCAAAAATCCTCAGTCTGCCAGAGAGAAGGTAAAACTTGTCAGACTGAGCATGGAAATGACAGATCTTCAGATAGCAGAGTTGGCATTTGCCTTTCTGACAAAAAAGAGACTCAATTGCAATAGTGGGGGGATTTTTACTGAACATGGATATTTCAGAAGCAGGTGATATGTTTAGGGTTCTTTTTTTTTGTTTGTGCCTATTTGGTACAATCAATCAAATTTGGCTCAAACAGCCATTATCAAAGAACATACTTGCAGGACATATCAGTTAGGCTTATTGCTATAGGAAATATGTAAAATCTCCTGTTCTCTTTCTGGAGCATTCTGAGTGCACAAGTATGCACTTCGCCCATTGTGTACTGTGGGGAAGGGGGTTTTCAAGCTGTTTGTTTCTTCTAGCCAAGCAAAACATAGTCGATTTAAAACAAACAAAATAATTCCAAGCAACAATAAAAACCATGCCAGCTTTGCAACTAGGAATCCTCTAGTTCTTGCAGTATTTCTTGTGTTAGCACCTATTGCCTGGTATACTAACTCAAATCTACCCATCTAAAGGTATGTTCCTTGTTCTTTCCACTCATCCTGAGAAAATACTTCATGAACTTCACTGGCTTGAGACGGGTATTTGATTGTCTCTAGGTAAAAGACTTAAATGCAATGCCAATACTTTTTGAAATACCAGCAGTGCTGCCGTGGTGCTGAGTGCTGCTGCTCTTTGTCACCATTCCCCAGAGTGGTTTTTGAAAGTAAGTCATCTAGTCAGACACCTGTTGATCATGCAGACAAGCTGACCTCCTCTGTCATACCACCTGTTGTTAGAAATAAAGGTCACCTGAACACAAAGTTAAATTCACCTAAAGCAGGAACGATGCCCTTGATTTAAGAGGAAGGGGTGTGCATTACAGCTCTGATGAATGTGTCCCTGAGAGTCACCCAGCCTGAATTCAGAAGTGAAGTTCCTCCTACCAACAGAACATCGAGTGATCATCTTCTCACTGTGCTGAGCTGGAGACCTGCATAAGGAAATTGTTCTGGTTTTCAAAACTAGAGGTAGAACTGATACCTGAAAATTTCAGGTCAAATGCATCTGTAATGGAAACACCAGGCAGTCTTTAGAGACACAGGAAGGCACTGAGGGTACATTTCAATAAGTCACACTTCGGTGTTGCTCGTCTGAGATCATTCAAGCTCCAGAAAAACTGAACTGAACAGATGCTGAGTCCTTGACTTAAATTAATTCTGCTCAGATGAATGTACTGTACTCTACTTAAATAGGTGTCATTAAGCACCTTTCACAGCTTTTTAGCAGGTGTTAAGCACAAAAAATAGATCAGTTGAAAGAAAGGGAGAGATAAAGAGTAAATTTGCTGTGGAGTGTTTAATATCTATCCAGTATTGTGTTGAAGCCCAAAATGGCTTCACTTCAGAGTGCTGCAGATGTCTGCAATGCTCCAGTGTGCTTCCAACTGCTCTCATTTGCAACCTTGCTTGTGTCAAAGATAAAGAAGTTATATAATGGTATTGCTTTAGCTCCACTGGAGTCAACCACAAAATTTGCATGGACTTGAACAGAAACTACACATAAACCTAAGGGTTGTCTAAAACTGGCAAACAGAATGGGGTACAAAACTGAATCCTAGAGCTGCAGGCTTTTTCTCCATGAAGATGGGGACTGGAAAGTAAATTGGTAGCTCTAACAAAAGCTCAAGATTCGTAAATCTTATTTTTTCTTTTTTTAATCTGATTAGAAATATAAGATTTTTACTTTGCTATTGAGATTATCATCAAAAAACTTCCACTCCAGAGTCATCAGTTATGACTCTGGAGTGGAAGAAATACATCTAGCCTCTAGTAGAAGATTAATAATAAACCCTACTTTACCATTCCTCCCTGAAACCTAAAGAATTTTTCCATTGCAATGGACTGGTTTTCATTAAAGCAAATTCAGTCATAACAAAAACACAGGTACATATAGATCCGGATCTGACTTATTTTGCACAAAAAACCCCACTCCAACCTCCCCCCCCCCTCCCCCCCCCCAAAAAAAAAAAAAGAAAACCTTGATTCAATTGTATGATTTATAGGAAATGAAATTATGTGTGTTGTCAAAGAAGTGCCATTTGGTAGGCTGTAGCACCAATCTGTATAACACTATGATACTTATTAAAATTACATTTTCTGAGATCTGTTTTTAACTATCCTCTCAATTAATAACTTGTTGCTAACCAAAAGCACCATTTTTATCTGAACATTGATTTAGCAGAATTCTTATGAGTTTAAGATTTGGATTCAACATCTAAATCTGCAGACTCCTAGTAATTCAGCAATTATCTTTAAGCTATTGTTTAAATCATATTTAATGAAAATAGTGACAAATTTAACTAAGAGCCTCTTGAGAGATCTGACTCAGAGTCAATAAAAAGACAACATTATTTCTGATGCCAAGAGCAGATGATTTTCTCTTGTGAGAGATTTGTGGGGTTTTTTCTGATTTATGGAAGTTGGTGTGAAAGCATCTCTTACAGATTGCACCTAGTTTCTGTTTTGTAGAGGCAGCTAAAAGTTTCTATTGCTTGTAATAACAAACACTGAATTTTTTATTTCTGTAAACAAAAAAAAAACCAACCCCACCTTATATAATGTTTGTTGCAAAATGGCAGTTATATAAGTTTTTTTATAAATATAATCATGAATATTGGTGTGGAAAAATATTTTTGGTTTGTGACTAATTAAAGTGACACCGATATGAATTCTGTCTCTGCTATAATTTCATTAATGAGGTTTTGCAAACTATGTTGCATATTTGTGTTGTTAAGAAAAAACAAAAGTGCCTGTATTGTTAGTTGCCTGTCAGTCACTCTGATCAATGTGTGACTGTGTTAGCTGGCATGTTTGTTCACACGTGAGCAAAGTGACTTTGTACAGACTACATTTTATTTTTGAGCTACAGGACAAGTCCATAAACTACCCAAGTCCTCGGTGGTGGTGATTTAAAAAGATAGCAGTTTAAGCTGATAAGAAATGATCATTTGTGAGGTCCTTAGTAATTTGTTTAACTCTTTGCATGGATAATGTACATGCAGCCAGTTTATTTGTTGTAGGAAACTTTTACTAGCAAGGGAGCTGGATTTCCTTTGTGTAAGCTCATACACTTGAATAGTTGAATGCTTCCTGTCCTTCAAAATTACCTGTGCAAATAAAACAAACCAACAAACCCTCTAGGGTCCCCATGGGTAAGGGCAAGGATGGAAAAGGTCTTTTCCTTTCTATTGCATTAGCACAAGGGTGAGTCTCTACGAAAGCTCTACAGGAAGATGAACATTTTTTATGAAGGTTCAAGCAACTCCTTCTTCAATGCTTTTGTCAATTTCACTAAGATGTTCCTACCTGTAAGATTCTGAAGTATTTCAATCTGAAATACACCCCTCAGTCAATATATCTTACTTTAGTCCTCTTGACTGTCAGTATAACCATTAACAATCAAATAATTTATGAACATTTGTATTCAGTTCTGGTATCTTTTGTGAGGAAGCTTATAAGTTGGATGTGTTTTGATGGTGAAGTTGGTATTGTTTAGATTCGGGCTTTTTGTAATTAAGAAACTTCTGAAATTGGGAAACCTTGGAATTTCATTCTATGGACACAAAATAGGATGCTGTATGACAGCTGCAATGGAAGTTCTCTTATTCTATGACTTCATGCAAGGATGAAATTGTCAGAACTTTTTAAAACTTTCATCTTGGCTCTGCAATAGTGGAAAATGAGAAAATTCAATTTGAAAAGTGAAAATTCAGGAATAAAATTCTCTGATAGCAGATTCCCATTACCTTTGTTCACATGTAACAAAGAAGCCTCGAATTGCCAATGAAGAAAAGGTGAAACTTTTTGTGCTATCTCTAATGGAAAAAAATTATTTCATAATAGCATTCTTTTAAATGCATTAAGAAAATTGTACAGCTCCAGTGAACCTAATAGGTATATAATAGGCATGATTTAGGTGCATCTGATGAGGCTAAAGAAAAAAAGCCAAGAAAGAGGGTGCAGCCTGGATAAGTCCATAGATACTGTGTTGGGAATACTGTGAAAGGTCCTCAGCCATCTCTTCTCTCAGTGCCTGATGTCCATCTCTTTCAGGACTGCTGATCTAGCTCACCATGGGGGCAGCTGGCCAGCCTGGACCATGGAACTAGGCTTTAAAATTATCCTTTTAACACTCCATTCTTTCTCTCTTGGCTTTTCTTTGGAGCACCAGAAGGAGGAATGATGGACTGCTCGGGGTGGCACAACAAAGAAAATTGTAAAATGAAGCTCTCAGGTAACCCGTGTCTCTAACAGGAATAATCTGTCCTGCATCTTAATTTAAGTTGCTTACAGAAATGTGGTTTCTTTCAACAGCACAAGTTATCTCAGTCTATAGCTAAACACAGTTCATATATCAGGTTAAGACAAGGCTCTTATCTGTTTTGGGATTTTTTTTCTTAACAGTCTTATGGTTGAAGCGAGAGTTTTCCATTCTATTAAATCTAGAAAAATGAAGGTGTTTTTACGTAACTTCAATTTTTCCCATTCGGTACACTGAGAGAGGACCGAAAATAAACTGTATCCAGGCTTCTGTAGATGTTACACCGAAGTAAAATGTTCTGCCAGTGCTGCAACTCTGTATCCACTAGCTGGCTGTGCCCACTCCCAGAGCAGCGACCTTGAGCTGCGGATGTACTGAGCCCCTCGGGCTGTGCCGGGGCTGGCTGTGCGAGCTGTGTCACTGTGAACAAGAGGGCCCCGTGATTCGGTACTGAGCTATAGAAATGTCTCTGTTTCTCTGTTTATCTGCTCTGTGATGCGGCCTCAGTCTGACAGCTGGAGGTAAGGGTGGTTTTCTAACTATTTTCAGGCTGTCCACCTGAAAGGACAGGCTGGGACCGTGGGCTTGCCTGGGCTGCTCTCTCACCCTCTGCATCTTCAGGAGCTGCCTTCCTCTTCCACAGGCCATGCCTTCAGCAAAAACCTGTTTCTGTCCCATTCCACTCCTTGTGGGATGAGAGGACATTGTAAACTTCCTAGTGAGGGCAATCCCCCTAATGTCCCAAGTGCAGACTTCAAATGAGGAAAAGAGCTCGGAGGCATTTTATTTAATTTGTAATGGCTGTGACAAACAAGCTGTTTGAATTAATTGTTCTCTTGCCTCGACGGTTTTACCTGTTTCATTTACCCAAGCAGTGGAACAGGAGAGTAAAAGTAACACCTCAGGTCTCTGCTAAGGTCATGTTATTGTGCCTCTGGAAATACCCAGCTGGACAGAGTTGGTATTTCCCAAGGATTTTCTGCTGACTTGTTTTCAGCTCCCACAGATGTTTAACAGAGGAAAATTCCCCATTTTTCCTTTCAAAGCTTGTGTTTAAAAGAAAAATAAATTACTGTATCATATACCTGTTACACGTCTTTCAGAAATTCGCTTCTCAGTTGCCGTTTTGACACAAAGTTGTAGTCACTTGAGAAATTAAAAGCGTCCTAGAAGTGGACAAAAACTTAATTTGATAGTCCCAGATTTGCTGAGAGGAGAAAGGAAAAACAGGATATAATAGTTTGAAACACCAGGGAAGATCATCCTCCTTCTAATCAACACATTTTCCTGTAGCTGAGGGTGAAGTGAAATTTTAAGTCGGTAACGCACGCATAAATATCCAGGACATAAAACAAATAATAAACCATCCCCTTCGTTGCAGGAAGATGATAACAAGCATTTCTTTTCCAAGGCAGCATGCCACAGCAGGATCAATTTGTTTGTAAAGTGTATGGATTGTTTCTTACGGTGTGAACTTTGTATAAACAGGGGGAAATGGCTTCATGTTACATCATATTGATGTTTTTGAAGCATCTCTCTCATCGGGTGATTTGGAAGCGTCTCTTTCGACGCTTCCTGCCTCCGAGACGAGCTGCTAGATTTATCTTTATTCTGTCGTAGCTGTTTTGTGCTGCCTGTTGCGAGCAAGCTGCGTCCTGCGGACGGCGGAGAGCTCGGAGAGGCACCGTGCCCGGGGCGGGCTGGGGGCGCCGGAGCCTCCCGTGGGACCGCGCTCCGGAGGCGAACAAAGGGGCCGCCAAACCCATCACCAACAGGTGCTGCACAAGAGACGAACTTTTTCTGGGATACTACTCAGAGTTGCCAAAGGGGAGCGATCCTTCGGCCGCTCCGGGGAAGAGGCAAACATCAAAAAATCCCCAGGTCCGCTGAGGGTCGGAGAGGAGCGGGACAAAGCGGCGGGAGCCCGCAAAACGTGGCGCGCTTCGGGCAGGGCGGGGAGCGTGGCCGCGCACCCGCAGCTTCCCCGGCACCGCCCGGCCGGGCCGCCCCACCCCACCTGCGGCCGGGCCCTGCCCGCGACCCGCCCCGGGGCCGGTGCGCGGGGGGAGCGCCGGGGGCGCCCGTTTAACCCCTTCCCCGCCGGCGGCTCCGGAAGCGGCGGCGGCGGCGGCCCCGTGGGGCGCTGTGTCCTGCGCCCGGGCGGGGAGGGGTGGCGGCGCGGGGTGGGGGCGAGCGCGGCGCGGGGGGGCGGCGGCGGGAGCCGCTCCCTCCTTGCCCAGCCCGGCCCGGCAGAGGCGGCAGGAGGAGGAGGAGGAGGAGGAGGAGGAGGAGGAGGAGGAGGAGGAGGAGGAGGAGGAGGAGGGCGGCGCAGAGCGCAGACATGGCGGCCAACATGTACCGAGTGGGAGGTATGTGGGGACGCGGCGGCGCCCGCCCGGAGCCCCCCGCGCACGGCCGGGGGCCCCGCCGGGCCGCGGGCCGTGCGCGCCGCGCCGGGGCCAAGAGCGGCGCCCCGGCCCCTCGGGCCGGCGCCGTCCCGAGCGGGGCGGCCGGGCCCGGGCGGGCGGCGAGAGGAGGCAGCCGGTCCGGCAAAGGGTCGCCGGGCCCTCGGCGGGGCGGAGGACGCAGGTTCCTCCCCCGCCAGCCCCGTGCGCCGGGTGGGAGCCCGGCCCCCGCCGCCGAGGAGGAGAAGGGCAGCGCCGCCCTCCGCGGGGAAGGGGGGAGCGGCGCCGCCGGCTTCCAGCCCCCGCACCGCACCGCAACGCGGGCCGGGCACGGCCGCCCTTTGCGCCTCGCCTCCTTCCCCGGAGAGCGGCGGAGGGGCCCCGCGGGGCGAGCGAGGGGCCGCCCGCCCGGCCGTGCGCCCCGGGGCCGGGCCGGCCCCGCCGCGGCCTGGCGGGCCCTGGCGGCGCGGAGCGGTGCGGGGCGGCGCGCACGGGCGGCCCGAGCCCACCCCGGGCTGCGCTCCCCTCCGCGCCGCTCCCCTGACCCCGCGCCCTCCCTCGCTCCCACGGCGGAGTTTCTCCGCGCCTTCCTCGGTCTGCCGGGGATAAATAATTAATCCGGCTGTGTAACCGGGGGATTTCTGTCAGCTTCCCTTGCTT
Organism: Fringilla coelebs; assembly: GCF_963513975.1. Classification (NCBI taxonomy): domain Eukaryota; kingdom Metazoa; phylum Chordata; class Aves; order Passeriformes; family Fringillidae; genus Fringilla; species Fringilla coelebs. The sequence continues at coordinate 90,414,985 of NC_140030.1, read as the reverse complement.
GCCGCCGTGACCCCTGAGGAGCGCCCTGATACGTGACTGCTTGGCGAAGGGCGGGGGGGAGAGGGCATTTAGGCGGTGAAAAACACGGCAAACGTTTGTCTTCCCACCCCGAGCCTGTCGAAAATGACACGGATAACTTTCGCCCGCTCACGCAGGGAACGAACGTGGCAGCGTGCCCAGTGCTGTGGCTCAGGTGCGCAGCTCAAGTTAGGTGTGCAGTACTGGGTGCTCAAAAATCGCTCCGTCCTCCTGCTCTCTTAACAGCCAGAGCTGAGAGGGAGGATGCGGGGAAATGAGGGGTGATAATAGTTTGAATCGCTTTCTGCTAATGTTTTGAGATTTGCTGATAGAGCCACAAATCTTCCGTCTGCATGCTCCCTCATTAGGACATTTAGATTGTTGTCCCATCAGCCTTTACTCATGAAAGTAATCTATATCTGAGCAGGTAGCGGGTAGGGTTTACCTCTTAGGTCACCAATTTTCTTTTTTTTTGTTGTAATCTTAATGAGCAATCGTGAACACTACCCAGAGATCATATTCTTTCATTAGAACTACCTGAAGTTCCTTTTCATTGTATTGTAGAGTCAAAGCGTTGCAGAAGACTTTTATACATTGTTACAGTTTCTCATCCGATTTTTAAGAATAAAGTTGGCACGGTGCAGAAGTCCAACATCAAATTTAAAGTGTGATTGACATTTGATGGCTACTTTTTCATTGGACAAAACAAGTTTTCAGAAAACTATTGAAGGAAATGCGCTGCTTGTCAATTCTTTGTATGTTGCATGGGAGTAGCTTTCAGGATATGAGTAAATTTCCATTCACTCTATGAAAATATTTTTATATTAATGATGCTGAAAGACACATTGTCCTCCAAGATCCTCGCTAATTTCATGACAATTCCTGCTTAATATTGTTTGCATCTTACTGGACAGAGATAACAACAAGAGCAAGTATCATAAAACATACATTACTCGTTGGAACATTGCTCATTGCCACAGCACCTGATAATAAATATGACGTGTCATCTCTTACAGAAATGTTAATCTCCATAATATAGAAACTCACTGAAGTGCTCAGGTCTTAAATCTTCCCTAATTGATTGTGAGAAGTTGCTCCTTCCCTGCCAAGATTTATGAAATGTGTGGATTACTGGATTACAGCATGAGCTTCAACACAAACCATTTAACTTTTTTCCAGCATGGTTGTTAAAGCAGGTGTAGTGCAGTTAAAACCAGAATTTAGGAACAAATTATATTAAATCTCAGTGTAGAAATACTTCACAATCCCAACGTTTATGAAGAAATCTCAGCCCTTTGAAAACTTCTAGGTTTAGAGGAAAATTTTCACATTAATAATGATAGGTCTTTACATAACTTGTGGTATTTCAGTGACTTTTCCTTTTTTCCTTGCAGATTATGTTTATTTTGAAAATTCTTCCAGCAATCCATATCTCATTAGGAGAATTGAAGAACTTAACAAGGTACAAAGATTCTTTCTTAACCTTTGGCAACAATCAGTGTGCTTGTTAAAACCTGAGAATTATTTCTATCCCTTAAGATTTTTACTGTAGTAGGGGTTTCTGGTGGTTACTGAAAGCTTGCAATGTGATATCCTCTAATTCTGCCCTCTTACCTAAGGAAACACCCAATTCCTGGTGAACAGGATTACTCTGCTGCAAAAATTTTCTAACAAATTCTGTGAATTCTTGGAGAAATGAATGAATTTAATTCTCTGGCTGACGATGACGCTGGCAATCCATCTGGAATGACAGCCATCATGTAATGTGTCTGCTTTTAGATAGACATCTGAAGAGCTGGAAGGTACCAGCCAGACTTTGCAGTGATCAAATGACAGAATATGTGACTTGTGTGGCTGTTTATTGCTCTGCCTATTGGCAGCTGTGAATGAAGAATGGGCTTTTGAATAAAGTACAGACTCCGTTCTCTGTCTTTATCCTGAGTGTATTTTCCAAAAAAATGGAGGCTCTATCGACTGTCATTTTGGGGAAGGCATGATGATTTTTCTTCACTCTGACGCTCCTAAGAATAATGTGGATTTTCTATGGCTTTTTATTATTTTTAATTTTTTTTTTTTTACTTTTCCCTCAAGCAGTATTAAAATTGATTGATGCAATACATCAAAAGTTAATTGTTAAAATGCCTATTATGATGTAAGTAATGATAAAGATATTTTTTCCCCAGTGGTTAGAAAGTAAATGAAAAAATTGGTGACCTGCAAGTAGTTTTCTTATTAATGAAACACAACACTATGCCATAGCAGACATCAACCACATTAACTGTTAGTGCTGTCCAGCACAACATCCACTGAACTTGTGCATGGCAAATAAATTTTGACTTTTATTGGAGAAGAAAATTTTTTATTCACGGTAATTGACATGATTCCAATCATGTATTGAATGTAATGTTTATTATCTTTAAACTGCACTGCTATAATTTAATCTTGCTCGTGCAGGGTAAAACAGAGTCATGTATTGATTTTTTTTTTTCTTAAAGAGAGGTTGGAGGTTGTAGTCCAGACATCTTGAATGTGAATGGTTTGCTTTCATGTGTTAAAGGTATGGAGCAAATGTGGAGATGTTATATAAATATGTAATGACATGCTTTGATTATTGTTCCACCAGGGACAATATTTCTTTTTTGTAAGAAACTTTATCAAAACATTATACTTTTTAGTATTAAGTAAGTCACTCAAGGTAAAAAAGTACTTTTGTACCCTTCAAGGAGGAGGATGCAGTTCTTCAAATATTAGTAAATTCTTTATAGAACATTATGGTCCCCATAATGAGTCATGGAAACAACACTGAACTAAACAGATTTTTATTTTAGGAGCAGTTGTTACTTTTTCAAATAAACCTTTCAAAAAGACTTTTTCAATTAATGTTATATTAAATGAGAGTCTGAAAAAATGCTAAAGTACTTTGAAATATACATTTCTGTCTAAAGCTGAATTATAAAGAAATGCTCACAAGATTCTAACATTTCTGAAGGATTCTTATGTTAGCATGATGTCATTGCCCCTGTGAACACCTGAAAAAAATACAAATTCTGACTCAATGATTGTAGTTAATCCTCTTGTCTGGTCTGAAATTGGTACTGGCCTCTCTCTAGAAGATTTTATTTATTGGAGCAATTCTGTTGATTTCAGCTTGACTGATCATGTGAGAACTACTGACATGAGGGAGCACTCCAAGCAGAGACTGTTTAATTTGTAATACTCAGCTGGGAAGGGATACATCCTGACTTGATTTTCTCTTTCCTTTGTAGACTGCCAATGGGAACGTGGAAGCCAAAGTGGTGTGTTTTTACAGGCGAAGAGATATTTCTAACAGCCTCATAATGCTTGCAGACAAGCATGCTAGTAAGTAGATGGGGTAGGGCATTTTTCCTTACTAACACAGCCTGCTCAGTTTCTGCAACTGCTTAAAATTGCAGGGTTTTTGCCATGTGAAATATATATTTATGTTAAGCATTTATTAATATCCAGTTAGTTGCTTAGTATTGTCTGATACTCTCCTGCTCCTATCAGTTGCTTCAGGGAATTAAGTTAAGCTGTATCCATGTGATAGAGACTGTGCATCTGGAAAAAAAAAGAAGAATGTATCTTTTCATCTGGAAAATACAGCTGCATTTCTTTTTTTTATGTCAAAAGTAATTCTTAGTTGTAAGTCAATCTAAGCTTAAGAGCACTTGTGATTATTTGATATGACTTTTTTGAGTTAGACATAAACATGTATTGCTTAATGTAAAGAATGAAATGTATGTATCATTGGGGACTGAAAATCACTGGAGATTGTAAAAGGGCTGGTTTGTGCATTTATGCTCAATGTAGCTATTAGTAAAAAAATGGGGGGGTTGTTTTTTTTTTTTCTATTTTTTCCCTTTTTTTTCAGAAAAACAGCAAGTGGTAATAGGTGAAAAAAGCCCCATTTTTCAACATTTTTTTGGTATCTGCCATTTGGTATACAAGTGAAACATCATAATGTTCCATAATTTTTTGATGAGAAATATAATTCTCAAGAGACAAAATGCAATTCTGAAAATGTAATTCAGAACCTAAAAATCTGAGAGGAAGACGGTAATTTGCAAAATACTCCAGTCATATTTGTAAATAACTGAAATGTGAAGTGTGTCAGCATCCCATAAATTTCTTGCCATATGCTATTAAATACCATTTTGATTGTGTATGATGCTTGAGTTTTCAAAATGAATCTGTGAATAAGATATGTCGGGGTTATAAATCTCTAATTTATTGGGATGAATCTCTTGAAAGACATTAGATAATGCCAACTTTTTAATGCAGATATATGATGGTGTAATTAGGTGCTTTAAAAATACCCTGCAATTTGTTCAATGTCCAACTCTGGTAATTTTGCTCATCCAGGTATGGTGAGTGAAGAGAAACAGCCAGCCTTTGGCTTTTGTTTTATTGTTTTATTGGTCTTAGAGAAGTGGGGGTGATTTAAGCACATAGTATGAAGTACTAGCTTGGTTTTTATGGGAAGACAATACATCTTGCTTATGTACCAAGACAATGATTTAATGTTTTGTTACATAGTTGGGTACCCTCTATAGTTATTTGTGACCTATTTATGATCATGATCATCAGCCCCCACAATAATTAGTCTTTTGAGTTCTTCCAGATGAAATGTATAGAAACATAGAACTTTAGGTGAGCTTCACTAAACTTTCCAGCACTTTTTTTTGTTTTTCTTTTCTAATGGAGGGGCAAGAAAGTAATAAAATGATGACTTTACTCGAAATAGGTTTTTTTTATTATTTTTTAATTTGATTTTTAAAACATGAAGCTTGTAAATTATTTTTTTTTTAGTTGGCTTATTTTTTAGAAAAGGGTATGTTAGTCCTGTGGGTATCATTCAGTCTGGAAAAGTGAGTAAGATTTTTCTGTTTCCTTTTTGAGTTTTAGATTGCCATTTTGTCAGCACTTTGATAGAAAGGGTTTGTTGATGGTCTGTTGCTTTTCTCCTATAGCATACTAGGGGTTTGTTGGTGTCACTAGGAGTGCCATGGAGTCTTCCATCTTTTTTTGTCTTGGGATTCTCTTGTGGTTTTGTAGTGAGGAAACAGAAATGTGATTTCCAGCTGGTTCAACAAACATCTTTAGAATGCCTGTGTCTCACAGGTTATGAGCCTTCTAACCCAGTGCTCTTATGAGTTATGTTTCTCTATGAACATTTTCTCTGGACACAATGTCTCTGTTCTGACCAATCTGTGGAATCTGTAGTGCCAAGTTCTCTTAGGAGATGTTTGTTACACTTACAGGGGACAGCACATAGCAAAGGATTGCTCGCCTAGAGCTTCCTATAGCTCATAGAGCAGATGCAGTTAAATGTCAATTCAATTTAAAGGCTTTCATTCTGGGATAACACAGTGTTCTGTTTAAAAATATGGTGTGTATAAACAAAATATTTGTATATTTATGAATGGAATGTTTTGGAAATGTTTTACATAGCTAAACATGTTGACTCATCAACACATCTACCTGGTTTGGTATAAAATAAATGTTAAAAGATACAAATTTCTTAAGGAATGGAAGCTCCAGTTCAGCCGCTGATTTCTCCTGTGTGCCTGTTTGGAGAAGTCTTTTAAGTATAAGATCTGCTTGGTCTTTCCCAATGATATTTTGTATGCTAGCATTTTTTTTTTCTTTATGATTGAGAAAGCTGGTCTGAGTTATGAATTTCTCAGGATTTTGGTGGTTGGTTGGGGGTTTTTTGACTGAGACGTCAATTTCTGAAGGTTGCGTTTTGAGATGTAGATATGGTCCCATTTACTAAAAGAAGAAAAGAGCTTTGTCAGATGATATTTTGGAACTTCAAAAAGAAAATTTCAGCAACTTGAAAAAGTTTCAGAATTATTCTAAGGAATGTTTGGGAAACATGGAATAAAGTTGATCTGTGCCTTTGTCACTGGTAAGGAATTGGTATATTGTTTTCCTAGGGTGTTTTTTGTTGTTGCTGTTGGTTTTTTTTTTTTTTGGGTTGTTTTTTGTTTGCTTGTTTGTTTGTTGTTGTTTGTTTTTATTTTTAACTCTGGTTGGGATTTGTTTGTTTGCTTTTGTTTTGTCTTCCAAAATGTTTCAAGATATATGGGGGGGGGGGAAATCAAATTTTCCTTAGGCCATTCCAAAATACTCAGGTACAGAGTAGTTAGTTCCCTTGTTTTCAAAGAATGTCACTAATCTCTGAAGAAATTGTATTGCCAGCTTTCTTTCCCTGGTGTTTCAGGTGCAATTTAATCAAGGAAATTTTTGTCTACCAGCATCATGTATGACATCAGCTTAGGTCTGGGAATAGTTCTAGAAGCTGACTGTAGCCACTTAAATCCAGGGATTTGGAATGTTTTAGGGGCACTTGAGAACTTTCTATTTTTTCACTGTTGGTTTTTGTTACTATAAAATAGAGTTTGTGGTAAGGTCAGCTTGAAATACAAACCAAAATACAGTCCAGGATCATCTTTTTGGTCCTGTGCAGCCTCCTGAGCTTAGTAAGAGAGTTCTTTTGGGGTGTTAGCACTCACCAGGTTGTTGTTGTTGGGGTGTTAACTCACTTGGGTTGTAGTCATCACCACAGGGTCACTGTGAGGGGGCTGTTCCTTTCTTGGCATGAAAGAATTGACCAGCAGCAGAGTAGGCTTACTGTGAAGAGAGAAGAAGGAGGGCAGATGAGTGGAGGATGGCAGGCAGTACAAGAGACAGATATTGCAACAGATACGGAGAGTGAACTTGGAGAGGTGGGACAGAAGCACTCAGCTCATTAAAATGGGCGAAGCAAACATGAAGGGGTGGCATAGAGATGTTTCCTAACTAAATGGTGTGATTGAGAAATGGCCAGCTGAATCTATAAAATGTAGATGATTCTTTATCTTCAGTAGAATTAATGTAGGTATTTTAGGGCAAGGTTTTAATAGCTGTGGAGAGGAGACTGTGTCAGCACTTGTTTTGGGTTACAGCAAAGGGCTCAAGTTCTTATTTCCTTCTTTTGCAATAGATTGCAAAGAATCATAGAATATCCTGTTTCACAAGGGACACATGAAGATAGTTGTGTCCAACTCCTGGCCCTGCCCAGGGACCATTCCACGAACCATACCATATTTGAGGTTTATTCACTACTACTTTCTAGTGAGCTGAGTGGGGTGACCTGAGTGCATGATGCCATTTTTTGCAGTTCTTTGCACTTTAAATTCCTTATCTGATCATGTGTTATCATGTAATACTATGTCTGAAGTCATTCTCTTATTGCAACTCCTCAGCCAGCTTTTGCTTAGTCAACCATCTGGTGAGGATATAAAAAAAAATTACTGTTGTTGTAGTCCTTCATCTTCTGATTTATTAAAGAGGGTTTGCTTCATTTAGGTGTGCTGAGATGCTGACTAAATGCCAAGAATATTTCTGGGCTGTGATAAAGCCCATGCAGAACGTATTTTTTCTCATTAACAGAATTGATATTCTTTGTGAATGAGACAGTACTCAATTAAAAAAAACTCAGAGATATTTGTTTCATTGACTGAGATGAAAGGTAAAATGAAATTTTTCTAGATTACAGAAGCTAACAAAAAGTCATGTTCAATCTCAGTTGTTCTTTTAAGAGATCACTTACTGGCTTTACTTGTTGCGCATTTTTAAAACTTTTATTCTTTTGCTCTTATCAGTCATGTTTTATGTCACGTTGCTTTGTAAAATGGTGTTTCTGCTACAGAATTTTTGTATATGATAGATATCTAGGAGGAGAAGAGTCCTGCTAGGCATTTCTGGTTTGACAATCCAAGTTCCAGTCTTTAACTGAGTACTGAGTCATGCCCATTGAACTTTATAATCAGATGTTGGAGTCTGTACTCAGTTCTTATTTTTGCATGACTTTGATGTGTTGCAATCAGAAACAAATCCAGGATTCTCTCTGTACTTCAGTTTTTTCCTGTAAAGCAATGCTCCTATTAAAAGTTCTTATAAAAGTTGGTGAAAAATATTTAATATGCCAATATGTTTTTGTAGTTGCCATTAAAAGATCTCAAAGTGCCTTACAAGCACTTGTAGTTTATTTTCTATAGAATATCAAGAATGTTCCAGCATGGAAATGGCTTGATCTTGCAGAGCAGTTTAGCTGCTGCTGAGTCTTCTTACCTTCACTTAAAGGTGATTTGTATGTGAGGGGAGGAATATTTTGCATATTGTCTATGTTAACTGCCAACATTCCAGATGCATCCGGGAGAATGAAGCTGTTAATATTCCATCTGATTTTTGAGAAGCATTTTATTTCAGTAGAGCTGCAGGCTAGCAGGTATCATTGAAGATGTTAAGAAAATGAGCTTAACTTGAGCAGTGGTGTTTAGCAGATTACTCACTGATGTTCCCAAAGATACTCAAAACTGAAATGTGAATTCCTTTTTGTGTGTCATCAGGTTTTTCAACATATGGTTGCTGTTGCATAGCAATATTTTTAATACTCCAGGAAAAACACAAGAACTTTTCCTGCCCTCTACAACAATTAAAAAAAAAAATCAATTTAGAAAGTTGTATGAAAAAAGTTATGGGTGTGAGACCCTTGGGGTTGAGGAAAGAGCTCCAGAGTAAAATGTCTAAAGCACCTTGTGTTTTTCAGTGTTCTGTTATCTCAGTCACATATTTGACTCAGTAGAATTCAAAACATGTATAAAATAATATAGCTGGACTATTTTTGTCCAATCAGATTGTAACACAACCAGAAACTTGGTGGATTTTTTTTTTCTTTGGTTCTGGTTCTTTTTCATTGTAGTAGTTCTTGTACATCAAACTAAACAGGTTCTCATAAAGGATACAGCGTTTCTTTAACCACAATCCCTTTTCTGCAAAATCACTTTAAGATGACTTTTCCTGTTATCTGATTCAAGTCACATAATGTCTTAGCATAAAAAGTATGTTTTGACTAGAGATTTTATTTGAAATCCTAAATTGTCTTTTTTTTTTTTGGCTTCACTGCTTCCCTTGATACTTGTTGTCTTTGTAGCCTGTGTTCAGTTAGAATCATCCTTGGTGGAATAAACCCAAGAGACAAATATTAATTCTTCTACTGCATACAATCAATTTTCTCTGTCTTGATAATTTTAAATGTTGAAATAATTCATAGTTTCTCAAAAAAAAAAAATTCCAAACAACAGAAATCAGCTCCATGGTGAATACTTTTTTAGTCTTGCTTATGGTCATGTTGGTGAAAAAAACCAAAACAAAATAAGTCTTTAGAGCTTAAGAGCTCAATGTGTCTCTTACAATAGTGTAACAGTTCCATGGAATTTTGTGGCTTTTGGGAAGTTTTCTGTTAGGTTACAGTTGAGTTTTTCAACTGCCCTTGGGGAGCAGACCTCTCTTGCTTGCTGTTAAGAAAGGAGATGTGTTGATATCAGCCTGTGATGAAAGATAGCATTTTTCCGGTTGGATAGGAGAACAAGGAGCTAAGGCCTGGAAAGACAGGGCTGGGAATGAGAGGTAGGAGAGTCTCTTGAATTGTATATAAGGAGGAAGGCTTGGCTGCTAGATATGCCTGAGGAGTGGGTGAGCAGACTGGTGTAACTGGTTCAGTGAGATGCTGCCTTGTTCATCTCAAGGCTTCTGTAAATATAAACTAGTGTTTGTTTGCAGCTCAGTGTCCCTGGCTCTGTCTTCTCTGTCCACACACACACACACACACCCCAAGAATCAGGAGAAAATTAGTTTTGATCTCACATAATTGCCCTCTTCTCTTTGAGGACAAGGCATTTTTCAGAAGTCCCTGTCTGTGAGCAACTCCTCAGAAGGCTCTTGGGTTGGTGAATGGAGACAAAACCAAATATAATAAGCCAGGAAATTTGGGTGTATAGGTTCCAAAGTTGCTTTTGTTGGAATTTTACACGTTAATATTATTTACAGTCATCTGATAGAGACATGTAAATGAAGCAGTAGCGAATTCAGTTTTGTTGTGTTGCTTCTGGAAATCCTGGAGTCTGTGATGTGGGAGAGACACGCCCTAGGAGGGCCATTTAAGGATGGTACAGATAACAAATTCTTTAATCAGGGGCAGAGTAGCTTTTATGCTAAGGCACTTATATTAGTCTAACTATCATTTTCACTGAAAATGAGTTTGGGTTTTTTTGTGGGGAAGACATGATCTCTTTGATCTCCTGAGACAAGGGAATGTCAAGTTTTCCTTCATTTACCCAAGAGAATGCCATCAGTTGTAATTTATTTGAAAAGAGGGGAGAAAATTCAGAACTTGGTGAAATACAGAAAGCCCCGTTGAAAACTACTTCCTTGTCACCAAGGAAAAACTTGTCTCAAGGCTCCCAATGATTCTTTTCAAGGGTGCTTTGGGTAATGTCATAAATTATGTGTTTTCTTCATTTGATTTTTGTTCAAAAACTTGTGAATGTTTTCTCTCCTCAACAGGGAAAGCAATAAAGAAGCAGTAATGAGGAGTGTTTTTCTTCTGACAATATCTGAGTATTCTTTTTGTGACTGACATTTAGAATTAGTAGTTATATTGTCTCATTAACAAGTTTACTGTCAGCCCCAAGTATCTTGTAGAGTTATTAACTTCTGTGTCTGGTCAGGCTCCTCCTTTGCTGCAGAATGACTTGTTAGATTGTGAATGTTAATGATCTTCTCCTAATGGATGAATGGATTTACAACTAAGTTCATAATTTTAGGAGTTTCTAGCTCTTATGGAGAACTTGCATAAACACATTTTTTTTCACCTGTGTATGTGTGATCTGTGTTTGGATCATGCGTGGCTTCTTGGCATGTAAAAAATTGTCTGCTCTGTACAATTTGTACAACTACATCTGAATTTTTGCATGGACTGAATTTTTTGCTAGCTAGTAACTGCTAGCTTCATCTTTAGACCTCCGAAGTATAAACTTTTGGGCAAGCATGTGTGAGTTAATTTTCTTTCAAATTCAACAATCTTCTGAACACAGAATTTAAGAGGCTTGAATACATTGCTGGTAATTTCTCTGTAAAAACAAACTAAACCTAAAATCTGGATTAATTCTGTGAATTTGCTGTGAAGAGTGGAAAGCTATAAAATATCATTTCATGTTTATGCTTAAAACTGTTTATAAGATATATGAAGCTCAGTTTTTATTTTTATTACTTAAATACCAGAAGTATTTATTTAGTAAGTTTCCTTGGTAAAGAACCTAGTAGGGTACCAAAGGTGTCACTTTTTTGAGCTCTACTCCCAAAATAAATTCTTCACATTTGAGTCTGTAGAAGGAGAGAGAATTCACAGAAAATTGCCAAAGCGTTGTGCATTCCCCTATTTCCCTGTGTTCCTTAGGATTCATTTCCTCATGTCAAGTTTAAATACACATGCCGTTGTTACTGTACTTGTTCAGGGTTTCTTTTGGTTTGTGGAGAACATGTAACTGTTTTCTTTCAGTTTCCTGCCTCTTTCATGTTTCTTAATTGTGCGTGCGAGTGATGCTACACTGTTTTCTTGGTACCCTTAAAATACTTACGGTATTTAAATTCATATAATTGATCATAACTTTTTGTCTCATGAAGATAAGTAGATTTCCTTAATCTCAAATTGTTCTACTTCTTTTTGTTTTCCCTTGGCTCCTAATTTTAAGTGACTTTTCCCACTTTCTTCCCAGTGCACTCACACTGTACCAAAGCACCTGAGGCATACATTTTAGACTACAAAAATATTGCTAGGTTATTTCTATCTGTAAAGCTCCAATAAGAGATGCATTTCACATCTTCAAAGAGTTCTCTGATAGTCTAATTGAATCAGCAGTTTATATAATTTATAAATTTGAATGATGTAAACTCACTATTAATATAGAAAGACTTTCCCATCATGCAGTGGCAATTAAATGTGTGATGTGGGAATCAGGTCTGATGATTTAAAGGCTTACCAGCAGTAATTCCTGAATGTCTGTATTCTGCAGCGGAATGAAGTGTGCAATAGTTGCCCTTGGTAATACTCATGCATGCCTGTAGCTGCACACATGCTGGTGGAGGTGGAGCTTTTCAGCTTGGGCAAGGCTCTGTGTGAGAACGAGTGTAGTGCTTCCTACCCAAGCTGATTCATGCAGTGCTCTGTGTGTGTATATATATATATTTATATATTTGTGGTGCGAGGTATTGTGGACTAGGTAGAAGCAGCAGATATGATGAATGTGTCAAGTAGCCGTGTGATTTGTCTGTAAACTCTCTTTCTGTTAAAGGTAGTCTGCACAAGTAACAGGACTCAAAGTTAGCAAATATGTTGAGTTTGTCATGCCCCAAACCACATGGAGTGGGTGGCCAGAGTGGCTGTGCTATTTCACAGTGCAGTTTGTCTGTTTGATCAGTATTTTGGTTTTTACCTCGGGTACTGTTTGTAACCCTCTCTGAACAAGTGAAGATTTGTATTGTGAATTTGCTTTGCTTCTGGTTTTGATATGCAGCAAATGATTCTGTGATCCTTGCAGAGAGATTGTTTCGTACTGATGTAGAATATGTCACTCCCGTAAGCAAAAAAAGTTTGAGTGGTAAAAAGTGCAATGTTTTTTCAGTAAAAGCCTGTTCTACATTATCAAATTCCTAAAAGACTTCAGGAATCTGGGTAGTTCATTTTGACTGTCACCTACTGCCTGAATCCAAACCCTGTTTGAGGATTTATCAGAGTACATGGGATGTCTCTGTGCAGGTTGCAGAGTTGCTGGGCTATGCATAGAACACTATATATGCATATACCCAGGGGTTATGTGAGTGCATGTGCCTTTTCTACTTGTACAACAGGTTAAACATCTATCCAAAACCAGCACAACTAAATTAGCTATCTTCCCTTTTTTGATATGCTGAATGATAGAATTAATTTTTAATTTGTTTTTGTGTAGGATTGTGACAGTGATAAGCAATGATGAAGCGAGTCGGGTTTCAGTTTCCTGTATTAAAAGTGCAGCCTTGTTTTGGCTTAAACCAGAGCAGGAACAGTGTTGGCAGAGTTGGTGGCCTGTAACCCAGACCCTAAAGGGTGCTGTGTGGCAGTGCCTTTAGGCAGAGCCTTTGACTGATGCTGCTGTCAGGAGGGAAATCCTGATGCAGTTATTCTCAGTAGGCCCTCAAGAGGCCAAGGACTCATTTGCCAAGTATTATACAAGAAGAGAGGTTTTGATATATGGACAGCTTTTATATTTACATTTGCACTTAAATGGGGGCTAGCTTCTACTACCTTCATAATTTTCTTTCTTTTAATTTTTAATTTTTTTTTTTAATAAGAGGAAAAAAAGCCAGAATCAGAATACTAAACATGTACCATGTATGCAATGAATAAGTGAAGATTTTTGATATTTTACTTGCTGCAACAAAAATGGTATTTGGACATGTTGTCTTCAAAGCAAAGTACTGAGAGTAGAAGAAAAACTTTGTTGGTTTACTTGGGAATGGCATATGTATTAAAATTTGAATAGTGAATGATGATGTTATTCCTACACTTTTTTGTTTGTTTGTTTTTTTTTTCCTTCTGGCTTTAGAATGAATAAATCAAAGTAATATATGTATTCATATCTCTTTACACTTTTGTCAGTTCATATGTACAATTCCTGTAATTTATGATCTCATTATCTCTGTACAGGCATTAAGGAAATAATGTATCCTGGAAGGTAAATCTCTAACATAGTTGTTGGAAAAAAAAAAAGGGGAAAAAAATCATCCTTTAAATCTTGCACAGACCATCAGAGTGAATGAACTCTTCTTCCTGGTTGTCTTGTCAGGTCTACAGACAGAAAAGCTTTCTTACCATGTTGGCATGGAGCAGGCTTTCTCTTGGATAATATTCTTCTCATTTCCTGATCCCACACCTAGAGCCTTAATGTATCTTCACTGAGTTTATCCAAGAACAGGATATACAAATCTTTTTATTTTATTTCTCTTTTTTTGCCCCTTTTCTTTCCTTTTATTTTCTCCCTACTTTTCTTCCTGCAAAAAGTCCAACAAAATTCAGCCCTTCTGTAAGGAGATGCTGTAGAAGATAAATAATTTGTGTTTTATAAGCAGAATCATATGCCATTCTGAGTAGGGGTAGGAGAGTTCTTGTACAATCTGTGCCTTTTCATCTCTGCCAACAAATTTTGAAAAGTTGTTTATCAGCTTTTGAGGATGTGAACTGAATGTTAGAAAAGCAGTTTAGATCTCTGAAACTCTGTGGTAATTGTCACACAGTGCAAGAAAATGCCAGTGTAGATCTTAAACATGGACTTTGGATTCTTACAGAAAACATAAGAGCACATTTTTTGTGTGCTTTGTTCTTCTCAAGCTACATTTATTATTTTTTATATATTAACATTATATTTTCTGAAGGAGAGACAACCATGCAGCTTGTTAACCAACTAGATCAAACAGACCTGTTGCCTATGCTAAAGGAAAGACTATTCTGTTAGAACAAGATATGAGCAGGAGTTTAACATAAAAATGGTGGAAATCTTAGTGATGGAAAAAATTATTAATAGCAGCTGTCTCAGGAAAATGGAATATACAAATGTCTCTTTTCCTAAAATCAGGTGTTGCAGTTATTCATGCAGGTTACATGGCAGTGTTGCAGGTAGCCTTTGTATTTCTTGAGGCAGATGATGGGTTTAAAAATGATTTCTTGGGTGCTGTCAGATTAACCACGTACCCTTTTGCTCATGGTGGTCTGCCAGCCTGGATTTGAGGGTAGAACTGAAATTTCCTTTCTTTCCCACACAGCTCCAAACATATGTACACTTTGGAAAAACCACTAATTGACTTCTGATTCAGCTGATGAGCTGGATGTAACCAGTAATTGGATGTTCATCATGCTGCAAATACCAGGGTCCATGGCACAGTTTTGGCTCTGCTGCTTGCTGTTCCTAATGAGCTGCTCAAAGAGGCACCACCCAGGACTGTTGCTTCTCACATCCTGCAGCAGCTTGCTGTAGTTGATACAGAGGTACACGACCAAACACAGCCTGAGCCCTCTAACAGGATATTTTTCTCATTTGCTAGAGTTTGCATTTCAATAGGTGATACAGAAATCAAGAAAAAGGGAGAAAATCTAGTTGAAGTTTATGATACATAAACCAGGTTTTTCACCACTGCCAGCATGTTATTGATCTCAGGCTTCTGTAGGACCTTCTGTTCTGTAGTGTTGTTACAAACTAGCTTGCAGTGCTGAGAAATGGTTAAGGAACTATTGTGCTTGCTTTTGCATATATTCATGTTATATTTAATTTATTAGGATCTATTTATTAATGTAGCACATCATGATTCATAGTGCTTATGAAGGTAATCCTTCCTTGCTTTCTACCCACAAGCTCCTAACTCTCAAAAATCTCCAGAACCAATTATCAAATAACCCCCATCCATCGAGTTTGGAAAGGTGAACTTATGTGCTAATGAAAGGGGTGATGTTTTCCATAAAATATTTTCTCTACAGGCCTGTGATAAATGTGATATGGTTGTGCAATTGCTTATGACTGACTATTGTCCTGGAAATTATTATCATAACATGCTACTTGGAAGTATCCAAAAAACCATTTTGCATTCTTTTGGAAATAATTTTTATTATTGGAAAGTAGGTGTGGCATATTAGTTCTTAATGACTACACAGTGGTTATTTCTTTGTTTTGTGACCTTCTTTAGAAAAATAATGATGAGGTAGTGTGGGAAGATCACCTGGATAATCACCAGAAAAACTGGATAATCCCTTAGAGGCCATATGTATTTCCATGCTATCCAGCAGGAATTAAAAGTAGACCTGTTCCTTGTAAACACAGGTGATCACTTCTTTTTTTCCTACCTGCAAAATTGCTCAGATTCATGCTTTAGATAGCAATATGCTATTTACATGACTTGTAATGCATACAAACTGTTCTTTGGATTTCTTATCCTAGCTGAAAGAAACAGCAAATATCAAATTGATGTTAGACATTCTAAGTCATCTGAACACTGCAACAGACGTGATATATGTAAAGCTAATTAATTCAGCTTTGGGAAACGCTTCCTCACTCAAATTGAAAGTGTAACCATGCATAGTCTAGCTCACAAAGTTGATTAAACGGCCTTACTACAGCTTTAGGGGATTAAATATCACAACTAAGTTAGTACAATGAAACGTGGCAAGAAGCCTCATGCAGATGAGCAAATTGGCCTACTGCTAACCTAAGAGAGCTCTTCATTCACAGTCTGAATAAAGCTGTTCAGATGGTTAGACTTACTGTTTTTCTTTTGTATGAAATTTGGCAGTAATTAGATTTACTCTCTCTTCCCCAAAATCTATATTTATAATTGTTACTGCTGTAGCATCTAACTACCAAATGTGCTTTTGAAGTTTTTGCTACAACCATCTAAGCTTAAAGAGACTTATGCACAGCCACCTTTCCTTTGATGTGTGGTAAACTTGCTGCTCTTCAGCATTCCCAGCTTTTTTATCTGTAGGTTTGAAAATATGTTGTTGATACCAGCAATGTACATATGTTGTAGTCTGAGCATTGAAGAAAAAGGTATACAGGAAAGGAAGAAAGTTTGGAAAGTTTTCTGAAAGCGAGACTTTCTTTGAACATGAAATTCTGATCTCATGCTGATCTAATACAACTTCAAAAGTACTTTAACAAACAGCAAAATGGCTGTAACTCTGCAAAATTCCACAAATATTGTTGGTGGTGATTTGAATGCTCGCATAAACTGGGTACAGCTAAGCTGAGGTATGGGTTCAAGCAGTTAAGGTAGGAAGTTAATGCACTGTAGCTTTGGGTACTCTGCTGTTTTCATCTGTGCTACTGTTGAAAAGAGTCTTGTGTTTTCCCATTATGCCTTCCCAGTCTCCTATTTCTGTTTTTTTCTCCTTCCCTTTTTCTTTTTCTTCTTTTTCTTCTTTTTTTTTCCTTTTTTTTTCTTTTTTCTTTTTTTTTTTTTTTCTTTTTTTTTTTTTTGTAGCAGGCCAAGCAGTTGGAATTGACCTGGATTAAGGGACAACTAGGTGAATAAACTCAGGCATGGTCTGAGTCAGAGGGTGGTGGTGAAGTGTCCACACTGTGTGTGGAGTCTCATGGGAATCTCCATGGGGACCTTCTTTAGCAGCGACTGGAGCAGGCAATATGCTGCACTCTTATCATCTTTGCAGGTGACACAAGCATGAAGGGGGTGACTAGCTGATGGCTTGAGGGAAGGGCTGGTGTGCAGGGATTCCTAGAAAGCAGGAGGAGTGCTATGTCAAGAACATGAAGATGTTCAGTAGGGACAAATGCACCTAGGAGGGAAGAGCTCCTGGCAGGAGCATAAGCTGAGAACAGGGGGGCTTGGGGGAGCAGCTCTGCAGGAAAGGCCCTGGGGCTGCCCACAGACAACTCCCTGACAAGGAAGAGGGTTGGTCAAGAGCATCCTGGGCTGTATCACCAGGCACATAGCCAGTAGATCAAGGCAAGAGATTATTCTCCCTGAATATTCAGCACCCATTGCATTACATTGAATTATATTGCATCCAGTTTTAGGTTCCTGATAAAAGGAAAGTTGCTGATAAATTGGAATGCATTCAGCAAAAACCATCGTGATAGGCACTTGCCCTTCTAGGAGAGTCATCTGGAATTGACCTTTCTCAATTTGGAGAAGAGGTGGGCTCCCAGTGCCTATGGGGGTTATAGACCAGGAGATGGAGTTGAACTCTCGGCAGTGACTAGATTGAAACAGGAGTGATTCAGATTAATTAAATTCGTGTAGAAGCTTTTCTTCATTACTGGGGGATGGGGAGCTTATGTGGTCTTTTGTCTTCAGAGATTTTCAATTACTGAGTACCAGCCACTGACCTCACAGCTGAGCCTATTTTGAAGCATAGTTTTTGCAAGGGACCTCTTCCAGGCTGAGTTACTCTGTTTTCATGATTTTTGGTAGAATTTCCAGATTCCAACTCTATCTGGAAAGAATGCTGCCAGCATTTTGGTGGCAATAGAGGGATAACTTCCTCCTGTCTTTTAATACTGAAGATTTACTTCTCCTCCCTGAAGATAGTCTTCAATGTTTAAACTAATCTCTCTTACTCTCTTGCAGTACACAAGTAGAGCACATGGGGGATAATTTGATAAGGGAGAGTAGTATGTCCAAGGAATTGACCTTGCTTTGCTAGCTGATGGTTAACTATACAGTTGTTGGAGCTGCATTTAGACCTTTAAATAAATGTCTTTCAGGACCTTAAAAAAGTTATTTAAAAAGAAATCTTTATTAAATGGGAGTATTGTATTTCTAGAGACTTGCCCTCAGTTTCTTTGCCTTTTAGTTGCAGAAACAAGCAATTCTTCCTCATAGCAAGCTTGACTCATTACATAACTATAAACAGATACTGTATACTAAGTTTAGGTGGCATGGACAGTTTTCTCTTCTTCTCAGGCTCTCTAACACCACTATTTTCTAACAGCAAATCCCACAAATTAAATGGAAGGTGGAAAAAAAAGTGTTCATCATGTTTAAAAGTGGTGATGCATATGTAAAATGAGTGAGGGTTACAGTTTCTTTCTGGTATCCATTGCTTAAGTGAGTCACTTAAGTCTCATTTATATCAGATGGGAAAGCGAAAGTTGTAGTGCTGTCCTTGAAAGAATCACCACCAGATCACTCTGATTTTCAGGATCACAGTAATTATTTACCATTGATGATTAGAAAGCCCACATATAATAAATAGACCACAAGTTTTAAAAGCTGACTGGAGATGCCTGCTTTTTCTCACTAGGATTTTTCCTTTAAATAATGAATTATTTCTTCTAAGCCGGGAGAAGTGCCACAAAACAGCATTATCTTATATTTCGCCCAAGGCCTAAAGGAAAGTGTGTAATTTTCAAAACATAATTGTATGAAGTATTAATCTTTGGAGTCATACCTTAGAGCTTAAAAATTACATTTAGCTGAGCAGTTTTAAATTGATTTTTTGTCTCTCTAATCATGGAACAACGAGGTCCGTGTATGTCATCACCATATTGCTGCATAAAAATATTTGCTCACTCGGAGCTATTGCTTTCCTTCCCTGCCTGAGTGCTGAAATGTGCTTAACTTGGTGCTACTTTATGATTTCCTGTAGGTACCTTCTGTTTCACTCCTTTTGATAGAAATAATCTCTCCTTGGATAGCAAATGAAATTCACATGTGCTGTAAATCAAGTCAAAGATGTGAAGAGATCTCTAAAAGTTCTGCAAGGCTGTTACCACTTTCCTTCTAATGGGTATTAAGGCTTGGTAATTGCAAAAACCTGCTTCAAAAGCAGCACTCTGGAGGTTTCTTCAGATGCAGAATTCTTTGTATTGCCATCATGCAAGCTTAGCTTCCTCCCTTCTTTCTATCCAGTTTCCTTTCTTGGTACAGGTTTGTATAATTGCTGGGACAAATTATTGCTTGTTTTACTAAATCCTACTGTGAACATTGGTTTTATATTTTAATGCTGAAGCAGGAAATGGTAACATTTTCCCAATGGTAAATTGGATGGAAATGTTCTGTGTCTGGTCATGGTTTGTTCTACTTATTACCCAGCTTGTCAGATCATCCTGTGTAAAACATCTGTTTTATTTCTAAAAATACAACAGAAAAATTTACATTGTTTCATATTTAGGTTCAGAGTGTTTTAAGAGTTGCGTCTAAGAGACATTTGGTTTCAGCTTCAGGCTATTGGATCAGCATTTTCATGGCTTATATAAGATGAGGGAAATAAATTTGCTTAAAGGCGGTGGGTTTTCTTCGTAATTTTTTAAATTTAAATTCTTACTTGAGGAAGATATTGAGATGGCATAGGTGTCTAAAGCCGTTTTAAAGTCTGGAATATTATCTCTGGCTTCCTACAACTTTAAAATGGCCCATATTGTGCCTTATCTATAGTCAGATGTTTTTGATATGTTGACCAAACTTGTGTTTGGACGCCTAAATTACTCAGGAAAAAAGCCCCAAACCCAAGGTAACTGGAAGAAATATTAGTGCTTGAACCTGACAATCAAAATGTAGCTTGTAATGGTCACTTAATGTAATAAACAGTTGTAGAAATTAATTGCTGGAAACATTGGTGTGGTATAACCCCAACTAGCAACAAAACAACACACAGCTCACTACCCCAGGCGGGATAAGAATTGGAATTAACAAAACAAGGAATTAATTCACTGCTTCCCTTGGGTAGGCAGGTGTTCATCCATCCCCAGGACAGCCAGGGTCTGTTACACACAGTAACAGTGACTTGGGAAGGCAAAACATCATCACTCCAAATGTCCCCACGTCCCTCTTCTGTCCCCAGCTCTATATGGTGATCACGATGCCATGTGGCATCCCCTGGGTCAGTTGGGGTCAGCTGTCCTGGCTGTGTCCCTTCCCAGCTCCTTGTGCCTCCCCAGCCACCTCGTTGATGGGTGAGGAGCAGAAATGGCCTTGGCTCTGGGTAAGCTCTGCTCAACACCAACAAAAACATCCCTGTGTTATCAACAAATCCAAAACACAGCCCTATGCTAGCCACTGTGAAGAAAATGAACACTATCCCAGCCAAAACCAGCACAAACATAAACCTTTTACTATGAATTTCTATTTTTTAATTAACTATTCGCGTATTTTAAAAAATGCTTCACTTGGCATAGATTTCTTTTAAGGTTTATTTACTGTCAGTATTACAGATGTCAAAATAATTCTGAATTGAGTTATAGTTTGACTTGAACCTGTACATATGCCTGGTGACGCTGTGGGTTGTCAAGTGAGATGGGTGAAATTCTTGTTTTCTTGCTCTCTTTCTCCACAAAACATGCCAAAACAGGGAAGGGGATGGGGGTGTCTACAGCAAGATGACTTAAAGTGGAATTGGGTTTGAAGAAGTTGGTTATACCAGGGTATGTTGTTATATCACTTTTGTGAAAAGAACTATTAGAAGTGGAATGAACTACACACAGGCATGATAAAAAAAAGTAGTAGTGTTGCATTTGGAGACAACTGTGGTTGCTAAGAGGATGCAGGCAGGCTTCAATTTGAAATAGTCTTTGTAGGTTGGTTGTAAAAATGGTTATTATTAGTAGAGCGGGTGAGGTCCTCTGTTGTAGGTAGTTACATGAAATACTATCTCGTGCTGAGGTTCTGTTGTTGAGTTTCTGAGAAACATTTTGTAAACTACACTTTGTTTTGCAGATGATGGATAATTTACCAGGTAGAAAGTTGCCAAATTTTAAAGAAGTTTTTAAAGGGTCTGTATTTCTGCATCCATTATTCAGAGGGGCTTTTTGCCCTTTTTGGGAAGCTCGAGGAAGTACAGATTCAAGCTCAACATGTCCCAAAAATCCACAAGAAGTTCAGTCCTCAAGATGCCAGGGTAGCTCATTTGGAGAGCCCGCCATTGTGTGACATGTTAGCAAGCACTGGGAACGTTCCCCTTCAATTCTTTACATGACGCTTTCCAGGGTCTGCTTTTATTTTATCCTGTCTTGCTTAAAATAGAAACAACTTTGAATCTTATTTAAATATGCAAATTCACTGTGTTTGTTGTCAGTATGGAAGAAGGTTAACATAGTGGAAGACATAAGCCTTTTTCAGTTTTCTTAGACTGATTTTGAGGTCTTGAACTTCAATTATGTTTTGTAAATTTCAGTTCTTGGAAAGTGTGCTTTTCTCCAGGACTTCTGTAAAAGTTTTAGTACTAGTAATATTGGCAAGAGAAAGTCAAACCCAAAACTGGTCAGCAATCAAGAGAAAAAAACAGAGGAAAGAAGATGAAAAAAGAATGAGTAATGTTGACAGGATTGTTCTTAAACTGTGTGAAAGACATCAATGCGTAGTGCAGAGGAGAGGAGCATGATTTTTAAAGGGTTGAAGTAGAAGTGTATAATTCAAAATACTTAACATTCTGTCAAGTTACATAAACTGTAGTCTTGTTAAACTCATCTTTTCTTTGAAATACTAAAGGAGGTTGCTAAGGGGTGGGGGGGATGTCAAATGAAATGGCTGCAATGATGTTATGCAACACAGTTAATTTCGACCTACGCTCTGCTTCTCTGCAGAAGAAGTTGAAGAAGAGTCTGAAACTACAATTGAGGTTGATTTGACTGATAAACAGAAACATCAGTTGAAGCACAGAGAGCTTTTCCTTTCTCGCCAGTATGAGTCCCTACCAGCAACGCATATCAGGTAAGAAGTAGTAAATGCAATTTATCTGTGTGTTGTGCTGGGTGGATTGCCTGCCCGTAGCCCATCTGCTGGACTGCTACAGCCCTGCAAAAGGGTATCACTGATCTTAGCTCAGTTGGGCCAGGTTATCCCATCAACTGCTTTGGAAGCAACTTTGTTTTTGCCTTCTGTTACTTGATGTTTGAGCCTTAGAAGGGACAAGAGTCTCAGAGCTCTAGCTTGCCAATTGATAGCACCAGTTGATAACTCGGTGCAAAGTCAGTCTGGAAGGGCTAATTTTTTTTAGTTATTCTGCTGGCCAAAGGAAGCTTGACCATTTTGTCTGGCCTGGAAAACAGCAGATGGGTTTGGAAAGGAGGCAGTGGCTCATTGGTCAGATTTGCAGTTTAGGGCTGCATGCATCTAAAATTCAAATTACCCCAGCTTCACTAAATGTGAAGAAGTCATGACTGAGTTTGGTTAAACGTTGCAGAAGCATTTCAAGTATTCAAGTTTTAAATTGCCTTTAATGCTAATGTAGGAAGAGGCTTGCTAAAGCTCAAAGTGTTTGTCAACTTCTTTCTGTAAGTAATGTAGGTTCTCATGTCATCTTCTATTTAGCAGTCAGGAAAACTTTTTTTTTGTGTTGGAATGAGGGGATGATGAATCTAGAAATGGAAAAGAAATAGCACAGTGACGGAGGGAGTCTAATTTAGTGTGAAAAAAATGCATTCTTACATTGCGTTCTTAAAGAGTTTTCATTTTCCTATTACATCTAGCTGCCCCAAGCTATTTTAGACCACAAGTGTCTAGAAGTTGCCAAAAAAAAGGGTACATATTATCCAACAGGAGAAGCACATTTTATGTGTGTATTTATTTTCTCTCTTATTGGCAAATCACAAAATCATGGAATATTCTGTGTTGGAATGGACCCACAGACATCACTGAGTCCAGCTCCTGGCCCTGCACTGCACCATCTCCAAGAAGCACGCCATGTGCACGAGAGCATTGTCCAAACACTTCTTGAACCCTGTCAGGTTTGGTGCTGCGAGCACTACCCTGGGGAGCCTGTTCCAGTGCCCAAACACCCTCTGGGTAAAAAACCTTTTTCTAATATCCATCCTAAACCTCTCTTGACACAATTCAGGCCATTCCTTTGGGTCCTGTCACTGGGCACAACAGAGATGAGAGGTTGCTTATCTCTCTTGCTGACAACACAAAACCTGGAAGTTGGAAATTTTTGTATTAATTTCTTGTGCTTTATTCAGCTCCTTCTTCTGACTTTGAGAAAGTCATTTAACTGTCAATTTTCTGCTGCTCCAACTATAGCATGGAGATAATAATCCTGTGCAGTTTCTTTTACTTACTTTGACATTTAGATATTGAAATAAGGTATTCTCCTTGCAGAGGGAAGATTACATAGAAGAAGTATTGTAAATGTCTTCTCACCTCACAATTCAGGGAGCAAATACAATAGAGGTTCTCCAGTACATAGTTCACAAAGAAGGCAGAAAAACACGTGAATTCATAGTACATGCCACACAGCACAGCAGGCAAAAGCAGAGTGATGACTTGCATCTACTTTTCAGAGCAGATGAATGTTGTAGGACTGTACTGTCACATGTTACTAAGACCTTTAGCAGACAAATTCTGGAACAAGCTTGATGTTTCAACATTTTGAAACTGTTTTAAAAAGAAACAAGAAAGCAAATGCACTATAAAGTATTCCTGATGTTCCTTACTTAGGTCTTTAACTAACTTGTGTTCACATTCTGTGATTCTCAGTGGTTTTCTTAACTTTTAATAATTAGCTTGTCCTCTGAAGAGGATAGAAATATTGAGGAGGTGGCACTCCTCTAGGTTTCTTCCATGAGTACTCCAGAATACTCAAGGATGCAGATATCACAGCTTCTCTGGGTGTCTGTTTTGGTGTTTGATGTTTGTTACAGTGATTTTTTTCCTTGTCATCTGTTTGGGATTTTACTTATCGAAACTTTGTGTACTACTTTGTGTCCTATTGCTGCTTCTCTGAAAGGAGCCCGGTGCCATCTTAGTTATCTATCTTTTCATTAGCTAATTGAACAAAGAAGTAGAATTTCTCCCTTTAGTTGTCATACCTTAAGAGCGAACAAATCCAGTTAATATCATTTTCTGCATACATGTTGAAAGCGTATTTTTTCCCAGGGTCAGCAACTGAGGGACACCCCCAGTAACCAGCTGCCTGCTGGACTTTGTGTCACTCACCACAGCCTTTCCAGTCTGGTGGTTTTTTCCAGGCTTCTTGTCTACTTGTCCAGACCCTGTGTTTCCAGTCTGCTTGAAGGACACTGGACACTGCAGGCCTTGCTGAAGTCAGGTTCTGTGATGGTGTTTGCAGGGGTCCCAGGATGAGGGAAGAGATGAGAATGTTCACTCCATGTTTCAGAAGGCTTGATTTATTATTTTATGATATATATTATATTAAAACTGTACTAAAAGAATAGAAGAAAGGATTTCATCAGACAGCTTGCAAGAATAAAAAAGGAATGATAACAAAGGCTCAGACTGACCGAGACAATCCAGACAGGTGGACTGTGATTGACCATTAATTAGAAACAAGCACATGAGACCAATCACAGATCCACCTGTTGCATTCCACAGCAGCAGGTAAGAATACTTTACATTTTGTTCCTGAGGCCTCTCAGCTTCTCAGGAGGAAAAATCCTAAGGAAAGGAAAATATCATGGTTACAAGGTTCAATGACATTCTCTGCTGTCACTGGTCTGCCCAGTCAGTTGCCTCCATATAGAAAGCTGGGGGATATTTGTGCAATAAAAGCCAGGGTAGCTCCACCATGTTGGCCTTTGCTCTAGACACTTACAGTTTTAGCCCTTAGGAAAAACTGGATTTACAGGGGTAAATGGTTCAATGGTATAGAGTGGAGATCGGATGTTGGAAATCAGTTCTCTCCAGAGTAAGAACACAAAAACTCAACCCCTCTGTAAGGAAGAGGAGAAAGTTCAAGTTGATTTTAAGAGAATGGAGGAGATTTTTGACAGCTACAGATCTTGACCTTTTCCTGACATCTTCAGCCTAGAAAAGTATCTGAGACTAACTACATTTTTGTTGAAACTGAAGGAGTAAAAGAATTTTAGCTAGTATGTTTTTATTTAGTTTTTACTTGTGAGGTTTTACTGCTTTTGTTTTGTCTTTCTTCTTTTCTTAACTTTACCCTTTTTATGTTTTTCACACTGAATGGTAGAGGAAAGTACACCTCTCTCCCTCCAAAAAAACCCTATCACTAAGGTTACTTTTGTTGTAGCTCACAATTCCAAATACAGTGATGTCTCATTTATACACCTGTTGCCGTTACCTCATAGTTGAAGCTCCAGAGTAACTACCTTGCAGTAATTTATTGGGTTAGATTTCTTTGATGTGCATGTCTAATTCTGGAGCTTTTTGATCTGCAGCTCTGGGCTTTGAATAATTCTGTTGTAATCTGTTTGCTTTTGTATTAGTGAAATACAGTTTCATCCCTCATTCTGATATTTTTTGTAATTTCTACCTGAGTTCAGTTTAATGATGCATTTCAGGCAGGAGACTCCAACAGAACAATGAACGTATGACATTGTATGCCGCTAATCTAAGTAACACTTAAAATGTAAAACAGTAGGATTTCTGAAAGAAGAGAGTATAATTTTATTTTGGTGTGTAACTGATTTTATAATCTGCTAAATGCAGCATACACTCTCATTTGTTTTTGTAGGTAGCTAGCTCCCCCTTTCTTTTCTTTGTCTAGTTTGGAAGTGTCAGACTGTATGATGTTATGTTAATTTTTTTATTTGATATAGCTCTATCTTTCACAATTATCTTAAATAATTTAAAAACATTAAGAAATAAAGCTTCAGAATGCTCTAAGGAGGAAAATATTATTTTTAAATCCCGGGAAGCTATGGGTTCTCAGATACATCCCTTAAAAAACTAACTCCCAAGTTGTGTTGTAATGTGGTTTAAATTACATTAACTTTTTCTCTCGGGCATTTGATTTTCAGTATTGAAGAACGGGTGAAAAGTGCAGCGGTGGTTGGACAATATTAAGGGGCATATTATTGCAAATCAATATTCACTTAAGTTCTTACCTTAGCATCCATGATTGAGGGGTGCTCAGTGTTCATGCTGCAATGAACTAGATGCTCAGTTCAGTCCAGCAGAGCTCTTGCAACTATACAGAGAAGCTTTTCCTCTGATGGGAGAGGAAAGGAGGAGTTATATAAACAGTAGGCTTTATGAATTTGGTTAAGATTCTAAATCACTTATATTAAATATTGCAGGTTTCTAGATTACAGAAATGGGTAACTGTAATATAGAGAATCAAAAGTAGAAAGACTTCTGTAATTTACCTGTTTTCAGATTTTACCTGTTGTTTTTTTGTTGTTGTTGTTTTTATTTTAGTGTCTGCTGTAGCTCTAGTGCTGTTTACACTGAGACACAAGTCCATGCAAGAGGTCGTATATGCATACAAAATGTTACCTCTGTGTGGCTCCAGCCATTAGATGGTTAAAGTGCTGTACAAAGAAATCTAGCATCAAATGGAAATTCAGTCACTTAGAAGACATGCTGCAGGGACTAATCTTGTATCTTAATGAAACAAAATGAATTTTTTAGCGGACCAGCTCTAAAAGATGAGGTTGGTCAATAAAATACTTTTGCAGTCACAGTGGCAGTGGAGCAATGAATGCCTCTGTGGTAATTGAAGATAAATAAGGCCTGGGTCTAGTGGAGAGAGAGGGCACACTTGAGCTCTACGAAATAGAACCAGACTGGAAAGGTGAACTCCTGGTTAGCTTTTTACACTAAAAAAACCCAATAAAATATTAAAATAAAGTTGGAAAAGTGACTTCATGCTACAACACAATTAATTTTTAGAAGTGAATGCTCTGGAATTATCAAGGCCAAAAGCTTAAAGAAAACCTTCAAAGAAAGACATGATGGGGTGTCCAGAAGATTTCCTACTTCTCTACTGCAGGAGGATTTTCCTCAGCTCTTGTGTATTGTGGTCAGACTTTTCTTCCCCTTCTTCCCTTTTTTCTTGGGTGGTGTGGTTCCCCTGACAAGTATGACAATGAAGAGAAATTCAGGACAGTAATTGAAGAGAAATTCAGGACAGTAATGTGTGGCTTACCCCCTCTTTCCCAGGATGTGCAGTGGCAATGAATAAGACATTAGCTGGGTATGTTCACTTAATGATCGGCCATTAGCAATTGGCTTCTAATGCCTCTGGTTGAGCTTAGAGCCAGCACTCCCTGACAGAATAACGCTACAAAACCCATTTTGGTGTTATCTTAAAATCAAGAAGGTCTCTGCAAACAAGTACTCTTTCTCTGTTTGTGTTCTGTCTGATCCATGAGGGTAGGTGGGAGATGGGCATATTTCCTGTAGCTGGATGTATAAGGCCACAGGAACCTCCTGGCAAATACCAACTAAACTGAGTAAAACTTTGGTGCATGAAACACAAGGTGCTGTGTGTAAGGGATAATAAATATACCTTCATATATCTACACAAGCATTATATATATATGTAAAATGGTAGTTCAGTTGTAGATTATAATATAAAATGAGGGTTGCTAGCAAGGTGATTCAGCACACTTAATATTTTTTATCCACATCCATGAGTGCTTCTTTAAAATACCATTTGTTGAAAATAATTCTGCAGGTTACTTGCAGAGAAGTTGGAGACAGAGAAATTTGAGGCAAGACAATGCTGGGGGAGATGGGATGAAAAGGGGAGGAAGGTGGTGGGGTCCAAGTCCCATTGCATTGACTACTTATGCTACAGTGGGCAGGTCTGTACCACTACTGGGCAGCATGAGCCTGCACAGAAGTGTGGTCATCAGCATTTTAATGTGGGCATAGAAGAAACTGACAGAATTCCATGATTCATTATTAAAAATGCTTCCATTCAAAAGAGAAAAGTGCTTTGTTTTCACAGCCTTAAAAGTAAAGCCTTATATTTCCAGTTTGGGCTATCAGTTTTCAAATTATACACTGAATTTACTGGAGATAAGTTACTTGGAGGTGATGTTGCTATAATCCAGGCCTTTTTGTTAATTGTGTGTGTATTTATTGTTTGCCATTGTACCTCTTCTCTTTTTTTGACTTCCCATTACTGAAATTCTTTCCCAGTTTGATGGAATTCCAATGTATTCGAATGCTTAGAATAGTTGTACTTG
The DNA here is from genome assembly GCF_963513975.1 of Fringilla coelebs. Lineage (NCBI taxonomy): Eukaryota > Metazoa > Chordata > Aves > Passeriformes > Fringillidae > Fringilla > Fringilla coelebs. The sequence goes on along the minus strand of NC_140030.1, from coordinate 90,386,681 downwards.
AATGCTTGAATACTGCCATTTGTTTTGTTGCTTTTATGTTAATTTTGGTATTATTAAAGTATGGCAATGTTCATTTTTATATATTTTAATGTTTTTTATACTTTAAGTGTGGAAATTTAAAGTATATATAGATTGTTCTCTGGTAAGCAACACTTTACTTGAAATCTGAACTTTTTACAAAGTAACTATTCTTTCTTACGTTTGTGTAGGGGAAAATGCAGCGTTGCACTTCTCAACGAGACAGAATCTGTGCTGTCATACCTGGAGAAAGAGGTAATTGTGATTTCTCTTCTAGTAAATATTAGGATAAGTTTATTTTTCTTTCTGTATTTTTAACAAATGGGCAGACAATACTTTGAAAATCATATCTTGATGATAGGTTAGAAAAATTATGTTGTTCACAACATTGATTTGAACAATATTATTGGATAAAAATTTAATCGGCATACTCGTAGGTTTATTATGAATCTGTTTGTATTTAGAAAATAATTAATTTGAAGTAATTAATATGACATCTTACAGATGAAAATATAAAGATATTTTCCTGTAGCAGATACTGAAGGAGGAATTCACAGGGTGCTTTTTTTTTCCTCCTTATTTTTTCCTTTTATCGTATGGAAAGTAACTCCTCATCTTCCTCTGGAATGTACTTAGGATGCTTAGCTTTACCAGAGAATTTGAAAGATTGCAAAATACCTTTAAAATAAACATATTTTTCTTTGGAGTGTCTTAACAATACATCAGGAAGGCAATGTTTTCTAACTGAACTTAGCATGTCTTTATTTTTAAATTTCTATACCAAACCACTGATAACCATTAAAAATATTTTTGAAAGCAGGACTTGGCCTATACTTATGTGACAAATGTGATACCACATTTACCAATGCTGTTTTAGTGCCTGAGAAGGGTTTACACAGACAGTGTTTTATTTTTTTTGAGATTAATTTATAATGGAAAGTCAGTATGGTTGAGATACTTATGAGTGCAAACTTGTTAAATTCAGTAGGCATTTAACATCAATTATCTTCAAATCCATTGATATATATTTTTGTGTATGGATCTTTTCATTATTGCTCTGTTCTGACGTCCTAACAATGAGAGAAGTCTCAATTAGCCTTTTAAAAGCACTCATGAAACATCTGTATTATATAAAATAAAGATTCATGTACCAAACCTGTGTTCTGTGAAGTATGCAAATTTCCAAATGGAAGGTGTTACAAATTTGCAAACCTAATTTTAAAAATTATTATGCTGTTGCAAATATGTCTCTTTTTTTTAGGATACATTTTTTTATTCACTGGTGTATGATCCATCATTGAAAACACTTTTAGCAGACAAGGGAGAAATCAGAGTGGGGCCTAGATATCAAGCAGATGTGCCAGACATGCTTGTGGAAGGTAAATACTTGATCTCTGAGTAGTGAAAAAAATAAAAGTTCTCATATTGCTTTATTGCTTATGCTGACTTTCTGAACTAAGCTAATACATAGAGGCAGACAAAGTAAAATGGTAGGTCTAAGAAAATTTATGAACACCAGTAGATCTGATGGAAAAAGAAAGGATACTTGAATAGCTGTTGAAAATATGTTCATTTCCAGTCTGTGCATAGGCATTTAATATTTGTTTATTTAATTATATGCTCTGGTTAGTTATTTAATAGACGCTGCATGGAGAAAAGATGTTGAGGACCAACCCATTTGTAAAATATTGGCACTGTAGTAAAACAAGTGGAAAAGATATTTCTTCTTTCCCTTTCAAAGCAAACAATGCATAGAGAATTCAGGTCTTTGTGTCTTATTTCAAAATATTGCCTTTTTTAAAGCATCTTGTCTGTTTTGTAGCAGGGTTGAAACAACTCTTTCTAGCCTTGGCATATCTTTAAAATCACTGATGTTTTTAAAATTTTATTTATTTATTTATAACCTAGCACAACTACCTATGCCTCTTTTGCTACATAAAACTATTATTTTAAATAAAAATTCAAGTAAATGAGAATTATTTAATACTTGGATCATATTTAAGAAGCACAAGTAACTGTGTCTTGTCATGTTTACAACCGTATTTGCTAATTAAATTTAAAAAAAATAAAAATGTTTCTTTGGAAGTATCTAGATTTAGATACAGTTTTCAAGAGTCATGGTATTTGTTCTTGAAAAAGAAAGGATTATGTAAGAAGAGCATCTCTTGCAGTAAGTCCAAGGAGTTCTGAATGCCTCCAATATATGTATTTGTAACCTTAAATGTTGTATTTTCTAATCATCATGATCTACTTTTTTTTTTTTTTGCTGCTATACTTTTACTTGAACAAAACCCCCTATTATTTCTAATTTCTACAGACCTTATTAAATAAATGTATGAAACAAGAATAATTTGATTTCTGGCAAGCGGCAGATTTTTTACAGTGGATGCTATTTAATAGATCACCTGCATTATTATTCTGACTTTTCATTTAATAACCAGAAATAGACTATAGGAAGTCACTTCAGGTTTGTTTATAAAATGTACAGACTTGTTTCAGAACAGGTTTATGAATAGATTATGGTCTATTGCTATTCTTGCTGTAAAATGTACCTGCCATAGGGAAAAAATAGTCCTGTAGATGTTCATATGCTCAGGAGGAAAGCTTGCCAGAGGGCTCATGTGAAAATGGCTGTCTCCATGTGTGTGAGAGGCAACTGGGAAGTTCTGATCTGATGCCCAAGTACCTGGTTGAGCTGTAGGGTTTTTAGGATAAGCTGGGGTTGTTGTCTGCCAGGCAGGAGGTATTTTTCTACTAAATTCTTCTTTCTTAAATTTCTAAGGACAGAGGTTAGTTATGAAATAGTGAATATTAAATACAAAGGAATTTTTTTCCTGTTCAAGTTTTACTTATTGATTTTTTCTGAAGTTAAAATCCATATTAATTTAAACTAAAGTTACCAAGTTCTTCTGGAGCTTAATGTTGTAAGTCCTTGGTTTAGTTAAAATGAGTAGATCATCTCTCTTGTACATCTTGTACATCATGAAGATAGGATTTCACTGTGTGTTACTGTCTTTTCCTCACACCCCACTAACCCCCAAAATGCAATAAGTGGTGCAGTCTTCTTGCTGCCTTCAGTAGGAAATGATAATCCATCAGAGAGAGAAGCACGAGGCTGCCCAGCCAGGGATCTGTTAGTAGTGGAGCACTTGGGCAGCTTGGTTGGATTAATCTGCACCTATTTCAAGTGGCTGGTGGAAATAAGAGCTCGGTTTTGGGAGGATAAAAATATCTAAATTATGGTAGTTTGGACTGATTTTTTTCTAAGTGTTTCCATACCCCTCTGACCTCCGAGGAAAAACAAAAGATGATTCAGGTGTTGCTGTGTCTTTATGTAAGCTGACAGCCTGGAAGTTAATCCATTCACTGTCAAGCCTTTTCTTTCATAAAAACAAATCTAAACAGTGTTTAAAATTAATAGATTAGTAAAGTTATATTTGGAAACTATGGGATTCTGTAAAGATTTTTTTTATCTTTATGTACATTTTTCAGCCTGTTATATTAAAAGTGGATCTGTATCTCCAAATTGTTATGCTCTAACAGGTAACTCTTTAAAAGTGTAGAGCTGTCCCCTGAAGTTAATAAGAGAGAATTTAGTCAACATCTTTTCAGTTCAGGAAAATCAGAGTTTGTATCATCTAATAATAGTATTATTAGATGATATCAAATAAAAAGCATTCCTGAATTTGTTCACACATAAAACTTGTTCAGTAATCTAAAGAAAGAATGCCTTTCTGAAGGTGGTTGGTAGGCATATTTATATTTACAGAAAATCCCCAAAACAAGCAAAAAAAAATAAACACGTCAAAGATTCACACACCACCAGTTGTTTTATTTTCAAAGTTACTGGCAAATAAATCCAATTCAAATGACTAAAGACAGTTTAGATTAGCTTTCAGAAGGCCAGTTACAACAGGGCTGAAAAGTAAAAAGAAGTTTGACAAATATGAAATTAATTTGTTGTAAATACAGTGATGAATTCTAGCAGATTAAAAATTCAAATTGCTTGCACTTTCTCCATACTAGGATAACTTATGCTTTAGCTGAATAGACTATGGTGTTTTTGTTTTGAATTTTTTTTTTTTTGGTGGAAATTGGACAACTACGTGTGATTTTTGAAGGAATAGATTTTTTTTTTCCTTGCATTGCTATTGCCATTTTTGGATCCTTGACTAAAACATGCTGCCAGCCCAGGTGATTAGGTCAAACTTTGGATAATGCAGCATACCTGCTTCTCCCTGCCCACAGGTGTATTGGATAAATTTATATTGCTCTTTAGTTTTTGAAATAAAAAGAGCATCTATTTTCAAAAGGCTAAAAGGTTTATTAAAATCAAGATGCTTGATAAAATTTTCCAGATTCAGCTGTTCTTTTTTTTTCCACTTTAGGATATGTTGAATCATAAATCCTTTATACAATTGCAGTAAACAAATGTAAGCAAAGTGTAAATTTGGTTGAAAATGCATAAGCCTTGTAAATCCATGCCACTTTTGTTTGTAATGGTGTAGCTAAATCACTTAGATCACACATTTAGTGAAGACTGTAACTTTGGAGAAAGACCAGAGCAGATTTCTTTCCACAGTCTCTTCTGACTTTTGTTGACACCATTCTTGGGAGTAAAAGTTGTAAGATTTGAATGATTTTATGGTTGTGTGAAGTCTTTCGTCCCCCCAGTGCCAAGTGTTACAGTCTGTCTATACTCTAGTTTGGAGATTTTTAGAGTCTTTTTAGTTGTTTTAGATATGCTGATAGAGAGGAGACTGTTCTACAGCATTGACTGAAATTCTGGCTAGCAGGATACCGAAGAACCTCCTTTCTTTGTTTTAACAACACATTCTCCAGTGGCTTTTTCCGTGGATGTGGCAGTTTGTTTCTGCATCTGTTTCCAGCATGGGGTAACATTCTTCTCCTCTGTGCAGAGCAAGGGTTAAAAGGTTTATCTCTGAGAATCAAGAGCATGAATTTGGGCAAGGAGTGTCTTGTTTCTGTGGAGCATCCCTGCTACTCAGTACAGGAGCAAGGTGTCTGGTTCTCTGCCTGTGATGGCCAGAAGCTGCTGTGTGGTGCACTCACCTACAGTATTTGATCAACAACATGTAAAACCTGTGACTAGCAAATAAACAAAGCTAAAAGCCATAAAAAAAGCAAGAACAAAACCCTATACAGTGTTGCTTTAGGCAAGTCATTATTATTATTGTTACTTGGTTACAAGGCATACTTTTATAAATTGTTCTGAATATGATCAAATTGTTGTCACCTTTAACTAGCAGATCTTATTTAGTCATGTTTTGAGATTGCACCCAGGCAAACTAGTTTAGATTCTTGGTAGACTTTTATATAACATTGATTCTTTCTTGTCTCACAGCTTTAAAATCCAAATGTTTTTAAAATTCTGGCATTTCAACCAATGTCTCATGCAGTGGAATAACTGATGCAGTGGCAGGTTGTTTTACATGGTTGGCTAAAAAAGCAGAGAACGAGAGAGAAAAAGTGCTAGCATGGCATTAGGGATATAGTTTATAAAGTAGGATAATGTTTAAGAATGGGAGAAAAGGGAAGTTTTTTTGCTCTGTAGGAGTTCTTCTAATGCATTGTTTTTCCTGACACATGCCTGTGCTGCTCTTTCTGCCTCATGCATGCCATCATAGGCCTAACTGCAGCTGTCACACAATTTAAATGCATTTGCACAAAATAAAATGCATGACGGCTTAGTTAAACAAACACAATTGAAGTCATGTTGCAAATAAGGAAGCCAATTGTTTATAGCAACCTCGTTGGCCAAATCAGTAATTTCTTAAGTAATGCTTACTTTCATTCATTCATGGTGTTGTGAATCAAGTGGAAAGGCTGCACCCAAGTCAAAAAAAGGTCTCCTGTCTGTCAAATCTCTATTAAAACTTCCAAAGCAAAGGGTATTTTCTAAACAAATAATTTTATCATGACTGCATTATAGGCATGATATGTAAATCTAGTGAAACAGTCTGCAGTAATTCTCTGGCAAAAAAAATCCCACCAAACAATTGTATTTTTGAGAAAATTATTGCAATTTGGAATAACAGTTTCCTATGATTTTTTAAAAAAGTAATTTATCAAAATAAATTTTATGACATGGCATTTGATTTTGTATACCAGGATGTGGTAGAACAGTGTGGTGCTAGGCAATGTAAGATGTTTAAGTATTGAAAGCAGGATTTTCAAAAAACCAGCCCAGCAGTGAGGAAGGACCATGCTGAATCAGACCATCAGCTGTTTATCCCTGCAGGAAATCTTGTCACTTGGGGTTTGCTAGTTTTCTTAAAATTTGTTTGAAGCCTGTTAGAAATCCAGTAGGCTGTCACCTTGAGCTTCCTTGTGAACTTCTATGATCCTTTCTCAGTACTTCAGGATTTTTCTTTATAAAAATCCTGTTGACCACTGTGTCTTGGTTGCAATTTGGATTAATTTGGCTAGCATGGCTGTGAGCCTTGACTGTGCTTAGTTGCCCACATTTTTTCTTTAGCTCACATTCCCTCCTTCACACCCTAGGTATAACACAACTTGGTTTGAGCTCATGTATCTCGATTAGTACCTGTTGTATTCCTGAGATCCTGTAGAAATCTGGAGAGGATTCTTGTCCAAACTCAAGTAGCTCGTTAGTGTTCACAGTATAATTGTTCTCTAACCTCTCCTATAGATGCATCATTTGAAGGTGTATCTTTTAGATCTCTCATTATGCATGTGAACCCCTCCACGTCTGTCCAGTCATCACAAATGCAGAAAAGTAATTTGATTTCTCTTCCAACAATTAATTTGAATTTCTCTCGTTTGCTTCCTTTTTTAAATAGATTACATTGTCAATGTCTTGGACTCTTTATAGACCTTTTGACTCTATTGATGGTCTGAGAAGACTTTAGTCATTTTAATGCCCTCTGAAATGTGGACAATGTTGTAGCAAATAGAAGGATAAAAGAAAAGTGACAAGAAAAAATTAACCCCACATCTAGTAATGTGCCTCAATGACAAGGACAGTTTTTTCCCTCTGTGATGTGAGATGTCCCTAATTTTTTTTCTAGCTGAAGTGAAAATTACAGCATATGAAAGTACCTCCTTCATATCTTTGGTAAGTGGAGGAAATTTATTTGGGACTGAAGGGGCTGAGAGGAACAGCTCTGTGGGACAGCCCTGCCGTGCTGGCAGCCAGGGAGGGGATGTCAGCCAGCACCGCAGTCTTGCATTCCCCCAGGCAGCATCCCCAGCCAGCCCTGTGCACAGTTATCTGAGCAGGGAAAGTGTTTATTTTTAAAAGTTTTTTTTAATGATAGTGTGAGATTTAGTTAACTAAACAGATTATTTAACTATCTGTTTTTTTTTTTTGAGTTTGTTTATATTTTTTGTAATTGTTGTATGTCAATCTGCCACTAAATGTGATTTTTTTTTTTTTGTTAAGGTTGGGATTAAATGTGTGAGATGGTATTTTTGTTTGGACTTAGATGTTTATTAGTCTTTATTTATATTATAGTCTTAGAAGTTGTGAGTTCTGTACTATTCTATTAATTATAAAATGGAGTTGTATTTCTCTTTTTATAATGTTTTTAAGGATAAATTGTTTAATTAAGAAGGTATACTTAAATTATTTTAATTTTTAACTTAAACTATTTGTGACTTGTAATGTGGATTTTTAAATTTAATTATACAATATTACTTAAACTCATGAAAAAGAAGGCGAAGAAAGTGAAAAAGAAGGATTAGCTTCTGCTTTAAAATTTCTATCTTGTTTTATACATATTACTATATATCTTAAATTTTTAAACTCCAAGTTTTTTACTGTGATATTGCACACTTCTATTCAAACTACACTGTGACCGTGATTGCAGAGGTCTTAGGATGAGGGAAGAGATGAGAAAGTTGACTCCATGCTCAGAAGGCTTGGTTTTTTATTTTATGATATATATATATTATTAAAAACTATACTAAAAGAATAGAAGAAGGATTTTATCAGAAGGTTCAGCTAAGAATAGAAAAGGAATCAATAACAAAGGTTTGTCTCTGACTGAGACAGTCTGGACGGCTGGACTGGGATTGGCCATTAATTAGGAACAACCACATGAGACCTATCCCAGATCCACCTGTTGCATTCCACAGCAGCGCATAATCATTGTTTGCATTTTGTTCCTGAGGCCTCTCAGCTTCTCAGGAGGAAAAATCCTAAGGAAAGGATTTTTCAGAAAATATCATGGCTACATTGCACACTCATAATCTCAGTTTTATCATTCAATTTTGGAAGTTTTCTCTATGGCTTCAGGTTTTCTTGGGTTTTCTATCTAGTGTTTTCTTGGGTGTCAGTGTCTGTTAGCAGAGAAAGTTTACAATTCTCAGCAGCTACGGCTCCAAAGGTGAAGCATCTGCTGTGAATGATTCCTGAACTCGTGGCCTGGGAGCAGCAGCTCCTTTGGGGGCTCACGGTGCCTGCTCCGAGTGCACAGCGAGTCAGGCAGAGCCAGGCTGCCTGGGCAGGGTGGAGCCGTGCCAGAGAGGGACATGGGGTGATGGATGGATGCAGGAAGGGTCAGCGTGGATGTGGGAAATGAGTTTTCAGTTTCCCTGCGGAGGTGTGTGGCAGGAGCCAAGCGGCAAGGCATTGACAGGGATGATGTGGAATGATTCCCTTTAAAGGCTTATCTGGAGAACTGGCTGCTGGTTCTCATAGAGTGCCCAGTGCAGGGCTGTCTTCGTGTTCCTGTTTTAATAGCCTGGAGGGTGATCTTAGACTCACATGCTAATGCTCCCCTCCCAGCTGCAGTCCTGCTCCCAACCCCTGCTGCTTATCTCTTGCGTCTGGGTTTGAATGGAGACCGTAGGGAATTATTTATGGAGTGGGGATCCGACACAATTGGGTTATCTCTGGCCATTTAAAACAATACAAAGAGTGGGGAGTGGGCAAGGAAGAGGAGTACCCCCTGCTAAGACATACAGAAGAGGAATTAGAGTCTCTGAAATGGAGGAAGAAGCACCCTGTAGCAAAGTTGTTCTGTTCAAAGCATTTTTTTTTTTCTTCTAGTAAATAAAATTGTAAACTAAATGCTGGAGTCCCTCTTGCACACCTGAAAATACCCGCTGGGTGCCCAGAAATAGCGCTGGCTGTGCAGCTGATTTAATCTTTGAAGCCAAAGCATTTTAGAATTAAAGCAGTTCAATTAACTGAGTGCTTAATAGGAAGAAGGGGAGCAGTTAGACCAATTTAAGCAGCAAATTTTGGATGACACACAGAGAAACTTAAAAGTTTTTAAAATGCTTCTGTTTCAAAAAAGAATAAATTAATTTCTTTAAGGGTGGTTTCTAAAGTTTTCACTGTTTTTGTGCTTTTTACCAAAACTCCATTGTATGAATATGTTGTTTTTAATAGACCAGACCTACCAAAGGGAAACTATTTAACTCAAAGTTCAAGCCTTTCAATGTTTGGGAATATCGGAATTGCTGGATTTTAAGTTTAAACATGATTACAAGTAAAGAGGCAGATGAGAAACTCATTTACAATCTGTTTGGATTTTTAATATAATGAAAGTTCAGGGTTGCTTAGACTTGGAGTGTTGTGTTTTCCGCTTCTATAAATGCTTCCCATATAACGATTTTTTTTTTCTTTTATTTAATTGATAAAAATATACCTTAGAATAGTGAAACTCGACTGTAATCTCATGGGGAGGGATCTGTTCTGTTACTTTGTGGTACATAATTCTCCCATTTATTATTTGAACCATTGCTGAATTTGAAAGTCACTCATACAGCCAGAGACCTGCAGCAGTCATTTGAATGGTGCATCTGATTCTCTTGTCAAAAGTCTGTGTGCTGGCTTATTTCTGTTAGTGTTGATGTAGTTGCAATGCTTTCATGTTGTTGTGAGAAGATAATCAGTCCTTTTTAAAAAAAAATGTTGATATGAAATATTTTTAAAAAGTTCTTTATTCAGATATTTCAGTCAAAAATTGGACAGCCAGATACTCTGAGGACAGACTAATGTGTGTTTGTGAGGAATATCTGACAGGATAAGCAAATATTGTGTCTTCATGTCCTAGTGATTTCCAGAAAATATGGTCTGTAATTTGTGCTAAGTGATCACTTTTTTGACAGTTGCTGGATATTAACTGGACACATTACTACAGTAAGTAGTTCTTAAAAATAAAGTTCAGAAAATATTACCTTTTTATTCCTGAGTTCAGTGTTTCACAAATATATCTGTCTAACCTTTTGTATTTAACTGCCCATTAAAAAATCATGGGGCCTCATCATTTTGAGGCCATGTTAGAGTTTCCTTTGTGAGTGAAACAAAGTGCTGTTACAAGAATAAGTAAGTGGAATTAAGTAAACCCAGCTGCCTAGGTGTGATCAAAGGAAGAGCTGCTTCTCTTGTGCACCCACAGAAGGTGACAACAGCAGCACCTTTAGGCTCTTCCATCAGCAGTATGTGAGGGAATGGTTTTTGTGGAAAAAGCTGTCAACCATAAAGTTATTTTTGGATGGGGTTGAGGAACTAGTGAGTCTACTGGCTTGCATACCTCCCTTGTTCTACATACAGCAAACTGGGAGTTCACAGTCAGTGTCTGAAACCAGGGTTCTTGTCAATTCAAGATGACTTTATGGGATCCACAGAGCAGAAAGCTAAGCTCAAAGTCTGGAATAAAAAAATACCTTTAGGGCAAGTACAAAAGGAGATGGTTATGCCTAACTCAGGTTTGCTTCTAGATGCCTAGGAACCTGGTAGAAATTGATTTCACCAAGTTCGGTGTGAAATGCATTGGATTTTTATATTTGACTGAAAATCTGGTAAATCAGCAGCAAAATAAATGATAACTTCAAAATATTGGTTAGAATCTTGGTTCAACTATAAGATGATGGTTTTCTATTTCAATGCATTTTCAGAAGGAATGCACAGAACAAAAGATATAACAAGTAGATTTAGGAGTTCCTGTTTGGGGAAGCTGCAGTAGAACACGAAGCATAGCAGGTGTGATGGTGCTAACCCAGTAAGACTCACCTTTATGGTCAGAATAGAAAAAAAATGTTGCTGAGACTTATTAATCTGAGCTGAAAATGGATATTTAAAATTGATCAGATATTTAGGTGAGATTAATCTCAACAAACAATAAAATTCCTTGTTATATATGCTTAAATATATTTTGTTCTCAAATGGGATTTTTGTTGGTTGCGCTTTTGACTTTGAGTTAACATGAGCTTTTTTTCTATAGTACCTTTTAAAAGTAGGAGCTGTTTCTTGAGGGTTAGCCAATTTAAGTGTGGTAGTCCCTTGTCAGATTTGAAGAGTTTCTTTTAAGTTTGTACAGTAAATTTTTCATAATTAACTGTCAAATGCTTGATTATCACAATCAGTAAAATACACTTTACAATGTTGTTCATGTCAGATTTTAATAGGATTATAATATCCTTTACATCACTTCTGCCAATCTCACTTCTAGAAAGCTGAGTTATTGATTTTTGTGCTGGACAATTAAAAGCACGTTGATATAATTTTATCAATTTTATTAGAAATTAAACAAAACACATGTAAATGGCCTCTTGATTCCTGTTTTCAGGAAGGAATTTGCTTCAGCCCAATCATGCATTTGCAAGGAAAATCTGTAGTTTAGGGCTGCAGCCACATATACTACAGAAGCTCAATTAGGTGTTTGAAGCTTAGCATTATAAACCGTAGTGTTTTATGAAGTGTTTTCAGTAATGTTATTTAAAAATACTTGTTGCCTTCTGGTCCAATTTGTTGAGGTATTAAGTGCATGTATAATTTTGATCAAACAGAACAATGTGGTCATGGAAATTTCTGAGCTTCAGTTCTCAGGTCATTCACAACTCCTATGTTAGCAGTCGAGGATGAGATAGAAGAGTTGGAAATTGTGCTGTTTATCAATTGGGTTTTACAGAAGCTGCTCAAAAGTTGAGATGAGTTCTGTGGGTTGTCCTGTTTGGAATACTTGGAGTGGGTTTTTTCTGGTGTTGTTGGTTTCTTGTTCATTGGTTGCTTCGAATTGTAAAAGCAGGTCTGCCTTTCTCAACTTTGATTTATGCTTGAGGTCAGCCAAGTTTTTGGTCTTTGGAAAAAAAGAGCCATGGTGCCCTGCTGTCTGTAGCTCCTTGAGGAACCTTAGGCTTCTGTTACTGGTGTTCTGTTTGTTATGAAGCTCCTATTTCTCTACAGCTTGAAGGAAATGGTTCAAGTGGCCCTGTGGTTGCAGCGCAGCGTGAATGGTCTGTGCTGCCTGTTGGTGTGGCAGGTTGGGCATGATTGCTGTCAGAAAGATTTTGTTGCTAATAATAGCTGTAGAGCCTTGGCTGTGATTGTTCAAACACTAAATGAGTTCTGCCAGGTAGTCAGCCTTATGAAGGGTACAGTTATTTATTGTGTGCTGTGTATGTGCTTATTATCCCCATGGGCGCTCCAATCACTTTTCAGGCAGCAACATCTTAGTGTTTAATTGACTTTGCTGGTGTTTTCTACCCCAGTAACTTCACCTAAAAGGACTCACTGTAAGTTCAGATGTTTGTTTCTTTGCTGTTTTTACTGCAAGTCTGATTTTTCTTCTAAGTTTATTCTGTAGAAGATGAAAAAACAAATAGCAGATGCAGATGAAATGTGGTTTTTTTACATTTTAATAAGTCAAAATACATTTAATCATAAAAAAAAAGTTCTTGTCTAAATTGTTTTGTTTACATTTATTCACACAAAGTTGGGTTTTTTTTTTCTCTTTAGAATGCTTAAGTAACAGGGAATTTGCATATTTTTAACGTTAGGGTTTAAAAAAAAACAAAATCCACAACCCAAAACTGCAGGACCACAGATTTAATTTTAATTTAGTCAGGGTTTTGGTGTTGGGGTTTTTTTTTGATTGTTTGTTGGGATTTTTTTGTTTGGTATGTTTTTGGGGTTTTTTTTGGGTGTTTGTTGAGAATAATGTCTCTGCATTATAGTATCCCTTTTTCAAAAGCAAGTATTTTAAGTACTATTAATATTCATATGTAGTATTCTACTGTTATTTTATTTACACTCAGAATCATTTTTACCATGCTTTCCTGAAAACTATTGCCTCATCTGTTGTTGTTTCAGGAATTTCAGGAAAACTGAAAACTGTTCTGTAGGGTTTTGAGACAGAGGCAGCCTCATTTGTTCCTTCCTTCCAGCACTGGGCACTTCCATAAGCCAGGCATCCTTGATGCTGCATTATATAGAAGTTGGTCATTAATGTGTGTTTGCAGTTCAGTTTATTCTGAGCTCAAGTGCAATTCTTGCTGTTAATTTCTAGGAGTTTAGAACATGATGAATTTAAGCTCTGAGCATTTTGTGAGTGCTTGTCTTTTGATCATCAGTGATTAAATTACAAGTACTGTAAAAATGAGAGGGCTTTAAGGTCATAGGAGGCAGTTCTATTTCAAAAGGGATTTTTCAAGAGCAGAATGATGAAATGTTTTTATACATTCAAGCTCTAGAGGATAAGTAGTAACTGGACTGTGCATGTTTTATTGGCTTTAAAAATGCCCAATAGCAGTTTAAATGCTTGTAGACAAGTAACAGGCCTTTATCACATGATGTATTTAATTTATAGTCTCTATGCATAGCCTGCTTTTCATTTCTAGTCCTTATACATGTCTCACATTCATGAGTTTTTACCATGAGATTTGTGCAAACATAGAACTCCTTACCTGAATAATTGAAATCTGAATATACCTTTGTCAGGCAAGCTAAGGCAGAGGGGAGATTGGTTTGAAATTGAAAGGTAAACAAATTATTTTTCTTTTGCCTGCACTTATCATCTAAGCTTTCTCATGTTATTTTGATCAGAGGAGTTATTTGCACATAACTGCTTTATATTTTCTGAAGAATTAAGTGTAAATTTTTGAATTTTTCTTCTGATTTTTTTTTAATCTGCACTGGTGAGAATTTCAAATGATAAAAAAATTAAATAAAAATGAGTAATAAGAATTTTATGCAGGACGAATATGCTGACTCTTTTAGTGAGGAACTAATGTACTTTTCATCCAAGGAGAAAGCTAAGATTTTGCATTAGACAGGCTTAATGTCTGGAACTTTCTTCATATACAGTACAAGAAAATTCAATGTGATTCTACTTTCCTCCTCTGCAAGTTAGAGAAAATGTTTGCAGACTGTCTAAATAGCAGCCTGAGAATGTGATTCATGAACTGAAATTTCATTTTCACTGATTTGTTGCCTATTTTTACAACAATGGTGCACAAACAGCGCATGAAACTATGTTCAAAAAACCATTTAGGATTACCTGCAGGTAGTATACTCCCAAAGACTTCTGGCAACAACCTGCTAAATGCTTGATCTGCTAAATCCGTATTTCAGTGAAAAAAATTTCGTCGTGTTGCATGCTAAACTCATCTAGGAGAGGATAACAACCAACAAGTACCTCTCTTCCTCATCCTTGCAATGTTAACTGAGAGATATTCCTGTTCCACAAGTACAAAACTAAAGCACAGAGGTGAAGACTTCTCATACATGTGCTGAGCATTAAGAATATGAGCCTTCACAAATGCCTTCACATTTATCTGCTTAAGTGTCTGGTGAGTCTGAGGAATTGACGCACACATCAAAACTGGCTGATTTCAGGAGGTTGGATGGATAAATGAATTTGCTTACTAGGAGGAACTCTGTGGTTGGAACTCTTGGTCTGGCATCCAGTTCTGTCCATGGATAGATTTACTGCCTTACAATGACCTAAACCCCACAGCCACAGATTTTCTGTCCCGTGGAATTGAGGATCCGGCAGCTGGCACCTCTTGCTTTGCGTATCCTGAAAGCTGGACTCATTCAGCAAACTGGGCACTGCAGGTGTTTAGTATGCCTGTTTGAATTGAATTCACAGCTGAATTACTTTTTGAGAAGAAAAATAAAAAGGTTTTTTTTTGAAAAATAGTGCAAATCGTGCAAGATACAAAAATTAAACTTTATATATCAGAGGTGTCTTTAAAATCAGATACCTCATCAACTGTTTTTAATTAAAAACTAAATTTGTATTGTTTCATTGTCAATCATTTTTAAAATAAAACCTAACGTATAGATTCATATTTCAGTCAGTTACTTAATAATATATTAGATTGCATTATTGTTATGTTTAAATTCAAAGAATTTCACTCTAAGAAGCTGTTTATATTGAAAGTTATTTTCTTTTGGTTGGACAGAAGAAGAACATAGAGAATCATGCTGAATCTGATGTGCTAGTTGTCTTTGGGGTATTTATCTGCAGGAAGTGAAATCTAAAAGACTAGGTAGATCTTTAATTTCTTGAACTTCATTTTAAATACAATTGGTTTGCTTTTGTTTTGTAAATTTTTTCTTCCCTTTTTTTTTAGAGCGGCACATCATGCTCTCATTTGTCTAAAATGACTAACTGAAATACAAGACTTTTAAACTTTTTTTTCAAAAGAAAAATCTTACTTTTTACTAGAAGAGACCCATGAGAAATAAGGAATTGAATGATTGATGGAGAGTAAACAAGATGTATTTTTGACCATCTACTAAAGTTTTCCAATAAAACTAGTCATCAGGGTTAGGCTGTAATAAAATTATAAGCAGTGACTTGAATAAGTTGGATATACTGGTTTGTTATATCAGTTATTAAAAAAGTTTGCCTTCTCAGTACTTCTCAGAAGCTGTAATTGATATGCTGCTGGTGGTAAGGGAAGGTGACACCTTTAAAACTGAATTTCTCAGATGCCCTGAAAATAGTGAAAGGAAAACTCCCCTATTCCTTTGTGAGCTGGGTTTTGCAATATAACAAATTAATGTTATGACAAGCTTATAATCTGTTCAGTTTGAATGTCTTATGCTTTGGTGTCAAATTCAACAATGTATAAGATAAATGTTGATGTGCTAACAGAGAAATTGCATCTGAAAGTGGTTTGCTAAGTTAAAAATCCTATGGGATGTGGTACAGGCATGATCAGCTAAGGATTGACGGCTCAAGTAAAACACAGAGGGTTGATAATCATTATTTTGAAAGACCTGTTTATCTTATGTGATCCTCCCATACTAACACTTTCAGCACAGGCAAAGGAAGTCACCAAAATACTTACTCCTGAAATGAACCTTTCTAAGGTTTTTACAGCACTGCTTGACTGCCTCCATGGTGTGGTCTGTTTAAGTGACTTTCCTTGTTTAAGTGATTATATCCTGCCATGTAAGTGAAAAATCAGGAATGACGTAGCTGTTTAAAGTACAGCTGTTTAAAGCTGTTTAAAGTACACCTATTCTCTGGAAACCTCTGTCTACCATTGTTGCAGTGATATTTAATGTTGCAATCATTATATATGTTTAAATTATTTTGATATAGATATTCCATTGCTTGTATCCTATTTATGCCTACAAAATGCCTATGCATTAGAAAATGCTGCTTGGCAATATTTGAGATTCACCTTTATCAAGAGTTATAACCCTTTACAGTAGCACTTGTTTAATTTCATCTAATTGAAGTAAGAACTGTAGTATTGCAATTTTTTTATTCTTTTTGCAAACTTGATCCAGAAGACCATGCTTTGTTTGAATACTGGTGCTGTATTTGTGTGATGTTTTCTCTTTATGAGAAGTATAAACTACCTGAGTAATGTTTGATCCCCAGACTATGATGTCCTGAAATGGTTAACTAACATTAAAGGTACTTAAAAACGAAATATTAACAGATTGGAATGAAATGCTCAGAGAATATTTATAAAATGTAGAACATCACCCACAATGCGTCTGTCACAGATGGAAGAAATGAATGTATTGACAGGTGTGCAATCGATAGAATAAGTTTATAGATCTAAAATCCTTTCCAAGATGCCAGAAATTAACAGTTTGTCTTCAGTATTGGATGTGAATTAGCTTGAACAGAAGCTGAAGTCCCATTAGGCAGCCAATGCTTTATTGCCTGTGTATTGGAAAAAGTCATTTACTGTGTTTTTCTGAGAATGTGACTGTGAAATTTGTTCCTGAAACATTAGCCAGACAGCATGGTGCAGTTCTAACTTGTGTGTTTGCTAGGGATAAATATATACCACATTTTAATTTCTTTCCAGAATCAATGTGCTAGAAGTCATCATATATAATGTGATTTCAGAAGAGCCAGTGCTTGGTTTGCAGTCTGCTTCCAGTCTCTTAAGTGTACAGGTTATTTCATGTCTTGTCAAACTGTGCATGTTTAGGCTGGCTGTTTTCATCAAATCATAAGAAATAGCACAGGCTAAAGTGATCTTTTGTGTGATCAGAGAGGGACCTACACAGCCTAGATTTTCAAAGGGAGTGGAATGGCTGGGTCTGACAACAGGCTCTCATTCTTGCAGTAGATTGTAAAAGTCACTGGCAACCAGCTAAACATTAATGGTTTTCACATGTTGGCTTGGGGAAGAACACACTTCTATTCTAACACAGCAGGGAAAGGCAGTGATTCTGACTTGACTGTTATCTCTGGTGGCCACAAATGTGTTGGCTACATCCCACAGGAAAATCTCCTCATACTGGTAGCATAGGTGGTGCTTCCTCCATCAGCCTCTGAAATTTCTTATTTTACAGGAGAGGCTATTGGTGTAGTAGGCATGACAAGATCAAGACTTTCTTATGCATGTGAATCATTGTACCAAATTCACACTTCACTGTTGTTCCATGCAGTACAAATCGTATTCTTGTAACAATGTATATAGGGCAAAATAAATTTTGGAAACCACCCCCACTGTTTCAGCCATGTGCATATACACAAATTGTTTTGTTCACATAAATGAAGTTGGGAGATGATGATGCAGTATATAGTAACTGTCTTGTTTTTAACAATGCAGATAATGTAGTGGCTGAAGAGGTAAAAAATGCTTAAATACAGTAGACAGCATTTTTGCATAATGATTTATTTTTTCGGGGCATAGAATACAAATTGGATAGAATTTAATTGCTAAAGTTGATTAAGTGTAAAATTAAATTTAGTATGGCTTAAGTGCAACAGTAACTTTGATATACTAGACAAGCAATATAAAGAAGCCAATGGTTGGTTACTTAGGGTATGGTTTCAACTTTATAATAACATTTTATTAAGGTTCATTGGTATTTCACCTCCTAAGAATGTCTCCTTAGATTGAAATGCTGATGTTAAGGGAAGATATTTATTTTGGTGATGCTGCATTATGGAATTTAACTGGATAACTGCTGATAATTGTTAATCGTGTGTGTGTTTATGTTTACAAATGTACAATGTCTCTTTTAAACATGGTGCAAGAACTACACAAAGGAAAACATTGTGAGTAATGAGTGTTTTGTCCCATCTACCTTTTGACAGGAGAATTAGATGACAGAGAACAGGCAAAGCTGGAAGTAAAAGTATGGGATCCAGATAGCCCCCTTACTGACCGTCAGATTGACCAGTTTTTAGTTGTAGCACGGTAAGATTAAAATGCTCTCATAAAAAATCCTTTTCCTTTTTCTACTGACTATTTATTCCCCTGTATCGTGTTTGCCATCCTGTTTGCCATTTTGTGAGCCCTTCTCTTTCCCACAGTCAGCTCAAAGAGAAAATCAGACCATGACCCTTTGTATATTTATTGAAGCTACCAGCACAGGAGACAGAAAAAGAAAGTGATTTTTGGAATAATGATACACTCCCTGTATTTCAGGTTAAAGTAGAATTTGATACTTTGAATGTAGATATCAGTTTGCTTTCCCCTCAGAGTAAATTATTTCAGTGCTAATAATAATAATAATACAGTCTTGTGCTTTACAGTACTTGGAATTTCATGGTGTAAAATAGAGGTTAAGAGTAGAAATAAGGAAAATTTTAACAAATTAAATGGGTGCAGAACTTGGCACTTACGCATGTAAGCTGAATAATTATTTTGGATGAATATTGAAATCAAGTTCTGAAGTCATGCATTTCATTAGCAAAAAAAATCAAGTCAGCTAATTTTATAAATTAACATGATTATGCAGATTTATGAAGACAATATCAAAGTGCTTTGAATTAATAAATATCTTTAGAAATTATTTATCTACTTTTAAAAAAACCTTCCAAAATTTCTAGGTTTCTTACTGAAGGACAATTCTACATTCATAGGATACAGCAGGTTTTGCCTTTCCTCTAATTCCTAGTTACAAAGGTACTGTTCTAATGATAGCAGAGAACACAGTTCACATACAGATTTTATCCTGAAAAAAATCCATCTCCTCTATTTTCTGTAACTCTGCTTGCTGAGTATAATCTCAAATTTTTTTAGGCAAATAATCCTTTTGCATGAGTTCTAGGTTTTGGGATTTTTTTTCTCTCTCCCTTTTAAAAATAAATTTCAGGAAGAAAAAAAGAAAAGAAAGTTGCTCTATATTTTCCACCTTATGTGTATAGTGATATGGGACGCTGATTTACTCATTTACAGTTCATGTGCTGATTCACTTGATTTTGTTTTTCCTTACTCTTCCACTTGGAGTGTTGTATCCTTCCTATAAAGTACTAAAACTTTTTTTAACCCGCCCTTGTTGAATTTTCAAGCAAGACAGAAGCGTTTAGGTGTTAACAGGTGTTCAGAAAGTTACAAGGTCTGGTAGATGTTCCATGGAAACCAGGAATCTGAACTACTTTTTCACCAGCAATATAATACCTGGAGATGTATGGCCAGTTTATTATGGTGTGTCCTAAAGAAACACCTGTATGAAGACTGGGAATTTTGGAAGAGTTCATTCATTGCTTTAGAATTCCTCTACTTGCTGTTTCTCAGCCACTCTGGGGAGCTGAAGTAGTATTCTGTAGAGCCAAAAATGTTCCCAGAGGGATGTAGCTGTAAGCAGCCTACAGGGAAGTAACAGAGAATAATTAAATACATAAAGGAGAATATCCTTCTCTTCTCCTGTTTTTTAAGACATTCTTTGCAATGCTGTGCCCGGACCAGGACTGCATTTATTTTAAAGTTAACACATTTCTGTAAAGATGGTTTCTGTCAAAGTGGATCATGGCTGATTAATTGTTACTTTCCAAGGTCTTGGGGTACTTGGATACCACAAGAGTAGTACCTGATGTGTAGTCAGGTATTACTCAGGTGCAGCTTTGTGGATGCTGTTGCACAGAACTCCATTCATCTTTAGAAGCTGCATTTCAACTGACAGAAATGGTTTTCCAAGCTCCTATAATCTTGTATTCACAGGATGCTCTAAGTGGCTTCTGAGACAGATTTTTTTATGAATTTCTGGAGAAAGAGTTCTGTGATGATTTGGTGGCAGCTTTCAATTCAGGGTGTTGTGTGGTTACAGGATTTATACTGGGCCATTATACAGGACTGTTAAAAGCTGCTTGAGAAACAGTGGAGAGCTGGTATTATGATGTGGTGAACAGTGCTTACAGACACCTCTGCTAACTGCCAACCTCAGCCTAACTGTGGCTCACTGGGCATTGGCTGTGCCTGCTGGATTTCCAGTTGGAACAATCTTTCTCTGGTTATGTTTAGTTCTGCAAATTTGAAAATATGACACAAACAATTTTTTCTTAAGTACCTTCCCAGGTGTAGTTTTTGTTAAGTATGTTGTGGGAACTCAGCGCACTTCTCCTGAAGGCCAGAGCTACCGAGAGAACCCTTGAGGAGCTCAGGAGCCTTGAGATGTTGCAAAAAATACCTAGTAGCTCAACTTTGACCCTGCAAGAGATGTTCCACCTATATGTGAGGACATAAGAATCACTAGCGTGTAAAAGATATAGAAATAGAACATTTATAAGCTTAAGCACAGTTTTTAAGATTTAGTACAGAAAGGTTAGAAAAGAACAAGATGGAGGGAGTTAAGCCTGCCACATGGTTCTTCCTCCTTCTTCTTGTCTTCCATTTTCCAGGTGACGTAGGTATTTTTGATAAGTTTATAGTAAAAGTACACTTAGTAATAAAAATTATAAGTATTGGAGACAAAAGATAAATATAGTTTACGTAGACTTTGTTATAAAAAGATGTGACCGCCCTGTAGGCAGTCAGAGTGCCTTTGGCTGCCTTGCTGGTCAGACCCCGGCTAGGCAGAAAGAAAATTTTTGTAGATAAGAAATAATAAACAACCTTGAAGACCGAACCTGAGAGTCCAGCCTTGTTTTTTGGAGCCCGAAAAGCGAGCCCATCTCACCCTTGTCTAAGCAGAGACAAATAACAGCCCGAACCCGGACAGTATGTGTATGCTATTGTGCTTGACATTTTAAAAGTATTTTCAAGTGATCCTTTTTAGATGCTGATTCAAAGGAATTGAGTATTTCTTCTCATTTTTTTTCCAAGTCTGATCTGGTTGAAAGGAGAGTTGCTTTTGTCCTTAAATGCTTTAGCTTTTTCAATCTCACAGGCAGCTTTGTTGTTTTTTCAGAACGTGTTTAAATACTCTTTTTATTTGTGTTGCCCATTTACAAGTATATTTATATTTTTACCTTGGACAGGTAGCTTTCCCCGTCTTACAGGGTTTGTTGACTGCCTCAGGAAGGAGAGGCCTTTTTCTCTAGATCAGTCTGGGCTTCTCACTAACCTCTACTATTTAATTATTTCCTGGGTAGAAAGGAAGAATATGCCTATCCTGTGCAGAAATTAGAGGTAACAGTGCCCAAAAATGGTGGAGATTTGGAAAAAAGTGGAAGGATCCACAAACTTGGCCTCCCCAAGTAGTCTTGCCTGACACACAAATCTTGAAAGTACCTTATTGCTGTTACTGAAGCATAATTTGGGTAAAGACTCTTGCTTGAACTAGCAAAAGCATCTGCTAGGAGAAGCTTGAGGCCTCAGACTAATGTATTCTGGGTTTGAGTTGGCTTTTGGGCAATGTTTGTGCTGTGACAACGAAAAGTCCAACAGCACTTTCTACTGCATTCCAATAAGATACACCTGCACCAACCAGTTTGCCCTCTGTACTGCACATTGGCCATGTTGTGTGTCTGCCAGCTTCAGAGGACAGGAGTTTGAGAAGCTGAAACAGCCACTGAGGTCTGCTCACATCACCAAATAGTTCAGTGTACTAAAAATGGGTTTGTTGAATTGAAGTGTTTGGTGCTGAGGGCCTAGTGTCCCCACTGCACATTTTGAGAAGATTTTTTTTTAGTCATAACTCTAACCAAGTCCTGTGGACTAAATATCTGTGAGTGTGTGGAACTACTCCTGACAGGAACCCAGTTGGTACACTATGACATACTTCTTGTGGTGTTGGCTAAAATGAAGTAGGAGCTGATTTAGATACCCTCTGTTTCCTCCAGTCATCAGTCTCTTATAATTTCTAATATACAAGGAGTACTTAATTTCATTTCATTGCCAGATTTTCTGTTCTTTTTCTAATTCTGTCTCAAGCTGCACAGTGTTAGGAAATAGAAGCGTTCCTATTGTCTATAACGTAATAGTCCTGTCTTTTTTTGGTTTCTCAGAGTAAAAAAAATATCCTTCCCAGTCTCAAATGCAATAGGAGGTATGGACAGATGCTGATAGCTGAAGAAATTACCCCCTTTTTTGTTTTTTTGTTTTTTTTAAATTTTTTTTCTATCTGCTAATTTGGTCTACAATTCATTGCATGATACATTTTTGGTACATTCTGGTTCCATTTATGTGCTTTATGATTCAGTGAAACCATTAAGAATGTACTTCTTTTATTCTGCTTCATCTAACAACATTACCAACATAGTCTTCTGGAAGGAATATATTTCTAAATGAAGCTATTTAACAGACATTATTCCCAACAGCTTATTCCCAACTAAACCAGAGTTTTGAAATCTAATTAAAATAGCCTCGAAGCATTGCATCTCTACCTTAAAATTTTGTACTTCGATTTCTATGACATTAAAATGGCATTACATACCTCTATCTGACATATTTCTCTTCATTTGAATGCCTGCTTATTTTTTGATGTAAAACCATAGAAGAATGGAAAATTACTTGTTAGTCATGTTAAATTAGAGCTTGATCCTTCCTGTGTTGTTCCCACTTTTCCATTTGCTCTAGGACATTGATTATATTCATTTTCTGTTGGCTACTATGTTATAAGTGCTCACAGTATGTTGGTGTACTTGGAGATGCTCTATAATTGTTAATTTATCTTACAGTGGGAAGGGACCACAATGCAGCTTCAGCTGGCAAGGTGTCTTTCATTATACAGAGGAAAATAATGCATTCATTAACTGAGAACCATGAGTAAAAACATTTACAGGTGTGAACAAAAAGTAGTGCTCTGTTCTTGTGAAATAATGCATTGTAGTCAGTGGCAGTAGGCCAGATTCCCAAAGCTCATAAAAGAAAATAAATACATAAAAGATATTGGTTTGCAGTCTTCAGTGTTACAATGCTTCTGGATTCTCTGGAGGTGCTGAGAAGTAAAAGGAATTGAAGTTTATTAAAGAGGTAATTAAATTTAATGGCAGAATTGCAACATAAAATTATGCAGCAAAAATGGTGAAAAATCTTGATGCCAGTGCTGTGCTCACAAAACTGGATGTTTGCTAGCAAGGTGAATTACAGCCTATCTAATGGTAGGCAGATGGTTTGGCAGTAAAAAGGAAAAATATGTTCACATCAAGTTTATCAGGCATATCAAAAATTCTATGTTTCTGCCTATCTGTCATGCCTGGCAAATATATGTTTATTCCTTTGTGAGTTTTGTATTACTGCACTTCTTGACCCAAATTCACTTGAAAAAAATCTAATTCAGACCTGGAGCTGAATTTCTTTTTGTAGTTTTTTTTCATGACCTTTGATCTATTTCAGTATAAAGCATAAATTTCCATAGCAGACTTTTCATAGACCTGCTTTTAGGGGGCTGTACATCTCCTCCTCTGTGACTGTGAAATTGCAGGATGGCATAGAGATGATGCCTTAAATAACATCCTGTGAATTAAACTACTTTTATCTATTGGATTCTGTTTCTGTTGAATGAGAAAGATTTCACATATGTTTCATTTCTATTCATATAGCAATGAAATGTATGGTCGTACCATACATCTATAAATCATGCCATGCTTACTCTAACTTTGTGAGTCTTTCAACACAAGAACAGTGGCAGGTGACTTTTCATGTTTATAATGCCATCTCCTTTTGTGCTGTAAATATCTGAAGTGATAATAATGAAGCATAGCACTGTACAGGTAGTTGCTTAGAAATGCAAAGAAAACACCTTTTATAACAGCATCATTTTACTTTGAATATATTCTGTAGGTCAGACGTTGCAGAACTGAGTAGTAAAAATCTCATGTGTATTTTCAGTTTTAAATAACTCTTTTGTTGCTTGCATGTGTCTTCACTGAAGATGGGTTTTTTTTTTCTTCTTTCCAATACTTTAAGTATCACAATATTCTCTTAAAGAGCACTCAGATATGAATTTGTTGGTTTTTAAGTTCAGAGCCGTCTAAGATGTCATTTTTTTAGGACTGTTTCCAATTTAGTATGAAAAGGAACAGTGGAGTAAAGATGAGGAATACAAAAGATTTCCTTTCTCTATATGTAGAAAACCACCAAAGGTCACTTAATTTTTTTCCTCAAAAATATTAGCTCAGAGGTGAGGCATAGGTCTCACTGAATAGTTTGCAAGGATCTGTGGAGAATTGTGGATTTGCAGATTTCTGTATGCACAGATGTGGCTCACTTGCAACAGCTTTGTCCAGAGTACACCCACTACTTGTGAAACAGACAAGCAGTGTTAAAAAGTGGACAGTTTGGAAATAAACATCCTCAGATTGAGAAGGATGTATGTCTCGGCTGGATTTTCAAGAATACAAGGTAGAAGGAAATTGAGAGTTACTTGCCTGCATCCAGAACTTTCTGGATCTGATTTCATGCTGGACAACTGTTGCTATTGGAAGAAGCAGAGGGTTTTTTATCCTGATGTAGAATTGCAGTGGTTCCAGATTTTCTTTGGTAAATAATAACCCTTTTCAGAAACAGTTACTGATGAGCCACCACATCTTTGGAAGCTTGTTAGGACAGTGTCTTATGTTTGCTGCTTCTTAATTTCTTTGACAACTACTATTTAATCTTATGCAAAAATTTGAACAAATTCCTTTAAAGTCTTAGACTTGAGCTACAAGTAATTTGGAGCAATGTATTTTCTGTGTTCAAAATCTAATCTGAAAATTTGCCTAAATGTAGGGCACACAGGATAGCAACTGCAGCGATCTCTCAAGTGTTTTGGACATAGACCTTGTTGAGTTTTGCTGATTTTGTGGATTTATTCTAAAATCTCAGATCGTGGCACTAGACTATATCCATTTGTTTTGCTTGTATGGTTGTCATCTGCAATCTGTTATAAATCTTCTCGGTTCTTTTCTTTAAGATAATTAAGCCATGGAAAACCTAATTAAAGTAACACTGGATCATTTAACCCCTTAAAGCTCTTACAGCTGCTTGCTGATGCAGGCTGTGCAGAGAGGGATCTCCCTGCTGATTATACCAATTGTTTGTCTTGTCTATCTCTCTGCCACCTGTGTAAATCACTGTCTGTGTGACTTTTGGCTTTAGCTTAATTTGGAAAATGTGGGGAGTGTTGGTTTCTGTTTGAAGTTCGAGTATTTTAATTACACATTGAATAATTCATAAGTAGCTTGCTGAGCACAGTTTTTTGGGTTGTCAGTTTATTATTGTTATTATTGAATTAAATATAATTTCAGTTAACTATTTACAATTATTCTTTGAATTGTTCAAGCTTAACAAGGTATTAATATTGAAAGTTTGTTGAGAAAAGTGAGTGGTTAGGGTGTGACTATTTAGCTTGTATTGACTTAATACTGAGTTTTATTTTAGATGAAGACAATACTGTGTCTTCTGGAAATGGCATTGTCTAGTTATTTTGTTCCTTTTCTAAAACAATTGAATGGAGGAATTAAAAAAAATCATGCAAGGAAAAGTGTCAAATGTAGATTTTGATCTTTGCATCAATATATACCTCATATCTGTATTTTTAATTGAAAAACAAAAAATAAGGTATTTTAGTGATTTCTAAAATTAATATTGAATTTGGATGTGAATTGCATCACTAGATTATATAAAACACTGTATATATCACTATTTAGTTTTGAACCTAGTTACTATTTAACAGCCAATTGCTCTAGAATTTCTACACTTAGTTGGCAATTCACTGTTTTTCACAAGTTTCTGTGGAAAGGAGAACTAGAAGTTAGTTTGATTTCAAGACAGCCACAGACATGCACACACCTCACACCTTCAGACCCCCCAGTTTGTGTCCTGTACCATCCCCACTCCCTGTCACTACTGACACCCCAAATGGTGCACTGCCTGCATTTTTTAATGTAGTATTTATTTGTTTTGTTCTTATTATTATTATCATATTTGTTCTGTTATGTTTGATGCTGTATTTATTATTTTAGTCTATTGTTTTCATTATTTTATCTTGTCTTTGTGTGTTTTATTTATTATTAATTTGTTTTGCACTCACATACTCCAAAATCCCACACAGCATTCTTCTGACAATTGCAGTCTTCTACTCAGTGCAGCACTGGAAGCAATGTCCACTGATGCACCAGTTCTTACCTCTCTATCACTTATTCAGAATTATTATTATTAATAATAATAATATAAGTATATTATTATTTATATTGTCTCTTAATTTTGACTTTACATTCTGAGCAACAAACTAATATTGGTCTCTGAAGTCAGCCAGAGAGTGACTGTGACATTTTTTGTAGTGTTCATAGCATACTCAGACTTATTTTCTTTTGACCATATTTCTAAAATTAATTATGCAAAAGGAAGATAAGCTAGCAGGTAGCAGAAGAAGGGAAATGCAGTCATGCCACATTCACTGGTTTGAGCTGTAGGGACAGAAGGATCACAGGAAAGACTGCTTAGCTACAGCCCTTATCAATGCCAGCATGTTGAAAGGGGCTGACAGACTATTAGGAAATGTGTTCATAATAGAGCCTTATTCTTGGGAGTGATTTGTCCACAAATACTGTTTTATGTACTGCCAAACTTTGAGGGAAGAAAAAAAAAAGAAAGTAGAATATGTGTGTGTGTTCTTGTCTCATATTTGCCATCTCCACAAAGAGGGAGCAAAGGTTGTGGAAACACATTTGAATTTATTTATTTCACTGCCTTATTTATTTCACTGCCTTTAGAAAAGCAGTTAATATCAGGGTCTGAATCACTGCTGTTAAATCTTAACTTGTCAGACTGTGGCAGCAAGTACTGAAACATGCATTCACTAATAAATTTTTTGAGATTCAAGATAAAATTGCGGTAACGTACTTTACTGTCTGTTTCTCCATGATCATTTATAACTTCAGTGAGTTAAAGTCTTGGTGCACATTGCTTTACTGTTGAATATCAGATTTATAGGATACAACAAAGTGTGTTTATTTGTCAGTGACACTCACCATTGGTACAATTCTGCACTTGTAAGTGTGTGGGGCATAATTGCTGAGTGAGGCTTGAGTCCCTACGCCAGAGGATTGCCCTGTGTTACATCTGCAGCTGGGTCTTTGCATTTGGAAGGGCTTATGTCATAACTGCAATAAATAGTTTTTTTCTGAATGCACCTCAAGAGGCATTATACAAATCCAGGTACTGGAGAAACTTCTGATCTGTTTATTGATAAAATTTTGTGCTACTGCATCTTTGCTCATTTCCTGTATGATAGGCTGGGCCCAGTCAAATTCTCTACGCACTTTTTCCTTCACTGTGCATGATACATAGATTTACTTCCAGGAAACGTTTACCACTCTCCAAGAAATGTTTACAGTTTAGAACAGCCTAAATATAATAGATGCCATATGCAATTCATCAACCAAAGTGGAAAAGAAAGTAAAGTTTTGGAAAAAATATTTCCATTTCAATAATAGAATGCTTTAATTAAGTAGGTTGAGAGATCCATTTATTTCATTATTGCTTGAAGCCTTTGACACTACCAGGAATTTTCGGGGTACCTTAGATGAAGCTAATATGCTTTTTTTGGCTCACTGGCATGAAAAATAGAAGATGGGAGTAGAAGACATGTACTACTGAAGTGAATCAAATGTTTTTAATTTCCTCACAGGGACATGGTGAACCCTCTCTTTAATCTGAATTATAATTTTAAAGCATGGTTATAGCATTGGAATTTTAGAAATAATAGTCCTGACTGTAAACCTTAAACTATGGAGAACCTTTGACTTCATAATCAATTGAAAATTCTATACATTAAGAGGTTGGTACATGAGAATTCTCTGAGTGTCTTTTATTTCTCAGCTGCTGTTCTTATATGTATGTCGTTACTTTTGGGGGCAGAAGGTCAGAGTTTTGGCTTCAGTGTTTAGTGATTTGTCTTTATCAAGTTGTTCTTTGTTAGCAGAGATCTAAAAACTTAACAGTAACACTATGTGACTTCCATGTGGGAAAGGACATTTTATAGCTATGGCACAGTCTGATACTTGAGATGCCATCTTTCTGTGTATTTACTGTTGCTCCCGCTCCTCTGTTGCAGTGCGGTTGGCACGTTTGCTCGAGCCTTGGACTGCAGCAGTTCTGTCAGGCAACCCAGTTTACACATGAGTGCAGCTGCTGCTTCCCGAGACATCACACTGGTAGGTGGCTTCTTAAACATCCTACAACTTGTATATCCATGAATTCAGCTCTATCTGGTATGCCAAAGTCCCCATTTTGCACCTGTTGTCTTTAGATACCTGCAAGCAAGATGTGTGTGTGTATGTCTGTGTTAGAAAATCCTGTGGGTTTTCTTTAAGCTTCTCAGTGCTGCCCTTCTAATCACACTGTGCAACACTTGGCTTTACTTGTGGATCACCCACAGCTGTGGACACCCACAGCAGAATGGATAATACACATTGTATAGGGATTCATTTGGGGCAAGGTCATTTATGCGGTAATCAAGCTGACTGAAAATTGTGTGGATAATGCTTTGTACTTACTGGATGTATATGTCATCATATTTTCTAAAGGATCAGCAATCTGACTTTGTAAGCATATTTTTTAAGAACATTTCAATTAGCATATTTCTACTATGTTTCCTTAGTATGCTGTTCACTGTTAATGTAAGCACCTGCATCTTTTAGAGAAAGTGAAAAATATATTGATTGCAGGTTTGTTTCTCATACTAGCTGAGTTGAGAAGGTGTGCTGCAGTAAATAAAGTATGTCAGGAGCACTATGTGAGACCAAAAATATTACTGTTTCAGTGAATCAAGTTTGACTTAGATTTCCAAAGAAATCAACTGTTGTTTTATTATTTTAGGCTTTTTGTACCTAAACGCCATCACATAGTTTAGGCAAAAGAAGACCTGCAATTTACCAGATACTAGAGTATTAGAATTAGAGGAAACTCAATAAAACTAACAGATTAGTTCAAAATAGCTAAGGCACTGCCTTATAAAGGGAATAGAGAGCCCCTAAAATTCAGTTGCACAAAATTTTGTGGGAATGGGCAGTTACCAGCAGGTTAAAAAAGGGTTAGAAAAATTATGTAGCCATATAGGCCTACATAAATTCTCAAAATTCTCAAAATGAATTCTCCTTTCCATAAATGAGGAGAATAGGGAAAGGTGTACCTTCTAAATGTCCTCATTCTGAAGCTTTGTAGAAGCTGGTCAATGAAATGGGAATTGACTTCACACTGTAATTAGACTTACCTGAATATTTTAGCTAATATTCCTTGGTGCTACTGTAAGAGACTCAGTGCTTAGTTAAATGAGTGATTGGTCTGATTGAGTGGGACAATTCTTGTATTTCAGATAAAATAACTTTTTATTATAATGAGAAAAATTTTGGGTTGTAATGTTTTCAGTAATGCTCAAAATAAATTTTCTGTTTCACAGTTGCTAATATGACTTTTACCAGCACAATTCTGCTCACATTAAATACTTAATTTTGTTCATCAAAATAGTTCTTAACATTTTTCATTTTGTTAATATTTTGTTGGATTAAGAATTTCTAATAAATTTTACACATTGCATATCCCTTCTTTATTTGCATCCTGTATTCAGTATTTAATAGAGTGGATTTATCCTTATGGCAATTTCTCATTTGAAAGTACATGTGCAATGCTGCTAATAAAGGGGTACTTTGTTTGAGTGCCATGTTAATGTTTCTCCATTGCAAATGATCCATTAAGTTCCATTACACGTAATGAAAGGCATATCTTATAATGAGGCATCAAAGGAGCCACCCTAGGCTTAATTATTGTGTCTGTCTCTTCTCATTTTCCTACCCCCTCAGCTTTTTAAAACCCGACATTTTTAGCTTTTTGGCAACGTACTTCCTTCTAAATTAAGAAAAGACATATTTGTCATTATAATAGTTACTTTTTCAGATGTTTCCATGTTAATTGGGAGCGTATTTTCAGCAGCAGTTAAAGTTAGTAGAGACATTTGCAGAACTTGTGGTGCATCTCATTTATACTTTGCATATAGGTGCATAACACTAAGAAAATTATGCCATCTATCTTGTTAATGCAAGGCAGATAACCCTTGCACCTGGGGTGATATTAATGGGATTTCTGTATGCCACACCTGTGGCTTTCCAGTGTTCCTAATTAAGTTTTAATCCTATTTAGTTTTAATCAGAGATAACTGTAAACAGACTGATATTAAAAAATAAAAAAACCAAACCTGGATGATGAACATAGATAAGTTCAGAGCTGATATACACATTTCTTGCAGATGAATAACAACTGAGAGGCCACTTTCAGGCTCCTTTATTTTGAAAACATAGGGGAGGTAATGAGACACGATAGGAAACCCCCTGGTTTTAGAAAACTCTACAGAAGACATGAAACAATGTGTGGTTACCTTCTTAGAGGATAAGGTGAGAAGGTGCTTCTCTTACAATGGTAAAGAATTGTGAGACTAAACTAAAACTTGCATTTCTAGCCTTCTCAAAGGCAGTGTTTTATTTCATAATGAAAATTGATCTCTAAGAAGAGAAAGAGACTTGGAAGACCTTCTGTTTCATATTCCTAAATACTTTATAGTGCACATACTGACCATGAAAGCCATTTAATGCAAAGCAGGCTGATGGCATCACCTGCTCCTTGTGCTGGGTTTGTTCAGAAGAGCTT
This sequence comes from Fringilla coelebs, assembly GCF_963513975.1. Classification (NCBI taxonomy): domain Eukaryota; kingdom Metazoa; phylum Chordata; class Aves; order Passeriformes; family Fringillidae; genus Fringilla; species Fringilla coelebs. Next base: position 90,355,667 of record NC_140030.1, on the reverse strand, counting down.
AAGTGACCTTACTGTAGGGACCTAAATCTGATATTGGATGTCTCTTGAAAATAAAAAGTATGAGCAGACTTTGCATTTTGGATAGTGTCTTTTTAATGATTTTTATTAGACTTCCGTATATGTGGCACCTAAGGTAAACATACTTAAAGTATGATTGAATTGGAGAATCCACACTCAGTTTCCAGTTTGAGTGCTTTGTTGGAGGCAGCTCACTCTGGAATGGCAGCTGCTTTGGGCGCTGTGTTGTGTGGCTGGCTGCAGGATTCCCTCTCATGCCCTTTCTTCCAGCTCCATGCAGCCCTTCCTTAGCTTTTGGTGGAAAGTTTCTTCCTCTGCCTGCTTATATTCGGACTTGAAGTTGCCTCTTGGCTGCATGGCTAACACTTTTCCTCTGATGTGCCCCCGTGGCTGTGCTGGACAGCATGCTCTGGGCAAGAGTTCTCTGGGAAGGGTGGCTCTTTCTCTGTCCTTCAGGCTTCTGTTTGGGAGAGGCAATGCCAGGTCTCCCAGCCTCCTGCTTCTTTAGGTGAAATAGATAAAAACAAGATATTCCTGGACTTTTTCTCTCAGCCTGTACTAATGCCTTCAGGCTTCTCATGCTTTTGCCACCACAATTTGCATTGCAGTTTGGAAATTTGATGCAGGTCAGGGCTGACAAGCCTGTAGAAGGCAGAGTTGTTATCCAAGAACTTGTCAGTGGTCTTCTGTCACAGGACAGCTCAGCAAACGCAACACTTATCCGCAGAGTTCAGTATAAATCTTTCCTTTAGTAATATCAAAAAGAGCATTCTGGAGTCAGATGAAAAATGTACATAAAGCAAGAGCAAGATTCTGATGTATTAACTTCTGTTGTCATTTTTATGAAAGTTGGTATCAGTGAATAGATCTGGATTCAGCAGCTGCTTGGAAAACACCATGTGTGTATTGCTGTTCTATGAGGGCTGCAATTTAAACAAAGATTTAAACCTCAGTAGCACATCTACTATAAGAGATCAATCTTTAGACCTGGCTTACTCATTGCCTGAATGGTAAACAATAAATCAGTGATTTCAATGTACATTCTCTAATATGAAGCTGATGGATTTTAGGCATTATGTTACATACTTTCCTATTAGAATATTTGATTTTAACAATGGCTTTTCTCCAGGCTGGTGAATTTGATTGAACCATAAATAAAATGATGTGTGGCAGGATAATAGTGACATTGCTTCTTGCAGACAAAACAGTTCCAGAATCTCATGCTTGATAGCACTCAAAGGCTTATAGTGAGCATTGGAGAAAGACAATAATCATTGATAGAAGATGGCAAAAAACAAGAAAAATCCATTATTTGCACTGGATTTATATGCAGAAGCTCAGCTGGAATTGCTGTAGTGGCACATAATGCAGTGCTCCTTCCTTGCAAGGTTTTCTCATAGCTGGGTTTGTGGCCTTGTGAGAGTTTGCATGCTACATGTGGAGCTCAGCACTGTGGTGAGACACATTGGGAGGGGACTGATAGAGAGTCACAGACATTATCACACTTATAGCTCTGATACCTCCTTCAGCACAGCCAGTTGGATTGTGCTGATGGGGTCTTTTGGGACCCTGAGTCAGAAATGCTTCTTGTGTGCTGCTCATTTTCCCCACAGGCAGATTTGTTTACTTTTTATATTCCCCATCATTGATTAGCAATGGGAGCATTCAGTGTTACCTACAGTGGGAAGATTGTTCTAATTTGTTTGTTTTCTGTTTTTCCCTTTTATAACAGAAAGGAAATCAACCAAAGAAATCTTATTTACCGGTCTGTGATAACAGTGTTTAGCAAGGGACAAAATCTTGCTGCTCTTGCAGCATGGTGATAATGAAAACAATAAATGTCTTCCTTCTCCAGCAATGAGAATATTGAGCTCAGAGATGTCTGAGCAGCTGTTTAGTTATTATTTAGAGCTTCTGTTAATTGAAAATGGCCCCACAGTCAATACATGCCACTGTCTTTATTGGGTTTCTTGGAACCAATTTCTGCCAACAAGAGATTCTTTAGAAATGTTTGCTAGTAATTCTCAGGAACTAATAAACTAATGTCATTTTTGGTAAACATTTTATCGAGGTATTTCCTTTCCCAGATGAAGTAATAAACCATTTATTTTCCTCATATTCCACAGCAGAAAAAGACGATATCAAGATAGATTCTAAATTTAGCATTAATTGAGGCTCCTTGCTTGGTTTATCGAGAGTAATGCATTGAATTTGCATTAACTGAGACGGACTAGTGTCTATTTAAACACGTCTTTATCGTCTCCTTGTCCCTGCCAGTTTCACGCGATGGACACACTGCACAAACACAACTATGATCTGAGCAGTGCCATCGGCGTCCTGGTGCCGCTGGGGGGGCCTGTCCTGTGCAGAGATGAAATGGAGGAGTGGTCAGCATCAGAAGCTAGCTTATTTGAAGAGGCTTTGGAAAAGTATGGCAAGGACTTCAATGACATTCGACAAGACTTTGTAAGTATGAAAGCGGCGCCCTTTCCTGTAGCTGTGTTTTGCCGTGGTTGAGCATAGCTGCTTTCTGTAGGTTTGGGAGGTTTAGCTAGGGGAGAAATCTGTGTAGCTGATACATGTGATTAACATATCTATACATTTTATCTGGCTGAAAGTCAATATGCTTTCTTGTTCAAAGGTGTTGTTTGGAAAGACGGTGACAGAAGACCATCTTTTTAGTGGTTTAATATCAGGTAGGATGTCTCACGCTGAGACACTCCAATAAGGATTTTTGCAAGGATCTTACAAGCATCTGAAAAAGGTCCAGGAACTTTGCAGAGTGTTTCCACAATTTCCAGTGAAATTCATTAGCAGCTACATGGCTGACTCCCCTGGGTGTTTTTAGAAAGCTGGGGTTTCCTACTATGATTAGCAGAGAGAAATTTGTATTCAGATAGGTTTTAAAATGTACCACAGGGAGTTATTTTGACATATTAGATGTTTTGGCAGTTCCGAAAAGTAAAAGAAATGTTTTCCAATATGTTCTAACTACAATCATTTTTGTACTGAAGTATCAGACTATAGGGCAGTAAACCTTTAATTTGCTAATTCTAACGCAGAGTAATGAAATTAAATGGATTCTAACACTGATTGCTAGAATTGCTAGTAATTTGCTGCATTTTTTTTCACATTTTATGGAGAGCCTTTTTCTTTCAAGGAAAAATATTTCCTCTGTTCTACCATGTTCAAGTCAGGCTTCCTGAACAAGTTGAGATTTGAACCAAAGGAATTCCATTATTTAAGACTGAAGTTGATTGAAACATTTTCACGTTCATCTCATGCTGCATGACTCTGAGAACTCAGATTTTTAAATTTTCTTTGCAGAAGTTTATTAATAGTCTTTGTGAGGGGGGATAAAAAGGTACTGTGTGGCAAATGCAGAAGTCCTTACAAGACAGAAGTCCTTACAGGACAGTGGGAGGAGGCTTGGCAATGAGCTGTCTTTCCTTCATTTTCGCGTTTTGAAATGGAACAGGTAATTGAATGAAGGTGGGAAGTGAAGGCTATTGTTTTTCTAAGGAACTGACATTTTAATAGGTGTATTACATCTGCATGTTTAATTTTGAGATTCCTAAGGGAGAAAATGTTCATTACATTGATGACATAAGGATGAACGTTGCATCATGGCTGAAACAGTTCTTTTAAGTTCAAGAAAATATTATTGAAAACCAATATTTATAGATATTTTTGAACAGAAATCTTAAGGTAAACTGCATTCCTTATTATCTCTTATACAGACAAATGAGTCTCATTTGTAAGGGTACAATGGTTCAGGAGCTATGTCTTCTAATTCAATGGTTCCTAATATATAATATTTGGCTTTTGAAAATTCCTTAAGCATATAACATGCTTTATTGGCTGTTTACAAGTTGTGTCCTAACACAATTTGTGATCAAGCATGCAGAAGTCTTGTCTCTGGTATTTACATGGCATTTTTATTTTCTGTATAATTTCTGTGTTACCCACTACTGCATTAAAGTGGTGCAGTGTAGAAACGTTTTGCAAGAATTGCTTCTGCATTTGTAATATTCAAATGCTAGATATTTGAATGACTTTACTAGAAGCTGTTTAGAATGTTAAAATTTTATTTTGGATACTCTGATAAAATTTTGTCCCAAAACCAACCCTCTTTCACTAAATCTTCCTTCCCAAAATGCAGCTATTTTGCCCTGGTCGCCTCCCAAAGCAGGAGACACACAGAGATCTGGTGACAACATTGCATAGTCTACTGAGGGCACCTTAGCCATGAGTCAGAGTGCAGCACAAATGGATGTGGGGCACTAATTAATTAGAGCTTATTTTCGTTAGAACAGGGATATTATCTGTTCTTAGTCCCTTTTTTTTTTCTTTTAATCTTTGGAAAAATGTCATTTTAAAAACATCCTTAGAAGAACATCTATTTTATATCTCAGTTTATATGGTACTAAGAACAGTGCACAGTCTTTATTTAATTCTGTGTAATTTGAAATCTTTCAATTATGTTAGCCATTGTCAGTCTTGGGATTTCTTAATTTCTCTAGTGTAAAATTTATGTGTTCTCACTTCCTATGTAGCAATCTAAAAGTGCAGGGATTTGAAAACACACATTTGCTTTTTAAGTAATCATCGAAAATAGTCCTTGGAGAGTTAGATCACGGATGTGTGAAAAGTTTCTGCAAGGTGAGGTAGGTATAACTATGTAGCATGTAAGCAGTGATTTTCCACGATAGTACTTTCATCTGTTATCCTCCCTCTCTTCAGTGGCAAACCATTGATAAGTTTACTTCTGATAAGTATCTTAAGTACCCTCAGATGTGTTGTAAGAGCAATGGCAAAGCAGATAATGGGCTGATAGCGTAGGTGTGAACTTGCTTGGGTCTCCAGGTAGGATCTATGATAAAATTAAATCTGCAGTGCCTGAGATTAAACTCCAACCTCAGCAGTCAGGCAGTGGTGCCACAGGACAGACAAGAAAGCCATGTTGCATGGCAGAAAGGGGCTGGTAGCAGTCTGCTGAAGCAGAAGGGTGATGCAGTACCTGCCTGAGTCATTACATCCCACAGGAGTTGCCTTTTCTGTGTTGGCCCAGATTTGCAAGGCACAGCTGCTGCAATTGCAGCCCTTACATGACAGTTCTGTAAAGGGCAGATTCATTTACTTTTCCAGGAGTTACTGGGAACTGTCACTGTTTGATGTGCAATGTGCAGCTCAAGTGTTAAGCTGCAAACACTAAATGTTAGTAAGCAAGATTGTTATAAATTAAATGGTGTAAAGGTCTTTACGGTTTTTTTCATAGGTAGGAGATGCTCAGTTGTAATCAAGTTACCAATCTAGCTTTTGAATAATAATTTTCATCAACTGTTGACTCATTGACTTTTGTAGGAGAGGTTCTTCTATCTTTAAGACTCTGTGTGAATCCTATTCAAGCTAAACCTTATAAGCTAATTCAATTTACTTATGTGCTTGAATTATTTCACATCCCAGAGTAGTAGAATGGAAAAAGAATGGATATTCTATGTACTCCAAATGTAACTATTTTCCTAACAGTAAGACAAAGATGTTATACCTGTTTATTCTTAGTTTTTCATTATCAACAGTTTTCACAAATTTATAACTATTGCATCTCAGATATGGCAGGAAAGGCCTTGGTAATCAAGAATAGGGACTGTTTATAGAAAGCAGGAACAACTGCTTTCCAGCTTTAGAAAATTTGTAAAAACATGCCTTAAAATTGCCATGTTCATTGTAGGATGCTTTATAATCCTAAATTTTTCTTGCTGATCTGATTTGATTGGTCTATTTTTAGCCTGGAGAAACTAAAGAAACTTAAAACTCTCCTCTCTCTGTTTTTGTAGAGCTGATAGCTTTTGCTAATTTTCTCCTTCAAAAGTGTTGTGCAGATGAGCATAATTACTTCTTTCAAGAACAGGATTTGGTAATGACAATGTATTAATCTATGGTGTTCACAGCTTCACTGGCAGTTCAGAGCATTAAGTGCATAGGTAAATGGAATACAGGTTATCCATACTCAGTTTGCCAAACAGCTTTTCCAAGTTTTGAATCAAAGTATAGAAGGATAACAGTTATTTGGTCCAAGCATCTTAATTAACTTCCCTTAATTGTAGATGCCTACTGAGTGAATGAACATAGTGGTGTCACAGCCATAGTTAAAACAGATTAAAGTATTTTCTAGAGAAATGGCAAACATTTGTAGCATGAACATGCTAATAAATATTCAGAAAGGAAAATAAATATGGATATGCTAAAATGTACTAACTGTCAATGGCAGGTAGTTGTGGTGACAGCATTTCACCTGGATGCCAGGGGGAATGTGGACCTGAAGACTCAGAATGATTTTATCTGTCACCTCACACCAAACACATCTTGTCACTGGCCTTTTTGAGGGAAGATTTCTCTCAAGGCATAATTTACCGGAGAAAGCAAAAGGGTTTTAGGAACCTGAATTGTGTTACCATTGAGACATCAGCATAAGCATTTCATACACTACTGCTTTTGGATCAAATGTAAATGTTCAGGGATTCACACTCTGTGGAACACTTCTGACCCTGAACCTGGATCAAGCAGCTTGACAAACTAGTGAGCTGTTGCATGCAGGGAGAGGCATTTTGAGAAGGTGCTCCTCTGGTGTTTCAGGAATTTAACTAAAGGCTCAGGAAACTATTTTTGGCTTAAAAGATGCAGAAAGCTGCCTAGTGGGGTCATTAAGGTTGGAAGGATCAGCTTCCACACCTGTATTTTCTGGAACCTCCTAAACATCATCCTCGTTTCTAGAAAGCAGACAATATTTGCATTAATGCATGCCTCTAGAAAATATAACACACAAATTAGTAACATTTCCAAGTTACAAAGAAAAATTGCATAAATTTTGGATGAGACATCCTAATTCAAATTATAGAAAGACCTTGTGGAGTTAAATAGATTATTTGGTGATAATTAAAAATGATTGCCTAATTTTCTCCCCTACACTGAGGTTAACACATTTTTATTTTACTGATGAACGTGGGCACCCAAAATAATTGTCATTATCAAAGGTACCTTGTTTGTACAGAGATTTGTGAAATATTTATTGTCAGTATCACTCGTGTTGCTCAGGGTAACATTTGTCCCTCGCATCCTTTTGTTTCTTGATAATAGTTGAGAGCATGTGGGAGTTTATGCAAAACTAGTGGTAATGTATGAGCAGCTGAGTTGTTATGGGACATGAAAAATCTGAGCTATGTATGGTATCCTTTGTATTTTTTAAGAGTAAAATTATCATGAGACTCGAGCGCAGTCTTGTCATGATGATTTCTTTTAGTCCTAACGTTTGTCTCCAATGGACACACTTTATAAAAGAGATATTACCTCTGTTTCCTGATGGAAATGTGCATTCTGTTTTGATCATTTTGTTTAGCTATATGGCTTAAACAGAATAAATTACATTTAGATTTGGATGTGTGACACCATAATTGTGCATACTTGTAAACGGTTGTGTATTATTAATTGCAATATGTGTTTTTTTGCATATGGATTCTAATGCAGTTATTTAACACATTCAGGTTTTAGTATTTGTCTCAACTGTACTTGATTTTAACATGTGTTTAATTAGAAGTGGACATTGCAATTTCTTGGAACCACTTTAACTTGTAACAAATGTCTTTCAGCTCCCTTGGAAGTCGCTGACTAGCATCATTGAGTATTACTACATGTGGAAAACCACTGACAGATATGTGCAGCAGGTAATTCAATGACTATTCCAGAATCAACCACTCTGAGACATTCTTTAAAAAAGTGATCTTGTTAAGCCATAAAAATCTGTTTGTGTTCTTGAAAAATTACATGATGGGAGGCCTAAGGTGATATTTTGGGGTATGGAGCAGTGGTGTTACAGGCTGCATTGTCACATCCTCTGCTGCCTGCTGTACACCCCATAGCTGTGAAGAGCTTTTTAACCTATTTGTATTCTATGCTGGTTTGAAGCAAAGGCATTCCTGGCTCCTCCTTCAGTAGGGGATCAGACAGAAATGGGCTGCAGAGCAAATGCTTTAGGCTGTGAAGCTCTGCCATGGGACTGAAGGAAGCACAAAAATCCATTGTGTTAGAGTGGCTGCTGGTGTTATGAACCCTTGATTGGTACTTCTGGACAAAGCATTACTTTGGCATTACCAGCATTTCAAAATTGAGACCATTCTGCACACAGTGGGTTTGTTCTTCCTTCTGATTGAATGGTCAACTGTTTGGGTTGCTCTGGAGCAAAAGCATGTTAAGATTTTGTTGGGTACCAATACTGGGATATTTTTAGCAGGTTTAGGCAAAATGTCAGTGTTGATGTTTTTTATATACTGTACTCTTTATATATTTACTCCTTGGTTTAGACCATAAAATACTTTAAAAGGCTCCATTTTAATTGCTGACTTAATGTTTAAGCTAGTACCTCCTTTATTTGACACAATTGATGGTGATGTTATGGACATTATATTGAAAATAATTTTCATGCTGTAATAACTACAGTTGTACTATTAGATGGATCTTTGGATTTGTTTCAAATTAAATGCAGCAGAGCAATGGTTACTTGTATATTTGAAATTGTTTCTACATCATCTTGTTAGGCCATGGAAAGTAAGGGAAAGGTGTTTTACTGCATGGTAGAGTCTTGGAGTATCACTAGGACATTTTAGTTCTATGGATAGTACAAATAGAATATAATATGTTCCATATAAAGGCATGTTTTTCTAGGTTTGTCACCATTCCTTTCACTTTAAACTCCTTTTTTTTCACTGTTGATTTTTATCTTAGAAAGGTGCTGTCAACAGAGATTTGGTGTTCATCTTGTCAGCTCTTAATGGCTGGGCAACAGATTATCTTTAAGAATCAGATAAAAATGGGGCTTTTTTTTTTCTGAAATACTTGCTCTGGAGTAGTTGGTGAAAGACTAAGATTCCTTTTGTAGTCCTCTAGAGCTCTTAATGTTTCTATTGCAACAATGATCAAGGTGTATGTGTTAGGATTGCATATCCTTTCACAGGATTAGGGTTTTTACAGTAAAATCACATAGGCTTTATGGTTATCTGCAACTCTAATGCTCTGGTAAATGCCCGTGTTTTACTTGTTACTAAATAAACTTCCAACATCCTACTCAGACCATGGCAATACTCTCAGGATGGAATCGTTTAAACGTGCTCTTTCAGGGTCATGTATGTGAGCATCAGTAATAAAACCAGTGTAGGACAAATGCTTAATTTTTATCCTGTTTAACATTTCTATAATCCTTCCTAAGAAGGGATCAGAACTTCATCATGCCCTTGTTTAGTTTTTTTTTTTTTTGAATGGTAAAAATTGATACAGTTCAGTCAAAACAATATCTGTTGGGTTTTTTTCCCAAAAAGAACAAGCCCTGATAATTGAATGTAGTTCAGGGAGAAAATGTATTCAGTAATAAAGTGGAAATTTCAGTCATTCTTCTCTAAATCTCATGCTTGAGAGGCAGGGGGACTTGTGGGAATGGGAAGATGAAGAAGGTCAGTGCACATACTTGAATCTTAAAATACAATCTCTGAGTTCTAGATTGGTGTGATTTAATATGAAAAGTTGGTTTTAATTATCTTTATTTCTTTGTGTGAATTGGATGTGTTGCATCAGGCATAAGAGGTTTCTTTATCATAATTTTTACTAAATGTTATTCTTGCTAGGTTGTAAATGTGGTGATTTAATGGCAGTGGAGGTATTGCTGCCACCTTGCTTTGAGAACATCTTCCCTTCAAATCAAAGCGGAGGCAAGATATGTGAAAGTTCTCTGAATTTGTCTAGCAAAACTAATTCAGCTTTGGGTAATCATTCCTGGTGATAGGGTACTTCTCATGACCACTCTGTTATATACAGTCTTTGAGGAAGGCCAGGTTTGACTGATTGATTCTACTGAATGAAAACTTATTTGTGTTGTTCTCCTTGAAAGTCTGATTCAATGGGAAAAGGCTTTATTGAGACTTCATAAGAGGAAAAGAATGAACATTAAATGGTAGCTAAATTGCTTCTGCTACAATATATTACATTTGCCTCTCATTTGTTTATTTCCACTGTTGAAAACAGTACTAATTTAGGGAAGTGGTCAGTTCTTGGGATATTTGTAAGTTGATATTTTTAACAGAAGTTCTTAAAACCCACTAACATTCATTTTCAATGCTAGCATTAGACCCCATGAAAAACTGGGTTAGTATAGTCTGTTCTCCCCTGCAATGCAATCTGTAAGACCTGTTTGAACTACTGTTTAAGATGCAAATTTTTTTTCCAGGTAAAGCATCAGCTCTCTTTGTTACATGGTTCCAGTTATTTATTACATTGCTCCGGGGATTTGTTACAAACTGGTGCTTTGTTTCTTGTCTAAATATTTTCAGTTTCAGCCTCCAGCTTTTACCAGTTCTGTCTCTAGATTTCAACAGACAGAGGTTTAATCTCAGAAACTGTAGCTATTGGTAGTTTTCTTTCTGCATCCTTTCCTCTCTCTCAGTATTTAGAAGTTGGTGTGTTAGTGAGAATTCAAGATGTTCTGCTGCTTTTAGAGACCAATGTTAGCCATGCTTTTATTGTATAAAAATATAGCTTTTACTGAAATGCTATTGCATGATTTGTTTTTTTAGAAGGCAGTATATCATTCCCTTTAGTAAATAAAGGAGAAAGGCAATTGTTAAATTGCATTCCTTACAACCCCCATGCCAGTACTAAAAGTATGCTAAAATTTAATCAATATCTATATAGTCACTTCTCATTGACACTGCCATCAGGGCTTAATACAGCTTCCTACTCCTGCCTTTACATTCTGACAGTGTTCAGGGCTACTTTCATCCTTTTTTGCCCATTATTGTATTTTCTCTTTTGCTCATGGTAGGTGTGCAGTGAGATTTACTCATTTTTGTAGAATGGACCGGTTTGTTAGGAAGCTCTGAGGAATGTGTGGTAACCCATTGCCTGGCAGTGTCACATGCTTCTGTCAGGCTGCAAACAAGTTCTATATTGTTGGATCTAATAAGAAAAGGAATGAGAGGCAGTTGTGGAAAACCTCTGTCGTGCTGTTTAGCAGAGGGAGCTCACCATTGGGAGCTCCTCTGCCGGAGCTGTGAATTGTTCTCAGATTAAAAACTACCAGTTTATGAGACTTGGAGCATGGTGCTGCTGCTGTTCTTTCTCCTTGCTCTTGTAAAAACTGACCCAAGCAGGCAGAACAGACCTGTTTGCATTTTTCTATGGGCCTGCTGAGGGTAGAGCAGCGTTGCCAAGTCTGGCACTAGGGAAAGATTGCAACTGTACCAGCAGAGTCAATGGGATTCACTTCTGTAACTGCAAACAACTGGGTATCTGTGAACAGCAAAATGCTGTAAGGAAAAAAACCCCAAATCTGTTTTGGAGATAAATGGAAAAGAGCTCTCATTGCACAGGAATTAATTAATGGTGGCATGGACTGATTACAAGTCTATTTGTTACACATTACTCCTTAAAGAGTAAGAGTTTTATAAATGGACAACACAGAGGCAACTTAATGAAATGGAGAAGAACAGCAATTTACACCAGGAGGTTTAGTCAGACTGCTGGGCCAGTAAATCTGAATAACCCTGTAACTCACCTCATGGCTCAGGCAAGGGACTCTCAGAGCAGAGTCATCCATCTCATGATAGTTTTCTCAAGGTGGGAAGTATTTTCCTGGATTATAAACCTTGCAAAAGTTGGATATCAAAAAATGAGAGTACAGCAGAGAGGAGAAGTGGCTATTGCAGGTGAAATGAAGGACTGAATTTTAATCACCTGATAAGGACAGGTGCTACTGATTTATTATTGCTGCCTCCTCCTATAAATGTGCCCCCTCCTTTTTTTTATCCTCTGTAATGAAATTGACCATGATTCAAATCCATTTCTCTCTTGCTTTTTCTGTTTTTCTCTCAAGTGAACAGAAGTAATGTCTTGAGTACAGGAAGTGCAGGGAAATAATGCTTGTTCTTCATCTTTTACATACAAATATTTTGGAAAACTTGTGGGCACCTGAACTCTGTATTTCTTGTGCCACTGCTGAAAAAACTGTTGTCTTAGTTATTGTATAATATATGGCAATTACTAACACTTCTCAACATTGTAGAAATGCAAAATGGTTTGAGTTTGTTGCAAGTAGGAAGAAAGTAATGATTTAACAAATTCACAGACTATCTTTATAGTAGTATAGCTGTGCTGTTACTGTGATGTTCCTGAGCCACAATTTTGATGGGATTTAATGCCAATAAGTGGTTTGTTATTGCTAAGACTCGGTGGGCTTTATTCTTACTAGTACTGTGTTATAAAAGCTCAGCCTCAGTCTGGACAGAGCAGCCAAGAAATTTTGTTACATGACTGATGGGGAACACAATTTCATTCATTTAGTTTCTACTTAATTCTGCAATGAGGTGTAGCCACAGTGTCATACATGTTTATATAGATGTGATTTATGTAAGCTGGCATTGTCATTTTTACAGTTTTGTTGTCATATGTAAGGCCTGTGAGTTTTACTGGCAAGGACAGCATATTATGATTTCAAACTAATACTAAAAATCAAGAGGTTGCTTTTCATGATTTTCATTGTGTAGATTTCTACACTTCTTTTGGAAGCTCTTCTGAAATTGCAAACCAGAAATAATTTGAAGATTTATTGTATGCAGTTTATGAAATGTCATACCTTAATGTAATAAAATATTTTAATGTGTTAATTTTTCAACTAGAAACGTCTGAAAGCAGCTGAAGCAGAAAGTAAATTGAAACAAGTGTACATCCCCACCTAGTGAGTATAACAACAAACTCATTTTTTGAATAATATGCAGGTAAAATTGAAACAGTAACATGCAGTTACATGCATGGTATTTTCCTAGTCATCTCTCTAATGGTTACTTTCACAGGATTTGTTATATGGAGAGCTATGATCCAAAAAATGCCAGAAACTCTTGTTTTAAGTGAAACCTTCTTAATTTACTGATCTTTGTTTTTGACCTGCAATCTTTTTGTCTGGAATAAGAAGTTTTACAAAGGCTCATCAAGTGCTACCTGTGGTCTGTTCACATGCAAGAAGAGCCTATTAATTCAAAAAAGCAGTTTTTCTAAAGCAATCTCTTCCAAATCCCTGTAGCACAACATTTTATATTTGTGTAAATGCAATATTTCAAAGTAGAAGCAGTTGTTAATGTAGTTACATAAAATAAAGTCAGATAATTTCCCATTACAGTATTATCTGGCTGATAAAATCTGTTCTTCATCTAGAGACAAGAGATGTTCTGGTTCTAATTTAAAGGTAGCACACAGCCCCAGATCTTCTATCTTTGACCACGTGCTGTTAATGCCATCTTGTTTTCTTCTGAGGGTTTTTTGATCTGTATTTCGTTTACATTTAAACTGGATGCTGTATCTGCTTCTGTTAACATGTGGTTTGTAGGAAAAAGATAAAATCCCTCCTACATATTCACAATTTCCTCAATATTATGACAAGAGAAAGGATTCCAAATCACTTTTTTCTAAGCTTTCTGTGGGTATATTCAGTTTACTTATATAGGAACTTCCCATTGTTGCGAGTGTTTGTATAACAGAAGAATGTAATAACAAAGGAAGTACTTCACAAAGATTTTTGATGGCTTGTATAAATTACACACAATAGAGTTTCATTTCCATATTTCATACTGGCTTTTCTCTCTTAAACAGATGTGACAATGAAAGCAGCAGACTGTTAAATTTATTTTAATCTTATCTCAGAACAAATTTTGTGAGTTTTGAAGCTCACATCTCTAATAAGTCACACTGTTTTAAGAAAGCTAAAAACTCTAGTATGAGTGTTCCCTAACCTTCTCAGGTGAGTGGCTGCTTTAGGAAAACCATAAGGTGCTCAGTCTTTACATTATGCTTTTTCAATTTAATTTCCTTGGTCCATGTGGACAATTATGGATTTTCAATAAGTTCACAGTAGGGACCAGCTGTATTGGATGACAAAATATGTTTCAAAAGGTGGGATTTTTGCATTTTTATCTTTCTGCCTGTCTTTTGCCTCCATTTCAAGACAAAATCCCTAGTCAACAGTAGGAGGATGGTAGGACTTCTCAAGTATCCGTGGTGGTCATGGGATTGCTAAATGCTCTGCTTCAAGACTCATTTATTACATTTGAAATCTGAGAAGAATTGATTCTCAGAGCTGAGTACCTTTTTGAACTTGATCATTAGGTGTTTCCTGTAATTGCAAGGTTCTGTCCTTAATTCCAGAGAGTCCCTTTCAATTCATGGCATTTCTGAAAGGTAACTAAGCAACAGATCATAATGTGGAAGTCTTAATTGTCTTTCAAGCTCTTCTCCTGTACCTTGAGCCCAGGATAAAGAATATGTGGAAATTGTAAAATTGTCTCTTGCTGATACAGTGAAAAAGGAAAAGGCACTAGACAGACTTATTGGTATTTGAAATAGAGACTTGATGCAGCAAAGGTTTCTTCAATTGTCATTTTAACTTTTCTTGAATATATTTTATGCCACATAAAATGACAAATAATTATCTTAGGAATCAATGTATCCAGCCTTGCATTGTATTGAGGGTAATTAAGACTCACAAAATTGAAACTCGGGAAATATTGCACCTAATCTAGTAAGGAGCTATATTCATGCTCTCTGAATTAATTGACCTGTAAAGTCCTACTTCACTGAAGTATTAAAAGTTAGAATAATTATTAGAATGATATAGTACAATAATACTAAAAAGCCAAACAGAAGTATCCAAAAAACAATTAGCCTTCTCAGAGAGGAAGTAATTTAGAAGAGAACTGAGACAGAACAACCTGATATATGGGTGAGTTTAGCCATGGTTATTAGACATGTGTATTACTGCGTGTACTTCTTTTTCAGACAGGAGGCTGTTTGACCCTGTCCTGGGATCCAAAACCTTGTAGTGTTACAGGCACTGTTGCTCCTCTTGTTATACTTCACTCTAAGTCCCTCCTCAACTCGTAAACCTTATCTGTTGACTAGAACCACCTTCTTAAATTCCGTGCTGTGTCAGACTTTTGTTAATGCTTTGACCCCCGAGAGTTGGTCTTTTATGAGCTTTCCAAGTAACTTAGACCATGTGAGCACAGTAAAAGCTGCAAATTGGAGTGTCAGAGCAGCTCCTAACATAGCAAGTGTCTGACAATGCTGAAAATAATAGGGGAGTACAAAAATTACTCTTGCTGTTTAGAGAAGATTTTATAGATGTTGTCAGCACACATGAGAATTACAGAGTTAGATTGTTTGTCTTCATGTTGACTAACCAGTTAATAAAACCACTTTTTTTTTTCTTTTCAACTTTTTAAAAAATTTATTTAAAGCAATAAACCAAATCCCAATCAAATATCCAGCAACAATGGGAAACCTGCTGCAGTCAACGGAGCCATGGGAGCTTCTTACCAGGCACAAGCCACAGTAATAGGTCGGGCTTGTGAAAGCTGCTACAGTAAGTAAATATTTTTTTTAATGACTCAAGTGTTTGGGTGAATCTTAATATGTGCTGTTAGAAAAAAAAGGTATGTACTTTAGTTAGGATGGGGCAGAGGATAATTTGCAACTGCTTTTATGGCAGAAATATCTTTAAAGTTAGAGCTGCCTTCAGTATATTAATTAAAGTAGTTAAATTTCTCTATGATTTATTTTTAAACAATTAATAAAACACAGAAAATTTAAGCAGTCTAGTATGGTGACATTGATCTATTATTCCTTTACCTTCACAAAGCTCGGTTCAAATTTATTTTTGGTTTTTCTTTAAGGCTGCAGGGTTTTTGAGTTTTTGGGTTTTTTTCTTTGAATGGTTTTGGAGTGTTTTTCCCCCTCTGTTGTTGTTGGGGAACATGGGGAGGACTATTCTTTTTTTATAGTATTTTGTGTGTTTCTGTTAATTTTTTTGTTGGACTTCTTGAAATAGCAGCCCTCAACAGAGGTTATATGAGAGCAGATATAACATACAACTTAATTAGCCTGTCTTCTAGGGTGAGATTAGAAATACAGGGTTTGTTGGTTTTTTTTCTGGTAGTCCTCTGGGAGAAAATCTCAGCAATACAAAGTCCCTGGTTTGAAATTAATTTTAGATGCATTTCCAAATGCTAGCGCTTTTGTAAAAAAATGAAGCAATAAACAATTCAAGTTCTTACTTTCAGTGTCAAATATATTAAATATTTATCCATGCAATGCTCTGCTATTGCCATGTGTTCTGGCTGTCTAGAGTCATCTATTACAGCCTTTGGATTGATTGTAGTGAATGTAGCATGCCCCAGTTCACCTGTGCTGCTTTCTCCTCCTTAGCTCCGCAGTCTCACCAATGGTATTCTTGGGGCCCTCCTAATATGCAATGTAGGTTGTGTGCATCTTGCTGGATTTATTGGAAGAAATATGGTGGCCTGAAAATGCCCACACAGACAGATGAAGATAAGCTGTCTTCCAGCCAACCTACAGAGGTAAGGTTGTGTAGACAAACTTTTCTAAACCAAAACATGGTGCTTTCACACGACTGCTGTGACTGGATTATTTAATGGAATGATTTTTATGTATGTATTCAACTTTGGTACTACAAAACTCAGTTTATTAATCCTTTTTCTGTGTTAAGTAGAACTGTACAGTGCTCAGGCCTTGCTATATCCTTATTTGACTACTTCTTGTATAAACAAGGATGTGCTTCCTGCATTTTTGGTGTACAAATGTCATTTTGTCTGTCAAATGGTGTGTTATCTCTGAAATGTTTAATCTACTATACAATATCTCATTTAGGATGGCATTATATATCCGTTCTCAATAGAGTTGTCTGCTCTGTGGCTTCCTGCACAGACCTGTTTTTTGTAAAGTGCTTAGACATGTTATTCACATATTCCTGTGAGTTCTACATCAGATTAACAGCAAGAGTAGAAAGACTTTTCTTTTTTTCCCCCTGTAGTGTCTGTCTTTTACAGACACTACATTCTTTTTGGTTAAGCAAATTTTGGACCTTGTGATTTTGTCTCTGAATTCTGATGCTTCCTGATTAGACCTCACATAGGATGAATAAAAAAAAAAGTCACAATTGTTAATGGTTTTGAGCATAGCATTAAAATAATGTTCTAGCAGTAGAAATGTAATTATACCTCAACTATTTTAAGTCACATTTCTTCGTATACATGCACATACCTGAAATCCTTGTTCTGTCTCTGGCAGTCTCTGTGCAATCATTACAGTGATCTTACCTGCATTGTCATTGTCATATTCTTGCTCTCGTAAAGGCAAAAAAGAAAAAGAATGTTAGTATTTTTTCATGTACTATCATCTGGTGACTTGATCTCAGTGCACTCTGTAGATGTTAATGTTATAACTAAGTGGTCTTTCTTTTCCTGCCAATGTCCTGAATCCCTTTCTGAGGCTGCGGTGATTTTGGGGCTGTCTGGGCGCTGCCCCAGCTGTGTGTCACGCTCTCTGTGTTCCGTCCCGCAGGAGCCGCACGTCCGGACCCACCTGTCGCGACAGGCCACGCAGGGCACCCCGGTGCGTAACACGGGCAGTCCCAAGTCGGCGGTGAAAACGCGGCAGGCTTTCTTTCTGCACACCACCTGTTGGACAAAACTGGCCCGGCAGGTCTGCAAAAACACCCTCCGGCTGCGGCAGGCAGCGCGACGTCCCTTTGTCCCTATTAACTGTGCTGCCATTAAGGCAGAATGTAAGATGTTTTTTTAATTCTTAGTTCTGTGTGCTGTGCTTCCCACCCATTTTTGTCTTTTAATTTTATTTTCTTTTTCAATAAACATTTCTTGTCTATGCGCTTTTGCTTTTCATTTTTTTATTTTTTTTTCATTTGTCCGGCATATACAGACACATTGGTTGCTTTGAACAGATCTTAAACTGTGGGAACATTTCAAATTAATTAAAAATTATTGCCTCATTCACTTTCAAAAATTGACATTAACAAAAACGGGGGGCAGGAAGGGAAAATCAGTGCCACAACATACATTGTTCCTACTAGGCAGCATGAAAGAAGTGTGCTTTTCTGTTGTTGGTTTTTTAGTTTGCTGAGCAGAACCTATAGATCTGTACATGTTGTACTTTTTTTTCACTGGGATTGGTCAAAGAATCAGGAGCTGGGGTTTCATAATAATTTAAATGTGGTGTGCAATACAGTCCTTTGTCACTGTGACAATCAGATGGTGGTGATAGCCACATTTATTCATCATAGTTGCATCATTTTGGTTTTTTTCTGTTCCAGTTTTAAATTTTAATTCTCAATAAAATTCTGTATTATGCTTGTTCTTTTTATAGCCAAAATATATAAAGACCTGATGAATTTCTAGTAATATGACAAAAGGCTATTAGTTTTGTAGGTAGCAACAGTAAGTCTCTCATGTGCATATGTGTGTAAATTCTGCTGCAAAGTCACTGAATATCTCAACAGCTTTTGTATCTGCACCGGGCACATTGTTTTACTGCTCACACTGTCTGGCTGTGATTCCCAGTCTTCCATAAATGCAGTTCTTGGAGCAGATGCTTGGTGCTCCAGGTTGAGGCACGCTGGTTCATTGTACTGTCAATTGTATTAGAATTGAAGAGAACTTTTAAGATCATTAGATGTAGGGTTTATAAGCATGTTCATTAGATTAACACTGAATGTTTTCCCAGCATACTTCTCTGGGATGCAGATGATGTCTGCACTGTTTATAAGAAATTTACTCCATGGAGGCTTAAAATCTGAATTTGAGTAATTATTTTCCCTTTATGTACTTCAAGACCAGCCGTTATGCATATGCAAACTTTTCACCTGCTTCTGCAGTACTCCAAAATTTCCTGAATATTCCTGTTCATTGTCCTTGTCTAATATTTTAGTTCTTTTGGCCATTTTCTTTCTTCTTTTAAATCTATGCAAGTCAGAAAGAACTTTCAGATTTCAGGAAACCATGTGTCAACTGTGAGAATAAAATGAGTTGTTCTTCATGGAAGAAGTATGTCTAAAGATGGGTTGAGATTATGTTTTTAATCCTCAATCCAAAATAAAGGTTACTTTCTGAGAGAAAGGTATGGTACCTTTAAATTTAATGTTTTTGCTGAATCATGGAGGAAAATTTAGAAGTTCACTTGAACCTCATACCTTTATATCCATATCTGTGTTTTTTATCACTCAGTGCAGTAAAAAATATTCAAAAGATGAAACTTTTGTTTAAGGAGAAGAAAAAACAGAAGAAAAAAATTCATCCAACAGTTGTTATACTAGAACATGTCTACAGCCTTTAAAGAGAGGAGTGAAAAGCTGAGCTTTTCAGCAGGAAATAGTCATTCTTGCTTCAACTGGGAGTGCTGGGGGTGTTTTCTCTTTGCTTTGAGTGAAAGAGTTCTACATCAGATTACCAGCAAGAGTAGAATGACTTTTTTTTTTTTCCCTGTAGTGTCTGTCTTTCATGATTCCTTTTGCTTAAGCAAATTTTGGACCTTGTGATTTTGTCTCTGAATTCTGATGCTTCCTGATTAGACCTCACATAGGATGAATAAAAAAAAAAATCACAATTGTTAATGGTTTTTGAATACAGCATTAAAATAATGGTCTAACAGTTGAAACCTAATTATACCTCAACTCATTTAAGTCACATTTCTTCATATATACACACATATCCACAATCCATATTCTGTTTCTGGCAGTCTCTCTTTCTGTGGAATCATTACAGTGCTCTTACCCGCATTGTCATGCTCTTGCTCTAGTAAAGGCAAAAAAGTAAAGAAAAAAACGTTTTCCATTTTTTTTCATGTACTATCATCTGGTGACCTGTTCTCAGTGCATGCTGTAGATTTTAACATTATAACTAAACAGTCTCTCTTTTTCTATGAGTGTTCTGCATCCTTTTCTAAGGTTATCTTGAATTTTTGGATTTTTGAATTTTTAAACATGATCCTTAATTAGCAGTAATGATTTCCTATGCTGGATCCACTGAGTAATTGCAGTATTGAATGGATATCTGTGTTAGTGTTAGAAATATTACAGTCATGCTTAACTAATAACCTGGCCAGAGTACCAAGTCACCCATGATGTGATATGGCATGAGATGGTTGCAATGCCCAAGAACTGATTTGGAATTTGTTTTCCATGTTGGTTTGCTGAAACTTGAATGTAATGGCTGCTTAGATGCTTTGTCAGACTCAGCTGACTCTGTGTGTGCCAAACCAGTTATGGAAAATGTAGCTGCATTTCCCAACTATAGTGCATTAGGCACCGTAACAGCACTCAGAAACCATAAAATCTGAAGACAGAGGATTGGTGGGGCACTAATCCCAGCTGCCTACCAGGTCTGATGCCTGCTTAGTCTTGTGCAATTTGTTGATGTGCCAGGTTGTAAATGAAACTGATTCCCAGATCTGAGAAGGATTGTCTGAACAAGCATGTCACAGCTCAGTCATAAAATAAATTGTTTTTTGCATTCCACCTGTGTACCTGAATGCATCTGCAGGTACTGCTCATGTCTTGGAGGAGGATGGAAGCTTCTGGGAATGATAACCTAAGGCCCAAGCATTTTTTAGCTGAAAACCAGGTTTTGACAGAATATTTTCTCTTATTGAAATCCACCCACATCCTCTCCCTCAGGCCATTATATCCACTGGCAGAAAACAAAGTCCTATTCTCTGTTCTTTATTCCTACAGATAGTGCAGAGAATTAGACTTGCCTCATTAATGAAGCCTGTAGCATGACCCCTGCTCAGATGCCAGCAGGAGGTAGCGGAGAGGATGCTTTTACATCCCAGTTCAATCTCAGGATGGCCACCAGGAGGTTGAGAAGGCACAGCACCTCCTGCTAGGAGCACAGCCCATCATGGAAAGCTCAAAGTTTGTTCTGTCTGAACTTAATAGACTCACTGTGGTTGGTGACAATAAACTTGTCTGATGGTTATTCCAGGACTAATTAGAATTGGTGAACTGCTTTGGTAAGATGAAATTGTTGTGGTCTAAATCTCATGCACTACCTCCTTTTTAGTTTGAATGTATTGCATGTTTTTTTAAAGAAAGTTAAGCTAGACCATCCTGTCTGGGGAAGGTCTCTTAATTAGAGAAAACAGCAAAGTGAGCATTCTTCTCAGCAGTCACTGACGAGACTGGATCTGTTTGCAGCTACAGGCAGGTTGATAAATGCCTGGCAGGGAGCCATGTGTCTGTAAACATTATTGCTTCAGTGCAGGGAGAATTTTGAGGGATTTTTTTTTTTCCCCCATTGCTTGGATATAGTTTTATCACTCTAACTATATGGATTAATTATAGTAATTTAGATCTGGATAACTACATGCTGTGTGTGTAGGCATGATTGTCAGAATGTTTTCAGTGCATGGTAATATATTACCTGTATAATATATGTATAGTTATCTGGAAATGAGTTTACTGATCATGATGAAACTTTGTTATACATTTAAATCCTCAGATTTATTAACAAATATGGTACATAGTACTTGCTAGTGATCTAGTTTGGTGCAACAAAGACAAGTGAAAATGGTAGAATATGCTAAATGTTACTGATTTGTCTTTGTAAGCATAAAGTTTGTATTTTATTGACATAAAGCTACCCATTCTTCTGAATTGAGTAACATTTATGGGTATTGATTCACAAACTGTTTTGCATCCTTGATTTTGATAGCGATGGAAGAGCTTTAAGCTGTATCTAGGATGGAAATATTTTCTCTGTTGTTATCTTTGAATACAATTTGTGCCAGATTTTAATAGCCAGCAAAATAATTGGCAGAGCATATTATTTTTTTTCCAAAGTTTGTAAGAATACAATTCAGGGAATACAGTACATTCATTAGATGATCTGCATTTTCACAGAGATATGATGGGATGTCAAAGAGAAATAACTTGCTAATGAGAGTCTCTCTAAGCTTAAGAGACCTACAAATGTAGTTTTTTAAAAAAGGAAATAATTAGAAAATACTTTAGAAGCACAGCCTCATTTGTTATCATCTTCTTGGCATTACTGATTTCATTCACCACTGTAATGCCCACATCAGTCATCATGCTTGGCAGCTTTAAAGCTTCATAAAAATATGTTTAACACTCTGGTTTGTAATATTATTTCCTAGAATTTTTCTGGTTGTACTGTATCCTCTTTAGGGTTATGGTGCCCCCATATTATGTGCACTTCCCATAATTTTAGAAAGTTGTGTTTTGTATTTTCCCATCATCATGTTTTCTAACATACTGATTTTGATTTCTTTTTAGTATTGCCTAGATATTTTTAGAAAGCTGTTGATGCTGACTCCGTGAATACTCTTCTGCTTTGTGATGGTGTAGGAGCTATCATTATATCTATATATTATTGTGATTTTACCCCTTCAGAATTCATTTACATGCATTGCTTGATGCTTCTCCTGCCCTTGCTATCAGTTTTAGCTTCGATTATGCTTAGAAATTTCTTATCAGGAAATTTTAACTCTCTAATCACGTCTTTTGCTGTCCTTTTATATGTTGAACAGCACAGATCAGTTGGGGATTACATAGGCAATTAATAAGGTTTTAATTCCTGAAAAAGCCTCTTTTACCGTGTAACAGCTGGACAGCAGTGCTCTTTGGTGACACAGTTTGGTAAAAGCTCTCTGAAATGCCAAATTGGATGCCACATCAGCTGCATAGGGGCAGGTCATGGTCCCCTCAGAGGATCCTGGTGGGTTTATGAGACTGGCACTTACTGGTTTATAGGACATGTAAGTAGGAAGGGACCCTGGAGGTCTCTAATCCCTGGAGGTCTCTAATCCCACCTCTTGCAGAAGGTTCACGTGCTCATGGGCCTTTTGGGCCAGATAAGCCTTTTGTGTCTCCACAGATGGAGACTGCATGACTTCTCTGGGCACCTGCTCCAGTGTTTGATCAGCCTCAGAGGAAATAATCTTATCCTTGTGTCCAACAATCCCCTGTCTCCTGTGTTCCTCTGAGAAGGGTCTGGCTCAGTGTCTCTGTGCTCTGTGCTGCCGGTGCAGGTGCCAGCCAGGCATCCCCTTGTCCTTCCCCTCCCAAGGCTGCCCAGACCAGTTTCCCCTGGCCCTGGAAGTGCTACACTCAAACACCCAATCCATCAGCTGGCCCTGCTCCTTGTGCCTGTATCTCTTCCCTGGTGGGGATCCCACGGGCTCTGGCTGTGTTTGCCATGGACTGAGGGGAGAGATGACCTCCCTGCCCTGCCCTGCCCTGCCCTGCCCTGCTGGGTGGTGTGCTGGTGGTGCCCAGCACGCCATCGTCCTCCCGCTGCAAGGACACACCGCGGCACCGGTCACGAGAGCGCGCTCAACTTGCTTTCCTTCCGAGGTCCTTGTTGGCTCCCTTGGTGTTTCCAAATTTAACCATGTGCCTCTATTAATAATGCAGCCTTCTGCCACTCTGTAGACCTACTTACTGGAGAATGTCATCACATTTGCCCTGGTTTTGTTCTCTTCAACCAGGAACATTTAAATTCGTTAAACACCAGCAGCGTGTCTGCTCAGCAGTTTGGATGAATTCCACCCATGGTCCTGGTAACTTGGTTCTACTGATTGACCAGTTTGTTTTGAAATATTTCCTATGGGCACTTCAGTGGGACACAGTTCTCATACTTTCCTCATAACAGTATTTTGAAGTGCTTCTGCAATGAACAGTGAATACAAGGAATGCATTCAGCTTTTCTGCAGTGCCTTTATCTTGTGTATTTTCCTCACACCTTCATAATCTATGCTACAGACACCAGCACACTTTCTGCTTTTGCTATGTTTGAAAAATATATTAAAAATATCAGATTCCTTCTTGTTATAAATGTATTTTTCTCCTCGCTTCCACTATTTCACTGGTCTTACTAGGATTTTCATTGCTCGTATAAAAGACCGCATTTGATTTTAGGACCTGCTTTAAATTTTGGGAGTTTTGGTAACTTCCTACCCAAATTTTATTCTCTGGTTTTACATTTGAGAATGATTCACAATACAACTTCTATGTTCTTCTCTGTTTTCTGCATAAAGATCATAAACTTTATTATACTTTTTATGGGAGCACCTTATTGTGGATCAAAGTTTGCCGCTGTTAAGCATACTTTACTGCTTCAGTAGATAGGTATGCTTTGGAATCCTCACCTTTGATGAACATGCTTTATCTCAAGCATGAAAATTGTGCTCTCCTTGCAGTATGTATTCCCAGTCAGCATATAAATACCATGACATGATTCAATATCTTTTTTTTGCAGTGAAGACACATAGAGGGAAAATTTTCTTGCTAATTACTTCTTAGGTTATGCTTTGCTGTTCTCAAAGTAGCTATAAAATACTGTATAGCCTCTGCTTATTTTACTGAGGGAGTCAGTGGAGACACATCATTCTGCTCCACCACTTAAATAATTCACTGTGTGAATGCAATTTTGTCCAGACCAGAATACCTGTATTCTAGGGATACTGGAAGCTCCCTATAGAGGTTTTTATGTGCTCTTGGGAGACAGGTAACCAAATCATTCTGAATAATTAAAAATAAAAAAAGAGATGGTCTATTTCCAGTCATCTTGAAATTATTTACTGAAACCTTGTGAATTTTGGCCTTAAGTTGACCGACTTCATTGTCTAAGCATGAACCTCTTTATGTTAACACTTTGTGTTTGGGACATGTGGATGGAGTCTCTGCTTGTGTATTCACAGTAGCAGCAGGAAATTTAAGGCAAGTGCTGCTCTGCTAGTTTTCATGTACTTAGCAGAAAATTCCAATCTTTGAGACCTTTGAGCTCTGTAGTACTTGGTTAAAACTGGGCATTTTGTTGAAAAGTTTACAGTGAAGAGTTGCATGACAACAAAGAGTAGTCTCAGCTTTAAATCCTTAACTCTGTATTGCCCCATTTAGAGACAGAGAAGTGTGTAGAAAACAAAAAAGAAGTCAATGTAAATCATTTTTAATAGCAAAACCTGCATTTTTTAGTGTTCATATTTTCATCTGTTTTCCATTTGCCTCGCTGACCATCTCCAGAAAGACTTTGCAAGCAAAGACTACAATCTAACTGGTGTTAAAACTTACATTAACTTAAAAAAATAATCATAAGATCACTGGCATGAAAGAAGACATGTCCTGCCTTTAAATATTCATGATTAGAAGTATTGATGATAAAAAGGAGAATCTAAAAGGTGGGCTAAAAAAAAAAAGAAATTTGTGTTAAAAATGCAAGTCAGAGACTGGTTGGTATGTCCTAAATCTGTTTGTAATAGTAAAATATTTAAACTGAGTTTTATTCTTTAAAATTCTCAGATGCAGATCGACATTGTGAACTTGCTGGGAATCCTCTGAAGATAAAAAGCACCAGGAAACCCCTGTCATGTATCATTGGGTATTTAGGTGCGTATCTGCCTCCGGAGAATAACAAACCAAACAAACACTCAGTGTGTACTGAAGCTTCATAACCTGGCATGCACAGAAAGAGAGATTTATGCTTTTAGTAATGTGAAAAAATTCTGAAGTTAAAAAGTTCTAAATTAATTCTGAAGTTTAAAATTCTGAAGTTAGTTAATAAATTAATAATAATGGTTGTCCACTATGAGTTGCAAAACTGCATGGTTGAACTTTCAGGACACAGGCAGAAGTCCTGATACTGGTTTAAAGGGTCAGAGTGAAACCTGGTGTAAGTTAGAATGTGAAAAATAGTCTGGCTCTCTAAATAAAAAGAAGAACTGCTCAAAGGAGAGATTCTCACTATGCTCAGGGCTGCTCTACTCTGGCCTTTGTATCCATTTGCAATACTACTTTTTACTTAAGAGCAGGGACCTCAGCCACACTAAGACACAGACCTTGTAATTTGATGACCTAAGTCTAAAAGGTGCAATGAAATGTGTACCGAGTTCACAACCAAGAGGACATGAACCATAAGTAAATGGGGAGAGGAAAAATTCTGGTAATAGTGACTCCTTGCAATGAGCCATCAGTGACTGTTAAATATTTGCACAGTCATATAAATACTGTGGTAACCCTGAGGCTGTTAATCATCAAATGAGGATAGAAATCGATCAGTTGATCAGAGATGCAGTGAATAATTCTGCTGTGTATTAATCCTGTTCTAGAGAAGTGAACTCTACAGCTGAGTGTAGAGCTTAGTCTAGAAGTTTTGCTCATAATTTCAGCCACCAGCAGGGTTTTTTTTTGTACTAGATCAAAGTAAACAGTAAGTCTCTTGGTTTATGAAATAGAAATCAGCTATTAATGCAGTTACAACTGTTCTTCCAGGACATCAATTTTGTCAAAATACTAACTTCAAGAATGTGGGCAATGAGGAATAATGCCATTGTCACTGAATTTTGATTCCTCCTGCCCTGGAGTTTAAGAATAAAGCCAGGGATAATTCCTTACAGGCATCCCAGCTGTGTGTGTGATGTGTCTTGAAGGGACTATTTTGGTTGACTTGGTGGAGTTGTGGTTGTGAGGGGGGAAGCTGGGCAGGGGATGGTTCATCCAGCTGACCTGTCTGTGCATCTAAAGAGGAAATGGTAACGTGGGCAAACTTAGAAGACACCACATGTTTTTAATGCCATGTTATATAGCCTTTGAGGAGTTGTCTTGACCCCTCTGGCAGTTGAAATCTGTAGGTTTAATGTGAGTAAATGGATGAATAGTGTCAGCCAGCATTTTGTGAACTTACATGAAGGTCTGGTAGAAGAGTAACAGTGCTAAAATATCTGTAGAGTCTGCTTAGAATTTGAGAAGTAAGTGTCTCACTACATCTGAGGAAAATAATGTATATTATGAGGATATGAAGTGAACCCAGTGCAGTTGATTACATTGATCTGAATTAGCTTTATTGGGATAGCTAGAAAATGGCTTTTTGTTTGCTGTGTAGCTTGGTGGAGTTTTTTTAGTTTAGTTTGTTTGTGATCTTTTTCTTTTATTTGGGATTTTTGCAGTTTCAGTAAATAAGTAAATCTTGCATTATTTTTGTCATAAAAGAATTCTTATTATATATCAATTCATAACTTATATAGGAGGCACTTGTTTTCTTTTTAAGATTCATGCTATGCCATTCTCACAGAAATTTTTGGGCATATGATTAACAATGTGTCAGGGCCCTACTGTTTTCAACCTTTCTGGTAAGGCAGGGAGGATTTCAGTGCCCTGCACATCCTGGGTCAGCACTTCCCTTTGCCCTTGTTCTGCATCTTGGCTGCAGGTTCCACAGGTGAGGTAGGACAAGCATGAAAATCAGGCCTTGTCCTCTCAAGAGCTGGGGCCAATCCCCTCAATCTCATCAGTCATCACTGCTTCCTAAAACAGAGCTGCTGTGGTGAACCCGTGGCTAATTAAATGTCCTATATTATCTCTTAGTTATGAGGAAACCAGGCTAACACTCCAGCTGGGATACATGTTGAGGAGATGAGGTGAGAGAAAGGTGCAGCTGCCTAAGCCCTTCTGGAATCCAGGATGTTTGTTGAGGTGATTTGATAAAAGACTTCAGCTTCTCTTTGTTTACTTTGGGTTTTTATTTTTGTGCCCTTCTGACGTAGTGGAAAAAGAGAAATTTTTAATGTTGTTATTGTTATTTACTTGTTTGAGGCTGAAATCTGGTCCTAAAAAATGGGTTCCTAATATGTTTTTGAAACATTATCTCTTATTCCTATTTATTTTTATTTCAGAATGTGGCTGACTGGTTATTTGCTACTGGTCATGAGATAATTTGAATGCTATAGTCAATTCTCTGAGTTAGAACAAGGTGCAGCTGGCTAAAAGATTTTCAGTGACGTGCTATGCAATAGAAAAAGCACAAGAGCAGCATGAATTAAAAGGTTTTGATTACTATTATTCCATAATACGATTATATGAACGGACAATAGACAAAACCCTTGAAATGCCTTGTTACTCTGCTTGGGTGTGATGAGGCAGCTGCTTATAAAGTGCTGAACTAAAGCATGAAAATACTTGAAGCAAGTCTATGTGTAGAGGAGGAGTGAAGTAAGATGTAAAGGGCTGCACAGGAAGGACTCAGTCCATTGGGAAGTGGTCCTGGCTGTTTAACTGAGTTCCTTTCCAGAACTTAGAATGTAGAGCTTGGTCTTGCTACTTTCCTCTACCACAGAAAGAGAAAAGACAGCCTTTGTGGTAAACTAATGGAGCATTAGTGACTCTGAACTGAATAGAAGTTGAAGGAAGGAAATGCTTCCTTCCTCAACTGTTTGCTCACCCTGAAAATATGAAATGGCCTCTCCTATAGGTTGCAGATGAAAGGAGATGAAGTTCTTATATGTTGATGCAACTGCTGGGATTACTGTGGTTGCTGCTGGAGCTCTTTGGCAAATAAAATATTTTAGTGTTGTTAGCCCTTGAAATCTACCATTCCCTTCAGAAAATTGGAAAAGATTGCTAAATGAACATTTTAGAATGCAAATTCCAATTACCTTCAGCAAACAGTGCAAGTGTATCTGTTTCAGTTTAGAGTTTTGCCTTAGCAATCAGTCGTGTTCATAACATTAAGCATGCCTCTGTTCCCATTTTAGTAAAAAAGCAAAGTATGAGATGCTTGTTCCCCACAGCAAGAAAAAAGGGACGTGCCATGAAATCTTTTCTGTGTGAAAAGCAGATGAATTCTGCAGTGAATGGCTGTAAAAAGCTTTTGTCTAATTAAGTGGTGGGCAATTTGGTGCCATCAAATCTTCAGCTCTGCCCTGAAGTGACTGGTTACCTGTGCCTCCCTTCTCTGCTGTTCTCTGTGTATTTCTCTGCCCTACTGTTTCATACCTGTCCCTCTTGAGGCTTCTCATGGGAGTGTGTTCATGCTTGGAGAGTGTGATTGCGAGCCCCAACCAAAGCAGTGGTGAACAATTAAGCAAAGCCTTTTCCAGTGTGAAAATTGTTGGCTGTTGTCTCCTTCTGGCACAGCCTGGCCAAGGCCATGAGAGTTCCAGGTAGAGCAGGTGAGCACTTGGGTGTCAGACTTTGGGCATTCCTGAAGGAGGAAAAACATGCTATTGCAGTGGGCTTTGACTTCATGCAGCGACTCCTCTTTCTCCTGAATGATAACCATGGATGGCAGAGGCTGGAGAGGCTCCTCCTTGGATACCTGGCCTTACTCGATTTTGCATCTTCCCAGCTTCTGCGCTCCATTTTAAAAACAGAAAAGCAGAAAGAAGCACTTTTCAGGAGGTGGGAGCTTGGGCTGCAAATGGGAAAGTACTCAATTTTGGTGTTCTGATCTCACCTGCCTGGGGCAGCTGACTCTGCTGATCTGACTCCCAGCCCCTCTGCCCTCACCTTCTCAGCCTCCTCTGCTGCAGGGGGTCATTGATCAGAGGGCTGCTGTAACTGGGCAGCTGGTGCCTCATCACCTGCACTGTGCTGGCAGCTGGTGCCCTGTGGCTGTGTCACAGGGACAGGACCTGCCCCTGGCTGCTGACTTCCCAGGGTGGTGGCATTTTGAACCCAAATATGTGATGGGAATCAGTTAATTGGTTCAGTAAATTCCTGGTGAGGGACCAGCAGACTCAGCCAAGGCTTCCTTTTGCCACTTTTATCTGGCAGAATTCAGAAATTTCCATGCAGCTGTGTCAGCTCCTGGCAAACATAGCAGGTGCCACCCTGAAATGTGCTGGCCAGATGTGCTTTGCTGCCTCTTACCCTCTTTATTCCTTTTTGTCCAAAATAATCTTGCTCCATGAAACAATACTCGAGGATGTTTGAAGCTCCCCAGTAAGGGGAAGTATGGGAGTGTTCCCACTGCAGTTTTGGGGTGGTTTTAGCTGCAGAGCCCTACAGTGTCTGGCCCTCTTACTCCTGCACCTTGTGACTTGTGTGTGGGAAGACTTGTGTGTGGAAACCTGTTATTGTGACAAAATACTGAATAGCTTGAGGTGTTGAGGTAGTTTCACTACAGTAAAATGCTTTTATTTGCTTGCTGAAACCTGTGGGTGTGTAGCTTCAATACAAATCTCAAAAGGGTATAAAAATATAAACACACCCATTTCAGACTGTTTTGTGTTTATTAGCTCCTCAACCTGAAATCCTTACATATCTGCACTGTGGAATTGAACTTGGGTAACCTAAAGTGAAATAGATCTTTCCTACTTGGAGGACCTGTGGGTAGGAGGACTCGTGTTGTTCCAAGTCTTGTAAACACACAAGTGCAGAAGGAACTTTCTTCATTCATTGAAAATCAAAAGTAAATTTCATATGTGGAATGGATTGTTTTATTTATCTTAAAATCAAGTCGATTTCATTTCTCTCTCTCTTTTGTCTCAAACAGAGATACATCCTGCTGTGAAACCCAGTGTAATCAGGTCAACACCAAGCCTTCAAAGTCCAAGTGCAAAACGACTGCTTGCACCCTCCAACCACTCTTCATTAAGTATTTTGGGGAAAAGAAACTACAGCCATCATAATGGGCTTGATGGTATGTGAAGGAATATAAATGAAATATTCTTTAACTCTCTGGATTGAAAAACCTGAGGGAACATTAAATGAGAGGGTGCAGGCTTAGAAAAATGTAAGATATGGATGGCATGTTTATGGCATCTGTGCAATGAATAGTGGTGCCTATTCATTGGATAAAGGTATATTAATACCATCTCTTACAAAAACTCCGTTTATTCCATTTATTTTTCTTACTGATCTTGATTTACCAGAAAAGGACAAGAAAAGAATAAAACAAATTTGGTGAAGGCAGAGATGCAGCATCTTTTATTTTAGCTTTTTGCATTGCACCTTAGAAAGCCACTGTCCCTGCAGAGGAGGAAGCAAAAGGTGTGTCACAGAGGTGCAGGAGAGGCTTCTTCTGTTCACTGTGCAGTGCCAGAGGTGACTTTTAGGCCTGATGTATCCAGGCACTTCATTACACCTCAGTGCAAACTGAGAGCAGGAATGAAGATGTGTGGAAAAACCAAAAAAAAACCACCAAAAAAAGCAAACAAAAAAAAAAAGATGGAAATTTTTGAGTAAGACTAACTTTTCTCAAATAATCTTTATTTTTCATCATGAAAAGTGACTGTACATTATTGATGATTTTTTTTTTCTTACTGAACAGAAAGATTTTTCAACTCTAACCACAAACAATTTTACCTTATCCAAATAAGAGGAGAATCCAGCAGAATATAAGGTTTACACTAAAAGAAAATCCATGCATGCCTTCCTGATATCTCTTTGTGAGATATAACTTCTGTAAACCATTACCTTATTTGTTCTGTAATTGAATAAGGTTATTGAGGGTAGGAATCTGTCAGACATTGGGCTCTCAAATAGACTGTTAAGGAGATGATGTTCACAAAAGGAGAAATTGTTCACAAAAATGTTCACAAAAGAGGTGACTGTCTGCTTTCATGCTTAACAGAATAGGTTGAGATAGAAAGGAGAGGAATTGTCTTTCAGACAAGCTCATAGAAATAGTATTCCAAATAAAAGGAGAAAAACTTGATTCATTATCCATCATCCTTCCCCATAATCTTTTTTTCTGCCACTGCAAACACTACTTGTATACTGCAGTGAAAACACCTACTGTACATTTAATAACACCTAGATTGGAATCATGACATCCTTTGAAGAAGGATGGTTACTGAGAAGTGGTTACTGAGAACACACAGAAGAGAGGATTGCTTGCTCTTCTGCTCAGCATGCAGCTATTACACCACAGACAAACAACGTTCATGGCAACACGGGCTCTTCGGAGGACCAAGGGAGAAATATTGCAGCTGGAAGAAAATATGGGATCTGCATGAGTAGGCAGAGCCATGAATGCTGCCTTTCCACTGCACCTTTGAAGGTGGAGTTCTGCATGGATGGTTTAGTAGTTGCTGCATGGGAATGTGAACAAAGGCCTCCCCCTCCACCAGTGCTGGCCCTTAGGCTGGGCTCTCCGTGAGAGCTTTGAGTGATGAATTAGCTTCCCTTGGATGTAAAGATGATCATTGAACACTTTCAGTTGGAAAAGACATCAAAGATGAAGTCCAGCCCTCAATGCAGCGCTGCTAAGCCCTAAACCCAACATGCCCCAAGTGTTAAATCCCTCCAGGGATGGTGGTGACTGAACCACTTTCCCTGAGCAGCCTGTTCCACTGCTCATCAATGCTTTCAGTGAAGTGGTTTTCCCCAATATCCAACCCAAACCTTCCCTGGCGTCACTTGAAGCTGTTTCCTCTTGTCCTGTCACTTCTCATCTGTGAGAAGACACTGACCCCCATCTTGCTGCAGCCTGCCCATTTCTCCAGCAGAGAAGGCTGTAGCAGCAAGTTCAAGGTAATTATTATGATTAAACTCCTCCTTATGTCTCTGTAAGGAGGCATGCTTGGAAATCTGTAAAATTTTTCTTCTACTTAGTATAGATGTTCTTCTAAAGTAAAGACTGTGTAAAACCAGTTAGTGTGGATCAGTCAGCTGCCTTAAAACAATTTGCACAAAATAACATCTAATTTGAAAAAGTAGTATTGAGAACTGCAAGCCATTGCTTTAGGAGCTATTTCTGCTTATGTCTTTCCTGTGAAAACAACGTACTGGAAAGCATATATCCTAAATAAGTGAAATCTGTATGTTTTTAGTGCAAAAATTACTATCTTAGTACAAAACAATGGCTATTTTTCTTATTATTCTTGCCACACTCTTTGGTAAAAGTATGGAGACGTGTAAATAAAATGCAATTAAAAAGTAACAAACAATACTCAACAGCACAGATTCCATTTCTTCTGCCTTAAAAGTGATTACCTTCAATATTCACCATTTACCTCCTCCCCAGGTTATTGGTAAATATAAAATATATCTTTCTTTTTGCTTGTGTTTTATCCAGCTTCTCTTCAATACCAGATCAGCTTGGGAAGTGGTGGTTTCTGTCATTTCCCTGACCACAGTGTGCTATTTGTGCAGTGAAAGGTTTTGCCAGCCTCCGGAGTTTTTGTGTTTCTATAAATACACTAAAAAGCTTTTTTGATTCCAAAATACTATTGTTTGCTGCAGGTTTGATTGTGTTGTATCAATTAACAGTATCCAGAAGGCCTGATATGGAGATGATGACAGATTCTGCCTTTCAGTGCTTGCTTTGGTGAAACGAGCAAACAAAAAGGAGCACAGGGAATTTACATTAAATCTCATTTGCTATTTTCATAATCTTAATATTATTGACATGTAAATGTCTGCATTTTCAAGTTTCCCTTTTTTCCAACAGCATTAGATATTTGTTGTGAGAAAGGCAAATAAATATATTTACTTAAGATATACAGTATTTCACAGCATTCAAATAAATGTTGCTTAGGCTTGTGCAAATATATATTTAGATTAGCATAATTTAAGTCAATCTTTCTGCCTAGATGAGTGCCTTATTTTGGCAGAATTTCTTTTTAAGCAAATTAATAATTATTTGCTTTGAATATAGCAGTACATTATGGAAATGGCACATTTTTATGCCTGTTTGGGGAAGTGGGGGAAGATTATGAGAAACGTCATTAATATTTAGTTAAATGCTTTTAAGAATAATAAACGAGAATACGATTAGCATTTCTTATACAAGTCTTACATTGTCTTGAGTTCTGCTTTGCCAATGCAGCACAACATTCCCTTTCAGTTTTCCATGGGTGCAGCTCCAGAAAGGTTTTGGTGCAATTGATAAATGAGCTCCCTCATTTATCTTTTCTTAATGGGGATGTTGTGCCCTGATATCTTGTTATTGTCAGTCGTGGACATGAGTGAAATTGCTTTGCTTAAGTGCTGTGTGTTGTAGCTAGAGAGAGGATCCTCTAGGTTTTTGTATCCCTTTTTGGGAGGAAGAGTTTTGCTGGATGGTCTTAGAAAAGTGTTTTTCATTTTATTTTCAAACAACAGCAGATTTTGCATTCTGTGAGATGTAATAAAAAATGCCAGTGAACTGGCAAAGTACTGTTCTGGAAAACTCACAGTACTTAGAGAAGTTTTTGTGTAATATACAAGCTGGAGCTTTTAACTACTCTGAGATGCAGCATTTCAATTGCTGCTGAAATTAAAGTCAGCATAAGATATTTAAGTGGTTCTCTGCCATGAAGATAGCCTCTTTCAAGTGGGAAAATTCCATCTTCAGAAAATCACGATGTTGCAGAGGGTTACATGTATCCAATTTTGTTACTGGAGTTGATGATGGGAAGATTTAGGTGTGACTGTAAAGTGCTTTAGATATTTTGAATCTGATCTTTAAATTACAGTGTCTGAAATTATTCCAAGCAATTTACTTTCTCCCACAAGCTGCTTAACTGTGAGCAACAGCGCATCCAAGTAGTCAAATTTTACGTCAGCCTATTGTTTTGGCAGGGTGAGTAATGATAATTTTGCTTATAGTATTTGGAAACATCAGGTTAGAGGTATTTTACACAAGAATAATTTCTGTCATCTGGCATGCATTTCCGTACCTTTCATGCATGAGAACCAGAATATCCGCAGGATGTCCAAGGAAGGCATCAGCGTCACTAATGAGGTACAGAAATCTCTCTGTGCCTGTTGATACCATTTTCATATTGTGGACAAAAAGAAAAGAACCAGCTTTTCATAGCTGAAGAGACTCAGATCAACAGCCCTGATCCTCCTTTCTTCCCTGCCATACCTTTAGTGCTGTATTTCAGTCAGAGATGTCCTGCTGCCTTCAAGAGGACGCTTTCCACAGTCACATTTCTGTTCTGGAATGTACTGAAGTGTGCAGCAGATACATGCAGTATCTGGGAATGAGGCAACAATTTTGGGGTCTGTTTTCCTAGGAACCCACACATCTCTGGCCTGGCAGGATGAGAAGGTGACATGAGAAATTGGCAAATGGAGAAACACCTCAGGAAGATGTTCCTTCTCTCTTAGATACTGTTTTGGTCTATCCTTCTCTATGTGCTTATGACTGATGCTATTGACTATTCAGGAGATGAGCAAGGTAGAAAGGCTTAGGTTTCACTCCTAGTTTTCCATGGGGAATTTATGACAAACAGATGAAAACATAAGCAGCCTGACAGACATACAGGGAGACTAAAACCTTTCCTGTCCCAAATTTTTTTGAAACAGAGAAAATAATAATAATATTATTATAATAAGGTTCATTATAATTAAGTTCACATAACATTATGTGAAAGTACATTAAAGGAAAGGAGGTTTGCTCTAGAATTTTTTTGCAGTGAGTGAGTTGTTTTTTCTTAAAGGTATCTGATTGTTTTTATTATAGTACTGTGTTTTGGTAGAGACAGAGATGTTCTGGTATGGTGGCACAGGAGCAGCATGGATTGCACATCAAAAAACATCTGGTGCTCAGTTACTTTGAAAAAGAAAACCATAAATTTTCTCTTACACATTAATAAACTGTAAACCTACCAAAATTGTTATAAACCTCCTTTAACATACTAGTGATTTCTGACTGAAAGAGTAGAAATGATTTGTGGCAAACAAGCTGCTATGTGAAAATTTGCCATTTCTTCCGTGCTAAAACACAAGGTATGATTAATGCTGGATTGTGTATACTCACTCTTCCCAAAAGTGAGAGACAAAAGCTATATATTGCTCCACAGGCAGTTTTCCCTCTGAAGTTTGCTTAGGACATGCGTGTTCTAGCTTTGGTCTTTGGTATAGCCAGAAAATGCTTTAAAATATTCAACTGCAGATTTCTCAGTCAAATGTGTGCACTGGTATTGATGGAAATGTGAACATGGAAAATAGATCTCTCAGGAAAAAATGATGCTGTGTTGCTGTCCTTTACTGAGGAAAGGGATATGAAAAGGTGTTTATGGCTCTTGGTTATTTCCTGAAATATATTGCTTTTATGCTTATATCATTATAGGAAATACTTAAGAGCTTAGTCCTGCCTTTCTATATAGAGTCATTAAAACCATCTCTGACCCTCAAGAGATTGACCTAAGAACCTTTTTACATTTAAATTTTGCAACTTGCACAAGAGTGGCCAATTTCTCTCTATTTTCACTGTGCAGTTGGAAGCAATAATTTTAAATATTTATAAGGAAACTAAAATGCTCTAAAGCTTACATTTCTGTGGTTAGTAAATTCACTTGTTTTTGCAGAGGTACAAATGATGATACTGAAGATGATGAACTACTGACAACTTCCAAAGCCCAAATAATGGGCCTGGAAAGTGACACAGGCCTTAATTACCCCGGGATGTTATTGCTGACATTGTCAATCATCTGTAGAACTAAGCCTCTGCATCTCATGTTTGCAAATATCAAGTAAATTTTTTTCCCTATTTAAATTTCTGTGTTATAAAACAGTGAGTTGATGATTCCCCACTTCCCTCTTCAGTCTTTACTTCTCCAAACCCAGTGATGCAAATGATATGGAGACTAAACATGACCAATAACCAAGTATGAGGAAAATACTTTTGTCCAAAAAAATAGAGGAGAAATATCTTTTCTCCCTAGAATTTCTTAAAATTGAGAAAGTTATTATTGTCTCACAATGTACGTTATCGCACATGCACATTGAATTTACATTACAGTTATCTTCCGATATTTGAGCTCCTTTGAGTACAAATAAAAGGACAGTCTTCCATTCTCTGATGACTGCTTAAACTGCAGGGTATTTTTCCTTGAGAAAAGGTAAGCAGTGTAATTTGCCCACAGGAGTGCTTGGGAGGAGCAAAAGCATTTCTGCAAACCCAGGTTGCCTTGGATTTCCTCTGAGGAAGAGCTGTTCCTAAGCACATTGTGTATTTTTTAAAATACAGACAGCGGTTACTTTTGTTATGCCAAAGTCAAAATACAATATCCATTCAACTGAAATGCTCAGGTTTATTGTGTCTTGAGAAATGTGAATTATTTCCCAGGGTGAAAGTACATTAGAAATTGAATAAGGCACTATTATTGATTCCTTTGGCATTTATTCCTTTCTTTCAAAAATCTATCTCTGGTTTTGTAAGGCTTCTTTACCTACAATTGATTCACAAGAAAAGCAAAACTCTGGAGTCACATTCATGCTTTAAAGCACTGCTTTGAGTCTGCCATAGATCGCTTTGCTTTTGCTGTGCCAAGGAAATGAATGCTTATGAAAGATTGGTGTGTTGCATCCCTGAACTCACCAGTGCAGCACGTTTCTGGTACCACTGGTGGCAGCAGGGATCAGAAGGAGCAAGGCATGTGGGATCCCAGGTGGAGGGAAGGGCACTTCATGGAAAAGTGCCCCATTTCTGCTGTTGAGTCAGTGTTTTGTGTTTTAATATACAGGTATTGTGCAGACATGAAACTGCAGTAACCTTGGCTTTTCTAATTGGCAGAATGAATCAGATCTTCAAACAGGAAACAACACTGTAATTAAGTTAACATTTAAACCACAATGCAAATAGCCAGAGCTTAATTCCTAGAATCACTACTTTCCCCTGGTATTATTTTAAAGAATTACAGTTGCAGAAAGAGAATCCTGTTTGTTTGATAACAGGATTAGCAGCATATTACCTCCTGAATTATGGGTTCTGGATTCAAGATCTGGAGTTCATACTCAGAGTGCTTCTGTGCATGATTACTGGCAAGTAGGTTGATTATTTTTTGGAAGCTGTGATTGCAGAGCAATAGTTCCTAACAATTTTAGTACATAATGCAATAGGGAAGGCATCTTTACAAAGTGCTTAGGCAGTGGAACTGGAAAGATCCTGTGTCTGGTCTGTGATATTTTGTGGGGGTTTTTTGGGGTTTTTTTGGTGGGGTTTTTTGTTTGGTTGGTTGTGGTTTTTTTCTTTTTTCTTTTTTTTTTTGTTTTTGATTGGTTTTTGTTGTTGTTGTTGTTGTTTTGTGTTTTGGGGTTTTTTCCAACTGTGTGTTCTTTCTCCAGGGTTTAAAATTTCTGTCTTGGGACAATAATGGTCTTCCTCAAAAATCATTCGTACTATCAGACATACATATGTATTTATATATTTTAGTAATACTTTTGAATTAAAAATGTCACTTGTTCAGTTGCTGCAAACTGGGAGGAAAAAAAACAATTATGTTTGGTTACTCAAAACATTCATAACCCAAATGGAGGAGAAATAATGAAGCAGTCTTCCTTTCTCAGTTTTTTTCATAAAGTGGTCCATCCTGAGTGAAATTAACGTTTAAAGTCTTACGCTGAGATGTTGCTAGGATTGAACAGTTCTGATATTGCCAGTCTGCCTTTATTTTCCACCTGTCAAAATCACATTATCTTCAAGCATATTTATTCTGGAAGTTTTAGAAATAGGACTAATATGTTTCACCTATTAGTATTGTCAATGATCTTCTTACACAAAAAAGAGAAATACCAGGAAACTCTGTTTTCTATCAGCAGAAATAAAGAATATCACGTATACAAGTAACACATGAACAGCTGGAAAAGGGTTCTAATATGTAATAAAATATTACATGTTGCTGGGAAATAATATGTGTACTTGAAATAATTATGTGGCTGACACCATCCCTAAGCAGTACATTGTTTCTGATTTGGCCTTAAATGGTTTTACACTGGGAAGTCTTATGGTGTCCTACTGCCTGGAAACTGGGAGAAACACTTGATTGATCAATATGGTTGGTTGGTGAAGCACATTCTAATGTGAGGAAATGTCTTCTGCAGCTTACTCATTTCTATTTGAGTTCAAATAAATATCTTGTAGAAAGGTCACAGGGGCATCTTAGGCAGTTTCTGTTGATGGTGCATCAATTTCTGCACAATAATGAACACATGAACATCTTGGCAGCGCTGAAGCTGCATTTACTGAAACTCCCCCACATCACAGCACTACAAATCCTTGTTAGTGGTGATGATGTCTGGTCACTTCTGCTTAAAATGGAGCAATCCACTTCCCTGGCACTCACTGGCCTCAAGGGGAGAACCAGCCTCCATCCTGGAGTTCCCTTCCTACTGCAGGGGTGCAAACACACATCACTGTCTCGCACAAAATCCCTTGCTGTAAGAACTCACTTATAAACCAAGTGTCCACTGGTGCCAGTTTCACTAAAATTCAAGGCAGATTATATAAATTCTCTAAGGCATTGTAGAACCTGGCAGATAAAAATGCAAATCCAAAGTTCTGTTTTCTGTTCTGTTCAACACCAAGAATGTTGTGGTTTTTAAATAACATCCGATGCCCTTAAGCTGCACTGGAGTTTGCATTGGTGTGCAGACCTTTTGTAAAGGTTTCTAATGCTGTGTGTCTGCCTTTTTAAGCAAGGGCTTTCTTCCTTAGTTGCCTTAGTTGAAAGTTTACCACAAAACTGGCTGGTGTGTCCATGCACAAGTGTTTTTCAAAGCCTGCCAAGTCAGGGTGTAATTATTTTCTGGAAGAAATCGGTGTCTGCTCACTTCTGAAGTCTGAATATTTGTGTGTCAGAGTATATAAGAGTTTAAATCTTGTAACAATGGCACCTTAATTAGTATTCTTTGCTAATCCTAGAATCTTTTGACTATATCTGCTTATTAAACAGTTCTTTTCCTACCTTTGTATTTATGGATATACTCAGGTCTGGTGTTTGGCAACTTAGATGATATTTCAGTACCTACAGCAAGAAAAATACGTGCAAAAAAAGAGAATGATTCTATTGCATGATATAACAGGGATATTTACAAATATAACATCTCTTTTCACTCCTTGGCTGGGTTTTATTATTAGGTTATCAATATGGTAATATCCTGGAGTTAACAGCTGCTGGCACTGCATTAACAGCATTTGTCAGGTTCTTTTCAGAAATACATTGTTTAACAATTTCCAGGAAAATTCAGTTGTTCCTCAGCTCATTTTAGGGAGCTCTTCTCAGTTTCACAGACAACTGAGTGAGAGCATGTCTGTGTATTTTGGGACAATCATGGCTAAGCACAGTTTTTATAGATTTGGCATATAGAGCTATGCCAAAAGCACAGCACCTCTGAGTAAGAGGGAAGGTTTCAAGTATCTCTGTATAAAAAAAGTGGATTTTTGTTTGTGGGCTTTGATCATTTTGGGAGTGACTGAAAACACTCTGTAATGTATCTCTTCTGGATTTCAAGAGACAAGAAGCCCCATTCTTTGTGTTTAACTTTGTGGATAATTCTGCCGACGTTCAGGATTCTTCAGGAAATATTGTGCTCTTGGAGATAAGGTGGTTGGGCATTTTTTCTGGATATTTATGCTTATAAATGGAATGAATATTCCTCTCAATTATATTTATTGTTCCATTAATGCAGTCTGTGTTTTCCCAGGAATATTCAGGTCCTGAAATGTTATTTTACTGGGATGCCAAAAAAAAAAAAAGTTTTAAAAACAAAAATTACTGTGAAGATAAAAATGTAACAGATTACAGAGTTCTTCACTCTGCTGTGATTTTCTCTTACTCTGTAAGAGTGCCAAATTTGTTCAAGTATCAGGAAGCAGTATACTATCACAGTATTTAGTTCTCATACTACCCATTTAAAAATTGCCTGGAGGACTGGTGACTTCAATATATATTTATATATAATGACTTTTGCATGAAAAAAGAGGGGGAAAGAGGGCTGGTAGAGGAGCTCACAACTAAGATATTGCTGGCTTCAGGTAATTATTCACATTACAGTACAGTCCATGTGACCTTAGTGGTATAAATATTTCTCATTTAAAACTGATTAAGGATGAAGACTTGTACAAATGTAAATGTAAGCTAGATACTGGAATTTCTGTTGAATGTTGGAGTTTAAAAATAGTTTGAGATGTTTAAAATGCCTTGCCTTTTTTCTATCAGCAATTGAACTGTACCTTCAGACTAAGGTGACTCCTCAAAATGAAAGGGAAATGCCATTTTAAGAGTGTAATTTTTTTTTTTTTTTGGAGATAGGCAGGTTTTGTTTTTTGAGATATGCTCATGTCCTTTTATTCTCTTTAATACAATTTTTAACATTAATAAAATCCCTCAAGAATTCTTTGTGTAAGTGATACTAGTCGGAAACCCTGTAAGTTGCAATTTGGAACCAAGGGAAGAATAAAAAAAAGTAATTATTTAGCATTTATCTTGCTTGCAGAACTGAGACTCTGCTGATTCAATTCATTCAGACTTGTGTGCATTTTATAAAAACATGTGGTTTTGATAAATATCCCTTCCTTAAGAACTCTCTATAGCCAACAAGGTGTCCTATCCAAATTTTTGAGCAAGTCTGTGAGACTGTTGGTAGTATCATCTTTCATCTTATAGACCAGCAGTGAGTTTTCCTGCAGGTTTTTTAACCATTTATGTTTTATTACTGAAGTTGCACTGCTTTGAAAAAGAACAAGGTCTCTAATATGTGAACTGTAACATTTTAAAGCCAAAGAGAATGTGATTTCTGTTCTTGGGGAAGCTAAAAAGCAAAAGTAATCTGAGTTAAACAGCAAGGTGAAATCTATGTTAATTATTGGCCTAGTAGTGATTGCTTTGCAATTTATATAAATATAACCATGAGCTCTGTTGATTGACTCCTGATTAATCATATAGGAGAGAATAGTTAACTTATGTGCATGTTGCATTTCACAAAAAACTTTGTCAGTTTCAAACTGAGCATCCACCTCAAAATTCTCAGGAAAAGGGTTGTCTAGTTTTATAAACCTTTTTTTTGAAATGGGAATAGTAATGGAATTATGTTGATACTATCTGTATTTTTGTCTGCAGAGCTAACCCTTCACGATACCATATGTTGAAAGCAAAATGAAAAAACCCTCACTTCTTCAAACATGAATTATGAATTAGTTCCATGTATATTTTCTTGCAGAAGAGGATAATTAAGCAAAGAGAACGAGTGCAGTTAAGAGCACATTATAGCATGCCATATATATTCAGGACCAATGATGAATCTCACGCTCATTTCATGAGAAATCTTTGCAGTCTCTGCATTTTTGATGTGTTCATTGGTGTAGCTGAGCAGTAGCATCTTAGCCTTCAGGGTGAGCATCAGAACACAGGGCTTTTGTGGATAAAGAAAACATTCTAATGTGCTATGGTTCTTTTATTTTCCAGAATCATCCAGCCATACAACAAGAACAATCATGGTAAGTATAGA
Source organism: Fringilla coelebs (assembly GCF_963513975.1). Lineage (NCBI taxonomy): Eukaryota > Metazoa > Chordata > Aves > Passeriformes > Fringillidae > Fringilla > Fringilla coelebs. The sequence goes on along the minus strand of NC_140030.1, from coordinate 90,313,795 downwards.
GGAGATTATAGGTATTGATCTGCCTATAGCTATGATTTTTTCCTTTAAAACAAAGTGATACAGTAGTATCCTAAGCCATTGGCTTTTTTTTAATTTTAAATTCCAATATCATTGTAGACATAAAATGAGTCTGTCTTTATTTAATGAGAAATCTTGGGGAAAAATCAGAGATTAAAGAGCTTAAGAGGTAACAGTGCTGTCAGTTTGAATAGTTGAAAAATTCAACTACAATTCTATGTTCTATGTTTAAGTAATTTTTCATTATGTCAAATTAATGTCGATAAAATTTCTTGCATTCTATCTATATCACATGGGGCAGAGCACATTTAAATTTCAGAAGAATAGCTAAGTAATTTTTTGCATAACATTCCTCAGAGGCTGGTTTCTGACTTTGCCTTGAGTTTGATAATTTGAGTTCCAGAAATGGGAAATGTTTAAGAGGACAGATACACCTTCAAAAATGAGATTAGGAAGCTTTGTGTGAAAAAATGTCATGCACTTAGTGTCAATCTTGCATTTTTATAGGGTGAGAAATGTTGGTCTCTTTCAAACTCATAATAAAGTTAGGTAAGGGCTGAACAACAATTCACACAGAGAAAACCTTAATCTGACAGGGAATGATTGATGCCTGTCCTGTGGGTGTTTGAGGAGAGGGCTTTGTGCTTTTGGAAAATACCAGTTTTTGGGGTGAGTGTTGAAATTTTAGAGAAAGCCCCAGCAAATCATGACATGAGCTTGTTTATTTCCATTCCTACAGTTTTTAGGATGTCCCTTCAAGTTTACATCTTCCTTATGTATGGCATTTATGGGACAGGTAAATTCCCCCATGGATTTCATCATTCCACAGGGGATAAAGGGTTAATATAGTTCATTGCCTTTATCATCAATGGCCATTAATAATCCAGTGCAAATGAATTATAAATAGGTAAGGACTACAGAGCACAGCAGATTTCAAAATAGTAGAGATGTCTGGAAAAGTGATGTTTCTGTTTCCTGCTGGATGTGATGTAATCCTTCTTGGTCATGAATTTGTTTTAAGTACACCCATTTCCAGAGAAGCTGCTTAGTTATTCAAGTGTATTCCTCTGTTATAAAATTTTGGAAGGGATTGAAAAACTTTTCAATGTTTTTTCCATACTACATTGGTTTTGGGAAAAGAGCAGGGCAATTGTGTTGAAGCTGGTGAACCCTTTGCTCTCCTTTACCTTCACTCTTTTTTTGTCCTATTAATTGTACTCTGAAGATGCTCAGTCTCTCTTTTCCATTAATGTATCAGAACAGTTCTAAAAACTGAGCCAAAAGAGTGAGGGTTTTTCCTGCATAGATTTTTTTTCTCACACCAAAACATGTCCTAACTTTTAAAGAGAGAAGGAAAAGGCTTTCAAATAGCTTGAGTTCTTGAGGTTCCTGGGTTTTGAACCTCTCCAGACCACTCTGCTGATAGCTCAGATGGCTCAGACCTCAAGTGAATATTCTGCAGGAATATTGTTAAGTGAATAAGTGAATATTGTGCAGGAATTATTCATGGCACTTAAATAAAGATAGAAATAAAAGTATTCTTCTTAGTGAGAAATTCTTACAGCAATGTCTGCTCTACTCTGCATCTAAAGCATAACTGAATGTGTCAAAGAAAATTTCTTACTCCCCAGTGAGTAAGTAGAAACTGTCAGTAAAACCAGGAAATGTGGTATTCCTTGCATTAGGAACTGTATGAGATGATACATTCGATGCAGATGTAGTAAAGCAATGCTGCTGAGAGCCAATGTAAAATGCTACTGCAATAAATAATTACTCTGAAATGAAGTCCCCTTTTTCTGACTGATTACAGTTATATTGTAACATAACATGTGAAAGCATGACCTGTAGTCAGCAGAATGTGAGAGGTACCACAGCAAATTTGTATTAGTGCCTTGGCTGCTTTGATGTAAAAGAACTTTTGTCTTACCAAGGTGAAGTTTTTGCACTTCTTTAAAGTTGCATTTATAGGTGTTGAAATAATGTAAGGCATTAAATCTGATCCTGTCTCTGAAAATTCAGATTTATGTTGAAGTCAAAGCCAGCATGGTATAGTGTGCTCTGCTAAAAAAACAAAGTCTGTTTTTTCTGAGGACATTGCAAGAATTTTTCTTCTGTATTTAAATGCAGTGATAGCTGCCATTTTTTGTTTCAGATTCTTATTCATAAAAATAAAAACCCAGAAAATATTTTAAGCATCGGTGTGATGAGGGGAGAAGGAGAGCATGCTCTCTTTTAACTATAAAATAAATTTCCTTTTATTCTGTGCATAGTTGCCTAGCTTAATCTTCCATTATTAATTTACTGATTTCCATAAATAACAGTTTACTTCAAAATTATACCTTCTAAGACATGATTTATTCAGAGCTTATATAGCTTGTGTGTGCCATATATGACAAGCAGGGACTATAAACATTGCAGTATTTTGGCCCAGAGGCTTTGGCAAGTCAGCTGTCATCTTTTAGGAGGGTTGTTTCTTTTGGGGTTATTTGGTGGGCTTGTTTCCCTTGCACAGAAAAGTGATTGCAGCATTACATTTTCAGCATTTTCACACAAAACACGAAATTTTCAGCATTGCAACTATTGTAGGTGTTTGTGAAAGGTTTGGTAGCAAATCCAGAGGTTCCAAAGTTATACCTGTGTTGAGTACTTGATTATTTTCTTGTATATGATCTGTTGTTTGAACATCTTTCATTTTTAATAGCCTTTGGGTCTTTAAATTAAATTCTGTACCCAAAGTGGTTGTGTGCCTGCTTACTATTATCAACATTTGCAACTTCATGCTGTGTAGAGATTTTGAGTATTAATTTTTGCATTCATCTCACATTTCTATGAATAAGTAGACCAGCCCCAAGCCTTGATGCTTCCTGAAGGTATAATGCTAGTCCCTTTAGAAATAGGAATACTTCAGGCGTGGCAAAAGAGAATCAATACCTGATTTAAACTTAAGGTAATTCTAAACTTGTTTTAAATGATGTATTGTATAATTAGGTCAATGCAAAATATATGGAACCAATTAATATGGGTTATTGCCAGTCATCTGAGCATAGCTGATTTCTTCTAGTTATTTCTTTCTCCTTGTAGAGAGCTTCTTTTTCTCTGCTTGCTTTCAATTGATTTTTTTGTTGTTGTTGTTTTTGTTTAAAGATACAACAAAAAACCCCTAAAAATGTTAATTTAAGGCAAAAGGAATGTTTTCCTTTGAGAAACAATGGGGGAAAAAATAAGAAATCATAAATTGAAATCTGCTTAGGAATTTACGGTGGTCTAGTTAAACATTCCTTCAGCCATCGTACAAATGCTCACTGTTAATTTTTACACTTTGAATGACTCTGAGTGTTATGTATTTTATTTCAAAGCTGAATGTCTTTTCAGATCTGGGTGTCTTTTCAGAATTTTTAGTGGCTCTCAATGAATGAATGTTTGACCACTTATATAGCAGTACTGAGCAACTTATAGGCAGGAACCTTAGCTGGAATTTAGGATCTGGGTCCCATTTCTGAATTTGTAAGGATTCCTCTCTTGTCTTACCATCACACATCTCAGCGTCCTTGTGCTTCTCTGGGAGCCAGTGAGGACAGGATATGTACTCTTGATAATAAAAATGCTGTATTAATTTGCCACTTTAATTTAAGGTGCTTTTGGGATGGTATCCAGACTTCATTGGACTCATATCTGCCACTAGAGCAGATATCATGTGTGTAGTGGTCCCATACAGTCATTTCCTTAGTTTCCCTGCTGCAGCAAAGCCTTATGCCAGGTGTACCTTGTTTTGAAAGACCTGATTCAGAGTTGTAACTCAGTGCTGCTGCTCCCAGAAGATTTGACAGAGACAAAGACATGTAGCTTCTTTGTGAAGGGATCAGCTGCATTCCTTGGAAGTTGGAGGTGTCTCAGTTGTCCACTGTGAAATGAATGCAGATGGGAAATTCATGCCCCTGCCAGGTGAGTTTTGATGAGCAGCACTTGCAAGCAGCAGAGAAATGGATCAACAAGGGGCAGGTGAAGCTGCACAACAACCAGTCTTTATGTAAAGTCCTCCTTGTTGAAACCCTTGGAAGGATTGCCTTTGGTCTCTGAGGGTGCATTCACTCTGCACACACCACCTGTCTGACAGGTGAGGCTCTTCCCAGAGATTACCCCATGGTGACTGAAATATTTGTGCTCTTTAAGGGATGTAAGTTTGCCTGAATCAGAACTCCCTTTGTCTCGAGAAGTTTTTCTTCCAAGTGCACTCAAAGTTTTTGGTCCTGATGTCTTTTGAGCATGGAACAGTTTTGTCACAGAGGAACAAGAGATCTCAGTGAATGTGCTCAGACTGAGGTGAAGAACTAGGGGGAAAGGAGTCACTCATCACAGAGGAAGATTTGTCCACAATGCAAACTCCTGATGCTCAGGTGCTGCTGTGATGTGCCCCTGGCATGCAGACCCTTAACACCTGTGGCTGTGTTGCAAACTCAGAGCACAGCTCATCAGTGATGTACAGAGTCCAAATCAAAGCAGCAGCAGCTGATTGCACATGGTGGTGTTGTAAGGAAATTACTGAAGCTTTTTGCAAGAAGAGTTTTAAATGAGAAGGACTTGTGTGGTAGCAGAGAGAGTATTCTTGAGGCTTTCATAAACTTTCTGGCATAACTGTGTTCTAGGAGGGAAAATTTGACTTCATCATCATCATAAAAGAAAAGCATTTTACGAGCACTTTGTATGAAAGTTCATTTTGCTCTTGGTGTTGATATTAGTGTGACAGTGGCATTGAATGCTCATTTTCATATGCATTGGTGAATATATTTTTTTGAGAGGAACTAATGAGCTGATTTCCTGGTCAAGAGCTTCAATTGTTTTTATTAACATGAAATTAATGTGGTCCCTAGCACAGACTGGAGAACAATGGTCTTATTTTCTCTTGTCCTTCTGTGAAATGTAATTAATTTCTTCAAATAGCTTGAAAGGGCTGGGGTAGAAGGGAATAAAAGGGAAAATTCTAACCAATATGACGCAACAGAAATGAGATGGTATTGTAAGCCTTGTGTCATTTTCTATAACGTTATCTCTTGCCTGGAATGAGGGTTAGGGGCTAATAAAAGTAGAAAAAACAGAAGTTCAGAATTAGTTGCAATATCTGGCTCTGCCAGGGGAAAATGTGTCATGAAAAGACAGGTACTTTTTCCATCAGGCTTTATGGTTTTTCAGAGTTTATGCCACAGGAAAGACACCTTTTGTACCTTGAACCTTTTCTGAATTTTTTTGCCTGCACATCTTACCTTGACTAATACAGTGGTGTATTAGAAAGGAGCTTGGGGAGAGATCTGAATCATTACATGAGATATCTGAAAACCATTATAGAGCAGGGAAGCACAACAAAAATATAACATTGGAGCCCTTGAATGTTCCTCTGTAGTATGGCACAGGAAATTGCCAGATACAAATATTGAATGGGAAATCTGATGTGTGGCAATGTTTTCCATGCATGACTCCTTACTCTCTTTTTGAGCACCACCCACTGTGTACAAGAAGAGATCAGCTGTTAAAAACTTCCATGAATTTCTAATTTCATAGCACCTATGTACTTTTTCCTGAATTTATTCTAAATAACAGCTGAATTACTTCTAGTAATACGTATTTTATGTCTTTTTCCCCACCAGAGCCAATATGAAAAAATATGTGAAACCCGAACTGCAGTCTAGACACTGATTGAAAAAATGGAAAAAAATTAAGTAAATATTTTTAAAGGGCTACAAAGATAGATTAATGATCCTATGTGCAACAATTAAATTCACCCTAAATCTTCTTTGTTTTTAAGACAAAGGAAAATAGTTTAGCTCTAAGAAAGATTTATATGTGACTCACTCAAATATGATGTCTTGTTTCTCCTCTTCTTGTTTGGTTTTGTTACATGAGATCTAAGGAATCACAGAGGAGATGGCTCAGTTACTCACAGCAGCATAATGGATGGATGGAAATTTTCTGTCCAATGCATAAAATTTGTCCTACTTGTTTATATTTTCTGGCTTTTATGTTTTTATGACGTGATTTAAGAGATCAGTTCTGTGCTCTGTTCTGCTGGTTTTGTGGGTGCTAGTGGTCCCTCCTTACTCATGACTGTGATGCTGATCCCCTAATTAGGGGCTATTCCCATGAATGTGCAGCACTGGGTGCATTTGAGGAGTGTTACAAAAATGCTGTCAGTAATGTGGAATACTGGTGTTATTTCACCAAGAAAATAGTACTTCTTCCTAAGAAAACGTGATGTTGAATCCATGTGAGATAAAGTAAGCAAATTTTCATCTTTGTATAATGTCTTCTATAATAACTGGTTCTGTCCAATTGTTGTTAGTCCTGCTGCTAATCGATTACATGGGAAACAAGATTAAGATTTCCAAGATTAACGTTTTTGTCACGGTGTATTCCTCCACAACATTAGCTACAGATGACACAGAAAACATTTTTACTCTCTCCTCATGTGTAAGAAGACAGCTTCTCTTGTTAGATCTGAGTACTTGCTCACATTGCACAATTACTCCGGGTAAAGGTTGAGTGGAAAATCAATGTATCATTTTCAGTTTGATGTTATCAGCTGTGAAATGAATGCAGATGTATTGCAGGTAGCTCTAACTAGATAAAGACCAGTGAGTAAGCCTAAGAACTATGGCATCAACATGGTGATACAAACTTTTGTTTTCCTGCTTCCGTTCAGGTTAGCAGCAGGACCAAACCACTTATCTTATTCAGCGACTTCTATTTCAAAACAAAATCAGGCAGAGTAAGGACCTGCAAAGTGAGAAGTATGCATTTTTGAAATTAGTTTAATGCCATAGTTGGAGGAAAAAATAGGTCTTGTGTCTAATTGCTTGGGATGTTAGTTTTTTTGCTCAGAAAATATTAATTCTCTCCTAAAATCAATGGGTTTCTGTTTCTGAATTGCTTAGTTCATAGCATTGACTCATGCCTCAATATGTTTTTTGTATAAAATGGCATTAGCAATAGTTAATTTAGTTTTTAAAGAGCTTTTAAACCTATGCATAAAACATGTCAATGGGCACAGGCTGGTTGTTATCTTACCCCAGGTACTGATGGAGGCAGACGAGCCAGCTTTTGAGATGTGTGTAGGCTGCCCTTTGCAGCAGAATTTGTAAATGGAATTATGCTTATTCTCAGACAAACACCTTTCCCTTTTAATATGATTTCAGCATGCTGCTCCCCACATCCATATGACTAATGGGAAGGCCTTGCAAGCCAGTGCAAGTGCCATTAAGACAAGCACCATTCCAGTGATCAAGAGACAGAGGCAAAATTGGCTTGATGCTTCAGATGATGGTTTCTTTATAGCTACAGAAGAGACCAGGTAAGAAAAAATGAAATCTTAGAGGGAATGAGGCTTCACTGCATACGTGTTACTGATCCACTATTTCGATAACAGTTTTTGACATTATTATCTGAGGTTGCATTACAGCAAAGAGCCATGCTTGGCACATGCCAAACTTTTCATTTTCTATCTACTAATATTATCAGCATTTCATTAATAACACTTAGTGCTACTTCTCTGTGGCAAAGATTAGAACTTTTAAATTTCACTTGTTTTAGTTCGTATACAAGTTTAGGACACCTCTGATCATCCAGCAAAATATAAATGCATCTACAGTGTAGGTTATCCTCTGAAATTTTCAGAACTTGAAAAATAATGTACAGCAGAGAAATATACAGCTGATAGCATCTTTTCCAGGCTAGAAGTTGATTTCCTTTAAAAGAAACTGAGATGATAATCTCCTTCAACCTTTCATTTACAGATTAATTGATAAAATTTAATGAGCTTTTGCTTTCCCCAAAAGTTCTTGATAGCATGGAAGAGTTATTATTTTTCTGGAGGTTCCTCTATTCTGTGCTTGTCTTTCCCTGTCTGGCCCTTTCTTGATTTAATTCAGACTAAGTCAAGAAGTTACAGTTTGTTTTTTAAAAAAAAGGGCCTGTTATTTAAAAACCTTTAATATCTTGCTTAATTACAGCAAGTAACATCAGACTGTTCCTCACTTCTGTGATTATTTCACAAGCCTAGAAAATCTGGTAGTTGAAGAAAAATGTAAATAATAAAAAGAGGGAAGAGAAAGAACATATGCAAACATAGAGATAAGCATGGAAAATGTGCACATTTAATCCCATTAATGGCAGATTCAGCTAGGAAAGTTAACATACTAGCACATGATAATCTGGTGGTTATTTCAGCATAATTCATTATGGAATTTCTTGGGGTTTTTTTATGAGGCATGCAGCAATTCAGAGAGAGTGGTTAGAGGCTGCTGGGCTGATGAGCTCTTAGGCTGCTGATTCCAGCCCAGATTGATGGCATTTTGAGAGTTGTTTGATACAAAGATTTCAGTAATAGCAGACTAATCCCTAGCAATTGGATCCTGAAAGTGAGACTGACTACCTTTTGAAGTTTTAGAATTTTCAATTTAATTTTTCCCGGTGTTATAGAGAAATGCCTGTCAAAGGATGAGAAGTCTTACACGGGCAGTGATCTCTCCACTGATCTGGGAGGCAGCCCAGACAACTTACCTGGACTAGATGTTTAAATTGCAGGTGGTTGACATGTAGTGGGATGAGTCCTGGCTTTGCAAATCACTCATCTGTGATAGCTCTGCTTGTTCTCATCCTAGGAAATCCCCTCCCCACTCCCAGGGCTGCAGACCCCATACCCAGGCCAGGGAGAAAGCAGAGCTGTTCCTGGCTCTGCAGGCAGGGTGGGGCACAAACAAGGGTCTTTGTGCTCAGGGGTCTGTGTCTGCTCCTCTCCTCCAAGTAATGAACAGTTTAAAGTACCTGGTATGGGAACAGAGGGAAGCTGGACCTCACTGACATTCCTCAAACAAGGAGGTGCCTGAACACGTCCTGGAGCAGCACAGCAGGGAATGCTTTTTGTCCTTTGAAACTCTATTTCACATGAGATCTGTTCCTTGTCTTTCACAGAGGTTTTCAATTTTTTCTTTTATTTTTTGGTACTTTCCTGTCCTCATACCATCTCCATTGACTCCTTCCCTCACATGTGTCTCCTTTCTAATTTTTCCCTTGATTCCTTTCACCTTTACTCCGAGATTATTTAGAGCTGGGCTAGCTTGCTCTCCTCTGGGCTCTGCAAGTCTCCAGCCTTTAGAGCTCCAAGTGGAAAGCACTGCCTGGTTCTGCTGCTAGGAATGCCCTAATGTCCAAGAGAACAATGAAATGCTCTGTTCTTTGGGGGCAGCTGGAGACAGACAGCAGTCCCTGACAGACAGCCTGTCCTGTGATAGAGGATCACGCAGCTCAGCGCTGCCAGGACAAAGCTGAAAAGCCAAGTTGAATGCAATATAATTGCAATGGGAAGAGATGACTAGGGAGGAGATGGTTGAAAAAGCAGCACAAAATTTACCCAGTCCTGACACAGAATGGAAAAAAAAAACCCAAAAAAATCAACAAATAAGAATGAGCTGCCAGGGATCAGCCATTAGGTTCTGAACATATTCTGAACTCTCAGGTCAGAAATAATCACCCCATCTAAGGTCCCAACTGGTCCTTTAGGGAGCTTTTTTGTGCTCCATCAGGATCCAATCTGTTTTATCGTGTGAATTTGTTCATTAAAAATATGTATGAGAGAGACACATGCGAATTATAGCAAAAGGAAAAATATTTCTCAGTGTAATTGAAGCCTTCAAAAAAGGAAATATTTTTCAGTATCGTTTGCAACAGTCCACAAAAATTTTCATTTCTCTGTCCTAAAAGATTTTTTTGTCTAGTGAATTAATGCTTAAGATGCACATTTCTGTAAAATATCAAGTAGGGAGTCTAGAGGGTAAATTTTCGCAAAAATTTAGCTTTAAAAGCCAATAATAGATTGTTATATTTTTGGATATTTTTGGAGGAAAAAAAAAGTAATAATAGTGCTCCTAGACTAAAAAAGGAGGTACCAGTCTATTTTATGCTAATCAAACCTAAGATGCACATGAGAATTCTCAATTTTATTATCTATCAATAGATAAGGTAAATATCTATTATCTATAAATATTATTATTATAAGATTATTATCTATAAATATCTATATAAGATAAATACCTCTTATTTATGTCTATATATATTTTTTACCTATTTATAAATATCTATCTATTAAATATTTATGTATCACTCCATTTTGGAAGAAATTTTAGTAATATTAATTTTTAATAATCACCCTTTCCTCTTTTAATTTAAACAGCAGTATTATTTCTGTAAAGTTAACTCTTCTGTATCTAATTGCGCACATATTTGAGATATTTGTAGCAATGGATGTGAAATATTAAGAGCAGTGAAAATAAGTGGGCATTATATATCATCTGAGCTTTCCATGGTAACCCTTGGAGTTACTCTAGAATTTTAGGGCAGTGCCCTTCTCTCTGCACTCAGGCCACAGTTCAACAACGCCTGTAGGTATTCTTAAAAATTAGTGTGAATTTGTGTATTATGGAAACACAAGGACTGGAGTTTACATCTGAAATTGAACATATTTTTGGGTGCTAATCTGCCCCTCTGAGTAGAACAGGAGTGTATTTTATGTCAGTTGTAATGCACATTCTCATACAATTCAGCTTTGTTTTTAAGCTGTAGCTATTTGGAAGCCATTTCCTCCCCTGTTGTTTTCCAGTTTCTGCACATCTGGGGAAAAATGGCAGCGGAGCTCCTTTTTGTGTTTCCCTCCTTCCAGCCCGATTCCCTCTGCAGAGCTGGCTGCACCCAAACCCGGCGCTGAGCCCCAGTCCTTGCAGCCCACCCCCACTTTGGGGGACAGACAGAGTTATTCCATCTGTCTGCGTGTTAGAGCCTTGAAGGGATCACCCTCATGAGTTTTGTTCTGTCTACATGTGGTTGTCCTTCTGAATACTGTCAGCGTGCTCAGTGAATTTTGCCAATGAATCCAGAGGTCCCCAGTTCTGCTATTTCATCTCGAGGGGCAACCTGCACTCTTCATTCCAAAGCCTCCCTGAGGCCTGTGTGAGACCAGCTCCCGTGGGATTTCCCTGCCCCTGACCAGGCACAGGCTCACACCAGGGATTAATCAAGGCAGAAAACCCCATGTCAGTTTGAGAACACTTACCTTTTGACATTACATCGTAATTTTATTGACCTTTACTGGATTCAGTATTTTTGTATTTTTCTTTATTCATATCCTTTTCAAATGAAAAAGAAATTCTTGTCCCCTACTGTAAAATAACTTGCCCAAGATTTTACTCTGAAGTGCCAATCTGTTTACACAATTCATTGAAAAAAATTACTCTTTAAAGAGTCTCATGTTTATCACTGCTCACCAGAAGAGTATCCTTACTTTTTTTAAATATCCTTAGATATTACTTTCTGGGATTCTCCTAGCACTACGTGCATGCTTGAGAATAAGCCAGAAGTCTCCTAATTATAAAGTATTTTATTCATTTCTTTGTACTTAGTCAGCTTTGCTATAATGAAGTCTTTTGGATGATGTGGATTCTATTGTAGGCCCAATAGAGGTCAACAGAGAAAATTACCATATGCGAGGAACTAAATTCTGTATACAGAATTGCTGTTCTGGGAGTTAATAATTGAAAATTATCATCATGGTCTTCAGAGCCTTAGTAAAATGTAATATATTGGCTGAATATATCTTGAGTTATATATGATATAAACATAACCTTTGAGTAAAATTAATAATATTACTGTTGAACCATTCAATGTCAAGGGGAACATATCTGTTGACAAAAACTTTTCTCACCAATTCTAGGTATGCAGTGTGCCTCTATTTCCTATACACACGCTCTGTCCCTAACAGAGTGCATGTGCATGCCAATGATCACACTTGTGTAGGGACAGCTAAAACACTGGTTGGTAAATGAATTATTTTTTTTTCCAGCATTTGCATTATAAGAAATGTGTGGAAATGTTTGGCTGACTGCGCTATAGCAGCGGATTCTATGTGCTTTCCCTTCATGGGCCAAAAAGCATATTTGCATATAGATCTGCAGTTGAATGACTCAATGCTTGTTTCCTTTCAGTGCTGAAGCAGTTAGAAACCTTCTCACGGTAAGTGCAACTCCATTGGGAATGAGTTAACTGCAACTGCTAAAATTAGAACGTGATCTTTAGCTGTTACCAGCAGACATGGCTTCCTTCTTTTGCTGATAAAATGATTTGAGAGGCATCCCTGTGGCAGCATTATGTAGGCAATTTTCTAATCCCTCACTTCATGTTCTGTCTCCAAAAGGCAAAATCTTCCCTTGATTTGTTGAGGTGCTATGTAAGGATATCACAACTGCTGTGATAATTACCTGGTACCACTCATTTTTATTTATGCATGTCTCATAGCACACACAAAAAAAGCTTAAAATCCAAAGTTGCATGTCGAGAAAGAAGAGAATGTGAGGCTGACGACCAGCTTCTGCAGAATGTCGAGTCTTGCTGTGCTGTCAGTGGTCTGCTTCTCCTGCAGAAGTGGGGGAGAGCCATGCTGGTGCTGATCACCCTTCGTGCTCCTGCACGTGCTGCTGGCCCTCTCTGCAGTGCAGCTTTGTCTGTGGAAAGCCCAGCCTGTACCTGGAAACACAAACTGAAACCCTGCTGGAACCAAAGCCCCAGTTAAGAGTTGTGGGTGACCTGCCCCTGCCCCCTCTCTCTCCCACATGTGTTTTAATCCAGGCTTAGGCGAGGTCATGCGCAGTGCTTGAGTTGCAGCACGATGCCAGGAGAAAAGGGAAAACTGGAGGAGTAAGGCTTTGGTGCCTGGGGTCTGATACACAGTGCAGAGCTGCAGGTCTGCATCCCAGCCAGAGTCCCAGTGCTAGCTGTTCTGCTCCTTCTTCCTCTTCACATGTACAATTCCTATCACACAAATGTCCATGGGTATGTTTACTCTTTCTTTTCCAGTTGGCCCCAACTGTGCAAAGAAATTTGTGTGCAAAACAAAAAAAGGTATTTTTGGCTTTTGCTTTTTGTAAAGATGAGGCACTTTGATTTGATCCTTTTTTTGAACTACACCACCCTTGGATCCTGGGCATAGTGTATTTTCATTTTTTACCTGCATGGCACCATGGCCTTTAGACCCCAGTCCTGTGACCAGCTGCAAGAAGATGCCTGGCTGCACTCTTGGAGCATCAGCTGCAAGCCTGACAATGTGATGCACCAGCTCTCTAACAAAAAGCCATATCAGCCTCTAAGGATGTAATTTTCCATTTCCTTTACTTCTGTTGCATTATATAGTTGTCATGCATCTTGAAAAGCAGGGATTACAGAATATATCCCTTAGAATTCTGTTTAATCCCTGCTGATAGGATTGCAAATATCTTATTGATTGGCCACGTCTGAGTCCAGGTGAACTGACAGCTCTCTCCAGTCACTGTGACAATACTGTGTAAAGAATATGGGGAGGAATTGTCCTTGCTACAGCTTAGGAGCCATCCCACTTGGTTAACTTCCATTCAAAGCTGTTATATGCTCATGAGAGAGCGTATTAGTTTCTGTGAGATGTTATTTTGATCTTATTTCGTGCGGTCTATTCATGAATGCACTGTTCACATCTTATAGACCATACTTTTCTGAGTCCCAGCTGAGGTACTGTGATATGGAATCACAAGCAACAGCATAGAAACTAGATCATAATCTCTTACCATTCATTTCTCATTGAGCAGCTTTCACAGGTCTAAAGATATTTTTTTCTTTCAGTATTTACCTACTTGAATTTTTCCTGTTGGACCCTTTATAGTACTTCTAAATCAAAATAGCACTATTGTGATAATGCAAATGTTTGTTTTTAAAAGCAGGTTCATTCCATGGAACTAAAACAACTCATTTGAAGAATGTGAATATTTTTTAAACTTAGGGAAGCATGGCTATATACTAAGAAAGCATGTTCACAAAAACCCCTCAGAGCTCAGTGTAAGTTGTGCCATTGGATAGAGCTGGGAGGTTTGAAAAACACATAGTGTCACGGGCTTTGTTTTATCAGTCTTCAGAGTAAATGGAATACAATCCAATTCTGGTTTTTAGCCATGGATTTCTTTTCTCACCGTTTAAATGGAATTTCAGCGGCACTGCAGTAAGCTGCTTGCCCTGTTTGAAGCCACATGGCAGTGGAAGGATGTTGCAGTGTTGGGAGCGCTTGCCTAGGACCTGGAAAACCATGATCCAGTTCCCTGCTTCTTCACAGACCTCCCATAACACGGCAGTCAGGTCTTTTAAGTCTATATCTCCAAGCATTTATATGCCTAACTCAGACACAAAATTAAGAAGGTGCTTAAGTGCTTGCTTGAAGATTTGGAGGCCAAGAACAGATAACACCTGTTCTGAAGAATCAGGTGAAGCCTTCTTGTTCTTCCAGAGCACTGCTCCACACGGAGCAGGTCAGAAGCCTTAGAGGGGATCTTCTTTCAAAGAAAATTCTTTACCTTTATTGGTAATGAAGTCTCATGGAAATGCCACCCACAGGAATCCAGAAGCTGTTGACTGAAACTGGATGATTTGTTGGTTTCAGAGCTGTCTGCACTGATTAGCAGGTGAAAATTAATTAGCACACAGCTTTGGTGATGACGGCAGGGAGGCTGAGGCTAGGAACAGATGGCTGTAAATGACCTAGTTACTGCTGCCTGAAAAGTCACACCTTTGGCTCTTGTGAAATGATCCTGCCCTGTTGTGAGCAGAAATTCAAATATGCTGCCTCTCCAGGGGGACTTAGATACCAAAGTTTGCTTTGTAATTGCATCTTAGGTCAGAGCTTGCATGTGGCTAACTCACATGGCTCAGCTAAAAAACAAAGGCACATTTATGAGGGTCATTCGGCCACTTGTCATCTTCTCCACTTCTTTTGACAAATGTTCTCTCACATTCACACAGTAGGTGCAGAAATAGCCAAAAAAAAATTATATTTGGGAAGGGAAATACAATTTCCAAAATGAGTCTTTTTGTAAAATTTTGTTGTCTTGGGAAACTTGGGAGGGAAAGAAAACCTCAACAATTTATATGAAATACAGGGATGATAAATGCATTAAGGATTGCCTTAAACATAGATGTTGCTGGAGAAGCTCCTATATAAGCACCTGACTTTTCCAAAAACCTTGTTTTCTTTGCTGGACCTTCCAGACCCAGTTCAGCAAAGCCCTTAAATCCATTCCTGAGCTCAGTCCATCAGATAGAGTACATCACATAGTCCCCAATATGCCCTGTATGTCTGAGGTTAGATTGGGATGCCATGCATCTTTAACCTGCTCTTTTAACCTGTTTTCTTATGGTTCTTGACAAATTTAGAGTTTCCTGCAGTGTGGTTGGCAATTTCAAAAGGTTTTTTTTCAGAAGCTGGTTTTTGTGTTTGCACAGAGGATTTGGTGTAGCTGAACCCAATCCTCTTTATCAACGTTTTAACTGAAAGTCTTAGGGCTTAGCTTTTTGTTAGCTTGCTGCTTAGCTTTTTCCTAAATCCACACACCCAGTGGGAATGTGTCATCTTGTACTATTTGGCTGCCTTCTATTGTGGGAGTTAAAACCAATTTGGTTTTGAACAAGAAGAAATTTTTCTATAAATAAGCATTTTTGTATGGGAAGCCAATTTCTCCGGCAAAACTCTGGGCAACAATCGAAGCAAAATAAAAATGCAAACTTGTCACACCAACATGCTTAATATCAAAGAAAAGATAGAGACAACATTAATTATACAATTGTTACCTATAGTGAAGCTAGAGTAACATCAGTTTCAGGCTAAAATTAGTCCACTCTCACCATTCCTAAGCACAAACCCTGTTAGTTTCTCACATTAGATCTTAGATACTGATGATTATAATCCTCAGATACTGCTCAATACCTTGTTCAGATATATTTTTCACTTTTTATGATTCCTGTGCTATGTGAGCAACAACTCATAGAAGCTGGACACAGAGTTAAGAATGATTTCATCTAAAGGCAGAGAAATAGACAGCAATAATGTACACGGAGGCAGGGGAACTATGTAAGTCCTGTAGTGAACACATTGTTGCTAAAGTTAAATAGCAAAAAAGGTTATAAAATTGTACTGGGGTGTGTTCAAAAATATGGTGTCAGTGATCCTCACAGTCTCAAAATTCACACAGAACTGCCCACTAAATTTAATTTCTAAATAGTCCTTTATCAGGGTCTTCATTTCAAATAACAGATAGAGGATTTAATTCTGAATTAGTCCATATTTCATTGTATGTATTTAATCATTCATTCTCAATGCTTACCCTGACAATTTGGGGTTTTTTTAAAACTCATGACCCTCTGGCATAAATGTAGGTAAGGCTGTGGAAAAACAAGTGTTAGTTGGTCTCTTTTTGTGAAAAAAGCTTGCATGAGTAACTACATAGGCATTTTAAATATAAAACACCATGGAGAACATATTGACTGTGACTGTGAAAGTCAATCACAGAGATAACTAACAGCTCTTGTCAAACATCTAAGGAGATTTGACTGTCTGTTTTTGTAACTTGTGCTATGAGTAGAGGCTAAAACATTTACTTGACAAAATACTATTCAAGTGTTTTTCTTGCGAAGAAAATACAGATCCAAACTTTAAAATTCCGAGGTTGCCTCTTGTTGTGAGACACCAGACAAATAATTTAATTCAGCCTTTCTCCAGCTCCACCATTTTGTCTGTAAGCTTGAGTGTACACCTACTCTTTAGGATGCTGTGTGGTTTTTAATTAGCCAGTCCAACAAGAACTATGAGATACTGGTGTGAAAAGTGCTGGCCATAAATGTGGAGAGCAGGATGACTGGCAGAAAATGAACTTGAATAGACCTTTGGTCACATAAATTTTTTAAAAAAATTTAAAAAATCTTCAACCTTTGACATCAAAATGACCTTAGAAATCAGCATCAAATCATTCTGTGGCAAAGCTTTCCTCTGTTGATGCCACACTACAGATTTCTAATCCTTATTCTGCCCTGGAGATTCTGTGTGTAGAGAAATGCTGATTATGCAAGAGGTTGATGGTGTGTAGCAATGCCCCAGGGGATGGGCTTGTGAGGGAACTTTGGCTCTCCAACTGTTTCTGGTAAGACTGAATAATTTTTATTTTTCAGCCCTTGCTTAATAGCAAGTGTCCAGGATGCCAAGAACCTCCTCCAAATATACCCTATTGGTACACATGTTATTCCAGGAAAAGTGTATGCATAATTGATAAAATGGAAGCATATTGTCAATCTTTTTGAGCCTCAGGTAATAGTATAAGCTGCAATATTGTAAATCACAGTGTTCAGGCCAAAAACTTCATTAAATAAGCAAGGTAAGAAAAGAAAGACAGAAAAATACTAATGATATCGTAGAAGAATAGTACCTCTCTTTTTTTTCCCCCTATGAAAAATATAATAGGGAGTTTTCTGTTATCTTGGACTTAAGTATATTTAGTTGACACAATATTTTTGAAAGTTTTCAATGCAGTATTTAATGTTGCTGGAGAAATGACACTTAATTCTTGTAGCTCAAGGCCAGAAACAGAAGTTGTATGTTCTATACCTTTTTGTCATCTTAGAGTCTGGGATAATGCTGAAATTCTGAATTAATATGCAAGGTATTTGGGGAGTAGTTGAAAACAACATTGTGTTCCACTGTTAGCTAGCTTGCTCTGATGCACCTTCTCTTTAGGTTCTTGCTTGTCTCAGGAAAAATAATATGCTTCCAGCTGGTAAATTTTTCATGTCATAGCAGGTGATGTTTAATCAATATACAGAACAGCCGTCCTGCTGCAGAATAAATAGATGGTTTTGAAAATTCCTTTTGGTAGATTAGGAATTCATCTTCACCCTGCTGATATAGTTAGGAAAAATAAAGGAGTTGCCTTGAAATCTGCTGGTGTTTGTGCCTGTGAGCTGTGGAAGGATTTCAGGCTCCCTGGATTCCCAGAGTGCTGGTGTATTGACACATCTGCAGTGATCTTGTGTGTCCTTCCCAGGGAGGAGAAGTTAAGCAGCCCTTTATTGGATAAAGCAGACTTCCTGCCTTGCATGCTCTGCAGGGAAAGGTAACTAAGAGGAGGCTAATGAATTTCAGATACAGTGCAGAGCAGCTGTCCCATAGCTCAGGTTACAAGCCTGAGCCATTGTTTTGTTTGAAGGAGTGTGAATAATTTACTTTTTTACCCACTCCATCAAGCTTCCTTTGCCAGGACTTAGTAGTTCTATTCCACTCTACAAAGTTGGATACCGGTGAAATGCCATGAATTCAAAGACAGGCTTTTCTCCCTTCCTTGAGGGAAGGACTGTGTGAGGAACACTGCTCTGCCATCATCACTGCTGTGTGTGAGTTGCTGTCCCTGCTGAGCTCACAAAGCCCCACCCAAAACACAGCAAGTCCATGTTCACTCTGTGGTGTCCATCGTTCCCACCAACTAGATCACAGGGTTTTCTAGCTCTTTCTGCCCCTGGGAGGGCCTCTGTGCTTCTGGCTTTTGTGAGAAGTCAGCCTTGCCCCCAAACTGATGTGTCACCCTTGTTGTCTCAGCAGTAGGTAACCTTAGCCTCTTGGTGCTAAACACCCAGCTCACAGATGAGCTGTGAGGATAATCTCACTGCTGATTGTTGGGATTGAGATTTATTCATCAGGGGATGACCAGTGTATGACAGCATCTCTTCATAATGTTCCTTAGGGGTTAGAAGTTTTTTCAGTTCCAGCATTCAACTGAAAAATGAGTAGTGGTGCTGAGAGTAGGACTTTGTTTCTTTAATTCCTTCTCTACTAAACCACTTTAGAATATTAATGAAATATTTTCAGGGGAAACAAAAATATGGAAAAATCTATTGAACTAGTTAATTATTCCAAAAGCCATGACAGTTGTTTGCAATTAAACTGTATAGAAATGATTTCAGCAGTAGATATTTCAATAGTTGATTGACCTGTTGCTCTAGGCACTCTAGAAATCCACATAAAGAGATGGTTTCTGCTCCAAGGTGATTTTAATTTAAATCAGCAGCAGGTAGAAAGAGACAGAGGTGGCTTGTGTCATACTGTAGGTCAGGCATGATACAGTCATAGGAGTCTGTGCTTTAAATCCTTGACCTGGGATTTTTCCTCCCAGTAAAGAAAATGCTTTTACCCCATTATTAATGGCCTTCTATATATATGTAGTAGCTATAGGCTGTTGCTTTGAAACACAAAACATCAGAGAAGCCCTCAAGGTGATGCAGTACTTGAAAAAATACCTTATCTTAAGCTTCTTAGGAAGATCTGATGCTGTAATTTGTAATTGATGTGTCTAAAAGTTATTGTTCATAGAGAACAGTCTTGCTCCATAAATATTGATGAAATATTGGAAGATAAACACTAGCAAAAGAAAACATTTCCTTGCTAGGAGGAGAAAAATGAGATAAGCTCTTAAAACACTTAAATAATGTTGGCATGTCTACAGCAGCACCTCTTTAATCTCATAAAGGTTATATCACTCTATCTGCCATCTGCATGGGTTTTATAATGCAGCTATGTGGCTCATGGCAACAGCCTTCCAATAGTCCCATGCTTATTAAAGTCTTCCATTTTGTTTTTATAAATTAACATTTCCTAAGGCCCTTATTTTTAAAAGGTGTATCAGTGTCAACCCACTTCTGCCTTCCAAAACTATTTTTAACTAGTTTCTGTCATTTTGAGGTTCAATTAAAATTTTAATGCAATATGGGAAAGCTTCATCCTGAAAGTGTTGAGGGGGAAAACAAAGTCTAAACCAGCGAGCCAAAGAGTTAAATGAAATACTTCTCATTTGCACACAGGTAGAAGTGTAGGAAGTGCTTTGAGTCCTTCAGTCAGTAACATATTAGGTTTCTAAGGATCTGTGCCTACAGCTTCATCCCAGTTAAATTCTCTTTCAGCAAGCAGCACTGCACACATTTTGGCATTTCACTATGTTTGAAACCTGTTGAAATCAATAAAAAGCCTGTCAGCTTTCTAAGATAGTACCCCCTCCTGTAATTTAATTCACTGAATAGTTAAAATATACCTCTGGATAAAAGAAGCCCTCAGAGAAATAAATGAGTATTTAATCTAATAACCACCAAGGAATTACGGTTATGCTTTTATATAGTTGCTTTTTTCTAAGTGGCTTTGAATTTGCACTTTGAAAATGAAAATTTACGTTGCACAAAATTTATATTGCCCTAGAGCACAAGCAACTTCACAAACATTTCTCTAGAATACGTTTTCTTCTTATTTTTTAGCCTTCTTTTCTTTCTGAATGGCTCTCTGGTTAGACTGATTGCAAGTTTCACACATAATTTGTGCCAGAACACAAAATTCTGCCAGCGTTGGCAGTATTTATGCATCTAGCACATTTATGTTGCTGTTTACACTTGGAAAGTCATAGCAGAATACTTCACCCCAATGGGGAGATTACATGGGATTTCAGCTATGATTGTGCAGCAAATCAGTTTTCTTGTGCCTCCTGCTGACCTGGGGGTGTTCCTTGTGCTACCAGCAACTGGATAATAATACATTTCCACAGCACCAGTTCTTACATATGAGGATGTTGCTCAAATGGCATCAGTCTAAGAAAGACTCAGGCAGAAATATCAAACTAATTTAGGGAGAGTGAGGAAAACAAAGCAGTGTCCTTGAGCTTCAGACTCTGTAGCCAGGTTTGTATTAGGTCCTTAGTGTATTTTTAGTGGAAACAGAGCATCAAAGGCAATCCTGGACCTTGGTATTTAAGAAGAGTTATGGGCATCTCACAAGTGCATGTATGTTGAAGGCAATTCCTCTTCCTAGGACAAGGTTTCTTTCAAAACAAGGTTTGTCATCTGCTGAAATATCAGCAGGCATTTGCATGCAATTAATTTCTTTCACTGTATAACTTCTTGCATGACTTGTATTTATTTAATATTGCTCCTTAAGTCCTGTTGGTACAGTTGATAAAGACCAAAGTCAGTGTAGTCATCACAACTCTGAGTCCAATGCAGAGGAGGCAACATGGATGCACAGCAGTTTATATATAGCACAGTGACAGTCTATATCAACAAACTTAAAGCAGCAATGCCTTCCAGTCCTACTAGAAAAGGCTTGAAAACACATTCTTGACTAATGCCAGTTGGAGGCCTCTCTTCATTCGATTCAAGTTTAAAAATTGATGCTGTTTTAGTGTGTAGCAGAATTAGATAAGGGAACTTTGAGTCAGCTTTTGCAAATGTGAAATTTTGCTCCCAGTTATCCTATTCCTGAGAAATCTGGACAGAATAGATTATATAGGATTGTGCTTCACTTCAGCAGATGGTGAGTTACATGGAACACACTTGGATCCTGAGAAAGGGTTGGTTAATTATAATGACTAGCCCAATTAAATTTAAGCATAGCATAAATGCCCTGTACAGCCTAACTATTATTTCTACCCATGAGGTTCCAGTCTGTGTATGAAACTTGAACAGTCATTAGGTTTTCATCTGGACCTTTAGTAAGACTTATGTACATTTCCATACTTCCCTGACTATGTGCCAAGGGTCTTGTGTACCTTTATCTGCAGTTACTAATTGAAGTGTCATGCAGACATCAAAAATGTGTATTATTCCTACATTACACCAGAGCATCACATTTTACCTAAAAATGAGCACTGTGGGGTTATATACTGATTCCCTTTTAAATATTTAGCTCATTCTCATACCTTTGGTCTCAAGAAGACTAGAAATTCAAAGTAAAGGCTTTAAAATACTTTTGAATTAGCATTTCAAGCCTGTAATGCCTTATGCTTCAAGAACTAGTACAAAAGTCAAAGAAAAAAACCAGGGAAAATGGCAATTAATCTGTCCTAACAACTGCAAAGGATGTTACCAACGATACAGATATTAAAGCCATTGCTAGATAAAAGCTTTATGTAATTAAAACATATGGCTGGTATTAACTGAAAGAGGGACAGGAAATTGAGCATTAAAATTGACTCTGCCCTTAGTTCAGTGTATCTTTGGGGGAGGGCAAAGTGCTATGAGTGAAAGGGTGACAACAATTTTATCTTTGAATGTCCTGGGTTTTGTCAGCTATTATTGCAACCTGCATGTTTAAGTGTTAAAAAGACTCTGAAGAATTATGAAACCTGATGAATGCCTCTCAAAAAGCTAGACTGTATCTAGATGCTAAATTCTTCAGTGTAAAGATTCCACCTTCTATAATTTTTGCAGTAAAAAGAACAGTTTTGGCTTTTAGAGAAATGATTGTTTAAATATAACATGTAATGGTAGTCAGTGGAAATTTCCATTCTTTCAGTTTTATTTTTGAAAGGCTGTATCCCAGAAAGCTAATTTCTGGAAGCATTTTCACAATCCTGTTTAAGCAGAAGTGCTGGGTTGCCTTTTAAGAGTGCCTAGCAGATTAGTTTTTTCTGACAGAGTATATAGAACTAGTTTCTTTTATACTCAGTGAGGAGTTTACTCTGTTTGTGGCTTGCTTGATATAATAATGTGATGACCTTTTTCTTCTGCCTTTATTTGTGTTGGTTTTTAACCAGTGTTTAATGGGAATAACTGTATCTTTTACTTTACTGTCCATACAAAATAATGACAAATTGTAATCTCAAATCCTTTACTGTCCTTACATGTAGTGTGAGCTGCAAATTACTTTTATAAGTAGGAACCTCTAGGCAGTTTATAAAGTTGCCTTATTAAAAATTCAGAAGGGTAAACAATGATCTGATATTATTTGAACCTTTGGCTTCTCAAATGATTAATGACCACATTCCTTCTGTAAATAAATACAAAGGTTTGCAAACAAATGCATCAAAAAGGATCCAGTTCTGTAAGGTTTTGCAGAGGTGGTCCCCCTTAGTGATCAGTGTGGGTAGTAGCTATTGTCTATTCACATGAATTCATAAAGCCTGGCTATCTCATTATTTTAGATAGACACATTTCTGCCAGTCTGAGATTGCATTTCTATGGTCTTACCATTCTGGAAAGTATGCAATATCTTTGCAATCAATTTAATATCTTTTTTGGCCTAATTTAAGATGACCATATAAAGTGAACACTCAAGCAATGAGGTTTTTTTTCTCAGTGGGATTGTGTGAAAAGCTGAAACCGAACTTTCTGGTGATTCCTTTTCTTCTGTTTTGCTTATTGCTGAATGGTGCTAAACCCTAATTTGGTATTCCAGGACATGAAGGCATCCTTCTTTCAAAAGGGAATACGTCTCTGAACCTTGAAAGTATATTAACCAAAATAGATGTATTTTTCAGGCTTCCTTTAACCTCTGATAGCAGAGTATATTCTCCTGCTTTTTGCATGTTTGGTTTTTTTTTTCCCCTTATGTTCTCTTCTGTGGCCCAGTTAACATGGAAGCTTACATCCCTGGGGAGCAGTCAACCTGTAACTAACTAGTAACAAAGTAGTGTTTGAAATTTAATAAGCAAATTGCTATTTTAGAATTCAATAGAATTTATTTACAGCTGATCATGTATGTTCAATGTCATGTGCCACCATTTTTCAGTTTCAGAGGTAACAGCCCACTTAGATGAAAGGGAAAAACCACTCCTTGAGTAACCATCTCAGAACCTTGATGCAGGTAGGCACCTCATCCCCCTGTAGTTTGTAGGTCACATTTTCAAGTCAAGCAGTCTGAATTAGAAAGCCCGGTCTCATTAAGTATTAGAGGCCCAGTATGCTCATTTCCATAAGCTCAAAATCCCTAAAATTTGTAAAACTACCTGAACGAAGGCTGGGATTCTTGAGTAAATTCAGAAAATAGGTCATTTTCCAACAGCATCTAATGTTCAGGTCTCTGCCAATGAAGATGGTTCTTGGCATACTCTGTGTGTACCTTTTCTGATACCATACCCTGGATACCCTCAGCATTGTGGTTATTGACTTATAATAGTAAAGAGACAGAGCAGTTGAAACAAAGCAAGTATTTATGCTTCAAAATTAACTATCCTTGGATATTTAGGATTACAGTACAAACAACATGGCCACCTGGATTTAATATGTTTCATTTATCAGCTGAAATTCAAAAATGAAAGTGAATTTACTGCACCTGAATGGCCCCAGTAAAAATGCCCAGAGCTCTGGGTGATGTCTGCGGAAGTGGCACAGTGTAAATAACAACAATTGCTCCCACTTTTACAGAGGTAGCACATCCATTGGGTGCTAACACGGTCCTTTCTTCTGGGTCCTTCATTCCTGTATCGATATCACGTGGGAGGATTCGCTACCTGGGCGTTCTGGCCCAAGATTTCATGTAATTAAATATTATTATTCAAGTGTTGTCTAACACCAATTCCCGTTTTGATTAACCGTTATCAGACAAGTCTGAATCATCATTTGCTGGACAGGGCTGACTCTTGTTGACTGCAAGTCTCTTTTCCATGAACTAGCCTTCCTGCTCTGGTAAGAGTATTTGTTATGTTTGTTATTGGCTCTTGTGCAGTCTTCTGTTAAAGACTGAGATTTATCTCTGCTGTTGTCTCTCTCTTCCTTCCCTCCTTTCCTCCTTCCCTCCTTACAGAAAAATCCGTAAGAAGTTCACCAGGTCACAGCTGAAAAGAGCTTCCAGAACACCTTGTTCTCCGATCATTGCAAAGACAAAGTCCCTCATGAACAATAGGCAGGCCCGAGCAGAGCCAGGACCCATCATACACTGAAGATATAACAGCATCAGCACCATAATAATGTCAAAATCATGTTTAATTGTGAATGCAGACATAACAGGACTTCCCACATCTCTGAGACAGAAACGCTGTGTGGACATATTGTGGCCGGGTTCTGTGTTCTGGGCAGGATCCAACAGCAGCCCTTGTTTTCCCTCGTCTCTGCAAGGGCTCCTCCTGGTTCCCTGTACAGGCCTGCCCCGGATTCCCTCCGTTCCCAGACAACAGTGCTGGCTGGTTAGGGAGGGGCTGCTTGCACTGGTCCCACTGAATGGATGCAGAGTCCACCCATCGCATTTGTCTATGCCTTCTTGTGGCACAACAAAAAATATGCAGCTTTCAAAACCATTGCAGTGTCTTCAAAATGGGATTTAGCCTTGAGGTGTTGCATTTTCAAACAGAACTGCGAACTTAGAGTGTTCGTATTTTTCAGTATTGGCTTGAGTCACCTTGGGTTTGATTTTCTATACTGAATGTCCACAAGGACAAGTTATTGTTCAGCAGTTCTGAAACTTAGACTGAATTAGGAAATGTCCATAATTAGTGTCCAATTTTGAAAATGTTGGCCATATTAGCTTTGTTTAAAATCCTGGAAAGTATTATTCGTGACAGTAAATATCCAGCCGGACTAGGTGCATGTGTAGGAACTGGTCCCATTGTCTCTGTATTTGAAAGCATCTGCCTATTTCTTTGGGTATTTTTTGCATTTCTTGAAGCCTATTCTGAATAGTGAAAACCAGCAGAACACCATTCCCAGAAGACATGAAGAAACAGATTATTTCCTATTAGTAATGTCTCTCCACAAATTAATTTCTACATTTTTATATGTCTGGATAAAGAGGTCTTGCAGAATGCTTTGAATTCATAAATGTAAGGCTACAGATGGATACTTACCATGGAGAGATGATGTGCCTTGTGAAACTTCTTGTAGGAAACTGTCAGTCTCCCTGAAGGTGGGAATGGCAACAGAGGCAGGTCTTTTATTTCTACTCAGGTACTTACAGGTGAACAATCTCTGCCCTACTTTGAAATCCAGAGAAATCCAGTGTGGAGCACTGCTGTGTGAACCTAGTTGGGATATATCAATCATCTGAGGCAAGTTGTCCTTCAATAGGTTTGGATTCCATATGGCTTTTAAAGATGTGGTCAGACACTGAACCCGTCATAGCAAACTGAGATGAGCTTCAAGACTTTTTTTTTTTCCTCTCCGTTTACTAGATAGCTCCAACAGCATAGTACAGATGTGAGGTTTTCATCCAGTTGTGGGCATGCACCCAGCTTTGTGGTTGGAAAGACAAGGATGTAAGTGACATCTCATACTTCTGGGTGATCCCCCCAAAATTATTTCCCCCCATGCATTTTATTGTTTTGGTCTGAAAGAGCATCCGTGATCTCAGCCTAAAACTAGCCATACTCTCCATGTAGAATTTTGAGCTCCCAAGACAGTGACCCAGATGCTTCCTCAAAGAAGAGAGCACTCTGACCTCTTGAAGGGACTTGCTGATGATTTTCCATAACGATGGATCCAGGTCTTGTCCACTTGTCCTTCACCAGCAAGAAAAGGGTGGATATGAAGAGAAGCTGATGACAGTGCTTGCTCCCAGTGCCCTGAACATTTTAGTGAATGTCATTGATTCAGACTCAGTTGGAGAAGACCTGGTACTCATCTACCTACAGTGCTTTCCAGTAGCCACTGAGATGTGCAGCTCTAGGAGTCTTCTAGGCGCCGGATCTGCATTTTCCTCTAAACAGGAGGGCTTTTTATCAGATAGCTGAGTGGAGACAACCTACTCTTATTAGTAAGAATTGCCTTTATTAACTGCAACATATGGAAACACCCTCTGTATAATAGCTTCCTCATCCATTAGAGTAAAGGGAACATGATTATTCAGCAATCTGTTTGACTGAAAGTATGAAAAACATGAACATAACGAGCTTTGTCTCCCTCAGACATCACTGAAATCACACACAGCAGACTCATTTTCAAAGTGTTGTTAGCTGTAAGGTGGTAGATTTTTTTACCCTGCCTTATTAAGCTTGTACTCAAATGATTTCTTTTAGTCAGTGTGCTCCAGTGTCTAGACAGTATTTTGTAGAATCTCTGTGTGTTCCTGCTTTTGACAAAAGTGTTAGTATCTGTAATAGTCTGATGTGAAGTCATTTTTTCTTCTTTCCCTCTGAGGAGAGAGAGACTGGTAACACAGCTCCCTGTCAGCAGCCAGCTGCCTGATACCGTTATCTTTTGCATCAAATAGCCAAGGTAAGGAAGAATCCTTTGCAGCTCCAAGCTGAGGTGCTTCCTCTGGATACACTGGGTATAATGTTCCACCTCTGCCCAGCAGAGCATTCCCTAGGCTGCAACAGCCCAGCCTTGGGGTGGGTAAGGCATGGAGGAGACTGCTACCTGGAACAACTTCTGCTCTGTCCCTCATCTGTCCTGCATGCAGCTGCAGGGAGACATCCTCTCTCCTACACTGCACACAGTGCACAGAGAAACTGCACACCTGGTGCTGCACCTTAGTTTTTACCTGCTCTCTCCTCATCTTCATCTGTCCCTCAAGATGTTCTCCAGAGATGGATGCAGGATTTACCTGTGAATTTTGACTGAGAGCGTGGATGGAAGATGTGCTCAAGTTGTGTTCCTCCTGCTGGGTTTGGGCGTAACGATTTAAAATTTGTAGGAATTGCGAAACTCCTCATCACGATATCATGCAATGCCATGCTTTCTGTTGAGTTAAAATATTTTTCACTGGCTGTGAGCGAAGATGACACATTCCTCTGTAAGCTGAAACAGTATATCCACAACAAATCAGAGCTCTGTACTTCTTTATCAATCTTTCCAAGTTACTTATTTTAAAACCAGCCAACATATATCAGTCATCAACAATGACACTGAGTATAAACATGAACCTTGTAAGCAAGGACAAGAAGTTTGGTACTTGCCATGATATGAGAGAATCAAGGCAGCAACAGCGCTGCATTTACAATGTGATTTATTTTTCTCTTAGCTAAATAAGAAATCCTTCTGAAAATTTGCCTCTCCGCTTACAAATATGGGGCTAAAAAAACATGTAAAATGCACAATCTCCAGAGGCCTCATACAGAAAGTAGGAGGATTGGTTTAATGTTTAAAATGTCTATGTTGCCATTTTCAACTATATAGCTGCTCTGCTTCCTTGAAATATTGTGTATACTGTTTTCAGATTATTTTGTAAAGGCCCCGACTTAGTGGTGGAGGTTTTGATTCTGTAGGATGGCAAAGAATGTTTTAAAGTACTTGAGATTGCCTGAAATGTGTTGGTCCTATGAAAACATCTTTGAAACCAGTGTTTTGATTAAAGGCAAAAATAGCCTTCGTTTCTGCAGTCCAAGCCTTGCAGCATATTATGAAAAACTGGGAATTGGAAGTGAAATGTAGAACAAACAAGGAGTAGAAATGGTGAAATGGAGCCTGCACTTACATAATGTGCACTTTTTTAGTAATCTAAAGTAAGATTTATTTTTTTTAATAAATATAATTTCAACAGAGATACTTTCGTAATTATGAAGGCTTAAATAAAATGGAATGGCTGCACAGTAGTTTCTGATATAGTCACAATATAACACGCCACAGCCTTTTGCAGAGAACAATTATAGTCCTTCAGAAATACTATATTACTGGACACAGCGTCTGTATGTATATGTACTGCTATGGTAATGGAATTGTTAGAGTCCTTTGGAAATTTCAGCAAAGTAATATTCATTTTTCATTTTCTTTTGAAGCTTCTTTATATAAACCTGTGTCTTCACAAGCCAGAGGGGTTGTCAAAAGATCTGAGTTTATATAACTGCATAGTGGATTTTTTTGGAGTAAGTCAGGACTTTTTTATTCAAATGTTGCTTGTTGAGGGAGGAAACCTAATTTTGGAATACATGGGGTTTGGATAAGAGTTTTGAGGTTGTACTATATAGTGATCAACAAATTTGCAGAATATGCTCCTGTTGCTCATAAAGATTTAACAGTTGGTATTGAAACACTGTATTGATTAAATAAAAAAAGTAAAAATTAAAGAGTTGTCTTTTAAAATTTCTGCTCTTTAGACTAAAAGTGAATTTCTCAATGGAATGGTAAAACTGGGAAGCTCAGTGTTGGGTGTTTGAGAATGTGGAGCACCTTAGAATGAAACAGTACTATTGGATTTGCATTAAAGTGTCTTTGTGTACAAACTCTGTGGCTCTTGGCCCTTTTTGCAGGAAACTAAATTTCCACATCTACAGTAGGCTATTGAATGGTCAAAAAACTGAAGATTGGTGAACTACATGAGAGCTTAAAAGAGAAGTAGGTAACAAGGGGATGAGGAGAGAAGACTCAGAAGTTGGGGAAAGTGAGACATGAGGTATTGGTCCTTACACTGGAACACCAGAGGGCTGCTTGGGATTGAACTGAAATCTAGGCAAGAGGACTCCTAGTCCACAAAAGCAATACTAGAAGCTACAGCACATTCAGTCTCCAGTGAACTGGCCCATCTAAACTTCTCAGGTTGGTATTAGTGTCAAAAATCTTTGTATCTTCATTTGGTAGCACCTGGAACTGGTGGCTTCTATGTAAATATGGAACATTATCTGAGTCCTCTTCTTTAATGGCATCTAAGCTAATTTCTGCAAATTAATGGAATTTTTTTTCCAGAGGAGAATCATATAAAGGTCTTCTGAACAGAAGTAAGGACTGCTGCTTCACAGGTTTGTTCAAGGCAACTGTTTCCATCCCCTAATTCCCCAGTCTGTCCTGAGGATTGCAGGATGCTTGGTCCACAGGCTAAATATTGTTTCAGATGTTTGTTTTAGAATGGATTATCTTTTCCTCCTTCCCTTCCCTCCACCTCCTCCCCCAAAAACATCTTTGTAGATCCTAGTAGAAGAGCTCAAGTTCTTCTGTGGTGTTTGGATTTAATAGGCAAGATGAGTTGTATTTACTGGTCCTTCTGGGTGTGAAGCATTGGTATTGTGGAGGGGATCATCTCTGGAAGCAGTCCTTTGCTGAGGAACTGGGAACCTCTTCAGGCAGGCTTGGACAGGCTCATAAGGAATCTCAGTAAATAGGAGGAGGTCCAAGGGACTAATTGCTTTCAAAGTATGGCTGGACAGCCTCTCCCATGCCTGGTTGAAATAGGTACCTAAGGGATAGCTTTGGTCTCCCAGTTCTTTGGTGCACTGCGAGGTTATTGATCACACATACAAAGCCTCAGCAATAAAAGGACATAAAATGTTTTTTCTTTCCTTTGCACTAGCAGTCAGAAAAAAAGAAAAAATATATCTTAAAAACCACCCCTGCAATAAAAACCAACCAAACAAACAAAACACAAAAGAATAACACCACCAAAAAATCCATGGCTCTGCTGTCTACTTGAAAGCAGAAATTATTGGAGAGGGCATTTTGCTAAGAGCTGAGTTTTGTTTTGGTCCTTGATATATGCAGAACTTTCGTAAACCACTGTAAATAGAGAAAGCTTTTCTGTGAGGCTGGTCTGACATGGTGACACTTTTCCACTGTTTCAGATACATCCTGGTTGCTTTACAAAAAAAGGTAAAATGCAGTTGATGCATGAGTGTTACCAAAGTAGCATAAAAATCCTGCGTGAGCTTTAGGGCACTGTTCTATTACAGCCACTCGTTACTGCTGTGGCAAGGCCAAAGGTTCTTCAAATATACATTATTTGTGTACACATTAAAGTGTGCTCCTTATAAGCTAAGCAGGGGGATCTTTATGGAAATTAAAATTCATTATTACTCATTTAAATGATGATGAAACCTAGATGCCAGGCCAAAGAACTCTCTGTGGCCAATAATATCTAAGATACACACTCAAATCAAAGTCTACTTTGTATAGCTGGGATGCTCCTTAAGGATTAAAATTGGCACTGATATTGTAAGAACATTTGTTTTTTGATGGCTTAATGGAGTTTTTTAAGGAAGAGAATCACCTTCAGGAAATAGATCTTGATCTGTACTGCTTTGGGTAATATAATTGGAAGCAAAGGTTCAGAGCCAGATTTTGATGTTGATTCTCTTCTTTACCAAGTTGTCAGTTCATGACTGCAGAATTTCCTCACCAAAACTAAGTCCCAGTGAGTCTGGAGGAACATGGCAACTCTCTAATTTATTTGCAGGGATTTTTTTCCCCTGCTGGCTAGCTATATTATTACTTTGGATTTTTTCTCCTCGGTAATCTGGATCAATACTTTTATTAGTGTGGAGGAGGCAGTTCATATCACCTTTGGGGTAAAAAAAAGTGGCTCTTTTTGTAGTTTATGTTGCTTAGGCACATAAAAATCCATTTTGTATAATAATAGCAAAAAAAAAAAAATCACAGGCATTTGTGGGAAGCTAAGAAGTGAGTAAAGAGTATACAACATTAAACTAGCAGGATATAGCAGACTAGGACACTGAATGTGATTTTCTTTTGTTACATGGGTACAACTGTTCATGACAGAAGGATCATCCATTCAATGTGTCCTTTCTGTTACTGTTCTGTTACTGACACTGCACTTGCTTTTCTTGTATTCATCAAACTCCTCCATTGTGCTGTCTGCTCTGCCCAGTCATCACTGGCAAAATGAACTCCAACTTTTCAACAAGATAAGTTACTGGGGCAGATGCAATGAAGTTTTAAAGACTATAATATTGATGAAGGGCTCTATATGTTTTTACTTTCCTTCAGTCTTGATTTCCTTTGGAATTTTAATCTTTTTATCAGGCAGTGAATCTAAGAAGAGTTACACTGAATGCCTTTGATCCTTAGGATATGCATTTATTCTATAGTAAGATAGTTATGTGGCACAGTCTGCTTGCAGGAGCCTGACTCAATCCCAGCTGTTAGATAATCCTGCCACATTGTTTATTTTCTGTATTAGTGACAGTAAGCCCAGTATTGATTGGCTTTTCCAAGCAGACCAGGCTCCATCCTGTCCTTTGTACATGCACAGTTCAGGCATGGTTAAGGATTTTCTCCTTTTTTTTATGGTCTCTGCTTGCTTTCCTGTTTCTTGTACATGTTCAGAAGAAAGGAAAGCCTGATGATGCTCCCCTTCCCAGGTGTGTGGGTTTGGCTCAGTTGCTGCTGAGTTCCTGGGAGAAGGAAAGGTTGGATCACTGCTAGTTGTCCCTTAGCACACAGACTATCCTGGGCGCTACAGACCACTCTGATTCTTCTTCCTCTGGAGTTCTAAGTGTGGGGACAGCCTGGCAGGCTGGTGCTGCTGTCACACATAGCAGGAGAGTGTCTTACTCTGTGGCTAAAGAAAGCTCCCTGGCACTGCTGCTCTTTGGAGTATAACAAGTGGCCCAGAGTGGCTGAACCCCCTAGAGATGCTCCCATTCCACTGCTGCATAAGTGGAACACACTGCCAGCCCTCTTATTTAATAGTATATTTGGATCCCAATGGTGTATTTGGATCCACTCCCCTTCTAAGTTGCTTCATTGATGCTCAGGCACCCTAAGCCTGCCATATTATGTTTTCTTTGCTTTGTTGAACCCTAATCTCTATGGATTTTAACTCATGTTTCAGAATGATGTCAAGGAATATTATAATCAAGATGCTATAAACATCTAGAAATATTTGCTCCCTCACCTCTTCGTTTTTCAATTTAAGACCATTTTTTTTCCATTATGGTTTCCTTTTCACCTTTCTTTCTGTTGGTCTTTCATTTACTGATAATCAGACCTTATTTTAAATTTCATAGTCTTCAAAATAAAATATTTATACCTATTGGGGTGAATGCAGCAAACATCTGATGTGGGTTTACAGCTCAATAAGCCTAGACGGTGTACTGGCCAAATTGTCAGAACTCAAATCCAGATAAATATTTTAAACCTGCTGAGTTTCTTGGCTATTTGGGTCTAGTGGTTTTGTATTTTCCCCTTCCAAAAATGGAGGCTTGCTTCAGATTTGCAATGTCAAGATGTCTGGCTTTTTTTTAGAGGAGCTCTGCTCTAGGGTTTGGCTCAACTGCACCTATTGCACATTCCTTGGCAGCCTGTAATTACACTGACTGCTTAAATGCTGAGTAGCTTTCTTCTGTTTACTGCTCATATGGATTAAATGTGCAAGATTTCAATAGAAGAATATAAATGAAGTGACTGCCTAGCTCTGGATTTTCTCCATCTTCCCTTGATGCACTAACAAGAATCAATTGCAGTTGCTTATTATTTTTAAATAGCAGTTAATTTGAGAAAATCTGATTCACTAGCTCTTTTCATTTTGCTGATTTGATTTCAGCCTTCTGCCCATCTGGGCCAACCTACGTGTACTCTTCAAAATCCAGTGCTTAAACTCACTGGTGCACATAACCAAAGGCAGACATTCAGCCTAACAACCCAGTGTCTGCAGCAGTGTACTCCAACCCTCTGCTTTCTTATTGCTGAAATCCTAAAATGAGAGAGGAGGCTTTACTTTGCAATTAATTCTCTGTTGTGCCTGAAAGAGAATCAGAGTGATTATAGAAAAATAACTCCTCCTTATCCATTCAGTTCTCTGCGTGTTCAGATGTGGTGATGGTATCTCAGACTGTGGAGTTGCATAGTCACAGAAATGGTTTCCTGAGCAGATGAGTTTTTTCTGCCTGGGGATGCTCTGGGGCAACCCCATGCTCACCATAGGAACTGTAGAATTAATCTCTGTGAAGTCATGAGGATTTCTAGAAATGGCCTTCTGCTGCATCTGTGCAAATCCCCTTGACAGCAATAAAGAATCCTGAAGAAGAATTGTAGGCTAAGCTGTAAGCTCTTTAGGTTAGGGCTAATATCCTCCTGTAATTGTTTAAAAATGCTGTTTAGATTTATAGCCTCATGGCAATGTCTGGGATGAAAAAAAAAAGATTATTCAGGAGCTGGTAGTGTATACAGGGTCTGTATTTAGACAGATGCAGCAGTGGATGTCACTGGTTTCTACAGAGGATGTGTGCTGTTATCTGATGTGAGGAAGAAAAAGATGTATTCTTTTTCTCTGAATAAAGGGCTGGGTTTCTAGTTCCTAATGGTCTCCCCACGTTGAAATCCATGGTGATTTCTGTTCACAATTTTTTAAATGCTTTTTGTTTCATGGCAAAAAAAGATGGGCTAATACACTGTAAATACAGGGTGGTTGTGTGTGATGAAACATTGCTTTTTTCATTATATACACACAGGGAAGTTGAAATGTTATTTGTAGAGGATAAAGGTGAACTTTGCTCATGATTTTATGAACTTCTTTATTGCACAGTCCTCTTTGTGCAAACAGCACTTGACACTCTCTTACCTTTTGTTATTTCCAGCAGATTGAAGTCATTTGTTTTTTAATGTTGATCTGTGACAGAGCAGCAGGTGTTGGATAAAAGGAATCAAAATCACTTTTGGCTTTTGTGATCAAATATTTAGGGGGATTTGAAAAGTACTGTAAAATTCAATTAGTTTTGCTTCCTACGTCCTTTTCTCCTAGACAACTGATCAGCAATTCTGGAATAATTTGTCATGATTTTTCCAAAAGTGGAGCTGGTATCTGGTCTGGGCTAAGCCTTTTAGCCCAGTTGGTTTTGCTGGGCTTGGTGTTCACTTTGCAAACTGCCATGCTGGCTGAAGATGTCACCCTGAAACAGCTGCTTGCTACTAATTCACTGCTGAAAATTTCTGCCCTCTCTCAGCAGAGAGAATAGATGCACTGCTGTTTGCTTCAAAGTTAGATTGAAAATTAGGCTTAACTCTGTGGTTTTGAAATGAGAGAACAAGGATTCAAGTAAATCCACTACCAACAAGAGAGGGGAGTAGGGAAAACCTCTGATGGCCATGGAAGAAAAATAGCCTAGGTCAGAAGCATCTGCAGCTGCACAGCCAGATCTGCAAGTGGCCATCTGTCTGCAGCCCAAGTCAGCCTCTGGGTTTGCCCAAGGAGTTACCAACCCTGCAGAAATAAATAACATTCCATGAAAAGCTATTAAGGTATTGAAAAAGTAGAAAATATCTCAAATTAATCAATGCAATGTCATCAGCCAGGTACAAGCACCTGGATATTTCTGGTTAGTTCATGGTCTGCATGCCTGTGGCCAGTTCAGCACTGCTGTCAGTGTCTGCTCCTCACCAGTTTTGCGTTCTCACCTGTGTCTGTGACCACTTTTGTTCCAGCATTGCCAGTTCAGGAGGGTCTGTCAGGACTGGACACCTATTGAACAGTGTCAGAGTCTGAATTGCTGAGTCCTTTCTCTCTGCACTACTTGAAAAGAGCCTGATTTTCTCAAAACTCAGACTGTGGTTAGGATAAAGGTCAGTGACTTGGTACACTTGGTACAGCTTGCTTGAAATGTCAAGAAGTATGATAATTTTTCCACAAACTAATAGGATAATCCAATATGATCACTGAGGAAGAAATAATTCTGTTTTCAAATGTTTCCACAAACTCAGTATTGTCATGAACACAGCTACTGAATTTCTGATGGCTGGTGAAGTGCATTTCCATGGTGTTTGGAGCTGTGTACACATATTCAGGTAATTCATTCCCTTCTCAGTAATGTAGGATGCTATAAATCACAGCAAAATTTTCATAAATATGCAAGTAAAACTCAGGAGTGATTGTGAACAGAGTCAGCAAAAAGACAGTTTTAGTAAAATGATCAGCAGTCAGGAAGAGGCTCAGGTGAGTAGTCAGTTTTCCCTGATTTCTGGATATAAGTATGTTAATGTATTTTGCTAATCTCATGAAAAGTCTGTTGAAGTTGCCATTCATTTTTTAACTTGAGCACCATCTAGTGTGCATGATAAAAATAATTTAAAAAGTAAATTTAAGGCCAGATCATTATGGCACTTAGGAGTGGAAGTGCTGGCATATTTTTAATGTCAAGAGGAAGAAAAGCACATCAGAGCTTACATCCTGCTAAATTTCAGTAAATCAAGCTTCAGGTGACATTCTTGGGAGCCCACTCTGCCTTTTAACTTGTGCTTCACTTAATCACTTGCTTGCACTTAAAATAAATGCAAGAAATGAAACACACAAAAATAAGTTTATTTATTGGCAAGCAGGTTAAAAATAAAAAACCTCAGACAACAACTGTTTATTTTCTAAATACAAACATATATTTCTATAGTCATGCAAATATAAATGCTGAAAGCTGATACTGCCTGCTCCACCAAACCCCTGGCTTTCAGCTAAATAGGTCTTGGCAGATATTCTCTAGATCTATCAGGCTTTGAAGACGGTCAGAGATGAGTCTCTCCTGCATGCCTGGATCAGTGTGAGTGCATTTAAGAAAAGTTCAGTGTGCTTCAGGTTTTCCTGCTAGCATTCTTGGTGCAGCCCGTGCCCATGGTGTGTTTTGGGAGCAGCCCAGCTGCCAGTGCCATTGCTAAGGAAGATCATTCTGCTCTTTGCAGTACATTTGGTTTGCACCTATACATGGAGATCCCTCTGACAGCAACTTCTGCTCTTGTTCTGATCACCTCACATTCCCCCATATAACAAGATTAAGAGCTGCTGCTGGAGGAGCATTACTCACCCATCAGTCTTTACTCCATCACCAGTCACAGCTCTGCCCTTGCTACAGGAGTTCCTGTGATGAGGGAAAGATTTCTGGCTCTCATGAGTTCTTCTGGCTTCTGAGTAGTTTTAAAATTAGAGGAGATCAAAACTTACCGTTAGATTTTTCTTTAAAAAGCTTATGATTTGTGCATCAAGTGAGAGATTCTTTTGGAAAATGGGAGGCAAAGGAATGGGATGTTACCAAGATTTTTTAAAATTTTGAGCATCTACTGATTTTTTGCTGCCATTATTTTGTGAAAAAAAAGGCTGCTTAGGCATGCAAGCTAGTATTTTAATCCCAGGAATGACAGCCAAAGCTGGTAGAACAATACCTAGAGAATCAAGTTTTCTTGTTAAGACTAAGACAAGGAAAAAAACTCATTTGGGGCATTTCTCTTTCTCAGTTGAAACAAGTCTCTGGGAATATACATCCCTGGCCAGCTGTGCTCTGGCAAATTT
Source organism: Fringilla coelebs (assembly GCF_963513975.1). NCBI lineage: Eukaryota > Metazoa > Chordata > Aves > Passeriformes > Fringillidae > Fringilla > Fringilla coelebs. The sequence goes on along the minus strand of NC_140030.1, from coordinate 90,277,230 downwards.
AAGAGCTCCTTGCTCCTATAATGTTTCTATGAGACTTGTCTCTAAGCTGACATAATTCAGATCAATAGTTTCAAATTTTAAAGCTTAATAGCTGTATCTGGATGAAGCTTTTGAACTTGACCCATCATTTGCTGACTTGCAACCCAGACACAGGGTCTCTAGTGCAGCACAGACTGCAAATTTTCACCAAAGCCACACATCAAATGAATTCTCAGAATAAATTGTTCATATAATAAGTGATAACAGCTGCATTGTGGTGAGTCACCCCACTGCACACTGGGGTTGTAAACTGCTCATCACCTTGTGTGTGTGAGGGAGTTGTGAGCCCTACGATCTAGAGAACACATTAGTAAACTCAACAATTTTTCTTTGAATTATGCTAAGACTCTGAAGTGTTGGGAAACCTCTTAAGGCAGAGAGAGTTTTCCCTTTCTAGCCAGTTGTTGCATTCCAAGAGTGAAATGCCAAATGGAAAATAAACTGAGCTAGGAAGAAAGGAGTGCCTCAGTGTATGATAAAAAATTTTTGAAGTTAGATCCCCTTCTGTCATTAGTGTTTACTGTTGGGTAATTTTATGACATTTATTTCTGCTTGGATTGTAATATCAATATTGTTGAATGATTCATAATAGACTAATTCAGTTTTTCTTTTGGAAAGGGTAATCTTGCCACAAACCAGATGTTGTGTCTGATCTGATTTTTTAAATTGATGACAAAAGCACACACAAATGTGTACTTTGTCAGGCTCTTAAAAAGGGACAGGAAATGCTTATTTTCCCTTAAGTGGAACTGTGTGGAAGAGAGCAGCAGTAAATTGATTAATAAGGACTGTGAAATGATAAGTCTTCCTCTCCCCTCCTGCCCCCCAACAAATCAAAGGACTTGCAGTCTCCTCTATCACTAAGATATGATTCCTATTCCAATCTTATCAAAGTTAAGGTGGAGCTGTTGCTCTCTGGCATGCAGCATGGAAAATACCACCAAGCTAAGAATGAAGCACATGGTTCTAGCACTACTGGAATTGGTTTGCTCACCTGAACCACACAACACAGAGCATTTGGTGGTTCTGTCTCTTAGAAAGCTCTGCTTCAGTGGTTCTCCATTTCTTTGTGTCATTTCTGGAAAGTTTACTTTAGGTGTTTTAATGCTCCTTGCACAGCCAGCTGTCAAAGTTTTTAGCATGGAAAAAACTTCTTCCCATTAGTGCTTTACTGTCCATGCAGGATTTCACTATTTCACAGAGGATTTGGCTTTATCATTTAAACATGGTTCAAGAGGCTTGCCATTCTGCCTTTTCATCAAAATTGTAATTTTGGATAGGATTGTTCAAGGGAGTATTTGCAAGCAGAGATGCCTATTTTTTATTTTTCTTAAACAACATGGTTTTAAAAGCACTTTGATTTGGCTTAAGTCCTTTCTTCTTCAACAGTAATTCTGCAGTACTTGAAGGCTGATAAGTTTACTACAAACATGCTTTGAGCCCTATTCCCTCCAGGAGATGCTTAAAAAAAATGGAATTCCATGGATGGGTGAAGAAGATGGGGCAGTGGTGTCATGTGGGACGAGAAAGGGACACCAGAGGAGCCAGCACGAGTTGCAGTCTGAGGGCAGCTAGAATTAACACCACAGAGCTCACAGTCTAAGAGGGGCTGTGCTTTGCACAGTCTCAGGGTTGAAGAATTAGCTGTTGACATTTAAGACACGAATGAAGAGGAGAGCTGCTGGTGTGATGCCAGTGAAGTCTGAACACCAGCACGCCGAGTTCCCACCAGAACAACGGGAATGGCTTTGGAACACGTATCCAGAGAGGTACAGTGTAATTCTCTCAAAATGCTGCTGCTTTCCTGTCATTTCATTCTGGGGAAAAAGCAGCAACTGGTCCCATTCCCTGAGCCAGTCACCTGTCTGTGTGCTAGTGGAACACCACTTGTGAATGAGTAGGGTGAGCTCAGTGATTCCCATTTTTCCAGATGTTCATTATTTGTTGACATCTCGTGAAAGAAGATGGAATGTCTGACTGAACAAGTGGATTATCTGCATTTTTGGGTGGTGTTTTGTTTTATTTATTATTTTCTTTGCAAAGCCAGGGATCTCAAATCTTCAACTCTTTCTTTTTGTTCATAAGTGAATACTTTTTCGTCTGAGTCTGAAGGCCACACACCTCATGTTCCCATTTCCTCACCCTATAACTAACTCCTGTAAACAGGACAGTACAGGACATGGGCAGTAAATTTTAAGTATTCCCAGGAATATTTAAAATCTTGTTGATCTTATAAAAATGAAACAGCCAGTTTTAGGAGAAATGCTTAGTTTAACAGGCAGGGTTTATAAAATTGCTCTGAATGGAGAAATTAGGACCAAATGAGAAGTAGACTAATATTTGGTTGAGGTTATGTTGAAGAGCATCCTTTATGGAAAATTTTAACTGCTATTTTTTTTCAATGGAGATTTATTGTATATTCTGCTTTCAGGAGCAAGTGGATTAGATTTTAATCATATCCCTCTTTGGTTCTGGGCATTACTGTGACCTGTACATTTTTTAGTCTGTATCTGTTATTCCTGTGGGTAATGACCTTACATATCAGTGAGATAACAGAAAATAGAAATAGACAGCCAAACATCTTTAAATATATGTATTGCTCATTTTTCTGTTTAGAGGCTTTGCCATCAGCTATTGTGTAACTCGGTGGAATTGTGCCTTATAGCAACTTCCCTGCCAGCAAGCTTATCAGGACATTTCAGACTAGAGCAGCCTTATCTAGAGATCTTCAGTGCATGCTTTAAGATCCTTCTCCTTTATCAGACACAACTGTAGCCTGGGATGACCTAAGCAGTTTGTTTCAGAGAGCATATTTACTGTCTGAATACTTCTGCTGAACCACCACAATTTAAAACCCAGCATATGAAAGTAATTTGACTGTAGTGCCCATTCCCCTAAATATTTTGGACTAAAAGTGATGATTCAGTATCTGCTGCATCAACAGTTGAGCTGTTCCTGCAGCAGAAGCCACCATGATGTAGTGACTGTTTTGCGTGAACTTTGCATTGCTTCAGTTGGCAGCAGGGGAACTAGAAATTGTCCTTATGCCAGGACACATTTCCTCATGTGATCTTTCTTTCTATTAATTTGACCAGGAGCTAGATTTCACAACCCCTTACGGAGCCCTTCCTACTCAATACATTCTCTGATTTTTTGACTCACTCTGGGCTATTACCTGGGAATGGGGCTTCTCTAGAATCCACAGGAATATATCCATACTCGTGAAATTCTACTAAGAATACATCTCCTTGAAAGAATATATCTATAAACAAAATTTTCAAAAAGAGGCAGGTCTAAATTGCTACCATGTTTCAGTAGATGGAAGTCCTGGTCCAGTTTTAAATGATCCAAGCCTTAGGTCTTTTGTCATGGACTAGGTACAATCAGTCTGGGTTTTGCTGCTTAAAACAACTCCTGTCTCTGCAGATTTGTCACCACTGAGCTCTGACTCAATTTTACACCATCAGACTTATCTATCATGTCAGATCCACAGCTGACTTTCAGTAGCTGTAAATCAATAAATCTTTTTTTTATTTCCATGTTGTTTCCTATTCATCAGCTGATGATCAGACCAAGGATTCATTAAGGGACTTTCCCATCTGGGTTGTGATCTGTATTCCTAGTTAATTATAGTGAGGGCAGTTTTTCTCCTGGGTTTAACTTTTGCTCTGGGTTTATTTGCTTTATTAGAGCTGTATTTTATTACACTCCTATTCTGGCAAGTTACCTTGAAGTAGCTTATTGAATTCAAACAAAGTACATTTTTAAACAATTAACAAAAGGAAGTGGAATCTCCATTATAAGGTGTCCTGTCTTCAGAATTATTACCTGTAAGTAGGTGACTCCTTTCTAGGTTTTGATTTTTTTAATCCATCATTTCCAGACCATAGCAGACATGAGGCTGTTTACCTTTGTGTCTTAGGTTTATATAGATTTATTATATAATTCATTAAATTTAATGTTTAAATGGACATTTGTCAATGACATCTCAGTAGCAAAAAAAGACATTAGGGTGAGTATAAAAAGTTGGATAATTATGCTTAAGACTGTGTGCTACATTTGTCACTGCCATTGAATTTGCTGCAAGTGATTTGGCTTGCTATTTTAAAATTAAATTTGGAGTTTATTGACTGTTTTTTAGAAAATAATGCAACAAAAGTCTGAGAAGAAAGAAACAAAGATGTTAATAGGCTATGTACAACCCTCATCAGAAAAAATAAATTAAAAACTCTTTCATTGTCAATACCTGAGGTAGTACAGAAACTGATTAATTAGTAGGCACTTTGGAAATCACCTTCAGCAAGAAGCTATCTTTGTTTCAGATCTATAGGGACTGTGTAACTTCAAGGGTGCAACACACAGTAATTGTAAAGCTGTTTGGCATCTCCTTCTCCACTTCCTTCACCTTGCAAGGGAAAATTGAAGGAAAGGGTAGGGATTAGGCTAAGATCTCCAAGAGGTATTCAGCCATTTTCCCTGTTATGCACAACCAACCCCAATTATTTCTTGATTTCAGAGGACTTCTGTGTCACAAATATGAAAGAATCAGCTTCCAAAACCAAACCCAGCTACAGGGAGAAAAGAAAGGAAAATGGCAAAAATCTTGTTTTAAAATTCAAACTAAGAAATGTTTTTAATGTGAGTAACTTGTGCCAAACACTAAGATTCTGTTTAGATATTTTTATGGCACAAATTTTTTTTTTCAGGAGATTACAAGCTTGATCTCAAGAAGTTCCTTGGAAACATACATGTCACAATATGCAGCATCTCATAATCTCTGATTCCTATTTTGCCTCAAAACATAAAAGCAGACAAAAAACTAAGCGAGAAAAATACCAAATTAAATAATCCCATCAAATTTTCTGCATTTCTAAATTTTTAATCCAGTGATTTTATCTGGTCATAAACAGTCTCTGAAAATGCTGCACATCTCAAAGTGGATGGAAGTACCTAATTTCATATGCTTAGATTCTTATACTTGAACATCTAATCCCCTGCCCATCTTTAGCTATAAAAGGAATATAATTAAGTTGGTTGATTAAGACTACAAGGTCCTTGAGGCAAAGTTTTGTTGCAAAAATTGCTTTTTAAAGCCTTCTTTAAAGACCCATGGTAGTATTAAATGCATATAACAACAATCCACACATTTTTTGCAGACTTTTTAATAAGTAACAATTATGTGAATTAGGTAACAAACTCCTTGTTTCCTCTAGTGTTTGCTACAGTAAAATTGTTTAGCACTTTTAAGAAACAGTTTAAATCCCTGAGAACAAATATTCATTAAGTACTTTGAAGGTAAAAAATGTACTTTTAAGGAAAAATATTTGAAGCCAGGCTGATAATGTTTATTATTAAGGTAATTAGCAATAAATATTTCCATTTTAACCACTGGGAACAGTCTCCCACCAGTAAGGTGGATGCCTGAGTAACTGCTGCTAGTCTGAGGCAAAGATTTTCTTTCTTCTGTGTTGGGGATCTTCTCCCCCAACACCACGTGTTTGTACCTGTCCAAATAAATGATTTCATGTCGCGACAGTGAAGGCAAGGCAATGGTTCTGCCACAGTTGGACCTTTCCCCCTTTGAAAATGAATGCCTTGTGTTTGCCATGTTTGTAGACAATGTGAGGGAGACCATTTGTAATTGGATAGCATAGCATTATCTCTTTGCTAAATTCCAGGAACCTTATTTAAAGGCAACTTTTGTTCAGCAGAATTAATTTGCCAAGCAAGGAATGGCTTGTCCTGGCAAAAGGCTGGCTTGCACACACAGGCTTCTCTCCCACGTAGTGCATTACTTTTTGTAAGCTTCTATATATGTCTCCTACCTTATTTCAAGCAAACAAAAATTTTAGAGACACAGACTAGGAAAAATAAAACTTTTTTTTAATATTCTCTGCAGTTGCAAACAGAAATTTAAATCCCTGAGCCGGTCATTATATTTTTGTCTGAGGTGCTTTTCAACCTGATTTATCCTGTGGTATCTCTTTATTTTCAAGTTACTCAAAGTCATGTATATAGAAAAGTAGAATAAAGCTCCCTTCCACTCAAAGTTTACTTTATTGTGAGATATAGTTATAGCTGCTTTATTGGTGAAATGGTGTTGATTTTCAGCAGTGTATTCTGCCCTGGCTCCTGGATGGAGCCTTGGGGCTTGAGCAGCCTGGTCCAGTGAAAGGTGTCCTGCCCAGGGAAGGCAGGGCTGGCATTATGATGATCTTTAAGGGCCCTTCCAACCCAAATCATTCAGTGTTTTTATGATCTGCAGACATTTATGCAAATCAGTTCCTGTATCCTGAAATAATCAACCTTAGCTTCAGGTGTGCAATCTAAAGGTATTGATCGTGGAAAAATTGAAAGCATCTCTTGCTGGAAGAAATGCAGAGTTTGGTAAGAGCTGGGCCATGCTGAGCTCTTCATGTGCTGAGGAGCCTGTGAGCACTCAGAGCTGATAACCTGGGTGCAGGCTGCCACATCCCCTGGAACATGTTGGGCGTGCCAGTTCACCAAAATGGGAAGGGAAGGTGTCCGGGCCGGCTGGTGTCTGTCTGTGCCCAGACACGCGTAAGATGGTTCGTTCAGATCGGGCTCCAAAGGACAAGACTGGACTCTCAGGTTTGGTCTTCAAGGCTGTTTATTATTTCTTATCTACAAATTTTTCTCTGCCCAGCTGGGATCTGACCAGCAAGGCAGCCAAAGGCACTCTGACCGCCCACGAGGCAGTCGTGTCTTTTTATAACAAAACCTACGTAAATCTTATTTACTTTTTGTCCCCAAAACTTATCATTCTTATTACCAAGTGTACCTTCACCAAGAACCTATCAAAAAGTATCTGCATCACACAGAAAATGGATGATATGAAGAAGGAAGAAGAACCACGAGGCAGGCCCAATTTCCTCCATCTTGTCTCCATAACCCCCCTGTACCAAAATCTTAAAACCTGTGTTCTGGCCTGTAATTATACTATTTCTATACCCTTTAAACCCCAGTGATTCTCATATCCTCATATGCAGGTGGCACATCCCTAGAGGGATCAAAGTCAAGCCACCAGGTGCTTTTGGCAACATTCCAAGACCTCCGAGCCCCCCAAGGGTTCTCTCGGTAGCTCTGGACATCCGGAGCGATGTGCTGAGTTCCCACAGGAAGGGAACAGGAAACGTGGATACTTAGCACTGTGTCAGGCCCTGGCTTCCAGCTGGGAGTAGCTGTGAGAGCAGGGAGCCCTGAGCAGCCCAGGGGAGCTGCTGTGGAGGAGAGTGGCCCAGGTGGGTCACTGAGGATGGGTCACTGAGGATGGGTCACTGAGGATGGGTCCCTCAGGATGGGTCTCTCAGGATGGGTCCCTCAGGATGGGTCCCTCAGGATGGGTCCCTCAGGATGGGTCACTGAGGATGGGTCACTGAGGATGGGTCACTGAGGATGGGTCCCTCAGGATGGGTCCCTCAGGATGGGTCACTGAGGATGGGTCATTCAGGATGGGTCCCTCGGGATGGGTCCCTCAGGATGGGTCCCTCAGGATGGGTCCCTCAGGATGGGTCCCTCAGGATGGGTCACTGAGGATGGGTCCCTCAGGATGGGTCCCTCAGGATGGGTCACTCAGGATGGGTCCCTCAGGATGGCTGCTGTGGTGCTGCAGCCGCTGGCTCTAACGCTGCCCAGGGAGCAGCACTGCAGCAACCCCCCGAGCTGGTGGGGGCTGGTTCCGGGTGTGCTGCAGCACTCAGGATTTACAGGGGGCTTTTCAATTCTCAGAGAGCCCTTCCTGGCCTCCTGCTTCCTAAGGCCTCTAAAAAGCTGATGCACTTTCCATCACTGGAGGAGTTTTGTTCCGGCTGCTCCTGCCCAAGGTAGCTCTCACAGACCCCTCGGGCTGCTAATGGAAGTGGGCAGCACTTTATGCCTGCCCTGCGTCCTGGCCCAAGACAAATCACCCTCCAAAGCCCATTACAAAGCAGTCAAGGAGAGGCTGTTGCTTCAGCAGAATGTTCTGTAATGCAGAGAATTTCATTCCTTTGTCTGGAATGGAAAAAGTGCCTTTCCAGGACATAATGCCATGAGAGCTGGGCTCTGAACTGCATTAGAGACCCACCCTAAATAGCTGACTGCTCTTTTGTGAAGAGCTGCTAATCAAACTCTTGTAATAAAAAAACTGTCAGAATGGACTTACACTTCTAAAAAGCCCTCCAGGGTCAGTAAAAATCATTAATTCTTTTTCAAAAAGCATTCAGCTCTCTGAAACATGAGGAAATGTGCAAGGCTTATTCTCAAGCCTCTCCACTCCCTCCATTTATCTCAAAAAGTTTGTTAATTTTTAATATAATCTCAGGACTCTGGGAACTTGGGCATCAAAAATTCACTCACTGTAGTACTCAAGATATGAGAATTGACACTGAGCAGATATTTTCTTCTAGCATAGGAATGCCATAATTTTGAATCACCTCTGGACAATACAGTTAAGAGATATGAGGTGAGGAAATCATGTAAAAGAAGCAAGAAAAACTATTTTTTTTCTAGTTACTTTTTCTCCCTACTCCTCTGCAAAATGCATTATTTATGGAACATCTTGTTTTCTGTGGCTGACTTATGAAAAAGCTTCGAATCAATAATTTGGTAAACCCATTGTAAGGATAATTTTATAACTAGTAAGAACAGCGTTGTTCAGAGACATTTCAAATGCAATGAACATTCAGAAGAAACAATAATAATTATGGCAGATGGCAAGCAGAGACATAACTTGCTTTAAATGCAACACTGCAGTTCAGACAGCTATTTTGGTTTTTTTCAACTCATAGGTTGTCTGCCAGAGGTCCTTACAAACCAGACGTACACAGTTAATCCCAGAAAAATCAATGAAATTGCATGCAGAAGTGTGAAGCTGAAAGGTATTTCTCAAGAAGGTAACTTCCATTTAATAAAGTTCCCTGCTTTATCTTGGTTCTGTATTGCAAAGGCTGCTCAGCAATATTTACCTTAAAGGTCACAGTTTGTGTCACTCACTCTGCCTGCACAGTGTCAGAGGAAGGTGTAGCCCAGCTTTTCTCTGCCATTGTGCTGCTGCCATGAAACCCAGCCTTGACAAGAGAAATAGAATAGTTGAGGGCCACAAAAGCAAAGTTAAATATGTAAATAATTTCCCTAACCAATATACCTATTTGTATTTACTTCCATTTGCTCCAAATAGTCTGAGTGTGCGGGTTTTTTATAGTGAATATTGCTATTTTGTAGAAAAAATATTGGGTTTTGACAAAAATTGTTTTCACAAGTATCTCACTTGGATTTATTATTTTCCTTCAAAAATAGAAATGGTTGAATAGGCCAGTATTTGAACTCATAATAAGACATTTAATTAAAAAGTTCTGCTACAGTGCATAATGGGAATCATGGTTTGATGGTAAGACTGAGATTTCAAGCTCCACTGAATTGCTCTTGATGTGTTCTGAGCAGAGAATTCCATGGCACACCTGACTCCTTCATGATGCAAAAGATTATGTAGCAACAGTGACACAATGTGCAACATAAGAGACAAATCTGTGAGGGAAATGAGTAATAAGAAATATTAGAAGGATACTTCCTCTTGGTCTCCTATTTGGCAATGTTTCTGAAGTGAAATATTTTGTTCTGAAGTAATTTTTCACTCTTTAAAAATTTTTATGTAGTTTTTCTGGCAAAAGTCCTTTCTTTTCTACTGGTTTCTTTAGTCAGATATTTAGCATTAGTTACTAAAAATGAAGCTGTGTGACAGGCTATATTATGAATGTACATTACTGGTTTTTACTTGACAAATGAAGCTTTAAAAACGCCTTACACTTGAAACAAAAAAAAATAAATTATATCTCCTTATGTATCTAAGCCATGGACCCAGAATTAATTTCTGTTAATTTTTGTTCATATTCTTATTAACAAAATGTCAAACATATGGATGTTTTAAAAAGGAAACAAAAAAGGGTGGTAAACCATTAAATCATATTTCTAATTAGAAGCTAATTGAATATATTTGGTGATGTTAATGTTCTCACACTGTTGCATTGGCAACTCTTGGCAAATATTTATTTTTCTACTGTTAACTAGCCTATGGTTGTTCCAGTTCCAATGGACTGGAAATTGCATTTAATGCTGGTAAAGAGGATATGACTCTGAATTGGAGTTGTGAACATGAACTTCAGCTTCAGATGAGTATGCTGGACATTTTCCTTGGTCCTTTCTTCCATAGGTGAAGGAAACCTAGTAATGAGAGATGGAAAGGTGCTGTGGTTTAGCTCACCAAGCTGAATGCCCCATGGAAAATGTTTGGGGTTTACTGAGAAAGGTGTGTGAATTAGATCCTGTGGAAGCTGCCCTGCTGCAATAAGCATAAACAGGGAATGCTCAGTGAAATGATATGAAAAAAGCAGGGAATCTCTGGTCTGATTTATCCTAGAAGTAATTTTTTTCATATCTCAAAAAGTAGCAAGTTAGTAGTCAATAGAGAACCTGCATGGAGATCATTTGCATGAAGGGAAAATTGTTAAGTGCTTCAATCAATGTAACATCTCACTGGTATTGATGAGGAGCACCAGCAGTCAGATGAAAGGCAGACTGTTGAAATCATTAGATACTGGTTTCTTATCCCAGCAGGATTTCCAGCTCTGACTTGATGGTCTCTTTAGGTCATGCTGGTTTTATCCTGCTGGCTGGTCCTTGAGGAGAATATTTTTTTTCTTCTGTCTGGTGCAGTTCATGAGAACTGTGGATAATAACAAATGTGTGAGCTATGCGCTGTAAGTAGCTCATGGGTCTCATGTTCCCCTGTAAAGGAGATGTTACAATAACACATGGAAGCAGAAAGCTGGAAATATGTACCAGTGGGAAAGAAAAAACTCCAAAACCTAAGGCTGCACAATAAGGACCCTCTGTAGAATAGCAATACCATGATTTAGCAAAATATGGAACAGCCACAATTTCCAGATTAAAGAAGAAAAGTTATTTGTTGGGTGTCAGGATGATGAATAGATTGTTTTTGCATTGCATCAACACTGCTTTTATTTTCAGCATGCTGCAGCATTGAATCAACATGTTACAGTTTCTGAATGCACCTCCACAGATAAAAAGGGTTGTTAGGCCAGCAGCAAGAACAGTAACTCATTATCAGTGACACTTTCAATTATTACAATGAATAGGTGCCCTGAAAACATATTTTCCAAAAGCTTGTTTCTACCCTGTACCTTGAAGAGATGTTGAAAACTCTCCTGATGACTGTTCCAGCTGTGGAATTGTCTGTCTTGGTACCTGCAAATTGCCTCAGGCCTGCTTCAGGGTTTCACTACTGAAAGAATATAAGCAGCAAAGTCAACAGCAAACAGCTTGTGCAGAAGAGAGATCGTATCAGAAGATTATAGCAGAACAGTTTGGGAAGGACCTAATAAAATGGAAAGGACCTCAGGAGGACATCTGGTCAAACTCCCGCTCCAAGCAGGGACAAATGAGAAAACTTTCTTGGGACATTGTCTGGCGGGGTTCATGCAGAACTTGCTTTAGGTAGATCATCTGCCTTTTGGTTGTTTGCAGTTCTGAGTCTGGGTGTTCAGAGGTGCATCTGGGCAAGACAAACTGGCTTGTGTCTGGAGCGTGTTGCAGGAACATCTTTGTTCTGATTTTCTGGTTTGCTTCTATGAATGATTCTGCAGAAGAGGGACAGTTAAAGGGAAGACCAAGAGGAAAAAGGGACAAAGCTGGTTGTCACTGTGCCTTCACGACAGTGCTTAGTTTCACAGGTGGGTACAGCGAGTAATAGCTGACAAGGAAGTGCAAACAGGAACAGGGTGTATTGAGCCCTGGCACAGGACATGGACCAACATGTTATACAAGTGCATTGTTTGAAACTGCTGGGAAGATGGACAGGGATATTGCTGGGTACTGACTGGCAGCCTGTGCCAAATAGTGGCTACAAAACCCTCAGGTGAGATAAGGAAGCATTGCCATGCAGACATCCACCACGGGATGAGGACTGGATGAGAAGGAGGAGGACACAGTGAAACTGTTGGTTCTGAGCCACCAAACAGAGCCTGACCCTCTGGATGCAGTGGGGTGTTGTGCTGCCTCCAGGCAAGACTGAGCCAACCTGCTTAGGTGGTAACTGGGGTGAGTCTTGGTTTGTGTGTGCACGAGTGAAGGGCTTTTTTAGCCAAAGCTCATCCCTTGCTTGGTTCCCTCAATAAGTTGATTTTAGCTCTGTGGTATTGCCTGGTGTTCCCTTTCCTGCAACTCAAATACATCTGAATCTCAGGATGACAAGGAGTCCAGATGCCACTGGCTCACATGCAGTCAGGCTCAGGAGCTAGAAAGTGCTATTTGGCTCTAAATCTATCATCTCAGATGCTGAGACTGTTTCTCCCTGGAGGTTTGCCTTTGCTGCAAATACTGGTCCCTCTTAACAGTTTAAAACACCTGAAATGTCAGAGGATTCTGTGTCATCAGTTTTGCTTTAGTTAGCTTTATGCAGCTGTTAGCATAGAAAATAACAGCAAATGAAAACAGTGCTCGATTCTCTCTGTTCAGTGTCTGGCTACAAAAAATACCACAAGAGGGAATTTCATATTGCAGTGCTACTGCTTTATACAGAAAGGAAGGGGCTCATTCCACATAAAAATGAAGAGCTTAAGGAGCTCAGGTGTGGCTCTGAATAAGTGCAGGGAATGAAATTCACCATAAAACCCTAATGGGCTTTAATAATGATATTTAAAAAGCTTCTCCCTTTAAAGCATTGGGCCTGACTCTAATGTCAGGATACCAGCCTAACACAGATTTTATTCAGTTGAAAGAAGACCAGATTAGCCTTTTGTAGCAATATGGAATAACCTTTCCTTCTGGAATTCTTAAATTAAAATTGAAGCTGTATGATACTTTTGAATATATCCACAATAAGGCTCTCTGGTAACAATTACTGGTGATCTGCTACCATTTTTGAAGCCTATCAAGGTACTAATTTTACAGCAGCCCCTCAAGGCAGAAATCCTTATTTAAAAAGGGGAAAAAAAAAAAAGCAGAGTTATATTATTTTTCCATGACTGCTTGAAGAAGAACACATTGAAATTTCAAGCTCTTCTTACCATTCTCAGCCATTAAGTGCATTTATTTAGATCCAGAATAAGCAGGTGAAGTTAATTATTTTTCCCCTATTGCTGGTGGTTTTTATGGCGGTGCTTTCAGCTGCACAATTATTGCCTGCTCTATGACAGCTTGGAAATTTTAAATTACTCTTACCCTTGGCCAAATTCATAATTGAAATAATTGGACATTGCTCCATTGAATTTGCAATGTTGACTGTCACTAAAGCAAGAGATGACACATGATTTCTAATGTTTAAGAAGGCAAGAAGAGTTCGGCCATACAAAAAAATTAGATGATGTGATCTTTAAATGAAGCATGTGAGAATTCTCATTTAATGACTGGTAAATACTGAGTTAATACCAGGTTAATCAATGCTAATGGAACTGAAGTGCTGCTATAGGAAAATCCTGTGAAACCCGAGCTGGATCTGCTGGTGATACCAATAAAAATGTACTCCCACATCTTTTCTGCATGATTCAAAGATGAGAACACACAATGTGATATATGCTTCCTTAGAGAAACTGGTCTTGCTCTTTAGCTGTTTTCTAGAGATTAGGTAATAATGGAAGCAATGGAATCAGTCCTGACTTCTCACAATCTGTCATTCAACAAGCAGTTTGTGCACTGTTCATTCTACACTGGATATAAAGCGTGGTATATTTGGATTAAGAAGCTTGGCTTGATTCTAGATTGTGATAATCAAGTTGTGGAAGCCTGAATATTTTTTTCTGGTTACCAAGGCAAAATAAGAAGGCAGTTTCTGATCTTATAATTTGAGTGTCAGTCTGGAGTGATCCTTGACTTCAAACCACTCCTCCTCTTTTTTTCTGCCATATCTGTTCACATATGCTCTTGCTTGATCATTCTGTCTTCTGCTTCATACCTCAGTGCCTGTTTTAATGCATGTTCTCTGCCTCAACCACCCTTTCATTTTGTTTGTCAAGCATGGAACCATAGAATGGTTTGATTGAAGGGATCTCAAAGACCATCCAGTTCCAACCCCCCTTAACTAGACCAGGTTGCTTAAAGCCCTGCTCAACACTGCTTCTTTGCTGAAAGCGTTTCTCAAAACCTACTTATTATACCTTGGTTTTCATCTCATACTTTGGTTTCCTAAATGGAATTCTGAATTAATTGATGATAATTGCAACACTTCTGTTGGCTTTATGAGAGACAGATTTTGTTTTCTGCATCTGGATTTGTCAAAGAAAGAATGAATAGTGTTTGGGACAGAGACAATTGGATGGACTTCCTGTACTTACAGTGGTGCACTGGCCAGATTTTTGTTTTTTTTTCTAGTGCTTCTCTCTTCTAAAAAGATTTTCCCACTCCTGTTAAATGAAACCTGACTCCCTCTGAGATTGGGACTTCAGAGGCAATGACATTTCCACTCCTGTTCACCCTGCCTACCATCAGCAATTTAGCTGAGGTCTCTGTGTCAGGAATTGAGTCATACTGGATCTCCTCTGCAATCATAAGGTGGAGAGAAGCAGTCCAAGGAGACAGGTCCACTTCTCCATGGTATGTACCATCCTCTGGATGTGCTGCTGGCTCTTCTTAGTGACCACAGTGTTGTTTGTGCTGACTAGACTCCAAGTTTGGGCAACTCAGGTTTCATCTGAGACATTACTGTCACAGAAAATCAAAGAAAGCATTAACTGAACACATATCAAATTAAGTGGAGCTAATTCAACATTCTGACATCACTTGACTTGCCAAAAGTTTTATCTGCTGGGAGGGGACTATAAATGCTAAGCAAGGATTCCCTAATTCTCCTTTTTTTCTGAACAGCCGGGTCATGATGCCGTATTGCACAGAAATGACACATGTATCCATGAGGCCATATCATATTCAAAACCCCAAAGCACCTTTTTAATTTAGTAAATTAAAAATCAGGAATAATTTTTGCATCTGGGATGCAAGCACAATTCTGAAGTGGTTTTACTGCCATAATATTAATACATTGAGAGACTGCAGGATTCATTTTACATTTTTACATTTCTTGCTGAACCCACATTTTCATCTCTTACAGGGGGCTCTCTAAATAGGTGTATAGCTTTATTTTCCTTTTTTTTTTTTTTTTTTGTGTCCATTTATGAAAGCTTTAAAAGTAATGCATAATGATCAGACACATTATTTAGGTATGTAAAGGCAATTGAAGCATGGAAGAAATGATGACAATACCAAGTTTTTGTCATGCTTTCCTCGGTGCCAATCAGAATGAAAGAAGAATAGGAAAGAAGCAGGAAATGTGTGTAACAGTGAACAAAGAACAATGCCCATTAGCACTTAATATTTCTTTGGATTGTGTTCCTTTCAGCAAGCAGCTTCAGTTTGAAGGTGATGCAGAAAATACTCAAGAAAACACTTTAAAAGCAGAAAAGAACCCCAGAACGAAGTTTTATGCCACATATCATCTTACATTGCCTAGGCATGTGATTTTGACAAGATTTATCATAATGAAAAGCTTTCATGGCAGTGGCATGGAGGTTCAGAGTATTGATATTTCATTCAACTGCTGGTGCAGATAAACTGCTATAAATAACCAATGAAATGTGATGACAGCAGGAAACACGAAACTCCCAGTTCTGTTCAGAGGCAGTAGGAAGATTAAAACTACAGAGAAGTTCTTTGGGACTCCAAAGTTCTCTTTCCTGGTTGTACTGCACATGAAACGACAGACTAACCATCAGTGAGAAATCAGCAGCAATTCTGCAGAAGGGGTGTGTGGTGCTTGATCTCTAGCTGTTCCTATAAAAGCACAAGAGATGCTCAAAGCAATCCCACAGCCAAGCACAAGGTCAAAAATTCCCAAAACTCCATCATGTCCACTTGTTTATCCAATTGTTCCTGCCATTCTGGAGATTTTCCTGCATTCGTCATCACTGTCCTTGCTGTCCGTGCTACCAATCAATTAGTAAATTCAGCTGTTTTCTAGCCAAGAGTCTGTGAAGTGAGCTGTAGAGGAAGTGCAGTGAAATTTCAAGATGTGATTTGTTTATATGCAAATTATGAGTCACAGTGAGTATGACACACCTCTTCAAACTGTTAAGAGAAGTGACTAATGATTAATTGGTTCAATAAAGCATTGCCACGGGATGTGGAACCTGGCTGTACTGCTTTTAGGTCTCCAACAAAGCCACAGGTGCAATCAAACAATAAATCTTGTTCTTATTTTCCTTCAGCCTCATCCAGTGAGACATGGCCCAACATCAAGTGGTTCCCTTTATCTGAGGTACTACATCTGTAGCTCAGTGTTTGTTGTCAGCAAGGACAGGGCAGTCTTTTGAGAGTCCAGGAGAGCCATCTGGCAAAGCATTCAGGCATATGGCTTGTTTTGGAATACACTAAACCCCACAGGTTTCTGTTCAGTTCTGTTCTTTCTACAAATGACACCAACAGCTGCATCACAGGGAGGAACTCTGTAGCTAAGAAGCCAGGTAAGAGAGAGAGACTCCTTGCACTCCCTCACCAGGTGTACCAGGCCGTTCCCTGAGACAAAATGTTTAGTGCTGCAACGTATTTTTTTAATTTTTGCTGATTAAACCTATTTTGTTTCCCCATTTAAATATTTTCTCCCCTGGGAACCTTTCTGAACTGCTCACTTTTTTCTTTGTTTCTCATGGTAGCAGACTACTTTTGCATGGATATGTTCTTATCTCCAAGTGGTTCAGTGTCACTATGGACAGAGACAAGAACTCAAGTTCCAGAGGAAGTCTAGCTCTGTCTAGAAGCTGAAGCTATCTAGGAGAAATGAGTTTTACAGCATGTCTATCCCTTATAAAATAATATGTTCTTGCATATTGATTTCAAGTACGTTGCCTCCTGGAATATCCCTTTTTTCTTCAATTACAGACAAAATAAGAAAAAATATTCTTCATTTTCAAAGTGCTTAATCATGGAATTTCTCTTAACTTCATCTGTGATGTGAAGAACTCTGTTTTTTATGATTATATATCACACCTGTTGGAAAGCCAGAAGAAATTCTTGAATAGAAACAGATGACTTGGAAACAGAAAAAAAATTTTGACATACTGATTTTTGTCATGTAATGTGAATTAAAACCTCTGTTTTGAAGAAGGGAGTAAGAAAATTATTATTTCACCTTTACAAAACTTTTCTGTGGTTCTCTGGGTTTGGAACCTCCAAACCTTGTTAGGTTTGTAGTTTAGCAGCTGTGAAAGGCAGGGTCAGAGTTTCCTGGGCTTCTGCACCATGGGGAGTGGTCTTTGTTTTGAAATGCCCTGAAGCCAGCTGGAGGTCAGTGTTCCTGTATGGATTTAATTCTTGAGACATTTTTGCATTTTGAGCAAAAGGAAATTGCAGTAAATTTGAGCTAGCAGCAGTACATTTGACATAGCAGCAACAGAAGGGTTAGACTGGATGGTTTCTTAGCATGTCCAAAATATAGAGCAGCATATGCCTTTCACAGCAAGTTTCAGAACTGTTGCAAAAGTTGTCTGCTAATCATCCAGCTTTGGATCATCCTGTAAAGGTTTATGAAGTTCAAGAAGATGGTTTCACCTGCACCAGTTCTGACTTTGATCTGGTTTTGTCTCATTTTATTTTAGGTACAGTAATAATTACCATAGCACTTTATAAATTTCATGCATGCAGGAAAGTTACAGCTTACACAAGATTTCTTAAACATGTAAAAAAAATAACTTTTTTCAATTTACTCACAGCTCTCTTTGGATAACATCAGGCTGGATTAAGCACATTTACAATCCAGCTGAAATGTGTGATTGGCAAGCCACAATCTCGGATGTAAAAATGCAACAGAAACTTCAGAATTAGGCTCAGCTGATATTTATCTTTACTGCTCAACCATCTTGGGAGTGGTTAATCTTGGGAAAAGTTTAGACACAAAATTAAATCCTTAATGGTTTTGGTCAGTCATTGCAGAAGCATGCATAGGTGTGTTTATGGAATATTGAAATACATTTATGGGATAGCACTCAGAGTATTTAGTAGCATTGTTGCCCTAAGATATTCTTAATATTCTTTTTTCTTCTTCCAGTATTGCTGACTTACAAGGAGTGGTGAAGAAATATATTACTCTAGAGTGTTGGGAAGAGCAAGTGTTAAGCCATGCAAAAACCAGCTAATTTTGTAAAAGAGTGACCCTAATCAACACAGGAAGTTACAAAATGGCCCACGTGGCACCATCAATAAGATTAATTTGTGCACATAAATCCCAGTGAGAGTTCTTGAATGTCAAATTCTTCTTAATTGAAATGTGTTTGGCTGGGAGAGAGAGATGGGGTGGCACTGACCCAAGTGGCTTCTCTTAAGGTTTAAGTTTTAACACACGTGTTGCAAACTTGCAACGCATACAGGGATTAAATAGTAAAAATATAAATATCACACAAAGCACATGATAATCCAGCGGGTTTGGGCTCTTTCTTAGGCTTTCTTCATCTCAGCATGTGCCTGGATGTGGGGGAAGACACAGAGATGATCTTTCCTTTCCTAGGCTGAGAACCCTCTGAAGCCAGAAGCCCCACGCCTGGTCTGCAGCAAGGCCCTAAGGAAGCTGTCCTGCCTTCCCGGGCTCTGGAAAGGCTGCCACTGCCAAGCAGTATGAAATTCATCCTGATTTTCTCCAAAAACTGCCTGCAGGATTGCCAGCCAAGGTACTGGGGAGACAGCTTCATGAGCCTGCTTGGTTGCTAAATGAAAAAAATGAATTTACGCTCCAATTTCGTTTATGTGTTTTTGAAAGATACTGAAACTGGCAGTTTTTTGTTTGTTTGGTTGGTTTTGTTTGTTTTTTTCTTAAAGGACCTAATGAATTGGGGCAGAAGCCATAGTGAGATGTAAAAATAATACTTATGCCTTACACTTTCATGGCATGCCTGATTTCTGATCATGTTTTCTATTGAATATTTCATTTGGGGCAGCACACAAATTGAGTGGTGCTGTTCCCAGTTGTGTGAGCTTTATGATTTGATACACACTCTTAATTACAATTTTTTTTTCCTTTGATCATGCCAGCATAAGCCCATGTGAACTTAACTCCAAACCACATTGGGGGTGAATATTGAATATTGTCTCTGTTTTACTTGTGCATTTTAATTAATTCCCTGCCTTGAATTAATTTGTTTAGTTGATGAATTGGAAAGATAAACCTTTTTTTGGATAACTAGGCTTTGCAACCAACAGCTAATATTTATATTTTTGAGGAAAAAGAACCTCACAAAAACCCCCCAACATGTTATGGATTGTTTGAAATTGTCACATATTTTTATTTTGATCACCTTCTTCTGCTGGACAGCACAATACGGCAGATGTGTGATGTGTCCAGTTGGTTAGGTGGGTTTTGTCCTCCTGTGCTGATGAGTAAAGTTAGGTTAGGTCTCAAATAATTTGTTTGCATGTATTTTGTGGAGATGGCAGAGAGAAGCTTCTGTTTTCCTTGGAGCTTTAGACATTGGAGGGTTTTTCATCCCAAGTTCTTTAGCCTGTGACATGGTTTCCTCTGTGACATTTACGCCTTCCCTGACATCCTGTTTCAGAGCTCTATTTGCAGGAGACCACAAAGGAAGAGCTTATTGCAGGAAGAACTTTCTCAGCTGACTATCTCCAGAGAAGGAGAGAAATTCAGAAATGTGAATTAATGTGGAGCGGCATGGCTTGCCTCTTCTGCTTAGGACCTGCCAGAAGAGTTTGTGCCTTTGCTGCAGTTTGGGACATCTGTACCAAAATGCACCGAACAGTCATGGCAGGGAGATACCATGGGAGCACAGGACACACAGCTGTGTCCAGCTGCATTTCAGCAGCAAATTGCCTCAGAGTGAGAGGGGGCTTTTTGGCCAAGTGTGTGATTTAGGACTGCACATGGGTTTGGAGCCTGTGTGCTCCTGATGCAGGGACTGACCACCTGCCACACCCTCAGCCCCTCCTTTCCCAGCAGACTGCTGTTTTTATTAGGCTTTTGCTTGAGAAAGGAAACAGGATTATTGGACTGCGTACTGGCTGTACAGAACCATTTTTCAGTTTTTGTTCCATTATTACAGCTGTTTACATTAATTGAAGTTTTAATAAAAGCCCAAGCAATTCACACAGCAGGTGCTCTCTGAGGCTAGGCACAGTCTGAGATCATCACGGCTTTCACTGGCAATTCTGCAGCTTTTTTATTTTTTCCCTGCTGCTCTGTTTTGCTTTGTTTCCTACAGGCGCTCAGATAGAAATAATTGTGTGTTTTCTTTCTCATTTACCTTGTTGGTGAAGGGACTGTACCACCTTCTGATCATTCCAGCACTTCTGTGGTCGGTCCCTCCTCAGATCATTGTGGTGAGAGTAGTGTAATGTGCTTTTCTAACTGCTGGCTCACTGATTGCTTGTTGGAGTCTACTTTCTCTTTCCTGCTGTTCATTCCACCCATAATTCCATCCATTTTTCCAGCTCCCCTTTATAAATTAGATGCTGACTGATGCAGACTTCTCAAACCCTTTTTTCTTCTGCCCTGTGAGACTTTGAGCACTAATCAGTGTAAAACATTTGACAAGTGTTTTCTTTTTAAGTGCTTCTTTCTACCAGAGTATCACACAATGGCCATTAGACAAAGTGTCATATTCCAGTTCCCCCCTTTTTGGGGGGAGGGAGAAACAAAAGTGAGGCAAGGGCAGGTATTTGGAATTCTCAGAAAACAGAGTGGTCCCTAGGGCTCATGACTTTTGCCAGCACTTGGCCACAAGGGTCTGCATCCTATTGAGCTGTAAATTTCTTTCTTTCTCTGCACCAAGGCTTTCTGAGGATCTCTGAAGGATCTGGATCTGTGTGTGAGATTCCTGACCCTGTATATTGCAGCAAACTGTAGGGTGTCCCTGAGTCTGCATTCCCATCACTTAGCAGAGATACCAGTCACTTTTTAGTTACCCCTACATCAGTCTCAGGAAGCTCAGTGCCACCATTTCAGTGTCCTCAATGATTTATTTATGTATTTAGCTGTGCTACCTTGTCCCTGGGGATATCAGCAGGCTCACAGGATGTGCTTCAGCACTGAAGCTGACAAATACTGGGAGATGGTAGGCAGGCACAGTCTTGTAACAGTCCTGATACTGACAGCATATGAAATAATACAACCTAATGAAAGTAATTATCTTCCTTTAATAGTATCTTCATACAGCAGGGAGACCTGAAGATGGCTTTCTCAAAGATGAGGGTGACTCTTAGGACCAAAATCTTCATTCATGTGCATTTACTTCCATTAATTTTTCTAAAAGAAAAAAAAAGTGCAATGAGCACTAATGAGACTTTATAAGTCCCATGTACCAAAGGTTTGGTCTGCACACAGTTTTTCTCCTGGCACAGAAGGTTTTCCAGGGTATGATCTTTCAATCTCCTCCTCCACCTCAGTTACTCCTGGTGAAATGTTATTTGAATGAAATTGCACTAGTATAATTCAATTTGCTTCTCATCTTGTAATTAGTCTACAATAGTGCTGTGATTGCATCAATACTCAGAGGTGTGAAGAAAGCAATTTTTCTATGCACAGGCAGGCTCTAAAACATATATTACCCCTAACATTTAATATCATTGAAGACCCTGTTGGTGCTTTGAGAATATTAAAGGAAGCTAGATTAATTATTTTGCCTTTAACGTAGTCCTACTCTCTTTCCTTGTATGCCATGAAAAAGGGCAGCTGATGTTAATAAAATCCTTCTATCTCAGCTTTTAAATTACTTATATTTTCTTTTTCACTTCAAGTCCTGAATATGTGAGAAACTTTTAGGTCCTCCAAACCAAATTCCAGTTAATGCCACTCTAAAGGAGCTGAGCTTCTTCAGTGCTATAAAATAAAAAAAATACTATTGCAGCGGTAAAAGTGAGTGAAATCACCTGAATTTTACAAGTATACCCTGAACTCTCTATTTCCTGGTAAAAAATGATTTTTTTTAATCATGTTTTTACTTAGTGGGTTGTATGCAGGCAGAAGGGCTCATGAGAAATGAATTTTCTGCACATCAAGGTTATGCCTGAATGATGTATTTTGCATTCAGGGAGTATTTGAAAGCTGAGGTTATCTGAATTGTGACCTTGGTGTAAGGCTTTGAGAGCAGCAGGTTTTTTTAACAGAACTGACCATGGACTTAATTTATTCTTTTTTAAAGAATAATTGAGACTCTTTTTGAACAAGCTGATTTGCATTCCTATCTCTTCCCCCAGGATTTATGCGCCATGAAACTTTTGCTTAATAGTTATCCAATATTGTCTTCACAGAGCAAGGTTTAGCATGTTCGGATGCAGTACTGGAGATTTGAATATTTGTATTATGTATAACCATCCTCGTGGCAAATCTGTGCAGAGTTTTGGAATAAAAGAAATACATTCTGATATACAACAGAGTAAGCTAGTGGATAAGTTGTGTGGTTTCATGCAGGTTCTTTCAAATGTTTTTTAGGGTGATTTTTAATGATCTGGGGGCTTTATTTCCTTTTCTTCTCTTTTCTGATTGACACTGGTATGGTTTCAGCTGCTGCTTGAGGCAGCATATGGATCTGTAGGTCTTTGCTCTCTGTAGGTCAAAGCTGCAGCCTTGCTTTCCATTTCTGTTGAATAAAACACTTTAAGCGGCCCAAGGTTCAGAGAAAGAGTGCACAGCTACAGTGCAGGCTAGCTTTTGTTTGCTTGTTTGTTTGTTCTTTGTTAGATTGCTTCGTTTTTTTCCTTTTTCAAACACAGTTTTTGGTTGTGTGCCCAAGCTGTGTCCTCACCCTGCACCTTGTGAGCTGATAACTCACCCCTGCACCAGCTCCTCTCCCACACACCTTTGCACTCCAGCTCCTCTGCTGCTCCACCTGGCAGCGTTCCCTGCAATGAAAATGGATAACTATCTAACACAAAGGAGAAGGGAATATTGTATTTCACTGAAGGTGGATTATTGAATATATCGTGGTGTCACGAACTTTCCATCTCTGATGCTGCATTTTTGGAGCATATGGGAAAAGCAGCATAGCAACATAGCTGCTACTCCTAATTATATAGTATAAATGTCAAGCTTGTTCAAAATTCAAGGATTACACACTGCCAGAAGAAACTCTTATCTGTAGACTGAAGCTTTTTGGCAAGAAGGGTCTGAAGGAAGAAACACTAACTGTGATCTCATCAGCCTATTTCTCAAACAGCAGGGAGATGGACAGAAAAATGCATTTTTACAATGCCAAGGGACAAGATAATTTCTTGCTTTCAGCACTGAAAAAATTCCAAGATATGCAATATTTCAACTACATTCAAATTTAAATTTTAAGTTTAGAAAAGTTAACAAATAGTGATTGCATGTTTGAGCATTAAAAATGTTATTAAGCACATTCAGATTCACATATGGGTGTAACCAGCTGACATTTTGGTTGCTGTAATGTAAAAAAAAAAAAAAGAGACATAAATTATTCTCTGAGCATTTATCAAATAGTTCTAAATTGCTACTGGAAAGATTTAATAAGTATTATTCTTTAAATTTTACTATCATTCCATATCAAACAATATACAATACCTATAGTAAAAAGCTATCCAAGGATCTTATTAGACACAAACTAATGTGTTAGAAAGGAAACAGTGTCACCTCTATTGCACAGCAAGGAATTGAAAGTGATGTCTATGCCAGTTATTTGGTAAATGTTTGGCAAAGCTGATCATCTGTTAAGTGAGGTCTCAGACCTCTTCTTGCTTCTTGTACAATAGGTAATAAATGAAAAGACAGGTAAGTGTTTGTGTTGATCCATATTGATTCTGAACAGCTTTGAAGTTATTCATAATCAGCCTCGTAATTTCCAAAGTGACTGTTTTATAGTGACAAGTCATATGGATGCACTAAGAAACCTGTTTGGCTTTTTTTCATTTAAATACTTCAGATCATAACATTATAAGATATTTTAAAAGATGCTTTCAGGCAGTTGTACCTAAAAAAAATTACTTACAAAAGCATTTTACAGAAAACCCTCCAGAATTTTAAGGGACTTAAATAATATTTTTCATTATATATAAATGGTTAAGGAAATTCCCACAGGACCTTTTAAATTTATTACCTAATATGGCTTGATTTAAAACCTGCAAAGCATATAAGTCAAATTTCTGAATTGGCCAAGTGGCAGAGAACACACATATGATGTATGTAGAATTGGCAAAGGCTCATCTTGATGAAGAGTGCTGTAAATTACTTTTGATAAAAAAATCAGCAGAGGAAGTGAAAAATCATTACTAGCAGAACAAGAACAATAAAACATTAATGCTCTGTGTAAAGATTGATGGATAGTTGAGAAGTTGATTTGTTAAAATCACTGGCACCACAGGGCATGAGTTTATTAACACTATGAAAGAGGCAGAGTAAAAAATGAGATCATACTTTAATTAACAGAAATGAAAAATAAACAGTACAATACTTGTAGGGTTTTTAATGAAATTTTAGTTGGAGAGTAGATGTGTGTGAAAAAATCCTAAGAATTTGACCACTTGAAAACCAACCTTCCCACTGATTTGTCTGAGGAGCTGAAGACACTTAATAATGGGTGGATATTTATGGTAATTTAAATGTATTTCTGCTGGGTTTGACTGGGAGAGAATTAATTTTGTTCACGGTGGCCAGTATGCAGCTGTGTTTTGGGTTTGTGCTGAAGACAGTGTTGAAAACACAGGGATGTTTCCATTACTCACAGAGCAAAGGCCTTTCCTGCTCCTCACCCCATAACCAGGAGGTTGGGAGGGCACAAGGAGCTGGGAGGGGACACAGCCAGGACAGCTGATCCCAGCTGATCCAAGGGACATTCCACGAGACATCAGCTCAGCACATAAAGCTGGGGCAAGAAGAAGGAAAGGGGGGTGTTCAGAGTGGTGGCATTTTGTCTTCCCAAGTAGCCACTGTACTGATGGAGCCCTGCTTTCCTGGAGATGGCTGAACAGCTGCCTGCCCAGGGGAAAGGGGTGGGTTAATTCCTCATTTTGCTTTGCTTGCGCATGGGGCTTTTGCTTTACCTGTTAAACTGTCTTTATCTCTATTACCTATTAAATTATCTTTATCACAACCTGTAATTTCCTCACCTTTCCAATTCTCCTCCCCATTCCACCAGGAGTAAGTGAGCAAGCAACTGAGTGGTGCTTAATTGCTGAGTGGTGTTAAACCATGACAAGAAGGAAATGGGTAGAAAAATCAATGCATTTTCTTGCAACCATTTTTTTTCCTATAAGATTTGTCATTTTCATATACTAACGTGCATTACATGTTGTACCTTACAGGGATAAATAAACTGCCAGCTCCAGAGGGATGAGCTGTGACTGGTGCAAAGATAGAGAGGAAAATTAGGCCCCCAGATCTGGAAATTGTTGGTTGCTATGCTCATGCCTTCACATCTATTTCTACACAGGCACTCTATAAATTGTGCTACCTCATTGAGGGTCCTGACCACCCCTTTGTTACACAAATTGGCAATAGCTTTATCTGCTCAGGAAAGATGTAAAAGGCCCAACAATTCCAGTAAAAAAAATTGTCTAAAAGTTAGGGATCAGTTGACTGGACCTTCATGGTCTCAGAAACAGCCATCATATGTTTGACACTAATTGTATTTGACATCCAAGCTGAAAATTCAGAGTAGAAAGCCCAAGGATCTCAGAGGCATAAAATATCTTCTATTTTGAGAGATGAGTCACACAGATAAGAAAGTACAGAGATGCTGGAGACTACATGTATTTCTGTGTACTGTTTCCACTGTTGATCTAGGATAGGAAACTTTCTTGATAAAAGTTCATGTACAAAATTATACCCTTGGAAGCTGCCAAACTGACAGTCTTCATTCCACTGGCAGAGGTAACATGCATTTCTTATTCTATCTAGCCAATATGCCTATATTTAGCTGTTCTAAAAGCACTGAAATACAGTGTAAGGAAGATATTTTATCCTCTTGCTCATTTATGGTTTACTGCAAGATCCTGAGCTTTTCTGGAAGCTGAAGGGAGTCTTTAACTCCCACTAATTTTGATCAAAATTTGGTGTAAATAGTTCACAAGAATGCCTGCCATTCTGTGGAGACAAAATGACTCCTTTGTTTCCCCTTGTATTTCATGAAATAGTTCAGGATTATAAATAACTTGAGGTGTCTATCAAACAGAGGCTTCCAGGTATCCAATTGTTTAGTTAACTTCCCTCTCAGTAGGCTTAGTTTGTGTTTGTTGGATTGGATTTCTTCAAGAAGTAAGGCTACATCTAAAAAAGAATTTCAGTGCCTGGTAGGGGAAAAATTAAATCCCTTAGCCTTGGAAACACATCGTATCCAGAAGCCAGTTCCCTCTTTGGCCCAAGAAGGAGTAGAAATTCTCTCTCTTTTCTAAGAATGACAAGACTGTTTCTGCCTGTCATATCTGTGATTACATTTGACTAATTCAGTTCATACTTCAATATAATTTACAGCTCTTATTATTTGGGGAGGTGTATGTGTGGGGGGGGGGGTGTATATGTTTATACCGAGGGATATTCATTATTGTAATTTATCACCCAAAAGTCTTTATGTTCAGTATACAACCAGCTTTTACAGCTTGTGGATTACAGGCTTCTCTTTCTAAAATGATAAGTATTTTAAAAATGTAAGGGTGTGATAAATGTCTTTCAGGTTTATCAGACAGTAAACCAAACTAAATGAGACTTGGGGGAGACAGATATAGTGTTTTCCTAGAGAAGGAGTCCTCTTATCAACTCTAAATGGTAGAAATATAAGAAACAAATTTGTGGTGCTAACTCTCTGTAAATTAGCTTTTTCCATGTGCTGTAAATGAAACTTTGGTATAGTAGTGAAAACAACAATCACATGGGCATAAAGTTTTCAATCTCCTTACTCAGTAGGGAAAATATAGAAAAAGTTAATCTGGGTCAGTGCAGTGCTCTTGTGCAGTTAAAATGTTAATACACAACTCTTTTTTTTTTGCTTCTAACAGTACTGTAAGGCAGAGACAGCTGCATTGCTGTTGTAAACATGATTATCTGAAGATCCAGGGCAGAGAAAGCTTGTAGGGAAGGTGTTTTTGGACCTTTCTTCTTGGACCCATACATCAGATGGACAGGTAACAAAACTGCTCAAGGGCCCAGGCTGTTTCGATTATACACTGAAATCTTGCCAGATTTAATGAAATAATGTGAATTCTAGATGGGATTAATAATTTTTTCTTCACAGGCTTGCTCACCAGATTTCCAGTTACAACACAATGAGAACTCATGGAACTTGCTTGATGGTTCCTCATTCTTCAGCTCCCACCATGCTTGGGCTCACAATTTTTACTGGGTATTTTGCTTCCAATTTGCAAAATCAGTCAACAGAAGAGTTAAAATGCTCTTCTCACGCAAGGAGCTAAGTAAAACTGGTTTTCCTACTTGTGACTTTTTTTTCCTAAGAAATCCCACACCTTTAATGCTTTGCTCGTCCTTCACTGCTTATCACTTAGAATCATGGCATCAGGTTTGAAAAGACGGAGTCCGACAATTAACCCAACGCTGCCAACTTCACCACTCAAGGATGGTCTCTAAGTTCCAAATCTCCCTAGCTTTTAAAAACTGCCACAGATGCTGGCTCAACAACTTCCCTGGGCAGCTAGTTCTAGCGTTGCCAATCCTTACAGAGAAGAAATTTCTCATAACATCCAACCTAAAGCTTCCCTGGCACACCTTGAGGTCATATCCCCATGTCCTATTGCTTGTTGCTTGTGCCTTTGTATCCCATTCATAGCAATCAGAGATCTGACTAAATTTTTATATCTCTTTTATTCGGGTAGGAGGGGTTGATAGGAAAGAAGACTGTAGTACAGCATCTGTTCTTTTAAGCAAATGGTGTTACCTTGGTGTTACTAACAGCTATAAGTTTCTATTTCCTTACAGGACTGGTGGATATCGTTGCAAAAAGAGATGACGAAGGGTCTGTCTCTGCTGTCATATAACACAGCTTCCTGACCTGGTTGCTGGTTCTCTGATTGTGCATGCATGTGGATATGTTAATTCACTCTCCAGCTCTCTTCTGGAGGGAACTAATTAGTTCCCTTGGGCTCTGCCTGCTTTTGTAATTCAGCACACAAGAGTGGAACAGTCGGTCAAAACAGATGGCGCTGAGGATCTTCCTCTCTCTGTCATTTGTGTGATATCAGCGTTGTGAAGGATGTCACAGGCTGCTGCCCTCCTGTGATCAGCTAGCTGGGGTTTCCTCTGACAGCAAAGCTTGCCTCTGTATTCTCTTGCGTGGGGAGAGCACTGTTATGGCGTGCTCTGCTCTGACATGCCATGGGGAGCAATGGAATGCCACCACAGCCCCCACTGTGGATCCCAAGAGAATGGTTCTGGGTCACAGGCTTACCGATGGACATCAGGCAGAAGCTGTGCCTGGCACACCTGGGAGTTTGTGTGCACCACTAATCCAAGAGAATGGGGACAGAAGGAACTGAGAGATGGACCCTGTCTGAGGACAGGAAATCATTACCTTGAGTTGAGACTTTCAAGAGTTTGCAGAGTTTATCTGTACTGCCCTAATAAAAGATATGCTCTCTTCCTATAAACTTCTCATTGAAAGGAAGAACATCTTTTATGGGATACTGTAAAACTCATGCATCATAGGTGAGTCTGAAGGTTGATTAAAAAAATTCTATTCTCAAGGTCGGTCCCTGGGTTCTTCTGGTATCTCTCTTCTTGCAAGTTTTGCCATCTTATCTGCAGAGTAATCTTATTTCCTCTCAGCTGCTTTTGCTCACTTAGGAGGGAAGTCTTTGCCCATTCAGGAAGGACAGTGCTTCTTTAAAGAGCAGTATAGGAAATCCCTTGCAGCATGTTGTATGGCAAGATAAAGATCTTTGGTAGTAGGTCTGGCTGAAGGAACAGCTTCTGTGTGCTTGGAATCCAGAACAGTAACTTCCACCACCTACAAACATGCCCCCCAGTTTGAGACAATTTGCAGTCCATGATTCTGGGAGTGGAAGGAGTGTGGTGGTAACAGTATTAATATTCAAGATTGGAAGGCTGGCTAAGCAGCAACTTTGACTTAAAAGACATTCATTTCAACTAAAAGCTAAAAGTTCATGATGGTTTGCAACTCCTTGCTTCTGAGCTAAGCTCATACTGGGTGTGCCACTCCTAGAGGCTCCACTAAGAGCCTTCTTTCCATTTGCTCATGTTATTTACTGCTTGAGTCCTCAGAAACATCAGAGTTAGCAAATTAATTACAGGGATCATCCCTCCCAGGGATGGATACCTGGCTTTCCTAACACTGAAGTAATTGCTTTTTCTCACCTCTTTTATTTTTTTTTGAAAGAATGCGCTTGTGCATCCCCCTCCCCACCCCCACCAGGTCACATTATGATCTGAGAGTTCTTTAAACTACCTTAAAACAGCCATTTGTGGCCAACAGTACGTAGGTTGGGTCTCTACAAACACTTGGGAGAGAACTGGAGAGCAGAGAATATGCTGTCCCACAGTTCGTAGTTAATCAAGCTTCTGTCAGACCTGGCCTAAATTGTGCCTGCATATTCCACCTTTGGAGTCCCCAGATTGTCCAGTGGAAGTTAAATGTCACCTTCTGAGGCAGCAAAACTTGAGCTGATCAGAGGCAGTCACCTTGAGCTGACACGGGGTCAAGGCTATACACACAATCATGCAGCACATGCTAACAAGTGCTGCAAACACACAGCTCTTTCAGGCAGAAGCATTTTCAGAAATGATGTGGTCAGATACTCACAACCTTAATTTAATTTCTTTCCAGACATAAGCAGGAAGAAAAAGGCTGGCAGGATCTCAGGGAAGGCATTTGTAGAGCAGATAGAGATTCTTTTGGGGCCATGCTATTTTTCAAGGAGACACTTGGATGCTACACGAGTCCAGCACACCTGCCATGCCCTGAGCATTAGCAATAATGAATGTCTTGCTATGAGAGCTAAAGAACGCAGTGTCAGGTAGGATAACAGTACAAAATGTGAGTCCATCTGTCTGTGTGATTAATGGCATGAGCCCCTTCCAGAGAATGAATGGAGGCAAGGAGCCATTTCCAGAGTTTGTGCTCAGTTTAGCTTAGAAAGGCTAAGAATTCATGTAGCTGTTGATGTTACCTGGGAAATGCCAACAGAATGTGCTGGGTGATTGAACAGGAGAGCTGATCCCTGTACCTTTTTCCATGAACTGAACTAAAAGGCAAAAGATCCACCAAGTCCAGCCATGTTAAACCCTTTGAAAGGGAATGGGAGGGAAAAATATTAACAGCAAACAATATAATAAAATTTTCTGTAGAAAGTATGAGTCACTCAGTTTTCAGTTCACCAATTTAATTTCAGAGAGTAAAATAAAACAATAATTTGCCTGGTCATCCATGAGGAGGCAGATGAGTAATTTTTGCAACTGGCCTATGTCTCAAATTATATTTACAAATTAATTGCACTCTGAAACCAGAAGACCCAGACCCACCAACCTGCCATGACAGTTCAATAATGGCTTACCCTAAAAACTGCTCCCACTTAAAAGTACAGGAAAATTCTCAGTCCTGATCTTTTTTTCAATTTTACTTAGATACTTTCCCCAAAGACCTCAATGGCAATAAAGTACCTAGATTTTTCTGGCCCTTTTCAAAAATGGTTTTATTTTGTTCATTGTGATAGAGACCACCAGCAAGATGAAATCAGTGAGTTGTGTCCAGTGGCAATATTGATAGGCCTTGTATCTGATGCTCTCTTTCATACTCTAGGGACAAAATACACCCCAGTGCCCTGAAGGCTGAGTCACAAACTCTCTTGCTTTACCATTCCTTGCTGAACACAAAACACACTATCGAAACCAAAGTTCCCCAACAACCAAATCTGTGATCCTGAGTCACAGGTGAAATTCTGAATTTGTTAGCATGTTTCTCTGGCACATGTTGTTGAACAACTATTTCTATGGCTTTAAGCAGACTCTTTAGTCTTCAACTATTTTAAGCCAGTCTATCTTTTTTTTTTAAATAAGATACATTTGGCTTCATTTTGGTATCATGTTGTCATCTGTCTCTGAAACTTCCCTAGAAGCCTGTACAGGAAATGTGTTCTCCATGGTGCTGTTAATTTGGGTACATGCTGAAGATGGTTTCCAGAATAGCACTGACACTTACCTGCTGGGATGGCACTGGGGCCTCCCACGCTGCTGTCTGGGGCTTGGAAACTTGCATCTCTCTTAAACATCTAGCTGCACTTTTCCAGTTCCTGGAGAAGGAACATCTATTCATAGTTGTGGCAGCATGACATTCTCCCACATTTACCAGTAATAATTGCTCTCTTCAATGTTGTGCCTTTTGGCCCTGTAGGAACCAACAGCAAAGCCTCTTTTTATGTAGCCTGCAGTTTTAATTGTCTGCAGTGCATTATTTTGGTCCCTCTTTCTTCATCGCTTTTACCTTTTTTAATTCCCTCCTTCACACGTTATTTTTGGTCTGTGCTTTTGTTTTCCTTCTGCCCAGCCTTGAATATCATGAGCTGTTTCTGGTCTCCTCTCACAAATAAGTGACAAGCATGAAGACAGGACTGTTGGGTGCACTCCATTGTCTCCAACAGCCCCCTGAAAGGCAGCCCTTGCCTCCCAATGACCTCAGTGATCTCTTTGCCTAAGAGTGGGTGCATCTCTTGAAGAAGCAGGTCTGCCAAGGGAACACAGAGTTGTTGTATTTAATTGGGAAGAGGCAGGGTGTGGATGGCAGAAATGGGAGAGTTTTGCCTAAATTTAGAGGTGTTCTCGATTTCTTTCCTCGTTACAAATTTCTTATTTTCTTCCTTCCAGAGACTGCAGTGTTTTCCTGCCTGAAAACAAAAGCTAGTTTGTGAAAGATAGGAGTAAAGTTGGCTCGGAAAGCCTAACTCATTAATGGCAGAAAAGTTGCTTTAAGATCAGGACAACAGTGCTAGATATCTGTTGGTTCTCTGATAGTTCATCATGACAGTACAGGAAAATTTTGATCCAGCCTTGAAGCATGCCTACTCACTATTAAGCTGTCTTTTATCTCTGTGGTAAGAAAAATATAGTTCATTCTCTTTTTTTTTTTTTTCTGAAGGAGAGAGGGAAAAAAAATGTCCCTCTAGAAACCCTGCAGAAGGTGTATGTCATTTAAATGTCTTTTAAGCTTTGGTTTGAAAACTTCTGGAGCTCTACACAGTAATTACTTCCATTGAGGAAGTGCACACATTCTGCTACTCATGCTAATTACTGATAAGGAAAAGGCAGGAGGGCTCAACCATGAAATGTCTTTCTTTTACTGAGCCAATTCCTGCAAAGCTGGCAGCAGCTAGAAAGAGTGCCTTCTGCAATCATCCCTCCTCAGTGTAATTTTAAAGTTTCTTCTCTTCTTTCCATCAAAAAAGCCAAGCTCATGTCAAAATGGGCTTCGCATGCTTCGTGTACTGAGCAGCAGGCAGTTCAGCAAGAGGCCATGCAGATGAGTGGGAAAAGGGAAAACGACCTCATTTCTTCATCTTTGCTGCCCAATATGAGGGAATAAATCCTGCTATAAACATGGGGAAAGGGTAGGAGCAACAGCTTAGCTAAATAATGGGTTTGAACCCCAGAACTCAGTTTGTCATCTTAATTCTGATAGTTAGGATTGCCAGCTTCTCTTCAGTCTGTAATACTTGACAGGGAAGAAGGGAAGAATAAATTCCAGCATATTTCCTGCTTCCTAGATGTCTCTAGCTTTTGTGATAACTCTGTACATTTTGTAAATGGGATGGATTAAACTTTAGAGCAGATGAGTAAAATTGGAATTCAATTTTAATTTTTTCAAAATAGAATTTTAAAATTTTGGTTTTGTCATTAGGATTTTTAGTATCTGAAAGCAGAAATATTGTCTGTAAAGGGTCAAACAAATTTTTGCAGAAGGCAAGGGGTTCTATTTGAGATTTTAGCCATTGTATCCTACTAGCCACATTTACAGTATTTTGTTTTATACTGTTTTTATCACAATATAAACCAAAATATTGCAAATGTTTCCTTTGTTTAGGAAATGTATTCTGATGCAACTTCCTGCTATTGAAATTAGTTAAATTTCCCTCACTTTACCTGACATTACTTTAGATTTAATTAACAAAAAGCTGGGCCAAATAGTCAGGCCGAAATTAGTCAATTTACATCTTGCTGTAGGCTAAATTGACATGCCTAAAATATTTTAGAATCTAGGCACCCTTAATATTTGCAAAGCAGGGGCCAAATGTGGAGAGTCTTGAGTAGATTTTACAAGGTTTTAGAATTCATTTAAAAAGAAGGCTAAATGTCCCTCTGGGAACGAAACAGTAATTTATGTCCTCTTGAGCTGCAGTACCAGAAGTACAAAACATTTACAGAGATTTTATTAGAATTCAGCATTAACACTGATAGTGCTTTGGATACTTTGAGGTAATTTTAATTTATGGTTCTTGATTTTTGCTTGGAAGTGCTGGGTAGAAAGAGCTCTCTTCTTGTCTGTTATGAGTTCCTCGGTAACTGTATCAGGGGATGAGAAGGTCAAACCTTTCTAATTTGAATTTTCATTTGAAGAACGACAAAAAGAATAAGCACCTGGTACAGAGAGACTGCTTGACTTATCACAGACCTTCAGATTTTGACAGTATTTAAGATCAACGTTCATGTTTAACATTTAGCCCATATTTAATTAATTTTTTTCTCCCAAAGCTGACTGACAAGTTTATAAAATCTAAAACTGAAATTTTAAGTTTAAAAAAAAGAAGCATAGTGGGAATCTTTCTGAGGTGCTTTGCTTTATATGAAGACTCACAGATTCTGAACCAGAATCTCTTCCAACTTTGTGAAAAAAGTATTCAGATGCTGCATTTAAATATAAAAATCTGTACTGGCTGGGTGGCTGTTTGGCTGGGGTGAGGAGCTGGAACTGTGTATTGCCTCCCTCCCTCCTCAGATGTGGTACATACAGCTGGAAGCAAGTATTTACCTGCAGCCTTGTGAGTCCCTCCTGGACTGAGAGGAATTCCTTCAGGATTTTGTTTGTGCATCTCTGTACAGTCTGTTCTTTCCTTTCTAATGTGCTGGGGATCCATTTTCATCTTGTGATCTACAATAACCTCCAGGTGTTCTCCAGCAGAATGTTTGCAGAGCAAGTTGTTGCCTGTGCTTTTATGCAGTGGATGTGTTTGTGCCTAAGTGTGTTCCTTGCTGTCCAGCTGTCCCCACTGAATTTCACTCCAGTCTTTTGAGCTTTCTACAAACTAAGAAAGTCTTGAACTCTAAACCTGACTTCTGGGATACTGGAATTCGACCTGGTTTGGGAGTGTGTCTGTTTAGCCTTTCTTAAAGGAGGGAGATGAGGGGAGAGAAGTACTCTTGCCCTTGTCATTGTTGGGAAAAAATGAAATGTAGCCTGACTTCAGAGCGAGGCCTGAGAACACAGGATATTAAAATGAAACCAAGAAATTTTCATAAAATGCAAGATGGTGCTTGACCTGCTAATCTCTGATGTATAGGGAGTTAGAACACTGAAATGTACTGTGAAACCTAAACCTATCGTGCTAGGTTAGCAGTGCAAAGGAAGGCCAGACCATGGAGAGACATATAGCAAACAGATGAAATGTATAGAATGACTAAAAGGAGGTAATGTGGTATTGATCTTTAAAAGCATTGTCCAACAAATCTAACTCAATCTCTGCTAAAGAAAAGCAATAAATATTAAGGAGAGTAAAAAGATGGTGTATAATGGTAACAGACCAAGAAGCAATAAGGATCATGAGCTGATGATGGAGGAAAAATCATGTCAGATAAACTTGATTAATATTTTGCAGATTGAATTACAGATGGTTGCAGTGGAACAGATGTAATTTGTATGGCTGTCAGATCCTGCTCCTATTTTTACAGATGAAAATTGTGACTGACTGTTGACATCCATGGAGGAGATTTCGCTGACTGAACTCAGAGAGCAGGGAATAACACATTCCCCATGTTCCCTGAAGCAATATTTTCTTTGTAAATATGCATTCAAACACTGCTATGCATATTTGCACAGTGAGGTACATTTATACACCATAGAAAGTGGATAAATGCATAGATCTGTGGTTCTGGGGGAAGCAGGAAATGAGCTGTGCATAATATTGCAAGCTTGTTTTGAATTGAAAACGAGATTGTCTAAATGGGAAGTTCCAGAAAGAAGGTGTTTTCCTGAGAGGACACTGCCCTTGAGGAGCTTTACCACATGTTTTATTGTCTGAAATGTGGTGTGTGAGGAGAATGCCAGGAGTGGTGGAGAATGTAATCCATGGTGGGTAAAGCCAGAGGATTGCAAAGGCTGGAGGGAGACAAAACTTCATGCATCCTGCAAGAACTGGTCCTTAGGAATGGTCTCCCCTCAAAGCACTCCCTAACCCCAATTTTAAGTGCAATTGCTGGAACACCTCAGGACAGAGGTATGGGATGAGACTGGAAACTGCTCTCATTGTCACTTCCAGCACTGCCTGTTCAGCAGCAGAGACACATCTGGAATCACAGAGTAATCCAAGACAATTTGCTGAATGAACTTGTGCCATGCTCACAGTTCTGAAGTGCAAGAGGTTTCCTCTTTGCAGTGGGGATTAAGATCCCCAGACAATGTCTAAACTGCTGATAATGTACTTGGATTATGAAGAATAATGTGCCAAGTAGTGACAAGACAGCAATATTGCAGAAACAGATCTGATTAAAGTAGAAATACTGGTACAAAACCAAAATTGTTTTATCTAAAAGTGTTTTTTTTAATGCTTAGAAAAACCAGGATTATTCTGAACTTGGTTTGGATAATGCTGGACTTCAACTGCAGATTTCAGTGGAATATGGAAGAGCCATCAGTGTATAAACACAGGCCTTGAAGTATCATTTTGGCTTGCTAAATCCCCATGTTGCTGCTGACAGCCCTGGCAAAGGATTTTCTCTACAAAATGGAAACAGAAATGCTGATAAGCTTCAAAGTTCTGATGTTAGTACAAAGGGATAGGATAACTGGGATTTAATAGAGTCTGCAGCACAGGGGTAGTTTTAAGTATACTCAATGTGCAGTGTGACAAATATTGAGAAAAATGTAGTAGGACAGGAGAGCACAGAGTTGTTGTCATATGGCTGGAAGGAGTTGCTTGATTGCTACATTACTGCTTGCCCTGAGAATATTGCTAATTTGATGTTTACACATCAAGAGGTAATATTTTGGCACAAATGCAATTAAGTGGCAGGACTCTTTTTCTTAGTCATCCCTGTTCTTCTCTTGATGTCTTTTTCTCAGTCAGGCACCTGAATTTTCACATCATCGTGATTAGAAAAGCCAAGTTTTAACACAATAACTCTTTAACTCAAAGGACTACGCAGCCTTTGTTTCTCACTGCTGGATACTTAGCATAAGTACTGAGCATACAGACCTGCAGAAGTGCTACTAGGAGGAGAAACAAACATATGCTGTGGGTGAAGGAAATGGAAGGCTAATGAGGCTTTTGTCAGATGCCTTTCCCTGCTTTTTGTGCAGCTCTCTTTCTCTAGCTTGTTGTTTAGCCTACAAGCCTGAGCCAAACAGATTGTCACAATCCAAGTTTTTACAGTGCCTTCCTGATCACGGGAGCCTTACATTACAGAGTATTTGCTTTACTGATGACTCAACTATAGTGGGATTTGCCTTGTGTGCAGCTTTTTCCTCCTGGTCTCCAGCACCAGCATAAGCCTAAGAAGACAGAGGGTTGGATTTTACCCAAAGAACAGGGAATCCTAAAGAAAACCTCCTCTGAGGATGCAGCAGTAGCACTGTCTCTCCAAGCCACAAGGGACCCCATAATGTCCTATCCACGTGCCATGTGGCAGTGAATGTAAAAAGCCCTACACAGAGCATTTTAGGGAACTCAGTATTTTCACCCCTCAGGAAAAGCACTCATTGAACTCAGCTGGAACAAAGACTAGGCAAATGTGCCATTCTCCACTGCCCAGGTTGAGAGGCAGTGATGGATGAAGGGGACAGTGAGAATAAACATCCATTCCTCACTCAGCTCTGGCCATGGAGTTGTTTTCATGCCCAGTCTCTGCTTGCAGGATACTGGCTGATCAGCGGGCATAGGAATTTCTGCATTAATTCTGCTTTTGTTCTTCTCTAGCTCAGCTCATCCTTTTCTTCATCCCATTTGGAGGGCACCCCTAGCAAAGGTTTTGCTGCCTATTGCTGTAATCCCAAGACAGTTTAGTTCAAGTCCCTTTAAACTTTGCCATCTGCCTTTCACCCAAGAGAGCAAGAGTTCAAGTATTTTTCAGTGCTAAAAATAGGCAGAGTAGAATTGTAAGGGGAGTTCATGTGGAGCCTGGTTCTAAGTGGCTTCTTCCAGCTGATGTAGCTGCTGAGAGTCTGAGTCACTGCTCTTCCTTGATACATCTCTCCACCACTATTATGTCTTTCATGAATGAGTCCTTAAATGTCCTTTAAAATGAACAATACAGTTTTGTCATTGTTTCGCCAGTCAGAAGACAAAAAGGTGAGATGCTGTATCTCAGGGAACATTTATTTCAAGGCATTTTTATTGTAAGAAACTGCCCCTGTGAGAACAGCTTTGAATAATATCCCTGATAGGAAAAAAAGGACATCTGTTCAGGCCTTGCACAAAGTGACATTAATATCAAGTTAATGGACAAAACTTCCAACAGGAGACTATTAAGCTTTCCTGATAAATTAATGTTATGCAGTTTTAATGGAGATCTGAAATAGATGAGAATTAAAGAGAATATAAAAACTAGGTGTTCTGTGGAGTTTTGCTTGATATAAAATCCTCTACTTCAGATGATCACATAAAGTGAAGTTTTCAAGCTGTCTTTAGTGCTTTATGTCAACTTCACTGGACTGAAGAAGGAGAGCTTTTAAGTTATGACCTTAAGTGATGAATAAAAGTATCTACCATCACCTCTGTGAGATGTATACATTCAGCTGGATCAAGCAATCACCATAAAGACCACAGCTGAGAAGACTTAGTTGGGACTAAGTGGTTTGAGGACTTGTTCCCTATTAGCCCCATCCCATTATAAATTAACTTTGGATTGCATCTGTGCTTTCTGGTTGTGATCTCCAATGGGTCTGCGGGTTGGGATGGGATGCAGGTGCTTAATTCCTTGATTTGTGCCTGGTAAAATCAAGACTGCACCTGGAGGGCAGGGTATACAGGTGTACAGGCTGCTCCAGTTCTCTGCTCAAGGTAGGTGTTGCTTGTTTTTTTTTCTTCTTCGCTTTGGAGCAAGCTTATTAATTTAGGTTCTCCTTTTTTCTGCTGTATTGCACCAAAGTTTCAATTTGTTGTTGTAGCTTTATTGTACTGGTGAGTACTTTTAAATCTTTTAGTGACCGTCGAGTGCTTGTCATCTCTTTGGAATTTCTTTGCAAATGAATCTCAATAGACTTGGAAATGTTCTGCAAAATCTGGTTTTGTGTCTCTTTGGGGTGATACTGTATAATCCTCATGAACACTTTTTATGGACTGCCTACTCTATTGTACATTACATAATTTAGGGAAGTAATTATTTCAGCTTTGTGTGCATATGTAAATGCATTATTGTTTCTTGTAAAAAATTTGAGAGAAGACATAAGTATTTTCTTTAGGCTTGTTTTGGTTTGGTGTTACTGTTTTTGGTTAATTTAGGAAAGCGGTTCTCACACAGGAAAAGAGAAGTGACTTGGCCCTGAACAAAAGATCTCTGTTTAGGTTGGTGTATGTGGTATTATTACTGTAGCTAATCATGTCCCTGGGCTTTCAGTTTCAAAAATGAGCACTTATGTCTCTTTAAGTAGTTGCCATGGAAATCCTCACAGCATGAACCTCTTCAGTGAACACCTTATGGCAGATAAATTATGTCTTTTGTTTCCATAAACACATCAGAAACTGGAGTGAAAGGGGTTTGTGTGTCTTCAAAGCACAGGCACAAGGACTGATACTTGTTTGTTCTAGCATATGTTTCCTAACCTCACTTAAATCAGATAATTCAATGTCAGATTCTAATAGTATTTTTCTGTTATTTGAGAAAGCAATACAGTGAATTGAAGAAATCTCTTTTCAGCTCCTAAGATTTTAATTTTTTTTATTTTTAATACAAAGACTTCTGTATATAAGGCTTTTAGGGATAAAAATATAGGAGATATTCCTGGCATTCGAATGCTTTCCTTTTCTCTCCTGTAGAGTCTTCCTTAAGCAGGTGTGATCTTTGTGAGAACAGGGTGAAATAGTAGAAAATATGAACCAATAACTTTGGTGATTTTTATTTTTAGATGATTGACAGGCTAATTTTTAGTTGAATTTCAAAATAATGGAAAGAAAAAGAGATTTGTCCACGGACTTTTTTTTTTCTTTTTTGGTTTTTCTCATTGTTTTCCACTGCTGTCTTTTCCAAGTATCTAGATGTTGAACATCAACATTTGAAAGCTGTTCCTTTGTATCAGAATATGTCCAATAATTTCTGGGGGTTTAACATTTCTGTAAAGACTAACTCAGCTGTAATAAGGGTATTTAAAGCCCCCAAAATTTTCTTCTATTATCTCGAATAAGACACATGATTAGAGTGAAGTTGTGACCTGCAGGTTAGCAGTGTCATATTGGAGTGTACTGTGTGTTGAGCAACCTTCATGTGCTGATGCAGTCCCACCCTCGTGTCACTCTTTAGCCAGAATTCCTGTGCACACAGAGCCAAAGTGCCCTCTGTTGCAGTGCTGTGAGATCAGGATGATTCCATCAGCTACATATTTACCCAAGTACTGCTGAGAATAAAATTTGTGCCAGTATAGACACATAAGGAAATTAATAAAATGGGTTCACTGCAAAATGTTAAGATATAAAAATGGAAAAAAACATTTTAACGACAAAATGTACAGGCTGTAGAGTATCATTAGTAACACGTGTTTTAAAAAATGTTTTCTACTGTTTCTACTGCTTCTTTGCCTTGTTTTTAAGCAAGGTGAGTATTAGTATCTTTCACAGAGAGTACTTTTATTAGTCCTGAAGGACAAGGAACTTGTAGACAACTGTTCATGTGTTCAATACAAGCTGTATTTATCTCTGTCCAGTTCCCATCACTCTGGTGTTGATGCCGTGGAAGCAGCATCTGTGACTAGTTTGGTGCCAGCTGCAGCAAAAGCCAGTCTCAAATACAGATGGGCATGGCACTCGTGGTGGGTTAAAGCACACAGCTGAGCAAGAACTGAAAAGAAGTTGGCTTTGCCACAGAACAGCTCCCCCCACAGTAGATTAAAGGAGCACTTCATTCTCCTGAGCTTTCAGTCTGTCTCTCCATTCACTATGTTCCCTTTTGAAATTGAGTCTGTTTAGCTTCCCCTGCCAGACACTCTGGCACAGTTCCTCAGGCACTTAAATATCATTGCGGATTTGGGCTTCTGAGCCTACATCTTATTTCCCTCTGAGGGGGAGGAAGCTTTGCAAGTAGAGTTAATTTTGCTATAGAGGAAATAAATGCCATGAACCCTTTCTATTAGATTAAAACTGATAATAAAGAGCAGCCTTTGTCCCTCCATGAAGAACGTCTGTGAGCTGCACAGCCCCATTGCCTGGGATGCTGTGAAAAGCCTGGGTTTTGTGGAGCATTTAGTGAGATTGGCTCCCAGTGAAGCCCAGGATAGCACTTCCCTCTTGTCTGATCTGCTTTTTCTGTCCTCCAGCAGTATGCATGGAGTGGATCCAACCCACAGAGAGCACAGATGTAGCTGCTTCATAAAAGCTTCTGAAACATCCTGCGTCTGACATAAACAAAAATGACCTTTAGTATCGCTCTCTCTCACTGCCAGTAATGGGCTAGTCGTGTTACAAACCTCCAAGCACACGCGCTATGCTTGGCACAAACCTCACCAGTATGGGCAAGATACAACTAATTAGGACATAAAAATACTCAGAAGACAGATATATATATGTGTGTTGTGTGTGTGTGTTTGTATAATATGTGTGTATATGCAGTATGTAAATTATGCAGCTATGCAATGGCATTTAGGGCAACGCAGCACACAGCAAGGCAACATTTGCATTATTGTAGTGTAGCTGCCTGATTCTGTTAACACACTGGCATAAATCAGGGCAGCTGCAGCTCTAATGGCAAAGATGGAAGTAGTGACAAATAGCTTTCAGTGAAGAACTGGGTGTAAATTGCCTCTTTTATATCCAAAAAATGGAAGAAATGGCTTTAGACAGCTGAACGTTGTCATCCATATTGGAAACAGAAGCCAGAGTTGGTTCATTTTCATTTTAAACTCAAATTCTGATGGCATATGGCAATCTCATTCCAGTGCTCAAATACATTTTTCTATCTTAGTTTAAAAGTAAGCTAAACTAAGCTAATCTTTTGGTAGATAAATAATTAAACAAAGTCTCATCCTTTTTTGTGAAGGTTTTACTTGGTTTCATTCAGTATTTGCCATTTGCCTCTTGGAAACAATAATGAGCCCTTGTCTGATGAGTGGATCTGCCCACTGCATGTTGATTTGCCACTCAATATTAAAGCACACGAGGTCTGAATCAGTGGCTTGTTAGTCAGTAGTGTCAGGAAACAATTAGGAACTGTTAACATTTTTCTCAGGTTGTCATAAATAAAGCTGATCTATTTGTGTTTCAGCAATTTGGTGGTGATTATTTCTCTAGGCAAAATGTGGTGTGCACATTCTTTCTGTAATGTATGCCAAGATGCTGTAGACAGCTCAGGTCACAAATGTGTTCAGGCAAATAACTGCTGCTGGAACAATGGCTTTGTAATGATATGTTCTTTCTGTCAGTATTTCTGTTTTATAGAGTAATATCATCTGTAACTGCATTTGGGGAGTAGGAATTATCTTCTGGCTCACCAGCAATGCTGTGGTGCTTCCTGCATGGCTCAGTTGAGCTGTATCAAGTGGGGATGGAAATGCCTCTGACAGCAGACCCTGTGACTGGAGTGGTCCTGCAGGACAGCAAAGATTTGGTTCGACTTCCTCCTCCTGTGCAGAGGTGGGAGCTGTTCCTGGGGCTTCTGGTGCTTGTGGTAATGTGCTTTTGGGTCAACAAGGTTATAGATGTCTAGCAGTGATTTGCATGAAGAGGATGAGCTTTGCTTGGCTCTTGGAAAAAGAGCCTTGTGACTCCTCAGTGAAGATGGCTTTGGAGCACCCTGAGAGCAGAGTGTGTGTCAGAGTGACATATAAATAACCCCCCAGGAATTTCCTTGTGGTTCAGCTGTGGACAGCTGCATTGCCAGTGCAGTTCTCTGCTCAGCCCAGCAGTTAATGTGGAGCCATTTGAAGGTGTCCAAGTTTGCGTTCCGCATGGAATTCAGATGCTGCCCTGGGGTCTCCTTGGAGGAGGAGACAGTTAACAAAAAGCTAGGTAAGGTGCAATGGCTGCATTTCCATGCCAAAACCCTGTGGTATTTGGGAATTGCATAGTGAAACTTTCATGCTTCAGTTCTACAAATTGGCATATGTTGAGTTGCTTTACACAATTGGATTGTGAAGTTTATCTTCAAACTGTAAAGTGTATAGTTTGAACGCATGGGCAGCTCCTTGTCTAGAAAAGCTTGTCTGTGCTGACAGTTTGTAAAGTAGAACCTTTACAAACTCCATCATCTGTGAGCTTTGGCTTTGCATTCTAAGCACTCTAGGTTTTTTTTTCTTCAAGAGGAAAAACATTAAAACATGCTAAAATGATATTTTTGCTGCAGTTGTATAGCACTTCAGAAGTCCTATTTTTCTCTGATGTACTAAAGATGTACTCAAATTCCTCGCTGAATCTTCAAAAGTGCTTATGCTTAGTTTACTTTGTCATCGTCATGATATCTTCCTTTGGAGCTTATGAGATTGTATAATGAAGTGTTTTTAGAACCCAAATAGTTTTGCTTCAATTTCAGTGTAATTTATCTCCAAAACCATGGACAGAACTTTTTATTTAGCACTATAATGGCCATGTACATGTACCTAATTAACAACTCTAAAAATACAAAGCAGTGTTCAAATCTTGGAATATGTGGGTCTCATGCAATCCCTACTGAATTACCAGGCCAAAGATCTTGGAGATATGTTTAACCTAGAGCAACAATGATTTAGAAAGAATTGTTTTATCATTTGCAGACCTCAAAAAGGGGAGATGATTTCCCTAATGATATCACAATTCAAGGGCTTATTTTTGGAATACAAACTGTCTGACTCTGTGTGTGTGTGTAAACATCACTCTAGATTTCAAACTTCCATCAAAATTCCAGTGAAAAAGAAAGAGTTTTTCTTCACTTCCACAATTTTTGGACAGTGACTGAAATATCATTGACTGGATCCAGCATAAGATCTTTCTCTACCAGACAGTGCTAATAAGACCTATAGATCAGGTACTTTGAGCTGAGGGGTGGATATTAAATCCTTCTCCATTATTACTTTAAAAATCAACAATTTTACTATGGGTCCAATCAGGTGTTATTCTGCATCCTTTGATACTGAAGAGTAGCTCTACAATACTTGTGTATTGAAAAAGAAACACACCAGGAGGTGATGACCTTTATGAGCCTGAAGTGTTCATTCAGGTGCATCTGGGTTATTAACTGAAAATAAACTAAATAAAAACACTCCAAAGCCTTGAAATGTCTCCAATATGAACAACAAGCTGGTTATGTAGGAACTTTTTAAATAGCTTAAGTAATTTTTTTTCCTTTACTTATGTGCAGTGATGGTGGGAGGATTGCTTTCTCTACATCTGTTCTATTAGCTGTGGCTGGAGAGCTGAAATCAGTGTACAATTAATGTTTTTAACAACAGAATGAAAACATTTGTTATCTTCATGTAGTAAGATGAGATTGATTTACAGGTGTAAGTAAATACTGTGTGGGTCTGAGAAAAAACTTTACTACAACACTCCTGATTTTACCAGTTTCCTCATCCACCTAGTCAGTTTATGCCTCTGGTAGGGTTTGCTACTTCAAATAAACAAGCAACATCTAAAAGTAGAGCATGGAGGAAGAAGGGTTCCTCTATTGACTTTTACAAGCTGTCAGTTTATGTACTGCAAGCTCAAATGTAGCTAGCATTAGATCATTATCTTGTCTTAACTCTTCTGTGGGGTTTTTTTTGGTTTTGTGTTTTTTAATTGGACAATCTTGTGCTCTTCTGTTGACCTTGGATATGTTCACTACATGATCTGTGTGGGTCATTATTTTCTCTTGTAGTTCTCTCATAAC
This sequence comes from Fringilla coelebs, assembly GCF_963513975.1. Lineage (NCBI taxonomy): Eukaryota > Metazoa > Chordata > Aves > Passeriformes > Fringillidae > Fringilla > Fringilla coelebs. The sequence continues at coordinate 90,232,970 of NC_140030.1, read as the reverse complement.
CATAAACATACATGTTTTTCATGAACTTGCTTTTTGTAGTTTTTTTTTTTTTTTTCAAGATTATAGAAAGGGCTGGTGAAGGCTGAAGCTTTATTTGCTGTGCTAGGATTATTTAATTTTTAAGTTACTTCAAGCAATACTATTTATTATGAATGGGTGATGATGGTAATCACAACTCATTAATTGTGTAACCTTGCTAATCAACTATTTTAAAGTGTTGGAATATGAGATCATAGTTAGGAGGAATGCAGTGAGACATACCAATTTATTTCCATCATTCATATAAGTTAGCAGAGCTCAAAATAAGAGTGTAAGTACCCCATGACATCCAGCCTGCCTAGCCTAGGAGCAATAGTAAACATTAATTACTTCAAATATTTTGATCTAATTTACATGGAAGACTGACTGTAAGTTCCTTGCTCAATATGAAGTACTATAATAATGCCTATATCACTCTTTCTATGATTTCAATGCTATAAATAGAAATCAAAATACATCTATAGCTAAAAACAAGTGGTTTAGCTTTCTCTTTACAAAGTTGACCTGTGATGATCTTGGAATTAAACTTTCTGGAGGCACTGAAAAAGCCCAGGGAAAGCCTTGCTGCTTTAATCAATAGCTGGCAGGATAAGGCTGCATCACTTTTTCCCACATGAGGCGAAAGGGAGAACTCCTGCTGACCCCTAGGATAGGTGAGATTCTGCCTTGGAATAACTGTGGATGCTTGTAGGCAGATTCAAACTTCTTTGTGTGTATTTTTAAGCTTTCAAATCACCTCAAGCTTGTGATTTTGGACAATGCTGCATGTGTTTAAAGGTAAGAATTTACTAAGAAGAGTGCAGGTATAGCTTTATATCTGCGTAGGTTTTATTGTAATACTGCTTAGAATATTTGTTTCTATGAAGGTTTTATTTTGAGTCTTGCAGAAGCATCAAACAGCAGATGGTCTGTCTGTGCAATACTGTGCTAATAAGGTTAGCACAATCCTGTCAAAATGCACCAAGTTTGCTAAGTATCAGGTGTCCCAATACCTGTCTGATTCAGATAGAAAATGAGCATCCAAATCAGGGTGCAGGTGTACCAGGTATAAAAAGAGCTGTAAAGACAGGCTGTCATGTGTATGTAAATCATATGAAGTGTGTCTTGTCTAAGGCATGTGGAGAGTGCCTGGGGGTTCTTTAACTTGGAGAAAAGGCCAGGGAGACCTTATTGTTCTCCACCATTGCCTGAAAGGAGGGTCTGGTGAGGGGAGGGTGGGCCTCTTCTCCCAGGCAACCAGTATGAGAGGAAATGGCCTCAAGGTGTTCTAGGGGAGAATCAGGTTGGACATAAGGAAGAATTTCTCCACAGAAAGCCTTGTTAAGCATTGGAACGCATGGAAGAGCGAGGTGGTGTGTCACCCTGATTTTTTAAGATTTTCTAAGCCTTCTGATGTTGACATTCTTTTAGAGAACTTTCTCACACGCTTTCTGTAAATAGCACATTGTTTTGCATTCTTTTATGGAGGAGGAGAACTTTGATGGACTGTTGGTTTGTCCAGTGTCATTGGAGAGGGGGCACTGTCACCCTCCAATCCACTGTCACTTTTGGAAAACTATAAATGTTGGGGTCAGAAAATAAACTTTCCCTTTTCTTCGCCTTGAGAGCAGCAGTGTGCGCCTGTGTTCTTGCGTGTTCCATAGAGACAGGGGTGGAGTCGCCATCCTCAGGGGTGTTCAAGAAATGACTGGATGTGGCACTTAGTGCTGGTGTTCCAGCTGGTGTTCCATCAAAGGTTGGATCTGATGATCTTGGAGGCTTCTTGAACCTCAGTGATTCTGTAGGACATGGTCTTCCAGGTGTGTTTCATGGGCAAGCACAATGTCAGGAGCGGTGCATTAGGGTACTCTGCAAACATGCCTAAATAAGCCTTTGCCACTGACCTCAGCCTGAAATCCTTCTCTGAGGCAAGACCAGCACTGGAGTCTCCAGACCCTGATCCCAAGATCTTTGGTGCTGAAGTATCTGCTGAGCTGAGTGCACATACATAAAAAGAACAGCTAAGAGGGCTCCAGGAACCAGATTTGCATGTGGCCAACTTCCTGGTGAGCAGAGTAGCATGGGTGCATCTAAATACAAATGTGCCATTGTTGGGGCAGTTTAGAACAGATATATTGTGGAGGAAGAGGAAAGCACTTGAAAATTATTCACTGCCTGCCCAGAAGCCCTCTGGAACTATTTGAAAACCTGGGAAAAGGGAAGTTGCAGGTTTCTGAATCACAGTGGTTAAGCACCATGGAAGGACTAAATGACAAGTACTCTCTGTGCTCTCATTTGTACTCTAGCCATAAATAACTATTGAATTGAAAGAGAGGGAGTGGGAGGGAAAGGAAATTTGACACCAAAACAACAGAAATAATTCTCAAAAGAGAATAGATCTAGAAAACAAATTTCTTTTATCTTGGTACTTGGCATTTCACTGTTTTCATAAATCCTCTCCTGCTGTTTTGATCCTGATTCTTTTCCATACTTATGGGCCTTAGCACTTCTTACCTAGTTCTTAGAAGACAGAAGCTCCTCAATAGAAATTACTTACTAAGTCCTGGTTTCTGACTGTGGGCTGTGGCAAAACTGAGGATGATGAAGCTCTGGCTCAGCACTCCTGGTCTGGCACCTAGTGTGTGACTTGGACAGAATTGAGGTCATCAAGCACAAGTTGTGCATCACAAGTATAGTTTGAGTGGATATCACAGGAGGTATCTAATCTGGAGATGCCTTAACTTTTATTCTGAAAATTCCATGGTTTTCAGTGTCTCTGGGTGGATGAAGAGCTGCTGGTTAATCTGGATGGTGTTCTACACGTTGCCGCGTTTTACTCACTTATCATTCAGTGTGAAATATGGAAATATTTCTGTGATTACCCTGTAACTGCTGGACTGAAAATATAACACTTTGGTGCCCTAGATCCCTCAATCATAGATGTTCACTCAAGTAGTCAATTCTGCAGACACATAAACACACCAGTACCAATGGTAATCAGAAAAAATTACTCCTTTGTTCAAAGGGAATGATACAGCTCCTTTTTTTGTGTGACAGCTCACACCTATAACAGCCTTAAAGACTGGATTCAGTTTTTCAAATTAGGCCCCCTGTTATCAGGAGGATGAAGCAGAGTTTTACTGTATGCTTTGCTAGAAAAGCTGCTGATGTTAAAAACCAGTCATAGATTAAAGCCAAGGCATCTGTGTCTTTCTCATGAGAAGAATGAACGCTTCAATAAAACACACATGACATCTCATTTAACTGAGCTTTGTAGGTGATAGATGAAACAAATATTTTTCTGAACTTAATTAGAATTTTAAAAAAAATCAGGAATCAGTAACTTTTTCTTTCTTAAATATTTAATTGATAATGCCTGCAGGTATCTAAGCAATTTGTTTTCTGATGACAATCTGAAGAACAATTAAATAAAACCAAAACCCAAACAAAAACTCTTCTGCAAAGTTCTTGGAATAAAAGAAGCAAAATATAATTTGATATTTATTATTTCTTCAAGAAACTTCATTGTTCAAAAATAAGCAGCCATTAATAGAAACTGATTACAACAATTTTTCTGCTCTCTTATTCCCTAACATACCTCTAAAGGCGAATTTGACTTGAGAATTCTGCTGCACAGGAGCGCACCCATAACCCAGGTGCTCCAGTTTAGTCCCACTGCAGTGCTATGTTCAGCGTAGCATGTGCTACACTGAACATATCCAGCCTATTGCTTAAGAAGTGTAAAAGTATCTGTCCCATCTTCTTTTCTAAATCTTGTGGCAGAGACTTGCATTTCAAAGGAATCCAGTTAAATCCAGATAGAATCATGTATTATTAGGTAAGTAATCCTGCTACTTGGATATGTTGTCATTTCCTTTCAGATAAAATCAAACAAAACACTAGATCTTAAAAAAAAACTGATTATAAATTTTGCTAAAACTTTAACTGCTTGGGGAAAAAAGTTTTAATTGGGCACAGCACTTGACTCCACTTTATCATTCTGTTAGAGTATTCAAATGTCCAGGCATTCTGAGTAAAAGATAATTAAGACAGGTAGGTTACAACTTGCTTATCCTCAAAGCCAAGTGACACAGGAGTTATTTATAAGGCTGCTTGCGTTTTGGATCCTGAGCGATGCAGAGAGCAACACAGTCTTCTGCTCTTTTCCAGCAGTACCTGGAAGAATTGAAAGAGAGATGGTGCAATGTAGAGAGGGAAATCACACACTCAAACCAACAAATGAAACATGGATGATATTGAAAAGGAGGAGTGGGCACTTCATCAGCTTTAGCCATGCTCTAGCTCTTCCTTTCCATTCTGGAAGCTATTTTCCTTTATGTGTATCACATATGTCAAGGTTATGAAACAGCTGTGTGCATCCTACTCCAGGAAGAGAGCTGTGTTCTCAGCCTGAATTCCTGCACTGATGTTGATAAAGCCTGGTCTGATGCTTCTGGCATCTGCTGTGAGTTGTGAGTGTCACTGGGTAGTTTCAGGCAATATATCTTTATGCATGGTCTTTCCATGCTGCATTTTCCTGGTGGTGCTTATTTTTTCCTTTTTCCTTTTTCCATTTATTTATTCTTATTCCTTTTTATTTTCTCCAGCTCTTATCATAAGAGGTGAAATAGAATGAATGTCTGGCTTTTCCTCCTGAAAACACTTTCGCCCCAAGAAATAACAGAGGCTATTGCAAATCCTGCATTCACAGATGCTGTGTTTCTGCACCAGTGATGCCCAACATGGTGTGCATTGAATACACACAATTTATGTTGCTGAAAGCAGGGGGATCATGCTCTGAGCCCCTGTTCATCTCTACTCACACAGACTGGGCACGGACAAGCAGGCTGTCACCAGCAGAGAGAGTCAGGGTTTTACCATCCATGGCAACAGTCGATGTGCCCTCCTGAAATGAGAGAAGGCTTTTAATTTTCCATGTCCTGTCCCCAGCAGAAAGAAAATGCTGCATGTACAGTAATCTTTCCTACTGGAAGAAAACCTCAAACCTGTTCTGTTTCATGAGGTCTAGATAAATATTCAGTTGATCTTGTCTGTCTAACACTACTATCATCAATAAAAATATGTTTAATTGTTCATTGTTTACTATCACAAAGCAGCAACCCATTGCCTGATTCTTGGGGTACACTGCCACCAATCTAGACTAGCAGTCTACAAGTTGGTACAAGAGAGAATCTTCTGGAGTATAAGCTCCTCTTCTACTTTTCTGATTCCTCATAGCTCTTTAAGTCTTGAGGAGCAAGTCACAAGTCAGCAGGGGGCTGACTGAAATTGCTGAGTCTCTCCGTATTGGAATGCACTAGTTATTATCTTGTCAGGCAGGGGAGACAGGTTCTTGCCAGCCACAAGGTCTTGATTCCACAGACTGATGTAAGCTGCAGTGTAAACAAATGTCCTTCAAGATTATGCCTTCTTTAATTAGTATTTGATAGTCCCTTTGAATTTCAACAGAAGAGGAACTAATAGAAATATGTGCCTCCCAAGCTAGCCTGAGTTTTGTAAGCAAAAATTAGCTTTTCTTTTTCTTTGGGTTGCAAGCTCATTCTAGAAGCAAGTTGAATGACAGGCATCTGGGTCACCTATGGTTCTGAGTTAATATAAATAAGTTTTCAGACTTTTTTATTAGCTTATTCTATTTGATTCCAGTTTGACTTCAGGATGAGGGCAAATGATTCAAGGCAGAACTAAGAGGTGATGTTGCTTTATTGCTTAATCTGTTATATTTACAGGATATAGCCTAGGTAGGGTGCATAAAAATTCCCATCAAGGATGGATGCCAGTATCTCTGTCATCAACATACATGATGAGGAAAAAGAGGCTATTTTTATTGTGGCAGCACTTTACAGTTATTTTTCATTACAGTTTAAAGCTGAAAGGTGGTGTCTATTGGTGATCTTTTCTGTGAGAAAGAAGGGAATCATTCCAGTTTCTGTTGCTAGAAGGCTTTACTACTGTTCAGTCTGAACTTAAACATGAACTCATCAGTTAACAAGTGTGAATTGCCACATACCAGCTGCCATATCCAGATATCTGAATTCTTTTTACTTTTCTCAGTTGTTCCTGGTCCATAAGCTATAGCCTAAAAAAAAAAGTAATGGTTTCATCCAAATGACCAAAGTGTCCATATTCATCTTCCAACAGCATTTAAAATATTCTATTTTTACAGGAGAATATTCATAGAAGATGACATTATTTTTACAGACATTAAAATTCACACTATGTTTGGTATTCTCATATTGATTCCTACTGATAAAAAGGGAACTGGTCACACCTGCCACTCCTTATGCTCCTCTGCATCCTCGCTTATCTACTCCTCCTGCCTCCTCCCACTCTCAGTTTTGCATCTATATGCTTCCTGCTTCTGTTCCTGGAACAGGCACTTCCTCCTCATGAACTCTGGGCTCTGTCAAGAGCCTGTTGAAGTAGAAAAGTTTCTTCCATTAGCATTAAAAATGCTGCAGACAGGACTTCATCCTTCTCATTTTTCTGCCCCCTCTGTGTTCTCCCTGACATTCCCACACTCTGTCACTTTGCTGTCAGCTGTACTGGATTCTGTGGAGTGTGACTCCAAGTAATTCTGGGGAGGAATATGTTTTGTAAACATCACGGGTACAGCACAGATATCAAATGTTGACAGCTTCATTTAGACCCAAACTAGACGGTGTTTGACTAAACTGTGAAGTGGAATGTTTTAGGGCAGCCCAGGCTCTCTGGTTGCTGCCCAGTTTTCCTTGTTTCCACTTTACATAGATGGAGGGGGAGAAAAAAAGTGTGTTTACACACCCAGCTTAGACTTGGACCATGAATGCTGCTCAAACACGTAAAGAGGCTTGATTTGCATCACACTGGTGCTTCTGATTTGGGAAATATGGGGAGAGGAACTGGGGAATGAATGAGCTGTTTTAATCCTAAAGGAAATGAACAGAAATAAAGTTCAGGTTGATTCTGGACATGGAAGTAATGAGCTAGAAAGCCCCTGCCCTAAGCTAGTCAAATCAATGGACCAAAGACAGGCACTTCTGCTGGGGTGCATAAGTTTGTCTGCTGACTGTATATTGATCCCAAGCCTGGATTCATTCATTCTGAACAATAGGCACCAGTAATCTGTACCTTTAAAAGTATCTCTTTCTTTATAGAGAAATTATACCCCCTTACCTCTGTTTCAAAGTTATCTCCAAACATACTCAAGGATTTTTTCTGTTTTATTTCACCACGATGATCGTTTAACCAGCTTGAGAAGGAAAATGGCTCCATAACAGAAGTGGAATTCAGTGGGAATGGTGTTTCTTTCAGGAGTTCATCTGTAAGCAAGGCAGTGGGCTATCAGTGATAGCCCTTGCTTCCTTTGGTCTTTGCAAACATTTTAATTGAGGGATCAATGTACAGATGCTATCTATCCAAAAGTTTTAATGGTAAGCAGTGTTATGGTCATTATCAGGACTTTTTGAGATTGCAAGATACATATGTTATTTGTGTGTCTTGATGGAGTGACTTCAAAGATGTTAGAACTGTGTATTCGAACAGTAAGCAATATAATACCTAGGTCTTCCTGGTATAGACCTCATTCTCTTTCAGACCAGCTTTTGCACTGGTAAAATATGATGTGCCATCTCTGAGCCTTTGCTCAAATCATATCCCTCTAAAAGAGAACTTGGGCCTATAGAATAGGTTTATTCTACATCTCTCACATAGTTAGTACTGGCTTTTATGTTTCTTCTCCTCTGTGTTTCTTCTCCCCTATGTGTCCACTGTTTTTAAGTACATTGGCCACAGTGAATCAAACAGATTAGTACAAGCTAACATTTAATACAATGTATTTTTTGTGGAGTTCTTGGAGCGTGTTGTGGCTTTGGGTTTGGTAATTGGATTTAATTTCCAGTAATTCTCCTTCCTAAATAATTTGATTTAAAATAGCTGGAGGACTAATTGCAGTATAGCTGGCAAGATTGAAGCTTCATGCTGCATGTTGCTGGTATATGAAATGAGCTTTAGTTATTTACCAGCTCACAGGGAAGTGCAGAGACAGAGCAATTGCCTTGGTGATTCTGTGTAGTTTGTTCTGAGATGCCATGGGGGAACACCCATTCAGTAATTTCAAGCAGTAATGCCAACCAGATGCGGCAAAAACTCCCTGGATGGTTTGCTCCCATATGTATTGTGGTAATAAACCTGCAGCCAAATCTTAGTCTTGGTGCTAGTAATAGAACAGCTCTTTGTAAGTATTAGTGTATTCATTATGCAATATTCTTTTGGTTCTGTTCTAATGCTGAATTTCACTGCTCTGCAGTGTTTTGAATGTACCATTCCAGTTTTTCATTAAAGACCATTTTGTACACAATCTTTGAACAATATGTGGGAGGGTCAGTGTATGCAGGGGATAGCAGTGTACTGAAGATGCTGTTGCTGCTCATGGGATTCCAGTACGCACTGGGTACAACCATCCCCAAATAATCTGGGTGGGATCCTACTCCTTTTGTTGTAGAAACAAAATTTTGCTATTCAAATTTCTTCTCCATTATTTTGGGAGGTTCGACTTGCTAACCCACTGTGGTCCCTTAACCTTACCTATACTGTGATTTTGTGATATTAAATTAATTATATATTTTAAAATAATTTCTCTTGACAATGCCTCTTTCAGGAATTCTGAAAGCAATCTGAATAAATCTGTAGCAAAAGAAGATATTTTTTGTTTGAAAACTTTCTTCTTCAAGTTGTTTTTTTTTTTAAAAACCTTCCTGCTTTTACATTATTTAACTCAAATATTTAAAACAACTTTTACTGAAAAGCAAACTTGTCCACAGAAACTAAGAAGCACCAAAGGAAAAAAGAAAGTCTTTACATTAGATTTATTTTTTCTGAACTTGTAAGCATTAACATGATCTATTCTTGAATGTTCTATATATTGTCTGATAACAGTAAAATGCAGTGTAAAGGTATTTGGTGATTAAGTTTTGGTGCTTCATTTTTCTCACTGTAATATGACTGCTTGGGTTTTTTTCCTAATTTTCACAGGTTCATCAAACATCCTTTGGAAGTAATTAGCAACACATACACACTTTGTCCTTAAATTATGGATATGTGCAAATGAGGCTGCAGTGGAAAATTGCATTTTTGACTAGGGACTGATGTAAAACAAAGGTCTAAAATATTATGATATATGTTAACACACTGCAGAGGAGGAAAAGAAAAGAAAATTTATCATGAATTTTATGAGAAGGTACTCGGTGCGACTGGTGTTCCAAAAGACATTAAAATATTTTATTCTATTAGTAACTGAAGTCTTTACCAATTGTTTTTGTTTTATTTTGTTTTCAGATTAAAATTCATCATTTCAATTCAGAAGAGTTCATTGTAGTTTTGGAATACCAGAAAGTTACCCACTAGTAGAGCTTTCTACTAAAATGCATGTCCTAGTTGTGAGAGGTAGATGGGGTTTTGGTGGTGGTTTTTTTGTTTTGCTTTAAAAAACCAAAAAGCATATGGAAGCTGGTAGGATAAGAGACAAATACTGAGATGTTGTGAGTATCCAGCTCAACTTGGGGAATATTTCCTCTCCACAGTTTAAGAATTCCAGCACCAAGCTGACAAGTAAATTCAGATTTTATATGCTGGAGAATGAATAGCAAAAAGCTGAGTGTCATGGATGGGCATTGTGGCGTTTCATGCAAGGAGAATTGTAAACGTTCCCCATGAGTTGCAAAGAACTTGGGGTAAAAGAGAAAGCCAAAGTACTTATTTATATTTTGACCAAGGAGCAACACAAATCTAACAATAAGTCTAGTTTGTAGTTTAACTTCTGTCTATTCTCCATAAACATAATTTTGCTATTTTCCTCTTTCTGCTGATCTCTGACTCCAGTTGCCCTGATCAGCTGGGACAGCACACAGGGAACAGCACAAAGTGGCCTGTCCCTATTCAGGGCCAGTGTAAAGTGCAATACATCCTGCACTTACTATGCTGCACTGTCCTTTCTTGCTTGTGATAAACAGCCACCATCTAACAGTTTATTTTGCTTTCAAGTGAAGGTGGGCTTTTCTTTATTTAGACTTTAAATTCCTCAGTTCAGAGCTGGATTTTTTGACACTTGTCTTATCACCAGGCCCTAGCCTGTGGTGGGGTTTTGGCTTAATACTATCTTTGATGTTAATGGCACTTGCTCAGTGACAGCATAATGGCCTTTGAAAGCTGTGCCTGCATGGAATTAAGCTTTTAGTGTGACCCGGTATGATGACTTGATTATCTGTTAGTGCAGAACAAATGAGAGAGTTCTGTGGTGATGAGGTACGTGACAGATGTGTGACATTATCAATAGACTGCTTGACTGAGTCCTTATTTAACCCTGATGCTGATCCCTTGCATGATGCCAAAAGCTGTAGGTGTCCTGATGCTTGTGAACTTGAGCTAACAAGCTACAATGAAGAGGACCCAACCTCTTGCAGTCCCACACATATTGGAGTTGAAGCCTGGTGCTTCTAAAGGAACTGAGTATTTCTAATCAGGCTAATGGCTTATATTTAGATATTGTTGCATATATTTCTGTTTAGCCTGTACATTCGTTCTCAACAGTATCTGAGGAAGTGCAAGCCTGTGTTTCTGGAGTTCTGTTCTAGCAATACTGTGAGACAAGGAGACAACATGTTTAATGATGGGAAAAGTAAAAATATGCCAGCAAAATGCAAGAAAATGGCACTTCTAAGCTAGGCAGCTAATAGTCTTGTGTAGGTTTTTCCAAGTAATATAACACTATGTGGAACATCAAATCTAATATTTTCTTACATTTTCAGACATCCATTTAAAGGTTCAATACTAAAGACCATTTCTGCAGATCATTAGTATTAAAAATTTATATCTCTGTTCTTTACAGGATTATAGCTTTTTTCAGATTTTAATTACAATGTGATGATATCATGTTGAGCTGAAAAAATGTCGTGTTTACGGAATGAGTTTGTAAATTTTTAAAACAGGAAATTACAGGTTTTAGAGGAACTTGACTTCAGTTAAACAATACTGAAGTGTACTGAGACTGAGAATATTAAACTGGGCAAAGGAGGGGAGAACAGCTTGGGAGAAAAGAGCAAGTTGAATGTACAAGTAGCTACAGCCTTAACAGAGACTCTCTAAAGAAGAGTTTGAGCTTGCTGGGAGTACTGTGTTTCTGATGCAGTAAAGAGAACAGGTAAAGGAGATTGACACTGACCTATCAGGTGTATGTGGCTGATTTGCTTAACTCACATGTAACATGGTAGGCCCCCTTTCCCTTCCCTGGTGATGCTCCTAAACTTTCTTGTCAAGAAATCACACTGTCTCATTCTCTTGAGCCCTACTATCCCCAAGCTCTTCCCATAGCTCTTGTTTCTTCAAGACGTTTTCAAAGGAAAAGAACAATAAAGCACTTGAAATATGTAAAAATAATGTCAACAGATTACATGTTGGCTTTATGAAAAACTGTATCTTTCAGTGATGTGCCACCCTTCACTTGTTCCATCTAGAATGCTGTCTACAAGGTTCAAATCTTTAAATCCCCATATATTCTTACTAATTATCCCACCATCCTGAGGTGCTGTGCTGCCTCAGTCTGTCCCTGCATGCTGTGCCCCATCTCCATGCAAGGATGTGACACAGTCCTTTACGAATGGTGTCTCCCCCTATAGCAGCAGAAGACATCATTCCAAGTGGAGTGATTGAATCCTCTTTGTTTTTTCATCCTTTATCTAAGTGTCAAATGGTCCAGACTACTCATGAATTATTTTAAAATTAAGTATTAATTTATTTCTGCACACTTTCTAATCATCATTTCCACGTCTTCAATACTATATCATAATGAATAATTACAATGATAGAGTTTTGCAGCATTTCACATTTAATTGCCAATAATAATACATTCCCTGGGATGTTTTTCCCATATGTGCCTACCTAATTTCTATGAAAAAGTCCATTTTATTCTCCAAGTTAACAGAAATGTCAATGAGACTAGTAGGATTTTAATACCTCTGCAAATAAAACCAGTGAAATGAGGGACATAATTTCAGACATCTGGGTTTTAGCCCAGTCCATATAAAAATCCATAGTGAAAGCATGAGAGTGACTGATTACTTTGAGGGTTGTTGGTTCATTTCCCTGTTGTGGAATAGAGATGCAGAAGCATTTAGCTGAAAATACAGCACTCACTTGGTGCAGCCATACATTTCCCTGGGTAACTGTATTCTTTTTTTGTAGCATGTCCTGAGAATTGTCATGACTTCTAATTTATGACTTGTCCATGTAATTATTTCTAGGCAGATTTTTCTTTGTGTCATTAAATCTATGCTGGAAACTGAACAAGCTTTTTTTTTTTTCCTAATTAAAAACGAAGAAGTTTGAGAAAAGCTTTGAAAAATAGTTTTGTAATAAAGAAATATAGCTTTTTCAAAAGGAGATGTCATCAGCCAGAAGGAAAGGAATAAATTAAACCAAAAAAAGAGTCACTATTTAGGCCATAATTTTTTAAAGGTTTCTCATGATCTAGCTAGGTTATTGTAATTAAGAAGGACAAACTGTATTGAGAAATGCTGTCCACTCATCCAATCCTAACATAAAGAATTTTAATTCTGTTTCTGAATCTGCCTTTTATAACTCAGGGCATTTCATTTATCCTCTGTGTGTGTAACTTCAGTTTGCATAGAATGGGAATAGGATACTTCATTGTAACAAGAGTTGAGACTTCACTCTCTTGGTGAGACAGGGATTTTTACAGCATGTGTGAGCTATTACCACTAAATAGCCTTGGAAACACCAGTGAAAATGTCAGACAAACTCCATTAGTGAGTCTTCTGTTTCAGATGTTGCTGTCTGGGGAGCATTTAAGAATGTAAGGAAGAAAGCTACTTTATTAGAGAGGACATACCTGCTGTGAAATTGCTGAGCTTTATAGCTCTTAAATATTTCTTATTTGTTTCACAAAAGTCTGAACAGAAAGGAAAACAACTCTATAGGGCATTTCTTCCTATTGCCCTGACAGGTTTTTTATGTACATTATGCAGGTATGTATAGATCAGTAGTGGCTTGGTTCACGTGGGAAGCATTAGGAGAGCTCCCAGAGCCTGCAGTTTATGTTCTGCTCCTCTGTGAGGAGGCTCACTTGAGATTATTGTGGGAGAAGCAGATTTCCTGAAGACTTTCTTGGGGTTTTTTTTTGGTGTTGTCTTCAGCAGCTCTGGGCTCTGAGAGCCTAATGAACCTTTTGGCTCCAGAGAATGTGCATCCTGCAGTCCTGACTCTTGGATGATAGTTTGGAACTAAAAAAAACTCAGTAGAAGTTTTCACATGGAACATGACAGCAGCCCTACTCCAGATGATGTAATCCTACTTTATTTCTGCATTAAATATTGCTGACTTAGGTTGGTCTGTCTGAGTATGTCATTTTCATTATGAGCTCTGTACTCAATAGGGACCAGTGTCATCATTTAGATATGAGAGGAGGGGAAAGAGATGAAACCAGTGAGAGGTAACATACTTATAAGAATTGAAGGGTTTTATTATATGGCTCTATCCCCTTCTTCCACCCACATATCCTTTGCAGTCTAGGTGCAGCTTCAGGAGAGATATAAACATGACTTGGAAGTTACTTAAAGGATTACATACGACAGGCTAAAGATGAATAGTGTGTTTATATGGTCATCCTTGCCAGAAGAGAGCAATGAGGATGATACAGAAAAGGGGAAGATTTGTGTTGCTGATAAAAATTACAGAGATGGTGTTGTGGTGAACTGTACAATTCTGATGGGTCTAGACAGTTTAAAATGATTAAGTCTCTGTATTGGTTAGTCCCTAATAGGATAGTCCTTAATATCTAAATGCTCATATACTGGGTTTTTTTAAATGCAATTACTCAGAGCAGAAAGAAGTACCATGTTATAGAAGAGAAGGAGTGATCCATTTAGGTGTGTTGGAAGTCCTTCAAGATGAGGGTAAAGAGAATCAAATAGTCAATTTTGTAAACAGATACATAGCAAATAAATTTTATGTTCAAAATTAGCATCCTTACTTGAAAAAAAACCACAAAGACAGTATCTTTAGAATTATTTCAATGTACTTACAACAGAAAGGCACAAATATTTATACAGTTATTTGAAGTTCAAGTGCGTGGCTCTGTATTTGCTCTAGTGCAAATACAGGCAGAATTTCTTCCTGCATGTTTTTAGTTTTCTGAAGTAGTTTTAATTGAATTAACATTGCCCACTAGCCAGTTAACTGAAAAGAAGAAAAAAATAGAAGAATGAAGATCTGTTTTCTTTTTATATATCAGTGAAACAAGACTGAGCAGCAAATATTGTCTATGGAGGTTCATTGGATTAGCTACAGAGGATGACCACACAGAAGATGATTTTTATAGTGCTGAGCTTACCCTTATAACTTCTTTAATAGCACTGCTGAGACCACAGAACATTTATAGAGCATGCCCTAGCATCTATGGTAACCCCTGCTCCACTGACTGAAGAAAATACCTATTTTTTCATGCTCATTCAGTTGCTTAGGTCTTGTTTTCTCTGAATCACAAACATAAAACTGCACTGTATTCCAACTGTACCAAGATTCTTAATCTAGACTGAAAACCACCCTAGATACACTAAAAATCAATGAAACTTTTTCTAGCGAAATCACTACGGGACTGGTTTTTACATTACATAGCTGAAAGTTCACTCACAATAAAGCTTGTTTGGGAAATAAAATTTCATTGATAATTAGAAGTAGAGCAGTTTGGATAAACAAATTCATGACATTCTACCTATACCATTAAAGTTCATGAGGTTAATTTTCAAACACACCTAACTGTAGAAAAAAATTTTATTGCAGTTTTTTTCCCCATCAAATTACTCCACAAAGTAGTCTGGATTATTTCAGGCATGGCAGGTAAAGCTTTGGAGCTTCTGGTTACTGCTGTAAAGAATATTTAGCCATCACTCTTTATTAGAACTGAGGTTTCTCTCTCTGAACCATCTCTTGTCCTCTTGTCTAGAAAAATAGGATGAAACTGTTACATTGGGATAATCTTGCTTTCAGGCTGATTCAGCTGAAAGTAGAAGGGCTTGTTTTGATAACTATGATTCCTCATGTCAAAAAACCTGACAAGGAACCCAAACCAGCCCATCTTGAGAGTTCCCTGTATAGCCTACATCCCAAAAATATTCACCCTTTTTGATAAAAAAAGGGGAGAGTATTCTCAGACTTTACTTCTGCCCATGGAAACAAAAGAGTCTAGTAATAAAATACAAAACAGTTCCAGGGAGGATGCCTCAAGTAAGGATTGCATGCAATATATATTTCTGATTATATTTTTCCTGATGGCATTTGAGTCCCTCTTCCTCTGTGTCTTCATATACTCTGATTGCCCTGCTTTCAGGGGGACTTTCCCTGCTTTTGGCTAAGCCAGAAATCATAAATAAATCAAGAAAAGGTATGGACTTAGGTTTGTTTTTTTTTTTTTCCTTTGTTTTTTTAAAAGCTATTGGAGCTTGATTGATTCCATTTACAGCTTTCCTCTAAGAGTGAGCTGCAATCCAGAATTTCTTTGAGGATGTTTTTCCTCAATTTTATCCCATTTCTCTGTAAGAAGGTGAGGCAATAGTTCAGGCTTATGTGGAGAGGAACCTGAGAGCGCTTCAGCTGGCACTTTTAAATTGGAGTGATTCTGGATTTTCAGAAGAGAAACTGGAAAAAAAAAAGGCTGAAGCTCCATCCTCTGCATAAGCCAGCTCAAATGATGCTGAGATATAAATGATGCTGAGATATATATTGAGTGAAACATCATGGCAACTGGTGGTAGCTTGTTATATGTTACAAATGTCATGCTGGTTGCTGAACTCTACTTCTTAAAAAAAAAAGAGCTGCTGAGGGAATAAATCCAAAGCATTTTTTTTATATCAGCTGGGTATGCCTTCAGAGCAAACATATTACTAGCTTACTTCTATCTCAAACTGCTTGTTTTTCATTTTTTTTAAACACTGTTAGTCTCACTGAGAGTTACAGGAGCTATAAACGAAAACTTTTATAACTAAAAATGTGGGGTGTTTTCCTCATGCATAAGATATCACTGAGATGTTGGATTAGTTATTGTCCACAAAACCTGAAATTTGGAAAAAGGGAGCTTTTCCCCAGGCTGAAAACATGCCAGGTAAATTACAAAGAAAGAACTTCTCTCCTAAATTTATCAATTACTATTTCTCAGAATTACTTGTTTAAAAAAAGTGTCAAAAAGATATATTGTAGCTTCTGATTGATTGTGAGGTTTGTTCTTGAGCCCTAATCTTCTGCAAAAATGTTAAAAATATAAATCTTTAATGGTATTTTTTTTCTGATATTATTAATTTGTTACTGACATTTAAGCTCTTAGCCTGGTGAGGGATGCTTATTGCAAGTCCCTGTATTGAACAAGGATACTATGTGTGATATGGTATTTTTTTTATAACAGCAGCATCTAGAGGCTTCATCTGAAATTATATTTCCTCTGCTAAACACTGTATGAACACACAGTGAGGCAGTACCTGCTCCACCTAGCTCTCACACATCCCATGCAAAGAAAACCCCAAACAAACCAAACCACCAACACCCAGACATTGGTGACATGCTCAGACTAAAACAGATTTGGAGAGTGCAGAGAAATAAAAGTAAGATCTTGGAGACAACCTCATTTTATTTATAAGAAACATGGAGCCTTTCCCTGAGAATGACATTCCCCAGTCAGTCAAAGAACCAATGCCTAAAGCTGGTTCAGCAAAGTTTTCAGGCAGGCTCCCTGACTGCTTTGCCACTTTCTGACTGCAAGGGCCTTAAGGTTGCTATCCCATACAGAAGAATCTTCTCTTAACTTCATGTTGGCAACAATGTTTTAGTAAACTATTTTTAGTAACACTGATATTCAGGCAAAAACCAGCTTAACCCAATTTTAGGATTTCAGTAAGAGCTTTGTTCTGTTGTTGATTGAGATGGCAGACAGTGACCTTTTTTTATGGTGACTATCAAGCTGAGAGATGGGATAGATGTGGATGTAAGGTTTCACTGAAACTTTTGTTTCTCTTAGAGTAATTCATCAAAATAATCTTAAAATGTTTAGGAATTGATGTGGAGATTAAGGACAGCTGGTTCCAAAAACCTTTTAGAGAGGGGAAACCAAAATTTCTCTAGTGACAAGAGCTGTGGAATTCAAGTTTTGTGTGACTGGAAGATGACATTCAAGTTGGCCATGAGGTCAAGAGTAGCATAGCTGGGTGCAGTGCACCTGAGCCATACATACATTTCTTGGTTGGTGCAGGATGTCCCTCAGTTGCACAGATGAGACAGTAGAGAGATTTGAAAGAACAAACCTAGCTGAGCAGTAGGAATCACTGAGCTGGTTAGCATTTGGCTGGTTAGCTAACTGGTGTAGGAGCTCTCCAGGAAGGAATCTCAGGCTCTCCTGGAGATTACACGGGCAGCTTCTGCTGTTCGTATGATGATTTTCCATGTCTCAGTTAAAAACCTGCTAATGTCATGGAGACTTTCCAGGTAGTTCTTGCAGCAGAACTGACCAGGTTGCACCTAACTAAAGCACTTCCACATAGTCTACAGAGCCTGTTCCTGCAGGGCACAAATGGTTGTATAATGTGGTCTTTTGTACATAATTAAGATGTAAGGGTGATATTTTGGGCATAGTTTATGTTAATCAATAGCAATGGATCATGTACATGCTGGGTGCTCATTTAAAGCTGTGGGCCAGCAGGATTGTAAGATTCCAGCAAAACAAATTTCCCACTGAAGGTGCTCTTGCAGTTGAGGCTTTTGTTGCCATGCAGAAAGGCAGCACCATGTTTGAGAGATCTGACTCCTAGAGCTAAAACTAACAACTTTGCTTTCCAGAAGTCACTTTCTCTGTACTATGTCTCTTTCCAAAAGATTTAAGTGGAGTTACAACTGGAGTATATGTTCCAGTGTGGAATTTGCAATCACAACAGAGACAAAATAAAAAATGTGGCAAGACAGCATGGAAATAAAATGTTAAACAGATCAGACCCTATGGGAACTAAAATCATCTGGTTTTCTCTAGGTTTCCCAAGAGTAGATCACAGGAGTGATCTACTGTAGGTAAAGGAGTACAAACAGGTATAAAATGTATTAATTCTACTAGCAAAAATCACTTTATGGGCTGTCAGAAGTGAAATTTTGTTAGTATAAGACTTGACAGGCATGTAAGGATAGAGATACTAGCATTTCACATTAGTATAGTTACCTGATAGGTGGTTATGATGGCATCACATGACCAAGCAAGATGCTGTTGGTAATCATTTACATGGAATTTCCTTGTGGTCAAGGTAATGAAAGGAAACACTTCCCAAACATAACTTTAATTTACACAACCAGTAAGAAAAGCAGATACTTATTTTATGTGGTGAGAATCATTGCTCTTCAATCACCAATTGTTCTAATTCTGAAATTAATTTGTATTACCTGGGTTTGGTTTTCCAGTTTTATATTGCCTTGAATTGAAAAACCTGGAATAATGAACATTTAAACAGAAGTAAAAAAGTTATGTTCTGTAGGTTAACAAAGACTAGGCAGTAATACTGGCCAGTAAGTTTTGTGCTGATAATGGATATGCCAAATCCTCAGCTACTATCACATCTATGCCAGACTATATCTATTTTAGTGACAGAGGATTTGTCTGAAAGTCCTACAAGATTAATGTCACTAAACACTTCCCTTGTTCACCTTTAGTAACCATTTATCAAACTGATTAGTTAATTACATTCACATGTTTCTTAGGAAGTAGCTCTCTACCAAATTTGCCACAGTCCTGATCATGCATAAATAATATCAATTAAAAGTGTTTAGATTAAAGCAAGAGCGAAAGAAGCCTTAAAGCAGTTCAGTGATTCACCTTGATAACCTAGCATTAGTCAGTGTTAATTTTTCATTCAATTCTTTTTGCATCTAGATGCAGTTTGCTACTAAGTTTACTGGTTCAAAAAAAGTGTGCTCCAGATGGATGTGTGAAATATCTGATTTCTCTTTTTTTTAAAAGTCTGATTTGATGAATTTGGGGCATACAAGACATGATTAGAAATTTATAGAGCAGCAATTAACTTTTAGCAAGTCTATGTAAAATGCAGCATAAATAGCAAATTAATGACATAAACCACCAACTAACAAGCATCTACAATAGAATTTCAATTTTTTTTGTAAATTTACAAAGGAAAAAGCTTACTCTTGAATTATTGGTATTAGTTGAGTGCCGAGATTTTCACAGTGAAACCATTTTTCAAAGAGGACATCAGTTGATTCTCCAACATAGTATCTGATAAAGTAAACACATTAGTCAATCCTTTTATTAAATAACTGATCAGGCAGTTTCAGTGTTTTGAAGAAAATAGTTACTCAATGTTGTGTAAGAGCAACTTATTGTCAAGCCTGGTGTGCTTCATTCTGAGGAATGGTTATTTGGGAAAGCTTTCTGTTTCCCAGGTTGGTGACTTGGTGGTGGGGTGCTCAAACTTCTGTGGAGTGCCTTGTAGTTCTGTTGATCAATCACAACTCACCAAATTCCTTCAGCAACCATTCCCAATTTCATTCTGGAAGTGATTGCAGCCATTGGGACCAATAACTTTCAGCTTGGATGTAGTCACTGCAAAAAAACCTGGACCCAAATACCACTTCCAGTAACTGCTTCCATGCAGCTATGACATAAATACCCACATTTGATAGTCAGCTTACTTAATGCCCATGCATGGGCTGATAAGAAAACAAGGGGGCTTATGGACTTGTTAGTGAAAAATAGATGGTTTTGAGCTACACAGATTTGGGAAGTGTTTGAGTCACCCTCTGAAGAGGAATTTAGTGCTTCACTTGCATTAATTTCTTGTCTTAACAAATAAATAAATTTTGGTGAGGTCAACAAGTCAAGGTTGCTGTATGGAATCAATCTATGGAATGGCAAACACAGAATTTATACTCAGTCAATATTTTTAAAAAGGTCCTGTGTGTCTTTTAGGTTAAAGTTACTGGAATGTGTGTCTGAAGAGGAAAAGAAAACTTATGTAATTATCCTGTGCATATCTGTACGTTCATATCTGTCTTATGTATCTATACATATATTGTCCAGAAATTTTCTAAGAGCCCCCTGGCTCCTCATGTTTTGCAAAAAGAGAATAAAAGTATCTGTACCTCCAATTTAGAAAAAAGCTGTGCTGCCAGCACTAATTCTGAACACAGGCAATGTACAGAGAAGGGAGATGCTAAATATATCTTGTTTGGTACAAATAAAGTATCTGACAATATGAATAACATCAAACTTATTTGGTTTTGTACTTATTTGCCATGGAATTAAGATTAGCTAGATCATTTTTCTCATAGCACAAGACACGTAATCATTACTTAGGCTGGAACACTGGAGCAGACTACTTAGTCTTTACTTGTGCAATCAGCATGCTGGGGGCTCTGATTTATGACTATGGTTTGTAGACATGATAAATAATGGAACAGTACTAGACTTTGAGTCAGCATACTTCAAAGTGCATTATGATTTCCTCTCGTGCAGTTTGCTGCAGGTGGCTGGTATTGAAAAAAGTAAGAGAACATTAGGGGTTCTGTTGTAAATTCCCCTCTCTCCCAGGAGCACACAGAGCGAATGTAGGTTCAAAAGCATGACAAGATTGCTCACTTCCAAAACTTCAAGCATCTTATTCACCACATTGGTGTGAACACAAGGGCACTCAATATCTCTGATTTCTTTTCAAGCATCTGATTAGATACTTTGAATTAGGATGTGTTAATTTCCAAAAGGTAGCTTTTAATTTAACTTCTCCACATGAGCATGCCTATATTGGAGTGCAAATCTTTAGATCAGCCTGGATCCCTAAAAAGGCATTCAGCCATTTCTCTCTCTCATACCATTCACAGACATCACATGGTAGGTTGTTTTAAGTAAAGTTTACTTACTATTTAAGTTATTTTTTTTACTATTTTGTTCTTTTTATTTTAATAATAATCTTTTTTATCTAAATCACTGATCATTTTTTTTTCTAGCTCAAAGTATCCTTTAAATAATGTAAGTCCAGACAACCTACAGATCTGCAATGAAAGGAAAAAAGAGACAAGTGCATAGGTAAACAGTACTTTAAATGAACGGGACTTGTTTTTAGCTTGGAATTTAATCGTGGGTTTCTTCTCTTGAATGGTCCCTTTCTCAGTTTCTTTCCATAGCCTTTTTTCTTTGAATGAAAAAGTATCTCTTTCTAGCTCTGCATACTTGCAATCTTCCTGCTGTGACACTCCCCATGCAACAACCAAAACTGTAGGTGAAAGGACAGGAACAGCACTTTGCAGATATCACTGCAGTTTTAAATCTGCATGGATTATACGGACAGCTATAAATTCTGGTTGGTCTGTGATCTCTGGTTAATACCAAGACAGCTTTTCTAGATTTTTCTAATGTTATACTGTTGTGACTTTCCCTCTTAGACTTGTGAATTCTGTATGGGCGCAAGACAAAGCTTAGTCCTGCTCCCTCTAGAATACAAAGCAAACCACTCACTTATGTGAAGACCTTTCTTCAAAAGGCAATAAAACCTAGGCAGAGATGTGTACAATGCAGAGGGACTAGTGGTGAGAAAATTGACTTTTATTTCTAGCTTCCCACACACTTGATAAGAAAGCTGTTCTTCATCTTTTTGCTTTCAGTGCTTACAAAGGAATTAATATTCTGCTTGCCAGAACTGATAAAGATCTTTTTTATTTGGGTTGTTAGAGAGGTCTGAGATCTTTTTTAAAACTTAAGGCAATAGCAGTACGTAGTATGTAAGTAGATTGCTATAACCACAACAAGTATTTCAGAAATTTCAATATGGTAATTTGTTTAACTAAAGGAAATGCTAAATGAGATCTCTGTTTATGCATGTATAGATAAATAGATGTGTGGATAGAATTAGTACAAAATTGCCAGGATGAATCTGATAAATTATCAGGAAATTAAAACACAGCATTGTGTTGAGATGAGAAACTATTTATGAAATTATTTATGAAATTATATTATGAATTCTAATGGATTAGTCAATAGTTTATACTTCACCTTAGCCCATCCATTTCTGTTTTTAATCTTTCCCTCTCAATCACAAGACCCACAGTGTTTTTATATCTTTGAGGAGAATGAGGTATCCTGGCAGGTAGTAAGAACATCTGTTAAAAGAAATCAGAAAGCATCAGTGTCAGAAAGTCTTTGTTTTTTGCATTGTCCTTTTTCTGCCCCTCAACCTGCAAAGTCTTGTGCTCCTTTCCCTGCTTCTCCCCTTTTTGTTGATCCCATATTGCTCTCTGCAGCTGCACCCTGTGGTACCCACAGCCCTGCAAACACTGTTTCTTGCTTTCTCTGTGAATGATGACACAGTGACTGCAATCAGCACTGCCTTGATGGCAGGCAAGTTCTCTCCTCCTGGTTTGATCATCATTGCTAGACACAATTGGAATGAAAATCTAATCAATTACTCATCTGAAATTTATAAACCTACTGCAATTTCTGAGTAATTGAAATGGAAATAAAAAAGCAGATTTCTTTGTCTGCTCAATAAAATGTCTAAACTAATCAGCCACATGTATCCTCCCAACACAGTAAGCACCTTTGATTGCAGGATGAGTGCTACTCTCTCAGAAAATAAATAACAAATATGAGAGGCTATTTAGTCATGGAAGTGACAAAGTGAATAGGCAACATGTGATTAAGATAAGTCTATTTCTGAAGCTTGAGATTAAACCCTTTCCTAGCAGCTAGCTGGTAAGCCTGAATTCTTCAGCAGTACAGATGTTTTTGCTAAGGCTGGGCAGTCATTAGAGTTTCTCTGTCTACAAAACAGAGGTAATGAAGGTGCCTCAGCAGTACTGGTGTCAGTCTTCCCACCAAGTACTGTCTGCTCCTTTTCATTAGCACTTCTCTTACATGCTGAGATCTCAGCTGGGTGTGTTCCTGAAGTGTAGTACCAGAACCTCCTAGCTGGAAAACGAGGCTCTGTTTTGTCACTGAAAAAGTTGTAATGCTTTCAATGGCATTAAGCTATTGGGTTTAACATGCCTTTCATTTTAAAGGCTGTCTCCACTAGACCTAATAATCCTTTCCAAGACCTGAGTGCAGTCCAAGCTTGTGTCAATAACCGTGAGTGGCAGTTGTAGTACATCTAAGTGGTAGTAACAGCCAGTGTCTATTCATGCTCTTGGTAAAAGCACTGCAATCTATGCTATAGCAAGTGTACTACTAAAAGGAAAAATTGCATATGTTTTATTTGTAAACTGCTCTTTTAAAGCTGTCCTACTGTGATGGTTGGAAAGGCGAGCTATGAGGACTAAAGAAGGCTGAAAATGTATGAATCATTTCAATTCCTCAGTTTAGGCAGTTAGCTTAATGGTTTGTGTGGGTTGGTGAGCAGTGTGTACCTGGCAAGGTGTAAATAAAAGACTGATCTAACTGAATTCAAATGGCAGATCCCATGCAATGCAGGGGAATAAGAACTTCTCTCAGTATGTTCTATGACTATCTGAATAGATGCCCCAGATGTTCAGAGGGATTTTTATCTGTTATTGAAACAGTCAAATGTTGAACACAGTTTATTGTAATTTCCTATTATTTACTTAAAATTTTCTATACAACATTCAAGCTTTTTTTTTTTTTTAAATAAATCCTGATGCTGTCTCTTGCACAGCAGGGATAAATTGGTTTCTAAATAACACATAAAACATTCATTTAACATACTTATGTACAACTATAACAGAAAAACAATCCTGTTTTACCTCCCCTTCTCGGATGACAATGTCTTTGTGTTTCCCATTCTCAATTATCTTCAAACACATATCTCCTTGAACCTGGTAAAAAAGCTGAAGAAATAAGAATATAGCATTTAGGCAGCTACTCTAAAACATTCTGCACTTTATATTCTCTATACAAAGAAATACATGTATAAATACATTCAATTTGCAGTTGCAACTATTTGCAGATTTTTTTCTAACAAAAACTGGCTTCTAAAATCTGTTTATTTTTAAAAAGTTACGGAATGTGTATTATTTCTATTACCTTCCTAAGAATTAACAATCTGTCCAAGAGGTCTGTAACTGCATATAGACCTGGTGGAATTCCACTGTCCTGGTTTTACCCTTGGAATTACTTTTTGGAAGGCTCAACATTGCAGTCAGGCATCCATTAATTACACTATATAGAAAGCTTAATTTCAGATGTAGAAGAGTCTTTAATCAATCAAATTATATGCCAATTCTCCAAATAAGCTCCAAATATGCACACACAGGTTTTTTGGTGTATTTTTTCAGTTTTTTAATGGTACTTTCTCATTTGGGAAGAATTGCCCATTTGGAAGCTGTTCTGCTTTACTTTTGTGGATACCCTAAAATCCAGGAACGTCTGCTGCTCTTCCCACTGTGTATATGTAAAAGGGTTACATTCTAAGTGTGTATAAGGACAGAACCACTGAAGCCAAAATTCTGTCTTTGGTGACCCTTCCATGGCTGTTTTCAGACCAAAACCAGATCTGCTTTGTGGGGGCTCTGAGGTGCTCAGGTCCTCATGCTTCATGACAGAACTGTTATCATTTGTAAGCAGATCTGTATCTTTGACCTGAAATAATGGGCACATTCCCCCTCTTTTTTATGTAGTGCAGAGCAATAGTATTTCCAGCAGTCACTTCTGCCATGCTTTCCATGTTCTCTTTACCACATCTAGAAAGCAGAGTGTTAGTGCAGCTAAAGTAGTCTGAAACATGATTCAAAGTTAGAACTATAATTGAAAAAATCCCTTGTTTATAGCAAATCACTACAATTTCATCAAAATGAAAAATAAATAGGGGAAAGAAGAAACCACTGAATCATGAAAACCCCCTGAACTGAACTCTTTCCAACATTAGAAAAGCTTAATCAATTTTTTAATCAGTATTATTTCTGAAAGAGTTTTGAAATATTAATACATGCCCCCTGGAACTGAAGAAACACCTCTGTGAACATGAGAAAGAATAAGTATGCTGCCAAGGGAACAAAACAATAGAGAGAACTGAAGATAAACTGGAAAAAAAGCTCATGCTGAGAGCTTTTACGTGAGTAAAAAGTTCACCTTGTGCCAGGGACATCACTACAGATAAATTATAACTCTTGTCTAGAAGGCCACAGTGGCAGGCTACTGATCCTCACTGCAGTCCATTCCCCTGTGTTCTTTTGCTCTGGCTTTCTTTGGCATTTCTGAAGGGCAGCACCCAATGCTACAGCAGCTCTCCTTCCACTGGGCAGGGCCAGCTGCTCCCTGCACAAGAGTGATCTGAGTGGGGAAATGGCCTCTCCTTCAGTTCAGAGAGGATTTATCTAGGACTGCATGATCTCGATGGATTGTCCCACCAGCCTTGGGTCCTCTGGCACTGATAATGCCAAAACCTAAAGTATCATTTTGGGTATCTTGAGCTTTGGAGTGTTATTTGCCCTGCAGCTACTGGGGCAGCTATTACTGAACACATGCACAGGACATGTAGATGAGGAAAAGGACAACAGAGGTAGAGATTATTCTGGTTCTGACATGAATCATGCAGCTGAGAAACCTTACTGGAAATGAAAAACTTGAGAGTGGATGTCAGCTATCCACTTCAGAGAGGAAGCATCACAGTCATAAGGAAAGATTATGAACAGTAAGTTATGAATTAAAAGAACAGTTTAGCAGTGGGAGAGGAGGAATGACGTGGGCTACACATTGTCAATGAAAGTGTTTTTCTGACTGAATTTAAATAGTACCTTTCACTGTAAATTATGGTCTATTCTTCAAAACTTCTTTTCTTTTAAATTGCCTGAGTGCTTCAGTCATCCATAAATCATCTGATGTAACTGTGATTAATACAAGTGGCAGCAATTAGTGAATCTAATGCTTTGCTTATAATATAACCTGAACTTTCTATCAAGAAAACTGTCAGCTATTTAATATCTCAGTGAGTTACAGTCCACGCCCATTTCAGAGGCCAAATTAGCAACACAGTACTGCCTTTTCTTGGAAACTTCTTTTTTCTAAATAGTGACTGACTTTTGTCTTTTGGGCAAATCTGTTTTCCTAAGTCTCTCTTGGAAAAAAAAAATCAAAAAGTTAGAAGATTCAGGTGTATATGTATATGCATATACACAAATATATACACCTATTCTCCCATAGGATAGTAAACCAATAGAGTTCATACCACTTAAAAATATAACTTTTCCCACTGTACTTTTCCCATTCTCTTACTGGAATAATGTAGCATCCATTCTCCCCAGCAGTACTAAAACCTGAGGAAATGTGCAATATTTCTGTTTCATTAATATCTTATTAATAACAATGATTTGTTACATGAAATGTATATATCTCTTCTTGTAGAAAAGCCTAGATTTGCATATTGCTACTGCATAATAGCTCACAATTGGGCATGAATTTTGTCTTTTTCTGGATGAAAAATGTGTCTCAAGGAAGAAACAAAGGTTGTTCACTGTTCTTTTTATCCTTTGTTACTAAATGTGCTTATTTATTTATTATTCTATCTTCATCCTTTCTTCTTCTTTTCCAGACTTCAGCATTTTGTTTAGTTTTCTGCTTACTATGTGGCATCTTCTCATTATGATCCCACTAAAAACACCTCCTTTATTAATGCTCATCTTACCCCTAGAAGTTATGAAGCACCTAGGAGAGCTACTTTGCCCCAAGCATAACATTATTTCATAACATAACTCATTATGATCATTAAAACTGCAGATATACCTCCAAAACTCAAATGAAAACCCCTTAAGACTGAGAGGGTTTTTTAAATTAGATTTTATTTTCCTTAATTTTCTTTGCTGTAGGAGAAATACATCCTCCTTCCTTAGTCTGCTTCACCCTTTTTGATCATGCTTCAAACCTGATAGCATTATGCCTGCAGGGGAAGGTAGAGTGGCCAGTGCTGAATCACTCTTAAGTCTGTACAGGGATATTCCATTCAATTATGAATACTCATAGAATAAATTATGCTGGCATTTCTGTAGGAAAGGAGATGCACAGAGGTAGGAATTCACTGTTGCCATGAGTGGAAGCATTGCTGAAGCTGCTTGTCTTGACAAAAGTTTCAACAGGGTAGTAGAACCAGTGGGTACCACCTTAAAAGAAGCACGAACATCCTCACTATATTAGTGTGGTGAGAATTGCTCGTTCATTATAGGTATGTGTATCCTAGCAGAGTAAACAAAGAAGCATCTAGTAGTGGAAGAATAGAGGATTTGTAATTGGTTTGTATTGACTAACTAAAAAAACCCACAAATCTATTTTATTTCATGTACAGCAGTGTATGTAATTTTATTTGGATACACCTTTGATATCAAACTCTGCCTAGACACAGGAACCCAGAGCTCCATGAGGGCTGACAGCTGACTTACAGACCTCTAAAGAGATCTGTAATTAGCAGGATACTTTCAGTTCTGACGGCATCTAAAAATGGAATTTGGGATTGCTCAGCCACTTCTGGGATTAGGCTCTGCCTTGGTATATCCTGGCTTGTATTGCTTATCACATGGCTGAGCATTAGATTAATTTGGAGAGCAAATGACATTCTGATGTGGGAGTAGAGCCTGGGTGTTCTCCAGACTTCAGTGGTGACTGATTTGAGTACAGAAAAATAATTTTCTCCCTTCCTCATCACAAGGGTTTTTCAGCCATCAGAAGTCTACAAGACAAACAGATGAGGAAGGTAGAGAAAATTATGTTGAAGGCTTTTGGTGTGGTTTGGTTTTTTATTTCCCTCTCCTCATTTACATGTCATCTGTAAGACCTGAATACTAGCCAAAACTCAAACCAACAATCTTAGGCAGCAAAACTATTTCTGAAGACACAATCTCCTTCTGATGCAAAAGGATCATCGCTCTTATTACTTTTTAATAGGAGCTTTGTTTCTTATTAAAATGTTCCAAGAGTCTTTACCAGACAAATGTGGGGGTTTTTAAATGTAAAGAAGCAAAAATGTTTCTCTTGCTTTGTTGTGATTCAGGTTCTCAGATTTATTTGGGATATAAGCACAACAAAATAACCTACAGGAATTCTCACCTAGCCCCACTTTCCCCTTGTTTTCAGACATCTGCTATCCTTATAAAATGCAAAGGGCAAATTGATCTTGATAGGGGAGAGTTTCTCCAAAGTATGCTGACTGGAAAGCAGCATACACTAGAAGGGGTCAGGCTGCATTTAGGCTGATAATCTGTCAGAAACTGGAGCCAAGTCTTACTTGTGGTGTCTGCGGGAGTGGGAGAGAAAGAGAAATCAAAACTCAGGTCAAGAAAACTCAGATGAGATGTGGCAGATGTGACCTCAAACCTCGGTCATGTTTCAAAGCATGAAGTTGTATCTCAGTCAGACCATGTGAATGTGCTACAAGAAGCTGAAGAGAGTCACCAAGATGATCAAAGGAGGGGGAACTCCTTCTCTGAGAGTTCTCTTTAGGACTGCAGTATGAAGGCTTTGGTCTGTGGGGCTGGGCCAATAATTAGATGGCTCTATCCATAGGAAACAGCCTAGATGCTGAGAGCAGAAACTTAGGGTAAAATACAGCACAATGACAAGTGGGACTTCTAAATCCAAGTGGGGCTTGTGCCAATGCAATTGTATTGCAGGTGGTAGATGAAAGGCTGATTTGAATTTCTCTGCATGAAACTGCACTGTTTTACATAGACTCAACATCAGAATGTAAATTGTTAAGAAATCAAAGTCAGCGAAATCAAAGTCAGTTGAGATTCACTGTGTTAAGTGGTGGATTGAGGTGGGTAAAGAGATAGCAGCCTAACTACTTTTGTAATCCTAGATTTAGCTGTCAGCATATCTCACTATTCCCCAAAGCAGCCCACACAATGCAGTAAATTCTGAATTCTTGTACTAGAGCTAGGATTTGTTATGATCGTGGGTTTTCTCTGTCATTAACTTTCTCCAAAATATATGGTCCCCTTGAGTTTTCATTTATTTATTTGGAAGAAGGTTTGTTTTTTTTTTTTTTCTACCCTCAGGCTTTACAAGTAAGTAAAAATGCAGTAAATACACCATGAAGCCTGTAGGCTATGTTAACATTAAAGCTCTTCTTGTCACAAATTCTCTGGTATGAAAAATCCAAGACAAAGATATGTTGAGGACTGTTCCCTAGTACCTGCTACCCCAGAGTTATGAGGGTTTCAGCACAAGAGGACATAGCCTCAAGCTGTGCCAGAGGAAGCTTGGGTTGGACAGCAGAAAGAATTTCTTCATGGAAAGGGTTGTCAGACATTGAAAAGGCTGCCCAGAGAGGTGGTGGAGTCATCATTCCTGGAGGTGTTCAGGAACAACTGGACATGATACTCAGTGCCGTGATCTAGATGAGTAGGTTGGACTCAATGATCTTGGCAGTGTTTTCCAACTATAGCAATTCTGTGATCATGTCAGGGCTGCCACAGAAACTTTCAGTGGCCTCATCGAGTTGACTACACAAGAATCATAGTCACTAGTCCATGGAACCCAAAGCCCTCTTGACAAATGAGGCACATCAGAATAATGATTCTTTTGAAACCCTCAGAATTCATTATGTAGCACAAACACTTCCTGGAAAGTTCTGTCAGTATTAGATATATAGGTTCATCCTCACAGCACTTTTTTGCCATGTTCCAACAGAAGATGCATTTCCCAAAGCATTCATTTTGAATGAGTCTGATTTAGAGGCAGAGAATGTCTGAATAGATGTTTGCTGACTACCTCTATTCTGATGGAGAAGGGAGCAAAAGGGAACTTTAAAAATAAGAATGAATATGACTCCCTGGTAAATTCCAGTCAAAGACTGTGAATGGTTTAACTCTTCTAAGTTACAGCTTCATATTTCTCTTTAAAAAACCTGTCCAGAGTAACACAGTCTCAGGTATGAGACTCTTTTTGTGCGGAATGATGGCAAAGAAGTAGTGCACAGAAATTTAAGAGGGCAGTGAAGAGCTACAGAGAAAACTAGGAAGGAACAAAATATAAGAGTTATTTAGAAAATGCCTGCTTGTTGAGAGGAGGAAAGAAATTGTGCTAGAGTAGCTGTCATTTTAGCCTAAATGGGTTCAGGAGACAATTCTAAAAGGCTTTGAAGAGACTTCAAATCAAGCCTCTGGGTTTTTTTTCCTCCTAATTAGCCAGTCAGACCTAATCTTCCTGATACACCTGCACGTTAATGGCACCAGCAGAGAGCAGCTTGGGAGCAGGAAGATGCTCCTCAGCCCTTATCTCTGCATGCCAACCCTTTGCTGCTGTGAACTTGTGCTTTCAAGCACAAGTTCTGCCATAGGACACTCCATAAACTGTGTGATAGCAGGCACGAGATAGTGAGTGGACAGATATAAACAATCCTAAATTTAACTTTCTCTCCAAACCAACCCTTCTTTGCTATAGGAAGACTAACAGCAGAACAGAATCAGCTAAATTTGCCTGAAGGATTTGTACGTTTTCACATTCGTGATTTGGTCTGCTGACAGTATGTCTATATAGTCTGCCTTCAAATTATCACCCAGAACTATAAATTACACTTTTCCTGACAAAATAATGAGCTGAACATGGCTTTCAATGTTTTTTTTTAAATCCCAAATCTAATTTAGGAATATGCCCTTTTGCTAGGATACTCTCTACCTCACAATTCTTCTCTAATGAGAAACATGGTTCTAAGTTAGATCACAGGAAGGTGAAAATGTGTCTGATAAAAATCTATGGTAAAATGCAATGAATAACTATAATGTACTTTTATAAAACTGAACAAAATTGGCCCATATGTTAAACTGGTACATAATTGATAAGGCTTCTGATGTGTGTATTGCCAAGTTTCCGATGTTATAGGTTGTTATGATTCCATTTTTGGTTTCTGAGTAATTGTGGGAAGCTTAAATGAGCATATACTGATACCTAAAAAACCTTGTTTCCACTTGAGTTAGCAACAATATCAGTATGCAACAGCAAATTAAAAATCATGCCTTTATAGATATGGCTAACTTTTTATATTGTTGAGAAGTCATATAAAGAGTTTATAAAAGGGTAGGCCAAATAATTTACAAATACAGGAAAGTCTTGCAACATGAGAAAAAAAAAAAGTTAAATCAGCCTAACTTTCATTTTAAGGAAACCCAAGCAGTGTGATGGCCAGTGCTGCCAGAGCTCCCTGCACAGCCCATGAGAGGGGACACACAGTGCACTGTGTTGGTAACCTGGCACGTGATGTATGTGCCTGTGCCCACAGCCACAGGTGGGCTGGGAGATGGTAGTGACAATCCAGCCCAGGTGGGTGTCACCCAGGGATAACTCAGCATCTGCTCTTCCAGAGCTGTGTGTCTGTGAGGACTACACACAGCTGCACAGCACAATTAGAACAGGAAATCAATGCAGACTTTTGTGAAATGCTGGGGAGGGTCTGGGGAGAAGTGATTCAATGATAAATATTTAATTTTTCTCTCTCTTTGAAAGGATTTATAGAAACTTGACCCACTTCTGCCTTAAACTATGTAGATGCTTAGGCTTGACTTTCCAAAGATACTTAAAATTAGGTTGCCAAATGTTATTGGAATAACATGAAGTTAAATTATTCTGCTGGGAAGCAAGGAAAATTGTCTCCATCCTGTACCCTTACTTCCAGGCCTCTAGTAATCACTTTCCCTTAGGATTCTTTCTGATCCAGAGGTGGAGAAGTCCCCAGGCAGAGCACGCAGTTACAAGAAAAAAGCAGTAAACGAATAAGGTATAAATTGTTACAATTTTGTTAGGTTTCTACTCTTTCTTTCTCCATGCTGCATTTGATGCAATGGTTACTCACAACTCAAAGTTGGAATGACTTTGAGCCAACAGTGGAATGGCTTTGAGCACAGGGGAATGATGTGAAAAATATTTAAAGACTCTGTTCTTTCCAAACTCAAATGAAAGCTGAAAAGCTGATGATTCTCACTAAGTCTGCAAAAAAACAATTTCTAGTGAATTAAAATATTTCTGATTTTTGAATACCAAATGACTTTTGAAATACAGACCAATCTTCTGCAATAAAATATTGTTTTAAAAATAACATTACCTGATATAAAATATCATGTAACAAAATATATCAGGATACAAAAATATCCAGAATAAAAATAAAATACCAGGATATAAAGTATCATTACCAAATATCATTAAAGTTCTGTTCCAAAATGTTGAAATGGGACACTTGCGCATGTCAGAATACTTTCTCTAGTTTCCTGTTGGAACTGATAGATCTGATCTCATGTACTTTTTTTAAACAAAGTGCACAGATGATGTATGGTTCTGGTGAATGATTCTGTTTAAACCTATGAATATATCTAATAGATACAACAGCACTGAGCCTGGCATTGCTAATCTGTATCTTTAACCATTATAGATAAATCAGAGTAATATAAACAATCTGTGGTTACCTCTTCTCCTTCTTCAATATGATAATCCTTCCTTTCATTTGGCCCTCCAACAAACATCACATTTAATTGATAGCGATGCCTAGAAGAGAAAGTGACATTTTGAAGCTACTTCTGTTCATGATGTTCTTTATTTAATTTATTGTGTGTAATTCTTTTTAGGACAGTGAGTCAATGAAATATTGTTGAGTGGAAAGCAACAGCCAGTACAAGAACTCATAGACCTTGGATGCACCTCTCTGCTCTGGCACTCTCCTGTTGGGTGACCTGAGGCCGACTACCACCCTCCTGGTGTTTCAATGCCTACAGCTATGAAAAGGGGACAACAATAGCTGCCAGCTGTGAAAAGAGCTTTGAATTGAAAAGACAAAGAATGTTACCTAAGAGACAGGAACTAGAAAAGAGGTTTTTCAACCTGAGCTGATTATGTAAAGGTATAACTCTCAAAAGTTAACAAAGGTAAAAACATACTTTTCCCCCCCACATTGGTAGAATTACCAGCGATACAGATGGTAAGAATTGCCAGCTAATTTCTGTTCTGTTTATACTGGTTTTGCTAAGCTGGAATAACATTACAATGGTTTCATTGTGGTTGTGGCTATTTCAGAAAAGGAGATTCCAGGCCATTTCTTAACTCTGCCCCTCTTAAGAGCCCCAGTGAGCGTTCCTCTCAGCTACCACAAGGAATGGCTATCACCCCAATTACCTATCGGTCCATTCACACTAATATAAAGGTAAGGTAGTAGGTTTTCCTTTACTACACAAACCCCTCAAAATAGGCCTGTTAGCTGTGAATCGAAATTTGTCTGCTGTTAGACAAGTGAACTGAGGTGTATTAACCTTTGCTCTGCAATGAGGAGGTCCTGGGCAGTAACATGGAACCAGCAGGGCCAAGATCCCCTGAAACACAGGGAACAACAACAGCCTGTCCCTGTGTCAGCACCTTGTAAGGCTTAATTGAGAGAGGCTGCTCTGAGTGGTGGCACATATATATTCAATCTGCTACCGTTATCACTTTTCCTGTGAAGAGTATTTAAATGATAATGACCAACACAGTGGGGACTAGTAAAGCAGTTAACAAGTAACAGTGACAAATTAGTTGGTCAAATAAAACTAAAGAATTAGAATTGACTGTTCTCTCCATAGGAAGCTGTATATTTTACAGCACTGGGCTTCATAATCTATCATAAAATAAGGAACTGAAATCCAAACTGTTTGTACCATGCAGATTTAATATTCCTGTTCAACAGCATGCTGCAATGCTTCTGCATTAACGAACACTTCTACTAAAGAAGGGCAGGATGACCCAAACAGCAGCAATACAGATAATAATTAATGAAATAAATGAAAACTAACCCTGAAGAATAAAATAAGAAAAAGGCAGTCTGTGAGTATCTTGTAGTCTGCTGTTAAGATGGGTTAGTTTTTTTTTTTTAATAAACATCCAGCTTTGTTATTAATTCACTATGTAAAACTGAAAATACTGCTTTAAAACAATTACTGCTTGACTTCTTAATTTGGCAAATCTATGATTAATTATCCCATAGATTTACCTGGGCTTTATGTAATACACAGCCTATGGGTTGATCATTCAATCCTTAACAAATGTATACTGACACCATCAAAAGATTCCAGCTATGAAATATGAGCAGGAATTCCAATAGTTAAGTCTGCCCACCTTTCTAAATAAAGTGATCTGGTTAATATATTTCCTTTAAATATTGTTATATTTAACAATTATTTATTGTCACAAAATACAACAAAGAAAAGTTTCAGTTAAGACTGCTAAAATGCAGGTTAGGAGTATTGTAAAGGTTTCAGGGATGTGAAAATTACTTGACTGTACTATTGTTAGAATAAGGACCTAATTAATGGAGTATTAAGTTTTTCCATACTCTTACATTTCTCTTCTCATCCCCATAAAGAAAATGGTACCAGCAGGTAACCCTTTAAAAACATATTAAGACTACAAAGATTCAGATGGTCCATGACCATACTTAGAAGTCATTTTGGTAAGCATCATAATCTGAACTCAGAAGAGCTTTAGAAGTACCTGTGAAAATCAGCTGTGTCAAGGGGTTTGATTTTGCACTAATTGCTCATTGTTGAGGTTAAAAAGCATTTAAACTTACAGGACAGTGTCATTAAAATACAATGTCAGAGCTGCAATTTTATTAGATGTATCATTTTCTTTACTTTGGTAAAACTCTGAATAGGCAGTAATTCAGGAATTGAGGTTTTGTGTTGCAATCCCAAATAGGTATTTAAAAATTGTGATCCTCTCAATTGTATGGAACACAATGTCATAAAAGCCTGAAAGCTGTAATAAGTTTAGATATCAAAAGCCCTACTGAGTTGCTGTGAGACCTAGTTTTAACTGCTACATCTCTCCCTTGAAACAAAGTAAGTTGCTTAAATTTTGAGGTGGTTGCCTTCCATGAGGCAGTAGGACAGTGAGAAGATTGCCTTAATACATCTCTACTCAGCACATGAAGGATCAAGCTTTTGAAAAAATGTTGAAAATCTATTCATTGCTTCCTGAAAAATCACCTAAAACCTTTTGGAAAATCCTGAAAACATTTAGGTAGCACCAGATGCAGGTGGTGGTAGACTCAGAACCCATGCAGTAGATGGTTTTACTCTGCTTCTACACAGGCCAAAGCCATGTTGGAAAAATGGATTTTATTTTAAACGATACAATTTTTATCACAAAGAATGTTTCTTGTTTCACTGTAACTTCTTAAAATGTTTATGGGCAAAGGTCTATGACAGATGCCACATTCCAGATTTACAGAACTACTAGTAAGCAATATAGAACAGTATAGTAAACACAAAGAAGATTATTTGTGCTGACAAGGAAGGAAACATGTGAATATTGCACATACATAAAACATTAAATTTTTCCCATTATCATTGGTAAGCTTCAGAAATTAATATACTTCATAAAATGCTTACTAAAATCCATTTTGAAAATGAAAGAAATGGGAACACTTGTAGTGATTCAAGTTTCAGAATTTTTCAGTTTTACAAACAGCTGTAGTTTCAACACAGATATGGCAATAATGATGTACTCTTTACCTTTTCTTTGTCTTGTAACCATTGCTTTGAAAAGTAACCCTTGCCCCTGTGAATGGAAATTAATATTGCTGATACATTACTGCCCATTCAGCTTTTCATTAGAGATAGCACTTAAGGGAAGGACAAGAGGCATATTTTTTTTATGATTAAAATTGTAAAGAAAGTTTTTTTAATTAAATTTATAGAAAGAAAATGCTTTTTCATTTCTTTGTAAAACCTGGGTCTATGTCACTCTTTGGAGAGAATACTTTCTAATGAAAGCTTTCTGCATACAGAGTTTTAGACAAAATATTTTCTCCTCAGCTTCACTGACAAAGAAGTCCTTGTTAATATTTTGAGACACATTGGATAATTTACATTGGAATTTGTTGACAAGCTTTGACACAGAGCATATGCATGGTGTACATACAACTGCGTAATGCCCACACTTTTTTCCCTTATACTGGCTGCATCATTCAGAATACTGTAAATGGCTGTAAACCGCCCCTTCAGGCTCCCTACCCTCCTGCCTTGACAGATCTGGAAATGCCCTGGAAATCTGATCCTCTGGTACCACTGCCTTTCCTTTTTCCTTGTTTTTCAACGATATATCCTTCTGATTTTGATTGCTCCTGCAGCTTTGGCTCCTCTGTGATGTTGGAATGATTTTCAGCAGCTTTAGCTACTTCAGGTTGTAATTTGGTTTTGGATGTGATGCCATCTCCTCCAATTTCTAGGAGTTTGTTGTCACAGAGCCTGACACAAATTCTCTTTACTCAGTCTCCCTGCCTACAAGTAACTTTGAGTTGAGACAAGTATCTTGTATTCAAGTTCATCTTTGCAGATTCTGCTGAGTTATTGCAAAACAGATTTCACTCACTGTCTGTTTTGTAGAACAGCACTCTGGCTGCAGCCTGAGAGGAATTACGGTTCCTTACTAATCTTTACCATGTATGCATTGTTGCAGCTTCCTCTTATAGCTAGGAATATCTGTATATATAATAACTTGGTAAAAAAACTATTCATTTACTTACATAAGCTTATTGCAAACAGGTGGCAAAAAGGCAGTCTTGTTTTCTTCTATCCATTTTCTTACATTCACAAGAAGCTCCATGGTCCACCACCTATCAAACTTTTGCCTGAGAGATCAGAATTTGCAGAGTGTTTTTTTTGTGAGCAGACTGCCTGTGATTCCAACCCCAGTGCTCAGGGGATTGGCTGGTAGGAGAGGTGTCTTCAGGCTTCAGTGTCAAAAAGGACAGGTCCATCAGCCAAAGGTTACTTCATAGGGAGCACTAATATTCCAGCAGCTTGGCTAATAATTGACTAGTGTTTTTAAAATATACATATAGTTTTACTGGAGACTGGGTTTTGTCTACACGGGGTTTCTTAATTCTCTTTATTGCATCAACTGGAGTGTGAACGTTACCTCTACAAAAATGGCCTTGTTACCCAGTCAGAAAAAATGGGTGAGGCTGGGGCATTCACTCCTTTCAAGTCTAATACAGAAACCTCCCTTCCACATTCTAAGGCTAAATGTTCGTGGTATGTGTATTTGTTAGAAAATATTGGGATCTTCTTTTGCCAAGTAGCCAAAATACAGATGTCTCCTGCATTTGTAAGACCAAGAGTAGCTGTCCATAAACGCTCGTCTTAATTTGATCTGCTCTGCCAATGTTATAGCAGGGCTTGCGGAGAGCTAGAGCTGACCCTGATTCTGTGATGTGCTTTGGGAAAGTGCATCAAATTGTCAGGCAAAAAAGAAACTGAGAAGAACCAGACTTTCCAGATCTTTATTAGTCTATATTCCTTCACAAGTTGCTGTTCAAAATGTACACAGTTGCTATAGAACTGCTCGCTCTGTTCCCTGCCACCCCCAATTTTTTTAATAAATAAATCTATAAACAGACTCCAAACACATGAGATGAGTGGGTAAACAAAAAAATCCCAAGACATTACAGTATCTTAGCACTTTGCTCTTGATGTATCTCAGTCTTCCACTTTTATCTGCACTGTGCTTAGTGGAAGTGTATGGGTATAAGGTGATAAAAATGATCTGGCTAAAAGTGAGTGGTACATTCTTTCTCCATGGCTTGCACATATGAGCAGTGCAGCTACAGGCCCAAAAATTCAGCATGACGAGCAGCACAAAACTGGGAGTTCTTTAATTTGTACTGTTGTAATTTTCCACAAGAAGAAAGCAACAGACTGTGACTCTGAACCAATACTGCACTTTTATCAAGTATTTGTAAGAGTGACTCTGTTTTACCTTTGTCTCTATCACTTCTTTGCAGTTTTGTTTAAACTCATTATGTAGTTTACGGAATAAGAAAAAATCCATTCATTTTGAGATAAAAAGATCCCCATGTGGATTACAGTTCCACTGTATTGATACAAACACAATGGGACTAGCTGTGATTTCCTCTGAAATAAGCCCAAAGTAGTTGTTATTTCATTCCACTGCAAAACACCACCACCACATCACTTATGTAGCACATGAAATTTCCAGCAATTTCTGGCTGCAGTGAGTTGCCACCACACAGCAAACACATAAGGGCTGGTTTTGAATTTACAGACAGGTACATTTTGGTACTTTTTGTTCTGCAGGCTGCTGGCAGCTCAATTCTTAGCTGTGAAGGAAAGAGAGCTTCTATTTAAAATGCACTTTCACTTGGGGGATTATAACCCAGATTGGCAGGACTGGAGAAGTGCAGACACTAGGTAATGACCGTGGTTTTGTTAAGCTCTGCCCCATCATTAGTAACTTGTATTGCAGAGCAGGACTCCATTCCTTGGGCATGAAAGCCAAGAGAATCTCCAGAGTCACAGCAGGAAAAAACACAGATCCTGGAATTGATTGAGCCAATCCTTGTTCATCACGGTATTAAAGTACCAGTTTTAACTGCAGGGCTCCTGTCCACCACCACTGCTCTAATCCCTAGTCTCCACTTTTTCCCACCAGGCAGAATACAGGGTACTATTACCTGCAGAGAAAACTTTCTCAGTTGCAGGCTCATAAATCCATTTTGTGGCTGGTATGAGGTATGAAAACCTGACAGTTAAACCTACTCAAGGAGGAAACAAAGTTCACTTAAAAAATTCACCATTAATATAAGGCTAAGGCTATTATCACATGGTAGCATTTTCTGCAGCCTTCTGAAAATCAGTAGGTTTTGAAAAACGAAGTTAATCGCCACTTCATGCATGTAATAGTTGGGCTAAGAAATGCAGATAACTGCATGGTGTGAAAGGCTATAAAACTCTATTTCTGCGGAGGGTATTGGAGAGGCAAAGAAAAGAACCAGTGTTGCAGACTCTGTGACACCCAAGTAAATATGTTTATCTCATACACCTCAGGAACTGACTGGGGCCTAGATTTTACTTGCTAGGCTGCTTCATAATGGCTTTTCACATCCATCAAAGCCTCTTCCAGCACCTGGGGTTTCTGTTCTCCCTTCTGGCCTTGATCCTTCCTTTTATGCCAAGGTAAGGACTCGATGTGCAACCTTTTGCTGCCAGAGGGGTGCAAGAGTACTGAAGCACAAAACTGCTACATGAAAATAATTCATTTATTGCATTGAGGGTACAGGAAAAAAGGATTACTGGAAAAAGTTGCATTTTGGACAACACTTACTCTCTTTTTTTACCTTCTTCAATCACCAAACCCATTAAAGAATTAAATTTACCAGCTTGTGTCCAGCAAGAAAGACATGTTAAGAGAAAAAAAAAAGTTAAATATTGACAATGGGCTATATATTTTTTAAAGTACATTCTCCATACTACCTTTTTTTTTTCTCCCACAGCAATCTTTGTGTGGTATGGACTATTTTGTTACCATAGTGATGTTAAGGGTAATGAAGGCCGCTGCTGTTTCTGGTATGCCATAGGTATACCTAAATGACGAAAAATTTCTCTCCAGAAATAAACTGCCAGTTCTCTTCTCCAAGCCAGACACCGTCATCAAGGATCACATACAGCATTTGCATGCTGCTACACCTGTCAATGATGCATATCACAGAAATATATTTTAGATAATGCCCACAGTAATACCAAAAGGAGAAAAACTTTCTTGGCAAGTGAGAAGAACCTGCTCTCCATTCAAAAAGCATTGGCTCATTGACCATGGGGATCATGGAGGAAGAGAGGTAGTGGAGTCACACTTGGGTTTAAGTATCTGCTGATGACAATTATGTCCACCGTCTTTTTGCCACATAAGGTAGGACAGATCTGACTGATGAATAAATTCATGTTGGAGGTATCCTTTAACAATGCAGACACAGTGTTGAACGAACACTTGTTTTGAGAGTGCCAGGCACCCTTCCTGTCACACATACCAGCGATGCTACAGCTATCAACATTTCGTTCCCTGCCAATAACTGGTCGCTTTTCGCTGCGGCCTGGTCCTGAGCTCGACCGAGGGTGCAACATCACCGCACGGCCGCCCGTGAGCGAGAGGCTGAACTTCGCTGTCGCAGCGGCCCAAGCCTTTACCGAAGGCCGTCAGGGGGCTCGATCCCGCACGACTCGGGGCCGTTCTCCGTCTGTCTCGTCCCCGGAGAAGGGAGCTGAGGACTGCTGCGGCCCGCGGCCGCCGGAGGAAGCTCAGGCCGCGCCGCCGCCGCCCGTCACCGGCCACGGCCGCCCCGCCCCGCCCAGCGGCGGAGGGGGCCGGGCTCTGCCGGCACCGCCACGGCCGCCCGCCCGCGTGGAGGCCGGGGCGGGAGGGCTTTGTCCGGGCCCCGCCGCTCGCCTCTCTTCCTTGCTCGCGGGCGCCGCCTTCCCTGAACGGTGCGGCGTCCGCCAGCGCAGTCATGCCTTCCCCGCGCCGCTAACGGGGTAGCGCGGCCCGGGCAGGGTGCCGGGGTGGCCTCGGGCCGCCGCTCAGCGCGGGGCGCAGGCAGGAGTGCGCCACGCTTCCCCCGCCGGGGCCGGGCGAGCCCTTGATAAACCGTTCGGGACGGCTTGGTGTCAGGGCTCCAGTGGCGCAATCGGTTAGCGCGCGGTACTTATACAGCAGTACAAAGCCGAGCAATGCCGAGGTTGTGAGTTCGAGCCTCACCTGGAGCACACAGCTTTTTGAGAGAGGAAGCGGGCTTTTTTTGGGACTTGGTGGCGCTCCGGACGGAGAAGGACAAAAGTGCGGGGAAAATTATGCAGCGCTGGCGGCAGCGTGCGCCCGCTGGAGTGGGCAGAGCGCGCCCGGGAAGGGGCTCTGCGGGGAGCGCCGGTGTCTCGGTGCCACCGGTGTGTGTGTGTGCCTACAGGGACTTGTCCCCGCAGAAAGGGACGGGATTCATAGCACCCTATCGCTGCAAACATATTCCTTCTCAGAGCTGCATGTGGGTGAGAAATTGCAGGAAATAAAGGTTATTTTATACCGAGTTTTTTCATACGGAGTGCAAGCAAATGCTCGGCTGGTGTAGTCGGCGCAACTCAATGGTGATAACACATTTCTGTTTGGTGGTGACAGTCTTTGTACCTGCTCGTTGCCTGGGTAGTGCTTAGCAAATGCACACACTGTAGCAGGAAGGAAAGTATTTCAAATAATTTCTCATTTCACCGCTCAAGAAAGGCAGCAGGGCCGTGGGAAAAGGGCAGCTCTGTAATGGAGAAGGCTGCAGGACACTTCCTGGATGTTTAGGCAGGACGCCTCCTGGATCTTGCGGCCCAGATCTTGTGAACTCCCCTCTACACTAACACTTAGTCTGCTGCTTTCGTAGTGCAATTTATACCAAAAAGTTCAAAGAGGCCCTCGAGGTCATGCAGCCAGAGATGTCTCTATTGCCCATATCGGCCCTGCAGACATTAACTTCTAGAAGTGCCACTTTAAGGCTCTTAATTATCCTTTCTGTCTTTTAGTTACCACTTTGTCCCCTCTGAATTTTGCATTAACTTCACAGCTTTCAATGTCGGAGTGGTAATCCCTGAAGCAGGTGCCATAGTGGTATAAGGAAGTGTAAGCGAACAAGAGACATCTGTAATGTTTCAAAGGATGAATAAAATTAATCTTTAGCTTGCAGTGAGTTTCATGCTTTCTTCTTCATGCCAGGATATCCGTGTCCCAGTGCTGATGTCCGTACAGACGAATAATTGGACAAGTATTGGGAATACTAAAAAATGGAAGTACTGTTTTTGTGTAACTGGGGAAAAAGAACCCAAGCCACAAATCATTAGAAAGGGAGAGGGGTCTGTCCATTCCTTGGACAGAGACCTCTTAAGAAACAGAGTGGGGACAGCACTACTTCTTTTCTCTCTTCCCTGATGGGTCTCCAGGAGCAGGCAGCAGCTCCTGCACCCTCCTGCCAAGGAGGAACTGCTAGTTTGACATTTGGGGTCTTGCTCTGGCCTGCTGGGCGAGTGATTATACAATTTTTGCCACATTCAGGGTGCGTGAAGCAGATGAGGTTTGTTGCCTGTGCAGATGTTTTGCGACCTGCCTCCGTGGTGGTGCCAGAGAGCAGCCAGGACATGCCGAGGGACCATACGGTGCCGTGACCTTCTCCACAAGATCTCCTTCATTCCCATAGTCATTACCTCAGCTTTTACCAACTTTTGTCTTGATTCTGGAAAAAAATTTGAAAAACCCAATGATTTCATGAGGCAACTCTTGAGTTTCTGCCCCTCCTGATGGGTAGACACCTGTGCCTGACACTTGAAGGGCAATATGTTCCAAGATGGGCATTTCACACTGAATATCATGCTAAATCAGGAAAATTTAAAGGGATTGAATGGAAATCCCAGGAAGATGAGAATGTTGTTTATCTGATGGCTGTTTATGACATAAAGTTAATGGCTGCTAAGGCATGAGGCCTCCCATGGGGGCAGGCCTGTGGGGTCGCTGGGCCTTGCTGCTGCTGTGGCGGTCTCTTCGCCCGGCCCACGGCAGTGCTGCAGTGGGGCTGGCCCGGCTGGAAGGGTGCTGTGCTGGGGTGAGCTTGGCCATTCCACCTCAATCCCTTCCCCAGGGGCTGCTGTGGGAGCAGGTGAGCTGTGTGTGCCTGGGAGGGGACAAGAGTCGGACCTGGGCAGGTTTTCTCCAGGGCTGTGAGGAGCTTCTTGTTGTGTGATGCTGAGCCGGGCTCCGGTGAAATGACAAGGGCCTAGGCCTGTTGCTTGTATTTACAACTTTTTCCTCAAAATAAGTTCTTACAGGCTTATGAGAAGAAGGTAGCTTTTTATTTTGCTAAGTTGTTTTTTTTTTTTATTAGGCATTTTGGTCCTGATTTGTTGGGTAATGCTCTAATGCTACTTGGCAGGAGCTTATGTACAAAGACGTGTATATAGTTGTGTGTATCAGTACATATGGGCATGAAGACACTTTCTCACCGTGATGGGAGAGTTCCCAAAGTCTGTGTGTCAGCACTAGCTTATTTTGTAAATCTTAAGTGTAGCCACATGATATATTTGGAAACCACCTGTGTGTGAGGGATGCAAAGTGCCAGCTGCACTGTGCTCTAGGGAGAGAAAATCCCGCCTCTTCCCCAAACAGTAACGAGGTTCACCTGTGCCTCATTTTCCTTTTGAAAGCCAGGTGCCAGTGCTTGTGCTCCTTCGTTGAGCCATGGCTCATCACTGCCCTTGAGGTGGTAGCCAGTGGTGGTACTGTCACCTAGCAAGGGACTGTCTTGGGCTCTGGATGCTTCTGGAAGTGTGTTCAGGAAGAAAGGCTTCCCCATGGTGAGTCTTCCATGTTGCCTGGCTTATCCAGAGGCCTGCCTTTTTTAGCCTCTGTTTCTCTGTTTAATTGCCTCATGTGGATGTCGTGCCTGTGGGTCTGGATCTCCCAGACTTCTCTGGAATTCTTCTGCAATCCTTTTTAAAAAGGTCCCTCTATCTTGCTCTTTGTTTCCTGTTTAGTATGGATTATGAGTGCTCTACAGGCTTATTCTGGCTTCTCTGAGTTCCCACTGACTACTTAAGGATACAGGAAACTTTGATGTGTGCTGCTTATTGATGGAAAGAGAATTTTCAAAAATGTATCTTTTGCCTGATCTTGGAGGATTAATAATGAGCAGGTTAGAGAGCAGGGTTTTTGTTTATCCCTATATGATATTGCTCAAACAGGGAGCCTCACTGCAATGCCAGATGTAGGATTAAGAAAGAAATGCTTATGCAGGGTAGACCTTCCTGATGTCTATTTCTAAGAATGGGAGCTCTTGTCTCTGGTATGTTAATACAGCTGTGATTGTGAGGTTCTGAGGTGTTTGCTTAAGTTACTTTAAATATAAAAGTCTGGAATTTTCCATAATATTGAGGTTTGCATATCCTAGCAAATACCTATAAAAGCCTATAGTAAGGACTTGGCCTACCTAGTTGTTATGCAATCAAAGTAATAATAAAAACTTGGAGTCTTTGCAAATAATAAACAGCCAACGTCTGCTCTTTATGGCTTTTCCCAATAGATGGCACTGTGGTCCCACAGGCGAGAAAGACGAACGCAAAGCATTCCCAGACGTCCTAAAAATAGAAACCACTTGCTGAATGCTCTCTTGTGCACTGTATAGAATAATAGGCCAACATTTCAAAGGTTGCTTAGAAAACAAAGTCCTCTGGAGGTATAGATGCATTTTGGTTTTGTTTTGGGTTCCGCCACCACCTTTGTCCTTTTTATGTAACATCTTAAGGGGCTTTCTGAAATTAAAGTCTGTTGCTCTGTTGTGTTGGGAGTTGCAGAGGTGAATGGTATCATGTTTTTTTTTAAGCTTCTGTGAATTCATTCTTGTGTCAAAGGTCCAGTGTAGCAAGCCTGCCTTAGATTCTCTTAAACTATTTTTTTTTTTTTTTTTTTGTGGAATAGCTGGTGTTAGAGGTTTTCATGCAGGGCTGCCTGAAGTCCAGGTGTCTGCTTCCCACTGTGGAGCAGAGGAGGCATTGGGCTTGGAAACAGTAGTAGGGAGGAGAGGAA
The DNA here is from genome assembly GCF_963513975.1 of Fringilla coelebs. Taxonomy (NCBI): domain Eukaryota; kingdom Metazoa; phylum Chordata; class Aves; order Passeriformes; family Fringillidae; genus Fringilla; species Fringilla coelebs. The sequence continues at coordinate 90,188,557 of NC_140030.1, read as the reverse complement.
TGAAGTGTAGGTGCTTGCAAACTGTGTGGAAGGACTCTTAAACCAAATGGAAATACTCTGCTTTTGTGGAGAAAAGATAAGGTAATGGTGGTGAGAAAAGGAAGACAAAAATTCATGTGGAAGCCTCCTTGAGGAAGAGAAGGGCTGAGAGATGAGAAGGACAGTGGGGCTGATGCGGGCTTGATAGAAGGTGGAGAGGTGGAAGAACTTGTAAGAGGAGTAGAAAAGCAAGCTCATAAAGAGTAGGGCTTTATGCATTGCTTTCTGAAACTGTCAAAGGGGTGCTACAAGGAAGGAATTAAAAGGGAAAGATATGAGCACAAAGAAGGAGAAGATGGAGGAGTCAGATAGGAGAACATAGGTAAGGAAGTTCTTAAAAAGAATTTTTAAAAAATCCTCCTGTCTGGCTGTAGCTGCATGAGTGTGCTGCCTAAGGCAGTAGAAAACAAGTGAGTAAGTGTTAGCTAGTCAAGCCAAGCTAAGATGGAGCTGCTGTAGAAAGCAAATAGGCCTGTCCGTTTTGCTTGAGCAAACAGGGAGCTCAAGAGGCAGGTTTTTCTTCTCTGTGTGTTTTGAGTGGTTACTTTAGTGTGGCAGTATAAGAGACCCCTTGGTCTCTCTAGGGTTTGAAGCTGGTGTTGGGAGGGTTAGAGAGCTCAGCTTTCTGGTTTGGAAAAGGAAGGAAATGGACAATCAGTCCTGGATTTTGTGCCCATTTAATTTTCTTGCTTGTGCTGAGTTTGCTGTGTTAGAGTCTGCTTTTAAGGTGGAAAAACTCTTGGTTTCTTCAAATAGTTTTGGTGCAGCCTAAATATTTGAAACCTTGGAGAAGTCTCAAAATACAGCAAAACAAACTAAACCAAACCCAGAGGAAGAACAAGCTGGGGAAGTGGCTGAAATGGAAGGGGGTAGTCAGAGAGTCTGTAATTATGAATTTTTGGGGAAGGGATGCTCCCTTAAAGTAGGCATTTGAGCATGTACAGACTGCTTTAGTTCAGAGATCTTCATACATGGGGTAGCAGATTTATGGCAGTATGAAGAAATACCTCTGGAAATTTAACTATATATATAATAAAAATACATAGGAGGATTATGGAAGAAGATAAAGCAATAATTTTAAAACCTGTCTTTTGAAAATATGGTGGAAAATTCTTAAGAGGCAATTGTGCTGGAAGTCATGTGGCTGCATGGTGTAACTTAGATGGTTTACCAGTTTTGTGACGAGAAGCTCAGTCAATAAACACAAGCATTCAAAACCAGTTGCAAGGTCTCAGTGTCAGTTGACTTCACTGCTTGCATATTTATTTTCCATTTATCCTACCCACTGAAATGGGGATGAGAATCGATTAAGTATACATCTTAATTTTAGGCACCATTTATATGCTGTGTAAAGAAGGATTTACATCTGTATTTAAGGAAAGACACCTCACACTTGTGCTAGCACACTTAAAAGCCGTTTAATATTGAAAAGCTGTTAACAGGGCAAGTTTATGTAGCTTTGTCAGTGAGCTGCCTCACTTTTTTTTTACATTGAAATGCTCAGGGCTTAGGGCAATTTTGTAGGAAAATTATGCTGGATTTGGGGGTGCTTTTGAGGGTGTCTGTATTAAGTGCTTGTATCCAGGTTTGGGAAGTTAACCTCTTTCATGCTCTGGGCCACTCTGCTCCTCTTCTTTCCTGATCTTTCTTCTGCCCCATCTTCCTCCTCTCAGGAGGGATTCAGCCTCAAAAGCTAAAGGGTTGCCTTGAAGCTGGCACTGGTTTAGGGAAGGTGAGAACATCCCTTCAGATGCTTCCTTCCCCACCTGCATTTCCCCATACTCCCAACTACCTCCTGGGGGGTTTAACTCATCTCCCACTTTGGTCAAGTGCTCTAAGGGGTTTCCACTGTGACAGGAGTGGAAGCAAAGCACCCTGTTGCTTTGTCTCAACACAGCTGTGACTGTGCTCCTGCAAACCCTGCTTGTTCCTTCCTCCCTGAGACTTGCAGATAAGTTAAGGTTGGTGGCTGTGTCCTGTTGAGATCAGTGCCAGTGAAAAATGCTTACTTCAGACCTGTTGAGATTTGTAGGAGCTTGCATATGTATCATGTGTATTTAATGCTTTAATAGTTTTGAAATTTTGACTCCTAACATTGAATTGTTTGCAGGCCTAAAGTAGCCTCCATATGTTTAAAACACTTCTGTGACAGATAGATTTATCTGATTGAGTCATTCTTACTGAGTGTACTGCACTGTCAGTGTAACCAAACAAAAAAAAATACTGCTTTTTATTACAATAAAGGAAATGCTTGGTTGTGCTACTATTTCTCAGCTACTATTTCTAAATGTCTTAACACATAGTATCTTTGAATTTTTTTTTTCTGGAATCGGAGACTTTTGCTTCACCGTGTGCACTAGGAGTGCTATTGTGTATCTTTGTGTTTGAGGGCAAATATCTTTAATAGAAAAATAGAGTAATTGTCTGTAGGTTCCTAATAACTGTAGCCCTTTGACAGAATTCTTGTAACACTTGGACTAATTTTTCAAGCTGTTTAGGGATGCCTGCCTGATGTTGGTATTTGCCTGATTCTAAGCATCTGGGTGTTGTAAAGCATATCTAGCAAACAGACCTCTTATTGCAAATGTCATGTATTTGGGTGCTCTTGCAGGAATAACCTCTGTCATGTGAATACTTCCAAAAGTAGAAGCCAACCTGTCAATGAATCAAGACTGAAGTGACTGTTTTTTAAATATAGTATTAATGTTTAGTACGAGTGGGTGCGTTTTCACTGAGTTCTGTGAATTTGCTTCATGTTCCATAAGAGGATAAAGTTTGGCCCAAAGTAATGGGAAGCTTATGTCTGGCTGCAAGGAAACCAGGAAATTTATGGGGCTTTAAAGTATGACCCACTGCAATATTCAGTATGTGTGATTTTTGGCATGATTCAGCAGTAAATACTAGTTGAAAACAGAAGCACAAATTATAGGGTAAATAATTCAGACCAAAAAGAGGCCTGCTTATGCATACATGGTAAAGGAAATGGAAATAGAACCGCAAAATACAATTGCTGGGAAGAACACCAGCAGTTTGGAACGGTCACTGTTGAAACTGTGGAAATGATCTTCCTGGATGGCACCTGAATTGAGAGGGGCATAATGATCTCCTTTGTATGCATTTGTGTACACTGCCCAGTAAATCGTGTGAGGCTGCTGCGTTTGGCAGTCCTCATTTTGGAGAGGACTTTCTGTTCCGCGGCTGCTGGGTGGGAGGATGTAATGGGCACAATGCTCCTTCGCTCCTTCATCTAATAAATGTCCGTGACTTGACTTTTAAAAGCTTTTTTCTGGCCTTTTTTTCTTTTTTCTTTCTTTGTCATTGGTAGAGGCACCATGCCCTAGAAGGAGAGAACTTTTTGTTAATTTGTTTTTCTGAGCTTTCCCATTGCATTTCAGTTATTATTTAAATAGCTTTGGCTTTTGATATAAAGCAATGCTTGGTTCTTACTCTAAACATAGCTAGCCACCCAAGCAAAATTCCTATGTGCCATTTGATAACACTTTTACCTTCTGGTAAAAAAAAACCCAGGAGTAGCCAAAGTGGTCTTAACAGATGTGTTTGGCTGGCACTGTGGCAGAGTGATTGGCTTCTGTTTGTTCATTTGGAATGAGGAGTAGCAGGTCCCTATCACAAGTGAGATGAAAATGAAAGCAAATAGCAGAATGAACCATTAGTACAGTAAATTCCGTGCTTGGACACCTTTTAATTGCTTTTAGAGCATAGATTGTCTTGGCTTGTTGTGTGCCAGGCTTTTCAGAACTGGGATGGGGTATTACTGGTGTGTGACCTGTAGAGACAGGAGCTAGAGAAAACAGCCAGCAGCGCTCATGAGATGTGACCCATGGTGAGCTGTTGTTGCTTCAAGACCGCTCCCTAATGCAGTGTTATAATTGGAAAACTACAATTCCTTGATGTCTCAAGTGAACGCTGGTTTTAAACACACATTGGACTGTATCTAACTTTTTTATGGAATATTTGTACTAATTAAGTTGTTTGTTCTCTCAGGAAGCTCATCCATTGGATAATGGGGTGAAAATTCCTGTAACTTACTCCATTAACTGACTGCTGGAGAATATCAGAAATTGGGGTTTAAGGGTCAGTTCAGAAAGTAACTTAGACCAGAAGTTTCCAATAACAATTGTGGCTTGGATACAGTTGAAATAATAACAACACAGCTAAATTCAATTGTACTTGCATTGGCTAAGTAGTAATCTCAGAGAAGATGTGAACAATAGGCATTGGAGACTAACAAGTCATATCCTGAAAGAAAATTATAACTGATACAGACAAAGTGGGGAAAAAACTGGTAGTGATTACTAACTATGAAAATGCTGGTCTTAGCTGTCTCACTCAATAAATAATCCTGCAGGGGTATTAGCAGCATTAGTAGTAGCAGCATTTGGCCATCTGGCTTGGCTTTGTGGGAGGTTTAAAAAAATAAAATACCACTGTTAGTGGAATTGCATCCATTGAAATCATAGGAGAACTTGGCTCTGCCTTTTCACGTTCTCATTCATTGTGTGCTGTTCATCCTGTGCTGGATCTCATGTGATCATTTGGTTCTGCAGTTATTTTCTTGAAGTTCATGGACCACGCCAATGGTCTCTGAAGTCCTAGCTGGTGGTCAGTTCAAGTTACCAGTCTGACTGTGCTGGTGGTTTGTAGGAAACCTTGAGGTGACATCAGGCCTGTAAATCTTTGTCCTGTAGTATTGGTCGCTGCAGCTTTGAGCTCGTGTTGCCCATTTTCCTGTGCACAAAAGGAAAAAAAAGCCGACGCTGTTTCTGCCTCTTGCATAATCAAATCTACTGACTTTACTGTTCCTTGGCTTGGAATTGTAAACATGAGCATTGATGTGGCAAAAATTCTTCTTGCTCATTCTTTACTGAGTGGGTATTTATGAGCTACTCTGACTAAATGAGTCTTTGCTGTAGCTCAGTGTCCCTGTGACTGTTTCCCACGCGTGCTGTTTGTGTCTTGTTTTACTGATAAGCTCTTCTCCTCTTGTGTCTGTGTTAAACAATGTAAACATTCACAAGTTATCAACTGAAGTGTAAAATGCCAGCTTACTACATCTCATCTTTTTTACTGGCTTTTTTCTTAAAATTTCACTTTCTTCATCTTGTGAGAAAATGAAGCTAAGGATGAATGTTTGCATCTCTGAGCAAAGGCTTTTTTGCATCTTCTTAGTGCTACTGCTAGAACTAAAACCGTCTTGAAGTATGTGGTTGAAAGTATTCCTTGGTGTGTGATTTGTACCATAATCAAACTGACAGACATCAGTGGAGCACTTACAAGTTTATGCTTGGAATTAAGTCCAGTAAAATGCTTCTGTAATCTCCTGGTAATTTCCTTTTATCAATGTAAGTGATGCAGTATGAATCCATTATAATTACTGTGGAGCTGCACCAAATTAGATGGTATGATCAAGGCTTGAAGTTTTCCAGTGGATATTTTGAAGAAATGTGAGATTGTAAGCAATCTAATGGGGAATATTATAGAGAAGAAACAGGTCTTTTCTGTGTACAGGAGGACAAACAAACTCATCAAGTGATGAATGCTACACAGCCTTCCTCTTTGTTATAATCTGTTCAAAGTCATTGTCAGCTACTATTGTCACTGAGTAGTCATATGTTATAATTCTGTTCTTGCTTCAGTGTGAGGCATGGGCAAATCAGCCTTGTACTGTTAAGCATCTGTATCTGGTAAAGCCATGGGTGACTGAACTCTGTGCAGTGGCTCACACACTTGATTTGTTTACACTGAGAGAAATGGAGGTCCATGTCCACTCAGCTAAGCAGAGTTATTTCAGATTTATACTGGTGAAACGAAAACAAAAATACCTGGCACACACTTAAAAGAGTTTATCCTGGTGCAACACTTTGCCTCATTTATCTGAGAAGTGGTAATCAAACAGCAGAGCACAGGGCATGAATATCAGTCTGCTTCATGGGTAGTGATTGTGCATGACAGCCTAGGACATGGGAGAGCTCTGTATGCCTACCTGAATTTAGTTACCACGGTTAATATAGGTCAGAATGAAAATGACATTGTGGTACTTTCACACCAGTTCTTCTGAGGTTGTTCTTTTCTCTGTAGTGACTTTTGCTATATGAAAAACTTTGGTGTGTCCCATAGCTGAAAAATCTTGTCTCTTGGCAAATGAGATGAATTTGTGCAGTTTCAGCAAGTCCCTACCCATCACTTGGAGAGGACAAATTTTTTATTCCATGAATAGATATGGAGGAATAAAAAACCAAGAAAAAAATATGGACTTGGAGTTTCCTTAAAGGTCAGCCACCTCTGAGTCCTGGAACACCAGCTCAATCTGCTGGAGGGAAGGGTGTCCAGCCTGATGTATAACTTTGCCCTGTGCATAGCCAGGGGAAGCTGGAAGCTTGGACGTCCAGATTTTTTGGATGTCCAGATCGTTCCAGATTTGTCACGAGGCATAAAACATTACTTTTGGGGGCTGCTCTTGATGGACAACCTTCTGCAAGGCTGTGGTGCAGCTCTGCTGGCAAAAAATGGAAACAGGAATTATTACTAAGAGATGGGTAGCCATCCCATTCGAGGGAAACACAGATGCTGTACTTGGATACAGTTGACCTTCTATCTGTAGGCACAAATCCAAAAATCTTGGTTACTCATCCTTAAATTTCTCGGATTAAACATGTCTGAGTAACTGCTCTGGGGGCTCAAAATTCTGCAACTGAACTAGACGTCAGTTAGACAGTAAACCTCCAGCAGATGGCAGCATTGCACTCTGTAACAATTTTTTTGTCAGTGGTTTTGCAACTCCTGACTCCTTGGGCTGGTTGGAGACTGCTGGCTAAGTAGCAATCCAAACCACTTCTAAAATGTTTTGAAATACAGGTCTTAGTAGATTATGATAATTGGGTATTGTTTCAGACTCGTGAGTTTTGTGTGGAAAATACTTCTGTGCTGCATAAGAAAATGTACTAAAAAACACTGCAAGTACACCTAAATCTTTTCTGTTACTTCTCGAAATAACTGCTTGGAGACAGAGGAAGGCTGTTTGATAAAAGTGCTCTTCTTTGTAAAAATACTAGCAAATCCCTTAAAGATGTTAAGAGTTCAAAGTAGAACCACGAGTGGGGAGCTTGTAAATGACTTCCTGCATACAGTTCTTAAAACTACATCACCCTCCCATTCTTTTTTAGAAGACAAATGCTGACTTTCCTAATGCTTTTTGTACTATACTTTTAAACACCATGCAGCCTTATACCAGAGTCCATACCTAGGCAGACATACAGGTGAACATACCTTTGTTAGAAGTTATCAACTCTGTGTTCAAAGGTTCAGATGCAATAGTTAATTTCGGTTTGTAATTACTTAGTTAATCATATTACTTTGTATACAAATCACATGTTTGATTGGATGTTCAGTCTGGTTGATTAGAGATGTTCTTCCCACCTCTCCCACATTCACTGTTGATTCATTGGAGTTCCAGGGAGATTCTGGAGGAAATGAATACTGTTCCTGTAAAAGGGCTGTGTACACAGGCCTCTTCAGAAAACACCCTTCTACTTCCAGATATTTATCTCTCTGTGATGTACTACTCTATACATAATCCTAAAATGTGTAGGAGATTTTTTGTGTATGTGTATTCTCTTAGGGAGAATATAATGCTATTCCTAGGGAGAATATCATGCTATTCTTAGGTTTGGCACAAGATGCAGTTTGCTGCACAGCAACCAGCTAGTACTGGTGTAAATGGCATCACACAAACACCAAGCTCTAGTAAATAGAAACTAGGTCAGCCATTGCAGCCCTTCAGAAAGTGATAAAAAAATTCTTCTCTTGCTATCCAAACTTGCAGTTTGTAGAGTAGTAACAAGTATATTGATATCAATGAAGTTAGTGGTCTCTTTAGGAAGCTTTATGCACCTACTTCAGAGTTTGGCTCCAGAGTAAATGAAGGAAACTTCAGACTTTCTCCTTTCTTTTTTCTTCTATAGAACAAAGTAATACTCTAGGTAAGCTGAAGTTCAGACTTATTCATTTGGGTTACACTCCAATACTCTTCTGCCTTTTGTCATACAAGTGAACTACAATGGGAATTTTGACTTAATATGGTTTTTTAGTCAAAGTAGAAATACTGCAGGTACCAGAGCAGTTTGCCAAGATGAATGGTTTATGTGCTTTGATGCTCTCTGGATGTGACTAGCTTAGTATTCTGGAAGAAATTAAGTATATGCAAATCTCACATTCATGGGAGAATTTCAGGAACATCAGCATCATGGGAACTGGTGTTTTGGAGTTAGAGGGGTCCTCGTTCCAGTCAAATCCTCAGAAGATGATCTGGTGGTCAGAGTCAGTCTAATGCACACTTGCTTTTCCCCTCAAACAGCATGGAGGTGTTAGTGGACACAGCTTGTGTGTTGTGGAGTAGGAATGTGTGGCAGTGAACTTCTTCATTTAGCTGGATTCCCATTGCAACTTGAGCAGAGTAATAAGACTTGGAACTAGTTTCCTGTCTTCGTTATTGGTGAAACAGAGATTGCATAAGCCTGTAAAAAAAAAACAAAACAAAAAACAAAACAAACACACAGCTGGTTAATATTATAGAAGGAAGTCCTTTGAAAATATTAGTAAATGTAATATTTTATCCTTAAGGGCACCTTGAGAGACTGGGGCTTGCTGACATCTGTGCATATGCTGTCAAAGGATATCACTGGGTGTCTTTCACTTTGGTCACATTTTAAAGCTGTGGTGTGAGGATTTGGGATACTTTGAGTCATGCATTGCTTTCTGATCCCTACAGTTCAAGATGTAGGTTTTTGTGTTCTCATGCAAGGGAGCAATGTGTTCTTTGTAAAAGAGCAGCCAGGATTGTATCTCTGGTATAGTAACATCCCCCTCCCCCAGAAGAGGAAGGGAAGAGAAGCTCTCCACGGCTCTTGCAAAGGTCTAAGCCAAATAAGTGTCAGGAGACGTTTTGGTCTTGGAATTAAATCAGACCATCCATCTCCCTTGTCTCTTTGGGTATTAAGTTTGTGAGATAAGTCACTCTTTCTAAGACAGCCTTCACAGGTCACTTCATTGTGTTGCATAATTTATTTTTTTTTAAATGAGACACAAGGCTTTTTAAGAAAACCAAAAGGCAACAAAAAACCAAACAAAATGGGGAACCCATCTAGCCAAAGAAGGGACAGATTTGTTCTTCCAGCTACGTGTACTGTCATCCTTTGAGCAGTTCTGGGGAAGGCAGCTACTTTGGGTGGCTTCTGCTCCTGCACTTTTGTCTGTGAGAATGTCTTCCACTCTGTGTTGCTCTGGTCTTTCAGACCTCTTATATCAGGAAGAGTTGCACCACAACTAGAGTAGCTTTAATGGTGCATCAATTTTTGGTGTCACTTCAGTATCTCTGTAGAGCATAGGCTGAATTTGAGATAAAACTTTAAAGATAAAAATAGTCCTCTTCATATGTTCTTATTTCTGTTTTTTCAGCACTGAATGGTGTATTTTCATATTTTAAAGGAATACTGGGTTTTCTGATTCTGGTCTTACAGAGTTTATTAAAAACAGCTTAAATGATCTTGTTTATCTTTGAGTTGCTGAGCAGCACTTTGTAAATGGATAGAATGTGTGGGTATATGGAAGTTAACGTGGCTGATGTAGTAATCAGGGACTGCTCCAGGTGATTTAGAGGTTGCTTACCATACCATGGCAAAAGTTCTGGGTGTGTAACTGGATGTAAAACACAAGTTCTGTGTGGAACAATCAGCATTCAGTGGTTATACACTGTTAGTATGTTAGGAAATGCCATCAGTTCCTCCCTTAAAACTCCTAATGAATTAATTTGTGGTTTTGGTGGGCTTTAATAGCAAATAAGCTTGCAGTTTTTTAGGTAAAGGATTTGATCTTTTTGCCAAATAGTTTATTTCTTAGTTGATTATGTCATTCTTGTCTACGTTTCCTGAATACAAAATAAGCATTGCTCACTTACATGTTTAAGAAAACAGAATAAAAGATGTTTTTTCATGTGTTACAGCTCTGTGACAGTTATTTGCATGTTGTATACACTTTAGAAGCAACCTATTAAATAGCTATGTAAACCATTCAGATATACTCCTTCAGTATCTGCTTGCTTTTATAGTACAGCTAATTTAGGAATCTTTTTTTTTTTTTGGATTAACATGTTTAAGAACGTGCTTTCTAAATAATTGCTTTTGTTTACAAAGTGGGACAAAGTCGACTGGCAGACAGGCTTGCAAAGCATCTCAGTTCTGCTGTACTTTGGAACTTGCCTAAAGAAATTATTTCCTGACCTATACAGCCAACATTTCTTCAAAATAAGACTTTTAATAGTCTGCTAGGAAAACTCAGTGTCTGGAAAAAGGAGAGAGCTTTATATCTGCTAAAACAGAGAACTGGACTGGTAACTGTAAATATGGTTAATATGTTGAAATTGGACAAATAGCTTCACAAAACTCTACATGTGTTTTATCTTTCCAGAAGAAGTAAGTTATGGCATTCTGGGATTTCTTTATTTTGTTGTGTATTTGGCTGCTGGATTTGGCTGGTGGGTAGCACTAATTTCCCCCACAGTGGCTAGTATAGGGCTATGCCGTGTTCTGGAAAAAAATACCAATTTAATTAATTTAACAAATTAATTTTTAAAAAGTTTTGGAAAAATGAAACAGTTTTTTGCAAAAAATGTTTAATGCCATGAGGGGGAAAGACAAGGTTTTGGGCAGAGGTTGTGCCTCACTAGTTGGATTGGTAGAGCTGGTAAGAGCAGCCAGGCTTTGAGGGGCACAGTAGTGAGTGCCTGGGTGTGTGTGGGAAGTGTTGGGCTGCTGAGCTAAAGGGGAAGGTCACCTCTGTGAGAGGGGCTGTCTCCTGCCTCTGGAGCAGAAATTACCCTTGAGACGCAGGGGTGCTGCTGAGGAGGGAGCTCTTCTGCTGTGGGAAGGTGTTCTGGCACATGGAAAGGTGTGCAGCTTCTGTTTGGGGCTGGAGGGAAAGGCTGGAAAACTGGGGAGACACTACTGCACCTTTTTCGAGTGGGTGGTGTAGTATCCAGTCCAGCTGAGACTTTCACTTTCCAGGATTACTGCTTAGTGGAACAGCATGAAGTTGTGATGCAATGTATTACATGAATCAGTGTTATTTATATATTGCAGAATGAAGAAATCTAAAGGTTTGTTAAAAACATCTATATTCCACTCAGGTTTGATGGAACCAAAGAAATTACTTATCCTGTTTTGTCAGCAGCAAGAAAACTGTAATAATCACTGATGGACGGGTATGGTTGGGACTCTGGCTCTGTGATTTCTTTTTCACCCTCAATGAGAGATGACTTATAGGAGTGTTTAATTTTTCAAATAGGGCAAATGCAGAGGATCAACCTTCAAGTGTTAACTTTCAGCTAAAGCTGCAGCTCAAGCTTTTTTCTGTGGTCCTTCTTATCTGCAGACATTTTCTGTTTGTTGACTGTTCTAGCTCTCTGCTGTAACCTCCCACAAATATTTCACAGATTTAGCTTTTAGCATCCCTTCAAAATAAAGACATAATATTCCCTTCTTGCTCATAGGGAGAGGACAAAAAGCAAAGGGATCTTTTTTCTTTGGAGTCAAGTATTTAGCATATTAAACTCCTCTTGGTAAGAACAGAGCAAGAATAAAACACAGTATTTGCTTTAATGATTTTTTTTTCCTATTACAGTTCAAAAATCCTTCAGTTTTGTAATGCTGCAGCCTGCAATTGTATGTAAATGTTGCAGTGGGATAAGAATAACAAAAGTAATAGTTATTATTCTAGAAACATAGGTTTTAAAGTTGTTCTTGGACAACTGCTTGCATCTTCTGGAAGATCCTTGTTACCAACAGGAAAGCATCTTTATGGCAAAGACTCAGCTTCTAAATGAGAAAATGGAGCACTCTGTTATCTCAGTTGTAGTATGAAAGCAGGAATTGTGTATTTAAAGTGAATTGCTCTGGAGTATGTTTAGAGCTGTACTTTTCAGTGATGTTTTTAGACTATTTGTTTTAAAATCTTAATAAAGTTCCATGTCTCATATCTAAATTCGGGCAATCTGAAACTCATTTCATTAGGACTCTGTAGGTATGCGGCAATGCCTGCGCTGTTATCCTTGCGGGATGTGAGAAATCAAAAGTTTGTTTTAACAGTGAAATTGTAAATTGGGATAGTGAATTTGTAATATTAGGTAATACTGTGTGGCTGATTTTTCTATTTCTTCTTTCTCTCCATTCTTGCATCAGAGTAAATAATAGTATGTAAAACCTTTTCATTACTGTTCTACTTTCAACCCTCATTGCAATTCAAACCTGTATTCCTTTTGCATTGAAATTTTAAGCTGTGGCCATCTGATTCTGGGGTGGGACCAATTTTACCCTTCCCTTCAACTGGAAACAACAAAACCCCTCCATAAACCTGAAGGAGTATTTTCCCTGACAAACAAAAGAGCATTTTGCCACCCCCATGCCTGTCTTGGTGTTTAACTTGATAAATCAGAAAGGGACCGAGGAGAAGTGCTACTGTGGAAAGATATGCAGATCCAAAGACCCAACAAATCTTGTGGCTGCACACATCTACAGAGCCAAGGGTTTCTCAGAAATAAGAGGAGAGACTGTCTTCTGTTTATTAGGCCTGGCAGATTCAGCTGACCTTCAGAGAAGCTGTGGATTTTTTCTGTTCTGCATTTCACTCCTCTCCCTGCAGTTAGAAATCAAAGTGGACACGATTGCTATGTAATTCCTCTATTTGCCACAGGCCTCTGCTGCAGACAGGGGAACATATATGGGGCTTAGCCTACTTCTTCACTTTCCCATATGGTTTCAGGAAGAAAATTAGATCTTTATATTTGACTGATATTATTGTTACTCTTTTCTCGCCTCAGCAGAATTAAAGCCATGTCCCAAGATTTAGTCATTCTCTTGTCTACAGCTGGTGTTTTTCCCTTCCTCTAGTAGAGAAAATAAAACAGCAGTGAGCCCTTTCTGTACTGTCAGTACAGCTACTGGATGTGTACATGCTCTGCTACCTGCTGCATGCAGGTCTTAAGCCATGCACTTCTGTGCACTTACTTTGGTTTTGGGTTTTGTTTTCTACGTCATCCAGTTCAGGTATACTGATACATAGTTTGAAAATTCTGAAATATTCTCAAATTTTATCATACTGTTTAAGTCTAGTCTAAATCAGTGGGGGTGCAATGTATATTTAAATCCATATAGATTTTTTTTAATGTGTGCATGAGTCATCTTAGCAAATAGCAGAATCCAACTGAAAAGTGGAACCTGCCATTATGTGGGTTAATTATTCTCAGTAATCCATAATAAAGCTTTGGTAAATAGTTGCTCATCTATTCTTTGGGCAGTGGTTTTAATTGCAAGACTTACTGCTCTGTAATATTTAGTTTTATGTTGTGATTTTATCAATTTAAAAAGCTCTTAAATAGCTAATAAATCATGATTTGAGGTAATGATCCATCCAAAAGATTAGAAGAGAAATTCTCTGAGAACTGATAACCATTTATTTGACACTATCTTGTACACACTAGAAGATAATCTTTCAAAGGTCAGTTATCCCCTGGCAGAGGAGTTTGTAAGGTATTAAAATAGGTTAGCATAAGCCAGAGCTGGCAGTGATTTAGACTTGTGGTAGGTAATATTTATGAGAGTTCACAAACGTCTAAGCAACCCTGCCAGCTTATTACTTATCCTTTCAGTCTTTACAAAATTAAAGTTGTTTCTTCAATATGCTGGCATTTATGGTAAATACTGAAGTGTTCATTTCTGTTTATTTTTACAAAAAGCAACTTCTCTGGCTTCTACGAGAGAGTGATCATGATGGGATTAGAATTTCTTTTCCAAATTGTTTTCTTTCCCCTGTCCTCCAGTTACAATTACAGGATGTCCTGGTTTTCAGTCTTTTGATCCCCCCCCCCTTCCCCTTCCCTCATATGACTCCAAGCAAAACTTATTTTTGCACTTCTGTTTCATGGTAATAGCGATACTGTGCTGTCTTTCTGGCTAGTATCTTTTCAGTAATGAGCCTAGTGATGTCTAAACTCAAATTCATGGAAAATTCTGCTGGAAAGCCTGAGAAAGGTCATGTTTCTGGTTTCTGCATCCATTGGAGGTATTCTGTGGAAAGCTCGGCAGGGCATCTAAGCAACTGCTTTACTGAGAAGAAATAAAGGCAGTAGGATGTTGGCTTTGCTAATAACAGTGTTCTCTTTATTTCCCTAAGCTATTAATTTGTATTTTATAAATGCTGCAATTTAATGGTTCTGTGTTGAAGGCCTAAGGGTTGGCAAGAACTTCCACATACTGGCTTTGTGCCTCAATCCCCAGTCTTCCTACACAACTGGTTTCCTTGTATTTTCTGTTTCAACAGCAAAGTGTAGCACACTGATGCTGTGCTGGTGGGTCAGAGACCTGCCAGGCAGATCCCCTTGAGAGAGACCCAGCAGCAGGGCTGTGAATGTATCTGGTGACTTTCTCAGCACCAGCTGGCTGCACATGCTTCTCCCTTGGGCTGTGCTCTCTCTTGGTGCCTGGGGCTGTGCCCTGTCAAAGGGCAGTGACGCACCTGGAGCAAGTCACATCCACACACGTCACGTGCTTGCAAGTAAGGTACCTCTCAGATACAGGAGCACTGAAATCTCAACATTTACACAAATTGGGGGTGTTCTGAGCAGTCAACAGTATCTGCATCTGAAATATTTTAGTACCAGTTGGAATTTCTGGCACTTCTGTACTAGTTGTCAATACCTGCCTGCTCCAATGTTCTGGACGTGGCTAAGGCAGGTGGCTTGAGAAGGGAAACAAGAATGAAGGAAAAAATGTGAGACCATGGTGCAGAGAATGGTCTGATACTGTGTTTTGATACACTAAGGTAGTAACACCTCTGTATTTATTGAACACCAAAGTGTGTTTGTAGAAAAATAAAACATGTAATGATATGGGCAGGAAAGATCTTTCTGACTTGGAGTGTTTCTTGCTATGCCAGCTGTGTGTTGGATTCAGTTTCCAGTGCTGCTGTGCTGTGTCTTTCTAGAGCTGGGGGGAAATGGGAGTGATGCTCCTTACAGACAGCTTGGTTTAACCAAAGCAGAACAAGTTGGTTTAGATTTGAATTTTACTTATCTTCTTTCAGGGCATCATGTTTTTGTGGAAAGATCCATGTTTGTGGAAAACTGGTGCTCTTTCTCTGGCAAAACCCCAATGACTGTAATGCAGTTATCCAGGAGAAATTATGGACAATGCAGACTCTTTGACTCAGTCAGACTTACTACTAATCTTGATGGGAAACAGAAGGACAGATAATAACCCCTTTCTTGGCCTGTAATATTATTTTTCTTATCCATTTCAACATAAAGAACTCTTCATTGGAGTGACCAGCTTTGCTATGAATCAGAAAAATTTACGGTTTTATCTCTGTTTTACTTTAGAAAGTTTTACTGTTTTACTTTAGAAAGTGTTGAAACTAAAGCTTTGCATTAATTTATGTCACAAGCACCATGTTAGTTTCTTCTGTAATATTTTTCTATATTGGATGCAGACCATAAGAGGAAGCAAAGTAAGGAGCAAATATTTTAGCAACTTAGACACAAGATTTTTGCAAGGAAGAGACTGGCCTAAGGTAGCTGGGCGAAGAAACAAAAAGTGAAATCTTGTCAAAACTGAATGCTCAGATTAACTCCAGTGTCTGTTCTGATGAAACTGAAGCGAAACTAAATAATACAGGTATTTCTTCATGTCTTAAGCAAAGGGGGAAAACAGAAAGTGTTATTGGATTCTTCATTTACAGTCAATACACATGCAAATGTCTCCTTAAATTTGTTTCTGTTATGCAGGAGAGTCATGAGTGGCACTTGAGCTGGATAGGAAACAGTTTTCCCACTTAATGAAATTTCAAATCCATAAATATTTAAATGTCTTGGTTTAAATCTCTCTTACTCCTAAATCCTGGTTCAGTTACTGATTTTATCCCTTAGATTTTTAATCTTAAAAGTTGTGTAAATGAGAATTTATTTGAAGATTACAAATCAGTTGCCAAAGGTTTTCTTCCCCAATTTGATAAGTGAAATTTTTCACATGCAGACTCTCTGGATGAAAACTCTTTTATCCTGGTTTGTAATAAATCAGCAGTTTGGAGAAGTAGAGAAAGAATCTTGTATTCATCTTAAGCTATTAGATCTAATTTGGGTAGCAGAGAACAGTATTTAGCAGATCTGTGAATTACAGGTTTCATTAGTTTCCTTTTTATTTTTTCTTTCTTCCTCATTGGCTGTGAAGTTATAATGACAAACACTGTTATTTCCCTTCTCGGCATATGCCACATGCTGCTGGAAAATATGCAACAAAATGTAATGTTAACATTTTCCTGACACTTCTAAAATTAAACAAAACCTTCAGGGAAAGGAAGCTTCATATTAATTTATGTATTCCTCAGCTTTCAGGCTAGGGAATGAGGGTGGACACCACCCATAGCTACTTCTTCAGCCAAAGTTATTTCTTGTTTACAGGCACAAAGTCAAATCCGATGAGCAGGAGGCTTGAACAGTGATTTTTAATATGTGGTGAACATGCATTTGTCTTCTCCAGAATTCTTTGTTTTTACTGTAATAAGCATCTCAAATTAATGTTTTACACTGAAAAGTCTTTATGGTTTGACTAATCATAAACCCTTGGTTATCGTGTTTCACTCGGAGAAATAATGCTGCTGTCTCACTCTTTTGTACCAACTCCTACTTACATGCATTCATTTCAAATGAAATGTCATGTTTTAATGTGTCTTTTACATTAGCTGAGCACAGACCAGTGCATGATCAAGCATATAGAATGCTGTTAATGAATGTTTCTTTATCATTTCTTATGAAGAATCACTCTTTCTGTGCTTCGGACACTGATGTGGTGGAGGTCGCAAGGTTTTCTGAGCAATTTGTTCTTCTCCCTAGAACAGAGCAAGTATGTTTTCTTCTTTCACCCCTCCAGTATCATGTAGCAGCAAGAAACTAGGCTGTGTTAAGAGTGTATCCCCTGGAATAACAGGCCAGTCATCATGGAAGAGCACAGGAACTTACGGGCTTTGAGCAGCCCAGTTTTCTGAAGTACATCCAGATTATATTTGTGTGAAACCTCCTGTTAGCCTAAATGTTCTGCATAAGGAAAAACTCCATGTTGCATACATTGAGAGCTTGGCACAAAATTCCTCTGTGGATATAACTGTTATGTGCAGTAACAAGACCTCTGCATTCCCATTCTGACTTGAGTTCCCCTTTCCTATGATTTTTTTTTTTAGTAGTCTTTAAATATACACTGCATGAAGGTAGGGTCTAAAACATTTTTTCATTTCTCCTGGCCAAACACATTTAGACGTTTGTTCAAGTCTGCAGAGACAAACAAGGTGATTTATGTCACAAGTACTATTCCTGTTTCCTCATCTTTTCATCCAGAATAAATTTGGTTTAGGTTTTATGTGTGTTTAGCTTACTCTCCTTTAGACATTGATTTCTTTGAAGATATAATCACCTGGTTTTGGGTATGCTTTGTGTAGAAGTCATACCTTGTTGATTACGCTTTTAAATCTTGTGTTCACAGTGCATGAAGGGAACGTTTTGCTTGCAAGGTGTATAATCTAATGGTATTTTTTGTGTTCTTAATTTCAATTTTCAGTGAAGACTCATAAATGGGTTAATGAAGAAGCTAGAAAATAGTCAAGAATCATAAATTATCTCAGAGGAATCACAGAGCACCACAGTCATCAAACCCATTTTCAGTCTTTTTGTTTAAGTAATAATGAATGTTTCCTCTCCAGCATGCTTTGTTAAAAATTTAGGGATGTATTCTCTCACTGGCATATGTGAATTTTTTTCATTAAGTTTCTGTTAATATTAACAGATGTCATGTTGGGGCCAGTAATTCCATGGCACAGCTATGGAAGGATAGATGCCTTCAGTTTCCTCACTTGGATGTTGGATTTTAGCAGTAGTCACTGCATACTGTGTCAGCTGGTTTCAGTGCCAGTGCTGCAGGTTTTCAGCCAAAGAGGTAGCTTCGAAGGTGGTTTTCCTCAAGTTCAAAGCTCCAGAAATGCCAACAACTTTCCAAGTGAAATTCATTCTAATGGCAGCATTCCACTCACTCTCCTGCATCATTTGCTGCTTACCCAAATGAAAGAGGAAGAAGGGGTGGCATGGAGACAGCCACTGTCCCACAGGGTGCCTGTCCATAGCTTTCCCATAGAGTTGGAATTTGTGCCTCTGTTCTGCCATGAAGGGATGTGGCAGAAAACCTTGGGGAGATTTTTCCTGCTAGAATAGCATGTGCCTTATGGGCTGCCAGGGAAGTGAGCCTCTTGGGAATGGCTGCTGGCTCGTGGAATGGCGCAATGTTCCTGTGCCTCGTGAGTCAGGTGTTCCAGGCATACATGGTAAATGTCTGCCTGGCCTACTGAATTATGGTAGTGGTACATGACAGCCCAGATGCAGAGGCACTGCATTTGGGAAAACTTGGGCTTATGATGAAACATGTATTTAATGTATTTTGGCAATTGCCTGACATAAATGCCTTGCTTTCAGCTGCTCCCTATCTCAGGAAGAGCAGCAGCATCTGGGAATTTTCTGTGTCCAGACCATCAGGGCTGATAAGGCTGTAAGAGCTCACAAAGTGCTGTCATTGAATAAAAACCCCAGAACTATATGTACTTAAGAAAAGGGACTTTTTGTTCTGTTTGTGAAAGCCAGGCCCCTCCTTCCTGTGCTGTGTTAATGGAAACCCTTGAAGACAAGAATTAGGACGTGAATTCTAGAGAAGATCAGTGAGACAGTAGTCAATGACTAAACTAACATGTGCCTGAGGGCTGTAAGAAATAGCATGTGGAAAATCTGCCCATCAACTTTGCAAGAGCAAGCATAATTAAAGGGAGAGCATTTGGTATGTTGCCTAAGCTTGACAGAAAATTTTGGGAAGAAGCTGCTAGTGAATAGGGTGGATAGAGCAGTTAAGTCTACATGTAGTAATAATTTTTAACATATAATTCAGTAATTTACATGCATGGATTTTCAGTGTATTCAGTTAAAGGGGGAAGAAGAGGATCAGTAGAACCAGATGAAGGGTAAGAGCTTTGAAACAGCTTCTGCAAAGCATGCAAATAGTTTAAAAAATGTAAGACCAATCACGATGAAACATCTTCAGAATCAAGCCAATGTATTTTAAAGTCCTGGCACAAAGATTCGTACCAGTAAATCAGCATAAATTCTACTTTTAAAATGTTTTACAGCATGTATCTGCTGCTCTAATTATTAACTTCAGTGTGAAATTAATTTGTTTTTAATGCTCTGTCAGGGTCTAGACTGGGTCTTCTATCAAGACACAACAAATATTGTGGAGATCTTGATAAAATGAACCTTCCAAGTTACTCAGATATTGTAATATTCATTTGTGTCTACAAACGAAAACTGAGTTTGGGTTTTCAAGATTTGCTGCAGGCTTGCCTGTTGGCACTCACTTGGTCCATTAATGTAAATGTTTGCTGCAGTATTTTCAGTGTAAGACCACAGTTGCACAAATTATTGACAGACTGTGTGTCTGTTGAAGGCGGTGTGAGTATGAAAACCAGCAGCAGTTTTACTGGTCTTGCTCACAAGGCCTCATGTCATCCAGAGTGGGATTTCATGAAGGTTCTGCTAATGTAACAATGTGGAATAAGATCAGAGACACGCTCAAAATCATTATTTTCACTTGAAAAGATATAAAGATATTTTCCACGAGCTTTATCATACATACATGCAAAGTAATGATGAGGTTTCTGTTTTGTGTATGTGAACAATGCTGGGATTGCAGGAACTGCTTTGAGTTTTAAAATCAGTTAAAATTTAAATTAAATATATGCCATGAAGAAGAATGACCTCTTATTAATTTAAATTCACTAACTTCATGTCAACCTCTTTAAGTTCAGCTATTCCTGATGAAGTAATTAGAATTTTGTTGGCTACAATTTTTTTTGTTTCCTATAAACCTGTTAATAAGTCCCATTGCTTGCTCTATCTGCTGAAAACAAAACACAGTTCAGACTGTAAGGCACACAATGAGCATCTGAAAATTTCTTTAATGACAAATTGTGGTTTTCAGTCCAACTGTGCTTTTCAGACTCATTTTTTGCCACTGTGTGTGTTGAGACTAGGACTTGACCAAAAAGTTATTCTACAAGAGGAAACTTTCAATGAAGCTAAGTGTTTGATTGCTGAAAGCAATGCTGTATTTAGAGAATGTTGGTGACAGAAATACTGAAGAAATGTTCTGCTACTGGGAGACAAAAACTTCGTTTGATAAAGAAATCCTAGATGCATTCTTCAGCAATTTCAACTGGGAAGAAGCACAAACTACAAATCTGACAAGTCAGGAAACCTGAAGGTGTCCAGTGCTTATCGAATAGCTTCCCACCCCTCCTTTTCCAATTCTAAGCTGTTTTTGATTTTGTCAAAATAAATGTTCAAATGAGAACAGAAGGAATATACCTGTGTCTCATGAGGAACAGCTGAGGGAGCTGGATTTGTTAAACCTAGAGAAGAGTAGGCTCAAGGGTGACTTCATCTCCCTACCTGAAAGGAGGCTGTAGTGAGGCGGGGGCCCATCTCTTCTGCCATGCCTGGAGTGAGAGGAAAAAAGGAAATGGCCTTAAGCTGAGATAGAAGATTCAGATTAGATATAAACAAAAATTAAATTTCACTGCTAGAGTGGTCAAGCATTGGAATAGGTTGCCCAGGGAGGTGGTGGAGTCACCACTCCTTGAGTGTTCAAGAGGCATCTGGATCTGGGTGATGTGGTTTGGTGGTTACTGTGGTATTGACAGGTGGGCAGCTGGACTGGATGAGCTTGTAGATCTCTTCCAACCATGATGATTCTATGAGTTTTTAGATCTTTATGCAGAACTGGAATGGACATTTCTTTCTCAGCTTGTTTGATCCTTCTGAGAAGTTTTGCAGAATAGTTTTGGGGCAATTATAAAATAACACTCTTTAAATGCAAGATGGAATTATTTTGTTTTCTGTATGGTTAAGTGGGCATTAATTTGGTTTTTGATATGAACAGCGCCTGGATTGTATGCCCTTAGGACTAAGCAAGAGAAAAATCTGTATTTACTTGAGGACTTTGTGTTCATAGGGGCAAATTTGCCACACCTGAATTTTTTCTTAGAGAGTTAACCAAGTACACAAATGGTAAAATACTGGTACTTAGGGGGGACTGCAACTTTATCTGCATCTTCCACTTAAGTGAAAAGAGGTTGATGTGAAGTGTGTAGACATACCATGATTACAAGTAGGTTTAAGATTGAATTTAGTGGAAGATGCACAAATACACAAATGTATGTTAGGTTTACTTTTTATGTAAAAAGAAAAAAAAATAACTTACTGCTGTGTATTTAAACCAAGATTTGATAGGATTTGTAAAGGTACTTAACACTTGAAAATCAGGAGGCTTTATGTTTAGGGTCCTTAAACTTGTTTCATAAGCATCTTAGAATGAAGTTGTTAATTCCTTTAGTTAATCTTCAATAGCATGAAATCTTTTAATGCCTGAAGCCGTCCATTACCATGCTGGAAGAAAAATGGAAAGAAGTCTTTTGTGAAATGCCTGACAAATCACTGCATTTTGAAGTGATGGAGAAGAATAAATTTCAGGGTTTGAGTTCTGTGTTGTGTGTGATCTAAATCTAATATGGTTAGAATGGGAACAAACCTAGCTTTATACCTCTTCTACTGGAAATATTTACAAAAAACACATTCTTATGCTATAAACTCATGACAGTTTAAAAACAAGCCTACTTATCATAGCAGTCTGAGTCATGTTACACTTGCAGATTATTTGGGTTACATTGAGAACTTTTTAAAAGGAAAAAAATTAAAAACATCCACCACCTTCTTCATCAGACTTCAACTCCCTTGCGATGCTATCCTTCTGCACCGGGAGCTGTTATAAGCCTTCCACTGATTGCAGATCACTATGTCAAAGTTTTACTTTTTTGGTAATAAATTACTTGTGGTTTGTCTTATATCAGTTCTTTGAGAGCAGAACTACTTTAAGGGTTCGTTTAATAGTTGTGTTTCAGTTTTGATTTTGTAGTCCTAATATCACAAAGCTTTAAATCTAAACATAAGAAAAATGAAAATGGAAACAGATCCCTCTATCTTTATACCTCTGCTATTGGAAATGTTTGAGATAACCCCCCTGCCTTTTTTCTTTTTCCCCCTGCCCTTGGCTATTATGAGTCATGGCGGTTATTCCTCACTTTAATTCTCGTAACAAGGGAGATATAGTACAGAAGTGATACAGTAGAGTAGGGAATTGATGCAAATTTCTTTCTTGAAAAAAAAAGTTTGGAGTATTCTTTTGGAGTATTCTTGCTAATTCCTTGTGTAGCAACTGGTGAACGAGTGATGAGATCTCTCTGCTTCCCTCTCTATACTGATGAATGTGCTTTGCTTGCATCTAACTCCATTCCCAAGATCATCTAATGGTTACTTTCAACATGGAAGCAGAACATCCAAAGCTTTCAGTTCTGTTTCTTAAGTAGAGTCCCAATAATATATTGCATTTGTAGAAACACTGGAGGAAAGGCAGACATGTCGAGGAAGGAGCACTGGACATGTGCTGACCTGTTGAGCAGGGAGTTCCTTTGCTGGACAGACACTGTGATCTGTCAAATGCACCACACCTGCCACCAAGGCTCAGTTTGCACAGTGACATCTGCCTGGCCAGAAGATTTTATGGTGGGTGCTCCCTGCCTGGCACCATGTTTGGGTCCTCTGTCTGGTCAGGTGTTTTATTGGGAGGAAAGCCCTTTGGCTCTCTCCTTCTCCTTCACTATGGCCCTGAATCAGTTAATTATCCACTGAGGGAAAACAAACTAAGCAACTGAGATAAGAAAGAATTCCAGGGAGTACCCTCCAGCAGATACCAGATACTCTCCTCTTTCTTCTAATCTCCAGAATATGCAGAACCGTTTCTGGCTTTCTCCCAATGGCCAGTGATTTGTTCTTGCCTGATTTAAAGTTCTTGTTAGGAAATCAGACTGCCAAGAATTTCCTGAAATTTGTTGGAAAGGGCAGAGTGGCTCTGGCTGTCATTTCTTACAGTGACAAAGGATGAATCAAAAGTTGTGCTTGGCATCTGAAGACTAATGAGATTGTACAGGAGGAGGGTGGCTCTCAGTTTTACAGCCTGGAAAAGTTCAATGCTGTATACTAAAAATGTAAAAGCGTTACTATTCCATAGCATTCCTGGAAAAAAGCATTCCCATCAATTGTACAGGCATTAATAGGCCTTGCCTCTGTGTAGAAACTGGGTGTTTTACAGTTGGAGGATGAAGAGTTATGTCCTGGTTTGAAAATGCAGTAATCAGCAGAGATCTGACTCAGTGGTAAGAAAGGTATCTCATGACAAAACTTTTATAATAGATGAGCGAATTAAATGATTGCTGGGAAACTCCCCTGCGAAAATTGTGCAAAACAGGAACAAAAAGCCTATTGGTGCAATGAAATCTGTGTTCCAAACACAGGTGAAACTAATTAAATAAAAAATTATCTAGGCAAGATTGATCAAGTTGGTCTGGAAAAGCTGTTACCTGTTTTTATGCAGGCTGTGATTCCCTAGAAGATTAAAACAGCAATAAGTTTGGGGATGATAGATGAATTTTGGTTTCATTTTCTGGGAAAAAAAATGAAGTTAAGAATGACTTTTTTGTTAAGATTTGGAAATTACTAGTTCTGTGGTCAATTTAGTCACCTACACAAGAATATAAAGAGATATAGTGGAACATATAAATATGTTTTAAATATGCTTTTTAAAAATTCTCTATTTATAAACAACTTGATAACATTCCAAACATAACTTGTAACTAGTATAGTGCTAAAATGAGAAAGTAGAACATTCCTTTTCTTTTGGTTTTTTTTTTTTTGTAGAATTTCATCTTTCTAAATACATCAAGAATAACTTCTAGAGTCAATTTTCCAGATCACGAGCTTCCCTAATTTTTATCATATGTGATTACCAAGAAAAGTTTGGAAGGGGGAACCCTTATTCTGCTATGAGCAGCATGGAGATTTCCTCGGCATAAGAGTGCTTGTGTTCAAACAGAACTATTGTTTCAGACCAAGCCATGTGGATATCTCCACTTGCTGTAGAACATCTTGATTCAGAATTCTTGAGTGAGATAAAATAAAGGGGGTCTATTACTGTGTGTGGCATGACCACAGTAATTTCTTAAGGTTTTTCTGATCTGTGGCTTATTTGGGACCTATAATCATTTTGAGTAACTGGAGGAAAGGAGAGGTCTGTTCAGCAGGTGGAAAATTCAGCAAGTTTCCCCAATCCTCTGACACTTGAAGAATGAACATACATAATGTTCTGTGCTTTTCTGGCAGGGGTTAAGGACACTGCAGATACTTCATTATTCTTCATCTACTGAGAAGGTAGAGCAGATCAACCCCCTAATCATCACTGCTAGTCTAGTAATAAGCATTTTAAAGAAATGAACTAGTTGAAAAGAAAACCACACTCTCTTCTGAATATATATCTGTATCTCTCTTTTTGTGGTTTTGTTTCTTGTACAGGAGAAGGGATAGTAACAGAGCTTGAATTACAGGGTGTTTCAAGCATGTACAGAATATACACTTACAGTTGAAAACAGAAGATCTTTTCTGTCTGCACAGATTGTGCGTACAGGGGTCCAGGTCAAAGCATGGGATCCAAATAAGTGAAACCCTGTATTTTATCTTAAAAATGTTCACCAATGCAAGTTACTGATTTGATGTGACAATCTGAGAAGGCTCCTTACACTTGACTTGGGCAAGGAGCCACATGGCTTGGGCAGCTTTTTACTTGCTATCAAATATCAGTCTTCCAGCAGCAGCTCTGTGTTTTTTACAGTCTATAGTTTCAATTATTATTTTTTTTTTTAAATACTCTCCTCCTATTGCCCTTGCAAAGTCCTTTAATGGACTTTCTGTCTTGGGAATAGACCATTGTTAATTGTTCCTATTTCTAATTGACCACTCAGCTCTTCAGCACTGCACTTCCCAGAAAATCCACTCAGGACACTGAGGTAATGGTACTGTTGCTCATCAATTTGTGCCATGAGAGAGGCTGGAGCTGCTCTGCATAGGGGAGTGTAGGAGCAGAATCAAGAGGCTGCCAACCCCTGGGGAGTGAGAAGGGCAGCAGTTGTCGGTCCAAGATGATGAACAGTACCTCCTTGAAGGTCCAGAATCTGGGGATTACTCAGAATCCTGTGCCCTCAGTGTGAATTGAACAGCCACGCTTCAGGCACTGTAGCATGTAAAAGTTTGGAGAAGAGTGCAGGCTCAGCTCTGTTCCAGGATTCCTGTTCCTGCAAACAGGTCCTGAGAAGGCCACAGTGGCACCCAAGGATACCTCCTGCACTCAGAAAAAGTGAAGTTGTGAGCTAAGCACATGATGGATACTCCTTCCTTTGTGTTTTTCTTTTGCATGGCTGGTAACTGAGTTCAGCATTGAAGTGAGATTCAGTGTGGTGTCACTGCGTGATGTGGTGACATGCAAGATGGTGTCACTCCTCAGTGAACAGGAGCAGAAATATGGTTTGCTTCCATATGGGAAAATGCTAACGTGCTGCTGGGCTTTTTTTGCACATAACAGCTGCCAGGATAGCATTTCGGCAAAGCAGGCAGCAAAGGCTTTTTGGATAGCTTTCCTTCAGACAGCTTCAAACTGCAAATGTAGTCAGGCCATTAGGTGCAAGGAATCAAATAAACCAAAGCAGAAATCCAAGAGAGTACAGTACAGTAGAGTCTGCAAAACCAGGTGCTCCAAGCTGCTGATCTGCTGCAGGGTAGTACTGGAGCAAGAGGCTGTTTCTCCTCAGAAATGAATGTGCTGAATTGGTGCTTGGACTGTGTATGAGGGTTTCTCTGTCACTTGAGCTTTCTCATTGACTTCTACAGATTTTTTTTTTTTGGCGAGTAAAGCCATGGGTTTTTTTCAGAATAGCAATCTGTCTGGTTTTTGATTAATTTAATAATCAATGACAAAACAGATAGAGGAACCTGAAGGAAGGGCCTAAACTGTAAGTGATGGGTGAGGATTTTTATCTTTACCTGACATTCCAACAAACTGCTTGTATTAGGAATAATTTTACATGGAGGGACGACTGGGCTCCTAAGGGCCTAGCCAAGACTGTATTTCTGCAGATTACCTTATGATGTGTAGGTAGCTCATAACACTTTAAAGTGTGATGGCTAGCTAGTAGAAAATTGGGCAAATATCTGAAAAGATCCTTCAGCCAAAACTACAGATAACTTGAAAGTTAGCAAATGGTGGCATCCAAGTGCCTGCTGTTGTAACAAAAGAATTATTTAGCAGCAGCTTCTGGTTCCTGTAAATTCCAAAATTTGCAGAGCTGGATCTTTAGGGCTGAATCTCCTAGTGGTTTGTTTTCCTTTGCGTGTGTGAGAGATAAAGTTTCGTTATTCATTTTCCTTAAGTGTTTATCCAGTATTGTAACTTGTTCAAGTATTTTAGGGAATCTTGTAAACTGATGGTTTGTTTCATTGATTAAGTACGAGCTGTGTGTAGGAAAGACTTTGTCATGACAATTGAAACTATACACATAATTGCATAGTTTCCACTCTATAAAAAGCGATCTGCAAAGCTGGAAGATATCATTAGACTTGTGTTTATAACACAGGATGGCCTCATTTCACCAGCTTTTCTTGCAAATGAGTTCCCAGATGTCAGATAGATTGTCTGGTTGCCAGCTATTGCATAAACTCCTGAAGTGTGAGATATGACTTACTGCTCTTGCACTGACCTCAACTGTCAACAGGAAAATAAACGATCATAAAATAGTTCGGATGAAGCAAGACTCAGAAAAGCAAACTTAATATCTAATTTTAAGTGGCCTGATTGCACAACTATTACAATTGTATCCGAAATACAAAATTTTGACATTTTTAAACTATATTAGCAAGAAAGCCTTATATTCTTGGATTACCAGAAAACAAAAACCCTTTATACTGCTTGGCAACCGTGTTTAAATCTCCAGCTTTTTGTCTTCTAGCAGCATTTCTGTGCACTGCAGAAATGAAAACCAATATTTTTAGCCTTGGGTGGTTCCTAAGCCCATGTCCCAGCTTGTTTCTGTTGAAGCATCTGATTCTAGAAAGACAGTTTGTGCCTTGTGTGCTTTCCTACAAGGTGTATCAGAGTACGAGCTATCTCAGTGCCACAAGTTACACCACTGCCCTGTACTGTACACTGCGTCGAAGCATGAGTCTCCAGAAATGACCTCCTGGAAAAGTCAGCTCCTCATTGCTGGGCTTGCTTGAGGCCTTGGCTGGATTCAGGAGGATCAAACTGCTCTTTCTGTTACTAGTTTTCTGTTGGCCCCAGAGAATGGGTTGTTGAAGTGTAGATCCTGTCACAGAGTTCCCAGAGTAGCCCAGAAATCTCTTGGAACAAACTGTATCTGAGAAGGGCCTTCACACCCTTAGGAAGCAAGGAACTGGTATATCCAATATTGAGAGAGGTCAGCTGTGCTATAGCAGCTGAAATAGATTTTTACTTAGTGTCAAAATCTCCCTGCATCATCTGTTTCATCCTATTTTCCTCTATGTGATGACCCACCCTCAAGAGGAAGGATGCACCCAAGATTTGTAAATGCTTGTAGTTGAAAAGAGTGACAAAAGTCAGAGGGTCTTCAAACAATCAGATATATTAGCAAATAACACACTTGGGTTAGAAATTGGTATATTAGTCCCCAACCTACTATATGAGCACACAGCAGCGGTTTTTGGATAAAGGTGTAGGGTGACAGGGAAGAGAGAAACTGGGGAGAGAGAGAGGGGAAAAGATGGAAAAAGAGATCAGCAGTCCTGGTTCCAGGTTAAATCCAGGCCATGGGATGTCCATCCTGGTTTCAGTGCCAATTCAGCTGATAACCGTTGTGTCAGTGTCAATCCAGCCATGGCAAAATCCTTTTTCCCACTCAGAATATCTTTGTTCTGTGTCTGGGCCTCTACACCCTATGCATTTTATAATCTAAAGCTTGGCATGTGGAGGACTATGAACAGAGCCATGGTCTTGCATGAAGACACATTTTAATTTTTCAGGTGACTTTGACTAATGTAGGAGAGGCACTGTTTTTTCCATCTATTCCCAGTCCTGCAGAATTTGCCAGGGTTGCTATTGTAACCAGAGGACTCAAACATCACTATCTAGTTCCTAGGACAACTGGATCATCTTTATAAATAAGATTTTATTTATCTTCTATTTTATGAATGTTTGGAAAATCTATTCTTGTCTTTGCAGCTCGCTGCCCGAGCTGAACTTAAAACTTTCTATGTGAAATTCTTTTACTGTTTTATGTTTCTAGAAACATAAATGCATTTTATAATGAACTTGCAGGTGGTATCCTTTAAGCTTGCTGTGTAATAACTCCCTTGCTTATTCCCTGTATTTGTAAATCTGATGGCTGTTCATAGCTGGAGCTGTCCTACAGTTTGACACCTGTAGTCCTTATAGGTTTCTATGGTTGTCCATGCATGTATGGATGAAGTTATGGCTGATTATTCAGCTATTCAGATAAGCAGAACGTTTAGAAAGACATAAAAAAAGCCCCAAACTGTTCTGCACTGACTTGAAAACTCAGTCAGATGGACTGAGGCTTGTGCCCTTGGCTTTGACTTTGCAGATGTCAGGCTCATTCTCCTAAAGAAGAGTGCCTTGCTGTGTTACATTGCAAAAATGTAAGGAAGTCATCTGTAGCTTGCTGCAGTATTGCCGTATTCCACATTTGCAGACTAAAATGATTAATTTGGGGCAGATGGCAGACAGTTGATGGTAAATCATGCAGTGTTGTCAACTCACCAGTCATTGAATCTCAGCTCTTAAAAGTGGCACTGGGTTAATGATCTAATTGTGGATAGGGAAAATTGCATTCACAAAGTAGATCTTCACTGAAGTTTCTAAAATGACTTCAGTGTACACTTTCTTGGGCTATTGTTATTCCTCCATTTAACTTAATTTGTTTTCACTGTGCAGACTCATTAATTAGATGGCTTCATAATCAAATTGCAAGGTTGGCCGTAATTAGGGAGTCAAAAGTGGCTAATGGATCAATTCAACTGTAAATTCTAGCTGAAGGACCTGGGAGAGGGTAATTCTGGAGGGTTTTTAAAAAGAAAATTAGCTTAAATTGATTTTTTTTTCAGTTCAGAATGAAAAAGATATGTTCTAATCAGAACTTACATCACTGTGTCACTTTTTAAAAAACCCTGTTAGTACAGTTTTAGTGTTAAAACAGTGATTCAGTTTTAACAAAAATTTCCATATCTCAGTGCACCCAATCTTAGTGTCTTTTTAACCCAGGTTCACAAATAGATCTCTAAACATCAGTTTGCACTGAAATTTTGTGAGGTTTATGAGCTGATATCTTTTTGTATCTTTATCAGACTCAGCTGATTTGGGCGAATGAGTGGATGCTCTAAGTTTGTTTTCAGGTAACTTGGTAACATATCTACTTGAAATGCATGCATTTGGCAAAAATGTTTTAGTGGCCTTCTTGCAAATTGCTGCAGAAAATGCCAGTTGTGTAGGTTCCCACTACACAGTTGTTGAAGAATAATAATTTTTTCCAAGAGGAATAATTTTGGTATATTTCTTTAGAAAAATGAATAGTTTAAATAAAGTCACAATGATTTTGTTTCCACTTAATTTATTAGGCTGGTATTAAACTTTTAAACTGGTAAAAACAGTTAAATTTTCTATGTGGTATGCTGTAGTTCATGAAATACCTTATTTTTTATATGTATGTATTCATGCATAAACACCTTTAAAAATTTTGGAAATATCTTCTCCAAGCCTTGTTAAAATAAAAAGCTTTTCTTTAACACAGAAATGCTTTCACAGAAATGTTGGGAAGAGTTTTTTTTGTCCTCACAGAAGGCAGTCACTTTCGTAAACTGTAAGAGAGGCAACCTGCAAAGTTAAGCTTCACTTTCCAATAGCTACAACTAAGCTAGGGGATTTCCTTCAATTTATAGGGTTTATAGGGTTTGCCTTCTGATCTTTGAATTATTTCCATGTCTGGAACATCTGAGGTTGCTCTTTTGCAAAACCTTACTTGCACTGATTTTTAGCTACAATTGAAGTGTTTTCCCAATCATTAAGGTGTTTTTTGCATGCAGAGATATTTTGACAAGGTAGGGAACTGATGAGGGACAGTCAAGATGGAGTTTCCACCATGTGCATTTGAATTCCAAAGCAGGCCCAGAGCTGGCCTCTTTGCTTTCTGTCTTTGCTATTAAAACAGGCCCCAAAAAGGGGAGACTTGTGTTGCTTTTTGTTACTACTCTGCTCCTCCGCTTCCTCCTCAGGAGCAGCCATTTGAAATGTGCTGATGCTCTTTGATCACTCTGCTTTTACTCTCCCTGGTCCAGGAGCAGTGGAAAATGCCTGCTGCCATCTCTGGAGCAGAATTTTGGCAGCTGCCTGATAAACTCGTTGGTTTACAGTGGAATGAGATTAATAGCAAAAAGGGCAGCAGATATTTAAGGAGTTGCGATACTTTGTGGGGTTAGAGCGAACAAAAAGTTATTTTAAGCAAGAAAGTAGTCTTAATATTTCTGTGATAATATGGCTAACTGGGCTTTGTCCTAAATCAGAAGTTCCTAGGACTAGGTTATTGGGAAAGATTAGGTGATCCAGCTGGCTTAAAGAGCAGAGAGACTACAGAATGCTGATTCTGCCATTGTTTTCTGCAGGAAGTTTTAATGAATCTTCCTAATTTCACATTTTCTATAAGCAATTTGTGTGGCTATTGTAAAAAAGCTCTTGGGCAATAGAAAAAGTGCAATATTTTGTCTCACAGTGATGACAGAATCTGTCAAAACTGTTTGGAGGGTGCTTGCCCAAACAGGTTTGTACTCTGGTGGCCAGATGCTTAACTGAGAAGATTGAAGGATTTTTTTGAAAATTGTTGTGAAGTGAAACTAAAGGAAAGCTGTTACAGTAATCTAAGCACTTTCCAATGCATTGGAGATTCCAATATAAGAGAAACAGACTCCAGTATATCCCAGCACAGAAAGATAAACTAGAAAGTAATGTGAGGAACTATAAGTGCACAGTGACTCTGTCTGCACTTCATTGATTGTCTGATTTGATGTAGAAAAACTTTTGATGTCTAAGTTTATTCCAAAAGTCACAGGTTTCAAGTTCCCTTTTTTTTTTTTTAAACTCTATCTATGTAATGATATCAAAGACACTAGGTTTATTTACAAGAGATTGTAAGTCTGTAGGAGTTTGGTGTCTAGTGTGCTCTTGAATTCTCTGTAGAGTACGTTATTCTAGCAGAATTTATGGGCTTTGCTGGCCCTTTGTGCAAATAATTTGATACCATATTTACATTTAATCCATTTCTTCAGCTTTAATATAAAGCAACCCTAATAAAGAGCTCTATTATTAAGACATTGAACATCTTGGAAGTGTTGAATATTTTCACAAAAAGTTCTTGTTTTCACAAAAAGATATGACTGGGGTCATTCTTCTGAGTTTTTTTTCTCTTTTTAGTTGTGGTCTAAGTCTTCACCTAAAAAATGTGATTGTGGAGGTGTGCCTTTCTTAAACCTTTTCAATATGGTGGGCAAACAAGAAGACAAAGAGTACTGCCAAGTGAATCAGGCACTTGGACTCAGACTAATAGTTAACCCTTGAGAGTGTATATTTGGGTAGTTGTATGTTCATACTGTTCATAGGCTCCTATGTGAGCACAGGAGTGCTGGATAGAAGTAAAATTGCTTCTTAGGGATTCCTGGTTTTTCACCAAGACCAAAAATGTAACCTGCTGTTGGGAGGCCAGATGTGATGTTTGAAGGCTTTTGAACATGGTGGTGCCTATGCCATGGTACCTCTGCTGGGGAAGAGCTGCACAATGTCCATTGCCAGCACCCATGCAAGGCACATGTCATTTTTTGAGCCCCTGTGTTAGCAACTACAAGGCTTTGTGACTTGCTTATCCTGGGAGTCAAAAGTATCTAGAATTCTTCTCTTGGGATTTTCCTAAACTTCTGGGGGGAGAAAGAAGGAATGCTGCAAGAGGGGAAAAAAGGCCAATATTTTAACTATATACCGGTATCTTATCCTATACAGAACTAAGAAATTTCTAGCTAAAATTTTTAACAAATTTTTTCTGTCAGAATTTGCCTTTAGCATAAAGGGCTTAAATTTCAATTAGAGAACTTGGTGTTGCTAAACAGTTTTGCAGAAAACAGCCTCCAAATCCATATTGTTTATGTTAGCTCCTATAATCCATGTCTGGTTGACTTCCAGGTGCCACACTAGATAAGTACTCAGTGCCATGAACAGTTGACTGTTGGTTGGATGAATCAAATTGATTGTGACTTCTCAGAAAGGGATGGTTGAAGAAATTAGCCGCCTTCTTACTTTTATGTTTAATAGTGCATTGCTGTTAAAATCACCATTATTGCACTTAAAAGAGCTATGTGGTACAACTGATCTCAAACTGGTCAGGCTGCACTAAGGTCACATCTTAAAAACTTCAGCCATGCCACTTGTTAATAATAATTGTTGTCTTCAACTAAATTTGCTTCAGCAATACCTTCAGCAGATATAGTAGAACTACAGTGTAAGTTACTTTCATCCTTTATTAAATATTTTTGAGGGGTTTCTCTGTTTAGATGTGTCTCTGTCCAGTATTGTATTTTAGCTTTTTTAAAGTCTATCTGGGAGATTTTACTCATATTTCAAAAGCTTTAGGTTGTATTTAAAAATAAAAGGACCAAGAAATATATGAAACACCAATCCATTTAAGTTACACTTGCTGACTCCACAAAGGCTGTAGCTATTTGCAAAACAAACAGACCATTTCATTTTGTTATTGTAATTGTTTTGGATTGTAATTTTGCTGTATGTAATTGGAACAAGAGAAGAAAAATAACCTTTTTATTTCAATAATAAATGTGTTCAAAAGGTAACAGATGTAAATATCTTTGAAATCAGCATTCTGCAGCTGGTTTATTCCCCTCACAGCTGAACCTCTGGATAATGCTAGCACTGACTTTACATTAATTTTGTATCTTGATTTTTATCTATGTGATGAAAAGTGAGTTATTTCTTTAATAGAAACTTAGTGATTGTTGTATTCTGCTCTAAATCTTAGCTAATTTTGGCTGATTGTGCCTGCCACGATTGAAACTGGTGTAAGAGACTCAAATAATGGAGGAAGCTCACTGTGGCTGCATCTAAGGGGAAGAGAATGTTCTTTCCAAGGGTTAAGTTCAGACAGAGCAGTGTTAGTTAAATGCTGTCTTAAGTGTCCTCATTGCTTACTTTTATAGCATATTTTACAGTTGTTTAATTTTATATTTGCACAGCACTATTGTTTAGTTTTGAAAATGCAGCCATCTCTCTCTACAAATATTTGCATGGTGGGTCACGGGACTTGCTTCTGCAAGGTCAAGAGAGCTTCTCTCTGAGCAATGCCCTTTTCTGTAGTTTTGGCTCTTCAGCCTCTTGCTTGATAGCGTTGATTTGGCGGCTTGTTTACCTGAGAGCTGGAGGAGCCTAAGGCAAGAAGATGTACTTAAACTTTTTAGCTCTGTGACTAGCAGGCTAGGCGTAAAAGATGTACTTCAAATTATGAGTTAAGGCTGTATGCTCATTTGGGCCGGAGATTTATACATTTTTTTATAGGCAGATTCAGAGAATGAGACTGTGGTACTATGATTTACAAAGAGTAACTTGTTTCTCATAGATTGGCTGCATTAAAGGGAATGTAGCTAATTATAAACAGTATAACTTATTGACATCTGATATATCAAAATAGGACCCTCAGATGCTTACTGCAAAATGGTGGGAATTTGGACTGCTGCAGAGAGTTGCAACTCAGCCCGTAGCTACTCAGAGACATTTCAGATCATGCTGAAGTTGCTCATATCTTCAACTAATATTCTCTTAGAAAATTTCTATGATCGTAGTATTAACCCACACAGCATAGTATACTTTATAACACACTTAATTGAGAACAGCAGTGAGGTGTCATATGTCCAGTCAAAAGTGTGGTATAAATGCAGTGAGTATAAAATTGCCTCCTAACTACAGAGCTAAGAGCACAACAGAAACCTGCCAGGATAAATATAATTCCTCTCACATTGATTTACTATTTACAAGATGCTCGTGGTATAATTTGAGAAGAGAAAAATGCATAATTCAGTTTGAAAAACCATCTTAAGTTTTCCTCCTCAGGCTGAGCATTCCACACAGTTCTTTAGTTCACCTTCCTCTGAGTTTTGATTTAGCAATGGTGTTTGTTACTTAAAAACCCTCTTGTGCTTTCTGCATTCTAGCTTTTCTTCTTTCCTATTGCACTTATTGTCCCCTTCATTTCCTTCCCACAGCTCCAGGATCATTTATTTGAAAAAAACCCTGTATTATATTCTTACCAAGCTCTTGGTAGCCTTTTTCAGCATTAAGTATTTCATGGGTGCATGAAGACAGGAGTTCAAATTCCAGATGCCTCCCAAATTTAAATCTCTTGACCTCAGTATCTTGCTTTGATCCTAGAAAATATCTGAGGGGGGGAACAAGTTTTTTACTTACTGAAGTACCTTTTGGGAGGAATGAAATAGCTGAAACTTTTCACCCCCATTTTGCCTCTTGAATGGGGATGGACATATGTGGTTACACAACATGCGCCTCCATCAGCTCTGATGCTTGATGCTTCTGCACTGGGAGACTACATTGGCAGTTGTCATAGAATGGGAGACACATCAAAGAAAGTAAAAGGTTCTGGTAGTCTTTATGTCTGAGTGTGCAGATAAGACTGACCATTGGTGTAACCCGCATGGAATGTCCATGCTTAAGCCTTTAGAAATGGCTCAAAGTTGTGTGATGCAGACAATAGCTTTGACAGTCTGTGACCTCACAAAATTGAAGTACTGAACAGCTTCTTTCCAGTTTAGAGCAAGAGCCTGACACTTTTGAACTCCCTATCCCTGACAACCAAAAAACTGGATTGTTTCAGTTTTCCAGCATAGAAGCTGGGTAGGCTTTCTGCAATTTTGTCCAGGTTGACCATTTCTGGATCTGCTGTTATCATCACTGTCTACTGTGCCTCTAGTACAGTCCCATTGTCTGTCAAGCCTCAGCAGCAGAACTGCATCACTATCATCTCTGGTTGTGAAAGATCAGATCTGGAAATCAGCAGAGATGTGTCTGTATGCCCAGTGAAAGAAAACCAAGTCCTATTAAAGAGCTGGTGATCTTCTAAATGTGCAAAAGTTTGACTGAATGACTTGGTCTCAAGTCTCCTCAGTATGTTTCCTGCAAGAAAAGCCAAGTTACATTTTTTCAACATTTGCAACTGCCTTCTCTTACTCAGATTCAGCTATGTTAATTGTGACGTAACCCAATAATCTGCCCTCTTCTAGCAACTGAAGGCACTAAGGCACAGCTGACTTTGCTGTTAATTGTAGATATAGAAAAGAAAGGCACCTTACTCATTATCATCTGTGATATAACTGTTTGGAATGGCAGACTGAGTTGCAAGTCATTTGCATGCACATGTGCAGCCTTGAAATGATCATCATTTCCAGCTGGAGCCAGGACTGCTGTCTCTCCTTGTTCTTTTCCCCAACTTGGTTTTGTTAAACAATAAAAACTTGGGGTGCTTAAGATAGTGTCAATATCCAGTGTCTTGAGCTTGCTCAGTAATTGGCCTATTGTATATTTTCATTCATATCAAAATAGGTGCCCTGTTGTTTTACCCCTGGTGGAGCCTACTTACAGACCCCTGAGTTGAATGGGACTGCACCATCCATGGCAGTGGAGAGTTGCATGCTGGATAACTTCCCTGAATATTGTCCCACATGGCTCCTGACTCTAGCCCAGTGCTACAGGTTTCACAAGAACACTTTGGTTCTTGCTTCTCAATAACCTTGTTGGCATTTTTGTGCGTGGATCATATGGCTGAACGTGAGCCAGTGTGTGCCCAGGGAGCCAAGACGGCTGATGGCATCCTGGCCTGTACCAGGAATAGTGTGACCAACAGGACCAGGGAAGTCATTCTTCTCTGTTCTCAGCACTGCTGAGGCTGGGTGCTGTGTCCACTTGTGGCCCTCTCCCCTTAGGAAAGATGTTGAGATGCTGGAGCAGAGAAGGACAAACAAGTCTCTAAAGAGTATCTCTGGGTTTGCTTACGATAAAATTGTTCCTCTTTATTAAGGAGCAGACTGAAAAGGATGGAAACGCTGTGTTTGGCCGTAGCATACTGTGGCATGTTGCCTCCTAAAAATTGCATAGTTTTGAGGTGGAAAGTAGTGTCTGACACTTGGGGTTCCCCTTCTGCATTAATAAGGTACTGAGCTAATAAATAGGCCTGTTCATAATTTTGGTAAGGCAGTTTAGTAAGGGTATCATATCATCTTTGGTGTGACAAGCTTAGCAAAACCTGGAGTATTTAATGAAACCTTAAGCTTTGCAGAAATGCAAAAGTTACTCTTCTGGGGACCAAAGGAATTTGATATTGCCTTTAGATAAGCAGTAAAACTAAAAAAGAGGTTCAGTGTAATGCTTTGAAATTCATCTCTGAAATAATTAATGATAATATAAAAATTCATTTCCCACAACTGAGCATGACTAGGGATGTTATGTCTGGGATAGGTGGTTTCCTTTGTTGTTTGAGGAGTTCTTCCCAGGATGTGATGATTTGTTATCCCTTCAGCTGTCCTGACACAGCTATTGTGTGCTATAGATTGCATCAGCAAAGCCTTTTATTTTCAAGTGGTTGTAAACAGCTCTGGGAGATAACTGAGATTTCATTCCTTCTATCTCCATGCCTTCTGGAGGTTTTGATAACTGAATGCCAGCAGTGAGGAGGGAGATGCTCCTGCAGCCCTGTCACTTCTGTGTCAAAGCACATTTGCTCTGTGAGCAGCAATGACTGAGGATATCCAGGAGTTCCCTTGTTGCTTCTTTTCAGATGACAGAAGGATTTCCAAATACTTGCAAATTTGTAATGCAACTCTGTGTGTATTTTAGGTCATAAACTGGATAATCAGAATGTAAACAGTGTCCAATTATGTAAATCCCTTTTGTTTAGATGATGAGATTGTGCTCTAATGCATATTAGATAGTTTTCTGCTATATTGGCTCACGTAAACACTAAACATTTAGTTTGATATCAGGATCAATTCTTCCTGCAGCACAGGGCATGTGAAATCAAAACCTGGCTTTTGTGTTCAGGTTCATTTTGAGACTGTAAAATGCTCTAACACATTCTTCTGTAAGGGGAGAGGTTTAGTGTTGAATTTTTTCCTCTTTTCTAATTCTGTAAAATGTTTTACTTCAAATTACTAAAAGTTTGTTTACAAGTTGTTTTTTGGTTTGTGGTGTGTCTTGTTTTTTTTCCCTGTTGTTTTTGCTAATGACACTACTGTAGCACTGGTAATGTTCCACTAATATTTAATTCATTGAGTTTTTAAAGTCTCTTCAAGTCTGTTAGTATTTATATTAAACTTCTGCCAATCCTTTCAGTGTCTTTACTTCCTACTAAGTGCTTGAAGTGGTGAACTTTAACCAAGATACCTAACAGACCTGCCAAGACAAACCATTTATGAACTATTATCTATTCTTTAACTCATCTGGAACCCCTCAGTTTAGCACACTGGCTTGTGCTGTGTGTGCAATGTTTTCATTTTATAGATACTAGGAAAACAGAAAAAAAAAGAGAATCTTTCCATTGAGGAGACACAAGCCAACCAAGCAACTGGTGGTGCTTTGGAAGCTGCTGTGGTTTCAGGGCAGCTTTTGCATTGTTGCATCCTCTTCTGGTTTCCAGTTCAATGCTGGAAGTTCTGCCAGGTTTTTGTTTCTGCTCCTCCCCTGCTGTACTGCTGCCTTTCTGAGAAACAACCTCAAATATAAAAATTAAGCAGGAATTGCAAATATATGCTGTGGATTTAAAGTCGTCTAATGTGGCAGAACTCCTCTGCAGCTTTGTTCTTTTGAAGCCTGGCTACTTAAATTTTGTTTGATGTGAAACTGTCTTTTAAAATAGCATTTTAATATTTACATTTCTATTTGAAGGTTTCTTAGGAGCTTTAAGCTGATAGCCTGGTGTAAGGCAATAACATTTCTGATTTTTAAAGCCAATTCAAGTATTTCATAATTTATCTCAGATGGATTGAAGCCTCTGTTAATCCTAAGTAATTATAGCAACACTTTGCACAATTAGCTTCCAACTTTCAGGTCAACAGAATAATAGCATAAAAAGATGAACCTGTTTCTCTTCCAACACCCATTTAAGTGGAAGAGTAAATTAGACTAAATGGATGCCATGGTTTTTATTTGATTAAGAGGAGATTTATGCCCTAATATTTTGTTAAATCCCAATTTCATGTGCACCTGTTTTAAAAGAACACAGAGGCTTATTGGTAGTTTTTTGCAACAACTTTTCCTTTCAGTAAATGATTACATTAAAGAAAAGAAAGCCAAAAAGTATAAGCCAGACAGAATGGTATTGAAATGGAAGACAGCCGCCTTCTCTTCTGTATAGTGAGATGTTTTCTTAAATTAAGTTTGAGTTTGTTCTGATTTCTTTTGGAGCAGAATTCCAATGTATACTTAGTTTAGGAATCCAAGAGTCACCATGTTCCTATTATAAGGAAACTGCCCAAAGCCTGATTTGGTACTATCATGGAAGGTGCTTTAAAATATGTTTTGCACAACAAAACAGCAAAAAACCCCAACAAAACAAGAACAACAACAACAAAAAAAACCCCAAACCAAAACAAAAAACCTCCAAAAACCCAAACCAAAACAAGCCCTAAAAAATTACCCCAAAATCTTCTCAACTACTACAAGCAGAATGAGGAAAGGCCTAACCTTAATGCTCTTTGAAGGTTTAAGAGAAATATTTCAGGCTGTATTCACAGACCTTTTTATTTGGTGGTTTGATATATTTAAATACCAGCTTTACACATTTTAAAATTAGGAAAAGCATCTGGTTCAGTATTTTAAGTTGATTCAGCCTGGCCACACCTTTGTTTGGTCAGGTGCTGGCACACTAATTAAATTAAAGCCTCTGTTCATCTTGCCAGCCCTGTCTGACATGGTTCAAGAAGCCTTCACATTGTCTCTGGTAATCTAAAGGACTAGAACTGTGTATTTTAAAAGCTGTTACCAAATACAGTGGTTTGTAGTTTATTGTAATGAGATTCTGGTGCTTCCCTATCAAATCTCCTCTTTGCAAATTGCCTTTTTTTTTTTTGGCTAGTCAGTGCCAGGTGCAGTAACAGTAAATATTTTCTGAGTGTAGTTAACCAAAAGGCCTCTATGTCTATTTCAGTGCTGGTAAATCCAGTTCTTCATTTTTTTCCAGAAGTATTTATAGTGTCACAAGACACTGCTTACTTATTTTCCCTGCCATAGAAAACCCCACGTGGAGAACAAGAATAGTGTTTATACTGCATTTAGAGAAGAATTCCCTGCTTTAATGGTTGCCCAGGATAAGCTAGCTAGCTGTTAATACATTAACAAATACTGCTAATTCTACTGTAGGACTTCTTAAAAGGGAATTCATCTAATCCTGATTAGATCTATCCAGAAATCTGGAAGCACAAACAGACTTTTTGATTATTTGTTTTCCCTCCCCTAACTACAGGTATCTATTCTAGTAACCATCTCAGTATTTTTTACTTGTGAGATGATGAGGGGGTTTGCTGCATGATGTGTCTGCTGCTGTGTTAATTCTTTCTTGCCTTAATGAAAAGAGCTCAAAGTTTGCGTTATAGTTATGGAGGAAAAACAGTGTTCTAAGTATGCAATTGAGAGTGCATGTGCAAATGACATGAAGGTAGGGCCAAACGTCTTCTGCATTCTCAGATTTCTGTGCTGCCTGCAGATGTAAATTTAAACAATCAGCATGATGAATGCACTTATAATTAAAAACTTTTTCCTTTGACTTTTTTAGTGTAGGCATGTCCTTCCCAGATTGTTGGCTTAGCTCATAGTATAAATACTGCACTATAGAAATGGTGTATTAGTTTTTGCATATTTTTGCAATTACTTCATCTGAGAGGCAGCATGCTTTCTTTTCTTGAAAGGGTGTGATTTACAAAATATGCTCAGTACCTGTGAGCCTAATTCCTGACAGCACAGATACTTCAGTCTGTCCTCCTCCAGATGATTTGCTTCAGCCCCTGCCACTCTCAGTTCAGCTATTTCTGTGTCTGTGCCATAAAACTTGTTTGGGTTAAAAAGAAAGCAAAAGCAATGAAGCAGCAGGGCTGGGTCTTCCTGTGTTGGCTCTGATGCCAGTTCAAACATTTTGGGAACTGGGGATGTCGGACGACAGACCTCCAGGAGCCTCTCTTTCTGAGTGCTGCTGGAGTGGGATTCCTTGAACAGTGGTAATTAATGGGCTGTTGGGAATAGGTCAGCTTTCACATTTTGAAGTGTGGAGCCACAAAAGTGGAAGCAGAGGACGCGTGTGCTTGCTCATAAGAAACCAAAACCCCTTCTGGTGGTTAAAGCAAAATAGTTTACCTTATGCTTCTGTTCCTCCTTTTCTCTGCTTAGAGAACATTTCTTCTTACCTTACTGTAACTACTAATTGTGGGATTTTACTACTAGAATGGAGGGAATCAACCTTTTTTAGGGGAGCACATGACTAGGACAGTTACTGAGGAGATGATCCTAGTGAAAGCAAGCTGGTCAAGGAAATTGCGTTTGGCTATCCGAAGTACAAACACAAAAGAGGAAGAAATAAACAATGCATTAAAGTGCTTCATTTCATGCCCCACTGATGTTTCTCATTGAAAAACCTTGCTTCATTGTGCGCTTTTTCTACTTATTAGAGAACCAAGCAAACCTTTCTTCCCCTTGATGGTGCCCATAGCATTTGCAAGTTAACACTTGTACTGTGGTCCCAGGCAGTTTGGTTAGTGTGCAAGCTGTGATCGTGCCTCACATGAGATCCTGCCTGTGTCAAAAACCAAAACAGAGCCCTGTTGGGAAGGGAAGCTCCCACCAAGCTGCAACTTGTATGACTGCCACGATCACCTGGCGTTGGATGAGACAGCCTGCCAGAGCCTGGGAGTAGCACGTTGCAAGGGTTGACTTTGTTGAAACAACACCACGGTTGCTAAGGAGAGGGTAATTAAACCAGTCTATTAATCTTGAAGTGCCTACAGCTAGATCTGTTCAAAGGCAATATCCTTTTGAAGTTGGTACTTCAAACTGAATTGCAAAGGTGGCCAATTGGAAGTCCCACGTGACCTAAGCTGCTCCTACCCCTTGTCTTGGGGCTGTTGTCTTGCACAAAAGTTGTTTGTCTCAGTGTCTAGGGTAAATGTGAAGAGTCATCCTGAAAACAAGGCAAGTGATGGTAGAAAGATAGCAGCAACAGTGCTGTGCTAATCTTCAAACTGTGTGATTCAGAATATATGTGAAAAAGAAGTTTGAAATGCAATGAATGGAAAGCAAGAGCAAAAACATCCCGACTTTTTTTTTATGACGTGTGCTCTGTATCCTGGTTGTACTGTCTGTATTCCTTAGGTCTGAGTAGCAGCCAACCACCCAGCAGCACAAGTTTAGTCTGACTCGGCTGAAGCATGCAAATAATTCTTGTTGCCTTTTTTGATAGTTATGGGAAGAAAAATAATATCTAATATTGCTAACTTTTTGACATCAATGAGCTTTAGTGTCTCTGCTCATTACTGCACTGAGTTCATGTGAACATGGTGTTACTGGGATATCTTTTTTTGGAATACCTTTTCCTGGTATCCCTCAGTCCATCTTTTTTGTTAAACCGTGATTTTCCTGTTCTTTCTTGCTTCATATAACTTGTGGCATGGAAGCACTCTTGTGGTGCTGTTAGTCTGGGTTTAAGGAGCTGTTTACCAACATGCTGTAACAATTGCCTAAGTCTGTCTGTGTGTTAAAATAATATAAGCCAGCAGAACCGATTTCATTAGCCTAGGGGCTAGCTGGATAGTAGATCAGTGGGTGCAAGACTGATCACAATCAAGCAAAGCAGGCTGTGGGATTGTTTGATAATAGAGAATGAAGGTTGTGTTTAAAAACAAATAAATAAATCCCTGGAAGCCACACATAAAGAGAATCTCTGAGGAAAACTAGATATAGTAGAGGGGTTTTTTGTGCTGTTATGTTTTTTGCTCTTTTGTCAATTTAATATGCCTGATCTAGAAAATTATCTACTAAGGAAAGTAAAGCAAAAAAATTGTGTGGACTAGGTTAAAAAATTCCACTTATTGAAACTACTCACACCAAAACCTTTTTTAGCTACTATGTCTCTGGAAAATTAGACTTCAGCCCTATTGGTCAAGGGATTATGGGAAGTCTTCAGATAACTGTGAAACCTAAATCAGCAGCAGTGGCTTTGTCCCACTTAATATAAGTAATAAAAACCCCTTCTCTTCTCTCTCCCCCATTTGGAGAAGCCTAAGAGCATAGGGCCATGGAGTAGGAACAGAGCATAGTGGTCTAGTAGACTTCAGGAGGTATTTGGCTGATGAGGGAGTAGTTTAGTTAAGTAAAGCAAATTCTTTGAAGTTTGAGACCTAAATCGATAAATTATCAGCAGGTTATCAATTTATGTCATGTGAAATTTGATTTTTTTTTCCTAAGATGAGGAAATGTACAGGGTAATGTTATCAGCACCTGTCTATTGAAAACCTTTAACTATGAATAAATAAGGGCCCTCCACTAGAATTTCAAGCCCATATCCAGCAGTTAAAAATAACATTTGTGTTAGCTCAGTCAATTACCTTAAATAATGAGGGGGCAAATTATATAAAGTTGATGGCATTTACCCTTCAAAGATCATATTCAAAGAAAATTATATTTTGTAAAATATTCATGAGTGCTTTTTTTGGGTTTTTTTTTGTTTTGTTTTTTTGGGTCTGTCATAGTTTAGGAATGGTACTGCCCATTTTAGTGCTCCCACTGAGTTTCTCCAAACTATGTGCAACTCTCTGGTTTCCCCCTCTCCTTCTCCTTGTAATGGGATGGAGATGAGAGTTGGAGGCACAAAAGGTAAAGATCATGGGCTGAATAAACAATTTACTAGAAACAGCAATGAGGGGAAAAAACCACAGTAACAGCCACAATAGGGATGCCAGTGGGTACAAGAAACAATTGGCACATGAATTCTCACTGCTGACAATACCTAACCCCTCCTTCCACCACACTCTGATCCAGAAGGGACCCATTCATGGGAAATGCTGTGAAGTGGGATAGATTAACTCCCAGGTCCTATCCATGCCCCTTCCTGATTACTGCAAAAATTTACCCTGTCCTGGCTGGAGATGGGAGCAGCCTTATTATTTATTCAAAATTATCTCTGTCTGTCTTACAACTGCCCTATGATGCAGACAGGAATTCCAAGCACAGTGCAGCTAATTACTTACTGTTCCTTCTGAATACCCTGTAGGCCTTATATATATATTTAGGTAGATGACTCACAGTTATGAGACAAATGTCTGCAGGCCCTTAATCATTTTCAGATAAACACAAAGGAAGAAAGGACGTTTCTCTGCAAAAATATAAGTTGTAGCTTACATTTGTCTGTAGCAATAAATAGGGTACTGTAGCAAGCAGGAACTGAGAATTGCAGATGGTTCCATGGAGGGCACAAAATTGGCCTTTCTCTATGTAATTGCTAGCTAGAAATGTCCCTCCACTAATTTTTAGCTCTGCCTTACTGTAGTGAGTGAATCTACTGAATACAGAACAAACATACTCTTGTGTATTTAAATAAAATAAATCAGCAATTGCTTATGATATTTTTTTTCTTGTTTTCAATCTCACCTTCTGGGAAAATAATGAGAATCTTAAGCTTCTCATCAAGCAGGATGCTGAGATAAATTCTATCCACAGTCCCAATGTATGTACATTTGTTCTTTTTTTATCATGTTAGTTCTCTGTAAAGATTTTTTACAACAGAAAATATTCAATTTCTGATAAAATGTATTCATGAGAGTAGTGGAACGACCAAACAGTTGCTCATTTAGCAATGGAAACAAAGCCCCAGGATAACTGCAGATCTAAAACTCTGATCTTTTCTTGATTTATGCTCAAAATCAGATATTCAAACAGCTTTTGTTTTCAAAGTGCGATCAGACATATTCCCTGACGCTTGTTCTCGCCTTGTTGCTGGCTAAGTGAAAACTGCCTCCCTAGCCAAGGAAGAAACACTTCACCAGGAGGTCATCCTAGGCTTTGGAAAAACTCTGTAGCTTGTTGGTCAAGATACTTGTCAAGTTCCATTTCTCTTTTGCAGTTAGAGAAGGTCCCAAAGCTGATCTCATCAAACACGTGTCCAAAGCCCTTACGGCTGACACTGTAAGAGGCAGCACAGAAGACATGACTGTTTTCAGTGGAAAAGAATGACTAACGGTGCGGCCTGTCACAGGAAAAGAAGTGATTTAATTCCTTGATGAATTTCAAGTGATTATTCCTTTTTTTAAATTTGTTTTTATTCACAAATGTTGCAGTTAAATAGCAATTAGGCAGATGAGTTGTGAAGTAAAAGAGCATAAACATGTGGAATTAAGA
This sequence comes from Fringilla coelebs, assembly GCF_963513975.1. Classification (NCBI taxonomy): domain Eukaryota; kingdom Metazoa; phylum Chordata; class Aves; order Passeriformes; family Fringillidae; genus Fringilla; species Fringilla coelebs. Next base: position 90,143,891 of record NC_140030.1, on the reverse strand, counting down.
ATGAATGCCAATAGTAAAAAATGCTCTGAGTAAAAGTGTCAAACATGTTAAAGTTTTCTTTCATTTATGAAACTGTAATATCATTAGTAACCAGAAACTTACATTTGAATTCCCCGACTTCTTTCTCCACAAAAATGCTGGTATAATATTGTGGTAATGCTGTGAAGGAATATCAGAAAACTGATTTGACTGTAAAAAGACTTGCTTGTTTTTTACTGCTTTAGACAAATCCGTGTCCTAAGCTATCTTGTAGCATGGCCTCACAGCTTTGCAGGAGAGAGCAAGGAAGGCAAAGCAAGCAACTTCCCCAGAGACAGAGGTGTCTTCATTACTGCTGTTGCTGCATATTAAACCTTGCTTAAGTGTTTCATGTTTTTCTACAAGTATGGAGAATGACACTTCACCTTACAGAACCATAAGCACACATTCTATATGCTTCTACTGTATGCTAATATTGAAATATCTGGATTTTTTTCTGGGTCATATTGGTTTTGAGCTGTGAACATCTGTACTAAAAATCTCTTTATTTATCTCTTTATTTTGAAATGTACTCTTGCAGTGCATTTGTGGTGCTTTAGGAACCAATTGAACATGAATGCACTTCTGAGCTATAAATCAGAAAGAAACACTTAAGTGAAGGCACTCATTGTGTAAGACAAACTGAACAGGGAGGGACCATTGTGTTGCAAAACTGACACTGACAGCCACTAAAGATAAGCAGTGAAGAAAAAAAAATGAGGACAAATTTTCTGAAGGGGCAGAAACTATAGTGTTAAAGGAAGCATGATTTTTCTGTACAAGAAAACGCCTAGAGGCAGTTTATAGAGCTGAAAATCAAATGGCAAATGGTTGTACTGGGACTAATATAAAGGTAGCCTCAAATGGTAATTTATTGTGCCATAGTACTGCTGTTTACTGTTTGATTAATCTCTGAGTACCCCTTAGGAAAGTCATGGGTGGTAGGAGAATAATTTTGTCTCAGGAAAATTGTTAAATGAAGCATCCCGTGTTGTGCTCATAAACAGAAGAAAAGAAAGCAAGCAAACTATAAGCCATGCTGGGAATGGTTCAGATGTCTGTTGATGTTTCTTAGCAGTAATTTGAATTTCTTCCTGCTACTTTGCTGCTTTGTCATAGCTAAATGAATATGGTCTTCAATTTTTTTTTGTTGTTTTTGATGATTTAAATTTGTGTAGAAAATCAACATGATCGTATTTATTGCAAAAACCAGTTGATGGCAGTTGAGTGCATCTTGCATGGGTGAATTCTGTGCCTGTAATCTACCCTTTCATCAAGTTTCACACATCACTCTGTACAGACCCTGTCATGAACATTTCTACAAGGCAAGGTCTAATTAATTTTATTTCTAAGGACATATATCAAATCCCATGCTTTAGGGGTGAAAAACTTTGGTTCAAGGGCAGAAATCTGTCTGTGATTAAGTAATAAAGAAGTAAAGCTAAGAGCAACTTGTCTTCCTCAAACCCAGTCTTTCTGCTGAGCCCCTTTGCCTGCATGCTTATATGTATTTGAGAAATTGTATTGTATGTTTGCTGCATTGAGAAAAGGGGAAGGAGTGGGTAGAAAATAAAAGATGGGATACCATATTTCAGGTCAAGAACTTGGAGAAGGATGACCTCACTGCAGAACATAACAGGAATTGTAGATAGGCTGATACCTTTTGTTATTGGGTTCAAGAGGAGGTATGTTTTCTCTCAAGGAGATATTTTGATATTATTTCTCCTACATTCATGACTATTAGGCTAATCTCTTGTGGTGAGTGGCAATTTTCAAGTTTTTGGTGTCTTTAATTCAAAAGGAGATGGAATATGGAATACAGATGTGATAAGACCAGATATGGCATACTTAGATTTTGATTTGTTCAATTTGCCTTATTTTAGCCTAGGAAAAAAAAAAGACCTGTATAACTGCTCCATAGTACTTTTCAATAATGAACGCTGCTCAATCTTTCCATTTTTGAAGGGCAGCTTGATATATTAAAGATATCTAGGATGTTTGGACACAGTCCACAGAAGGAAAGTATTCCTGGTTTTCTCCTCCTTCCTGAAAACAATTGATTATTGACAAGGGAACAGGGGCCATTTTTACTGTTTCACAAAGAATTGACAGTTGAAATGTGGGTGGCACGCTAATGAATGTCTCTAGAAAAGGTTCAGTTCAGAGCAAAGGAGGACTGTGGATACGGATCTGTTGGCTGTGTCTTGGGCTACCTTGATGTTGATGCAGTTTGCATTCAAGATTGATAAAGAGATTGAGTAAAGAAAATGAGTGGTTTTTGTTAGTTTGTTTGGTTTTTTTAAAAATGTAATTGTTTTAAAATTTTGTTGTTGTTAATAACAGTTTCTGTGCTGTTGGCCTCAAATAGATTTCAAAGGGACTGTGCTAAGCCCACAGCCATCCATACTGGCTTTCAAAGTTCTGCCTTGCCAGTTCATGAATGCATTCAACATCAGTTCTGACCTAAGGGAGTCTAGTTTGGAGGTACCAGGTCTGGAGGGATTTTTAACAGTACTTCAGTGATCACGGCATATTTTGTGATCTGGGCCAGAGCTGAGAGGCTGAGGTCTCTGAATCCATTAACAAGGCAGAAGGTCAAGTATGGTGTGCTGAGTTACTCCATAAACTGTCAATAAATCATTCTGCTAATCTTGAAATTGTCTCATCTGGAGGAGGTTCTTCTAAAAAAATGAAGAATAGTGCCTGGTGTGGGAAATCAAACTCATGTTACCCTTTGTTTCCCTTTTGTCTAGCCTAAAATAAACAGTTACATTCAAAAGACAGGCTGAGTTCATCATATATGTAGCCATGACTGAAAAGTTACCATTTTGGCCTTCTAAAAGTTTGCTCTAGAAGTAGCCCTTAACCAAAAATGTGTTCTGGTAAAAAGTGTGCTTTCTGCTCCCAGTCTTTATTTAAAAATACAAGTTTTTTATTTATGCTATGTTCTTCCAAGGGCTGAGATTTGGCTCAGATGTAGCTAGTGTCTCAATAATACAATGATTACCTTCATTTTCACTAATTCAAAATCTAGAATTTTTTAAATGAGGAGGAAATGGAATGACTTAACTAAGAATAAGAAAAAACCTTAGGTATTCTGGCATTGGTTCAAGTGCTTTGCCAAGTGACTTAGCTTGAAAAAATACATTTTTATTACCAAGGAAAAAAGCAGCTCATTTATGAAGTTTAAATGAAAAGGTTTAAAAATGTCCAAGTATTAGAATATGTGTGCCAAATGCAATTCTGGGCAGCAGGTAAATAACACCCTGAAATCTGGTTTAAAACCAGTTTTCAGCTTTTGGTGCTGTCCCTTACTTCCTTGATCTTAAACTCTGTATTTTGGAATTTTTTTACCCTTCTTGTTTGATTCTCATTCTTTCATGCAGCACCCTCACCCTCCTTTCTCCATGAAAAAAGTTCTTGTGTACATTTTTATTAAAGTTATATGAAAAATGTTTGATGGCCAAATTCACCATCATATTAGATCTTGAAGTTGGAAAATGATGGATGAAAATATTTTACTCGAAATTTATTTGAATTATTCTTAGTTTGAAACTGATTTAGTTATCTGAAGAGTGTTTCTAACAGTTACGAACAAGTAGGAAATAAAGTCATTTTGGGGCTAAATTATTTACATTCTTGTTTGGGCACCTAAACCTTCCTTTTCAAATAGCAAAGCCAAAAAGCTAATCATGAAGGCTTCAGTAACATAAATTACAATAGTTCACCCATATGAAGGTGAAGGTGGAGCTTTTGTTTACTTAAGATATCCCAAGAATTCATCTTAAGATTATATGCAATGTGCACAGGTGTCCTTGAGTCTTAAATATGAGGCTTAATATTGGGTACTTGGGGATGATGCTTTCGCTCAATACTAGTCTGGACTATTTTGGGGAAAAATCAAGTCTTTTATTTTAAATGCTGCGTTTTATCTTTTGTGGGATCAGAATGTAGCATAGGTAGAAATCCCCTTCACTGCAAAACTGGAGCCCAGTGTTTCACTGAAACCAGGCATTTCTATATATTTGCATTTAGGATGAAATACAAGCTGATATATAAAAGAGTCTGTGCATTTCAGGTGAAAAATCAAGGCATGGTGATACAACCATAACATACACTGCCAAATATTACAGATGATAGGGAATTGTTTAAAAAATAATAATAATAAAAACATCTGTAATTTGGAGGCAAAGATTTGAAGCCCAATCTTTAGTTTCTCTGTGCCAACATTAAAGTAAGAAATAAATTAATCCCTATGATGGGTAAGTAGTAACTGGAAAAAAAGTCATATAAAGGCTCTGGTTTCAGTTTAACAGTTTGGTATTAAAAGCTGAAATGAAAAAAACTAAAACACAACAAAGCACTCTCATTCAGATGAAAGGATATTTTTTTCCATACTGAAAAAAATTCCCATTAAAATGTCATGTTTGAAATGAAATTTTTGTACAGTGTGAGTTGTTTCAAGTCAAGGATGCAGGAGTTGGAGCTCCCATGAGGAGAGAGCACTGACTGTATTGGTAGGCTGGGTGGTGGATCCACTAGAATAAAACAGAGGAAAGAATTATACTTCAGACATTTTCAGCTGCCAGTCTTTAGCATTATCTTCTGTGCTGCCTCATTTGGTACAGTCAGTTTTCTTCCTCAGAGATGAATTGAAAGTTGTATAGGAGTAGCAAGTTAGGAAAGCTCGAGAGGACTTACTAATAAATGATAATTTGCACACTTACCCAAGAGTTTAATTTCACTATCACAAGACAATAGATCTCAAGATACTAATTTAAAATTATTCAAATTGAAGTAGGTCTTTTTATTCTCTGACATAAACAAATGCCTTCCTCAAATTTATATCTTGCAAATAAGATATTTCTGCCAAATTATCTGGTCATTTTTTTTTTTGCAAGATTCAGTCACTTTGTTGGTACTCTTTTTGTGTCATTGGACCATAGAGAGATACCATATTTTTTCTTTTCTATAAGTTCTGTAGACAATGTAAGATATGAAATAGCCTCTTTTTGCAGCTATTGTAACGAAGTTGTTTATTGAGGAAATAAAGGTTTCTGTTGCTGCCAAATTCTCTAAAACACTTTCAGAGGCAGAAATAATAAGTAAGTGTAATTAAGTCTAGACCTTTGAAATAAGGTCTAATTCAGTAGTTCTTAGGTAACATCTTTATCTCCACTCTGTTTTTTGGTTTAGTTGCTTTTGGTTTTTTTTGGGGTTTTTTTTTTTTTTTGTATGAATAGCTGACTATGTGTTTAAAATTGACTTATCTTGACTTATCTAAAAGGACTCACGGCTCAATAAGAAATTTAAGAAATTTAAACAGGAATTAATTGTACTGGAGTCTGAAGATGTCAGTGTAAGTTATATCTTCTATTCAGAGCATTTTTAATAGGGTTTTAAAGTAGTTCTTGTAATGATTTTTGAGTCTGTAAAATCGACTGACCACAAACTGCTTTTACAAGTGTGGTTTTTACTACTTGATGACCATATTAGAAAAATGTCAAATTCCTTCGAATAGGGATGTCCAGCAAGCATATGGCTGAAGTTACTTGTAACTCAGAAAACCTAAGAGGAAGCATGGATTTGCAAATGGATATGAGTTTAATTCCCACCCTTCTAATGGTGGACTCAAGAACCCAACTGATCTATCTGGAATGGCAGATTCCATCTGCAGTTGAAAAGGAAGGGCTGGAAAGAGCGGGGAGAGGGTCTCCCACCCTGCAGCTCCACAGCTACTCTTGCAGCCTGGAGCTGGCAGGTGTCCCCAGTGCCTTTGGTCCATTTCTGAACAGGAGACCAACAGTGTGGGACGCTGAAATCTCACTGATGCTTGCAGGCTGTGTGTCGAGGCACTGGGGCACCCATGTGAGGCCACGGCAGACTGGTAGCTCCTGTGATTTCTGTTGCAGTTTGAAGCTGAAGAGTGCTCCTAAGGTGATCAAAAGCAGGCTGATTTTTTTTCTGGTCACTAGAGTTTGATGTCTGGTGCAGCAAACATTCACTGTGATGTTTTCCTAACAGAACAGCAGAGTTGGTGAGTGTGCACTACTGAAGTTGTTCTCCTCCAAAATTCAGGGATTTGTTGTTACAGTTCCTTTTTTGCTATTATTTCTTTGTGGCCCTTGTGCCTAGGACCCAGGTAAAAGGGGCCATTTGGAGAAAGTTGTATTTGTTCTATAATGGATATTTGTAGAGCCATAATGTGTGCTTGAGTTTAGATCTCCATGAGTACAACTGGCTTTACAAAATTCTTTAGCTTTGCTGGGGATCCTTCCACCAGTATTCTCACAGTCTCCTGCCATTTTTGGAATGTCTTTCACTCTTTGTCCCATGTACTGAAAGCCTTCTAAGGTGGACCCTCCTCACAGTAAAAGGAAGTCTAAGTCTACTGTTAGACATTCTTCAAATTATATAAATTTGTACATTCAGTAACTGATATGGAATTTTTCAAGCATTTTGCTTAAGCAAATAATTAATAAAAATATAGCAGGGTGAAGAACATTTTCTAAACATAAATATTTTGAGAGAGCTTAGCCAAAAGGACTTTAAAATTACTCTCTGAATAAACAGATTTATTGTTACAGACTTATAGCTGGATGTTGCAAGGCTTGAAGTGGTCAGAACTGTTGATATGCATAGTTACAGAAATTTACAACCAGCTTGTGAGCATACCACACATACATGTTTTCTTCCACCTCCCAGTATACCACTAATAGTTCCAGCTTTTGGCTTGTGGAACTTCTTATGAAGTCACATTTTCCTTGGAGCAGCACAGCTTCCTTCACTCTTGCTGATCTTAAAAGCCTGCTTTAAGCACAGAGCAAGACCCAGACTATTTGGGATGATGATATCAGGTCTCCCTCATGCCTTCATCTCCGGAGTCCAAATGACATAGTCATTTGGCAGCTAAACTTGAAGGATCAAAATGAGCCAGATGTTGAGTGGACAGATCTTTGTTTGCCAGCAATCAAGCCTTTGCTTGCCATTACGGCTCTGATTTCCATGTCTGCTACCATTTACTTCATTTTGGCTCATTAAATTGACAGCTTTTTAAACAAGGAAAGGGGAGAGGGGAAAAAGCAAATAAGATAGTATAGAAAGCTGTCACACTCTCCATTCAAATTTATTTTTAAAATCTCAACGGTGGATTTGCATTTAAGACCTGTTTCTTTACAAAACTTTTGCTACTCTGAGTTTTATAAAATAGGCTACTTATTACATTCTATGAATGTACATGTTTGGTTCCAGGTAGATATGCGCACACATCCTGGGAGATGTTCTCTTAATGTCTCAAATTTTTGTGTGTAAAACACAAAGCCCTATCATGAACATGAGGGAAGAAAAGCCTACAGCTCTGGTGCTTGTGGGCAGTGCTCATGTGTTAAGGTGATTGTTTTCTTTTGTTACGCTTCAAACACTGATAACTCTTCACAATTGTAGTTTATTTATATTTGTTTGCTAAACCTGGTAGCTAAGAGAGGCTTTAGAAGGTCTAAAACCCTTCATTTTCTGCTCTGAACCAGTCATGCTGGTTCAAGTGGATCCAAGTTGATATTGGTCCATGGAGAAAACACCTCTGGTATAAACTTTAGTATAGTGGCATGTATTTTGTGCTGCTCCTTTGCCTCACTTGATGCTACACCATTTCCAGGGAGCTGTGTCTCTGCCTGACACAGTCTGGCACTAGTCAGCTGCCCTGAGTGTGGTGGGATTATGATAAGATATGGCTCCTAAGAGGTACAACCTGAGAAAATGAGGAGATTCCCAGTAGCCAGCTTTTGGTAATGTCTGTCTGGAATATGAGATCGCTCAGGAGATGTCTGGGAAGAAGACAGGGATGAGCTCTGTTAAAATTCAGGGCTTTCAGCTGATCCTAAGTGGCTGAAACAAAAGAGATAAGGGGACCTAGGTAATTCCTTTCTGGGATACAGATACACAGAGCTTAATAATGCAGATCCTGTGTCCTACTGTTGGAAATTATTACCCAGGCAAAGTAAGTTATTTTTCTGCTACTGTGTCTGTGTACCATGCCTGCATTGACACAATTAACACAGAAACAAAAAATCACAATATTTGTGGAGTAATACATGAATATTTGCTGAGCAATGCTTGAGTCATCCTCTTATCTTAGCTAGAATTGATGTTTTCACCTTGCCTACTCATAATCAAGATGGGGAAACTTTTCCATATGTATTTTTACACCAAAAGTTTAGGGGCTGTAGCAGTTTTCTGAAAAAGAAGAAACTGAACACAAAGAAAAAAAGGATGTCTTTGTTCCTTTATGTTTTTAAACGGTTTTATGCAGAAGGGAACATGGTCCATGGAAGGAATTTGACTGGATGGAATGGCTTGGTAAATTTCAGTCTTTTGCTCTGACTTAAAAGCAGAACTAAGAATTCTTGTTTATAATAGTTGTTATGCAAGCATAAAAGCCAACACAGATGAATTTTTAAACATCTTCCTCTTACCAGTAAACTGTGAAGAGGAATGCTCCACTTTCTCTACACATCTAAAATCACAGGGTTGTTTTCATAAGTAGATAAATTACAGAATTTCCTATTTTCACAGTCCTCCAAATGACTTAAACTCTGCTGCTGTGGATGGAGTGATTTCCTCTCTGTTTCTGTTGGCTGACCAGAGTTCAGATGTTGGGTTGTTCCTCTTTAAAGGGAATGCTGACTTGGTGGTGGAAGAATTTTTACAACATTCTCTGATCCTCCAGAACTCCAGATGTAAATTAAGACAATAAATAGAGAAAACCATGAGAAAAGTGGGACTGATTGATACCAATTTTTACTGGAAAAGTGTGTTAAACATTTAAAAGATAAATATTTAAATATGGGGGTGGGGAGGCTAGTGATGATTAAAATGCTCTGCTGCCACAAGCATTATTTCTAGTGCTTGATAATTTTGTCACAACTTTAGGGCATGCTTTCTTTCTTCTGGTGGACATTTTCTGTGGCATTTTGAAAATAGGAGGGGGAAGGGAAAGAGGAAAAGAGAAAAGGGAGCTTGGAAAAACTTGAGAGTTGCTTCCTGGAAAAATCAATATCCTGGGTGTACATGTAGTCTGTTAAAGAAAGGTGTTGTAGAGTAGTCCCAGTTGCATGTGATAACAGTATGTAAACAAAACTTGGCACAAGAAATTGTTCTGTTGTTGAACTATTTTCCTGTCTGAAGCCTTTTCCTCCGAAATCTACGTTTTCTTCATTTTCTTAATATTAAAACAAGGTTTCTAAGTTTCTGCCATTTTTTAACATTAAGCATTGCAATAGGCAGACCGGGGAAATGTAGAATCATCATCCCTGGAATGATTTAAGACCTGTAGATGTGAGACTTAGGGACATGGTCTAGTTGCAGGCTTTCCAGTGTTTGGTTCATGATTTGGCTTGATGATCTTACAGGTCTTTTTAAACTTAAATGATTCTATAATTCTGTGTATCCTGACATTTAGAAAATCGTTTTGCTATTTCTCCATGAGGATTACTTTGTGCACTCACAGCAGTAACAATGTACCTTTTGGTTTTTATGCTGTTTTTGTAACAGATCAGGGAATTCACTCTGGGTTTTAGAGGAAGTGTTCTCTAGAAACTTGCATCTGCCTAGAATTTGGCAAGATTTTCTTCACATTATTTTTTTTCTTGTATGGATCCATTTTTACCTTCTTCTAGAAGTGTTTTTTGGTGCAGCTACATCTCATACAGATGATAAGTTTGGCTTAGAAGAAGGAAATCTGGAAGAAGTGCTCTCACTGCTGAAATGTAAATTATTTTTAAATTTTTTACAAAGCATGTATTGTTAACATATTTGGTTTTGTTGTTTTGTTTTGGTGGTTTTTGTGGTTTTCTTTTCATTTTTCTGCGTGTTCCTGTCCCTTTGAAGGGTCAGGCATTGGTAACTTCATTTCTGGCTATCTGCAGAATCATGGAATGGTTTGGGCCAAAAAGGACCTTAAAGATCATTCAGTTGCAACCTCCAATCAGTTCTGCCATCTGCATGGGTGTATCCTGTTATCACTTTGCCCTCTCCTATGGCTATTCCACGTTATCCTGTCACCAGAAAGTATTGAAACTATCTAAATTCCTATGCAGAGCTTTGCTGGACCTAATTAGAAAAATAATGAGGAGAACTGGAAAACTGTCCCAGGCTCCCCTGAAAACTGGATTGCTATTTAATCCCATCTTGGTTTAGTTGTTTAGTTGTTGGTTTCATTGAAGAAGCCCAGGAACTCCAGGATACAGCACTACCATGAACATCACTGTAGCCCCCCCCAGAGGTGCACTTTGGACTCCAGTTACTGTTCCCACTGTCACATGAGCAAGGAACTCTGAAAACTGTATCAGCTTTTGTTTCTTGAAGATGGAAAGCTGTGCCAGGGAGGGAGTATATGCAATTTAAACTGTATCAGGTTTATGTTGTATTTCTTATGGCTTTGGAGGAGTTATTCCTCCCTTAGTGAGCATTGTAAAACTTTATTCCAACCAATGTATGTTTTACAGACAAAAAGGCTGCAGCAGAACACTCTTAAATGTGGTACTGAAGAGGCTGTAATTTAAAAAGGGCTGTGAAACAAATATGAGACTGAGAGTTATATCAGCATTTTCTTTTAGAGGTCTGGCTTCCTTGCTTTTTATATAAATCACATTAAAAAAAGTAAGTTAAACAATGGCATATTTTAGAATTTTCTAAAGCTTGGAAAATGAAAACTAATCTTCTCACTTATTTCATCATATAGTAGGGTTTTTTCTAGACTATCAAAATAATATGTTAAAGATACAAGTCTCAAAATCTTCAAAGTGAATAAGAAAAAACAAACCCAATAGCCAACCATCTTTTCTTTCCCCTTTAAACTCCCAAAGAAAAGAGAATTTTTCAAAAGGTGGAGTACGTTTCTGGAACTAGACCATGAAAGCATATTTTAAATGTATGTATACTCTCCAGTAATCATATTTCTCTCCTTCTAAAGTTTTTGTAACACCTTCTTGCAGCATAGTCAGTCTCAAGAGTGACCTTTAGTTTCATCAAAATAAAATTGCTTTTAAGAGCAATTAACAAAAGCGCACTAATTTGAACATTGCATGGATGAAAACAAATTAGTATTTTTTATAAGTCATTCTAGTGCCGCTTCTGAGCATGTCATGGTCATCATTTGTGCAGGAATAGGATTGCTTCATCTGTCACCTTTTTAAACCATTACTCTCAGAAGTTCTAGTGTGTTTAATGCTGACTTTTTCTCTCTGTGTTTGTATTCAAGATTGCAGCACATTATGAAATATGGAAAGAGCTCTGATGTTTTCATTTAACAGTGCTATCAACAAGTCTTCACATGAAAGTAAACCTAAGGCTTTCAAATTCAGAGGTTGTGGCTTCCCATTCAAGAGATCCTATTATTCTTGCATTGTGCTCATAATTCCTTGGATAGTTTTGTGCCAACACCTCTATTGTAACCTGCTCCACCCGTCATGTATTTTATAACTTGGCTTTTAAATTCTCCTCCTAGTTGAAACTTGTCCTAATAAATGTCAACTCAAGAGCAGATTTTCTTTTTAAAAGATTCTTTGTTTTGTTTTTTTTTTTTTTCTACAGGAAACCTTTTTCAGGAATAATGAGCTGTTAGTCTATTGGTAGAATACAGTGTCTGTGGCTGATATCGATGACATATTTGTAGAAGTATTCAGAAAATACTGAATCTACATGGAATAAAAAGTAAATGAAATACAACCACAAAGACCAAGGACAGTTTAGCAACTGTAAGGTCTGGTTTAGTCTGCAAATGATCTAAAACCACCCTGAAAAATCAGATTTTGCCATCTACAATTTAGCAGTGTCCCAAAGCATTTTGCTTAGAATGTGGAGATACCCTCATCCTATCATAGGCCTATGAAGCTTTCTAGGAAATTGAAATATGAGGCTTTGGGACTCTTAAGAGGGGGAATCTCCACCTTTCTGTGCTTTTATCCATTTACATCTTATGCTACCAGCACTTTCCTGCTATAGAAATGTTCTTTCCTTGGACTGGATTTGTGCAGCAGAGAAAATATCATCAAAGCATGGTTGGCTCATGGGCATTTCAATCACCTCTTTCTCACTTGGCATCCCTAGGTAGCTCAAGATCCTACTTCACATTTCTGCCTGGAATGTTATCCTCTAAAACTTATTGCTACAAATCCATAAATAGAGATTTGCATGTGGATTGGGACGGCAAAATTTGGGAGTGTACATGCAGATAAAGTTTTGAATCTGCTGCAGGAATGTAGAATCTAAATGAGTTTGGTCATTTGCTCTTGGTCCTGCTTCAAGTGTAAACATCTGTTCTGGTCTCTCATTGCTGTTCTCTGCTGTGCCTTGTAAATGAGCTGCTCCTGGTGTCTGAGGTTTAAGCTGATCAGATAATTTACCTGCCTGCTCTGCCTCCATGTGCAGTAGCTCAGTGAGGCCTTTCAAGGTTTTTACAGATTTTTGTACTGTGCAGCTCTCGGCAACTTCTTAGAAATTTACAATTGCCTAGAGCATATATAAGGGAAAGCTTGGAGTCAGGAAGGAAAAAGAATATTATCTGGTGTGCAACTCATGATCAGATGTGTGTTTCAAAGGTGAAACAGACAGAAATGTTGTTTCCATGCTCCAACTGGAGGAACATGTTGTACAGGGCTGTGTTTACCTAAATTATTTTCTTAGCACGTGAGCTGATTCTTTCTCCACGGAACAGGCACAGATTTAGGTTAGGCTGTACTGCAAGGATGTGGTTTCTGGAATGCTTTTTCTGCAGGGCTCACTGATGGAATAAGTATTTCAGTAAAGTTTTTAAATGTTCATTGTAATTTGTTTTTTTTTTTTTTTCCCTTTTGCATCACATAGGGTTTTTATATCTAGGTGCTGCTTAAGTGTGCTCTGAAAATAGGAAGGTGGCTTTTGTTTGGAAAAGCCACTTTCCTTTCCAAAGTCAGATCTGTCCTTTTTTTTCAATTCTTTAAGAAATGAACCTGCATAGTAGCAGAAGTAGAGCTTTGCTGTTCTGAGAAGGGGAGGAACAGGATCGACATCAGAAAGTTACTCCGATGTCCTGATTATTAGAAACCCAGGATGTCTCTAACATATGGACAGCTATATACCTTGTTTTTATGGATCCAAACAGCTGAACAGATCCTCTGAAGGATGGACAAAGCATGGAATAAGCATACCTACTCTACAGGAAAAAGGCAAAAAGATGGACCAGTGCCTTTGAAAAAAACCTCTCTGTGGTATATAATCTCTTTATGAACGGTGACACAGAGTATCAAAAGACATCAAATCAAATGAACTTTTCCTTGATTTCTGTTCATGAATTTTCCTTTTCCCTTCCAACCTTCTCCCTCCAGCCCTAAGTTTGAAATACTGTAAACAAGAGAGATTAGTTATGGAGATGGACTATATTGTCTGGAGAGGGCAAGAGTGCCTGCTGTTATACTTCTGAGGTCCCTTTCATGTCCCTTGTACTACCAGTACCAAGGTCCCCATGTGTGGTGAATTAGTAGAAATATTTGTCATGTCTATTCATCTGCCAAAATAACTTACCAAAAACTATGTACTGGCTTAGATGTTGTAACAAAGGTGTCTGATATTTATTAAACCAATAATCCTTCTTTCACATATCATGTCCTAACAAATTCTTCTCAGTGTTTGTTAGGACATGATATGTGAAATGATGACATGGTTCAGTCCTAGCAAAATAATTATAAAGTTTTTTCCTCTATCCCAAAACAATGATTCAGACTAGAGCTGCCTGTCCCCAGTTCCTTGTAACCTACAGTTGCTAGAAATTAATTCCCTGGAAGTAAGGACAAGGCCACGTGCATTATATTTCTTTCTAAAGTAGTCTTTCTGCCTTGAACTACTTTCAATTCATTTTGAATTTTTTTTTTTTTTTTCCTGAACCTGATCTGTTTTATCTTTTAGTAAATCCACAGTCATCTCTCTCATGAATCTGTGAAGCCTGTCGTTTAACCTGTGTAAACTGTGCACACAGTTGCCTTTGGTAAGAAATTCTTGATGTCTGTCACTTGTTGCCTCTACCACTACGTGTGTTTTTCCTCTGATACCTATCTGGCTTCATTTGACACATCCCAGTTCATATACCAGGACAAGAGTAAACTCTCAATACTGGTTTTTTTATTGTTCTCATAACACTTAGGATATTATGGGCCTCTATCACATCTCCCTGTTAGTTCCATCTGTTCTAGGCTACAGAAGCCCAGCCTACTTGTTTGCTTCTCTGTAGAGCTGGTTTCAATCCCGTTGCTCTTCTCTGAACTTTCTCCAGTTGTTGTACATTTTGAGAATTGGCTGGAGCTGCTCATCATGCCTACCAAATCTACAGTTTGGTAGGCAAACTGTAGATTTAAGTCATAACATGAAAATGAGATTTTTAATAATTTTTTTCCTCTAGTACTTCCTCAGATGTTCTAAATATCCTAAAACACAAGAAATTTAAGCCCAGCATAAGGAAGAACATTTTTATATCAAGGGTGGCAGAAGATAGGAGTAAGCTGCCCAGGGAGATCATGGAGTCTCCTTTCTGGAGATGTTCCCAACACAGCTGTGTTTCTGTGTAATTTGCTCTAGGTGACCCTGTCTGGGCAGGAGGGTTGGACTGGATGATCTCTACAGGTTTCCTCCAAAACTATTCATCCATCACTATTCTGTGATTCTCTGATACTGTAAAATATTTCATCCTCTACTTTGGTTGTTGCTGTAAATATTGAGTGAATGCTAGTGTCCAAATAACCCCAGAGTTCTGGAGTCTGTCCAGTGACTCACTCTATGGATTGTTTTATTCCATGCAAAACACTTTTATTTATGCTTCTGGTGCCTTTTTATTGTCCAGAAACCTTGAAGTCTTTTTGTAGTTACTCACTTTGCCATTCCCCCTTACCTATTCAAATACCTCTGTTTCATCAGCAAATTTGTTCACCTCGCTGGTTACTGCCTTCTCTGGGTCGCTTTAGAGTAGGTTAAACAGCACAATCCCTCCAATAGACCTCTCTGATTCTTCTGGGATGTTTTTTGTTTTCCTTTCATCAGTGTTGTGCTTCTACATCTTGTCTAATTTCTTCAAAAGACATTTTATAAAATCTCATTAAATGTCATATGGAAATAGAAGTTGTCAAGGAAAATTTATTCAGTTCTTCTTTTTATCAGCTGTATGATAACACTTTCCACCCTTGCAGTCAGCTTCAGTAGGTTTTTAAGGCAAGTGTTCTCTTCTTGGAAATTATGGCAACTTTCCTTAGAATAAAGAGAATTAGCAGACACTAATGAAGGAATGAAGGCTGTGCTTTGGAACTTCTCTCTATATACTCCAATACTAATATGTGCTGATATTAGCTCTGCCTAATGTGAGACTCACAGGCCTTTGGCTGTCCCTTTCATGAGAAAACTTCTTAAAAATTCTTATTTATGTGTTTTCACATTTATGTTTACACTGCAGTCAGAGATTAGGATGGAGCTTAAAAATGGGAATATACGTAGATTCATATTTTTGTCAAGGGAGAAGATAAAAAAAGTGCCTTGAAGTCTTGATGGTTTGCCTGAAGCCAGAGTTCAGTATGGAAAAATCTTTTTATATCATCTTGATGTAGAAAGTTTTTATATGTCCAGAAATGCAAACATCATTGCTCTTATTTCTTAGTCTATTTATGAGCAGAAGGATTTTTAAGCTAAAATAACAAACATTTTTATTTATTCAGAGTTGTGTAAAGTACTGAAAACTCAGACTTTAGACATCCTGTGAGGACTAATATGTAAATGTCATTAAGAGATGTGGACAAAGATTAAAAATACATGAAAGTAGTTCTCAGTCATCTCTGAAAAAATGCTTTTTGGAGAATTTTCAGATTTCTTCCCCGAAAAGGTTCTCCTTTATGGTGTTTATTTTCCTGTTTTCAAAGTCTGTTCTGTAGCAAGGTAGAGTAGCACTTGCATGGACATGTAAACTTTGGGAAGGCTGTACACATTGCTCCACTTCAGCTGATGAGATAAAAGGATGTGCTTTACAAATAGCTAGATGGTAATTGCATCTAGTAATTGAAGCTACTCCTTGGGAAAATGCACAGTATGTACTTCAGAAATTAGGTTAGTGTTTTGTTCCATTCACAGAGCAAGGAGGAGAATATTCTCCACTTAAGTAATATGTGACATCAGGAAAACAAGACTAGGCTAATAATCTGAACATATTCTGTGCTGGAACCCTGGTGGATCTGTTTGAATATATGTTTTGTTGCACCAACCATTGCAAAAGACAAAAACAAACATTGAAATTGATTATGTGAAAATATCTTTTGAATAAGGACATTCCAATAGCAGTTATTCAAAAAATGAACAAGATTGGCACGTGGCTACAGTAGTTACAATTTGTAGTGTAAAAAAAAAAGTCACAGTTGTTTTCACAGCTCAAAGCTTTTATTGAAGTAAGCAAAGAAAGAAAAAACATAAGGACAGAATACTGCCAAAACAATGGATTTTTATTTTCATTATGGCTTTAACAAAAAAAGGCTAAATGAGAGCTGAGATTGGTCTGCTATCACTGAATTTCATTAGGCTGGAAGAAAGAGCTGCTTGCTATTAGCTAAGGGCTCAGTATGTGAAGGAATCTGAGCAGTGGTGAGTGGTACTGGGGATATGAGGAGAATGGAGAGACCAAAGAACTGGATGAAGACAAAATGAATTTTTTTCTTCAAAGAAGCAGCAATAGAAGTTCAAATGTGGAGAAAAAAGAAAGTGAGGCAGATCAGTGCAATTGGGAACAAATTGTTTGCATTTGGAGAATAACAATATTTAAAACACATCAGTTTGATATAATTTTTTGACAAATCTGATATGGGGTTTTTCTGCTTTTCTGTGTTTTTTTTTTTCCTTTTTTTTAACTGTTTTTTTAGGGATGTTTTTTGCTGGTTTGTTTTGTTTGGTTGGTTTTTTTTTGAGAATAGCATGTATGTCTAATGCACAGAGTAAAGCTTTAAATATTCTCCTAAAAGGCAGTGTTTTCCTAACCAAATTAAGGAAATATGGATGGTGGTGCACTCTGGTTGGAAAAGCTTTTTGTGATTTAAGATATCATCACAAAAGAGGATGCTGTGTGAGTTCATACCCAGCTCCAGTCTGAACTCTGCTTATTTCAATGATTTAGGCTGATGGAAAAAAGTAGGAACTATCAGACTTTATAAGTTTATTTCAAATGCATTGCAATTCCTGGGAAGATAAAATGAGAATGGTTTAGACAACTCAGTGGTCTAAAATCAGAAGATGGAGCCGAAACACAGATACAAAGTTTTCTACTTAAAATGAGGGGGAGTACAAAGCAAGAAACAGGAGCTGCAGAATAATAGTAATAACAGTGCTATGAAACAACAGTTTTGCAAAGAAGATCTGGGACTTAATCTAGGTGGTAAAACATAGTAAATACACATGGTAAAGACACAAAAAAGTGAGATGAGAAACTGATTATCCCTCCTCTTCTGGTGGTGACTATGAAATCTCCTCTGAAAATTGTATTTTCAGAAATGTAGGCCAAAAGACAGGAGTCCAGGGAAGAACTTCAGTAATGATCACTTCAGAAAACATGAGCTGCAATGACAGACTGCAAGTTAGAAAGGATTAAGACTAAAGAAATTGCCAGGGATGGATTAGTATTCTGCTTAAATAAAAGAGCTGGGGTAGATAGGTTCTTCTTAGTCCTGCTCTTCAACACTGGTAGTTTTGCATTCAGTACTAAATGTACTCTTTTGGCAGTAGCTACTTGAATAGGATGAGTGAAAAACAGAGAGGACCAGAGACAAAGTAATCACTACTGATTTTTTTTCATGTGGCCTTGGATAAGAAGTAGGTACAAACCTCATTTTTCTTAACTTCTTGGGTACTGAGGGAATTTCCAAACCTCTCTAAATAAACAATGGTAATGCTATGTCTCTTAGATATGGTAGTTGGTATAAAAAAACATCAACTTGAAAGCAGAGGCACTGTGCAGGAAATACCCCTAAAAATGGCTGTTGCCATTGGTTTCCCCAACCACCACAGCTTGCTCACTTCTACACACAAAAATTTTGGAGTGCACCATGTACAGGTTATCCAGACTGTCCCATGCGAGCAGTCTGTTCAAGTGTGGGAGTTCCTACTGTTTGGAAAGTCATGGGAGAATATTTTTCTCCATGTCTTTTGAGGTGGGAAAAATGAAATTTGTCTCAGTGCAGAGGTTTTCATCTGAGAGGTTTCCATAACTGTTCCATAACTGTCCCACAAGTTAAAACAATGACAATGAAGATTTCCTCCCATCTGGCTTCCAGCTTGAGCTGGACTGGATCCATTCATAATTATTGTTTTGACCTTAACTTTTAAGGAACTTATTTCCTTTGTTGATGCACTGAGAAAGTGTAAAAATAGTGCAGAAATTGAGTAAAATGGAGAAAAACTTTAAAACTTCTAAGTAGAACGTTATGGAGTATCAGTACTTTTTGTGTTCTGAGACAAGATTTTTGTAGACTGGAATAGGCATTTCCTGGAATCTAATTTTGCTGGATTTTAGTACTTAGAATAAATACCACATCAGTGAGCTGCAGTAGAGGTGTAGCTCTCGTTCCCAAGGTGTGTGTGGTTGAGAGTTGCACGAGAATTCATCAGTTTGTCAAGGATTTCAGAAAGAAGTTGTAGTACTGTCCTGTTTCCATGCCAAAGGGTTTGTTGTTCACCTGTCTAAAGACTTTTTTTGTGGCCTTAATTACTCTTAAGGATGTGGGCAGAACTTTGGAGGAATCAAAAGTCTCAGTTATTAAGGAGGTATTGTTTATTTCTGCCTTGTCCATTTATTTCTGGGATCACAGATTTTTCACATGAACTGTGCATTGTTGGCTAGTCTATAGAATTAACTACCAAGTTACTAAAAAACACCTAACTGTTGAGAAATATTTTAATAATGCAAGTTATGGTGAAACCAGATGTAATGCCTTTTTGCCATCAAATTTTATGTCATGTCAGTGATGATATTTAGAGATGTCAGAATCTGTTATGATATGGCATCTGAGTAGAATGGATATCCTATTGTATTAGTGGCTATAAAAACATCTCATGAAATGTGCTATGGGCTGCCAGACTGACGTATGAGAATGTGACGAGAAGGAAAATGACTTCTATATTTCTGATGGGTAACTTGAAAATCAGAGAGTTGCTGTTGCTGCGTTTCACGTACTGGAGAAAGTAAATAGAAATTGGCAGAAGCTTTTGGAGCTCTCAAACCCATCACACTGAAAAGGATGATGTGAGAGGACATGATGACCCACCCCTAAGAAGACTTCTCTGGGCCTCTGGGCAAACCTGTTGCTGGCTAGTAGAGGCTGTGAATACTCTTCTCTAATTAGGCACCAATTTTGTCCACAGATGGAGAGTCAGGCATCTGAGGAGACAGCAAGCTGAATGGGAAATGCTTGTGCTGCTCTCATTAGACAGGCCTAAAATGTTTGATTCTACTTGGTGTGTGCTTCCACCACGTCAGCTCTCCAGCTTTCAGTCTCCCAATGTTTTGGAACCTAAACCAACCAAGTGGGGGTGTCCATGCTTGTGCCACATGACTCTTAATGTCTTGGTGTGGCCCCTCTCAGTATAGGTGGTCTGCCTCTGGCCTTTCCTTGAAAGAGCTCACGCAGATGTCCACAAGTCAGAGGAATGGGACTCAGTTTGAGAAATTTTCTTTGTGCAAGAAAAATACTGCACTACAGGAGGCTTGACTGAGTATTTCTGGCCAAAGCCACTGAAGTCTGTGGCAGCATTATGTTGAGGAGCAGCTAGTAGGGAATTTACATGCCTGGAGGGATGGTGTTTGAACAGTAGCCCTAAGCAGCTGCAGTTGTGTAGCCTCAGCTGCCTGTTTGTCTCTATTGGGCTACCCAAGCATGAGAGAGGATCTTAATTTGTAAAAGCTGTGTCTTTTTTTGCAGCATTAATTCCCTAGACTCATGTAATCAGAGTTCCCTAATTTTTGACCTATGGATAACATTTTCAGTGATTCAGCCTTCCTCCTACTACATGAAATGAATATCAAGATAAGCCTAAGATGTAACATTGATGTAATTCATTTATAAAATGTTACTTATGTAGCCTAAATGGTGACATTTGTGCCTGTAATAATTTTTTGTGGGGTTTTCCCCCCACTTTATCCTTAATGTGTGATATACGAATCAGGCTTGTTTTTTACCCTGCCTCTGAAGCATAGGGTGAAACAGTTGAATTTAGTTTGTATACATTTTTACTGTTTATTGAACAGGATCTCAAAATGGAATTTTAGGAAAGCTTTTTATTTCTTGGTGGGGAAGTGCTTGATATCAGACAGCCAGATGGATGTTTAAAAAATCCACGTGTGGAACTCTGGGAATTCACCCGTTGTAATTTTGTGCTAAGGCTCTTGATGCAGTTGCTGGGTGTACTTGCCAGGTACTGACAATCAATCTGTGCAATGAATGCTGCCAGAGAACTGTTCTCTAAATCAAAATTGTTGCTGTCATGTACTGATTTGTGAAGCACACAGGCTTGCACATAAATAATCACTTTGCATGAGATTGTCAATATAGTCTGCTGAAATATTTTTCTTTTAGTAATCTTTTCTTTAGAGAATGTTTGGGGTTTTGTCATAGAAATAATTTCCTGTCTTTCCCCTACTGTTCACACATACTTGTGTGAGTGCTAAAGACATTGAAATTGAAACATATGGGGATTTTTGTTTTGTTTTAAATACTCTGCAGAAACATGAGGAAATTCCCAAATCACTTCAAACTCCTCTTTAAGATGAAGTGTGTAGGCTTTCTCTTACTGGGATTACTTTAATAGCAGTGAATGAAGCGAGGTGCTGCAGCAATGTATCAGAAACAGCTACACGTGTTTTTAACAATAAGTGTTATTCAGAGGAGCTGAGGAGCTCCTTTCAGGGATTTTAACGTCCTTTGAGTGTAATAATAATAATATGTTTGGTTATAAACTAAATACTTTTAGCGTATGTGCTACTTTAGGAACTGCTTTGTAAAATTGGACTGTGAAATAAACGTAAAAAGTGACATTTTCTTAGGGTTTTGATTGCAAGTTCTAGCTCTTGTGCTGTTATTGTTGCCTTTCTTCATCTACAAAATTCACTTTGGAAATTTTTTTTTCTGACAAATTCTGCTTCTGAATTTTCTACACATTTGTCTTGCATTTGTCCTCTTGAAAGACTCTTTTTCAATGCAATCATCTCTTGAATCTCTGAAATTCAACCAATCTATGTCTATTTACATATTAGATCTATATACAATTGCTGGCTACTTTTCATCATGATGCTGGGCATCATGTTTCTCAAATTGGTGTTAAAGCTGTGTTTGCAAAGGCTGTTCCTGTAACAATGGAGAAATTAAACTCTACACATTTGTTGTACAGTGTAAACAAACATTTTTCTGCCTAGGTGGTATGTTTGTTCTCTCTTGGTAAATAGCTACTGTATCAATGACTGCCCAAAGAGACAAACGTGTGTCTCTTGTTTCTAATGGCAGGAGTTCTGTCCTTTCTTTCTGTCCTTCTTGCAACCTGAATTCTGGCTTAAAGTGCAGTAATTTCTGCATTAAAACAGAGAGCCCTTGATTTAGGGGATAACATTCATTGTGTGCTGCATCAGCTAAAGAGGGTATTTGTCCTCATCTCACTGCTGTTTGGGTGTGTAGTTTATTTGGTATGTGACCCAGTCTAATGTGCTCACAAAGCTTTTCTTTAGGCTTTAAAATTCCCTGTACTGAACACGTTGTTTATTCTGTGTGAACATTGCAAGCATGTGAGGTGAGACTGGTTTGTAGATCTGTGTTCATCTGGCCCATTGCAGTTCTCAGAACATGTCTCTAATGCAAAATGCTGTAGGCACATTTGCTGACTTAATTGCTGTCTGATATATTATTAAGTACCATATAGCTTTTACTGAAAACAGACTGCAGATCTTTCTTAAGCAGTGGAATTAATAAAACTACAAAGAATTTTTACGGCTTTAGATCAGAAGTTACCTTGATGCTATTCAGTTTTATTCTCCCTTTTTGCTTTTCCCTTTGTTTTATCTTTGTGACTTGTATTTCTATAAATTTTTGACTCCTTATATTTGTACTTTTGAATATAAGCATTTGTACAAATGCTTAGTTCATTAAAAGTTTGCAATGTATTCAAAACTAGGAAACTGGATGAAGAAAGAAAGAACAAAATTTAGTTTTGGCAGTAATTGTGTTTTAATGGTAGTGTTTGTTTGCTCTTTCACCACTTTGGGAATTGCACATTGTGATTTATGTCTAAACTTTGCAGGCCTCATTTTCTAGACCAAGACACAAATGGATGTAAACAGAGATGCCCTGGAGAGGAAACTGCACCAAATGTAGTCAGGGTTATTGGTCTCTTTAGCCAAAATATCTGGTCTGAATAGCTTGAAGGTTTGGAGGAAATATTGTGCTTACCTTTTGGTGGCAGCCTATCTCTGATAGCAAGGTGTCTCTTCAGTTTGATTGGAATTTCTGATCTTTTTGTAAATACTTGACAAAGGCAAACCAAGAAAGACACAGCTGTCCTGAACAAGAAATGATGGTGGAGAGACAGCTGAGAGGTGAGCAATGCTAAGGAGGGCTGAAGGAGAGCTTGGGGCTCCAGTAAGGCATCTCTGCCACTGGGCAATGAAGCTGCAGTTACTACTTTTGTACTTTTGGGGCCAGTTATGAAGTCCTGGCAGAAAAGCAGGAGACAGGGCTGCTGTTAACTAGCAAGAGAAACCTGAAATGCAGAATGTGCCAGACACTGGAACGGGAAATTTTTCACAACATTGCTGGTTGGAGCACTGACTTTCTGAGATTTATGTCCTTTCATTCTCTGACTTCAACTGCTCTCTAAATTATCTCTGTAAAATGGATTCGGTGCTTCCATGTATTGTCTAGTACTAGTGACACAAGTGGTATATGCAAGAATTAAGTGCAAGCTGGAATTGAATTTTTGGGAAGCTTTTCTGCATAAATGCAGACACAGCCTGTTTGCTACCAAATCCTCTCAGACAGAGAGGATACGCCTGGATAATCTATGCTTTCTGCCTTGGTGTTGATCAATGTTTGCCACCCAGGTCTGTGGGAACATCTGATGTTATGATTTAATCAGCGCATGAGTGAGGTAATCAACTTGCAGAACGTGTTTTATTTAGTAGAATGACTGCTATAAAAGATAAGTGCAAGATCCAAATGACTGACAAAAGTTGCCATAAAATTACTTCTACCTCACGGACATGGAGAATGGTTGCAATTTCAAATTTGTGCCAGCCTAGTTTATTGACTATGCCAAATTTCATGCTCCTACCATTTTTAAAAAACAGAGTTAACTAGGAAGAAATCAGTCTTTCCTTAGGAAAACATGATTTTAATTTTTTTTCCTAAATTTTATTCAAGTTATACCTTTAATATTAGGGCTTTCAACTCAGGACTTGTTACTTTGAAGAGAAAAGGGTCATCTTAGAAAACTAGAAGTAGAATTGTGTTTGTGGCATACTATCTCACTATGGTAGAAGGGAGAGATTTTGTGTTGGAGACTGTTCAAGTAAGCAGTGCTAGCCTCTCACTGTGAAAAACATTGTACAGCTAAAGTTTGGGTTTACATTGTCTTCAGAAGCAAGGGCAGACCTGCTTTGGCTGGAACAGATTGCCCAGAGGTGGTTGAGTCACCATCCCTGGAGGTATTTAAGAGCTGTGTAGATGTGGTGCTTGGGGACATGGTTTAGTGGTGGACTTGGCAGTGCTGGGTTAATAGTTGGACCCCATGGTCTTGGAGAGCTTTTCCAACATAAATGAATCTGTGATTCAGATGTAACACAGTTGTGGAGCAGTGATCAAGGCAGTAAAGGGAAAATGGTGGCTCATGGATATCTTGAGTGTCTGTTTGGGCCAAGCTACAGGTGATCTTTGTCCAGATTGAGCACTCAGCAGCTCTTATTTGGAGCAAATTAAACTTTCTTTTAGTTCATGCCAACTATTCCAACCTTAGAGATTTGGAATAAGCAGGCAGAGATCTGAAAATCTGAGAGGTACCATAACTAGATCCTCTTTCCCATGCCTTTCCCTGCAGTTTTCCTATGATGTTTGCAGGAGGTTCTGAAACAGTTTGGTATGAGTAGAGTATAATTGTAGCAATGTTCTCAGGACAACACAAACTCCTTCTCATGACCCATCTTACATGTGTGATATGATGGAAAGGCTGTTAAAATGGAGCTGAAAATGGGGACCAGTTTTTCTAAGCAAACTGGGAAGTCTTGCTCAAACATAGAAATGTTCCAGTGGTTATAACAGGGAAAATAAACCAAAAGTTAGCCAAAATCCAAGTTTTGTCCTTGCCCACTCTCCTTCCAAAAATGTGAGTTTTGATTGGAACATTTAGCAAAATGACTGTTAAGCAAGGTAATATGGATATTTTGTATTCTCATCCTCTTATATGTGGGCAGGAACATTAGCAGGTAAAAGTCTCTTAAAAATGAAACACAGTCATCCTTTTTGCAGAACTGAACACAGTAATAAATTTTCTTTGAGGAAGCTGATGGTCTGGTATCACCAGGTAAGAACTTCCATGAAGGCTTCAAGATCAAGAGGTTGGAGTTAGGATTCATATAGCTTTTCTCCCTGAATTAATAATGTTGGTTTATTTTTTCAAATTTCTTTTTAGGGGAGGATATGGCATGAGGAAGAAGATAATGTATGAAGTTTTTGACAGAAAATTCAATTCAAAACTTGTCCTTTTCCAACTACAATCCATGAAAATTTTTCCTTTACTTCTGGATTTGTTCTAGTTAAGTTAATAAAGCTTTGCTCTGGGTTTTCTGGTGTAACAGTGCAAAGACTTTGTGAAAAGCTGTCCAATCCCACTTGCACATTTGCTCATGTTTATCAGAGGTGTACTCCAAGGTTTTCACTTGTACTTTGTTGAGGAGATGTATTCCTGGAGGTCCCACTAGGAACTGAATAGCAACTAATAGCAACTGTGACTCCTGACTCAGGAATGTGGAAGATGTTGAAGTTACAGGGGAGAAGCATCCTCAGGAAGTGCAGACTCTTCTCTCAGGTGCCGTGGGAATTCTGTCAATCTTGAGTAGATGGTGGAGACCATCATTATGTGTAAATTCTTTGATGGTTGGTAGTACATTTGTAGATTTTTGGGTGGTGGGCGGTAGGATATACCCTAGGGTGTATCCTAGGACTATTGATATAGTAATCAATTATTCTAGGTGCCAAGAAGAAGATGAATTGGGAAAAGGTGTTGTCCATGGGGATCACTTATTTTTGGGCTGTCTTGAATGTGGTAGAATGAGACAGAAAATGCAAAAGCAGAGCTGGAAGTTAAAGGAAAGGGGTGACATGAAGCAGGATGGAGCTACGGGAGACAGGCACTGCACCCTCCTGAAAGGTAGGAAAAGCAGAGATTTGCTATTTCAGCAAGGATATTAGAAGAAAAAAGTGAAATAGAAAAATGGGAAAGGGTGCATACAGGAAGCTGAGAAAGCACTAAAATATGTGAAAAGGATTCAGTGAGATAGAAATAGATTCTCGAAGAAGCAACTGAAAAGTTTGAGACTAAATCAATATTTTTGCTTAGAATTCTGCTGAGATTAATTTTGGCTTAAATGTAGGAATTACTTTTTGCAAGGGAGGAGGTGACAGATGGACCCAGAGAGGGTCTTGACTTTCATGTCCATACAGAATCTCTTTTTTATTTGTGTTTGTTGAAAGCATTAAAAAATACCTCTGGCAGTTTTTCCATTTCCTTTGGCTTTCGTGTCTAAAGAAATATTCAAACTGGGAGAGGGGATGGGAAGCTGAGCCAGGTGGCAAGCCTATTTATCACCTAGTTGGTGGTGGAAAATATTGAATGATCAAATGAAAGTGTTTTAAAATAACATGAACACAGAGACAGAAAAAACTGCCAAGGGAAGGAATTTATGTTAAAAGAAAACTTGCAGTTTCCTTGTCCAATTGTAATAAGAGACTTCAACATTTAGTGGAAGGCAGTGTATGTACCATCTGCAGCCATAGATTTTTTTATTATTGGAGTTTTTTTTTTTAGCATAGTTAGAAAGCTGTAAAGAAAGGCATTCCATTTGAATAATTTTATAGAAAATACCTCTTGCATGTGGATGTATGTGAGTATACCTGTACACAATAGGTCAAAGTCTCCAAATTTGATTCTAAAGAGGAAAAATATATTTTTTTGCCCATTTTTGTAAAGCAAAATGATTTCTGTAAGTTATTGAATAAGCTGTGGTTTGGCAGCTCTGTCAACTTTAGAATGTAAACCAAAAAAACAGGAGAAAAAGTTGTATTTGAAAAAGAAGTTCCAGATCTGCAGAACTAACTGTGTGTGGCATACTGGCTACAAATCTTCATCAGTGTGCACAATTTAAGGGGGTGTAGTTAGTTTTATTATAACCCTTTGCCTAGCCCTTATTTTTCACAGTCTGAAAAAGATCATGTGGTAGCAAAACTTAGCTCTCACATTTCTATTATTTGTCTACTTTGTATTCATGAACTGGAGTACCATGTCTGCTAATAAAGACTACAGTGTTTTAAAACCATTCTGGGGTTTTACAGAATGTTCAAGATGTATCTGCTGGGAGGCTCTTATACTTTGCTGACAGCTGATATTTTTAATTATTTTTACTGTATTCAACTAAATTTAAAGGGTTTAGCTAACCATGAATTCTTGGTTATTTTCTTCTCTGGGATCTCTTTCAGACACCTTAATCAAAATCATGCGACACATGGGAGCCGTGTAGCAGCAGGATTTAAAAATCAATTTATTGCTTTGTAATCCTACAAATATAAAACTTTGAATTTAACTAATATTTATAGGTAGGTAAAATAAATTGACATGAGCAATGCTGCTAGACTTAAAGTAGTTTTCTAAAAGATGGGAGCTGTACTGGAAACATTCTGCAAGAGGCAAAAGAGGGCTTTAAGGCCTCTTTAAGATCTGTAATTTGGAGAAGGCACAGCCTGGTAGATACTGTTGTAAACATCTATGTGCTACCGAAATTCTGCATCAATTAGGTCCAGGGTATTTAATTTTTTGTTTAGTGCCTTAAATACAACATATAGTAATTAATTAGTTGGCAAGCATGGAAAAATGTGTGAGGAGAAATTAAGTGTTTCAAAGTCCTGGAAGAAAGGAAAGGAAATATTTTTGAATGACAGATTGGGTGATATATTCTATATAAAGCAAAAACCTGATTTGTTTCTCCCTCTTTTTTAAAGAAAAAAGGCACTTTGACCAAGCTGTTTTGCCAAAAATACTTGGAAGATTTCTTCCTCCATCCACCCCCCTGCCCTAATTGTGAATGCAAATGCAGCTCAAGCTGCAAAAGCTTTAAAGACAACTTAAAAGAACTGTCTCCTGTCCAGTTCTCAAAATAAATAATGTCCTAATTTTAGCATCACTGTCTAACAGTTTGTAAAACATGTGAAATTGTGCCATATTAGCATTTATCTATTGTACAGATGCCATTCACCAGCTAACACTATTTGCAAACAAGTCTAACAGATTTTTAAAATCCAAACTAATTAAATTAAAACTATGTTTCTTTGTGTAGCAGATGCTATGCTAGGAGATTTGTTTTCTCTGCACATGAGCTCTTGGGAATGAATTGTCCTAGCAAGTTTTGCTCATAGTTGCCCTGCTTGGTGACAGGGTTCTTGGGTGCTGCTCTAGTGCAGAAATCAATGATGAGCTAGAAATATTTTGATGTACACTTAGAGAAATAGAGGAGTAAACTGTCCATAAAGAAATAGGTTCTAGTGTAAAAGTATTTGTGGCCATTGGGAAGCAAAGAGATTAGGAATTAACTTTATTCAAATATCCTTTACTGGTTTTAAAATCCAGTGCTGCATACATATTCTGAATCTGGAGTTTAATGATTGCAACAGCTTGAACTCAAATGATTGAAACAATTTAATTGTTTTATATTAAGTAGCTCTTGGAAATCTCCCTACTTGAATGCTGGCTTACTCTTCAGCAACCTGAGGGTTGGTCTTAGAAAGTTTTCAGTCTTGTGTCCCAAATGTATTTTTAAATTACATGCTGTGCTTAATGAAAAGCAGAGAGTTGATTGGAACAAGTAATATAGGAAATTAGTTTTCTACATATATGAGGGAGAGATTTATAGTTCCTGTAGTATATTTTGTGCCTTTGTAGGCTGGAAGGCAGCACCCAGTGGCATCAGAAAGCAGGCATGAAAGAACATTTTAGTTGATAAAGGAAAAAGCAAAGAGCTTTCTTGTCCCAGACTTTGGGGGTTTGGGTGCTGGCACAGTTGTATTTGATGGAAGTAATGGGGAATGGTTTAAAAGAACTGCTCATTTTCACCATGACTCAATATACATGGCAATATATGATAGATAAACATATTGTTTGGTAGCAAAAGAGTGAGTTTTATTTTGTGGTTTGAGTAGTACTATATTGATATGATTTTCTAGAAGTAGATTACCTTGATTCCAACTCTCCCATTTACATATTAGTGGACCAGCTCTGTACCTTTTTTATTTGCAGCTGATATCTTTAATTTATTTAGACAGAAAGCTTCTTAGATAGAAGTACCCTCTTGCTCCATCCAAATCATACACATCATACCAGCAAAAAGTTGGCCTAACACAAAACAAATGCCTCAATATCAGTATTATAGACTAATTGATTGATATTCCAACAAGGAAGCTTTGATTTTCATTTTTATCTGAATTTTTGCCCTAAAAATCTTGACTATTAGTGTCAGCTTTAAAGTCTTTCTTTCTAGAAATCTGCAGAATCACCAAGGCTACCCTGGCACTTTCCTCCAGAAACTCCTATCTCTGCCAGATCCTGTAATGTAGCAGTGACATAAAAGTAGACAAGTTGACAGTTAGGTTCATCTCCTTGGATCTGTGAAGGATCTGGCAGACACATTTTGTGTCTGTGGTTTTTTGACTGGATTTCCATGGAGAAAAAATTCAGCAATTGATTCAATGAGATGCATTCTAAAACACACCACTCTTGATAGAATTCCATCTATGTATGCCTAATGGCTACCTAAACAACAGTTGAATGCTGCAGCTAAATCCCATAAATGCAGGTTAAACACCACTGTCTGACCCTTCTCTGAACTGCAGGGTCAGATCCATCATAGCATAATTGGTTTATTCCCTTGTGTCTAAGATGCCCTGCAGTAAACAGAGTATTTTTATGTCTTGGAGAGCTTAGATTACAAACCAAAACTTTTCTGAACCTGGTAGATTTGATCAATTGAAGCTAAACAATTTGTGTGGCTAAAAATGCTCTTTTAACATTTTGGGAAGTCACACTAGTTCCGTATGTAAAACCAACTCTTGTTTAAGCTGCGGGGTCAGAGCCATCATCATATAATTGGTTTATCCTCTTATATCTCAGATGCTCTGTAGTAAACAGACTGTTCTTATGTCCTGGAAAACTTTAGCTTGGCCTCTGCCATTTTTGGTTGCTCTTCAGTAACTCTTGTAATTGGCAACATAATCATTGTTCATTCTCTGTTAACACTGGATGGGCTGGTAGTGTTGTACACTTCATAAACATTTTCTCAGTCTGGAAAAGAGTGTAAGTCTGTGTAATCAATTATTGTAGGTAAGTTGTTCCAAGTAGCTGGCTGTGAAGGTAGCCTTCCTCTGTACTTTTGTTTGCTCTGTGAGACCTGCTCTGGAAAGGAACAATCCAAAGACCTATTTTTCTGGTGTAATTGCAAAATACCGTCACTCTCATATTACCATAATGCAATAGCAGGTAAATATCTAAGCTGAATTTTTCTTGTTAGGATATGATTTAAAAAAATTATTTTGATAGCTCAGACTATTGAACTTAAGTTTAAATGAAACCCATTAACATTTTACATGATCCTATGATTGCAAACATTTTGTGGGGTGCCCTTTTGTATGACCAAAGGCAAATTCTGAAGTAATCTGTGCCTCAAATTAAGTCTTCTGCTCCTTGTACCCTAACTCCCATAAATAGTTCATGCACAGCTATTTCTCCTAGGATGCATGCAGGCATGAAGCTAGGCTTAGGAACCTATGTTAATATTTATGCTATCTCTTTTGGAGATCTATTCTTGACACAATTAATACATAAGAAAAGCTTAATAGAGTGGGAGGGAAAAAACCATGCAATGAAATCTTAGTGTGATTTTTTTAAAATTAATTACAAAATTTTTCAGAATATGGAAATAAATTTGAAATATATCATAAGGCCTTCTATGTGTAACCACTTCTTAATACAAAGGGAAATGAGAAAGTTATGTTTTCCATATCTAGATATAGGCAACATTTGAGACAGCATGAAAAGGTTTTGTCTGTAGCTAAGCAGGTTTTTATGCATGAGGGGTTTTGGCATCCCCTCTCAAATAAGCTTTAATTGCTCATTACTCATCTTGCCTATGCACTACACTGGGGTCGACAAGACTAATAATTCTTCATATGAATAATGTAAGGGGATCATAGAGATGTTTTCCTTCTTCTGCTATTCTACAAATAGGGAAAGTGGTGTAGGCTCTCAAAGCAGCAACAGCATGATCTGTGACTGCAGAGTTGGTTTGTACTTAGTTTAACTGGATAGAAAAGCTAAAAAGTGTATCTTGGGCTGTGCTCATCTTAAAACTGTGCCATTTGTCTCATCTTCAAAGAAAACTTAAGTGTTGGAAAAGTTAACGGTGAGGAATTTATTCAAGTATAGTGTGTGTAAGGAACAGGATGTAACTGTCTGATGCTTTTTCAATCCTTCATGTTGTTGCCATTGATTCTACAAACTTTCCTATATGTAGTAGAATTAAGTATTTTATCCCAATTTGGAAAAGATCTGTGTTCTCTGAAATCAGTCTGAGCTGACTTTGCAGACTAACTTAGTGTCAGATGTTGGTGTGCTGGGGTGGAATTGTGTTTCCATTGAAGCTGACGGGTATTTAAATTAGCACTTCCAAATAAAGGAGACTGGATTTAACTTTACAGTTTGACTTTAAATATGATAACTATTCCTAATAGATGTTCTAAAGTTTTGGTCCTGCAAAATCAACTTATGTTCTTTTCTCTTTGTTCCATTTAAGACAATGCTTGCCTCATACTGTCAGGACTCAGTTCACAAAGGGCCATGTTCTCTCCCTCATATTTATCACAGATAACACAGAGGTGCCCTGTAGTGGAGGAGGTTGGAGAGCTAAGCAGCATTTTGTTGCTTCTGCAGATTTTGCAGCTCTGGTAATGCTCTGTTTTAGAATTAACCAGACTTTGCAAAGGACTGACAGATTTAATTTAACTTTCTAGAAAGTTAATGGGAATGGTTCAAGTGTGCTGGGCTCTCCCTTGAATTGGTTTACGGGATAGGCAACTCCAGAGGACAGCTCATCCGGTAAAACGATGATTGTGTAAGACAGGAAAAGCTCTCTCTTATTAGCCAGAATTAACAATTCTACTTTCTGTGTTCATATCACCATGGATCCATTTCCTGGTGGGGATGGGAAGCATGACAGCATTTGCTTCTGAGAAATCTGTATGTAAGATTTGTATAATTTATATGTAATTGTCGTTAGAGGGATGAAATAATTTCCCAGTAATGGCTGCCGGAAATTCCCTCGGTGTTATCATGCATGTTGTAGGACTACAATGCACATGTTTGATTACAAAGCATTTTAAGAAGCTTACCTTCTGAAAACTTTTCAAAATGGTTCCAAATAGATTCCCTGTCAGCCAAGCTGATGCACATTAAAATCAATTTTCATATATAGCCAGTAACCTCCTCTTCTTGCCAACGGACTTACTTGTTTTGTATTACTTAAAGTTGGAAAATAGGTAAATGTACTGGACGGTGTCCATAAAGAAATGACACATGTACTTCAAGCTCACAATAAGATGCTGTGATTTTTTCTTTTTTTTGCAGATATCCTGTTTTCCTCGGTTTACAAAGACAACTCAGTGTCGAGGGAACTCAAGACTGGGGTGTGCTGGGCTAACACAAATTTAGCTGAAGCCAAGAATGCCCTGGTTTGGCTCTGGAAAGAGTACTAAGCAGCCAAGGACATTTGGAAAGCCAAATCTAAACCAGTACGGTGAGTTTCCTATGTTGTACTGGATACAGCGATAATCATATATGAAAATTTTATCCTATCCTGTCTTCATATCTTGTTCTAACAGAGGATATTCTGCTTTCTGTGTGCCAGAGCAGCATGACAATAGCTTCATGAGTGACACAAACTATATGTTCTCCTTTTCTAGGAACAGCTTTAATTTCTTGTCACTAGTTCCCTGCCTTTTAGACAAAATTGACTGTATGGCTCTAGTTTGCCCTGGTCAGGATGTGGGGAAAGCTAAACCCAACATACAGACTGACCTAAAAAAGTTATATTGGCACTGAGAGAGATTCAGAAAGTGATTTATTTTGCAACGTAAGTAGAAACTAAGGTGGTGATTAAAAAATAAAATAAATTGCAACAATTGTTTGTCTGCTTGTGTAACAACTAAGAAGACCTGGATTTCTTCAGAGGATTCTTATTTAGTCCTGATACTGTGCTTCACTAGACCTTTCCTCTAAAGCTGCTTTCACAGAAAATGTCCAGCTACATATTTGTTAGAACAGCCTCTGACTTTTTGATGTTACATTCTGTAGACTCTCTAGCATTTTGAAAAGCCTTTAAATATCTAAAGCAGAATAAAATGCCTTAGTCTGAATGAAATATAAGATGCCCCAAGTGGTAGCTTTCTTTGATATAGTTCCTGTTCTGATGTTCCCATTTTTCAGGAATGCACAAGTATTCATGCGGAAACAAGTCTTTAGCTTCTTCACACATGTCCCTGGTTTATGTTTTCACCAAACTAATTATCCCATCTAATTTCAATTATTTTCAACTTGTTTTCTAGAAGATCCATTTGCTCTAACTAATTTAAAGCTTTCTGTTCTTCTTTCCCATTTTTCTCTTCTTGCTTGTTATGCCTGAATTAAAAACATCTGGATTAAAAATGCTGAGGTTTTGATAACAAGTTCTCTTATTCATTTTTTTTGTGAAATGCCACAGCATCCTTTCTATACTTAGCATCCAAGAACATTGAGATGTATTCAAAGTTTTCACAAGAAACCATTTTTTTAATAGAAAAGCACTGTTTTGATCAAGTTTGGGTTGTTTTTAATAAGAAATTTTTGCTTTATTTGGAGAGTTAGCTTTTCATTACACCTCAGGGAAAAAAAACGGTTTTTTTTTTTCTGAATTTCAACATCTGAGACAAAATGAAAAATTGCATGTGTTTTTAATCACTACAATTGGAATTATTATGCTGCTCTGCCTGCATGTATTTTGTCAGCAAATCCTGAAGGGCCAAATGTACACACATACACAAAAAATGGGTGAAACAAAAGGTCTGAAAAGAAGACCGAAAAAGCCTATCTACTGATTACATGCAGCAAAACACTATGCAGAAATTTTGCATGTTCCTACATACTAGGAAACAAATTCCATGCTACCAAAGGAAGGTTATGACAGAAGGACAATGAATACAGGTATAGCAGTCTGACCCAGGATCTTTTTTAAAAAATTTATTTCTTCCTAATCTGTCTCTGCTGGGACCTGCCCAGAAACAAGGACAAAGAGTGTAGACTAGGGAATGAGCTTATATCATTAGGTCCAGGGCTACCACTTAAAAATGGATTATGCAGATGAGTAACCTCAATTTCTTGACACAATTTGCAAGAGTGAGATCGGAAATTCAAGTCAAATGCTGTTCAAGCTGGAACAGTTGCTATTGCAAAAATAAAATGGTAAAACCAGGGATGAATGGAAGGCTTGGGGAGTTAGCAGTTTGTTTACTGGATATCAGGTGCTCAAATCTAAGGGAGGTTGTTTTTTAGAAGTTTTTTAATTACTGATTCAGTCCGAGCCACTGAAGCATAACACTTAGTGATTCTGAAAATCTGATTATCAACACAGGGTTCTGTGTCTTCACAAGTTTTCTCTGTTCTGCTCTTGGACTGGAATGTAACTGCAGAACTGAGTTTCCTGCACATTCCGGGACAGTTTAATTGCAGCCTGAATGTTGCAAGTCAGACGTGGTATGTAATTAGAGTTTAGAAGATAAAAAAAAAATTTCAGCTCTGATGTTGACTCATGAACATTAAAATAAATATTATATGACCAGGACTGGTATCCATTCATATCACATCAGGAGGAATATCCATTCATATCACATGCATTCCTTTTAGTCTGTACCAAACGCTTGCAGAACTGCAAGACCAAAAAATGTCTGTGGCTCTGCCAAGGAGTGACTGCCTGAATTTCCACTGGAAATTCCAGTAAGCATTAGCACTTAATTACCGTACTCTACCTTAAAGGCAGGAATTAAGTGAGGTGCAGCATAGCTATGGCCTTCTGCTTTCTGCATGTCTTAATGTGTCGCACTTGGTAGAGCTCCCTTGTTGATAATCTGTGCTTGGCAGGATCTGCAAGTACATCATAAATAACTGACTCCCAATTATGTAACATAAATTACTCCTGTTTTCCCAAGGGGATAATTGCATATTAATACCTGCTCATTAATGAGTATTGCTGGTACTGGAAAACAACCTAATTTCCTTTCCTTGTTTATAAAGCTAGACTTACCTATTTTTAGACATATTCTACATACACAGAAGCTTTATTCTGCCTTGACATAGTAATTCTTATAGACAAAAGACTTAAAAGTGTCTTGCTCAAAATTTCAGTCTAGTTATTGAGCTCTGACCTCATAGGAATACTGGGTCAACTTTCAGGGTTTTGGCACTCCACATGGTGCTGTGTAGTGAATGTTTAGGCCCTCAGAACAATCATGTCTGGAATCAGTTTTGCTCACATGAGACTCAGAGAGGCAAACAGCTTCTTGCCTTTGACTCCTCACAGGCAGTGTTGTACTGCTTTCAATTAGCACTCTCCCCTTGCCCGCCCACCCAAACCTCCTGGAGACCAGGAATGGGGTACTGAGGAACAGGAATTTTCATATAGAGCAGTATCAAATTCATTTCAGGCTTTGCAGCCATTTTTCAACCCAAGTTTGTAATGAAGTTTTATTTTAAATTACTTGGTATATTTATTTTCTGTTTCTTTGCTGCTACCACCTTTTAAAATGTATTGACTTGATCACATACAAAGGTGAGGAAATATTTTTAAGGGTGGAAGATTGCTTGCTTACATAGCATGTAATAGAAAGTAAGTTTAAGATGACAAATATTGTGGTGCCTCTTTCCAGAGCTCAAGCTCATGCAATTACTTTGAGCAGGAACTGTACAGATATTGTCTTTAATATGTCATGATGAGAAATTCAAGTTACATATTTTGCAGTTTGTGCCTCTGTGTGTGTGTGTATTCTATATCCATGTGAAGTCCTAGAGAACTGAAGTAATGGGTTCCCACTGTGAGATTTTATTCAACGTACACTTAACACATGCAAATGCTTTGTCTGGCAATCGTGCTAATCACCATGGAATAACATGCAATGAGTAGGAAACAATTTTGTGGTAACTGCAGCCCACAGTGGTTTGATGAAAAGTCCTAGTCAGAAATTGCTTTCACGTCAGAAAACTCTGTATCATCAGAAATTCCTTAAATGTCAGCAAGGGTGTAGTCCTTACAAAAATCCTTGAATACTCTAGGGTTATTTTTAATTGTCTTCCTTTGTGTCCTTTATTTTTTTTTTCATCAGGTATATGAGCAACCAAGTGTATAAATATTAGTGCTTGTGTACTAATAGGGAATATGTCTAAATCATTGGTTTATTTAAGCTTTTTTGTTTTCTTTTGAAAGTAATAAAGTTTTTGATAAAGAACTGGCATTTCAAGAATTGTGTCAAAGGGCTGTCTTGTACAGAACCTTATCAGCTCTTCCTATATAAGACAAGTACATACAGTCTTCTGTTTGGTATCTGGCATTTTTTAATTTCATAGAAGAGCTCCAGGGTACTGCGTGCTTATCTCTGAGAAAAAAACATACAAACAGAAAATAGAATGGGCCTGATTTCAAACATGTTTCCCAAACTGTGGCTAGAAAAGGCAAAAAGACCACCTTGTTTTTTTTGACTGAATGTAAAAAGAACTTCGAAAGTATGTCTTAGTCATCTCAAAATATTTACAGAGCACTCTTGCCTTTCAGGGATGTCCGTGCCCCACAGGGTAAGAGCAGGCTTTGAAGTGAGGGTCAGAGCTGGACAAGTCACCCTGCAGAGGCTGCAGAGCAGGGAATGGGCTGGATGTAAAATGGGTGGGCTCCTGTCTTCACAGCAGGACCAGCAGATGTTTCTATTCAGAGCTGACTTGGTACTTGATGTGGGAGGGGTAGAGCCTGGAGGGGAAAGGAAGGAAGGAAGAGCTTTCTCCTCGCTTTAGTTTTTCCATGTGGTTCTGCACTCAGGTGAAGTTGCCTGGTTCTGAATATCCAGCTATTTCAGTGGTCTATAGTCAAGGGCAAACTATCTGTAAATCCTAAGTCAAAAAGAATATAAACTTTATTTTATAATGCTTTCTTGTAATAAGGTAAAATTCAAGGTCAACCATCTTTTTCACTATGAGTTTGTCAAAATATTGGACTTCCTTTGTTACTATTTCTTCTAATGGGTCTAATGAAATATGAGGTTTTAAAGAGAGATGCTTTTGTGCTTTCTGGCTCCATTTGAATGACATACTGAAGAACAGTAACAATGTAAAAATTAAGTTCTATTTTAATGGTGTAAGTCAACATCTGTCATCAGAGGAACTTTTTTTTATTACAAAAGAATTAAAATTTTTCTTTCAGACATTAAGCAGATGACACATAGTACCTTCTTTTTCCTTACACTCTTATACCTTAATGTGTTTTGCTTTTCTTTGTGTTAACTGGAAATTAAAAGTTGGCACACCCTTATTTTGACTATGCCTTTACTGTAAATGTTAAGCACTTGAAGCAGTAGTCTCGTAAATAATGTTGTCTGCCAAGAAACTATCTTTGGTGGAGTTTTTTTGAACCCCTCCCCACCACTCTGAAGAACTCCTTAAACTTCTGATATCTGCTGGTGACAGCTGAAAAAAAGAATTTGCTGTTCTCATATTCTCACTGTTTAATTATTCTTAAACCTTTTACAGGTCTAATTTGACACACCTGAGCTAGGAGGCATAATTTTGGTTGTTTTAATGAGCTGTGAAGGAAGAAACTTGGCATTAGAGAATCATTGAGTGATTTTGTGTTGGAAGGGTCCTTAAAGTTTACCTGATTCCAACCTCCCCTGCCACAGGCAGGGTCACCTTCTATTAGAGCACGTTGCTGAAAGCCCCACCTAGCCTGAACTTGAAGAGTGCCAGGGATGGGATATCCACAGCTTCTGTAGGCAACCTGGTCCAGTGCCTCACCACACTCTGAGTAAAGAATTCCTTCTTAACATCTAATCCAGATCCCTTTTTTCATTTAAAACCATCCTCCTTTGTACTATTACTATTTTTTTTGTAAACTTTCAGTACTTTGTACTTTTAGTACTTGAGCCTTCTCTTCTCCAAGCTGAACAACCCCAGCTCTGTCAGCCTGCCAGTGTTATGCCCATACATATTTACATGTCTACGTGTATAAAATATATATTACATACACATTTCTATTACATGAGAATTCAGAGGTATTGTCTCTGTTAATTCAGAAGTAGCATCTATAACAGAGTTTTTGTTCCCGTGTGTATTAATGGTGCCTCAAAAATGGCATTCCACATACACAACTAAAATTAAAAATTGATTATTATGAGGGTGGTTATTTTCTGAAAATTCCTGCATCATGTTGGATGCAGTTGTGGTGAAGAGAGATCAGACTTCAGGCAGACATTCACAATTTTTGATAAGTGGCATTTATTGTCATGCTTAAGGAATCATGTATTTCCCAATGATATGTGTATTGTGTGTACTCAGGGAAAAAACCTTAAGTAGAGGAAAGCTGTAGCTGTCATGAAGTACAGAAGAGGTTCATGAACAATAAGATGGCTTCCAAAATAATCTGTAAATTTGATCCAGTTGCTACAAGATGATAAAAGCCCTAAGGCAAGGACCAAGTTTTAGGTTTTTATAACTCTTGTGCCAATCCAGCTTTATTCACTCAAACCCTTTATTTAACTACTATCTGCCTTGTCTGGAAAAAGGCATCAGGTTCAGTTTATTCTGTGGTAGCTCATCCATCATCAACAGAGATTTTGAAAGACAAGGGAAAAAAAGCCTCTCATTTGACTAGTATGTACCGATGCAAGGAAGAGGAGGAGGGAGTTTTGAACAATGTTCTCTTTCCACTAGCTAAATAAAAACACTGCTCCCTGTTATAAAAATTGTTGTGTTGCTGATGTTTTGGAAATTCATGCATTGCATAGTAACCAACAGAATCTACTATTTTCCATAATGTTTATTCTGTCCAAAACCTCAAATCTGCTCCTTGGGTGTGAACAATTACATGAATTTTTCTCTAAAGATGTTACGTGGCTTTGAATTTGCTAGGTTAGGGTCATTGTTCATGTGGAGCAATTGGTTTGTGAATGATGGACAATGGTGCGAGTGGCCAATGAAGCAATCTTTGTTGTAATCTCTTGTTGGTTATTAATCCTAAATCATCAAAGACAGAGAATGGATGGGCTGAGATCTAGAAAGTACAAACTTTTGCAAATATGGGCTGATTGGCAAAAACAGGACAAAGATATGGTTACCTAAACTATGCAAAATCTTATAATGGAAGATGACGTGTTTGCATGCCTGAGACTGACCTCTTTCAGCTGGTGCTTGTCTATTAGCTAAAATGTCAGATATCCATTCCAACGATAGCAAGGTCAGCATCCTCCTTCTGCCTTTCCCAAAATTGCCATGACTGATGTATATATTGCTCCAAAGTTTTAAGTCCTGTCTCATGACCGAATTGAATGATGAAGAATATTCTCAAAGATTAGATTAATATTTGGTCTGATTGTCTAACCTGTACTCACTTTAGTAGTCCCTCAGAGGGAATGGCTTCAGGAATGACTCAGATATGAAATGACTGTTCCAGTGTTGAACCTTGTTTCATCAAATGTAGTCTATAATGCAACCTATGGGAATTTAAAGCACTGAAGAAACCTGAATCTCCTTACGGTTTTGTAATGACATTATCTATTAGGGTAAAAAGAATTATTTAAATTTTACTAAATAATCCAGTTTTACAAACTGACTGCAAATCAGGGCATGGTACGAAGATAACTTGAGTCAGCAAACTAGAAAGAACTACTCTGTGCTGAGCTATTTTTCTTAACTAATTTAAAATTCAGAGAATTAAAACTAATTATGATATAGTTCAATACAAACATTTTGGGAAGTTGTGCCAAGTTCTGTAGGGCATCTGATTTTCTTCAGCTGGTCCTTATGTTGTTTATGCATGTTGATGTTTGATCAGCGAAACTACAGATAAATATGGCTAGGGATGCTGTTGGTTTGGATTTTGGTTTTTTTGGCTTTTTAAGGTTTTTAATTAATTACATTGCAGAGGAGGTGACTTGCTGCTTGCATGCTGGGAGAATGATGTGCTGTTTAGGGTCTGCCCCTTAAGGAAAATGTATGAGTTTAGGGTGAGAGTAAATAAGACAGAAATATATCAACACAGAGATAAGGAAAAGCAGATGTGGAGAAGAGCAGCGTTCAAGGTTGAATTTACAAGCTGTTCTTTGCTGGTATGCAGTCCAAGTGCCCTACTGGGTTGAGCAGCATGGGCAGAGTGCTTTGAGTTGCTCTGGGAGCACATGGAATAAATCCTGTCATTTCCTCATTTCCTTGTCACTGCTGACTGTGGGTCTCTGTGTGGGCAGAGGTTCGCTGGCATTGCAGGTATCTCCATAAACAGAGCACGACGGCTGCTTGCAGAGAAGCAGTCAGCCTGGGAACAATCTATTGATTCCTGTTGTTTCTCTGTAGCCTCCACCCCCTGTATGCTCTCTCAGTGCCTCCCAGCTTTGCATTGGCAGCGTATTTTGTGCACACTTTCCTGGTCTTTGGGATGGGCACCTTGAAAGAAAGCTTGAAAGATCAAGGTATCACCAATGATACCTTCATTGCTTTCCTTGTGTCCACTTGTTTTCCTCTCATCTTAACCTCGTTCTAAAGCTGGCCCGTTATCATGGCGTTTAGAAATTCAAATATCTTTATTCCTTCTCCTTGCATTCTCCTGCCTTAGAAATGGAGAAGGTCATAAAACAACCATTTCCTTTATAATCTTTCCTTCATTATCTTTGAATTCTTAATAGCATGCAGTAAAAAAAATCATGTTTGAAGGGCTTTGGGGGTTGTTCCTGTGAACAGAAAAAAAATATGAAGAAGAAAAGGGCACATTAAATGGATATTCCTGCCTGCCACCGAGTTTGAGCCCTTTTTGGACTTGTTCCAGTTCTTTATGTATACAGCATTCAAATTAGTATATTCAATATGCTTTTCCTTTTTTCATACGTGTGAATATTTTTTTGTTTTTTTGGTTATACCAGTGAACTTGAATTTGGGCATATGTAAATGTCATCTCATGTTCTTGCTGTATTATGTCAGCTGTGTTTATGATCGTTTTGGTAAATCCATGGTCTTTGACAAAAATTCTCAGCTTTGCCTTTTGAACATTTCCTACATTAAAGAAGGAGGCTGAGCTATGGAATACTATAGTGCATGTGGTAGCTTAACCACAGTCTAAACTTCTGTTTTGTTTTCCTTTGGAGATGCAAAACCTCCCCTCAGTGAATGGAGATTTCCACTCTAGCCTGTTTCTCTGCTTTTACAAGTGGTGCAGTGTGTTTTATTTTTGACTTAAGGGGCAGGAGGGCATGGGTTGAAAGATAAGAAAACTGTGCTGTAGTATGCTGGTTCCAAAAATGATAAAATGTGAAAAATAACAGACTTATTCCAGGGCCATGCAATCAAAATAGATTTTGCACTGGAGATATAAAAAGAGACTATGCAAAACATTCCTGAAATAATTTATGCTGAGTTCAAGTTTAAGCCAGAGATACAACAGTATATCATGTGTTCTTTTGGCATTCCGTCTTTAAATCAACAAAACTATCTCAACTTTTGCACTCCGGTCAGTGCAGCGATTCCCTTAATATTGTACAGTCAGAGCTGTGGGTCTCCCAGCCTTTCAAGTGGCCAGTTTTCAAAATCAAAAGGCTTTATTGTTTTTCAGTGTCATCTATCCAGTTTCTATGACAGTGATAGGCTGTGGTTTATTAGTATTCATGGCTGAGCTATCCACTTCTTTAGTTCTGTGTATTCATTCCTCTGTGTCCTGGGCTGTCTTGGTGCCATGCTCACAAAGAGAAGCATTCATGTCTCTCTGCTTGGCAATTCCTGCTTTTCTGGTTATGCCTAGTTATGCCAATCACCTGTGTAACCTACCTGTTGGTAACCCAGTGAGTTGGTAACGTTTGCCAGGCCTGGGCACGGGCAGAGTCCTGCTTGTGCAAGGAAACTCCACTCCTGCAATCCTCCTTTGGGGTCTAAAAAGTGTCACAGTGTGTGTGTGGCCAGGCTGTGCCAGCTGCACTTTGGGCTGGGCTCTGCCTGGCCCCTTCCACAGACACAGGGATAGCCAGAGAGTAAAGGCCTGGCAGAACATCCAAGATTTAACAGTTTTATTCTTAAGGCATTTATATTCTGTCCTCTTTATCATTTTCCTCGTTGCTTCCAGATATTATACCATCTTAATTCAAGGAGTTTCCAGTTTTTGTTTGCTTTTGGGTTTTTTTTAGCTAATTATTTGTTAGCTGAAGCTCTGCTTCACTTTATCAGGAAAATGCAGAAGAGAGGACAGTGACTGGAAGGGCCTTAAAGGTAAGTTAACTAACCTGAAGATGTACAAAGCCATCTGCCAAACACTTCAGAAGACAAATCTAAATTCCCAGAATAATAAAACTTGTGAATCTGTAAACTCAGTTAAATCTCTGAATAGCAGGGATTGCTTCAAATTATTTTGAAGTATATTCAGTTGGAAAAGAAATTGCTGTTTGAATTTGCAGTCTGGTGAAAAATCTGCTGAAACACTTGGAAGTTTTGTTGGTGTTCTCAGTTGGGGCTAGACATGGCTTCCAAATGCAAGCACTATTAGTGCAAAAAGCATTATAGTCAAGTGGAAATTACATTTATTACTCAAATTAATCTCTCTGTTCAGAGAGGCCAGGCCCTAAAAGTGTCCCAGAATTAAGACTTCACCAAAAAGTTATAAAAATTTCATGCAAATTTGTACACAGTTTGGAAAAATGCATGGGAAACACACAAAGCTATTGGGAAATTTTTTTCATTAATCATTTAATATGTGTAGCACTACACCAATCAAATTTAGAATAAGCCATCTCCACTCAGTGAAAAAATGCTCTTCATATCTCTATGTTCCTACATGTTTATAGCATTTTGAAACTGAGTTGATGTAGTGCTAAAGCAGGTGTCCCCTGGTACATGTGACAGAGCAGGATGTTTCACTGCCTTGTACTCAGCCTGTATTCCATCAAGGAATCTCCCAGTGATGCTCTAGTAATTATTTTTGGTTCTAAGTGCCTGCAGTGAAAGAACAGCTTTCATATTGAAGAAATTTCAGTTCTGTTATGTGCCAAGAGGGGCTCATGAGGTATATGAAGGGACAAAACTATGGGAGAACTTTTGACAGGCTTCCCCAGGAACAGGGCTGAAACATGGCATAGTCTCACCAGGCCCCAGATATGAGGAATCTTGAGTGACCCACATTACCAAGTTCCAGATTTTCTTCTTAATGCTTGCAGTAGAAAGCTTGGAGGGAACTGGTGTTGCATGCAGGGTGAAGGAGGGGCTGAAGGGCCAATAAGAGTTAAATTACTGCACAAAACCGATATATAATCTGCAAAGGTCAAAATCAACCCTTGAATTGTAGCCTAACGTGAAACTGCCTGGCACTTTTGAAAAACTCAGATTTGATCTCTTTAAAAGAAGTCATAACTAAAAATATGCTTGTGTTAAGACTGAGACGTGTTGGTGACATGAGAATGGGCAAATTGCAGTTACTGGGTTGAGTTCCTACTACGTTTATTTTTATTGAATGACATAGTTTAATTATGCTGCAGTAGGGGATAATTTAACTTGTCCAAAAAAGTCAACTTACTGCCAAGTTCACATATTTATAATACCCTAGGTTATATTGAATTAGAGCCATATTTTGAAAAGGAAAGAAAAAATTATATTTTGCACTGGAAGCATAAAATTTTCAGGGTAGCATGAGGGTAGCAAGAAGTGTAATTGGGTAACTTCAGTTAGAATTAATGAAGCAATTATACTTTTAATGGCTTATCAGCTACTTACTGATATTTAGATAGCTTTCTAAAAATTTAAATTTTTAGATTTCTTGTGTAGCATCCCTTTGAAAGTAACTTCAATATTCTCTATTTTATCATTTATATGTCACTTTAAAGGAACACTGCCTGCTTATATCCTTTGTTTTGATACCTTTACATTTATGCAGTCATTCTGTGTATGATTGTAGGAGGCTGGTCTATGCAAACAGGGGTGGAACAAGGTTTAATGAATAGCAGGAAGGTGTTTATTCTGCCTAGGGGGGGAAAAACCCAGCACATTTCAAGCACTTTGGTGTAATAATGTTATTAGGAAGGACTGAATTATTTTTTGTGTGTAATCAGAACTATGGAAAATATACAACATCCTGTTTGTATTATATGCTTCTCAGATGTTCCTCATTAGCAGAATCTTCCTTCCTATCCAAGCAGTTCTCAATCCAGCATTATTTATCTATTGTTATCCTACCCAAATTCATCACAATTTTCTTCTATCGCAATTTAAAGATATCAAGAACATATTTTAAAGAAAGCCATGCAGAACTTAAAGTTCATCCATGAGAAAACTTGTTGAAGTCATGGTTTTATTTTTTTGGAAGGGGAAAGGTTAGATATAATCTTTGGTAGGAGAAAAATAGCATTTGTTTCTCTTTGCCAAATCTCACAAAGCTTTCCCCATAACTGAATTGTCAGCTTTTGCATCAGTGGACAGGCAAATGAGGTGATGAGTTTTTCCAAGAAGACTTACCAGAAAATGCTTCAATATGTTATGCAGATATTGCAAAAAAAGAGGAATAAGATGATGATTTTAGATTTACAGCATTTTAAAAAAATATATATAACACATTATGAAATTGGTAAGATATTATTTACTCTAGCATCAGTATTTCTAGTTTCCTTATTTTTTTCCTCTCTAGAAGTTTTCTCAACTTGGTCATTCATCAGCAGTAAGCAAAACAGACTTGCACTATGTCAGGGCAAAAAACTGAGGCAACCTAGTTAAGATTAAGTAGATTTTGCTGAAGTTGAGAGACTTGAAATCCACAAAAAATGTTTCAGAGACTATTTGATTTGATTGTTAAGATAAAGGTATGACAGGTCTGATTTTAAATATGTATGAAAATATGCATATTTTCAGATCAGCCAACATCTCTTTAAAGTGTAACAGTGTAATGTCAGCTTACATTAACAGTTGTTATTTAGCAGAACTCCCAGGCCTTTTGTATTTTATGAGTAATGCACCTGGCAAGCTGAGACCTTCACCAATGGCTGATGCTCTTAGGCTCTGCCACAGTACAGTTACACAGCTAGGGACAGGGGAGGTGCTAATATTGGCTCTCCAAGACAAACTCCCAATTACTTTAAAAACATAGCCTCAGTCTCCTACTCTGTGTTTTTCAATGTTGTCTTTTCCCAAATTTTACTATAAATTGACTGATAGGATAATGTTCAGCATTGCTACTAAAAACTAGACAATGTGCATGGGTGTAATATATTGGAACATTTGCAGAATGTTACTTTTAAAATAATTTTTAATCCCTCATATTTGTTATGTAGTAATACCAAAAACCTCAAATCTCTAAATAGGCTCT
This sequence comes from Fringilla coelebs, assembly GCF_963513975.1. Taxonomy (NCBI): domain Eukaryota; kingdom Metazoa; phylum Chordata; class Aves; order Passeriformes; family Fringillidae; genus Fringilla; species Fringilla coelebs. Next base: position 90,098,932 of record NC_140030.1, on the reverse strand, counting down.
AAAAATGATTAAGGAACAAATATATTTGGCAGATTACCCATATTTCATCACTGCAGTGTATCATGCTGTGAGGTTAATATGGATGTGTAGCTTGGTAAATAGTAGGACACCTTGCATACATATATGTAATTTCAGCTAAATATATCTTTAAAGTGTTTTTAATGAAACATATTCCCCTATTGCTTAACCTAAACTAACATTTTTTTTCTTTTTTTTCCCTCTCCTTAAAAAGAGGCAGTAACTTTCATATCTTCTAGGCTGGTTAGTTTGTTAACTTATTAGTTTCTTCCCAATTAATTTTGTTAAAACCACTTCTATGCAAAGTGTATTATTTGGCTCAGGAGTTCAGTGCTAATTGTGCTTGAACAGTTTTCTCAGACCTGAAATTAGAGGTAAGATGAAGTTTGTGATGGAAAATTTAGAGGCAGCCTTGGCCTGTATGCTATGAGCTGATATTGCTGCAATGCATCAGCTTTTTTTTCTTCCAAACTGGCCAAATTTTGCTTTTACAGGGAAATATGATAATTAAGCTAGGCTGTGTGGTGAAAACAGAATTTTCTCTGTGTTCTTGAATGGTGAGAACAGAATTAGAGCCCATGTGCCCATCACAACAAGAGCTCTTTCTCATAAGTTCCTGGTGTTTGTGCGTGCTGTAATTCAGCTCAGTGGTGGTACTTGATGAGAGCAGAGGGATTTGGGGCTGTCTCTCCTGTGAGAAATACTGGAAGTGGAGGTTAGTGGTGTGTTGCAATCTGCATGATGATATGCTGGGGGAGGAGGGAGCCTTACCTATCTCATCTGCCTTGGGAATCTCCCCAAGGTAAACGGGAGGAGAACGGCATGTGTGAGGGAGGACAACCCCAGTGTGGCTGAGGAACAAAAACAGCCAATAAATTCACATCAAGCATGCCATCCAAGACACCAAAACACACTGAAATCTGTGGTCTGAGTGTACCACAGTGCATGTAAAAAAAAAGAAATCCCCCTTGAGTAAATGAGATTATCTGACTGAAATGCCGAGCAAAGGGTCAAACGGTTACAGAAAGATTAAGGGGGAGAGGAATTAATAATAAAAGTGATGCAATGGTGGGGAAAAAAGATCATAGAGAGAAATGTTTTCATGCAAGATTGTCAGAAAGGTTGCCCAGCATACATTATGAAATGCATCCTTTAGAATAATTTCCTTCTTCCTTCCTATCTCTTTTAATAGCTATCATTTGTAGCAGTTGTCACAAATTATATTTAACAAGATAAATGATAGTTTAATTAAAGTTTACTGAGGACATTTCAATGGAATTCAATTTGCCTTGGATTTAACAGGGAACATGTATTGAAGACTATTTTGCTAGTGGAAATTTGGGCTGAAAAAGTGACCATAACTTCATGAGAAATAAATCCATCTAATTTTTAGCTTATTTGATATAATAGGTCACCCAGTTACAACACAGTTGTTGATCTGAATTAATAGATTGAAGAATTCTTTTCTGTACTTGTTTTCCCCAGAAAAAAATAAAAGGAGTAGTTGTTTGGTCAGAGTAGAAATCACTGTGTGTGATCTACCTATTTGTATGCACAATGTGAAAGAAAAATTAATCAATAAATACCTGAAACTAGTAAGTAATAGACATCTTATTTGTTGAAAATTCATTAATTTTTGTGATTACTTCAGGAGGTAGACTCATTTTATTTTCTTCTATGGTCAGCACTTGTGAAGAAAATTTGTGTTTTCCTAGGATTTTTGTGCTTCTTTCTTTTGAAAATATTACCTTTAAAAATGCTGGCAGTTTGAATTGATTTGTACTATATTGTATCAGTGAGAAGTCTGGAATGTTCTTGAATACTTCCAGTGAATCAGGGACTTGCTGTTTAGTTTGGATCTGTTCTTTGGAGGTACCGGATCAACCCATCTCCAACATGTGGCTGATGCACATCCTTGTATGCTCTATTCACTCAGGATAAATGATACTATATCCAATATGCAATACCAAACAAGGCAAGATGCTTTAGAACCCCATGAAATTAGGGTTTACGACATGAGGTTTTATCCCACAGTATTTGGATTGCTGATACAGTGGGGCAAAATAACTGGGGAAACACTGAGTAGTTGCTTTAATGTATTTGGAGCATGAGAACGTGGATGATTAAAACAATTAGGCATGCTTCTCACAGAACTTAATGAGATTGATCAATCCTGTTACAGACTTAGCTCATATTATATTACAGACAGAGCTGCTAACATTCCCAAAGGATCTTATATAAGAGAGACCACTGAAAAGATCCCAAGAGTTACCAGATGATAGAAGCATCATATTTGGATAGAGTTTTGGAGGAAACACCATGTTAATTTTGATTGTCAAGTCTTATTTATTCATTATTAAACCAACATTTGGTTGTGTAGTTCCACACAGTAAACCAGAACAAGGAAGAGATGGCTTAAAAATTACCTGAAAAAGCACAAAAAAGATATCTTCTGGAACTGCAGCCAGAGTAAAAATAGATACCTACATTCAAAGAACACTGAGGAGCTTTTTCTGAAATCTTGCTTGCCTCTAAAATGATGATATATATGTTTACTGAGAAAAAATTAGCACAGATTTTAAAAACTATTTAACTTAAAATATTTGAAGTTTTGAATTCCCAGTATTACACAGGGATTCAGTTTTGCTGAATAGATGCTCAGCACCTCGTAAAAATCAAGGATTTTTTCCTGAGGTGTCTCAGACGAGGCAAATAAAAACTAATGCACTTGAAATTACTGATTGCCTTCTAAAAACTTACACATTTAGATGTGGGTGTAATTTGTTGGCCAGGGATGGAGAAGTAATGTGTCTGAACTGAAACTGGTTGATGCTACAGGAGACATTTTAGATGCTGGCTGAATTTTCTGGAGTTTTATGACTGGAATAATTCAGGTGTTGAATTAATGATCTTGCTCTTATTCCTAGATGTTGATAATTTTTCACATGTATTGCTCATACTCTCCTATGCATAAAAGCACAATAGGACAAAAATTCATCTACCTTTTAAAAATTATTTTAAAGGAACCAAAGCGATTTAGGTAATGACTTCAATTGAATGTCTTTAGAGGTATGTATCATAATCATGTGATTATGAATTTAATAGCTCTTTAAATTGTGAAGAATGCTACTGTCACTTCAGGTCTGTACTGATCAATATAGAAATCTGACACTGTTGCCTTTCCGAAAATAGAGAGCTCTGTAGCTGATTGTATTTAAGCAGGAATCAAACAGATTTAAACAGTCCTAAAAAAAAGTATAATAAAATTATACTGATATATTTTGAGTCAGCTAATAAATATACAGAGTAAAGAAAACAAAACAAATTATGCCTCATATTTTTTTCTTTTATCTTCATACTTTCTTATTTTGAGTTAAGCATGCTTGAATGATGTATTATTCAAGAATACTTTCATTCTAAATTACCCTGACTGTACTTTGTGGCTCATGTAATTAAAATAGTTGTTCAGAGAATGCAAATGACTTGCAGTTTATGTGAGATCATGTCTTTAGGAGATAATCATAAAATGGGTTACTAACTGCCTTTGAAGCATTTCAAATTTATTTAATTGCAATAGAAACAACCCCATTCTCTTGACAAAATTCCCTTCCACTGATATTCCTATTTGCCCTCAGCACTGCCCATAGCTACCTTGCAGTGTTCTAATCAGGATCAAATCACACAGTTTTGTTTTGTAGTTTCACCATTGTGTACTGTGTTTTCTTCTCTTATCAAACATGGGCAGAGTTCTCAAATTAAAAAAAAAAAAAAGGAAAACTAACAAAACCACAACCAAAATCTGACTTAAAAGTTTGGAGAGGGGATTTGCAAGATAACTGTGAAAAATCAAGACGTTTAAATCCTGTTAGTTAGTCTAAACAGAAATGACATTTGAAAGAAGACATGCTGATTCTCAGTCAAGTATCTACTTGAAAACTTATGAACAGTGGTATGTGCTGGTGCTGAGGAACTCAGATTTGGAATTCAACATATTTTTATAGAGTTTTAGCTGCAGCCAATCTTTATAAATACTGAATGTACATTGCAGCTTGGAATGATCAGTTATTGGCCTAGGCTGAATGGTACATTATTTAAATTATTTTATGTAGTTTATGCTATGTGCAGCTTCAAAAGTTTTCCGTTTGCTAGTTGGATGTTGCTGTATTTGGCCCTTTGTAGTATAAATGCAAAGCCCTGCTTCTGATTTTTATAAGATTCATAACTTAGCAGTACAGAAACAAGAACATTCGGAAGGCACAAACCAAACAAAAAAGGCAACTGAAACATTTCAGGTAGCTGTAAATGCTTCCATTTTACATAAGAGAGCATTGCAGAAATTCAAGTTATTTTCCCAGGGTTTTATTTAGGTGCATATTTTTATCCCATTTTTACTAAGATATATTCTTTAAGCCAAAAAGAATATATCCATTAAACCAAAAACCTTTCTTTAGTAGTTACACAAAATCACTGTGTTGTTTTTTTTTGTTTTGTTTTGGTTTTTTTGTTTTTGTTTTTTTTTTGTTTTGTTTTGTGCTTCTTGTATATATTTTTAGAAAAAGTTCTAAACTTAACCATAATCTTATTCACTTTTCAAGTGTTCATGCATTTCAGAGTTTGGACAAAAAAAGAAAATTCAGAATATTAACTAATAATATATATATCTTATGGCTTTAACCTGAAGGAACTGAGCACCCTAAGTAGTGTTCATTGCATTTTAGAGATGGCATTTGGAAACTGGCAAAATAAGTCAAAATATTGAAAATGCTGATTTCAACTCTGGCACTAACTTGGAATTTTGTGGTTTTTATATAAACATTTAAATATCCTTTAATTTTGGATCTGTCAGCTTGGGGAGGTTCCAGAGGCTGTCATTTAGGTCATAAATATGGTATAAGTCACAGGTCAGGTTACCAGATCAGAAGTGTGGGTATATATCATTATATATCAAAGTAACATTTGCCTCTCTAGTCAATATTGCCTCTGAGTTAGAAATTAAAGTTCTTGTTGATGAGCACCTTGAACTAGGCTGCCTTTGGACAGACTGGCTTGTTCCAGGCTTCTCCTCTGGAGGATGAGGATCCAAACCATGCTGCCCACAGGAGCTTCAATGCATCTGGTCCAGCATGCTCTGACCAAACACGTAACAGTGCTGCTGTACTCTGATGGCTCTTTGTTTCTGCCATGGTGGTGGTTAGTCTGGTGATCCTGGTGCGTGCCTTTGGTTAAGGATGGCCTTCCTTCATGGAAATAGCTTTATGATCCCTGTTGTGCAACGATCTATGAAACTGCAAACACCTGGAAAGATTTTGCCATGGTGCAAGCATTTGTGCATCCGTGGCCAAACATCTGGAACTCATTGCAAGATTCTCAGTGGTCCCTTCAAGTGCTGATTGAGATTTCTTTCTTTTCTAAGATGTGCATCTCTCTTGACGTTGATTCTGAAAACTGAGGGAACGCGGGGGAATGGAAAGTTTCAGATTGGCAAATATTATCTACTGCCTAAAACATGTTCTATTAAAAATGAAAATTGTCAGCATGCATGTATATAAATGTTTTGAAATAAAATGCTCCCTTAAAATAATATTGCATTTGTTGTAGTTACCAAGTAACAAACCTTTGGGTATCAGGGTGACTGTAAATACTTTGGTGTGGAAATATGAGGTTTGATTTAAAATTTTAAAGTGGTAAAACTGACCCAGGCCTCAACACAGTAACTGAAATTTCCCAATTTAGGCTGGTTCTCATAATGTACATTCTTGTCCTACTTTGTGGCTTTCCTTTTTCTTCTTTTTCTGTGTAATGATTTAGAGATGAACAGTGAAGGGAGATGAAGCAGTTCCAGTTCTGTTGTTTCCAGCTTGTCAGGTTTCCTCCTTTCTGGCCTTTCAAACTTAAGTCTTTATTGTGACTTGTTGCTGATACCTGCTGATATTGGTGCTTGATACAGCACCCTTTTGAGGATATCTGGCACATTGTGGCTTCACCACATCTGGAAAATGATACAAATTAATCTGTGCTTAAAGTCAGTCATTTTTGAATGACAACAATGGTGGAATTTTCAACTCTGTATGATCACATATGTGGAAACTTCTTGCATTTTTATCTTTCTAATCTATCTTCCTTTTATTTTGACTTTTCCTGTAAGAAAATAGGGCTTCTTCCTGAAATATTCTGATGCTTCTCAATGTAGGACATTTAGTGAATTCTTTCTTGTCAGGCTGATCCCTTAGCGAGCGTTTGAGGAAGAAAACTAAAAGGCTTCTTATCACATGTCTTTTTTCCCCAGAAGCATGAGCTGTATAAAGAAACTGGGAGGCAGATATTTTGATGACTTTATGCTGCTCAAAGATACTCATAGGTCTAGTAGCTGCCTCCATGTTCTGCTGGTGTGTCAGCAACCAGGTGGAACCAGTCACAGGCTTTAGCTTTCATTGTAAAACTCATGTTTAAAGGCTTCCATATGCATATTTTGGTTGCTTCTAATATTACTTTTTAAGAAGCAGGATGATACTGACTGCTGGGATTTGGTTTGTGTGAGTTTTTATGTTTGTTTGGTTTGGGTTTTGCTTCTTTGTCATTTTTTAATTGAAAAAGAATACAGGTTTTTGAACTGATGAAGTTGAGTATCTGCAGAGGTTTAAGCTCCTCTAATCTAATGCATTTGGGCTGAGTTGTCATGCATGATTGAAAAAAATGAAAGCTGAATCATCATTTGCATAACACATATCTGTTCCACAGCTTTTTGGATTTTCTTTGAACATATAGAAAGTATTGCTATGTTAACCCAGACTTGTATTAAAAAAAGAAATACATCTGCCTTGTCTTCTAACTTTTAAAAAAATATTAGCCTGGATGCATTGTTAGTGGTGGTTCTTTAGGAGGATGAAAGTAAAAGTTTTGAAGGGTTGTGAATTGAAAAAATCAGTTTGTTGAAAAGGTAAAGGAATAGCTGGAAAATGTTTCCTCTCTTCACAGTTATTGTTCTGATTTAATTGTATACGTAACTGTTCCAAACAGAGGGAAAAATAACCAGGTCATAAAGTGAGCTCTGTATTCATTTTCTTTGGAGCAAAGCCTCCAAGTCTCATTGAGAAATATTGAGGGCTGGTGGAGATTGAACTGCAGAACAAAACAGAGGATAGTGTGAGCATTTTGAGATTGACTTGAGCCAACTCTCATGTGGCTCCATGGGCTGCGTACACCTGTGGCTGGAGCTCATATTCACTTTAACTTCAGCTGAAAGAGATCCAGTTCTCATGGTCCAAATCAATAGTCATGATGCAGGGACAATTGGGAGACATAATCTAAACCAGTAATGAAACTCATCCATTGCTGGCTGAGAACTTGCCTAGATCACTGATTACTGGTTCTGACAATTTTTACTGGAAGTAAATGTATGTGATCTAAAAATGAGTATTTTGGAAAAGATTGAGCTGTATATACATACCCATTTCACTTTTCCTGTGGAATTTGAGATTCCTTTTTCAAAAGCATAAACAGCATTTATAGCCTATCCTCATTTTCATGTGTCTGTTTTCAATGCAAAAGTTTCATAGGGGTCTTAATTTTAAATGAATTTTCTAGAATCTTATGATCTACAATTAGCTTCTTGGACGGCAGAATGTTCTAAACTGCTGACTTCCAGAAGTTTGACGTATACAAAAATGTAGCTAGAAGGTGTTTGACAAAAAGGTTACATATGGATGCAGCAATGACTTCAGTGAATTTGTATTGAATTGATAATTTTATTTTGGACAGCTACTGATTTACAATGAAGAAAAGGTCCAATATAATTCTGGGTGGTAAACCTAATTCTTTTTAAGAATACACATATATGTGCACATGGTGTGTGTGTGTGTAAATATATATATATATATGTAAAAGTGAGAACACTATTGTTTTTTCCTGAGGTAAAGGAAAGCTTCATTCAGTGCCTAGAGTAACAGGAAAAATTTCACTAGATTTAGACTGTCACATATGATTCAGGTCTTGCCAGAGACTGAAGTCACTGGGATGTGCTAAGTATGTTACTGGCCCAGGATCTAAGACTTTTTCAGACTCACATAAGACTTGTGTGGCAACTGTGGAAGCTTAGTTCAGATCTTCTGATGCCTGGTCTGGCCTTCAGATTGCAGGAACATTCACCTTTCCTCTATTCCTCAGCTTCCTGTACGAAGTTTTCTTGTGTGTTAAGCAGTTATAACAGGTTTGTAGGTCAAGCAGATGAGCCACTGGTAGATTTAAATGTTTCATCACATATTCCATAAACTCTGCTTTTGTTATCAGTGAAAGTAGTTTGTAGAGAGAGCCCTTAAACATAAAATGATAAAAATATGATAAAAACGTGTCCTTCATCTCTAATGCTCACTCTTCCTGTCACCTCCCAGCTTTGCTAATACTGTCAATACATATCTCATGTGAGGCCTTGTGGAGAAAAGTAAACTTTTAGTGCACTGAGGCACACCAACTGTGAGCAACTTGATGATAAAGGAGCCATTGAAATATATCGCTGGAAAGCCAGGCTACATTTTTCAAGCATGTGTTTATAAACTCTCGTTCTAAGCACAATGGCTGCATTATAAACCAGAGCTGGGGAATAGGCACAGCTCCAAGCAGTCAGGAGTGCAGAAGGAATAACAGCTGACTTTTGTTTATCAGAGCAGCTTGAGCAGGATGTGCTTTCACATATCTAAATATTTATGTAAACAGATGCACATTAAACCACTTAGAAATAAATAAAGTTTTCTGAAAATAGAACTCCACAATGATGTCAGGGGCTGTTTATCTTCAAGAACTGTGGGAATGAGCTTGAATATGCAAATATTTCATTGAAAAAAGGCAGTGAAACTAGATTCAGATGTAATTTCTTCAGATGATATGACACAGGCCATTTTTCTCTGCTGAGTGTATAGATGTACTAGCTGTTTTTTTCTAAAACCAGCCAACTTTACTTTCCTTCCTTCTCATAATGGTAGGTGGCATTTACTTGTTGGCAGTATAGACTTTGGGAGAGTGCTCCTGACTGTTTTCTGCATGCTGAGGCAGAGCTGGAGTTGTGTCTGCTCTGCTAGGCAAGGGCAGAGCTTCAGTATTGGCTGTGTCTTGCCTGTACAGTGCAAACACTCCAGGGTAGCACAGGTTTTCTCCACTTACATTACATGCCTGTAGGGAATTGTGCCTCTGCAGGAAGTCCCACAGAGTTTCTGAAAGATGCTATAGCAGGGCTATGATTTAAGTTTGCTCTCTCTATGCTTTTGTACAGTTTTTGGTTCGGTTGCTCAGATCAGCTTGGTGGTGGTGATTTTTTTTTAAAGTCATTCTGCTTTTGGCAGCTTCGTGAAATTTTTCTTTTATAACTTAAAACACGTGCTAAATGTTCTTTCCCCATCCCCCCTTTTTGTGGTTTTTTTTTTTTTTTTTGGTGCACCAACGCAGGTTGTTACTTTATGTAATGAACTTTTCCAAACTCTTAAATTTGAAACACTACTGTGGACTACTCTGTGATCTTGTCTCCCCATGTCCTCTGAAAATGCAGCTGTCGTTAGATTTCCTTAGAGCGTTTATAAAGGTTTTCAGATAGATGGTTAAGATGTTTTAGAAGTACATTGCCTTAGGAAATATAAGAAGACCTATTTCTGTCAAAATTTATACAGGAGGAGGAAGAACTGACCAGCACATGATCAGCCCGTGACTGGAATATGCCTGGCGCCCGTGTGGCCACAGACACTGAGCTCTGCCTGGCTCAGTCACCTGCCCTGCTTCATGTTCCCACCTGCTCTCCCTGAGCCTTGAGGCAGTGATCCCTTCTCCTTGGGCCACTCCAGCCCCCCTGCAGCTGCAGGGTCTGGAAGCTGGTCTGCATCCCTACCCTATGCCAGCCCATGGCATGGCTGCCAGAGGGATGCTGATGGCAGCAGGCAGCAAATCTTGACATGAAATGGCAATTTATGAAAAAAATCACTCCTGGATGTGAATTTTACATTTTCTGTATTTGATGTCTTCTACTTGACAAAATTAGTTCAGATTTTTGATAGGTTTCTGTTCTATAACCTTGATTGCACTGTTAGCCCTTTATGGCTTCTGGACAAGCTTCATGTGAAAGGAGCTTGTAAAAAGAACTTTGAAACAAACTTAATGTTGTAAATTTGGGACAAATTAACTTTAGAGGATATAATAGCCATCAAGATATATTAACAGATTTTCATGATCATTTTACATCAATAAATGCTAGTACTTATTCCATGTGTTCTTTCTGTGAGAAGAGTGCAGCTGGTCAAATGATTAGAGAGTTTGTGGTTGGAAAAGGAAATTAGTTCTGCTCAGTCTTAAATTGAGGCAGACAAAAGCTTTTTTTTTTTTTTCTGGTTCTGCATGAAGCACCATGTTTTTGAAACTTAGTGTTTTGATATCTTAGGTTTGCCCTTGCTTCCAGTAAATGTGGAGGTTCTGGTGCTGCAACCAAGTCAAAAAATTTGTATTCCGAGATTACTATATTCTTGTAGTTCTTTGTTCCCAAAGAGCTTCATTTCATGAATGGGACAAACCAGACCATAGCTCTTTTGGCCAGAACATTCATGGTCATAATGATAGACTATCCCTCTCCCCACTCCCTATCCCAATTTACATTTGCTGAATTTGTCTACAGTTAAAATATATCTGGTTTGGCACCCTGCTATGTAGGATTGAAGTCAACAGTCTAAATTTGACCAGTTGGGCCTGATAAATCCAAGAAGTCAAAACTGCCATTACTTCAGATGCCAACCAAAAGTGTTGTTCACCTTTTCTACCTGAAATATCACCCTAAACTGGGGACAGAATTTTTTTCCTAGACTCTTCCTATTTCTTTGAAACCTTTTTTATGTTTCTTCTAGTTCCTTACCTCTATTGAAGAATGTTAAAAAGAGGAAAAAAAATCCAATTAATAAACATGAGGTACTTGTTCTGCCAATTTTGGTTTAGCCAAGCTTCATGATAGATAACTTGTAGAATAAAGCAATGCCTTAGCAGTCTTAGAATGCTATGGGATTGCAACATTATCATCATCCTATGCTGCACAGGATTTATCCTAGAACTTACTTAAATTAGACTAAATAAATTTTGTTCAACAGTAATTCCAAATACATGGTGACTATGTTGATTCAAGTGTTATTGTATTGTTGTACTAGATTTCTCCTGGGGTTAGTAAATAGTAATGTAATTTTAGGTAAATTCTGAAGTTACATCTTCTACTAAAGTCAGGAAGTTTTAGTTAAAAATAAAATGTCTTGAAATACAGACAAGTTAAAGAAAAAAAGAAAATTTCTTCTATGAGAAAAAGCCTGATAGTCAAATCTTGTTTGTTCACATTATCCTCCTTGCTACTTAAATTTTTAAAATTTGGTTAACGTAAAAACAATATTTATACTCTCATGTAACAGTGGGTAAAAAAAGATTTGTAAGTTACGTATTTTTTTACAAGTGATCCTGATTTTTTTAATTAAAATATTGATTCAGACTTTCCCTTAGGTACCTTAGGTATATGTGAGCGGAAAAGGAATTTCTCATTCTTTTCCCCCTGTCTTCTGAATACCAGTCCAAAAAAGTTTCTTCATTTGGTTTTCTTTGTTGCACTTCCAAGAGCTACAAGTTTTTAAGGAATATATATCTTCTGTTCTGTTCAAATTTGAAAAGGAGGAAAAGTGAAAACTCTTTCATGGATGCTTTGGTGAGAACATGTTGAAGATGAGTGTATGAAAGAAAGAGGAATGAGAGAAAACCAGAGACTTTCCCAAAGTTGTCTTGGGAAGCACAGTTTCTGTCTTGTCATAATAGTTTCCACTATTATGAATGCCCATGCAAGTGCACATAAACAATCAGAAGAGTTAAATTCATTTCATATGTTTTTGTTACTTTTTAAAACATTTTTGAAGTTCACTATCTTACATGAGTGATACAATATCAATTATCCAGAAAACTAATCTTTTCTTCATACTCAATTTCCTACTAGCTTTAAGTCTCTTATTAACATATTCTACAGTGTGTGCTCTGCAGTGTGTACTCACACACCCTATTAAAGTATGTGCAGCTACTTCATGTTTCATTGGAGATTTTTTTTTTGATTAATTAGTAATTCATTATGGATGGTGTCTTCACAGATGATGTGTTCCTTGACTTTGTGTTCGTTATTGGTCATGCTGGGCCTTAGAGACACACACATGCTTTGTAGCAAGGAGTTTTTCTTGAGCATACAAATCTCCAATGATAACAACTCCCTGTTGTTATGAGCTGATTTGCTTTATAAAGCTATATTTCAGTTTTTCCAAAATGCCCAGTAGTCAGTAGTATAGCATGCTTGGCTTTGTTGCTGCTGTTCTTGGCTTGGCTATGACTATCCTGCAACTCCTCACATATTGAGAGAAGAACCAATTGGCATCCTCATGGAAGTGTTGGTTGACTGAGACCTTCCAAGGTCATCCAGTCCAACTTACTTCTCAAAGCATGAACATCAAACAGTCATGGCTTTAGTTAGCTTTGGACTTAAGACCTGAAGGCCACACGCTGCAGCCTCCAGGCCATGTTAGAAGCCTGTTACTGGACCCTCTCCAAACCCCTCTGTTCTTCTTGGAGCAGGGGTTGAAGATGGGTGAGGCTCTCTGGCTGCAGCCTTACCAGTGCTGCACAGAACAGAAAGTGTCTTCCCTTACCCTCCTGCCTGTGCTCCTCCTGCTGTAGCCCAGCTCTGCAGTTTCCCTCATTGTCATGGAAGTGCACTGTTGCCTTGCTTGTCGTTGGCATCTGCTGGAACTGCCAAGCTTCTTTTCAGCAGGTGCCAGTTCGGCCTGTGCTTCTGCCCTAGGAGCAGAGCTTTTCACCTCTTGCTGAACTCTCTAAGTTTTCTGCTGGGCCAGGCTGCAATTTTCACCACCTCCCTCTTATTTGAAGCTCCACCCTCTAATTTCTGTTAGTGTTTGAATTCCTGACAAAACGTCTGGGTTTCCCATACACTGAATATTTGTGGCTTGTGAGAGTAGAACAGTCACTACCTCATGTGGTGTTTCTGCTCTGGGCAGAAAGTAACAGAGGTAGTATTTCAAGTTATAATCCAAATGACATTTTTTCATTCATTAAACTCTCTTTAATGACATTTTGCTTGATACCAAAAGCATTTTGAAGACAGATTTCCACATGGATGTGGTAATTGGAGATAATGCAGATAGTGATTAAGCTTACTGCATGCAGTAGTGGAGGCCTTGAGAAAGAAGTTTAGCAATGGACTTTGTGTCTGTTGCAAGCAGATTTATAGGTATTTTGTAAAGCTATGATCCTCGTTTGTGTTCATTAGCATTCATGGTCATGTCATACTACTTTACAATGAGATTAAAATCCTCAGCTATTACCTGCTTGTTTTGAAAGTTTCCTATTATGATGGCCAGATCATTCTGACACCATTCATGGTAGTCTTAAAAAGATGACAAGGGTTTGAACCACCAAACCTTAAAAAATATACTTGCAGTGTGAATAGCACATATGAAAACACCACACAGAATTTCTTAATGCTCCGTTTTGCATTTTTAAGAGTGCTGGTGTGACAATGTGCACAACGAACAATGCTCTGGGTGTTGGGCTTGTTTGTTGTTGTGGAAGAGTCAGTAGTCAATGTTCACTGCAAAGTATAAGAGATGTAAAAGTCAAGCTGGCCATTAAGCTTTTAATGGTAATTCAGGAAACCAAAGCCTAAAATTTGTTCTGTAGTTGCATTGCCTTCCTCTGATCCTCCTTTCCCGCTGTGTTGGCATCTTTGCTTGTCTTCTGCTCAGTGTCATTCAGACCTGTCTGAGTCTGCCAATCAACCTGGCAGATACATGGCTTTATCATGTGGGATTACCTGCCAAAAGGCATACAAACATGGTGGGGGAGTAAAATTTGTGAGTTCTGCTGGAGTCTCTGATTGTAGATAAAAGAACATCTGAGGAAGAGTTGTAAACATTTTTGAGAGATATTGCTTTTGCTGATTTTGTGTACTATTTTAAGAGTGACCTTGGTGTGCCTGTCAGTGATTTAATTCTATGTCCATAACAACAAGACTGTTTATCTGTTGTTTTAATTTCTTCATAGAAATTTTGGCACACAGCTGATCTTGAGATGGTGCTACAAGAAAAGATCTAAAGGTCTTAAGTAATATCTTAATGCTATCTTCTTCTGTTTCATTTCTTTAGGGAAAATTGTGGAGTGATAAGTTTCCATGAAATGTATTCTTTCTGTGCTGTCCTTGATGAAGTTAATTTTGATGCTGGAAAGAGGGGACATGGTTGTCTTCTGCTTTCTTGATGCTGCTCCCCTTTTTCATGGAAGGATCTGTGATGTCTTCAGGGACCACTCAGGAGCCCAGAACAACATGTGGGCAATGTAGAGATTGGGTCCTATCTAGTGGCAAGGTGTCCTGGCTCTGGCCAGGACAGGGTTAATTTTATCAGTAGCCAGGACAGGGGATGGCTGGGACATGGAGATTATTCTATAGTGCCTTACCTGATTGCCAGGCACAAGGGCAAGGGACTCTCTTCCTGGGAAAAGGGGCTCCTTTCAGCTAAGGTGGCACAGGGAGCAGTCAGGTAAGGCTGGCTCGGAGTGTTTTGCATGTGAATTACTTGTTTCTGTCTTGTTCACTTTTGTTATTGATATTGTTCCTGTTCATTTTCTTACCTCATTGCTGTTTCCAGTAAATTGTTCTTATCTCAGCACGTGATCTTTACCTTTTGTGCCTCCAAATCTCTGCTTCAATCGCCTTGGGGGATGGGAGTCGGAAAAGGAGGGAGTGAGCAAGTGACACATGGTTTCAAGGCTCTCAGTGAGAGCAATAAATTGGGGAGTACCATTCCTAAAGCACAACACAAAAGAAAGCAATCTTCATGTAGATTAATAGGGTACATGATATGTGATAAATACAGCTATTTTCAGCTATCATATGCTTTTGGAAGCAAGGAAGAAAAAAAAAAAAGGCAGCTGATATTCTGTTGGACTGTAGTACTTATGGAAATACCTGATGATGCTCCAAGGCTGCTGACAGGGGACTTGGACCATCATCCATAATTTCAGCCATATCATTTAAGTAGTCCATACTCAGATCTTGGAATGCTTAAGATAGGAAGCAACAATACCTGAATGAATTTTCGCATTCTGGGGATTTTGATGTT
The DNA here is from genome assembly GCF_963513975.1 of Fringilla coelebs. NCBI lineage: Eukaryota > Metazoa > Chordata > Aves > Passeriformes > Fringillidae > Fringilla > Fringilla coelebs. The sequence goes on along the minus strand of NC_140030.1, from coordinate 90,083,744 downwards.
AAGTGGATTTAGAAAGCCCTCTAATAATTTCTGTTCAAAGTCTTAGCTTGTGTACCCTAAATGACCTCCAGGACATGGCACTGCTGACTTCAGAGATGTATGTCTTTGTGAAAACTTTTGTGTTTGAAATTAATGAATTACAAAATAAAAAATGAAAGCCATGTCAAAATTCTGAATTGGTTTCTAAGAAACAGTTTGGGAAAAAAAATTATCAGTTTTTCACTGCTTTCATTCACACTGCCAGATGCTTCTTCTATGTGTTGGTCAAGTTTGCTTGTGGGTACTTTTTTCCCCCTTCACTTTCTGCCCTAATTTCTTATATAACCGTGGGCTGTGGAACTTTAGCCTGTTCATGTAAACCTGAAGGTGTCAGTATCACTTTTGGATACCAAAGTGTTTCATCACAAGAGAAATTGATGGTAAATATTTTTTTTTTTTTTAGATGGGTGGAGATTTACTGCTCTATTCATTTTTATAGTTTCTTGAATCTGGCTTGAGTCACTGGGAACCAAGCCATGGATTCTTTGGTGTAGAGCCTTTGAGCAGCCTGTGTGTTACTGTGCTGAATCACAGCACCTGCACAAGCCCAAACAAACCGTTTTTCTCAAGCCCCTGGAGATCCTAGACTTATGAATTGCAATTTTCTAGTCCAACCAACATAATTGTAATAAAAGCACAAAATGTTTTGAAACAGATAAATATTAATCTACTTGCTCTTGGTCTTAGCATAATGAAATTACACCTGAGTTTTGTGATTGTTTCTCTGAAGATTTACAAAATACATTCTTGTGGTATGTGGCATATTTTGTCTGTTGAATTGCTTTGTGTGATACACTTTTATTATTATTTCCATATGCACAAACCCTGGGAGTTTTGTTATCCATTGAACTTCCATAAATCATTATGAATTACCAAAAAATTGTTGTATAGGTCAGATTACATTTTTCCATAATTTTATTAAAATATATTTTGTGGTGATATTTTTTCTTATTTTCCATTCTTGCTTCCCTGTGATGTTTTTTGTATAACTTTCATCACTATTACTTGACAGTTAACTAAAGTGTAGAAAGAAGGAGGCGACACAAGTTCTTTCTTTCAAACTGACTCATATTTCCTATGTGAGTTTGGACAAATCACTTAACTGCTCCATGTCTGTTTCCACATCTGTACAGCAGGAGTAAATTTCCCATGGGCTTTATAAAAATTAATTAATCTTCGGAAAGTACCTAGAAATCCTGAAATAGAAGGGCCTGTTGATTCCAACATCTTATAAATTACATCATGATGGCATTGACTAATGGAGGACTTGGTTAAAAGAACGTGCTGATTATTTGTCTATTTGTGTCAATAGCTGTAAGTGGTGTTAATATATGTTTCACAGGAATATATGATTATCACGAGCCTTCTACATTGTTCTCTATGGTTAAAAAATGTCAACAGTAAAACTGAAAAATGTTAGCCCTAGAAGACTTACATCATTGCTAAAAAGTTCAGCTGCCAATAAATAAAGTTTGGAGCAGGACAAAAAGAAAGAATTGTTTTAAAAAAGTAATTATAATATTTATTATCAAGGTAAATGCTCTTGGAACACTTTGCTTGCATTTTTATCCTTGTGGCTCTATCTTTTGTTCCTGACTTCTCTTGCCTATTATTACTCCATATTTAATCTTTCTCTTTTGGGCCACAAGAATAAAGAGGATTGGATATTTGCAAAGCAATGCCACAGCCATGTGGAGAGCTGTGCCTTTGGCCTACTTCTGTCTTTTTTATGGTAATTGTACTGATTTTCCTGGTACAACTTGTGATCAATAGCACTCCATATTGATGCTGATTCTTATTTTAGATCTTATTAGGAATACTAATTAGTATGGCAAAGTGCTTTTCTAATTTTTTTGGGGTGGACCTGGGAGGGATAGCTAAGTCCACACTGAGGAAGCCTCAGAAAGGAGTAAGCAGGTTTTCATCATCAATTTTGTGACAAAGCAGCTGCCTCAGAGTGTCTTTGGTGTCCTTCTACACCCAATCAACTGAGGCTGTTGGCCTGACCCAGCCTTTGCTGAACAAGCCTTGCTGATCAGGCTGCTGAACAGCCTTTGCTGATTCTTCTGGTTCTGGAGACTTCTCTGAGCTGTAAGGTAGAGCTGTAGTGTAATGCATTATCATCTGGGCATTGCTATGTGAGAATTACTCAGTTGAAAGAACTATCACCTGAGGCCCTATGAACATAAAGTAAAATATAGTTCTTGATGATCAGCAGTAGTAACAAAGAGGAAGCCCACTAATAATTAGGTGCATAATTACATTAGGTTAGACCTCTGGAAAAGCCATTTTCCCCACACCCTTTTCTTCTTCATCCCCTTTGCAGATTAGCCCTTGCCCAGCCCAAACTTAAAGCCTTTGGCAGGCATAATTAGTGGTCTCTTACTCTGTATAAAGTACCCTCCATGTGAGGTACACATATAGAGAAAGTTTGGGTAATGGTTGGCTTGGCAAAGAGATTTTTTTTGGATGGATAAAAATTCCCAAGGCCTCTGTTTATTTATATAGTTCTTGGAATAACGCTGTTTTCAAAAGGCTGCTCGCCAGCTGCTGAGACAGCGTTCCAGCTAATATATTCCCAATGCAATCACCACACTTTGCTTTTCCCATCATAATATCCCCAAGGCTGTTCTTGGTTAAGTCTCATGACTGGAATATAGGAAAGTTCACATTAAGTCAAAGCTCACAACGCCACAATGTTTCTTATTTTCCTTCTTTCCTTTTTTTTTTTTTTTCTAATTTTCTTAATTTCTTTTAACCAAGCCTCTTTAAATGGAAAGGTGCCTGTTTCAGCTGCTTTGTACGTGGGGAGACTAAAGCTGCATATATAATGCCAAAAATAAGTGGGTCACTACGGTGGATCTCAAAAAGTCTTTGTGAAGAGTTTACTTCAAACAAGTAGATTAAACGTTCTGTTTCAGTGACTAAGATAAAAGCAGAGCCAGTGCTAAGGATTTCTGTGGTACAAATGGTCTTTTAGCATTTCATTGTTCTTAGCAACCAAACCACTGAGGCAATGAGCCAGGACAACAAACTACACTTTTTCTGTTTGTTTTTATTTGACCTTTTTTTTAAGTTGTAAAATTAAAGAGCAAGGCTCATGTGTCTCGTGGTCATAGTGCACAGAGAGCCCAAGGGACTTGAGTTTATGAGACTTGAGTTTACAAGAATTTCTTTTTTTTATTAGGTGAACTACTACTATCTTTGAAGAAAATTCTTGCCCATTTCCATCCTTCCTCCCCACAACACTTCTTGTATTTTTTTCCCAGACATGAAAAGAGAAGTAAATAATAACACCTAAACAGAGCATTGACCCAAACAATTAGTTTAGATTCATGGTGGTGGTGCCTGTCTGCCCATGTGATGGAGGCAGTAAGGTTCCCTAGGCAAAAGTAATTGATGTATGCTTTCACAGTCCAACTTGACACAGGAAAGCTGGTTGTTAGATGCTGCTGTGGGGGATGAACGGTCTTGGACTGAGCTTTATGCACTTTTAGCAAAGGGTGAATACAGGCAGAGCCAGGCCCAGCAAGAACTCTGCCCTGCAAGATAGCTTTACCAAAGACACTTGAAGTATCTGCTGTTCTCCTGCCACTGCTTGACTACACCAAGTAGCCAGTGAGACTGTTTTGTGTGAGTTTTTTTTGTTTTTTTTTTTTATCTCCCCTACATAACTATTCTTGATTCTTTTATCCAGGGTAAAGCAACTTTTACCACTACATTCAGCTACACTACACCACACTACACTGCACTACCACTACATTTAGCTACATTCGGTATCACCAATGTCATTACTTGTTATAAAGAACATATCAAATTCAGTGTTTAACCCTTCCTTCACTCCAAACACGTATGTTTAGGCAGAAAGTAATTTAAAGTTTGGCCAGTTCTTGTCATAATCCATTCTTCATTTCCCTTCTTCATAGGGCCTTTTGTGTTTGTTACCCACAGCTCATCCTCACTGTGATGAAGCAGTGCCAAAGACATCTCCTGCTTCCAGTGAAGTTTTTGTATTATGGTGAATTCTGTGACAAATAAATTTCTAAGACATTAATTCTAAGTAAGCCTTGACTGGGCTACTGGCTTGTTCTACTGCCCTGTCTGGAAGCTTTTGCATGGAGAAATGCTGCAATATGAAAGAGGAAAATATATTTAGAAAATATGACAAAAAGCTTTTGCCACCATGTTTAGCAGAAAACTAAAATTGCCATGGAGTAAGTTATAGGAAAAGTGGCTAGCAGATAGCAAAGTACCATAAATTGAATTGAGCTCCCCTGTTCAATACCTGGGGGACTTCAAAATCCAGTCATTGAGAAGCACTTGCAGGGAGGCTCCAGTTTCCATAGAGGTCACTCTATCAAGACAATGACTTGAATTATTCTTTTTGCATTTTGAGAAAGCAAGGATTGTTTGCTTATTGAGGGTCATTGTAAATATTGTTCATTCTCATCCCACATTATTAAAATTTTGTTAGTATAGAACTATTTATTGAGCTTATCCTTTCTGAGAGGAGTCAAGTTTTCCAAGCACCCAGAGAAGCAAATTTGATTTTTTCCAAAAGGCTGGATGTGAACCTCAGGATGCTGCAGGTTGCTTGTCACAGGCAGAGAGTTGCAAGGTCACTGCAAATTAAAGGTCTTGGCAGTCTTTTTGCTGAGTCCCACTGTGTTTCATAGACGGCACTATTAGAAAACCTGAATGTTTTTCCTGCTGTTTCATTAAGCACACATGGGAAAGCAATATTTCTGTGAAAATGAGCTCAGCTCATGTGCAGTGTTATCATCACTTACATCTTCTGTGCTGAGAGTTACAAAATCTTTTATTTACAACATCACATTACATCTAGTATCTGTACCATTGGATTGGAGGACAATAAAAATGTCCCATCTTCATTTGTAAAATGCTCCTTGAGACACAGAAATCAAAGATTACATAAATTATTTTAGAGATTTTCAAAACTCAGACATCTTGGTAGAATAAGGTAGATTTGGGAAAAAAACCACAGCACTAATCATTATGACTATGACTAAATTTTCCATCACTGAAAAAAATGTTGCCCTGTTACTCTGATTGATTTCTGAGCAGGAACATATGAGATTATATAATTTTTATGTATATAGGTGTATACTTAATAAAGCAGATATGGACACTAGCTGCCTGTGTATACATAAGCTCTTACCAATCAAAAGCATAGTCTTTTTTTTAACTCGTGCCGGTTATGTTGATTCTTTTTTCAGGAATGGATGGTAAAAATATAAACTCTCAGTATAAGATGTACGTAAATAGTTCACTAGCTCCTGTTCTTTTCCTCTGCATATTTAAACTCATAAATACACCTAGCCTAAATGTTTCAGTATGAATAGCAGGTGGGGGAGGGGAAGGGTCAGTCAAGCATAATATAGATAGATGTGATTATTTATTTAAAAGCTACTGACTGAGCTACCCTAATAGCTAGGTTTGGTCAGTTCTATCTGGTTTCCACATGTGTTTCCTGTTTTTCTTCTAAATTCTATACCGCTCAGGGACCTGGGGAGTGCAAGTCCAGGATTTTCCTGAAGGGAAGGACTGCTTTGTTCATTACTGCCATGGGAATGTGTTAAATTTAAATATGTGTTGTACAGGTCTCAGCTGTGTTTCTCCAATGGCAGCTACAAGCTCAGCTTATTGGAAATGTAAGAATGGGGAGAAAGCAAGCAGAATATTACTTTTTTTTTTAGTGGGTAGTAAGTGGAGGGAGGATGTGTGTGTGTGTATGTGCTATTTACTCTAGTCCTCCTTTTTGTCTGCCAGAGTGAGCAAATTAAAAAAGTGACTTTGAAGTATGTAAACGAGCTCTGTTTTTTAGCCTGGCATAAACAATGTCAAATACATTAGTAGTCTTGAGCATTCAGGAAGAGATAAAACATCCCAAACAGAAAACCTGGGAACATTTCAAAAATGTGTTTATTTGAAATCTGTGACAAGGCACAATTGTATTTTTTTTCCTCCCTGGACAATAGTATTTTAATTATAAGTGGTTCTGTCTCTTATTATGGTAATCCACTCTATACCCCTATAAATTGCTTGTTAAGAATCAAGGTTCTGACTGTCCAGCTAAGAGAAACAAGATACTAAGACTGTGGGAGCCAGTTCGTTATCAAGATATATTTTTAAAAGTTGTGTGCCCAATTTAAGAGGAATTATCACAGTAAAAAGCAGAATTTTCCTGTCTACTCTGTCATGAGAGATGGCTATAAATTATGTTCCAGTATTAAGTACCCTAATACATCCAAAAGAAGGAATTTCTACAGTCCACTCCAGGTCTCTGATATCAGGTGAAAAAATCAGAGCATGATTTTTCTGAATTCCTCTTACATATTGAGAGGACATATGTTCTCCTGCAGAAGGAAGCGCTGTAAGAGGCAATTGCTACAAGAAGCATCATCTCCATTGAATTTTAAAATATTAACATGTTCAAAATTAACCACTTCATAATCTGTAACTCCCAACCCTCTACAGCAAAGCTCTCTTGCTTTTAGAGCATCTCAGAGTCACTGTTAGGGACCAGGCTTTAAGGACAGCCCTAAAATTCTTGTTTTAGTCCTCAAATAGTTAGCTAAGCTTTGACTAATTAATTTCATTGGCTTCTCCTGACTGCCTAAGGCAACAGAAGGGGAACTAACAGCCTCCTAGCACACACTTTTCCCATGCCAACTCCAAATTATTTTATTTCATCCAATAGTGTGGAAGAGTGTAGGTGTGTGGATTTCCTGGCTCCCTGCCTGGCTTGTTACCAGCCTGTACAATCAGCTCAGCTCCTCCCTTTTGAGACAACTGAAGACTGCCTTGGTACTGAGGTTCAGAAATTTACCTGATATCTGGACAGCTGCTGAGGCTCTCTTGAATTGATGGGGCAGGTCTGAGTGGAGACCTGGGTATTGCATTTTCCCAAAGTCAGTCCTTCTCACCCAAGGCCCAGAGGTGTGTCCATGTGTGTGTGTAATGGGGTAGCCATGGCTTGGTCTCAGACTGGAGCTATGATTTTGATGCTGGAGCCTCTTTACGTTATCCAGGTATCATATAGATTTCCTGCCAATGTGTAAGAGCAGGTGCTAAGTCAGAATTTAATATGTTTAAGCTACTGGGATATGCCACAAAAAGGACACAAATACTGTATCTGAACGCATTTCATGTGAAGACTGAATTGTTGATTTGTATGGCGGCTTAACATGAAGGGAAAAAGATTTTCCTGATGTGGTGGTGTGTCCATGTGCGTGAGTAATGGGTTGGCCATGGCTTGGTCTCAGACTGGAGCTATGATTTTGATTCTGGAGTCTCTTTACATTATCCAGGTGTTGTAGAGATGACAATGTGATGAAGTCATTCTTGCATTAGTTAATTAAAGTCTTTAGGGAGGAGAGATGGAAACATTCTTAATCATATAATAAACATGCTTCATTCTTGTTTAGATGATTGAGGAAAATGTTGCCCAATTAGGGCTTAAGGAATCAAATTAAGGACTTAGGCAAGATCTAAACTAAAACCATATTTCAAAATGTCAAGAACTGGTTTGGGAGTTCTAATCTGTCTTTCGAAAAGTATTCCAGAGAATAATTCCTATTAATTTTTAGGGAAACCACAACTTTTGGAAAAAGACAATAAAATATCTGTATGAGAGTATAGTTAATCATCCTTTCCACTCAGAAGATTTTTTAGAGGATGAAAAATGCTTGAAAATCCTTGTGTATGCTTCACCAAACTTCCTGGGGGAAAAAAAATGGAAGAAATATATATACATGGCTGAAGTATGTGACTTGGAAGGTGAGAAGCAAAAGTGATCACCTTGATAAATGAGGACAAAGGTAAAGAAAACAGATTTGTGAAAATAGGATTTTGCTCCTCAATTTTTAAAGGAGAAATAGAATGCAGAGATGCTGTAGGAAAAGACTATTTTTTCAAAACTGTTTAACAGGGATATTTTATATTTTCAGATAAATATAGAGCTGAACATGAAGATTAGGTGCTGTTGAGGCAGGAAAAGTTTTATGGCAAAGTATTACAAAACTTTTGTGTGTGAAGGGAATTTGTGTTGTTGTCTAATGATGTGCCAGATTCAAACCATCAGGGAGAGAGACTCTACCATTACTCAGACAGGAGCCAAGAACTCACCTAAGTTGCTACCACAACTATGAAGTTGTTATTGAGGTACCCACTATGGAGGAAATACCAGAAGTACTTCTATGACCAAACCAGATTTGCCAAATCATAGTATAAACAAACATGAACAATCAGGGTGACAGAGGAAGTGTTTTGGCAATTCTAAGTTACAGAATTTTTCCTTTTCTGCAGTGGTCTTGACCTTGCTTCAGGTAACAGTAGAGATTTTTGTTCAACTCTAGTGACCATGGGGTTTTCATACTTAGAAATCTTTTCTTCTAAAGAGAGCTAACTCATTCTTCAAGTGGTGCCAAGTCAGCTCTGTCTCTGCCGCGTTAGACAGAGCTCTGCACCTAAACCTGTTTTGGGGCAGAATGCTGCTGCTGGTATGCTGTTACCCTCTCTAGTATTAACACCTAGGTTATGTCTAACCCTGATAGAATTGCAATTTTTCTTGATAATTCCAAAAATGTATTGTAGTATCATGATTAGGTATGAATATTAGAAGAGAATATGTTCCTCTCCTCTGGGAAGAAATCTTGGCTTGGTATAGTCCACAGATAAAATATTCCCTTTTGAGATCTGGAGCTGCCCAGTTTCATTCCTGCCTGTGTTGGCTGAGAAGATTGTTGTGGTTCTTTTGTCTCAAACTGAGATAGTAGTAGTTATGGTTTCATGGGAAAATCTTCCTTTGTCCTAGAAAGGAGTAGAGATTACTGGTAAAGTTATGTAACAGATCATGCTGTGTGTCACTGTCCCTGTTTTTGGAATTGTCTATATTTCAATGTTGTTGGTCAAAATTGCCTCTTTGCTGCCAATGTGTAGGAACAGGTACTAAGTCAGAATTTAATACACTTAAGCTACTTTGATATACCACAGAAAGGACAAGGTATCTGAATGCATTTCATGTGAAGACAGAATTGTTGACTCTTATGGCGGCTTAACATGAAGAGAAGAGATTTTTCTGATGTCTGGTGGTACCACAGAAATGGTTTTCATGAAATCTGAACTTGGTTCACATATAAAACTTTAAGCAACAGTTACTAAAACCAGTCATTTTTTGGTATGTGGATGTTGCTATGACACCACATAAACTGGGAGTGGTTGGCTCTTAGACACTGCACCTGATTGCTTGTGTTATTCCTGGTTTGAGGAATGCAGCTGCAGAAATTGTGTTGTAGTGTTTTTGTTTTAATTGGGTCCTGTGAAACCAATTTGACAAATACTTGGACCTCATTTTAATTTTGAAGTTGGTGCTCAAAAGTCCTGGCATCACAAGATTTCACACTTTGTGTCACAGTTTAAGCAAAAGTCTGCAAACAATTTTTTTCCTAAAATTCTAAATAAAAAAAAGATGCGTTGTTCCATATCGTAATTCTTCTAGAAACTTTTTGATCTTTTCTGTGGACTTGCTTATACTCTAAAACTCTTTACTATGAAGCATTTTGGGTTTGCTTGGTTTTTTTTCCATAAGCTAGGTGAAAAATTCTGAAGTTTTAGAAGTATAACAGCAGAGTTTTACATTGGTGACTTAGTATTACTTCAGCCATTTTACTGAATCTGTTTCAAAGTTTCTTCATAAATCAATTAATATTGATTTTTATTTTTACATTTATCTTCATAAATACAGAAATATAACCACTGAGTGATTCTCTTAAAATTGAAAAGAGGGCACATATCCAGAAATTTATAGCCATTCTATCTATTCACAGGGGCAAAATAGGAAAGGAGCAGCTCTTCTCTTGATGCTCTTAAGTGTTAGCTTCTTCTCTGGCCTTTTCCAAGGACAGAAATGCAGAATCGATGGAGCTTTCAGTTAGCTCACAGTAAGTTAGCATTCCTAATGAGGCAAAGTAACTTATTTGTATTATTATATGTATATATTTCCCTTGAATGAGGAAAATAATGTTATAGTTTATTAATAGATATGAAATTAAAATTATAAGAATATCTCTTCTTCTGGGAATCTCTTTCTTTTTTCACAATTTTTTTCCATGTTGAACCAGCTAACAGTGTTCAAAGCAATTGTATTACCAAAGGAAAGTAAATGTCTTAGTGTTACTAGTAATGTGTATAATGACAAGTCTTTTTGGAGAAATACTTGTCTTCCATCACAGTTGACTGAGATTAAACAGAGCCCAGTGGGAAGAGCCTGTTGAATTCTCTCTGCATCCGCTGAAAGTTTTCTGAAAACCATCTGGAAACTCAAGTTCAAATACTAACAGAAAATACCCCTAGTAGAAAACTAAAATCAACAACTTATTGCTATGTATATGGTGTTGAAGAGCAATGCCACCAAAGGCAGATATTACAGATAAATAAGCTGAAATTCAGCAGTGAATGCTTTGGATGGAGTTGGATGACTCCTCCAAATGTTTCTCGCTTTCTTTAATTTGATCATTGCATTCATAACTCGGATTCCATTACTACCTGGTTTCTTATTTTTCTATGCTGATTTTATCTAGAGAGCTAGTGCTTTGGGAGTTTTTATAACCTAATGAAGAACTATAATGAGAAAAGAATAATATAAAACCTTCAGGGGATAATGCTTCCTCTGAGGATTTACAGGTTAAACTAAAAGTTTTCCTCTAATAAATATGTTAGAACCCTATCAGGGTACTGCATAGTGTGTTTCTGATTAGGCACCGCTGGCACCTCATTTATTTTTGCTGTATTTGTCATTAGCTTTATTATAAAATATATTTAGTTGAGTAATTATTTTTCCTTTTGATTATTGTAATGGCAGTGCTCCAGATAAGTTTTCTGAAACTCTTTAGATATTACATCTCTCTGTATAGCTTATATTTTTCTCCTGAGAACTAGACAATTAATGCAATGTGTAGATGGAGTTGTTTTTTATGTTCAGACTATTAAAGAAAAGTGTTCTTGCTTCCTTTTGGATTTTTTTCCCCCTGATTTAGCCCTGCAGTTCAATTAAAAAAAGTTCAAGGACAATTTTCAATGGAATAGATGATTTCTTGGCTCTAAAGCTTTCAAGTCTGATCTGATTGTAGAAATGCAAAGGATATTCACATCCAAAGTTGTAGCTGTGTCAAAAGGAAAATCCCAGAATAGTAGTGAAAAAATGAAAATGAGAAAAAAAACCCAACCAACAACAACAACAAAAAAGGCACACTTCCAAGACAATGGAAGCCATATTTTAATATCCTGAAGTATCTGACAGAATGAGAGGACACAACCTTAAGCTGCACCAAGGGCAATACAGATTGGATATTAGGAAAAAGTTTTTTACAGAAAGGATGATCAAGTGCTGGAATGATCTGCCCAGGAAGGTGGTAGAGTCACCATCCCCTGATGTGTTTAAAAAAGACTGGATGTAGCACTTGGTGCCATGGTCTAGTTGTAGTGTTACGGTCTGGGGTAGATTTGATGATCTTTAAAGCATCTTCCAACCTAGTGATTCGGTGTGATTTTGTGTTTGTGTTTGCAAAATATTCCAACAATACTCACATGCAATTGTATCAGGGTGAATGTGTATATATGGTGTATATATGTATATATATGGTGGTGCGTGTATATATGTGTGCATTTATATATACAGTTAAGATCTATGTGTATGTAAATAAAAAATAATTAAAATTTTCTTAATTAAACATAGATTAAGCCTTACTAACAGAGAAAAAAATCTTAAATTATCATAAATTAATCCTGTGCAATTGGTTGCATTTTGACAATTCATTAGCAAGTAAAAGCCAAAACAATTTTTTTTCCTTGTTTCTTTCTTTCAAGAATGATTCTCTTCCCAGAATATTTTTTTTTCCATCAGAATTAACTCTGAAATTTGCTGTGGGCATAATGTGTCCATGAAATGCTTAAATTTAATGGAAATTAAAAATGTCCTTTGAGATGTTAACTTAATTTTAGACATTGCATTCAAATGAAAAACAAAACTAAAACACCTTCAAAAGTGAAACTAAACCCCAGTAACTTCAAAATGTTTTTCTCCAAAAAGTACTGGAATTCTAGATGCTTGGCAAAGATTTATGACTATACATTTGAACTTTATTGAGCTTAATATGTTTTCTTGTTAATTCTGTCTGTTCAAAATTGCTTTATTTTTAAACAGTATTGGCAAATCCTGTGGTCTGCTTGTCCTTTTCTTGTAATAATTCTGCAGCAAACGTTTAGATTGGTATCAATTAAGATGCTCTATAAAGACAAATATTTGTGGCAAATAATATTCAGTGCATTCCTCTGAGGCCAGTACTTAATACTAGAAGCTGGTTTGGGGAACTTTATCTCCTGTAAATCTCAGAATAATGATTGAAAAAATGTCTGTTCTTATTGTTTGTATTCTTCAGAAAATCTTCATAAATAATACAGCTGCAGACTTGGAGTCCTTGGGAAGTGTAATCTATTTATATGTCCTATGATAGAGGACTCTGAAAAGGAATATGATAATACACTTCAGAAAGCAAAGTGACATAAGGAAACTGAGGTGCTGAGAGTTGCTTCTAACCTGTTGCTGGTACAGATAATTTCATCATAATAATAATCAGTTTGGATTGTGTTTAAAGGTCTTCCTGCCAGATAAAAGTGGTCATTTCCAGATGTGATCAGATTGCTCTGCTGGGCCAGTGTGTTATGTTTGTTGTACTTCTGTTGCTATGTCTTACACACTGTCTGCTGGAGAGCTCTTGCAAGATCTTTAAAAAAACAGAAGATGAGATAAATTTGGATTTTATTAATTTCTGTATTTGAGAGTAAACATTAGTATTGGTTTCACCTGTCATGACATTAACTTTCCTTTAGTAGGTACTGGTTTCTGGACATTTTATAAAGATTCTTTTTTTTTATGCTCCTATAATCTTGACTAACAGCTTAGAAAACTGGAAGTGCCGTGGTAAGTAAATTAGTCACAAAAGATTTGCAAGCTGTTTTGTCTGTTTCTGTAGTCTTTCAGCCTACCCAGGTTCATTTCATATGTAATTTCATACAGGAATGTGATGTCTGTACTGTCATACCCACAAGCCCTTGCCTCCCTACTTGGACTACCAGTAGGAAGGTTCAGACAAAAGTTCTGAGCAAGCATTAAAGTAATGCCTCTGGATCCATAGCAAGATACTTTAGTCTTTCAGAGACCAGTGCTAGGAAACAGCAATATCCTCTCTTGATCTTCTAGCTTAATTTTTGCTGCAGTAATCTTTCTCCTCCCACATGGACACATGGAGTTTGTTCTTGCTGTCCTGGGTTCCCAGTGCATGTCTGTTCATTGTGCAGCCATTCTGCACAATGGTGGGCTGCATGTTCTCTGCATCCTTCAGGCCTTCCTGTGCCAGTCTGAGTCTGGACTGCAGCCTGATACAGGTGGCTACCTTGCATGTTCTGTGAATGCAGGATCAGTTAGGGTTGCAGCTTCTGGTTTGTAACACACATCTTAGGCCTAATGACAGGAAATTATGGGAGAACCAGAGGAATAGGTGCCATTAATGTGGCCAAACTGTATGATTCTTATTCACAGTTAAATAACCTTTAATTAGTTTGACCACAGCTTCAAGATCATTCCTCAAAGACCTTTGTGTTCCTGAAAGCAAGTTCCCCTGAAAAGGAAGATGAGGAGGGAAAACAGGGTAACCTTTAGGGTAGTTCTTGGGGCGAAGCTCACTCTCAGCCAGCTACAGCTCACTCTCAGCTAGCTCCAGGCTGCTGTGGGGTGCAATCACTCTGTGGGCTGAGCCTTTCCTGCACCTACTCCCTGAGGAAGTGTTCATCCTGACCTGTGCAGGTGTAGGTCCAAGAGACCCTTGAGCTTGTACTGTAGCTCATTCCCATCCTGCAGTGAAATGGAGGAATTGTGACAGAAGCATTGCTGTTCCTGGAAGAGGAACAGCTCCTTGAGCTCCCTATCCACTGAGTTCTTTGTGGTATGAAGTATGTATTATGTAAAGTTCTTGGGGTTTAGGATGTGGCATGTAGGATTAATAGGGCTGGACATTCCTAACCTAGAGTATTTTTAAGTATTTAAAGGCTTCTCTTTCCCAATTCATACTTTTTCAATAAAAACACAGTTATCAGATGAGAAACTTGGTTTCTTCTTTGTTTATTGATCCAGAAATAGACTGTGAAGACATAACTATGGTTTTATGAAGGAAATTTAAAATTAATCTCAATATTATAAAGGAATTTACTTATTCTGTCTTGTATTACTGTTCCACATTTTATTGTTTTATGTCCAGGCCAAAACAACATTGGAGGATTGTTCTTCTGGATTATTTCTAAGTCAGCAGAAAGAAATAGTTTTTTGACATTTAAAGCCATTAAGTTTAACTTCCTCAAGATTGTGTGGCATATACTATAAGATTCTTTAACTCAGGAATAGAATTCTGGATTTATGTTAATTATCCCTCTTCTGGTTAGACAAACTGTTCTCATATCAGATGTTCCCTCTGACAGGATGCGCAGTATTTGAAACAATCAATGGTGCCATAAAATTAATGTAAAGTTCATAAATGGTGCCATAAAATGTGTAAACTTCAAATGGTCAGTACAATTTTTTGGTTCTTCAGGACAGTCTACCAGCTGTTATTAGGATTTGCTTTAGCCTGTCACTATGTGCATTAATTAGCAATAGCTTCATGATGAATGAAATGTGGCATCCATGTTGTTGTAGTAAGATTCAGAATAAATTCTTGGGTTTCTGATGCTTTCATGCACCAGCTAACTATTACATTATAATCATAAAAAACTAAAAGTTCTGGCAAGCATTCAGACTCTCAGGAGGTACAAAGTATTTTAGTCCTGAACAGTGACAGTTCTGAGCTATTGGCTCTGGGCTTGTCCAAGTCAATTAAACTATATGTAAGAATATGGAACTCCTATATTTCAAATATATCCTTTACAATCATAGTAGCAGTTCATGCTTAATATGTTATTTACAGGAATTTATTGCATTTTGTTTATATTATTGCATTTTAAATATTTTCCTATTCAAATATTTCCAGAGAGAAAAATAATTTGATTTCATTTTTTAAATTATTTGTTGAATTAGGATAGACTCTATAAACATGGGATTGTGAGGGAGGACGGACATACATTCTGCAAAATCTTGCAGATTAATTATTTCAGACAGCTCACCTACCACTTTAATAGGCATCTCAGTAAGGAAAACCCAAGTTTTTTCTCTTTGGCTGCCATGAGATAGGTAAGGAAGAGAATAATTGATGCTTTATGATACACCTTTTTAAAGAGTTTTTTATAACAAAGGCATAAACCATTTGTAACTGCAGAAAAAAGTATAAAAAGTCAGTTCTTATATAAACTCTGATGATCTAGCCATAGTTGGTCTATTGCAGCCAGTAGAAGGCAGAAAATAGCAGCAATAAAAATTACTACTTAAAAGAAGAAAAAAAAGTTCTTGGCAGCAAGTTTTCATAGGCAGCTTGCCAGTATCCTGATTCAGTGTTTATGGGAGCATCTTGAAATGACTCCCAAATTAATGACTGTATCTTCCATCACCACAGTCTGATGTCTGAACATGAGGAGAAATAAACAATAGTTAATGATCTGGAAGCTGCTGGCACTTACTCTATTAGTTCTGGTTCTTATTTTCACTTACCAACAGCAAACTGTTCTGATCAGATGTTTATCTTTGAAAAACATGTGCAATGGAAAATTGCACCTTGGATTGCTATCTGTTTTACTGTCTCTTTCACTGGGACAGTTTCACACACAGTGAAATTATTTCATTTTGATTTCATAGCTAGATGGCTTAGAGATTAAATAGACAGTGTTTTGGTTTGTTTTTTTTAACTGAGAAACCCTAGGCACCTGAATATACTGTAGTGTAGCATTTCCATGTAAACTCAGTAGGGATACATGCCCAACAGTACCAAAAAGGCTTTTCTTGCCCAATACCATTGGCCAGGCCAAGCTGCTGGGGGGAGGCAATTAGTTTTTTAAGCTAAGCAGGCAGATGATAAATTGCCATAAGATTAATGATTTTTTCATTTCACATTGAGTCCACATATCTGATGTAAAGGGCTTCTGTGACATTAGCTGTAAACATAAAATCAGACTTTTGCTTTTTGTCCTTTTCATTTATTTGGAAATGAATGTATCATTTTGCTGGATAATGTCAGAAATTGGGTTTTTTTACAAGCATTTGCAGGCTCATACAGTATGTAATTGAATGCAGAGGTAAGACCCATGCAATAGATTTCACAATCATGTGATAAATGTTTTCAAAGTCAGCTCTGTATTACGTAATTCTAACATTGGAACCAAGCTTCTACAGGTCCCTTAACAACTTCATAAACCCACGTGTTTCTGCTACAGCAATTTTATTTTTGCAAATTAACATTTTGTATCAGCTAGGGACATAGGACTTGAAGGATGACTAAATTTATCAAGCCCAGAACCTGGGAGGTTCTGGGGAGGACCATGTTAAGTAGCTCTTTCCCTGTATTTACAGTGCTGTATTTTAAGATTTTTTTTTTTCCTTTCCTGCCCCCTAAACATGAAACTCTTATTCTTCCTCAGAGAGCAAGAAAAAGCTTTCATTCCCCTAAACATAAAATCAGCACCCTTTATCTAATATCCTTTTGGTCAAAGAGAGAGAGTGCTTCATGTTGTCCTTCCTCTTCAAAATATCTGTTTTGGGGTTTGCATTATCCTGGGTCTAATATTCTGCATAATTTGATTTAGAAGCTTCTGAAGGGCTCACATATCCAACTAAAAATGTCTTCTACTGAACAACCTTCATTTTAACTTATTTTACTAAAAGACTAGTGCTGCTGTCATGTATAGAGAAATACCAGGATACATTTTGTCTTTATATTGCGATGGCCTTTATATTCACATGGTATCATAGAGAAGTCCTGGAAACCTTCATTTAGGATAATGTCTCAAATGCATCATTGCTATGTGCAATTTAGGCTTCTCCAGTTAAGACTGGTGAAAATCTTTGTTGCATTAGGGTATATTATCTTCTTATATGCTTTTGAGTTCTAAATCTATTTGCTGCCTTACTCTAGAATTGCTCTCATTCCAGCTCATCTTATTAACTTCCCTTGCTTCTCCTCAGAGAACTGTTACTATTTTTCTAGGTACACTATGAGGAATTACATCTCTAATGATATGCTTCAAACCCTGCTGGAGTGGTTGAAGTAATTTCTAAGTAACTTAGAGAAATGTAATTTTTTTCTGTCTTAATAATTGGGTTTGCTTCTTTGAATACCGTTTCCTGAAATATGCATATCAGGTGTCATTTTCAACATCTATTTCTGAGCTTGAGAACCCTCACAGGCATCTTCCTTGTAAGCACAGCTAATAACCTCCCAATCCATTTCAATTTCAGAGTTTCAGAACTGTATATCTAGTTCCACAAAAAAAATACAGGCTATTTACAGGAAGCTTCCAAAGAAAGAATATGGTTTTCGTAACAGTGGCTGCTGAATTTCAGGTGAACGTACATTATTAAACTTCATTCAAACTGCAGTTTAGGAAGCAAAAATAGAATTCCAATGTGAACAAATTTTAATCATTGCGTGTTGAGTCTGGATAAAAACCTTACCCTCTGTGAATTCATTGAAACACAATTATTTATTTTCATTGAATAAAGGTAAATCTTGACATGAAAGAAATTACCCTGGACCTTCATATGGATGAAAAATGCTGTATCAGGAAGGGTGTCTTACAGCTACTCTAGCAAAAAATGAAATTTATTTTTCAAGAGTCAACAATTATAATTTCAGGTAGAGAGGAATGTTCATGAAATTATGGCAGCTTGCCAGACCACAGAAACTTTCCCATTCTCCATCTTTGCTCTGTGCTAGCCATAGGAGAAGCAGCAAGGTGCAGCCAGACCTGCAGCTGAATTTAGGAGAGAACTCTCTCTGAGGTTTGGCACATTCAAGTCAGCTGTGATCACAGCAGTCTCATTGGGCACCTCTGCTTTCTCATAACTTGTAGGGTAGTCTATAGATAGTCTCCATTGCAGAAATACTGTCTTTTAGAGCTGTAGATACATCCCAGTCTGAAATTTTGTTCTTTCAGCTAACCTGCTTACATCAACTTCATCCATTTATGCTTTGGACTGTATTTGTCAGTGATCTCAAAGGCAAGCAGGAAACTGCACAGTTTACTGCTTGTCCCCTGTACAGCTTGATTCCTGCATGAAATAAACATTTCTTATGAAATCACTTTCCAAGAATCGACACATTCTTTTTACCCTGAAAGAATTATGGTAAGGAGTTTTGAAGACGTCAGATTTTGGTATTCTGCTCTGGAGCCAAGGACATGCATTTGCACTTTCACCTGGTTTCACACCAGAGGTTATTTTCAGTAGGACCAGTTGGAAATAAGTGTGAGTATGTATTTAGGATTGGAAGAGGAGGCAAGGGTGCCTGGATATGCTGCTGTTTTGTATATTAACAGCTCCAGAGACAGGTGTGCCTTACCTGATCTAGCCCTCATTACATGTTTTTGAGACCTCTCTTATCTTTTTTTATTGATGATTAGGTGCAGGATCCAAAGTTAGACACCCACATTAGGAAACATGAGCTGGTGTCCCACATGAAGAGATGGTTTTGTAATATAGATGCAGTAGATTTAATCTGATTATGGTCAGAGATTATTTTTTAACTTATAGCTCACATTAGTGACTTTTTCCTAAAGTACAATGGAAGGAAAACCAGATTAAAAAAAAAAAAAAACCAGAGTAAATGCAGAGATTTTTCCTCTTTTCTTTTTTAGTATCCAGAGTAAAGCTCACACTGGCTAAGCCTCAGGTGAAAGCATCTGTAGGTAAAAAATGTGCACTCACTTTTCAAGTTTAAGAAGTAAAAATCAAAACTGACAAATTATGGTCCATTAAAAGAAAAATCTTTTTTAATTTCTTGATACCTGGAAGCCGTACTTGGATGAGGGAACCATGGACAAATGTAGGCTAAAGTCATTCTACCTATTTCACAGAATAGCTGTAGAAATGGCATCAAAATTAGACAGAGACTCTTGGATTTTTGAGGGATAGGTATGTATCATCTGCTTGGATGTTCTGCCTAACACAGGTGAAACAAGCTCACATATTCTCTGACACAAGGAGCCAAGACCTTCTGTTTAAGCTGCAGCACATCTATCTGTAAAATGCCAAACCTTATTTGAAAATTTTGGTTGGTGAACTTTCTGCTGTGTGGTTTTAGATAGCCACATTATTGAAATGTGTCTCTGATTGTTGGTTTTTGTTTGATTGCTGGGTCTATTAGCCCTTTCTCTGCTGTCTGGAGAGCTGTGGACCGTTAGAAATTTCCTCTTTGTTAGCCTCATTACTGCTTTTGGGTTTTGGCTTGCAATTTTGACAGTGCCAGAAAACCCCCCGCCCACCAGGCTGCTTCATTGCTCTAATACTCGGGAGGGATTCACCAGTCATCTCTGCACCCTTTGTTGACAAGGAGCTTGATTACTGTTAGTAAGAAGTATTTTAAACTTCTACAAGTTCTGCTGGAGTTTGGCCATAAATATCCCATTCAATATTAGAACCGAACAAGAAACTGTGCAAAAGTTAAAGAGTATTTTTTTTGCATCAAACAATTTTCCCACTGTATAATTATGCAATTATTTAGGTAATAAAATTTTAAGCTGGTACACGCCTGTAACTTCCTTATACTTTTTCTATTAAAACAAAGTGCCCTTGAGCATTTCACTTTTGTTTTATACTCACTTAATTTCCCAGAATAATTAAAGCTTAGTCATTCTTTATAGTGTCATGCAGGTAGGAACATAGGCCTGGTTTACAATCACAAAGGTAGAGCCAGGCAGTACTTTGAGTCTGCTGTTGGAAGAGTAACAAGTTTTCAACAAAGTTCTCAACTTTCTGCATTATATAATAAAAGAAATCAAAAATTCAATGTCAGAGCATCCAAGATCAGAGGTCTAGTTGTGCAAAGAAATGTTAGATCTCCTGACTTCAATACAAAAGGGAGGTTACAGCAGCTAAGTATGAGGGTCTACACATTCAAGATAAACCCTTGTTGTTTAAGCAAGAAGTACTACACCACTTAAGGTGAAGGAAGGCTGAGACAGATTAACAGGGTCACACTGTTCTATATTTACCTGTTTTATGAGATCAGAATTTTCAAGCCTTAGTGTTTGCAGGCAGTGCATGAGTACCCACTGCAGAGCTTGCACTGGTGTTTATAATGATTGCAGGAATCCCAGAGAAGGGTTTTGGTTCATGCAAGTCCCAAGTCAGCTTTCTAGTTTCATTTTCCCCTTTTCTTTAGACTGTGATAACATTCTTTCATGGTTCCCTCTTACCTCACCCAGCTATCTTGAAGCTTATCTAGCACTGATCTATGTCATTTAGGAAACATTGCTTTCATCTGGGAACTTATAATATTCAGTCAGTGTGTGCCATTCATAACTAAATAGCCTCTGCTCTTCATTGTTCTTTTTAATTAATGATTGCTGATTGGTTTGACTTGCTGCACATTGTTGCAAGGCATGATCAAAGAAAATCCATGATTAATCTGCTAAACTAGATGTCAGATTAGTAAATTCCTCTGTGCTATTACAAAGATTTTTCTCCCTCAGTAAAGGCCTGTCAGTGGATGATGGCTTTGCTGTACCTCTGACGGGTCAGTCCAAAGGTCAGTCCCTGAAAACATGCATACATTAATGCAGTAAAGCGTGGTGAGTCACTTATAGCCAGTTCATAACTCCAAGCATTCTCTCCATGAATGTCAGTCAGGCAGTACTGAGAAAAAGATAATTTGCTTTGATTGCTTTTGAATACAGATGAACAAAAAATTTATACCCTATCATGTTGTGAATACATGAAGGTTTTTCTCAGGTCAGTAGTGGAATCAATCAGTGTAGTAAGCCAGAGAATAGTGTTGTGATTGTCTTTTCATCAGCTGGAATATCTCCCTTACTTCTGTGTAACCCCTTTAGACAGAACTTGATGGACTATGAGAAGTACTGGACTTCAATTTAAAGTAATAAATAGTGAGCTGAAGCTCCAAACTTTAACTTTTACAAATATCACTAGAATCAGTGGTATTTATTAATCTAATTTTCCCCATTTATTTTCCCCATTTTAAACTCTTTTGTAAAACGTATTCCCCAAAAAAACCCAAACCAAAATGGCCAGTAGCAGAAGACATAAGCACAGTAATGTGCACATAAATTGTTTTATTTATGGACCTTTGGTGCAGCTTTACTGGAGACCCTTAGTTGCTCCCTGTCTTCACTAGGACAGCTTGCAGTCTGGGGCTGCCAGGCCTTGCTGGATAGCAGATAGACTGGATTTCAGCTGCCTCTGATCCTGTGGTGCAGCTGCTTTCATCTGCCTTGGCATGCCAGAAATCCTTCTTTTCCCTGTCTGCCACTTCATTAGCCACTGCAGTGATGGTGCTTAGCTCTTAGCCAGAAAGCAGAGAGTTTGAGCTTAAACATGGTCCTTCTGCTTAATAGCTCAAAGATGTTCATATGGATCTCCTATTTCCATCCTTTCTTTCATTGATAACATCTGCATCCACTGCTGGAAGCTATTGGTTGAGAGGAAGGATTGCAATAATTTTCCCCAGTGACATAGATGGACTGGGCTTCTTTCTTCTGTTTTATGAAATGCTTCCTTATCTCCAGAAATAATACCTTTTTAGCAGAAGAAAATAAATAGGTGCATTTCAGGCTGGCCCATTGGGGCTTTCCATTTGTCTCATTTTGACCATGTATCAACAGAATGATTCTCTCTTTTGGCCTCCTCCTCAGTACAATGGCTTTCATGGTGCTGCTGTCTGCTTTTGCTGGTAGATCTCTGCCACAAAACTTACTCCAACTAATTGTGCTAAAATTTAGAGTTGATTTTTAAAATATTTTTCTTTTTTCTCACTTGTAAAAAACTTTTTATTCTTCTTTTGTTTTCTTTCTAGTTTCTATTTTTTTGTTTGGCATGAGTTGTTCTGTTTCATACTACTGTTGTTGCCAGCAATCAGGAAAAGCAGTGATCTCAGATATTTATAATTTAAGTGATCCCATGTGAGTAATCAAAGGCAGATATCAGTGTTTTCAAAGTTCACCTGTGATGAACTCCATATCTTTTGAGTTGGTTTGTGTTCAATTAGGGAAATCTTTTACTGATTCTTCAGATAACTCGGTATTTGAAATGCCACTGTGTTCTTCCCTTACTGATTTTCCTATTAGTTCATCACATGTGGTCAGCAGATTAAATATAATTATTTCTCTTAAATGACCATAGTGTTGTTTACTCTTCAGCTTAAAGGCCAAGGAAGAAAAACTTCTAGCTTAGGATCTGTCAAGTTGCACTCCTCAGTTGTCTTTTAAACCACTACAGTAATTAATTTTTACTCCTACTTATTAGAAGATTTTTAGAAATGTTCATTTTGACAGTCTAATTAGCTTTCTGCCATGAATAAAAGATGTGTTCTAAAAACTTGGAGCAGGCAGTGGATTTCTAAAGTGACAGAAATCACATAAAACATATATGTCTTTTTCATACAGGAATGGATGGCTCTGGCTGTTAGTGAAGGGACATCATCTTTGGAAAAGTGGAAAAGTTAACACTCCTGTAGTGTTTTTAACTTATTGAAAAGTTTTTTAATTAGAGATGTTGTTTCTTCAAAAAAATTGTTGATTCTCTGCTGGGAGAGCATTGTCCACGGTTGTTTTTGTTTTATGTCCACAATAAAGAAGATTTAGCTCATTCTGAAATTGGGAAAAGAGCATAATCATCTCCTCGCTTATTTTTTAACAAGCTGCAGTATTTCCACAGGCCATAGTACTTAAATGCTCCAAGGACAGTGTATGGTTTCCTGTAAATCTGCAAACTGAACTGAGGTCATTTTGCACCTGAACTTTTCCAGGCATGTCAGCAAATTGCTGTAGTTTCCTTAAGACAAAAGAAAAAGCAGAGCAGCTGAAAATAATTAATATTGAACTTGACACATCAAAAATGTCATTTGTCACTTGTGATTAAAGCCTTTATCTTTAGTTCTATTTTTATATTCGTCAGAGGTCTCCCCTAACTATCATTAGGCTCCACATGGTTGGAGTTAGTCTGACCTTTGATCCATCACCACAGACAAAGGGATCTGTTGCTGCTAAATTGGAGCCTCAGCTAGTCAGCAACAGTATAGATCAACAAATGTAAGCTTGGTTAATAATGATCAGCTCAGCCACTCCATTTGGTTTTTAAGACCATGTGGTTAACGTAGATGCTGATCTGCAAAAGAAAGTTTAGATTCATAACAAAATGTAACAGTAGGAATTTCCATTGTGGTAATTCAATCCGATGTGAAAAGTAGAGATAGTTTAAGTGATCTATATATTTTTAGCATACTCCTACACTATTCAGTTGAGAAAGCAGCAAGTGATAGTTTTACAAACTTTCTGTTGTTTTTCTTATTCCTCTAAAGCCTTCCAGCAGTTTGCTAACTGCCACAGATTCTGTGATTATTTTCTAGGAACAAGGAGCTGAAATGTTTGAGCTGCCACTGTCCTACCCTACCACTGCCCTGCCACATTACTCCCTTTGACATCATTGTAAGCCCATTCTGTCACACTGTACAAACTGAAAAAATCCTTCAAAATATGAGAAATTAATCTTTTAATTATTAGCTATGTCTTTTTTTTTGTTCAGCGTAGGCCTGTGTAGCTGAAAGCAATATTTTTATGGGTGTGACCATAGCTGATGTCTTTTCAGAAGCAAACCATTATTTAATTCACTTTTTAGTCACATAGAAAGGCTCACACTGCAGCAGTTAAGTCACACTGCCTATTGATGAAAATAATTTCAGGATCTCTGTTAAAGACAGAGGATGTGTTTTGTGCTACAATTTTTTGTGGATGTGATGTGAAACTCTAGTTCCTGACCCTGTGTTCTTACTGAATTGCTTTCCACAATAGTAAAATCCTAAGCCAAGCACTAGTTTGGTCACTAGTAAATAAAGTTCCCTTGTGAATAGAGTGAAGACTATTAGATTTGTAGTCCTATTAGTAAGTATTTTTTGTGGTAACAGCTTCATTATTCTAAGGTCATTAACACACTTCCTCTTTTACTGCAACTGATTAACTGATTTAACTGGGTTAAAGTAATTATTTTAGGCATCTACATTTCGTTTATCAACATCTAATCACAAATAGCCTGCAGTTTCTGGAAGCTGGAACAATAGCTATCTGAAGGTTATTATCCAGGAGACCATTTCCCCACCCCTCCCACTGCCTTCAGCAAACACCTCCATGCCTGAAGCACTCTTTACTGTGGAAGTGATGATTAAAAGTAGAAACCTGAGCATTTAAAGATTGAAAGTACCACTGTGTTTCCTTGAGGTGCATAAGCATTGGTGCTGTTTTTTTGCAGTTACCCCTGCTTGGCCCACATAGCTTGCCCTTTGTTGTGAGGTGTCTCTCACATTAGGCTGAACCATCCTGTCCTTTGGCTTTGACAATTAAATAATTTTCACTTGTTTTAGGTTAATTTTGGTAGGTAGGCTTCAGTATCATGTTTTCCTCACTGAAATTTCCAAATTATCAGTGTCGAATTGGAAACTTATATCAAATTTTCTCATTTTTGTGAGTCTCTAATTCTCCTTGTTTAAAAGGGAGACATATAGCACTGATAGAGGAACAACTGGAAAATATTTCTCCCATGTGGCCTCTAGGTTGTTTGTTTGTTTGTGTGTCTATGGCAGCACCTTTGCCCTTTATTTACGTATTCAGTTCTTTGGGAATGTTGTTTTGAGCAAATCACTGCATAAGTCAGTATTCCACCACCATTTCCTGTATCAAGACAAATACCTTGGTAGGAATCGGCAACGTCTAGCTTCATCTTCAGATGTTCCAAACAAGGCCAGTGAGAATTTAGAGAGAGGGTAAGCAATACCCATGTTTCTGACACATCATAATACTAGCAGCATTTTAAAACACTATTAGTAATTTTCTTCAAAATCCTATAGGACTTCTGTCATTCACTTTAATAGACCTGACTCTTTCTGACTTGCTTTTTATTTTTTAAATTTATTTTGAATTAGAGCTCTCTTTTCATAGCTTGGTCCCACAGCCCTCAAAAAACCATAGGATTTCTTCAGTAATGGTCCTGCACTTTCATATATTACAATATGAGAAAGGTCCTCCTGCAGTGAAGAAAATGATGTACATCTGGATGGAGAATGAATTTAGGATTTCAATAACAGATGCTAATCCCGTCCTAGTCTCTCCCATGTTTATGATGTCCTGATTTTCAGTTCACGGTTTTTATGTTTTTTAATGAAAAATCAGTAGTGGAAATAGCTATTTGACCAAATGGAATTTCTCACCACTCTGTGGTATTTGAGTTTTTATTAATGATATTTGCAAAATCAAGTTATTTTTATAAATAACATTTTCTCTGTGCACTTCAGCTTTCTTCTCCAAAAAATTTTTCAAACGACAAACAAAAAAATGGCTTCTTGTCACACTTGTCTCACCTATTTTTTGGATAATTTAATGGTTTGCCCTTGTGGGACCCAAGGTAGTTGTTTCTACTCTCTGTGTAATAGTGCCACAAAATGTGGATAACTCTCCATTTTGCCATTTACTTCAGATGTATTTCCATAAAAGTGAAGGGAAATTCCAGTTCATATTTTGTCACTGTAGATCTTAAGTCTATTGCAACAAACATAATTTTTTAATTATTCTTTTAAATTTTTTTTAGGTGTTTTGCTCAGCCCATTCCTTGCTTCTGTGAGATCAGTGCTGACACCAGTGAGACCATTGGAGACATAAGGTACAATTTGATACATTGGCATTCTCTGGAAGGTGGTGTACTCTGAGTTTTCAGTATTTTCTACTTAGCAAATAAGGTGTAAGGAAGTTATTAGGGAAAAAAAGACCCAAGTAAACAGAGAATGGACATATGGTATAATTCCCATCCTTTCCACTTTTGCCCTTCTTAGGCCTTAAAAAAAAGGATAATATTTGTGTTGTTTTCAGCTCTTAGCCCATGATTACAAAAAAATGTTATGGAGAGAATCACATCATAAGCAGTAAAGCCAGATAAGCAATATGCTTTACAATTTTCGTCATATTCTTATTATTCAGGTACAATGAGAAGTCAAAAAGAACCTAAAAGTTGCCTTTTGTAAAACACCTCTTATCACTTCTCACTTCTCTCCTGGCCACGAGTGCCAACAATGGGGAGAAAGCTTAAGTCATAAATTCTAAACAATGAAGGATGAAGTTTTCTCATCACCAGCAGGGTTTATTTGAAGTCACATACGGTTACATTTCACACATGTAAATGTGCTCGGCTCTCATTCAGCCTTTGGAAGTGTCATTCCAGTTTCATACCAATAAAACTGCTCACTGTGCTCTGCTGATGTTTAAAATGAACATATTTCAGTTCAATTTGGTTTGTTCTCTTCTTACTGCAAAGTGAATGTCTGCATTTTGCACTCTTTACTCCTGAGAATGGCGTTAATGTGCTGCTTTGGCAACTGGTGTTGCTAGTGAAATGCGATCTCTGCTTTCACGGGGAAATTGCCCAAGTTATAAAATATTGAGCAGGCATGTCAGTCTGGAAATAGTTAAATAGGCCATTTACTGGAATATTTCATTGTGGGGGCAAGAATAAAGTGGTTTTCCAAGATGGTCAGTGGTAGTCTTCCCTGCAGCAGGGCTGAATGCCTGAGTTGGCAATGGTGAACGGAGTTGGTGCCCAGGGCTGCATCCATGAGGTGCATCCGTGCTGCAGGGCAGGCCTTTGGAGATCATTTCACGCTGTCCATGGCCTTTTTAGGCACCATTTTAAATGTCTTGGGCTTGGTCATGCTGCTCCTCTCAGCTCACAAGGGTGCTCCCCAGCAGCACCTTTTGCAGCACCCTCCTACCTCATGGAGCTCTGCCACTGACCTTAACCAGGCTTTTTGCACATCTGAAGAGTGGCTCTGGCTTTCAGATTGGATCCAGCTCTGTGTGGTTACTGACTATAGTGAAAAGGAAAATTTGAAGTGTACTGTGAGATTTTATGACCTTAGAAATTTGTGCTGCATCTCCCGAAAAAAAATTAAAAGTGATAGTGAGTGTATCATGCTCTTTTTCAGAACAGGCTGAACAGAGCTTTAGACTGAATAATGCCATAAATGAAAAACACTTTAAAACTCTACCTTGCCACCTCCTCCCCCCAACTATTTCCTACATTTCTGCTTTGGTGTTCATCTGTTTGGGGGGTTTTTTGGATTACGAATAGTTTTGTTTGCTTTCATTACCAAATTGCAAAACAAAACTCTAATTAAGCAGTTTGTACAGAAAGCAATTAAAAGACAAAATGTTTTTCTCTTGCTAGCTGGATAGTTATGTGCTGTCTGGCAAAGCAGCAGTTGCAATGTGTATTTGTGTAGGAGGTTAAATCTGGTGTCAGGGGTTTGCAATGACAGATACAGTGTGTTCCTATTGCAGTCACAATGCCATTGAAAGAAAGATTTTTCCTGTAAACCTTTAAGTAGGTTGGGGTTGCATTTTAAACCTCCTCAAAATACCAGGTACTAACATTTTGTGTTAAAAGTGGCTGAAAGGTCCTCAGGAAAACAGGAACAATTAGTTCCAAATATGAAGGGAGTCAAAATGTTTAACTTACTCCCATAAAAACTAAACAGGGCATTTTGGAGTCAAATTGTACTGACTCCTGAGGCCAAATGCTCTACCGGTGTAAGTCACAGTAAGGACAGGGCTTGCTCAGACCCCTGTGGTCCTCTTATGGAGCCTTCACAGTTTCACAGAATCTTCTTGGTTGAGATTGACCCTGATTTCTCTGACAGGAAAAGCATCCTTTCTCGCTTGTACATTTGTTCTTGTTTGGGTGGAATATTCAGCAAGAAGGTTCACAGTTGTAAATGGAGACTAAAAAGGAACAAGAAAGAAATTAACGGCCTCTGAGTGCTTCTCATGTGAAAATAAAATATATTGCTGCTTGTAGGGCTCTGTATTGCAGCAAGTCCTGACCTGAATGAACTGTGCTGGCATTGAAACACATGAGACTATCCAATGTGCTTCCAAACTGGGAATTGTAAATCTGTCTTTTTTATAGGCCCTTTTTATATGGAAATCTCTCCTCTGTACAAACAGTTTTGGAAGCTGAGCCTTCTTGCAGAGTTCCCAGATGTTATTGAGGTAGCTGTTGTGGGGCTGGGCCCACATTGGTGAGTGTGCTATGCACAGTAAACTTTGTCTTGTCAGCTTGTAGGGCAAATGCATTCCTAAACTTCCTGGACAACATGTGGGGAAAATGAAGAGACCGAACAGAATTCATAGGAATTACATAAACAGCTGTATAAACTGGCATTAGGAAAGTTGATGAATGTTTCTGCCTTTTCTGTTTCTTTTTACGGCTTTGGTTCCTAATTCTATGCTACAGAGGCAGTTCAGAGGAAGTCTATCACATGAAACTGATATATATATTTTCTTCTTCTTTAAGGTCCATTTTATTTCTGTTCAAATTAAAGATCTTGCTCTTAATCTTGAGAAAACTTGGCCCAGATGAAATTTTGTTCCTTAAGCAAATTGTCCAGCATCTAGGAATGTGAAATTATTGTAATTGCTATAGCTGCTTAGGACTGGGAGAGAAAGCTGAAGGTAGGGTAGAAAGAATGCATCTAGAGCATATAGGGTGCATCCTCTCATAGTGAATTGAATTTTCTACCCTGAAACGTAATACTAAGTTGTTTGTAATGCTAAATTAATCCATACTATGCAAAGCTTCATCAAGACCTTTTTGTTCTGTATAATGTCTAGGCAGAACTCCCCAAAATTAATTTTTAATTTGAAGTGAGAATAAGAACAACTTTCCAAGGCACTAAACAACAAACTGAGGTACTACTGCTCATATCACCTCCAGATGAGAGAAGGAATCAAGTAAAAGTAATTATTTTTTCTTTTAATTGGGAAAATCTTGCTATTTGTCATGTCAATTTGATATTTTGGATGCGCAGACATTATAAATTACAGTGGTTTCGTATACAGAAGAAGAATACTGTTTAGGTTAGTGTAAATCATTGTCTTTTGAATAGACTTGGGATTTTTTTTTCCTCTTGGTTTGACAGTAAATTAGGGAAAATAGAGATATTTGCCTTGAAGTCACTCTGCAAAGTAGCATTTGTCTCAACAAGTTTGTCAGGCAGGATCTGTTGATTCATGATTTCAGACATAATGGAGCAACAACACAAGAAAACAAACATACGTATCAGGTGAAGGGTAATTTTGCTGGGAATTGCAGAATAGACAAGGTAATATAGAAAGCAAAATAGTAAATGCCAAAGCTGAAACCTGGAATGAAGAAAGCAAGTAAACATGTACTGTTCACATGGTAGTGTAGTGGTATCCATCTGTGTTAAGTACTTAACATCTACTGTCATCTGAGGAATAGATGTCACTGTGGAGCTTTTCTTTGTTCTGATTTTTATTCCATTGTGCTCTTACGCTGTTTGTTAGGGAGCACAGATGAAAGGAAAATAAAGAAGAGGTTTCCTCAAGATGTGACTTTGTCTCTTGTGGAGGTGTCTGTCCATGTGTGTCCCACCTCTTCCCCCCATTTGATACTGTATACAATGAAGCATTGCTAATTGTGATAGAGGAAGAAAAAGATTAGTGAATCAGAAACAGTGGAAAGACTGAGGGTGTTCTAGTTCGAGGCTGTATTGTCCTTTTAAATGGAACATGGGAGGGAAATCCTGACCTCACTGAGGTCAGTGAGATTGCAAATCTATAGTCAGAACATGCTACTGTTTTCTGTTAACTGAGCAGGGTTTAAAAAAATACTGAGCAGCCAATCAGCTGGTAAAAGAAGGGAGAAAGACTAAATTTTTTAGTTCACTGGTTTTTTTTTTGTTGGCCTCAGCAGAAGACAGCCACTGGTAAAGTTAGACATGGTAACTATAGCTGTAAGAAATATTTCCTTCAGCCTTTTGCTCACATTGATCTTCCTCAAAAAAGTGAAAAAAGGCTTATTACCAAGATGTGATAGATTTTTTTTTTAAATTAAATTTAGTCTTTAACTTGTCCATACCTTCAGAAATCTGATCTTCCCGGGCGAGTGACACACTTGTTAACTTGGAATAAGTTAGAATTTTGGTTTTTACAAAATTTGTGGAGATTGTCTATTGGAAGCATTTCAAAGTATGCAAAAGTGTATATAAATGATTCAGAGAGCTCCTCACCTTTCTTTCTCAGGATTATCAGGTATGGAGGTGAAACTGATTTAGAGTTGTATTATTTGGGAGTCTGTCACTTGTTCCCATTAATTTTCTTAATTGATGCCCTTAAAAATGAATCTCCTTTCTAGAAGGACATTGAAAACAGTAATTGAAATTCAGTTATATTCCTTTTGGTTTTTACCAAATTGAAAGAATCTGCTTTACTTTTGGGCAGACTGAGTTTCTTCTTCACAGTGTGTGTCTTGTTTTTTGCTATGAATTTATCAGTATTTCTAGATTATGCTACCATGTCATGTTATTGAATACTCCCTCCTGAGCTTTTGCTTGAGTTAAAGTACTTTTTAATCTCCTCTCTAGTTCTGGTTTCTCCTTCATTCCTTTATTGCTGTTAAGTTCCCATGAAATTGTTTGGTTTTGTTCACAGTTCAAGACACTGCCCTTTCCAGACAAAAGGATTGTGTTTATTACTTCTGAAGTGCATGATATACAGTCAAACAAGAAATTATATACCATTCTTATTTACTGCAATAAAAGCCAATATACAGTGACATAGTTCTTTCTCGATTAAAAAGTTACAACTTTGTGTTTTCTTGAGAAAATACAAATATTTCTGAAATCACAGTGTACAGTAGCATTTATTGTTTTTCTTGGGTAGTAAGTTATAACTAAGTAGCTAGTGAATCAATAGCTAGAAGTTTTACTTCCTGGTTTTTATTAAATCCTATGCTATTTGCTCCTGATTTAATGCCCAGGAAAAACAATTATAACTTGCATGCACCAACTTGCTGAGTTACTGAGCCAGTTTACCTTTGCTTCTCTAAACAAAGGACTGTAAAGCATAAAAAAGTGATTTAAGGAATTTTTGCATTGAGTTGTCACTTTCAACTCTTATAACCACACAAAACTTTACCATATCTCAAACTGAAAAAAAAAAAACCCAACATAATTATCTTTTTTTGGTGAGATTTTCTGAGATATATTCAGAAAAGTTTAATTTTTATATGACATCTTCTCTAAGAGTGTTCTATAAAAACACTTAAGCAGTTTCTTGAAACTGGCACAAAATTTTGTTTTAGTCACCTAAGTTAGATTACAGCAAGTCAAACACTCTGGATGTTTAAGAAAAATGTGCTGTTTGGCGAGCCTATCACAAATGGATTTACCTAAATGCTGTTCTCTCAAGAGGATAGTAGTAAATGACTCCTTTGTAGGATGGCTATTTCAAAGAAAAAGTTATTACACTACATATATAATGATAATGAACTGTTAGAAAACTTCCTGCTCACTTAAAGTTTGGATAAACAGTTAAACCCCAAGTTAGCTCCTCATGTCATGTTACCTGCTCTACACAGGAGCGTGTACAGGAAGAGTTTGGTTTATTTGTAATTGTTGCTATAACTTTATAACTTTAGAACCATATTCCTCCTGTTCTTCAGCTCTATGGGATTGCATGTGAGGTGGAAGGGTGACTGTGAGTTACCCTATGGATGTGTACCAAAAGCTCTGGATCTGAATTCTGACCCTGTAACTTGAGTCAGGCCATTTTGTAACCACTGTCATTTACTTATTGAACATATAGACGTAGGGCTATCTCAATGTATAAACATATTTTGTGGAAAAGCAAATCCAATTTAAAAAAAAGGCCTTAAAATTCCTGGGGACAGATTGGAGAGCATTTGAGAAGTGAATAAGACTCTCTTAGGATGTGGACCAATGATGCTGTTAGACAAACACCTCTTCAGAAAATCGTCAAGTGACTTGTGAAACTATAAAGAGGAAGTATGGAGAGATCATTTTTCTGTCCTTGTTCTGGAAGGAAGGGCAGAATTTCTCCTAGAAATCTGTCTTTTTTAAAGTATATTTAAGAACATTTGGAAGATTTTGATTCTCTTTCAGTTCTTTCTATTCTATTTGTTCTTGACATATTGATTTATAAAATAGAACGAAAACCTTTTTATGCCTTTATTTCAATTCCATTCTATTGCCGTTCTTTTTTTCAGAGAAAAGTACAACTTCTGTTTTAGAACTGTGAAGAGTAGAATAAAAAGTAGCCATGTTGTTTTAATGTCTCTTTCCATTTTAGGGACAAGTGTTAAAGGCAGAACATACTCTGAGAGGCAGATAAGAAACACAGTTTTCTTCCATTGGGGAGCGATTTGCAAATTTAGCCTCTAGACCCGGTGTGAGTGAGTGCAAATCTCTACTACTTGAACATATTGAGACCAGGTGTGAGTCTGATTCTTCCTCTCTTGTGGGTCATGCAAGTTTCTATTCGCTGTTTGAACTTGCACAATGGCTGTCATCAAACTATTACTCCTCATTATTTAAGAGGCCAGTCATTAAAAGGACTAAAAAACGTCAGATTTGTAGCTTGCCAGGCAATACAGATGAGTGGTAGCACTGTTATCATTTAGCACTAGTGAAATTTATGTGGCTGTTCTTGGAGATAACAATAAATAGCAGCCTCTTTGTAGTGGCATGTGCTCTACATGATGTGGAGATTCTGGTTTTCTCTTTACAGTCAGCACACAGCCTTCAGGTGCCTCAGAAGGAGCTGTCTTAGGCATGGGGTGGGTTTTGGAGATATCAGCATCATAGAAACAAAGTCATTGATGTCACAGACATTTCTTTTTAGGTGGAGGTGAAATAGTGAGCCTCTCTGACCAAATGTTTTTCCCTGGAACGTTACAGAAGTATTTTACTAAAACACCAGGAGGGGGAAATTTTTGAACAATATATTTTTGTGCTGTGCTAGAGGAAAGCCCCAAAACTTCCCTTTTCCATCCCTCTTCAGAACCTTGGTCAGGATTTAACATTGGTATTTTTTCTCAAACTTCCTCTATTAGATTTTCTGTATAGTAATTTGAGATATTGCATTAACATAGCCTAGAGCTAGGAGACATCCTTATCCTTATGCACTACAACAAAGTATAGATACACCAGGACTAGATGAAGACATCTATCTCAGTTTTTACATGCCTGATTTCACTGAAATGAGAGCTTTAGAACAAAATAGTAATGTAATTTAAATACAAGGCAAAAATCAACACAGTGCATGCTGCAGTATGCAAATTAACCCTTACAATTTTTTCAATATAACCTTCCTTCTCCCTAGCTGTTGTCTGTAGAGATCTAAAGCTGATAAAGGCAAGGAAAGCATGAACAATATTTTCTGTATTCCTATACATGAGAGGCTGTTCCATAATTGACAGTATTTTCCCATTTTCCAAAAATGCTTCTTAAAAATTAGAGGAATGTGTCTTTCTGAACACTTTATCTTGAAAGAAAACATGTCATAAGAACTTATGTCATAAGAACAAATCTTTGATTGCTTTAGTACATCTATTATAATTTTGGACATTTTTGCCCAGTGTTTTAAATCTATGACTTAAAAAAAAAATTGTTAGTGAGATTCATTAACCTAATGTCATTAAACTCTTGCTTTTGAACGGTATTTTCTTAAAGGAAAATCTTACAATAGTTTTCCTGCTGTATTTGGGAAGTTGTTTCTTGTTAATCCCCATCAAATGTTATGAAGTAACTTAGTGAGGAGGAGTTTGCTATTGCTAATCTTCCTCTTTCAATGTTTTTGTTATATTTAGAAATTACAGTAGATAGTTTTTTCTGTCAAAAGTACATATCAAAATCTTTTTTTCTTCATAACAAGTAATTTCATGGACTTACTTTCAATTTATATTTAAAAATAACCACCACAATGGCTTGCACCCTCCCAGGTCTGAAAGTACTTATTCCTTTTGAAATTATTCACAGCTGTATCTCACACCTATTTAAAAAATCACAGCAGTTTTATTGAATGGAAATACCTTGTCAGTTCAGAGAGCCTGTCAGCTAAAGAGACTTAACTTTTCATAGTTTTCCTTTAGCTACTTACCCACCAGTATTTACCAAGAACACCTATTGCTTTCTCCTGTCAGTCACTTTGGAGAGTCAGTACCTGGAATGGAACAGGCTGAAACGGGTCAAAGACCAGACATGAGCTGCGCATACGTTTGAAGGTCAGGTTCAGTGACAACCAACACCCAGATTCAGTCCACAGCAGAATATCTTCTGGTCCTGGAAAAGGTTTTGTTGTCTTTTTCTTTTTATCCCTGATTTGGAGCACTGCAAATACCTATTTGAGATTTTTGTTATAGACAATGGCAAATTTTGCTACTTAGGCGTTAGTTTCTTAGGCACAGGATATTGCAAAATTTCAGGTATTTAAACAATAAGGAAAAAAAAAAACCAAACTAAGCTTCTCTTTGGTTTTGACTCTTATAGAAAATTAACCTGACATCTGTGAATGTCATGTATTTAATTGTATTGTTCTCTTCTGCAGCTTTTTTTGAGAAATCAGAATTCTAAAGTAGGAAAGCCAAGGCTGTATATTATGTCAGCAACAAATAACTGAACTATCAGGCATAGCAGATAGCACCAGGCACATCAGATAGTTGTGGCCTTTACTTCAGAATCTCTCATCATAGTTTCAAAAATCCTATTCTTTTTGAAAGGGCATTCATTTTTGTTATCTTCTGTGATAATTATCTTGTCTTTCAAGTATGCTGAGAGAGAAAGCTTCCAAGTGAGACAAGAACTATGAGAAGTAGGTAAATTCCAGATACTAGATGGATCTCATTTGCACGAAAAATAAAATATTGTGAAGAGATCAACAAAATATGTCACATAGCCAGAGACTGAAGTGCTTGAAGGTTATGTCCTCCATACTCCTCCTTGTGTTTTGAAGTAGCTAACTTTATCTCTGTCTAATAGTAATTTATTCTGATACTGCATTCAGATTTTGTGGAGCAGGCTTGTTTCTCAGCAAGTTTTACATGTTCAAAAGATTCAGTAGTTTCAGAATCTGGAGAAATAATTACAGGGTTTGACCTTAGCTGTAACAGCACAGCGTGTTCTGCACTATCCATAGACTCAGCACCTCAAGCTCTTAATGAGATGACTTTGTGTCTGGGTGTAACTTGCCAAATGGGAGTATCCAGTGGTACAATGGATATCACTGCTGTCAGTCAGTGTGCTGTGACCACAGGTGCTAAATATTGTCCAGTTGAACATTTCAGCTTTGAAACCACGTGATTTCTAATGCTTCAGGTAAAAGGTAGTTTCAGTAACACTCAGGATGAGAGGTCCCTGCTCTTCCATGGTGAGAGTGCATCTTATTTCACTTGTCAGTTGGTCCGGAGCAGACCATATGGAAAGAAAGAAATAAAAAAAAAATGTAAAAAAAATCAATCCACATTCATAGTGCAGCTTATTTCCTTTCAGAAAGCTACATTTTGCCATTTTTTTTTGTATGTTATATCCCATAATTGAATTTACCTGTAATCAAAACAATAAAATTGTGCTTGAAAAAATAGAGGAAGAACCATTCTTATGTTCTCCTTCTTGGATTTACAATTTCAAAATTATGGCAATATTTTTCTAATAAAAATTTATCTCATTCTAAAGTTGTCCCATAAACAAGGAATATTTAATTATCTCCTTACATGTTCCCTTTTAAGAAGAAAAGCTTTTCAAAAAGTTAAGATCTGTAAAATGTGAAATGGCTGTAGCTGCTGGATGGTAACTAATATTTGCATTCTCTCTATGCAGTTCTAGCCTCATTTAGTGGGTCTTCTAGTATAAGTAATGCAGATCAAATGGCTTTCTGGCCTTTATTTGCGTTAATAACAACTTATACCAACTGTCATTGGAGGAATTGAAAAAAGTCATGATAATCTATTCACTGAACTGTTAATAATACTGAAGTCTTTAAAATGTTTCTGTCTATTTAGAATTCTCATGTAGAACTCTGAGGAGCAGAGTCAGAGCCATTCATGCTTCTTCCCTGCAGCAGGCGGGCACCAATTGCTTGGGACAAACTTTTGCTTGTTTTGAAGCTGCCTCTGTTCCCAAATAAATATTTATACTGGCAGTCACCCCATTTGTTTACCAGCCATTCACAGATTGAAACTGCATTTGAAGAAT
This sequence comes from Fringilla coelebs, assembly GCF_963513975.1. Lineage (NCBI taxonomy): Eukaryota > Metazoa > Chordata > Aves > Passeriformes > Fringillidae > Fringilla > Fringilla coelebs. The sequence goes on along the minus strand of NC_140030.1, from coordinate 90,047,427 downwards.
TAATTGCCTTCATAAAGATGCTGTTTATTCTTTGACAGCAGGTTGCTGCATTGCCCCTCTACATTTCTAAAAACAATTCCAGATGGAAACGTGTGAGATATTTCTGTGTTCCCCAACAGCTTTAAAAATAGATGCCTCTGCATGTTTCACACTGATCTCTATGTGCACCTCTGAGCTGACCTGAGCTATAAACGGTTTATAAATAAAGTATGCTGAAAGAGTAGATACACATTTTTCCCCATTTCATACTAGTTTGCTTTCCTTTAATTTATTTTCCCCAGCTACATTTAGAGAAAATTATGCATATGTAGAATTAGAGGATTTTTAGATAAGAATATCCTGCAGCATTTCCTAGTATTTTAGTTTGCTTTATTTCATCTTTCACCAGAAAGTTGTAATCAGAAGATATTTATTAATCATTCATTGGTTGAAAAACTGCAAATCTCATTTTAATGTACCTGAAGATTTGACTCTGTGCTATAAGTTAAAAGATCTTACAGAAGTATGATTTGTTTGCTGAAGCTGGAACATGGAAATGAAAGCTTTCCTATGGTGTGGAACAATAGAGAGCCACTGCAGCCACAGCTGTAGCCTGCAGGCTACAGGAGATGAGGAATCCTAGCCCTACTAATCCTGTGTACTCTGTACTACTAGATACAAGACATAGGAAGTCAGCCCTCTGCAGCTTATCTCACGATTAGATTGAGCAAAATCATTTTGACACATTTCCCACCTAGGTTTTAAACAGGCTGTAAAATCTCTGGCATTCTCAACCAAAGTGATCATCTGTTATAACATCATCGCTTGTTAATGATTTCCTTAAATTTCCTCTTAAAAATAAGGTAATCTGAGAGGCACGTTGGCATCCTGCTCAGAGCTTGTGCCCATAAGGAATTCTTTAAGTTGGATATCCTATTGAGGCAAAACTATTAGTCCTGAAGTTTTTGTTCTTTGAATGCTAGATAAACTTTAATGTTATTCCTACATAGTTACTCAACAGCAGTGACTGTTATTCATCAAAATGTTTTATGTCTCTTAAATACCATAGTTGTGTTCTAGAGAGCTTCTAATGGACAGTGTCATAAAATGTGGAATATTTTCTCAGTGAAAGATAACAGTCCAAATTACAATATTGCCCAATAAGGCTGTAAGGTGCTGGCAGAGCTCAACTTCTCTGATGGAATAAAGGAAAACTGAAAGGGAGTATGTTCTAACATGAACCAGAATCCTCCTCCTTTAGCAGCCATGTAGTTAATGGAGTTAGAGATGTGTGAATGCTTCTCAGCCGACCCAAGAGGACAAAAACAGAGTTAAAATTCATGGTGTGGTCTTCAGACAACTTTCAACTCTGACATTTTATGAAAAAAGTGATATAAAATATAGCCTGTATCTTTCAATAATGCTGAATGAAAGTGAAGCCTTCTTGAACTGCTTTTATAATAATAATATTGCAGTCATGAAACTCTTCTCTTTTGACTTGTTTGAAGCTAAAGGACCCTTAGCAGTCAAGCTGAGGAAATGGGGGAGGAGAGGGGGAATAGATGGACTCATTCTCCCACTAAAGCTTTTAGGGCCAGGGATCTTTTGCTGCATGGCAGCAGACTGGGACATAGGAACCTATGACCTAGTCCATTTTGCTTTATAAAATAGCAAGAGGGGAAAAGAATATGTTAGGTATTGTTGGATATTTTTATGAGATTTGCCTTCTTGGGTGTCTTTGGATTCATTGGAGGGGAACAAACCTTCTTGGAAAACATACAATGTCAACATTCAGTTGTGGATCATTCTGTTACTCTGCTGTGGGAGCTGTGTCATCCTAAATAAAGAGACAGTAGATTTTGAAGCAGTACTGTGAGTTTTTCTCCTGATTACTTTCTAAAGTTTACTAGGTAATTTAATTATATTCTCTAAATATTTTCCTAAAATGAAATATGTGGTAAAATTACTAAATAACTTAGGATGTTCTAGGTTTTGATTTTTCTTTTGGTTTTGCTTTGTTTTGGAGTACCGGGGATGAGATATCCAGAAAAAGTTCCTGCTGTCCTATTTACAATATTTAATTAAATTACTACTTGGGTCCTGATCACGTTTTACTTTTCTAAATATTCTTATTTGCAAATTAATAATTCTGGCATTACAGAGATAGTAAAATTTTGTCTGCAGAAGTCTATTTTTTGAGGTTTTTTGGTCAGAACAGTTTCTTCATTTTGACTATGAAGTGCCTTTTAGAAAACTAGGAAGTTTTCACAGCCCCAGACATCACAAAGATTTAAGACGTGATGTTCATTTTCTAAACATCCACCACTTTATGTATACCTTGTCTTGCCCCATGCCCTGCCATAAAAGAAAGATGCATGCAGTGTTACTTCCAAAGGAAGAAATATTTTTCCCTTATCTTTCCAAGTAAAAGCACCCCCTGAGATATTTTAAAGAAGATTACAGTCTGCACCACTGCAGACTTGAAATGCAGTTAACAAATGGCATGCTATCTGTTACAGGGGAGCTGGCTGTACGTGCTCTATCATTTGAGCCTCAAGCAAGTGGATCACTTTCATGGACTAGCTCCATGAATATACTCAGGTCACAGGAATAAATAACTAAAGATGTAAGAGAAAGATGCAAAATCGCACCTGGTGTTTTTTCACTACAACAAATATTGGAGATTAAGAGGCAAAATCAAGGAATAATATACAGACTTCCCTTGCATCCTCAGTATTTGTTGAAAAAGCTGGAGGGGATGTGATTTTTTTGTTTGTTTTCCCATACTCAAAGCAGAAGATGGGGAGGGTGATAAATTCTGTTAGTCCATTGTCATTAACTGCTAATGATGGTGATTTAAGAAAGGGTATTAATTAGATATTCACTCTAAGGCATAAAGAACAGAGGTCAGTGAGTAGCACCCACTGAATGAACCTTTTGAGTAAATTACTACATAGCACCCAGGAGGCTTCATTTAAGAATTTGCTCAATGGGATTTATCCCATAACCTGAGCAATAACCTGTTGGGAATGACAGAGTGGATTTTGAGATGATTAAAAGCAAAACCAAAACCCCAACCAAAAAAAACCCAAACCAACCCAACAAAACAAACAAAAACCCCCACAAAAACAAACAAACAAAAATACCCCAAAAGAGCAAACCAAAAGGAAATCTAAAATAATGGAATGAACAGGATCTTCAATAGGCAAGGACTTCTATTCCCAGAGGAGTTTAAGGGCTAATTTGGGCTAGCTATCGTTTTGTCATAGAACAGTCAGAAAAACCATTCCTGCTTTCTCATCACTACAACTTGAAATTTTAGCTCTCATTTGTTCTCTTGGCTGTTTATCAGCATTGTGAAAGTACCACTCACATCCTCTTCCCTCTTCTGAGCCAGCATTCCTGATGTGCTCTTTAGAGCTCAAATGCCTCGACTGAATCCCAGGCAATCTGAAACCAGCTGAAAACGTACGTTCATCACAGGGGGATTTGGATCAGGCACAGCAACAAGAACATTGCAAATTAGGAATGAAGTGGAAAAGTGGGTGTCATGGCAGAAATATGTGTGTGGGCGCTTGTGTGAAACCTGTTCACAATATGCTTGTGCTGTTTTTCCAACTATTATTTCTTTTTAGCTGTTTATTTGAAAATAATGCTCTTAAAAGTTTTAATATTGATTTGATGCAGATTTTCATAAAATAGTAAACAGGAAGAATCTGTATAAAGATGTTTTTCCCTTATTCTGTTAAAGGAGAGAATTTGAAGGTGAGGAACAATTTGACTGAAGTACTCTTGAGAGACCCACAGGAATATCTTACTTTTGAAAGAACTGCTGAAGTGCAGCACTGACCTTGTATCATTTGAGAAAGACGTATGCTGAACTGTTCAGTGCATGCTGGCGAGTGATTATTCACACAATAAACAAGATTTGACCAAACAAATCTCTCCTCATGTCAGCAATATACTTTGGCTGCATTTTTCCAGATTCATCCTAAAATCCTCCCTCCCCATGCCTTCTGTTTTCTCTTTTTTTTTCTGCAAGGACTTCCAAATGCCTCGGTGTGCACTGACAGCCCCAGGCACTCATTACTGGGAGACTCGCTGTCAAGACAATGAAAATATGCAGGGCAGGATGGCATTGCCGCTGTCTTCTTCAGAGTCTGCCTTCAATATGGGAAAAGTTCTTAAAGCAGCTTCTACCGTGGCTTCTCTCATGTCGTTGTGACCTTTTGTTTTTGTGCAACTGGAACTTCATTAGTTTGTTGCTGCATGCACAATTTCCAACGGCTGCTTTGAAGACGTGGTAATTATAGTAATAATTTCCAACTCATTTACTAGTCATTGACTATTTTCTTGCAAGGCAAAAGTGGAAATAAGATCTTGCCCAAACCACTCCTCATTGAACAGTAATGCCTTAAATCAAGTCTCTATCTGGAATTTTTTTTCTCCAGTAAATTTGGCCAGAAGCCATCCTTTTTCCAAGGTCTGTGCTTGTAACTGCATAATGCAAACACTAATACTCTAGATCATTTCACACGTTAGTAATAGGGGAAGCATTTACCCATCAGAGAAGGAAAAAAAATCTATTAGATAGAACACTTCATTTACTGAAAGCTAAATAAGCTGTTATTCTCTGCAAGCTTGCAGTTACTGTGCTTTTCCTTTAAGCTTGTGAACAAGCCTTTGGGCTGCACTGCTTATTTGGTCATCATAACCATCAGTAGCTTCACTGTAGAAACTCCAACAAGAACTCCCTGTTTTGGAGCTTGATGCTGCAAGGAGCTGAGTACCACCTGGAAAGTATTTTATGTTCACAGTTTCTGGCTAAAGCAGTTTGAACCAACCTAGGCCTTTGGCCAAGATTTATCATGAGAAACATAGGTATCTTTTCAAAAGGAGCCAAAGAGAGTCATGTGTGCACATAACTGGTAATGCACAGTGCTGTCCATTTGCACATGCAAATTTGCTAACAGAAATACAGACTGGCATGTGTATTCATTAGTTTATGGGCTCTGTCTTAGTACCTGCTTGAATTTGGCCCTCAGCGTTATTAGTTGCTCTGATTGAATGCTCTGTTTGCACTACATACTTTCGCTTACATAGCAAAAGGTCTGAGTTCTGGTTCAGTTCTGGTGTTGTATTACATGAAACATGCACTTTGAAGCCTGGTTGAAGCCTGCTCAGCTGAGCAATGCACAAAGGAGAGACCCCCTTCTCCTAGTTGATCCATGGGAAAGTAATAATTTGTCAACCACTATTCCCTTCTGCTGTTGTGTTGGACTGTGAATGAAAATTCTCTCTCTCTTTCCTGTGGCAACCCCTTTTGCAGATGATTGGTGTCTCAAGCTGCAGAACAGTTGAGTTTCAGCATTAGCTGATGGTCCACAGCAGTTTACTTGAAAAGCTGAATGCAGTGGCATACCAGCTATTGAGTATTTTTTCTCATATTTGTTCTTTTTGTTTCCTGCGCTTGCTCAAATGGGAACAGTTGTCTTAATGGGATGGTAGAAAGTAGCTCATGTGATGGGATTTAAGCTTTACCACCAAAGGTGACCACTTTGGGAGCAATTCTAATGGTGGCAAGCCTGTTGTTGGAACTGGGGAGATTCCTCCTTCAGCTGTGGTGATCCAACAGTGCTTTTGCATCAGATGCTTGGGTAGCTCCAGTTCATGAAAGGTTGTCATGATAAATAGAGCAAGTACTCTGGACAGGGATGGAGGAAGAGGAGCAATGGGTTTGGAGTGTCTCCAGCAAGAGCCCGCTGCAGCCATGACTTTGACACTGTGCAGGCCCTGCACTTAGTAGAATACAACATTTATTTAGGCACCCTCTCAAACGAAAGGGAAATGCTTAGTGAGGCAGATCATATATTACACATTTCAGTGACAGCTCATTCATCACAGATCTGGTAACTGAGCAAATGGTACAACTCTCTTTGGAAATTAAAGTTATTTTTGTCATTTAAATTTTTTTTACTTTTTTTTACTAATGCATAAATGAATCTCCAACATTTTTAAGTGTGATTACTGGCCTAAATGCAATTTGTTTTTAATTGAAATCACAACTCATATTAAATAAAGGAATTTCTAATGCTTCCTGGTTCAACTGTGCCAGTAGCTTTTAAAATACTGTTATCTTTTTTGAAATTTAGAAGTTTTTACTTTTTGATCATTAGGAAGGGCAACAGAGGGCTTTATTAACAGTCACTGAAAGCCAACATTGAGTCTTATCAAGAATTTAGGAGAGGATTATAACCAATTTATTTCTGAGTGCTGGGTTATTGTTTGTGAACAGGGGACAAGCGTGCATGAAAGACTGAAGAGGCGATTCTGCTCCTCTGTTCAACCCTGAGGTGTGGCCTCTCCCAGAGTCCTTTGTTCAGTTCTGGGATCCTCAGCAAAAGAGAGACATGCAGCTCCTGCAGCAGGTGCAGAGGAGGGCAAAAGAGATGACTAAGGGACTGGGGCATCTCTCTTAGGAGGAAACGCTCAGGGAGGTGGGCCTGTTCAGCTTTGAGAAGAGACAACTGAGAGGAAATCTCATCAATATCTTTCAGTGTCTGCGGGGAGGTGTCAGAGGATGGAGCCAGGCTCTGCTCAGTGGGGATGAGCGATAGGACACGAGGCAATGGGCAAGAACTGCTGCGCAAGAAGTTCCACCTGAATATGAGGAAGAACTTCTTTACTGTGCAGTAACTGAATACTGGAATGGGTTGTCCAGAGGGGTAGTGGAGTCTCCCTCACTGGAGACATTCAAGAACCATCTGGAAAAAATCCTGTGTCATGTGCTCTGGGTTGACCCTGCTTGAGCAGGGGAGGTTGAACCAGAGGACCCACTGTGGTCCCTTCCAACCTTGCCAATTCTGTGATTCTGTGAAAAAAGTTTTAAAATTATAACCTCTTGTCTGAAAAATTGTTGTGAATTTTATGATTTTATGAAATGTAAACCTTTATATAAAATTGTTAATTTTACTGAGGCAGATTTCTTGTTATCTCAGGTACCATGCTGTATGTCTTCTCTCTCTGTGGCTGTACACTCATTTTTTGGGACTTAAAAGCTGGGAGGAAAGCCAGATAGTCCTTTTCTCTCCAAAAGGGAGTTGACACTAGTGCAGTGTGTGATGGCACAGCTGGGCCCTTATGGGTGCAGGGCAGAGCCTGCATTTGTTGAACTACAGTTCAAAGCTGCTTAGACCCAACTTCTGTGGATGCTGCTGGTGATCAGATTTCCTCAGGCACAGACCTCATCACCAGGTGACATCTTTACCTCTGTGGGTAGGTCGATGTAGAGGTGGTAGAAGAAGAATGTTTGTGGGAGAAGGAGAGGAAGCTGTTTGTGCATGGTTGGCCCAGCACCCACCATCCCTGTGACGGTGGGGCTTCACAGGAGAACAAATGGAGAAGTCCTATTTCATTTCTGTCAGACTGGTTTTAAAAACCTGCTATTTCAAATTTTAGTCATATCTCTATATATTGATAAAGGGAGAGGGAGAAGGTGTTCTTTATCTGGCATAATTTCATGGGAACATGCCTGCAGTTCTGATCCGAGGTGTGTATATGAATACACTCCTTTCTTTGTTGTCACGAAATAGTTTTCTTTGTTTTCTCTAGTGGGAATTCATCCATATTAAATCACATTATGAGTGTGCAGTTGTTTGGATTCTCAAAGCAGTAAGTTGTCAATTGCTTTGAGTGTTGTCCCTTGGGAATGCCAAATGTGGTGCTTGTAGCCTCATTTCTCCGAAGAACAGAGACGCAGTCACGGACAGAATATTAAATGATTTTTTTTTTCCCCCCTGTGTAAAAAAATTTTATGCTTTATTTCCCCTCCATATAGATAATTTCATTGCTGTCTTGGAAAACGACAGTCTGTTTAGATGGTTAAAATATCAATAATCACATAAATAACTTCCCACCTGTAGTAAAATTCTGGCGCAGCTGTACTAAGCTGTGTGATTTGACAAGGAACTGATTTTAGTTAGCTAAAAAAAGAAGCCAGGTGAAATAACTGAATGCTGACATTTAAGTAGGAGTAATAAATCAAACTGGTGGGTGGGGGAAAGGAATGTTCCTGTCATCAGAAAGAGGCCCTTTTTTTCATGTGAAAATGAAATGCATTTGCAAAGGCTGGCTTGTTTACACTCCATACCATTGCATATTAAAGAAATTACTCAACAAACAACAACAAAAAAGTATAATGACAGCCTGTTAGATAAGTTCAGTAGTTTACCCGTGGCACAGGTATCAAATTCATTAGAAGCACGATTTAAAATATTTAACATGATAAATGCCTTTTTGTTTTTTTCTGTTCTGGTAATCTCTACACATGTACATTCCTGCCACAGCTCTCTTTAGTATCTATATTTGTCAGTAAGAGATTTCATTGAAAACTGAATTGATCGGTCTCAAAACCAGTTGTTACCTGGGAGATATCCCTAGGTCAAAATTATTTTCATTTGTGTTTGCTTCTGGCATGAGAGGAAGCACAGCCAGTGTGGTGAGATGTCTCTGCAGGAAACCCGCACAGGTTAAGGCAAGAGAGAAGTGAGGGGTAAAAAGCTGTAATGACTTTGACATGGGTAGTACAGCTCCAGCTTTTCATAGTGGCTAACAGGTGAATTTACTTTGTGGAACACAAATTAATGTTTATTTTGAAAGATTCCATTAATCATATTTCTGTTTGTGTCCCACCGTGCTGCTTACCTGGGAGGTCTTTGTTCAGTTCTTTATTGCTGGGCTAGGAATTACTCCTGTAAACCTGTAATAATTCTCCAATTTGTCCTTGGGGAATAACTCTGTCACAGTCTGAGGGAACTTCTTTTCCTGAACAGATAAGTTCTTTGTTGGACCTATGTAGTGCAGTATGTACCTCGATATTTTCCTCTCACTCTTCTTCCCTCTCATGCCCTAGGACCTGCAGTTAGGAATAAATGGTGTAGTTAAGTGTCATCCTAATGTTAGGCTTTTAGGCTGAATATTCAAACCAAACTTATGTGTCTGTAGGAGTGAATAAGGACTTCTCTTTCAAAACACATTCATTGAAAACTATTAGCAATAATAAAAAATAGTTCCTGATCCATAGGAGAATATTTGAACTCAGATATGAATTCCTTGAAATCACTGAAATTTTCAGCATGACTGAAATTTTCTTCATGTTTCAAGTGATGGATCTTTGAAGTATGTTCACAGTGTGTTAAGTTTACCTAACTTTAATGTAATTTTTATGTGATTGCCCCTAGGTGAATTATTCAAATGATGTATACAGTGTGTCTTGTTTCCAAAGTGGGTTTGTATGGATTTTATAGGAATAATGAACTATCTTAATATAAGCTGTGCAAAAACGTCAGTGGATATATTTGTTGCTGTTGTGTGCTGGAATTCATAGGAGTACTCCTGTGCTAGCTGACCCAGTGCAGTTCAGCTGCTGCCTCACAGGAGGATTTTTTTTTTTTTTTTGCTCCCTGCTTTTCTCATGAAGGAATTGCTGTCATTGAATCTGTATGATAGGAGATAACAGAGCTGGAAATATACCTGCAACCTTGCTTGTGACATTTCAAGGACTGATATGAATCATGCTAATATTAAGTCATGATTATTTTTGCACAGGGATGAATGTATGTCAGCACATAGATATATTCTATATATATATATATAAACTTTTGGAAGAGTCAAGTGACAAATGGGCCTCAAGATTGCTAGAAAATATAACTGAATGCCACTAGCTAGAATTACAATCTGATGTTACATCCACCTGGTACTCCAGGGGACTCCTGAAATTAAAATTTAGATTATTTCCCTTCATGTTTCAGTGGTGCATGTGTGTGTGCTGCAGTTCATAGACTGATAACGGAGTATAGGGTGATATTTGAAAATCATTTTAATGAGTTATGTGGGTCTTACATGGGTTATAATACTTATGATGATTATAGAAATGAGAGAAGGGTAAAGGGAAAATGTATGATTTACAGAAAGCTGTGGATCTGCTCTCCTAGAAATGACATGGGAATATAATATGTGCAATATAATAACACTCTTCCCTGATAAGTAACAGATGAGATGCTACAGTGTTGCAATTGTGGTGAAAGCCATTTCAATGGCACTCTTTTTTGACGCTAATGAGTGTAGATCCTCTGGGTTGGACAGCTTTACCAGATTTTCATCTAAGACAAAGCAGGGAAGAACTGCTCACAGGACTCCCCAGACCTGTTCCAAGTCCTGGCTCTGAACCTCGTCTAGATATGATAGAGATCTGGAATTTGTTAATGTGCACAGCAAACCATAACAAAACATGGTGATTGATGTATTCTGTTCCATAAACAGATCTTCCTCAGAGCAATTAAAAGAATCTCATTGCACTACACCTTCTTCTAATTCTCTTTAGAGTTAACTTGATGTACAGATAGCACATGTGGAAATAAATAAATATATTAAAGTTGCCTAATATTTATAATAGTCTATCTTCACTTGTTTATAATATTGCTGAAATGTTGTAATTTCAGTTAATATTTTCTGCTTCAGGCTTAATTATTTTGGAAAATGTTCAGCGAAAATGATTCAGTCCTTGCTAAAAAGGTACCAGGAGGGGCTAGTTGACCTAGATTTAAAGATATGCAAATAATGTATTGAAGAGTTCTAGTAACTTTGAGCTTTTGCAGGCATGGGAAAGTCAGAATTTGGTGGTCATTAATGTCTTATGTCATTCTGTGAGAAAACCAGTGAGTTTTGTTCAATTTGTAAGCTTCTTAAAGTTTTACCTATGAACACATCCTATTGAGATTTGATAGAATTCAGCAGCATTGTCTGCAGGATCCATTCACATTAAACATATATTTCTCCAATCTGCTAACCAGACAGTGCACTTCATGACCATAATTTATATTCTAGTCCAGGACTCTAAGGGGCAATCAGGATTTTCCTCTCCTTTTTCTCCTTCCCTAGCTGCTTAGCTTCACTGTAATACAAGTCACAAAGGTATAGATTTTGCTCTTAGTGGAAAGACCCATTTCTTATTACCAGTTGTAGAGCAGATATTGCAATGTTGTGTCCTAACTTGACTGGGCATATTTATTAACAAGGTTACTGTGTATAGAGCTGAATTCCAGCCTGAATTACACATGTTTACTCCTGAACTTTACATATGCAACCAACCTGTACCCATAATTTTTTCACACAATGATTTACATGGATAAATATGTGTTGCTTAATGGTATTTTGACTCATTGCAGCCCTTGAACAACCATGTTCAAGGTGCATGACTGAAGTTTGTGGTAATTGTGCCATCTGGTAATCTGAATTCATAGGCAAGAGCATGCCTGGAGCATTGCAGAATAAATCTTCTCTCTGAGGTTTAAATAGTTTATATAGGGCAGTCTGGCAATAACACAAACTTTCTACCCCAAGTCTTCTCTACATCCCATCTAGGCCTAGGAATTGGGAACATGCTTTACTAGTTAGCTACTACTGATTTCTGTGTGTTTTCCAACCCACAGTGAAGTTTTAATTTTAATTAAAGGAGAGAGAGGGGAAAGTTTCATAGTGACATAGCTTTTTCCTGACACATGCAGGAGGATAAGGGGCAAATAGGAAGCCACAAATATTCTAAAAGCACAAATTAGTGATCCTGTTTCCTGTGACTACTCTTCAGCATACTGCTCAGCAAGTTTCATGTAACAACTCTCCTCGTGGCAATGTTGGTTCCATTGTGCCAGCAGACTTCTTTGAAAAAAGTATTAAGCAGTCTAAATTTCAGCTGAATACACAACTCTAAGAAAAAAAAAGGAAAAGAATCCATTTGTTTTCTTTCTTAATGGCCAGCCATTAGTGATTCTGAAAATAGAATCCATTTCGAAAGCAGTTTAAGCACTACTTTCATCAATCTTTATTATTTATTGGTTGACACAGATGACAGATCTGAGCTACTTTATAGTTGAAGGTGTGGCTGATGGTTTGTGTGCCCTTCTTGACCTTGTCAAGGGCAAATGCAGTTTAAAGTTGTTTATAAACTATAAATCTCATGGTAAAGAATGATGTATGCAGTGTACTTCTTCAATGATTAAAAGTACATTGTGTAAACAGGATGCTGCAGTGGGGAAGGCCCTGAAGAGTGTGATTCTGCTCAGACTATGAACCGACACGTAGTACAAGCAGATCATTAAAAAAAACTTTCTGTAACTACACCTGGTGACTGTGGCAACAATTTTGTGGGTATTAGCTGCATGTAGCAATGAAGCTACTACAAGATGTTGATTTCTAATTTTAAAGAAGTTAGGCTAAAACCAAGTTCCATTAATATTTCAAGAGAATTGCTCATGATGATCAAAAAAGACTGCTCTGTTCCTCACCTCCTGAGAATTTAGAGGTGTATGGTAAGAGCAAGCTGCAATGGCTCGGGTGCTCAGTCCCAAATTGGATGCCTATGGCTGTTGGACATTTGCCCTTTAATTATAGTCATTCCAAGCCCTGCCTTGCCTCTGGACAAGTTCATTCATTCTGTAGCACCAGACACACTTCTCCACAATTTTTGCATATAATATAGTGTTTGAATGAAATCGGTGTATAAAGGCTGTGGCATTAGCTGCTACCCTGTGCTTAACTTTGACAAGGCAGAGCAGGATTTGGGCGTTTGAGAGAACTACTTGAAATGATTTTTCCAAAGCAGGGACCAGCAATCTCAAGGCTTGCAGTTCTAAGAAAAACAAGCTGCACACGAGACTTAATGGACGTGCTACGGCATGCAGATAAATCTGTTCGTTTATTCATGATTCACAAGCTTATACAAATTCCTGTCAAGATATTAGAAAGTTTTCATCCTAGAGAGCTTAAACTGATTGCAAAGTGGTATGCAACTGTACAGTTTTGGCACTCTAAAATTACCATGATTAAGTGGTGAAAAAACTTGCATATTTGGTGGTGTGATAAAATAGAAGCAAGAATGACTGCCTGCTGATGGTGGTTTTGTAAGATCACGTTTCCTCACAGCATAATAAAGAATTTGTTTCTCTACTTCCTGCATGAGGCTCCAAGTCCTCTTCTTGTGTAAGATTCTAAGACTGTTTTTTGAATGGCATAATATAATCCTGTACAGTTCCTCCCCTCTCCACCCTATTGTCAGTTACCCATTAGGTTTTACAACATATAGATGATAAAAACTTATGAAATTCTGGAATTGTGGAAACTGAGGGTACTTTAATGCCCCACTAATTTATTTATTTAATTGCAAAGGTAGAACTAAATGACAGAGATTTGTATACAGTTCCTAGTTCACAGCTTAAGTTTGTTTGCATATTTTGAGTATTTCTGTGGTACACAGATCTTGAACTACAAAATTAGGATGTGAGTCTGCATTTCCTCAGATCAGTAAAGAGTTGGGATTTAGACTTCAAAACTTCCTACATTATTATTTAACGCTTCCACGTATGGCTTTTTCTAATTTCTGGAATATTTATATAGAAATAGTTCAATTTCAAATCTCCCACCGAGCTGTGTTTTTACTCCTCTGGATGAGTTTACAAAAGACATCTCAAAGGTAAAGTTATATTTTATCAGTTTAAGAGAGTCTTATCAAAGGTATATTGGGCATCTTGCTATCATGAAGTTCTAGACATGCTTCCCTCTAGCAAGCAGAGGTGAATGCCCTAAGCAAGGTTTGTACTCATTTTGCTCTGTAAATATAAGCTTTAAAAGGCAGTCCAGCTGTGAGAGCTATCTGACCCTGTACATAAGGGTTTTTTTCCAAAATTGGAGAGCAGGACACCTTCTACTTTCATACAAGCAATGCTTTTCATACAGTGTTTTCAACCAAAGTGCAAAAAGACAGTAGTGGTATGTGAAAATGAAAAACCAACTGGACCCTGAGTGTGTTTCAGCATGAGCAGGGACTGTACTGGAACTCCTTTAGGCCGATTACATTAAAAACTCCTCTTTTTGGGGTGTTTCCTTCTGCTTTTCATCAAGAAACAGGAAGAAAACTTTCCTCTTGCACATAGTAGCTTTATTTAGGTCTTGCCAGCTTTGTTTATCAACCTGTCAGATTGCCTTCAGTAACTCAATAATGACAATGGTTAAGAAGACAAAGGGAGAGGGATCCTTGGAGTCTATAATTGGAATTTAGTGCAATATCACACAAGGGGAGTAGAAAGGAGCAGGAAGTGATGGAGGAAATATATGGAAAATTAGAGAGAGGCCAAAAAATGTAAATTTTCTTTGGGAAGGGGAAGCATCTGATCCTGTGCTTCATTTGAAAATTAACAGTTAAGTATAAAATTGTTAATGCTCCAGGTCTTACTTGATTGCTACAAATGTTTTGTACTTCTGTGTTTAGTATGCACATTAGTTTTCTAGCTTATGGGACAGTTTGGAGTTTTGTTTGGGTGTTTAATTCAACTTATGAATTAAATAATAGAGAACCAGAGTTAGCCAAAAACAACACCTTAGACCAAATTTTGATCCATAGCAAAAGCTTTCTCATTGTCTCAACTCAGCATTTTGAGCTATTTTCAGCTAAACCAGAACTGTATGATCAAGCAGCATAGGTTTTTTATAACATATGGTGGACAGCAGAATCTGGTTCCACACTAGGATTTTGCAACTTGGACATATTTTGAAGCCAAGATACAATTTTGCTTTTTATCCCAAAAACTCCCACAGTCCAAAAGAAGTGCATTGACTGCTACAGGTACTGTTTTCCATTCACTGTGGATGAGGGCATTGGAATGTGCCCCTCACTGAGCAGCAGCATCTTTGCAGGTACACGACAGAAATCACCTTCACCAAGTAAATTTATTTCATCAAGCTCTTAGGTGCTGCACTTCTGAACTTTAAGGAGCAAGAATGGAGATTAAAAGTGGAAAAGCCACTTTTGGAAAACCCGAAAGAGGATAGAATTGATCTCCTTATAGCTCAACTGATCCAAAACATATTTTTGCATATGCATATTCCAAGAAACACCCACACAGTCACTGATCTGAGCAGACTAAGCAGCATTAAATGGTAATGCTTTTTCCTTTAGAATTTTTTGATGGTTAGCAGAGTTGCCTGTCTGCTAAAGAACAGTTCTTTTATAACCACCCTAAAATTGCCAAAATGTTATATAAATTGATGAGTCAATAATATGTTTTACTCTAAGGAAATGTTACAAATCTTCCTAGATAGCTGTTGGTTTTCCCTTATTCCAGTTCTATTGAATAGTTACTTGCCCAAATGTTTTTTGGTTTTGGTTATAAGAGGAATACATACCCCAAGTGCTCTGGTGTATTTTCAAGATATGCAGGCTCTATTCTTTATTTGCATATAGCTGTGGTAAAATAATGCTGCTATTAGAAAAGAAAGTAGGAATATAAGTGCTAAAAAATTTAGACAGTGCTTTACAGGCTGTATATGTGTACTTCTTAGGCTAATTTTACAGATGATATACCTGCAGCATAAATTTTAAGTGGCTTGTCTGAGATGACAAAAACACCTGCAGTTGAGTCAATACTATTTGAAATGCTGACTGTTCTAATGATAATTAAGCTTGGTCTCTTCTAGCTGAGCTATCTTAAACATAATAGGGAGTCTAGATGGCAAACTTTTCATTGCTGTAGAGCACTACAGCTGGTGGAGAATCCCATGATGAATCTGAACAGGCCCTGGCCCACTGATTTTTCAGTAATATTTCTGTCAGATTGAGGTGGGCCCCATAAGGAGAGATGGAGAAGAAGAGGCTGAGATCTTTGTTTGGCTTCACTGCTCTTAAATTAAGAAAATAATCGGATGTGACATGAGGAGATTTTGCTGAAGATTCAACCCCTTGAATCACTTGAAACTTTTCAAATGTCTAATTGTCTAGCAGTAGTAGAGTTGATAGTAAAGCATGGTGGCACTGTACCCTCAAAAAACCCACTTACTTTTCCTGTTGAAGGTAACTAGAGTGTTCCTCACCACTCACAAGGATTTCTAACCAAATAGAAAATGCATTACTTTATCTGATCAAGATAGCATTTTTGATTCTGAGCTTAGAAAACTGTAGTGATGGCAGTGGGTTCGAATTAATGAAAGTCTCAAAGTACTTTGTACTGCTTAAATGTCTTAACTATCTTAAATAATGGCTTGTTGCATGTGCATTCAGATCATCAGACTCATATCAAGTTCAGTGGTCTAAAGGTGGATGTACAAATTTCTTTCAACCTACCTTTTCCAAATAGTGGTGAATTCCTAGATGAGTGTGAAATGTGCAGTTGATTCTGTTCTGCTCCTTGTATTCTTTCAGTCTTAAATGTACTCCTTGTATATTGTACTATTTACTGAGCTACATGTTACTTAAAAGTAGAAAACCTCTGGAGCTGGTAAGACCTCAGTCTTTACTCAGTAAATTCTCAAATACACAGTTTATGTCCCCTTTATAACAATGCCTCAAGGTTCAATGCTTTTGCCTCTCCTCAGAGGGCCTCCATAGGGGTGCCCTCCATGAGGGTGGCCTCCACTGGGATTATTCCCATTTAGCAACATCTGTCCTCTGCTGGGGACTGTCATGTGATGTGGTGACAGTTACCTGTCACACCCTCCACCCTTTGCTCATCTGCCAGAGCAGTTTCAGCCATTGTCCCCTGTGTCCTCATCACTGCTACCAAAGCAGCACTGACCAGAACCGGAATGTTGAGCTCATATGCACAGAGCCAAACACAATCTGGTTTTATGGTAGGTAGAAACTGGAGACTCCAATTTTCCACAAGAAGCCTTATGTTGGGAGTCATACAGCACTACAAATTCCAAGAGTTCTTTGATGTGAGTGAGGTCTGTCCAGAAATTCCAGCAAAACCCTTTCCTGGGGGGTTTGCTATATTAGATATTAAAAAATATGCCGATAGTGCTTATTTTGCAGAAGAGAAATTTTCCCCTAAACCTTCTCATTAAAATTGTTTTCCCTTAAAGAGGTAGAAGAGGATTAAAATATTCACTCCAAGCCAACCACTGATACTTTTTGACCTCTAACTATAATAAACAGGAAAAATGTTAGCTTTAAATAAAAACACTTTGATTATTAACACAAAAAATACACTAAGCCCATTGGGTATTTTAAAAAATATGGCAAAACAGCCAAGGTCATAATAAAAATTAGTTGCTACCATATGTGAAATAATTCTACAGCAGTCTTAATATGTGTGTCTGTGCTTTACCATAGTTTCACCATATGGAAACATCTAGTTTTGATTCTAATTCAGGTATTTACACATGCATGCTCTAACAGAATAGGCCTCCTTTGGGTGCTGTGAAATAGGGTGTCTTGACAGCCTCAAGATCAGCCTGCCATGTGAGCACAAATATTGGAAATGCTTGTGGTCCAAAGGCCGTATAAATAGCTGAGAGGCCATGCGAAAACTGGAATTACGGAATGGGGAAATTTCAATTAAGTTGAAATTTAAATCAAATTAAATCTTTAGGAAGAATAAAAGATCTGAAAGGGTGGAGGAATCTTGAAGAAAAACTCATTAGTTGTTAGCTGGGTGTTGCATAAGACAGACTTATTTTACAAAGAAACCTGATCTGGTTTCTATAGACAGTGTATATAATACAGAGAAGTAGAGGTAATTATTCCTAATTTTAGTCAGTGGTATTGGTAATCCCAAGGAATCAGTGAATGGATTCATCTCCCAAAATCCTGAAACTGAATTCAGATAATTTTTCTAAAACAACTCCAAACAAAACCCCACCCCAACTCTCAAAATGGAGGTAAAGGAAAGGTGATTTATTTAATTTTGTTGCTTTTCAAGACCTTGGGAGACATTGTTACTCTTTTCTCCAGGAGCATGAGGCCTTCCTTCCTCCCTTGTGAAATTCCCCTGTTGTCTCACAACTGCATTTAGGTAAAAAATGAAACAAAGCCAAACCATATTTAAATTACATAGAAAAAAATCACAAATTAATAGCAATAACACAACCCCAGTTTCCAATTTGTTTTCAAGCTTTCAATTATTGAATTAGGGTAATTTTTCCACAAAATTTTATGACCTATATCTTTGGAAAATACCAGTGGGCTTTGGTGTTGCAGTGTAACAAGACTTGGATCTTCACAGAGCTCTAAGTACTGCTTCCCTCAGTTGTCATCTCTTTGTGGTAGCTGCTTTATATCAAAGGGCTATACCTTCTTGGCTTGTGTTTTAAATTGGGAGATTTTGGGAGATAATTTCATGATTAGGCAGAATTAAGTCACAGATACCCTTTGAGGAGCACTGTTTGGTAAAGTATTTTTCCACATTTCGGGACAAGTAAGCAAAATTATGCATATTTAAAAAGGCAAAGGCAAAACTAGAAATAAATTTTTTAATGTTACTCCCATATTTCATATTTTCTGTGGTGTGAGATTCAAACTGTTAGGAAAAAAAAGGTAAATATCTTTGGGTGTGTTTTAATTCACTTATTGTTTACATTTTGACTGGAGCACCCATTTTATTGTTCATATTCAATATTAATAAGTTGTCTTCAAGTAATTGTTCATTAGAAAATTATATTTCTATACACTGTATGCTTATTCACTTCCAATGGTGTTTTTATACTTTTTTGACCTATGTTAAGTAAATTAAAATATCTCTCTTTTCTGTGTAGTGAGACCAAATGTGTGGCTGCAAATAAATTAAGGTGTCAGCCTTCCCGAAAATGAAACATTCTAGACAATTAAATTTCTCCCTATGAAGTAATTTAATACTTTATCCTTCCTTGTAAATAAATAAATGAATAAATAAAATAAATCCAAGCAGTAGCAAAAATAATAGTAAAAAAACAAAGGATAACTGAGTCTGAAAATTATTTCGTGTTGGAAACAGTGGCAGGACTTTCAGTGGGACAATGAAAACCTTCCCACCAGACCATAAAAATATCCTGGGAACCTCTTTTTAATATCAAAAGGCTCTGGCATCCCAGTCCATTCTTTGTGTCTCCCTTAAAATCTTCGCTGGGCACCCTCAGATGAAAACATTGCAGCCTCTGCTGCAGGCTGGTCTCAGGCAGACTTTTCTAATGTGATGTGCCAGAATCTTAGGGCAGAGTAGAACCCATTTTTCCTTCCCCCCCCTAACATGCTGGCAGGCCAATCAGTCACTCAGATATCCCCACAACGTGCCCTGCATGCCAGCAAAGCTTTGGAAACTTAGAATCTAATTGCTCTCTTCTTATGTCTGCCACTGAAAATGAACCCGTGGCTCTGGATAGCATTTATTTCCAGCCCCGTGCAGTGGACACAAGGCTTGTATTAGTGGTTCAAAGCTTTGGAAAATACCTAGGAAGTTGTTATTTTCTAGAGTTACTAAATATTCTTGCATTAGCCTTTTGTTCCATAGACTTTTCCAAGAATTAAAAAAAAAAAAAAAAAGAAGTCAGTTTTGTAGCTGAGTAGAAATGCTTTAATTTGGAAGGTCATTCATGTAGTTTTTAGAAAATTATTCAGATACACAAAAAAAAAAAAAAAATCCCTGAAGATGAGCTCTATTGAATCAAAATAGCTCTAAGTCTCTGAAGCTCAGAATTGTTCCCAGCTCTGCTTTTACTGTATGTATATACACTGGATAGTTGTAACTGGAAAATTTTATGTACCTATAAAGCCAGATTTTTTTTTTTTGCATTGCTTTACTAAATGAGGTCTGTAGTGGAAAGCCTGGGGAATGAAGAGCTTGCTGTGGTCAATTTTTTTGAACCTTTGGGGGGCCTGCAACTCTGTTAAGAGTCCCCATTGACAGAAACTCTTTATGAAGCTTCTCTTAATTTACTGGAGAATAAGCAGAAATAACAGGATAGGTCAGGCCCAGCTGAATTTTGATATGTAACAGTTTGGCATTGTAGTCAGATACTGTTAAAATTTAAGTTTCCCGATAAAATGCAGTTCTTGATGAGTAATGTAAGAGCAAAAGAAGAGTCCTAAATGTTTTAAGATTCTCTCATTCCACTCCCTCTTGCCCCAGCTCTAATTAATCTTTCTTTCTTTGCCCAAAGGATTCTGTGCTGGAGAGAGCAGTTAGCCTGTTTACCCAGGAGCTTTGCATTGCACGTGGGTTCTCACAGTTTCTAGATGGGGCTTCAAACTTCTGCTCTTTAATTTTTGTGCAGGGAAAACCAGATACCACCTGGTTTTTTGCCCTAAACAGCTGCAAAGGAACCACACTAGAAAGCTAAACCTGAAAGAAAAAACCCTGGATTTTACTAATTCAGTGCAATTACTGGAAAAGATAAAATGGGAGAATCATTTAAAAAAGATAAAAAATAGATGGGTCAGGCTCTGTGTTCATTATCAGGAAAAATTTAAAGTGCCAAGAAAATTAAAAGTGGTCTTCTCAGACTAGAAGATCTTAAAGATTCTACCTGGTGTTTTAACAATTGCAAATCTGCACTGTACATGGGCTTATTATTTTTTTATAATTATTGGCTAAAATGAACTTGATCACATGCAGCATTTGGATTAAAATCAAATTTGGAACATGTGAGAATATAGGGTTTTACTTTGGCCCATTGCTAACTTTTATAGCCCCCAAGACACAGCTCAGATTTTCAGAGGATGGATAGGGAGAAATTAGAAAATCAGTGTTAAGGATGATTAATAACAAATGGTTATAATATTCAAATATTTAGAAAGTAGTTAGAATATTGCCACTTGTAAAAACATTTTAAAGTGGATAGCATTTTTACATCATTAGAAAAATATGTTAAATGCAGCTTTGAAGGACATTTCTTTAAAACAACTTTAGTAGAAATCACCAATATGACAGGTAAGGTTTAGAAAAAAGTATTCAAGCTTACCAATGCCTGTAAGTCCTTTTAAATAGAGGTTGTACACTCTGATTCTCAAAAAATGTGACAGTGATGTTCATAATTTAATTTATGATATAACAAATGATAATGAGGTGCACAATAATTACATAGATAGCTAAGATTCCACAAAAATATAGTAAGCAAAAATGTGTATTTATAAATGCTAACTTCTCCAACAGGGGTAGGGAGGAGGGATTTTTTGAGTTTAGTTTGAGAGACTCCTCTTTATTGTGTGCTTCAAGTCAAAAAAATCAGGACTCAAGATCAAGGAGCCATATGGTACTTTTCGTTGTTTTGAGTAAATGGTGTTTGGGAAAATAAGAAATAAGGTGGAAAAGATGCTTTGACCACACGAAAGATCTTTGTAGTCAGAAATGGAGCAAATAATTTCTAGAAAAGTGTATTTTTAAGATGTTGCCAAACACCATCCAAATAGAACTGTTTTGTTATACAAAACTATTAGCTGATCCAGGCTGTTATGCTTGTGGTTCAAAAAGAGCATGACAAAGGATAATATTATTGTGAAATTGAAATCTCTAAAATAGGATGGCAGAATAAAAGTGAACAGTGTGCTGCTAGAGCACAGAAAGCCTGGGGGATGCTGGGTTGCATCAGCAGCAGATAAAGGCACTATTCCATTCTACTCAGCACTCATCAGGCCCCACCTGGAACCAAAACTCTTCTGTTTTAGTCCCCACTGCACAAAAATGTCGTGGGCAGGCTGGAGAACGTCTTAGAGAAGGGCCAAAGAAACAGTGACCAGTGACAAGGCCCAAGAGAATGGCCTGAAGCTTTGTCAGGCATATTAGAAAAAAGTTCTTCCCTCAGAGGGTGTTTGGGCACTGCAGCAGGCTCCCCAGGGAAGTGGTCACAGCACCAAACCTGGCAGAGTTCAAGAAGTGTTTGGCAATGTTCTCAGGCACATGGTGTGACTCTTGGGGTGTCCTGCGCAGATCCAGGTGCTGGACTTGCTGGTCCTTGTATGTCCTTTCCAACTCAGAATATTGTATGACTCTGTGAAAATGTTGGCCTTAAACATTTCAAAAAGCATATTCCTATAGAATCATTTAAGTTGGAAAAGACCCTTAAGATCAGTGAGTCAAATCAATGGCTGTTAAGTCAGGTACCACCCCAAAGATCAAGCCACCTGAAATAGCCATTGAGTAATAGCTGCAGCTTTAATTTCTGAGGAAGAGGAGAAGACATCTGTTTTTTCACTGTATAGGGAGGAATTAGTACAGGAAATGAATAAAAATGGGAAAGGCTTTTAGAACCGGGGTTTTTTTTGTGTGTGTGTGTCCCTGGCCAATATCTGCTCTTAGGCATTCAATAATATTTCAAGTGTAAAAAACCACAGCTCATTGCAACATTTTTCTGGCAGTTGACTAGGTTTGTTCAAGTGTGGGAGAAAAGATAGACTTGCTATGGGGTTATTTTCCTGATTGGTCCCTTGCCAAGATTAAACTGTTCAGCTGAGTTTAAATAATAACGAGCTTGCAGCCTGGATTGTGGTCAGAAACGCTTAAGTGGTACAGTGCAGGGCAAATAACTGCTGTGGTAGAGACAAACCCACGTCCTGCAATGCGCTGTGAACCCAGTGGCATCTGGCTGGATCCGTCCGGGTTGCATTTTAAGGAAGGTGAAAGGCTACACAGGCTGCAATGGGGAAGGCTTTCAGCAGAGTACATCTGCTGGAGGGAGGGAGGGAGGGAGGGAGGGAGGGAGGGAGGGAGGGAGGGAGGGAGGGAGGGAGGGAGGGAGGGAGGGAGGGAGGGAGGGAGGGAGGGAGGGAGGGAGGGAGGGAGGGAGGGAGGGAGGGAGGGGGAATGAAGTAATCCTTTAAAGCAAACAGAGTTGGTTAAATAATGCCATGAAACTTCCAGTTCTCAACAATGATCAGAGATCAAGCTGTGTTTGTATATACAGGGTTGAAGGTTAACCAGTAACTAAAGTCTTCTCTGATTGCCAGAAGTTTACATTTTCTCTGTCACTGATGTTTGCCAAGTGGGATTTTGTGAGATTAGAAATAATACAGCTGGGCAAACGGGTATATTATAGGGCTTACCCAAACAGAGCTGAGAGGGGGACCACGGTGATACAACACACATGGTGGCTTCAGACCACTCCAAGAGGCCTGATGGCTCCTGTCACAAGCAGGGAAATTTTAAAGCAAACTCCATAGCTGAAAGACCCCACTTCCCTCTCATTTCATGTTTCAAAGAAGTTGCAACAGTACATAAAAATACTGCAACTAAAAGAAGTTACAAAGGGATGCTTTCTTTTTGTTTTCCCAGTGTATTCTCCTTGTGGTTTGACAGCGCTTTGCACAAAGCTGGTTTCAGTCTTTGCAGTCTTTTGTTCTCACATCATTTGCTGAAAAGCTGCTGATAGTCAAAAAAGCAGTATAAATAACTTCTCTTGGTAAACAGTAGTAACAGTAATAATAATAAGCAGTAAATGAAATGTAATTAAAATGGTTTTGTCTAGTAATTTTCAAATAACTGAAATGTGCAAGATTAATTCCCTTAAGGAGATTCTTTCCATTGGCACTTTGTTCTTTTCCTTTCTTTCAGCCAAGCAGAACTGGCTAATTTATCTCCATTCTTTATGCTCCTGCTATTTTTCTTTGAGCTCTAATGAGAGCTTATAAAAGTTTATTGATTAGATATGTGATCTTGATGCCAATTCATTTGGCTCTTGAACCTCTTTGCCCATTGTTGCTTACAGGAAAAATTATTTACATTAATCTAAATTCTACTGAGATAGAAATTAGTTCTGATACTAATAAATGATCTGGCAACAAACAGCAAAAAAAGGGTATTGAGATGTATAAATCTGTTTCCTATTCCAGCATGTCTAGGCATGCAGCACCCGCTGCAAGGTGGCTCTGGTTACCCATGGAGCTGCAGGGATGCTCTGGGACCACAGCTGGGAACAACAAGGTTTTGTGCAAAGGGTGAACTTTGGTAATAATTTCTTACTCAAACTTCTGAAAGTAAATACAGTTTCTCATGTCTAACAGCAAGAATCACTAAAGGTTGTCTCAGTGTGTTTAGCATGTGGCAGGATAGGCTTTAAGACAGACTTCTACTAAGGGCAATTACGTTGCCTGGATAACACTTTTCTCAAGAACAAGCCACAAAATACTGACTCTCACCATAATACGAAGTCTAGCCTTGATATATTATATACATCCCTGGAATATGGTAAGTTTACTTTCTAAAGCACAGCTTAAAACCCTGAGTAAATGAAGTCTCCAAAACATGTCTGCATTTTAACTGTATTAAAGGCAGAGAAATAAAACAGAAGGCAACAAGAGAAGTTACAATATAACTGAATTCCTGAAGAATGGATTATTTCTTTCAAATGCTGTATAACATTTCTAAGATTCAAATGGTTTCATCTGTACCTACCCTTGATGAAAAAAATAGTTTGGACTCTCAGAGCCTAGCACTTGATGTAAATACAAGCAGCCCACACGATGCCTCAAAAGCATCTTTAAATTTACTAAAATTCTTTTTCACAGACTGATTGGTTTGTAGAATTCTGAGCAACAACATGCACTATTAATTTGATTCCTTAGCCCAAGCTAAACTCCCCTCACTTTTGCCCTTTTTAACTCCTGCAGAAGTAATAGTTTGAACAAGGCTATTTGTATAAAGCAGCAAAGGATTGAGGAGAGCCTGCACTGGTAGAGGGGGCTTTGGTTCTGTAGTGTCAACTGAACGCTGTAACATTATCACCTACTGAGCTTCATGTAATTTGTACACAAGGAATTTTTTGCTTTATAGGAATTTTTGCTCCATTTCAGTAGCATTGCTTCAAAGATGAGAATTTTCACCTCTGCATTTTATCCGAATCCAACTCTCAAACATTTTGATGCTTTTCCTTAAATTAAAAATTTATTTACACTTAAATATCTCTGTTTCTGTTCTCAATTAATACCATGTAGAAACATGTCCAGTCACTTAAATCTCTCTTATCTCTTGCACTTTTGTAGAAGTGGAGTGCAATCAGGACCTTGCAAGGCTGTTATGAAAATTGTTAGTTTTGGGTTGTGTATACTGCTTCCAAAGTGTGAAAGACTTGGGCACATATGTCTTTTGTTTCATATAGTAAATTTCTTAAAAGATGGAACTATAAGTTTTCACTTCCTTTTATTTGGTAACAAACCAGGAAAAAAATTCAAGAACTTCAGAATTGTAAGGTTAAAGTCCATCTATTGTTAACACTTTATTTACTGACCCTCACACCACAGAAAGAGATAAGTAAGTGATTAAGGCTTTTTTAAATTAACGTGATTAAAATACTAATATCTTTTATCCTAACGGTCGCACATATAGTCAGCAAAACAAAAGACCTATGGGAGCATTTAGCAAGTAAATATTTGTGCATGGAAGACTAAACAAAGATAATGTTAAGGCTTAGTTACCATTAGCTGTTGCTTACAAATGAAAGTTAATGGCTTGTATTCAAAACCAGCTTTCAGAACACTTCAGAACTGCTTTCAGCATTGTCAAGAGAAAAATACCTTTTCTTTAGGTACTCTTGCCTTAACAAAGGAGTATGAAGGTTTCAATGTTCGCACAGTTGGGCACTTTCTCTTATTCATTAGGAAAACTTTTATAAGAAACATTTAAGTGGCTGAGATCCTGAGACTACTGAGAAGGTTGTCACACATTCCTATAAGGCATGTTTTTAACCACTTGAATAAACAGCTGTATTTCTGTTAAGGCCATACGAATTACATCTTCACAGAGCTGGAGTTGAGTTAATCAGTTTGGCTCTCCATGTTTGTGTACTCTGGAATAAATTCTTGACAATAGGATTTTTCATGAGCTGTGGTGCCAGGGGATCTCTTCCATGGGAATAAGTCAATTCTTATCATTAATATGGGTCAAACCTTCCAGAGAAGTACTGGGTAAAAACTGACCAGATTGACTAAATTGCTGACATAAAAATATGCTGTCCATGTCAGCAGATGTAGCTAATGTTATTGCGATAGTGACTTCAGTATTAGAATAATGTGCATGAAATTTTTGATTTTATGATTTTAGTGTCAACACTCACGGAAAAAAAAGGTCAAATTTCT
This sequence comes from Fringilla coelebs, assembly GCF_963513975.1. Lineage (NCBI taxonomy): Eukaryota > Metazoa > Chordata > Aves > Passeriformes > Fringillidae > Fringilla > Fringilla coelebs. The sequence continues at coordinate 90,021,584 of NC_140030.1, read as the reverse complement.
TAAGTTACTGATTAACAGTTTGTTCAAGGTGTTTCTCTGGGTGGTCAAGGAATTTCTGTGTGAATATATAGCTTACCCATAGCCTCTTACAATGGTACCTTTATATTTTGTAAAACTACTCAAGAATGTTAAGTCTCTTCATTGTAATCCAATTTACAAAATTATCCTGTAATCTCTTAGAACATGAACCCTTCATTTTAATGTGAAACATCTTATAAGGTAATAGAAACCTGATTGCACTATGTAGAGAGAAATGTGGCTGGTCTCAGCTTTTTTTTTTTTTTTTTGTAATCTGGAAGTGAGTTTAAAATGGAATTTAAAGTCTCTTGCTGATTGGTAAATTATAACAAACACATTGTCAAGAAATCCACTGATTATTCTGAGACACTGTCAGAATAATTGCTGATGCATGCTAGAAAATATTCACATAAATAATCCCATTTCTTTTAATAACAAGATTCACAGGAATAAAGCTGCTTACATCATGCTTTAGAGAAGTAAATCCATGTTTCCAGATTAGTATGGATTTCACTGATGGAAAAGACAAAGAGCATCATGCAATGTTCATGGTATATGAAAGAGCTGCAGAAGCCCAGTGATATAGAGACCTCTTGAACTTCTTTCCCCTTTCACATTTCTCTTGAAGTTTTTATCTTCACAAATTCAGCTACTTTCAGGTTAATTTCTTTTCATTTTGTGTGAGTGACAGGCCAAAACTTTGCCCATTCTTTCCCCATCTATGGTTAGAAAACAACGGATCCAATCTTACCTAGCCAGGCTCAATACTTGAGACACCCACAGAGCAGGATTATTGCTCCCACTTGTTTCACCTGCACATTATAAAACCAAGTCCCAGTCACCACTGGGAATCAACTGTCTGGTGCAATCCTTTTGTCCTTACAATCCATTATTTCATTTTGTGCAGATGTAACTGACAGCAGCAGTATTGTGAAGTTTTTTTGGCCACAAGTGACTTTGAAAAATTCTGTGAGTTTGAGGTAACAAACTTCTCCTTCATCAGGAGTGATTCCTAGTTTTTAGATTCAAAAAGAAAACCTCCTGTAGAAGAAAAACTGATTCAAACTCCTGTGTTTCTTTTGCACCTTGTGTAAAGGTGCAAGTGCTCATCTGCATTCATGAAACACATTTTACAGACAGCAAAAGGAAGCTGAACCTCTTTAGACTGCTCAGTTCACTCAGGTACTATGTGCCTGCAGATAGTCCTAAGGCATGTTTAAATCTCCTATAAAACAGCTTGGTTAACATTATACTGTTGAAGAATTTTCTAATGTGTATTTGACGCAGTGGGAGATTTGGGAATTGGTTTACAGAGTTTTTTTACTCTCCTTGGAAATGTTGGTGATGAATTAACATTAGGATAGCTGTTTAAGTTGTCTTCCTGATGTTAACTTCTTATAAAATGCTTAAGTTCACCTTTACAGAAATCAGCTTGCAGGATTTTAGATGGCTATTATTTTAGGTGGCTATTATTCCTTTCTCTTTAGCAGCACTTAGATTTTATGTTGTTAAAGTCAACCTTGAAACCCTCTGAGATGTCAACACGAGCAGCCAGGGCATTTTTGTGGCCCACTTTTCTTAGTGGAGACACTATCATTCATTTGCAGTGGAGGATTCCACTTGCAACTAAGCCAGAAAGAACAAATGCTTTTAAAAGATCAAGTCTAGCCTAGGCTGAAGTACACAGAATGCCATTCAATATGAAGGAGTTTGCCCTGCTTAAAGAAAGAGCAGTTTTCATAAAGTGTCAAGTCAGAGTAGATAGCTGACAGTAAATCTTTGATCAGCTCCTGGAGCATGTAAGCATTTATGATAAAATTCTCTGCTTGGATGTGGGTGCTTAAGAATTTACTCCTGCAGTTTTATACTGATGTTAGCTGCTCATTTTTTGGCTGTTATGTATGGGTGAGCAATTTTATTTACCTTCTCAAAGATAAAGAGGTATCCCATAGAGGCACTTTGTTTTCCTTGTCTGGCTTTGATATGTTTGATTTGTTGGTAGTTCTGTTCTGCTGTGATCCATTTCATAATGCTGCCTATGTGTGTTTTTTGGTTTTACACCTAGCTCAGAGCAGACTGACCAGGACAAGAGTAGTCAGAAAACATAGTTCAGCAAAACGTCATCTTGATTATTTTGAAGTCTATATCTGTTATCAGTCTCTCTGATTTCAGAAAGATTGTTCTGTTTGAAAATTCTGACATGCTGTTGAATTACAGGAAAAAAACTACTCCAACAAGACAAAAAACACAACTCCCCCAGGTATGCAGCTGGTGCTAAGCAGCAACCTGTGTTGGTTTATTATATATTTATATACACAAATACATACTTGTTTATATAAATATATAATAAACTAGAAAGAAGTTCAAACCATGAGATGGTGTAGAATTCAAATGTCAAGGTCTAGCTATCCATTACGGTACTGGCATCTCTTCCACAAGATCTTATCAGTCATCTCCTTCTGCTTGGACATGGAGGAAAAAAGGGTCCTGAGAGGACATGCTTTTGTAAAATTAGTAATATTGCACAGTGACAAATTATTTTCTCTCCAGTATTATTCCTGGTCTTGTTTTTAGAGGTTTTTGTAATCCATTTGTGTATTTACATACCATGAAAACTTAGGTTATAGAAATGATGCTTTCAGAAATGTCCCTTGCAGTCAAATTGGCCATTCTATGTCATGATGTGCCATTGTGTGTTTTAATCTTTAAAAGTATTTTTAGTTATTTACATTAATAAAATAAAAAAATCAGAAAATTCTACAGGGCTGTTGTGACAAAAAATTGAGACATTTGGTGTTAATTTCTAGCCGGTATTTCTGGGGAGGGACATTTTCTTAGGAGGAAAATAGTTTTCTGATTTATGATCTTCATGTTGAAACATTCAAAAACAAATAAATGGACTTGTTGAAATATAAAATCAATTTGAAGACACAAAATAATGATTTTATTTCTGTGAAAAACATGTTTTGGAAGGTTGTAAGGCAGATGCAAAAGCCACGGTTCAGTTTCAATAAATAAATAAATAAAAATAAACTTTAGCCACAAAGCAAGTATAATATTCTTTAAATAATTTCTGTCTTCCAGAATTATCCCTTAGGTAGTGAGTAAAATATATCAATAAGTTGAAGGCAAGAAGGATACAGCAATGCCTGTCACTGAGGAGGTAGCATAAGTTAATGTAATAAAATTGCTTTACCTATGTTACAACAGAAGGAAGATTTTAACATATTTATTTTACAAAATATTTTAATGCTGCCTTTATTTGTATGTAATTTTCCCTGCTTTCTGGACAGGTGTTAAATGCTGTGTCCATGACGTGTATTTTGGCCTTTCTCTCATGTTGTTTCTGAGCTGAAAATTGACTGGACAGTGCAGTGTTTGGTTTTGGTAGATTTTTTTTTTTAAGCAATAAATCTGTTTTAAAAATGGATAAGCTGTTGTTTAAGAAGGACAGGAGATGGAAGATGTCACACATTTGGAGAGAGAGGTGGAAATGTTTGTGCTGAATCATAGCTCCTGGTGGAGCTCGTTCTTGAGGGTGGGACGGGCCTCCAAAAAAACATAATTTTCAGCACAAACAAGCCGCACCTTTGCATTAGAAATGCAATGATAGAAAATTCATTAATATTTGCTGTCAGCATCTGTTCCCCTTCTGTAGGTGGTCTTTCACATTATCTTTGTCACGGATCACTCAGTGTTTTTCCCTCCACTTTAAAAGCCTTCAGCTGATTTCAAGGAGGATTTCCAGCGTTGAGTGTGGAGGACAGTTGTGATGGATTTGTTGGAGCCCACGTTGATAAAATACTGTAGTGAGAGACACTTTAAATAGCATTAAGCCTTGTTGAGGTGGGGACAGGAGGTACCAATACTTCATGTAACTAACAAGTTGCAAGGGTTTTTTCTCATGTGAAGATGATAAATATATAAAGAATAGGCATGGCTGTACAAGTGTTTGGTAATAAAAGTCATTTTGCAGCAGTCCTACACTGTATGCTCAGACACTGACCACTGCCAGCTGTGTGGGTTAATGCACACAAGCAGAGGTAGGTGCCATCTCCATGCTCCTGTCACACCACATCTGTGTTTTCTTACTTCACATCAATGTCAAAAATATCTGGAGAGTAGATCTTTTTGACAGGATAAATAAAGAGCATGGGGATGGATGGGGTTTCCTGTTACTGTTCTTTGGATGGAATGATTTAAATCATTTCAGCACATTGCGTTTGGATCTCTGCCATACCCTGGGACAGATGATGTTGGATTATGCCAAAAGATCAGGAAGATGAGAATGGATATCTGCTCACTGAAAGTAGATCTTCCACCACTCTCTCTAAATTATGTCCTGTCTTCTGTGCTGGCCTTGATCCCAAATGTGATGGATCAAGGGTATTGGCTTCAACTTAATGAATTATATTGCTCCCTGGCTGTCATTTCAGACCTGTTCTGAGTTGATATACAGGGTAATGCTAAGGCAGAGTTTTGCTATCTGAGGATTTTTCAAGTGTTTGTCCAAATACTCCATGCCCTAAAGAAGAAAAGAATGTATTTTCCGTAGGCATGAGTTGTTTCAGGCATGAGGGGCTGCAGTCGCTCATATGACATTCTTTCATCAGCTAGGCAGGTAATCCATTTGTAAAAACTTTAGAGGAAGAATCCCATTCACTTCTTCAATATTCCTTGAGCAGTGGGGTCATCTCAAACACGCCTGGAGCATACGGGAGGAGATGGGCTGCTTAAGAAACCTCGTGTGCGTGGTGGTGTCACAAAAGTAGGAAAAGTAATACTTGACAGTAATGTGAATTGGTGAAATACCTTCCATTCCAAAAGATACCATATACTTTACATCTCAGGCAGTTAAACTTGCAGGCTCTGGCACAGATCCAGAGGCCACTGAAATGAGTCTCTTCCTTCACCCCATTGGAGATGCCGATCCAAGTTGTCCCAACAGAATGATTTCATATGCCATGTGTATGAGGCTGCTCCTATTGTGGCTCGTGTCAGCTCACAGGAGAGGACAGCAGTAATATGTACCACAGTATGAACAAGTTAAAAAAACAATCTAATTGAAATATAAATAGGAAAATAGAACAGCAATCCTAAAAGCTGTCAGTTACCCAAGGCTTTGGTAGTAACATGGTCTTCTTGAAAGAAAATTCATAACTGCTGATGAGTAGAATGACTTGATGCTAAAATGCTTCTCACAGTAGGAGGAAATAACTTGCTAAATCACCAGTGCCAGTTTCCTCACCATCATATCATCTTTGGTTGGTTTTTAGTCAATCTCCCACTGCTGGCTTTTCTTCTTTTCAACTCAGTGAGTTTGGAATATGAATCCCTGCTGCTCTAAAATGAGCGAAGGCAGTCTGTGCCCGCCCAGCCTGTGCTGCCAGCTGGTCACAGACAGCTCTGAAGGGACATGGAAGATTGGCCACGTGTTGTGCTTCACAGGACAAACCCTGCAGAGGCCTGCTGTTTAGTCTGGACTCTAACACAATGAAGTTCACACACCCAAGGAAAAACGCTTTTATTTCCAGTTATCTGAAGCGTTGGCCGAATGCATTTCTTGCTAGATATATGGTATAGACGTTACCAGAATCAAGAATGGACTAAATTTGCTGCTTTCCCTCTTCTTCCTGCAGATTAATTTTTAGCATTTGTCTCAGCCTCGTGGTTAGCACGGAAAAAAAAAACCCAGACACAAAATGTAGCTCATATTTGCTAACTCTTCTCTACACCTCAAAAACATGTAAGGATTATGATCCCATAACCACCAGCAAATGTTTTGGATGGGCAATCTACGTGCTAGGTTACATTTTGTTTTTACATTTTTTACAGTATTTGCAATATATTAAAAAAAAAAAATAAACTTGTTTTCATCCATTTAAACCAAAAGCCTCCCTTCAGGAAGTTTGTTTACTATTTTCAATACTCATCATTATATTTGGTTCTCTTTCCAGAGTACACATAATGTGAGCAGAATGTTCCCTAACCAACTGGAAATAGATTTTTTTTTTAACAAATGGGGCCATGCTCACTAAAAGTGACAGCTCATGCCCCATGTAAACTAAACATAGATGGGCAAATTCTCCACCCCAGGTAGGTAAGCCCAGCAGCATCACAGGAGCAGGGATAGAACTTTCCTTGTCTCTCTTGGACCTAAATTTGATTTTCCACCCTTTGACCCTTAAAGACAGAGTGTTGTAGCTGTATCACTGCAGTGGAACTGTGTGTATGAGGCAGAGTGTGCCCTTGGGAACACATACTCAAATAATAAATACAATGGAATTTGTTAGATTGGCTCTGTGGAATTTGGACTCCTTTTTCTCCATGGACAAAGAAACATTTTTTGTTGACATATAAGTGTGTAAACACAAGAATATGCATATTTTTAAGGCACATAGTGTTATTTTTTTGTTGATAGAGTGTTATAGTTTTATGTTTATGGATTTTATCCATAAAACCAGTCAGGGTATGATTCAAAGAAACGGGTTGCTCTTGTACTTCTTTCTGTATTGTTTTGCTGGAAAGCTGATGGAGGCGTGAATCTGAGTGTGCCTGATTGTCTCCAACTGCATGGTGGGGAAAGTATTGGGTTTCTCACTCTTCAGAAATGGCTGAGTTCTTGGGAAGATGTCTTATATACCTGAACAGGCTGGGTTCAATGTCCCAAAGTTTCTATAAGCTTTGGAACCAAATTAGACTGACTCTCTCTTTGTCTGTATTTTTAATGGGTTTCACAGCTTCAAGACCAAAGCTAAAGAATGGCTGTCAGCAAAGGCTGGGTGCAGATGTTTGTGGTGCAAAGAGTGATCAGAAAAAACATTGCACGGGGCATTTCACTCGCAGTACATACAGAGGAATTTTTAACACTCTGGTCAAGGGAGGAGTGGATTAGAAGAACCTGCATAAATTACCTGGTGAAATCTAGGAGGAGAAAGTCCATCTCTGGTTTGTTACACTTATATTAGGAGAATAGCAATACACTAATGATTTCTAAATCTTCCTGTACATATGCCTATTTTCACAAACTTATTCATTCGTGTCCTGTCATGAAAATTGTATTTAATATGGTGGAAAAGAAGTAACTAAGGTAAGGGTATTAGCCAATTAAAAAAAAAAGATAATAAAACATACAATAGAGCACATATACCATATACTATTCAGAGCCCTAGTAAGATTAGTTTCCACACCAAAATGCACTGCTAGTAAGGAGTTAGATGATGAAAAATGACTGTGGGTATGTGATGATGATCTTTTGTTTTATATCAAGAAGTGATTTAACTGGAAGTATGTGTACATCTATGACAAATTTAGTTACTTCTAAATATTTGCTGAGGTGACCATTGGTATTTAAACCACTAGAAAAGGATTTACTTAGGTGTACAAACAAGAGTGTGTATTTTTTGCAAACCTTTTTGTGATGCATTCCTTTGATCCAGTTAACAATATGCAGTTAACAATTTACTCATGGTGTGGCTGTTTGCCATGTCTTTGTAGTTTTCTGAAAAGAAACAGGCAAACAAAATTTATAATGACTGAAATATGCAGATTCTGGAAACATTAACCAGCTCCTGTTTGCAAACAAATCTATCACATACTCTGCAGCTGAATATAGCTGACAGCTTAGGAACAGGGATATGACAGGTTTGAAATGAAAAAAAGAAACATACAAAGAGCAGAAGGGGGTTGTATTAAGACAAATAACTTTGTTTTACTTGTTTGGTTGCTGGTGTCTAACTGATGGATTTTTTTTGCACTGTTTGAATCATATAGTTGAATATATCTCCTACAGGAAATAAAGCAGGTAAATTTATTTCATGTTTAGTGAAAAGCATATTTTTCACATTCAAAGTTCAGTGACGGTTTTCTCACAATCTGAGTTAAATAAGGGACAGCTGATGTGTTCAAAGAATAGGAGCTGAAGCTGAATCACAGCATGAGTTGAGTTGGAAGTGACACTACAAGGATCATCCAGTTGAACTCCTGGCCCTGCACAGGACACCCCAGGAATCATGCCAAGTCCCTGAGAGAATTGTATAAATGATCTTGAACTCTGCCAGGCTTGGTGCCCTGACCATTTCCATGGGGAGCCTGTTCTGGTGCCCAAACACCCTCTGGGAGAAGAACCTTTTCCTGATGGCCAACCTAAACCTTCCTACCCTCCCTAAACTTGAGGCTATTCCCTTGGGTCCTGCCACTGAGAAGAGATCAAGGGCATACATCACACAGGGGATGAGAGGGAAACATAACTATGCCCGTAAGGTAGCTGATACTACTGGAGAAGGATATGGACAATTAAGGAGGTCAAGGCAGGAGTCACTGTATGGAGGTGGAGCTAGCAGCAGAGTCAGAAAATTTGAATTTCCCAAAATAATACTTTTAAACAGAGATATTTTTTTGTGTGTTGCAAGGGAGAGTGTCCTAAAAGTAATGGAAGTGTGTCTTGTATGTTTTCAGACTTTGAATAGTGAAACATTAGTTTTTGTTTGTTTGCTGGTTTGTTTTTTGGGGGTGCTTTGTTTTCTTCCAACATAAAACCTCCCTATTCTTGGCATTCCAGAATGTCAGTGAATTTGCAGTGAATTTCCAGTGTTACCCAGTTAGAGTGGTACAAACACACAGGAATGATTTCTTCCAAGTAATGCTACCCTGTGGGTCAGTGTAGCAGAAAGGGCTGTACAACTGTTTTCCATCAAAGATTAAACTGCTCCTCGCTATGGTTCAGTAACAGCCGTGCCAGGGACAGTTCCTGCTCATTTGCCCGGGCTGCCTTTGTTCATGCAACATTAGTTTTTGTAATGGGGCACTGAAAAAATGTAAAACATTGAGAAGGCTAGGGCAGAGCATGATTTCTTTTCAGTCCCTTCTCCCCAGAGACAGAAAAACATCAGCAGCCATTCTCTTGTTGATCACAAAAAAATTATTTTCTCTGATGTGGTACTGCTCAGGTACATCCTATTTCTGTTTTCCACTTGGAAAAGCACCTGTAATCCTACAGATTCCATGCACAGTAGTAAAGTTGCTAAGGATCATATGGGAGTTAAAAACAATTGTTTCACCCTTCATCACAAGACCTTGTGTTGCATGCAGTTCTGAAGATTTGGAGAAGGATTTTGCCACTGGTAGTTCACTGGTAGTATCAAGGCAGCATTTTGCAGTATACTGACACATAATGGCACATTTTCTCAGAATGATGGGATTTTTTTTTCCTATTTTTTCTCAAATAATGAATATACTCTCTCTTATTAAAAAAAAAAAAAAAAGATATTTGACTAAGAAAAAAGTAGTTCAGCTATGTCAATCACAAGGTCTCATTAGAACATCTGAGCTGGAGGGAAGGTGTCTGTGGCAAAAAAATTAATTTCACAGTTCCCAAGAAATTTATTTGGTGTTTTCTTTCTGTTTTGTCTTGAAAAGGGGGTGTGCTTTTGGTGATATTAATAGTTCATTATTTTTATTGATTTCTTTTGGACTGACAGCTGAAGTCTTACCATGCTTTTATGCCATGTCCCTCTTAAAACTCTTGAGATGTATGTATGTAGGAGTTAAAAAAAAAAGAATACATTCTTTAAACCCATTGTAAGTTTACTTTCTTAAGACAGATTTATTCTGTTAGTTCAGCACTCAATCAAGAAGGAATTTTCCTTGTTTTAGTAATGACATAAAAAAAACCTAATTAGATTTGAGGTTTGGAACATTTCTTTTCACATACAATACCTATCATCATGAGCATTATAGGTATTGTCATGGAGCCAACAGCTCTTAAAAGCAAACACAAAATTCATTCACATTTCCACAAAGGAGAAGTTGGTAGTCATAAACAACAAACTTTTTGTTAAAATTATTAGCTGAGGTACCATTTCTTAAAGCAAATGAACCCTTTTTTCAGTCATTCACTCCTTAACTCCTTTTCTTGAATTGTAGGTTCAATTTTCTAGCACAGTTAAATATTGGTCGGAAGTAAGAATATTCCATAAGGTGGATAAAGAGTTCTAAGACTATTTGATAATTTCTCTCTGTGGATTGTTTTCCTCACCTTTTCTATGGTGGTATGTGAGGGTGATTCTATATGAATGATGAAATACTCACATTTGTATTATTTCACAGAAATTACAACTTAATTGCAATTAATTACATCTTAGCTGGCTCAGTTCTTCATCTGGAAGTGAAATCAGGAGGCTGGAGTGAAACATCTTTAGATAGTGTCAGGTCTAAAATAGCTATGTGATCTTCATCACTCCAAAGGTCTGAATGTTCACATATTCAGTATCAAACCTGAAATGCTTTGGATGCATTCTCTGTAACCTTTCCTGGAGCTGAGCTGAAGGAGAGTTGAAGATCGCCCTGTTTCATACACAGAAGGCAGGAGAGCCCGTGCTTCAGGTTTACCTTGTCTCCATCCAGAGAGAACCCCTAGATACTGTAGGGCAGCTGCAGACACAGCCTTCAGGTACATCAGTAGAACCCATGATACAGAAATGAGTTCTGTGTTTCCTCACAGAGTGTTGGGTAGCTTCATGCTGTTAACCTTTTCTGCTGTGTGCACACAGGCTGTGTGCATTGCTTTCAGTGCAAACATGGGGGCACAGAGCTGGACCTCAGACCCCTGTGAGTGAAATGCCACAGGTAGGGTTTGAGGGCTCACATATTTTGTTATTTTGGTTGCCAATAGAAGTGTTCTGGACAATGATAAAATAAGTCTCTACCGAAAACATCTACAGAGCCTCCTCTGTACATCCAGTCCTTCCTGTTTGCTTCTCTTTAATAAATGGGGGCAATCTACTTGAGAGTAAATCTTGGCTCAGACTGTAAGAGGAATAGATAAAGAGAAAAGCAGTCACACATAAAAATTTACTGAACTTGAACTAAAGATGATGGGATATGAAAAGAAAAAACCTTTCAGGTTTGAAGAGGAAAATGTAGGGCTTCATATTATGCTTTCATGGTCTTGAGGAAAAGAAGCCAGGTCTTTACTTATTAATCAGACTGAACTGAGGAAGACTGTGCTGTGTTTGCTCAGAAGTTGCTAAGGGCAATCATTTAACTTAGTTACACTGGCAGCTGGCTGTAGCTTGTGTACATATGAGCCACTCCAAAAATTTATCAAGAAATCTTCCAATTAATTCATAGAAGTTAAATATTAATGCAAAAGTAAACAGTCTGTTGACTTGCTGTGTGGCTCATTAGTTGGGAGCACAGCAGCAGTGTTGAAATAGTGATAGTTTCTAGAAATGAATGCTAGACCTAGCTCTTTTTTCACAAAGCAGCTATGTATCTGAAAGGAAACATAGTAAATTCCACAGTAATTTGCAAAGGGAAAGTCCAGATGAGATTCATTTTGTTCTTTCTCTGATCATCCCAAGCATTTCTAGCTTTGCAATGTGTTCTGCAGCAGGGGCTATGGTGGTGTTTATCCAAAATTTAAATTGTGTATCTTTTTATTTCAGACCAGTACTATTGCTGCTGTTTTTCAACAGAATCACAGTGTGTACCTGAGGCTGGAAATCACCTCTGGAGATGCCTAATCCCTAACCCCTCTGCTCAAGGCTATGGCAAATAGAGCAGGTTGGATGGATGAGGTGAGAGCAGTGCATATTGTCTACTTCAGCTTCAGTAAGGCTTTTGACACTCAGCATCCTCATAGGTAAATTCAGGAAATGTAGATTAGAAGTCTGGCAGTGAGGTGGGTTGAGAGCTGGCTGTATGGCACATCCCAGAGGGTCATAAGCAGTGTCACAGGGTCTTGCTGGAGCCCTGTCACTTGTGGTGTCCAGGGGTCAGTACTGGGCCCAGTATTGTTTAACTTCTTCATCAATGGCTTGGGTGAAGGGGCGGGTGCCTCCTCAGCAAGTTCACTGACAGCACAAAGCTGGGAGCAGTGGATGATGCCCCAGAGGGCTCTGCAGCCCTTCAGAAGGACCTTGACAGGCTGGAGGGATGGGCAGAGAGGAACACTCTGAAATACAGCCAAGGGAAGTGCAGGGTCCTGCACAAGAGGAATCCTAAAGCCATGGACTAGCACGGGCTGGGGGCTCAGCTCTGCGCAGTCCTGGCATACAGCAAGCTGTCCATCAGCCAACAGGGCACTTAGGGTCAAGGAGACCAAAGGTATCCGGGGGTGCATTAGGGAGAGCATTGCCAGCAGGCTGAGGGAGGTGATCCTGCCCCTCTATGCACATCTGGTGAGGCACATCTGGAGAGCTGTGCCCAGTTCTGGGCCCCTCTGTGAAAAAGAGACATGCAGCTCCTGGAGCAGGTCCAGTGGAGGGCAACAGAGATGACTGAGGGATGGGAGGATCTCTTATGAGGAGAGGCTGAAGGAGCTGGGCCTCTTCATCCTCAGACTGAGGGGGAACCTCATCAATGTCTGTCAGTATTTGAAGGGAAGTGTTAGAAGATGGATCAGGCTCTGCTCGGGGCTGCTGAGCAATAGGACATGAAGCAGTGGGCAGAAACTGATGCCCAGGAAGTTCCACATGAACTTTTAAAGTTACCTTGAACTCTTTATAAAGCTGTTGAAGGTTTAGGAGCACAACTGCATTGCAGGTATGTGTAAGAGCATTGCCAAAGGTTTTATCTGTTCAGATACAACAGGCCCAGAGGGACCATTTGAATCTTGGAGAAAAGGGGAGAAAGAATTGTAGCAAATAATTTTTCTTAGTTTATGTGTTTAGGGTTTTCTCTCTTTACTCTCCAGTCTTATTGCTTCAGGGATCAAGATGTGAGAATCAAGATGAGACACTCTCTATAAATGAGACTGCAAATAATAATTCCCTGTTGTCCAACTTGTCGCAAAGAACATGGCACTTAAGATGAAAATTGAAACCCTAATGGTTAATTTCAGATCTTTAATTCAGGACATGTTTTTCAATATATTCTCTTTTTTATGCTGCTTTTGCTAATGGCACTTCAAAAAAAATGGACAACTTGATTTTATTTTGATTTGTTATTGGTTGTCTGGTATGAACTTATTAGATACTTATATTCCATCACTTTACACTTCCTTGGTTCTTCATTGTCTGTCTTGAGTGTAACTCAGGAAGGACAACAAGGCCATGTTGGCAGGAGATAAATAACAAGGAAGAAGTCAGATCTTAATTTTATATCTTCCCAAAGGATTTTATTAAATTACTAGAGTAAGACTTCAGATACTGTATGGAGTCATTTAATTTTTAGGGATAGGCCATCTTTGATAGCATATTTTAGCTATATATACGTGTGTGTGTGTATGGTTCTGTAACCAGTCAGAAACATGAATATTTAAAAATTTAAATTAGAAGGTAAAATGAAGAATTTGGCTTTTTTAATTATTGATTTATGAGAAGATTTTCTTGCTTCATTGAAGTTGTACTATCTTCTAAACAATCAGCTCTAAAACTGGATTTATGAAATTATGGATCATTTTCAAATGTTAAAGATCTCCTGTGGTTTCCAAATCTCTTCATGGATTGGAAGGCGAGTTGAATTTTATGCAAAACTACTCTCCTTTTCCTTAAAACAGATGAGCTAAAATACATTAGAAGCCTGACAGACTCTGGAATTAATTTTTTTTTAGAGAAAATTTATCCAGACTGAGATAATTTTTTAATAGAAAACAAGTTTTGACCTCCTGAGCTAGAAATACTGCAAAGGTCTGAAAAGAAATCTCTCTCCCATACCGCTGGTGTTGGAACATGCAGAGCAGCCTTCCTTCCTGGCCTCTCAACTTCACAAAACTTTTTGCATCAAATATGAGCAGCGAAGTCTCCTGAACTCCTTGTCCTCCTGGAGCATTCTGCACCTGAGCAAAAGCCAAGACCTTCCAGGAAGCTCTCTTGCCCTGCCGCTGGTGTGCTGAGACTGTAAACAACCCCTTCATTTTGACTGGGGTCAGGCTCTTGGGGCAGAGCACACAGCAGACAGACAAACAGGTGAGGCAGGTCTGCTGTCCCTCAGAAGGGACAGGCTCTCACTATTTCCAAAAAAATGTTCCATCAGACTTTCTTGTTCTGCATGATATAGCTGGGCAAGCTCTGCCTTTCTACTGATCTCCACAAGTGTAAGAGATTCTTTGGAGATTCTGGGGCTGCTGGCAATTTGTTTGGTGCTGAGAACAGCATCATTTTTGTTGGAAAAGATCTCTAAGACAGCAAGCCCAACCATCAACCCAGCACTGTCAACACCAGCACTAAACCATGTCCCTAAGTGCCACATCTCTGTGTCTTTTAAATCACTCCAGGAATGGTGACCCTGCCACTTCCCTGGGCAGCCTGTCCCAGTGCTTGACAACCCTTTTGGGGAAGAAATTTTTTCTAATGTCTAACCTAAACCTGCCCTGGTGCCACTTGAAGCCAATTCCTTTTTGTCCTATCACTTGTTACTTGAGAAAAGAAATGCTTAGGTTTGAGAGTTAATCTTGACAGAATGCAGTAGAAATCTGTTACACTGAATTTTGTGAAATGTGGTGGCTGGAGGACCATTTATTTTTTCAGGGAAAATCCACACTGAAAGTAAACCTCAGAGAGAAAAGATTTGCGCAGCTAAAACAAAAAGTTTTCAAGTCTTTTGAGCTGAACCCTTCATGCTGGTTATAGATTTAATTCCAGTAATTTCTATTACATATGTTTTTCCTGGAAGGAAATGCAGGAAATTGCATGTATTGTTCTAAAAATTGCTTTTCTTAAGTACTTCAGTTGTCTTTCCTGGTGGCTAAAGGAGATAGAGTTCATCTGCACCCAGAAATCAGTATGTTTTGCTGTAACAAATCAACACAGTTAAATAAAGCACTGCATTATGAAGCTGCACCATCATTTCATATATACCCTAATGACAATATTCTCCTGATTGGTTTTGGGGTGGGTTTTGTTTGCTTTTACTTTTTTCCCTGTAAGTTCATTATAAATGCTTACTTTGAATTGAAAATGAAACCTATAATCAAGTTTTAAGTACAAATGTCTTCATTTATATAAAACATTTGCAAATACATTCCTAAGGGAAGAATTAGTGCTGACATCAGGTTTAATTTACCTGAGCTCTCACGCTGGGTCAGGAAAACTTCTCTTTCCTCATATCTCATAGTGTGTATATCTAGATAAGCCAGAAGTGTATTTTTAAAATATTTTCAAATTTGCATCTCGCCAAAATGGCTTTTCTAATGTTCCATGCATGCTGTGCCTCACAGGTTTCTGCTAAGCCATTCTTATTCAGCAAGCACAAAGCTGAGATGGGGTTTTTGCTCATTTTCAAGTTACTGATTCTGAAATTCCATCTTGAAGAGTGAAAGACAATAGCATTTTTCATTTTGCACATCAGCAATAAGGATCCAGGAGGGTGTTTGTGCCTTAAATAATATCCGTACAGCTCTACTGACTTCATACTCTGTGCTTGGTAGCACCTGTGTGGATTCACTGCCTCCTAAATAGGCCCCACCATGCACTTAATTGTGAATTTGGTCAATGGTTTTGCTGGTGAGGTTTTAGCTCAAATCAAATCCTTATCTGGGGTGGTCTCTGATTTTTAGCAATGACAAAACTGGAAGGTTGGGCTTAATAGATGACCTTGGTACTTACAACTTGTATGTTATCTGGGGTCTAGAGTAGAAATAATGAATTCTTATTTATCCACCAATGTTCCTCACACAGGGCAGGGCCTCAAAGCTGAAACCAAACAAGGTGGTGGCTAATTAGGGAGTGTAATACTGCTAGCAAAAAACACCCCCATAAACTTCCAATCTAGAAAACAATTAAACCAACCAACAAAAAGCAATGAAGGTCTTGGAGCAATAGCACAACTGAAGAGCCACACCCATACAGAGTTTAGACTCTGTGGTGCAGTGGGTCTACCTCAGACAAACTCTAACCAGGGTAAATATGTTGCTTTAGGAGTTGATGTCACTGTAAATAACTCCTTGAAGCTCTTGAGCTTACTTTAAAGCTGGCTTAAGTATCTCTGAATGCAGCACAGTTTGCAGAACAGCCATGCTGAGCCTCAGCAGAGGTCTTCACACCTTTCTGCCTGAGAAAAGAGCACTCATTCTTCTTCCTTCTGAGACAGAGCTGGAGGAGGAGGAAGGGCCTTGACTTGTTTAGTAGCTGTCTCCTTGGAGGTTAAATTCTCTCTCTTTGTTGTGAATGGATAAATTGACTCCCAGATGAACCAGGAAGGTGGAACAAGGGACAGTGCTGTCCCTTGGTTACTCTGGCCAGCCCATTTGGGGGTGGATTCTTTTCTCTAGAACAGCTTGGCATCAGTTGTTCAGGATCAAAGGTAGGTAGGTAGGTGGTTAGGGCAGTCTCCTGGGAAATGAGGCTTCTGAATGCCTGTGTCTTTAGGAGCCTGTTGGATCCAGCACCCTCACCTGCCGAGTCCTGCAAGCCTTAAGCTGCTGTGTGAAAGCTGCAGATTCCCACCCAGCCTTTTAAAAGACAGTGAGCAAGTCTGCATTTTCTAAGGAACCTCATCTTGTCAGTGTGTGCTCTGGGTATTATTCCATAATGATTAATGTTTGGGATGCCTTAGGGGGCCTGAACATTCCTTTGCCAAATTTCTAGATCCTATCTTGGGAGGGATGTGAGAAATAGGCTTTGAGCTATTTAGACTGTGGCAATTCTAAGCATGTACAAAGCAAACACCTAGGAAACTTTCAGGTCAAATAAAGAGGAGAGCTGTAAGTTTAAACACCTTCTGGAGTATGGAAATACTTCTAAGAAGTATTTTGGATTTTAGTTTGAACATCTGGGCCTCACATCTGAGTCAATGTTCTAGAAGCTTGTGTTTTTTGCTGAATGAGGCTAATAGACACTGGAGACACTTGTACTATTCTAGATAAACACAGGAAGCAAAATGTCAGCAAGCATGAAGATACCTGGGGTTTAATTTTCAATTTGAGATGTATTCATGTTTTTGCTATTTTATTGTGGATGGTGTCTATATGTGAGTAGTTACTGGGTTTTGATGGACTCTTTATTTTCTTGATACTCAGTTTACACACTCATTTTTCTCATAATAATGCAATGCTGTCTTCTCTAAACTAAACTTGAGCTGACTTGGAAGTTAACTGAAAAATACTTAGGAATTGAAGGGTGTAAGCCATCAGGAGTTCTTAGGTAAAACATTTGATATTTTCATGTAGCCATGTTAGAAAATTATCAGAAGATACTTCTAATTTGACTTTTGTTAGTGTTTCCATAACTGCTGCTTTGCAATAAGAGATTTTACAGAATTTCAGATATCACAGAGAAAGCAATACTGAGATCTTAGGAGAGATTAGAAGATCGCTCCATCAGAACGCTTCCACTTTTTCGGATCAGCATTTACACCTCAGACAGAGGCAGATTTTAAATGTAGTCTGGGTACTGCTTCAGAAGCTATTTCCCATGAATTCACACCCATTCACATGAACTCACTGCATGAAAGCTCTCACCTTTGAAAGAAAAGTTCAAAGTTGAGTATGCTTTCCTGACTGGAATTATTTCCAGCTCAGTTTCCCCTGGTTGGGAAATATATTATCACATTCTTGTCTAGTTCCCACTGTTCTAATGGTATCTAAAGAGCTTTGTTTGTAGAGGTTTGTGAGGGTTTTTTTTCTCTTTTCACCTTAATGATCCTGTCTTTGGTTAGTGGAAATCAGGTGCTGTTTATTCAATTTCTGAAACACCCACTTCATGGGATTCTGAGTGTCATTACCTCTGCCCATGGCTTTTGGAAAACAAACCTATTCTGATTTGGGATTGCCAAATGAGACTGTCTGGGGTCAAACATAAAGGAAGCAGGAAGAGAGCAACAGTGAACAAGGAAACATTAGTATGAAAACAATTTTACTTCTATGAATCATAGAGCCTGTGGTGAAATTAATTAAACAAGGTCCTGGGCACATTCAGAGAAGGAGTTGAAAGGTAAAATACCTCTATGAAGGTGAAATAAGTTCACAGTACTATTTGAAGTGCTCTCAAGGATGTTCCATACAGAAGGAAAATGGGAAGAAATTGGAAGTTGGGGTTTGTGGGTAAACAGCACATTTTGTTTTTCTGTTGCACAGGAGGACAGCAGTTATGCTTGTAAGCACATTAGCCCAACATCAGGGGATAGAAAGACAAACTTTTGTGACTCACAGATGGAAAGAATGAACTGATACCAAAAGCTTTTCCATTTTTCTCACTGCATCAGAGACAGGAAAAGAGTCTTTGCTGCAACCTTTGGATACCTCTTGTTTGCTTAGAGCAGGATTGCTACAGCAACTTCCATGCAAACGTAGACAGAACTTCCCTCCTTTTCAGTCTCAGCTATATTTTTAGTTCTATGCTCACAATTTTGAAGATATTAGCCAACAGATGTACACCCCTGAATTTGGTGAAATGAAGCTTCAATTCTGTAGCTTAATGAACAAAAATCAAATTAAATCTCTACAGTTACAGCTATGTACAATTTTGACAAGGTATATTTTTTTTTCTACAATAAAAAGGTATAATTATGCTTTCTGACTGCAATCAGGTTTGCTTTTTCTATTCTAAAATTTAACTTTTCTCTTCTTGCAATGTTGTAGCTTTCTGCCCTGGTTTCTACACAGGTTTCTAGTTCTTGCAATGTAAAATAGGCCTGAATTTTCCTCTGCATCTATTTTTTTTTTTTTTTGGCCACTACACAAACACTTTTTTTCTTTTTTAATTTATCCGTCTGTGTTCTTGCCAATTTTTAATGAGTACATTGCGGCTTACTATTAAAAGTGAAGAACAAACAAAATCATGTCCTAAAACATCCTGTTCTGGCCTGTACAGGTTTGCATGTAAATTTTAGGCAGGCATCTTTCTTCCTGATCTAAATATTAGTTGCTGCAGCAAATGGAGAATGTTGTTACTTTTCATTCAGTAAAAGAACCATAGAACAGTCCCATATTTTGACATTTTCAGGGAAATGGAGAGGAAAAATGTCAATATTTCAACAAGGTTGGTATGAATGATAATGACACAGGCATAAAATTCCTTGTTGCCTGATAGGCAGGGAAGGGGGGGAAAAGACAGGGATGATGGGACATCATTAGAGGGATGATGGGACAAAGCATAAATAGAATGTGGTTGCTGGCAGATGAACTTTTTACACCTAATTCTCTAGTGGCGTAAGAAAATGGAACAGTGTTGGCTTCTGGCTCTGTATCATACACTGACACAAATATTGTTACATGCTTGGCATAAAACTGTTTCAATAACATGCTATGAATGAGTACTTTTACTTTCTCAGAGATTGTTAGGTAAAAAAACCCAAACAAACAAAAAAAACCCACCCTTCTAACTGATCTACTAGGAGAAAAGAGCGTTAAAATAAAAGCTAGCAAATTAGACTAAGTTAGAAACTTTCCAGTACCATTAAAGCTGGATGCTTATTCATTAAACCTCAATAACTGTAAATGAAACACTTGGATTTGATGCATTCCTAGCAAGGCATGGTGCTCAAGGAGTGCTTCTTGGATTTTTACTTGGTCTTTCTCTGAAGTCAGTGACACTGAATATCTTGGGATACTTTTTGTCTGGGGCAAATCCTTCTGGTGTCTCCCAGGGCCAGAGAGCCAGAACTGCTCCCAGCTGTTGGTGGAATGGGTGCTGTTCCTCTCTTAGTGCAGCAGCTGATGAGAGATGAGGAATAGAGCACTTCATTAAACTGCATTGGTGGATGAGCACTTCTCAGTTAGTTGAGATTAAAGCCTGAATATTTTGGACTTTGTTGTTAGCTGATTGCTTAGTCAGACATGAGAAAAATTTATTTGTCTTCTTCTGACTCTGGAGTAGTTGTAAGGAAAGCTCTGTCTTTGCAAACTTTGCTTCTGTGGGAAGAACATAGTTTCCAATGAGCAGTTGAAAGTCAAATGTCAGAACTTCCTGCAGACCTGTTTTTGACTGTGGCTCATTTAATGAATATTCTGATTTTGTACCAAAACAGTAAGAAGGGACTTCTATCTATAAGAGTAAAAAGTCCATGAATGTTTTATTGTTTCATGTGACCAAATGCAAATTGCACAAATATGAATCCTTCAATCCATTATAATTTGCAAAACTCTCCCTAAGTAGATTGCTACAAAATACTGCAGGCTTCTTGCCTCTGGAAGAATTGTCTCTTTTTTTTTTTTTTTTTTTTTATTAACAGACTTTTTTATTGCAGAGCTATTTAAAAGCAGGAATCTTAATTTTCTTTTTGATTTTATGTTTATGTGTTCCCAGTTTTGGGGTGATGTTTGAGTAAGAACTATCATATACGCATTTAAAATTTTAAATTTGATGTTAACACTCTCAGAGTTGATGTTAACTCTCAAAGTTTTTGGATGGTGGCAGAGTATCTTGGTGTTCTAGGCCAGTCACATCTGTAAGTTTGAACAAGGAAATGAAAATTGCAAGGGATTATTTTCAGGAAATATTTTTCTAGCAATTATTTTCTGCTTCTGCCTACCCCTCCCACCCCTAACCAGTCTGTAAGATCACGATCTATTCAATTTTCACTGCTTCAAAAAACTCTTGTCAGGCACTGGGGGAGATGTGAATGTGGAGGGTTTCACTGCATACCAATTTTAAGACAAAGATAAATGTAGTATTTTTCCTTTTGAAGGCAGTATGTTTGAAATCTGAATCATCCACTGTCAGTAAATGGGACAAAACCAGGACAAATGATGGCATCAAAGCCTAACATCCTTAGCACAACCTTAAAAACAAATAAACCTGAAAGGGTGCCAGCATGCATGTACTTGCAGGAGAATGATTGCATCTCCCTTGCTGCTATTCCTTGTGCTGACAACTTCCAGCTGTGTGAAACATTTAAACTGGGCTAATATAAGCCTACTGCTAAGCTGTACAGTGAGAATAATACTTTCAGTTACACGTTTAAGGAGAGCTGAGTAAAGTCAGGAGTAACATAGAGTTTTTAAAATTTTCAATTTTGCTTAGAAAGTAATAAGTTTTTCAAGTTTTGGAAGATGTTTGGCAAAAAGCCCTAAATCTTCTGATCAGCACCTTTCTCTGCTTTCTCCTAAAAAAGGTCTTTATCAACTAACTTACCACCACTTCAGATTTTCTCTTTAAAGTATCTATCATCTAGTTCTTATACCAGCAGCAGTCCTTGAAGTTTTAGGCTGCTGCTCTAAAAGTCTGTGTTTATAGCCAAACCCCTTTCAGAGGTCTAAGCATGTAATGAGATTTTAATGCAAACTTAGAGATGGATACCGGGAGTCCATTTTCAATTCCTTTCAAAACCTTAAACTCCCTTTATTTCCTTTCATCCTTGGAAGAAAGGCATTTATTGATAGATTTTTTTTTTTTTTTTTAAGGAAGTACCCAACTGATTTGGCAGTTTATTGTTGTTGCACCTGAGTGCAGGAAGCATGTAAATTTTTAAGATTCTGTTTGATGGCCAGTCTTAATCTCAAACTGCCCACTAGATTTCAAAACTGACTCTGGTGGGCATAAACATGTGCTCATTTATACATTTAAATTTATATCTCCATCTTAGTTTTCATTTGCATATGTTTTCCTATCTCTCTATATGCTACTGAGAAATAAATCTTTTTATATATATATTTATATATATATGTGTGTGTGTGTGTATGTATGTATGTATTAAAATAGTTTTAAATCTGTAAGAGGTTTCACATCAGCACAAGAGTGCACAGTTTCATAAGCCAGCAAAAGGTTTTGCTGAAAGCATGTTTTACCTTTTAAACATTTCATTTTCATTGGAAGCAATATTTTTTGTGTCTAAAATTTCAAATTTAAAATCATTTCAAACATACAAAAGGGATTATTTTGTTTTGAAACTGTCAAAACAGATCACTTCAGCAACTTTAGGAACTCTTTTCTGAAGAAGACATTAATTAAAACTGTCTTTTCAACCTTTAATTTCACACAGCTGATGTTTTCTAGAAAAATGAAATGAAAATAAGAAGAATAAATTATGAATGGGTGGCTTTTCAGAGAAACCTCTGCAGTATTTTGTTAACTAATGGGCAAAATTGTATATAAAGATTAATTATAATTGTCAAATAGTCTGGGGCGGCTATTTTAACTGCAATATGAGACATTATTGAAGATACAAAATGAAAACCACACATCCAGTTTAGATAAACATTCATGGTTTAAGGGACTTTGGTAAAACTAGTACCCAACAATGGATGCATAATCAATATAATATACTTCTACACTTAAACCATTTTGGGCTATGGAAAATGTAAATATAACTATCAAATTTTCTGTGGTAAGTTCCAGTCCTGACTGGAACATTATAACTATATTTATGCGGTGAGCTCTTGGTAAAGAATAAAATGTATATTGTACAGTAATGTCTAAATTAGTTCCAAAATGTGGGGAGTGTTTTTTTTATTTGTGCAGATGCTTAAAGATATGTTGGGCCTGTGCAGTGGAAACAGGGTTATAATGATAGCTGGGGATGTTTCAGGATGAAAAGGGTCAAGTGATGGGGTCCCCACATGCACCCCAAGAGTCTGCATGTTGTCACTATAGAATTAAATAAGGGTATTCAGGACAATGGTATGATTAGGGAAGGAGAACTGCTTTAGTTTTTGCTATGGGGCACTCACAGTGCATAGCTGGTATGTTATTTCACATAATTATTCATTGGAAACATGCAAAATGTACGAGTGACCTGAGCAGAAACTGTAAAATGGATCTCTCTGTAGCAGGCACAGGGACAGTGTCTCTGCTCCTCTTCTGATGAATGCTTTAGAAACATTTTGCACAACCTGTGAGTAAAAAGACAGAATAATTACTGCAATTAGAACACCACAAGCTGGGCCCACGCTCAGCAGCCTCTTACAGAGACCTTTTTTGATAGTTGTCTGGCATTTACTCTTTACATAATAGTAAGGGCAGCGTATCTCACCTAAATTAACATAACAGTATATTTAAAATACATTTAAAATATATTTAACATAACAGTATATTTCAAACACACATTTTTTCCCTCTCAATAACTACTTTCCAGAGACTTGTTTTTTGCATTTCAGACAGCACATGCTAAAATATTGCAGTTAGTTCCATTTTTCCAGTGTTCTGACTTTGGGTTTTATTAACCAAAGGTCTTTTAATCAAAACACTTTACTGCTTTCCAGTTTTGCCCAGGCAGCTTTTCCAGCAGGTCCTGTTGTTTTCCCTGAAAGGAGGAAAAATTTGTAATAAAGTTTAGTTTCTTGAATGCAACCCTGCTTATTTACAGAGATTGTCTAATGGCTGGTTTCTGTAAGCAATGGAAGAATCAGGAAAGAAAAAAATATTATTTCATTGTTTCCAGTGTCAAGGCTCTCGAAACTTTTGTAAATGTATTCCAAACATCCTCCAACTCCAAAATATATTCTCCAGACTTCTCTTACAAAAACGTTCTTTGATTTCTCTGAAAAATAAGCTGGGGTATTTCTTGCTTTGTGTTACTCCTCAGACTTCCTGAAACAGATGCTGGTGTGAGTTATGTCAGGCAGCAAAGTGGGATCCTGGGGCCACCGCCAGGCTTGGTGTCCTCTTCCCCACAAAGCACACGGTGATGTTGGCCCAGCAGCAGACTGGGAAGGTCCTGGCCTCCCCAAGCTGCTGGAGTGCTGGGAGACAGCAAAAGGGAGCAGCCCTGTGAGGGATGGTGAGCACTGCCTCACTCTCTCTGCCCTTAGCACTCTGCTCTCACTCCTTCCCAGTCAGATCATCTTGGTAATTTCAGATGAATTTTTCCATAGATTGTTCCTCCATCACATTGGATTTATTGGTTTTTGTTAAGTTTTTACAAAAAGAGGTCATTCATTGCCAAGAAGAAGGCTGGAGGAGAGTGGGTGGTTTTCACAGTGTATCTTTTCTTTATTTGTTTTTTTGAGTAGCTATTTTGAGTAGCTATCCTCTGTGGTTTGGAGATATACGCTGATATTTGGTAGTGAAGTGCCTTTGATTGTGCTCATGAAATTTACCCTGTTTATGTTAAACTGGGAACAGGGAATCGGGGGGAATTGCCATTGTCATACATGCTAATAGGATTTTATGTCTTCTGTTTTGTTTGTTTTGTTTGGTGACAATATTACTAATTTTCAGAAGACTTTGTCAAACAAACCAAAAGACTTTTCCACAGGAAGATATCATTCGATGCTAACTTTATTCTGAACTAAGATAGAACAGCTGAATGTAGAAACATCTATAATGTACAAATATCAGAAATATTTAATTTTTCCCAGTTCAGCCCCACAATTACATTGATGATGTAAGCATAAGAAGGTAACCAAAGTACAAAAGGAGAGAAGATGCTGTTCATCATGCAGAAAATTTTGTTTCAAAAAATAATCTTCTGTGGAAAACTGATTTAGTGTGTGTGTGCTCCCACGCTTGCTATAAGAAAACTCTCTGCAAAAGAGATATTTTTCTCTGTTCAGTTTAGTAGAGATTTTTACAAGGAAGGATTTCTCAAAACTGAGCTTGAAATGGATATTGGAAAAATTAATTCTGTAACATTTTTTAAGCTGCCTTGAACATAGTAAGAATAATGTTGTTATTAATAACAAAGAATGTGATGTATTGGTCCAAGAGTGGAATTAAGTGAGAATGAAACTCAGAGGTCTGAGAGCTGCTCCAGAGAAGTCAAAGAAATAATGACAATCCATCTAAAATTAATTCCTACATTTTTCAGCCCCCCTTGCTATTTCCTAACCTTTTAACTGAGCAGATGAACCAAGAACCAGCCTTACTAAGAAATTTCAGACATCTGCTTCCACTTAAAATACCTCTTTTGTTTCCTACTTTCATCAAGTTTCTTAGAGAGGGGAATTTCTCTCAGCCGGTGTTGTGATCTACGTGAAATAATCAATAGCAGCATGTGATAATCTGCAGTGTGATAGACTGACAAATACAAACTAGACCAACTAGATGGATCTCTTGTTTCTATAAATATTTTACACTTTCTCAAAGGACTTAACTTTATGAAGGCCTTGGAAAGAAACGCCTGCAAATATAACACTTTGCTTCACTCAATTCCAATTACATTTGAAAATGTAAAAATTTCTCTGGCATATGAACTCTCACATGCTTTGTCTGGGAGAACGTGATCCATGAATTCTGACTTTTTGTAGGGCTTTAATTCTCAACTTGAACTCCTTAGAAGAAGAACTCCTTAGGGCTTTAATTCTCAACTTAGAACTCCTTAATATTAGTTAAGCTAATATTAATCAAAACCAGAGATGTTTTTCATAAACTTGCCACTAAGGTATTTATGTCATTTTAAATATTGGGGAGAAGGTTTGTGCAGGAGTGGGAGAGCAGCTTGGCTAAGGGGTTAATCTTATCTTTAGTCATACTGAATGAAGACATGTAAGAAAACAGCTTTTATGACCCTTTTTTTCTCTAAGTTGGTCTCCAAGTTTAAACCTGGTTTTATATCAATGCCATGTAGACCTGGTGTTCCAAAAGGACCATCAGCCTGGTCCAGTGGTACATTACTCATGGAACTTTTTTACCATGCTAAACCCTTCAGTCACTAAAAAGCTTCTTATGCAGTGTAAAAACAAGGAAAAGAAAAACCAATCTTTTGGTTTTGATTTTTCAAATTTATTTCAATCGGAACTGTACCCCTACCAGTGGCTTGATCCCTTTGATCCATGTTCCTGCTGACAAGGATGGTCTCATCCTCTCCTTACCACAGCCTTTGCTCAGTTTTTCCACCATTGCTGTTTGTTCTTCCTTGCATTGAGCATTTCTGGGGGAGTGCCAGGCATGGGAAGAAATTGGGAAACAATGCTTTTTTACATAATGACTGAGAGCAATGTGCTGGAAATGCACAGCTTTGATACTTCATTGGGAACTACTTCGTGACAGTGTAACAAAAAGTTAATTCCACCTTATTCAGATAAAAATGTAGGCAGGAGAAAGCCTAGGTAAAAGGCTGAATGATGAGAATGAGAATTGAAACTGTATTAAATATATCTAGAGAATGGCAAGTGAAAGTAGGAAGTGCAAGTGCTAGGACTTGTTGAACTTATCTTTGCCACTTACTTGGAAATAGGACTGAGCTGCTCAGTAAATAAGCAGCATCAAAATCCTGCAAATCTAAAACTCAGTCTAGACAATGATGTAAAAAAAGATGTCATGGTAAAGAGGAAAGCTTGGAAAAAAGCAGCTTATTGTTTTATAAAATGAGTAAGCAAACAAAACCTGAGAAACTATCCTGAAGTGTTTTGTTATCTACCAAAAAATTATTCAGGGGAGAAGAGAATACTAAGAGGCATGAGGTTATGTCAGTGTATACCAGAAGTACATGAATTTGTCAGACAGTATAGATGTGAAGAGACTCACACAATTTTGGGCTGCTTGTGAAAATTCATATCATTGCAAAAGCAAAAATCACTATAGGGAAGACAGAAATAGGGTTCTGGACAATATCCTCTAGTACACTGGCACACTGGGAGGCCTCTAAGCATGGCTTTATTTCTGAAATCCTAAAAGCTAAAAGGATGCAATTTAGCATGGCTTTTGTGAAAAATTAAGTGCTTAAACACCTGGAGGAGATCTTTCCATCAATTGTCATGGCTCCATTGACTTGGTTTAGCTGCAGTTATCCAGGGCCAAGGTCAAATTATTTTGCTGTAAACTCGGACAAAAGAGATGAGGCAGAGTTAAATACAGAGTAAATGAACACTGGAGAGACACACACGTGAGATCCTTACAGTGTGATAATATTGGCTGTGGAATGTCTACTTAGAGAAAATATAAATTTTTTTTGTGTTTTTAAAGTAATTCTGAATAAAGCCCGATGTAGCATGCTGAAGTACAGTGATCTTCCACTGGCTGGAAAATGGGCTGTATTCCATAATTTTTCCAAATACTGTTATTTTTTACAAGAAGCCACATAGGAGAAGGATCAAATTTAAGTATTTATATATGAAATAAGCTGTAGAGATTTAAAATTACTTTCAAATCAAAACCAGATTTATGAATCACTGTTGCTTCTTGATTGAAGACTGCACGTTTACAGACTCTTTGTGCCCACCACTGAGGTTTTGATACCCAGACGCTGCTTTGTAAGCTTGGTAACACCTCTGATAGTAAATTAAAGGATTGGCTTTTCAAGTCTATAGAAAGGTCATATTTGAAGTCGTGGTAAGTTTCTGATTTTTTTATATTCCTCTTCTCTTTCTTAAGTCATTAAACTGATGTAGTAGCACAACACATCTAAAAACATATCTAAAAATCATTCTGACCTAAGCAAAGGGCTGAGGAAGATACAGTGAAGATGCATTTATAAATTTGAATGCTGTTTTCCCTGAACACCTATTGGCCATTGCTCCAGTAGCTGTGCCCAGGATTTTTTTGGAGTTGCAGAAATATATAAACTCAGACTTTGAATTTCCTTTAGGTACAGGAAAAGAGATATAGTTGCTGCAACAGGGTGTTCTGAACACCCACACATGGTAAACAAAGCAGAAGGAGAAAAACATGCTGCTTGGCAGGGGTACCAGTAAATTGCATAAGCAAAAGCTATGCCTGTAGCCACCATAAAAAATTAATTTTCACTTTAAGATTCCTGTGTTTCAGTTCAGTCAATATAGAAGCTAAAGCACAAATGTGTTTAATAAGATATCCAGCATAAGGGAGGAGGAGAAAAAAATGTTCTTGTGCCTCTGTTTTGTTGCTTGTATTTGGATTTGGATAAAAAAAAATCTTTGCTTTCTGGCTGCAAAAAGATTTGGAGATGATTTCTAGGCTACTAAATTGCACAATGAGGCCGTAACACCAAGCTTTAAAACTGGCAGCACAGAGATCATTCAGATGCTGTGTTATGGCAATGTTAGTGTTCCTCAGAGCTACATGAAGCAGCCCACATGTGCTGTCCTTGGGTATAAAACAGCAGGCTTTAGTCAGATATTTGGATGCAGCAGATACTATCTCTGAAATTTAAGAGAATTCCCACTTTTCTACTCTAGCAATAGTCATAAGCAGATGTCAAGGCTTGAAAAATGAATTCGGATGACACTAAGTCTTCTTGCATTTCATCATGCCATGCTTAGAAAAGGGAGAGGAGGCAGGCAGCGGATAACCACTCACAAACAAACTGAGATGTATGATTAGATGAAGAATTACAGTGAAATGTGTTGGAATTAATGCTTGCTTTCCACTACAGGATGGACAAGAAGTTCCTCAAGGATATTCTGCTTCTACACCAGTGAAATGTGTGGACAGAAGGACAAGTTAAGGGCTTCTATCAGGGATTGTGCTGCTCACTGAACACAAGATGTAGCAGGCCAGAACAAACTTACCAATTACTCAGTCCCCCAGAGGCATTAACTGTCTCTTGCTTCCAGAAAGTGGATTTTACTTGCAGATCAGCAATTAGGCGACACATAGGGCAAGTATCCATTAATTTTCAATTATCTCCTGCAATAGTATATAAGTTTCCTGATTGCCCAGGAGAAAAAATTCATAAGAGGATGGACAGCATTTTCATGGATGTGAGAGAAGTCTCCATCCTATTGCTGGTCATCTTTTCTTAGGCCTTGCTTTCTAACAGCTGGACTGAACCTGCTGTTGCCAGAGCAGCATGGCTGTATGGGGTATTAGGAGGTGTCCAAGTGCAGTTGGTCTACCTGGGAATTGTTCCCCTCCACAGCAAGGAGAATTTACTGGCTTCAGAAGATGTGAATAAAAACATATGGCAGAGAGCAAAGCTCTGAGGATTATTTTCTTTTAAAGACAAAAAGCATTTCAGTGTTGTGTTGTTTTACTGAGTTTAGAGGAACTTGTTCTACAGTTCATTGTTTTATTTTGTGTGCTTGTGACCACGTGGCAGTGTTTAAAGCAAAACCCACGGGTGTAATGTCCTGCGCTGTCCTGACAGAGTCATACCTTAAAAGCAGTCACAGATACAGTGCCAGTGCCTTGCTGAAGGCAACCCAGTTATCACTTCATGAACTAGCAGTATCTTTGACTGACAGCTTCAGCTTACTGGTTTTATTGTGATTCAGATTAGAACAGCAGATGATTTCCAAGGACCTAATTGCACATTTTGCCTGTTTTGTTGAAGGTGTCTAGACATTTGTGTGTTTGTCCTTTGTAAGTTAGCTAGCTGGGTCATAGAACAAATTCTTCCTGGAGGTTAGATTTCCTTGTCTTCTCTTAGCAGGTCCAAGACTTCCAGATGTATCTGTCTGCAAGAGAGGTGGGCAATAGCATTTTCAAGGTTATGTCTCAGTGTCCAATTCAGAAAAGGAAACTAGTGCTCCAAACAGTTCTTGATCATTTAATTTCTTTCACCAACACTTATTTGAAGGGTTGCATGCTTAACTGAAAAGAAATTATAGAAGTTCCCAAACAGCTGTGAGCCCTACGTCACCTGCCCAAATGCCATTACTAACTGGTGTATCAACCTAAAATAATGCTGCAATTGCTGAATGACTCCATGCTATTTTTCCATCAAAACTATCTCCTTTGTTTTTTTAGCTTACACAGCTGTCTCTTGCTGTCTTGGCATTACTGCTTGTCGATTAAAATTCTTGGCACAGAACAGCCTTTACTTGTGGGTACATCATCCTTGTGATTATTTCTGATCCTCAGGGGAACTGAAAACACATAATCTCTGATTTGTAAAGCAGAGTTCTTACTAGTATCTCATTTTATAGTATTTACAATAGGGGCACAGTAGTATGTTCCTTTGATTTTAAAGAGTATTTTAGAAAATATGCTTTCTAATAAGGTGGTTGTAGCCACAGACCAATCAAACATGGACATGGATTGTTCAGTAACTCAGCTTCTTCTCCCAGCCCACAGTTTGGTTTGCATTTTCTTTTTGATGCATTCTTGTCAGGATGAAGTCAGTCCTCAATTACTTCTTAATGTACCTTGATTCTAAACTGGAAGTCAATGGAAGTCTTTTGAAACATGTTTCTTGCCCACAGGGAGCAGTTTGAGCCTTTCTTTGTTCTGCCAGCAGATCACAGGTAGCAGGAGGTAGATTAGCATGCCAACCAGCAAAGCTGCTCTATTGGGGTGCTTACTTTAAGATGTTTAATTTGAACACCCAGCTTTAAGACAGCTCTCATTAGAATTACACAGTGAACTCATAAAATCTCTCAGGTTCAAAAGGCTGGGAATCAATAAACACGTTCGTTTTATTTAAACCAGAGGTTTAGAGTTATCTATGGAAAAAAATTATTACCTCTCTGAACTGAAAATTTGTCATTATAAAATATTAATTTCATTTGCCATGGCCTTGCTAGTCTACTTAAAAGTTGGTTAAATTATATGCAATAACTTTCATAAAATATGTGAAGGAAGCCACCTTATGAATTAAATTTATTTAGTCAAAGTCATAAAAGATTAAAATTGCCCAAAAAAAAAAAAAAAACTATCATGGAACCATACAAAAATTCAAGTTCATTAAAAAATGTAGTTTTGTTGAAAGACAAATGTTTTACAGGAAGATTTTTCCTTAGGAACTGATTATGCTTATGTATAAACCCAAAAAATTTGCACAAGCATAAAGAGCTTTTCCCAGTTTAAGTTCAAGAGAAGCTTAGAGAATTTCTTATTTTCTGTTGCAGAGTGTAAAAATATTTGTAATCCTGAAATTTATTAAGGATGAGAAATCTGATTCTTACATAGATGTAAAATTATATAAGTATATACCTTCTCATTAGACTGTTTTGCAGTAAATTACTCCAGTCTTAAAGGCTGCTTGAAGAACAGATGCATTAATAGCGAATTTACCGAGCTGTTAAAATCATGGTTAGAGTTTTTTTCCCAGTAAAAATGCTTCAGTACTCTAAATTCAGTTCTACACAATAAATCTTACCTTGGTTTTCTGTGGTGAAATCAACAGTTCTTCGATGAGAATGTTATGTCCAGTTCTTGCTTTTGAAATTAATAAACTAGATGTTGCAAATAGTTGTGAAATACTTTTGTAGAGCCACTTAATTTACATGTTCTCTCATTCACTTAAAAAAAGAGAATTGCAGCAATTTCTTATTATGTCAAATGTTCATAGTGAGAAATTATTCAGTATTATGATGAAATTAAAATAAGGTAGAGAGTATTTGCTAATGCATTTGTTGCAAACAGCACATATATGTAGTTTCAGCATGTAGGGAAGCAGGAGTCTGGAGAAGATGGAGTGTTGCTGGCAAATGTTCTCAGGATGAACATTTCCTGATCAAATTATCAATAAATGGGCATTTTGATGACATTTTCTTTGGAAATATTGTGATTAACATTTTTGAAATATTTCAATTAAAGCTCTACACAACAGAACTTGTTGCATAGAAACTAATGAAAATTGTATTATGCCTGGTACTAACTCTTTACTTAATACTCATTACCATAGTCAATTACTATCTCATTACTATAGTCAATTAGCTACATTCACTTTTGGACATGTGTAGCTGTTGTGTTGTAAACACACCCTGTCTCTTTAACCAGACATATTTCTTTTGTCTCCTTTTGAGCATCCATTTTTGAGTTACTAGTATCTATGTGGGAGCCAAAAGGAAAAAAAGGTGACAAAGTCTCTTAGCTATAGAAAATAGACACACAAAATAATGTTCACAAGCACATCTTGATCAAGTATTGCACATTTGCCAGTGCATGTTGCTTTGTCTATGTGCAAATTGATTTTTGTTGCATACAACAAAAATGTTCCAGACTTATCTTTTAAGTGTATTGAGATATTAAAATAGGTGATCCATGAAACACAATATCTTTGTAAATTATGCAGTTATTACCATAGAGGTTTTAACAAGAAAGTCTGGTTTTTTCCCTATAAAGTAAATCTTCCTCTTCCTGAAATTCCCCACTTTCCATATTACCATCTAGTCTTATGTAGACAACACGTGCAAGGTGAGTTGTTCTCCTGATCAAATTTGCATTGCATTTCATTTGGTGTTAGAGTAGCTTAAAGAGTCAGCAAATATGGTGTATGTTCCAGATCCATTACCTACAGAATGTTCACTTTTTGGAAAAGCTAAAGCTCAGAATGGTAACTTCCTGAAGTGTTTATTTTACTGAGTGGATTCAAATGTAACACATAAATGGCTCTATCATATAATTAGCTAAGTTCCCCCTGTGGTTCTGTAAGCTGCAGCCAGGCTTTTCTCACTTGCTTTTTCCAGAGACATTCCATTGTGTAAAGCTCTGCTATTGTTTTATTGAATGGGGGAACATGGGAAGAACAACCACTGGGCAGCTTTAACCTCACTTCACCCCACACTGGTTTTAAAACTCAGCTGATGCTCTTCAGTAGAAAAATGAATGCTAATATCAAACAGCTTGGAAAGTGAAAGGAGTGGCTGCATCTACCAATTATTCAAAGTAACCCGCTGCATTTTAGGGTAATGCACCATAAATCATGGTATTTAGTGGCCAGTTTCTGACAGGCAAAAAGAGAGACAAGTATTTCATGTATTTCTTCATGTCTTCATAAAAACACTAGAAAGGCCTTGCCTCTGTGTGAATCATGGTCAAGTCTTACAGGTATTTTCTCTTCTATCTTGGAGCCTCATCTTGCCACTATTGAGGTCAGGGAGAGTTTAGTGATGGAAAACATGCTTGCAGTGATACCGTCCCTCCAGACTCTTAATAATCAATTCAAACAGCTAATAGCTCAAAAGGAATCCTCTTATGTCTGTCCTGCTTCCTCAGTCAAACATTTTGCTCAAATTAAGTCCTGGCTTCTTATCATTCTTAATTGATATTCTTGATCTCAAAGTAGGCTATAAATACTGCCTTTGCAGTCTGTGATTTACACTCCTGCAGTTCTCACTTTCTTTGCATGTCTGCTTTTCTTAAAAACACATTTTTCCTTTTATATATAATAAGTGAATGACTGGATTCATTGATTCCAGTTTGTGGTGACATCTGGAATTTACTGAGCAGTTTTAAGTTTCCAGCAAGGTTCTTCATTTTTGAAAGTAAACTGAAAGCCTGCAGTGATTTTGGTGTTATGACATATCATAGTTTACACAAAGGCAAGTGCAGTCTAGCCTAGACAAGCCTGGGGCAGCTGATTTTGAATCAGGGCAGAACTATGTCGGTGGGGCATCAGGGAAACCAAAAAACAGAGAAAATGCACCTTTGTACTTCTCTGAATGATCTACAGTGATCAAAGTTTTCTAGGTTAAATCTTACTTGAGTACCTTCTCATGACACTGGGGTAATTTGTGTGAGAACAAGGAAATGTCATTTAATTTCCTCTGATATACACATAAACTTCAACAGTTTTCAAATAAAAACTCCCCCATTTTTCCCTTGGAAAGGCATTTTCTGCTTTTGCGCTCCATACCAAAAGGGGCAACCTGCTTCTGCATCCTCACTAATGCAGTGACTCTGATCCTTGTCAAGTGTGAAGTCAGAACATAACCCAGCTCTCTTTAAATATATGTAAAGATTTTGCATTATTGTTTCACCTGCCAGGGATGAGATTTTTAGCTCAGAAAAAAAAAGTAAATATGTTTTCAGATTATATTTTCTTCCTTTCTGCTTCGTGGCTCCGTTCTAATGAAAGAAACAAACAAAAAAAACCAACTAAAAACCATGACATGCTGAGTAAATGTTACAGGAAAAATTGACTTCTGAAACATATTAGCTGCCTACAGTGACAGCCCAGGTCTCAGTTCAAAGAAAGTTGTCCTGATCATCACAGACACTTTGGAGTATGTCCTTCCTACATTCCTCTGAAACCACAGGACATCCTGCACCATTACAATACCAACCTGTGGATTGTTAACAGCCAGGAAAGAGCGGAGAGAAGTTGTACTTGAAAAACAAACTATCAGACCTTTCTTCTGTACGCCAAACTCTCAAACTGATTCCTGAACCAAGTATAAAACACTCATCTGTGTCTTCCACATTATTTGAAATATATTTCAAATGTTATGATATGTAGGCTAGTTTATTTCAGAAGGGAACAGTCTCAGTGGCACTTGTATCTTGATTGTCCTTGAGGGTTTTCTATGAGTCTCAGAACAAACCAAGCCTATAGAAATTAAATCTACAAGTAAAATAATATATCCTTGGCAATTAAAATGCATGTGTATGCTGTTCTTTTACTATTTTTCAGGAAGAAAGTGAAAATGAATAATTAATTCTGCTAAGTTTTGCAAAAATCCTAACTAAGGAGATGCACTGGGGTCTTGGCACTGCTAGCATTCAGGGATCTTTTTGAAAAGCAAATTGTACTTCTCAGGACAGTGTGTACTCTGTTCCCTTTTACTTGCTTAAGAAGAGGGCACATCAGAGACTAAGGAAACGTACATGGAAATGCATCCAAATCCAGTCCTTCTATGTTTGGTGAATAGCAACTGTTTATGGGTGCTATTTACTTTGAATATGGAGTGAAGAAATACTCACCATTAAATAACATCTCTCTGAGGTGTTTTTATGGTACACGAGCTTCACCACCTAAGTAATACTCATACTTTCATTTAAACAAGCATGTTTTCTATTTATTATTTAGCTTGTTTGCTGTATTCATCATAAATTTGGAATATATTTAATGTTTATTCAGAAAAAAATTTTTTCCTTCCTCCATAGAGGGTAAGTTAAAATGGTAATAGTAACTCAGAGAAGGGGGCAGCAAACAGGTAGTTATAATAAAGTCAATCCTTTATAATAGAAATTTAGTTTTTCTCATAGTTTTCACATTCAGTTTTGCTTGAAATCTTTCTTATAATTTTCTTTTTTCCTGTCCCAAGGTGGCTTTCTGCAGTCTCACACTGCAGTGCAGTCTCTACTGTCCCTAATGCCAGAAGTCTGGTAGAATCAGAGACAGAAACCCTCTGAGAGAATGCAATATTTTACTTCACCAAAATGAAAACAAAATCCTTTGATTGTAGGAGGGTTTGATTTTTTTCTTACAAGGGCTAGAGACATCTTGGCAGCTATGCTGCTTTTCTTGTGATTTGTGGTATTGTTTATTATGAAAACAAATTGCCCATCTATTGGAAGATATTGAGCCAAATTTGCTGATGTCAGTGAAGATACCCTGCAGCTTAAATGAGGTTGTTATAGCCCATGCAGGAACTTAAGAGGCTTATAAAAATTCTGCAGAGAAACATCCCAGTTTTGGAGCTTTGGAACATTTTTAACTGGGAACCCTGGCAATGTGGAGTGAAAGTAGCATCCAGCTTTTGGGTTGGGCTTCAATATTAAGTGGAAGAGATAAAGCTTCACTGATGTCTGAAAGCAGAGGTCTCCAGGAGCAGAGGACAAGAGTCAGATTTTAGTGAATATTGTCTCACCTGTGGTGGATCAGTACATTCTTAAACCAACCACAGTCAAGTACCTATTTCTCCTCTCAGCACCAGCATCCCCACAAATGCCAGGATAATCATTCCTCCAATAGAGTGAAATCTCTGCACCATCTGGGACTTTTGCTCTGGCAGACACAGTTAAATGCTAAGAGAACAGCATAGATCTCTTCTAGTGACTCCTTTGCTTTTGAGACACAATGAACTCCATGCTCAGGTCTAATGAGAAACAAGAAATAACTGCTTGTTTCAACAGCTGTGTAGAAAACCAGATTTCCTAACCACTGATAATAATTCCTGCCCAGTAGAGGAAGTGCCAAGCCATAAAAAAAAATGCATCAGAGCTTTCTCAAGCACCCAAGAGATGAAAAAAGGCATGACTGGAAAATAAGGGAAAGTTTTCTTAGTCTATTGCATATTGTGCAGGTAATTTTGCAGGAGTTTCAGGTGAGGGGCTGCTTCCCAGCTCCTTTTTGTGTGAGGTTCTGCTGTTCTGCATGCTGGGTCGTGGCATGAGGAGAAAACATCATGGAGAAAACATCTCTTAATTGTGAGAAATACAATGTCTTGAACTCTTGAACTAGTACTAGCCATGTGCCCCTACTATGGCTTGAGCTGCACCTCTGTGACCTAGCACCATAATCAGAAGGCTTGAAGAGAGCATTTTTGTAGTGAGCATTGCCTTGCTGGGTATGCAGTTTTATTAGGCTGTGACAGTGTACTTTCACAGCAGTTATTTCAGTCAGTCCCATTAAATATGACATGTTCCAAGCCTTTCAGCTTCACTCCTTTCAAGTCTGCAAAACAGACTTCTAAGATTGACAGCGTGATAAGGAGACAGCGCTGCCCTCTTTCACCTTGGAATATGGAAATGTAGAAATAATACAGACTGTTTGTACTTCATGTCTTATTAAGATCTGTATCTTTATATATATACACATCTATGCAT
Source organism: Fringilla coelebs (assembly GCF_963513975.1). Lineage (NCBI taxonomy): Eukaryota > Metazoa > Chordata > Aves > Passeriformes > Fringillidae > Fringilla > Fringilla coelebs. Next base: position 89,985,393 of record NC_140030.1, on the reverse strand, counting down.
GTAATTTGTGAATGTAATATGCTTTATTTCAAGAACATTTGACCTGTTGGCCCAGTTTGGAACCCATACAGGCCACAGGGCTCCATTAGATTGTTTCCTGCTAGCATCATATAAGCCCTAGTCTAAAATTCTTTCCTTTTTTTTAGTATAAATGAGCTTAGACCAATAAAATAATTATAATTTCACAAGTGGGCTCTCCTTGGGAAAATGGATTAGATATGTTCCCCTCTCTCTTTAAGGGCAAAATCATTTTAGCTGAAAATTGCATAATTCTGTTTCTTTTACCTAAGGCAAGTTTTGCCAGTGAGCCATCAAAGGTATGCATTTAAGCAGAAAACCAGCATTTCTGGCTGGAAAGAAAAGCAGCATTATCTCTGCTTTGTTTGCTTTGAGTGGGCCAGCAGTGGTTTAGCACGAACATGGGAGTTCAGCCTTCACATAGGTAAGGGGAGAGAGAGTTCCTAGGAGAGGCAGAGAGATGAAGTCTACATATTAGGCATGGGTGTATATCTTTTTAGGCCTGGCTTAGAAGGTTTAGGATCCCTCCCTGAGCAAAGCTGTGAGGTGTTATCTCCTCTCCAATACATCAGCCTGTTTTGCCTGGGTGAAAACTGACCACCATGCAGAATACCAAGTCTGGCTCTCTGTGAGAGGCTGAGAGCTCTTGCTGGAATGCCTTTAACCCCTCTGAACTTCATGCAAGAGAGGTAGCATGCAGCTGCCATTAGTGCTTCCCTCTGCACTCCCAGAGGAAAGCTTGTTCTGTGAAATTCAGCTGACCAGATAACTAGAAAGGGAGAAGAAAGAAAGTGATAATACATGCACTGCGAAACTTTATCTTAAATTGGTGCAGTAACATTGAGGAGAGGTGCTCGTGTTACTGCTTTTATAACTACTGTAAACAGGTTAAAGTTCTTTGTTGCTGAAACCATATGGAAAATGAATTCTTGTCAAAGAAATTGATACTTGGCATGCTGCTATAGTTTAAATAATTTTAAAGTGAAAGTTGAGAGGGTTTGAAAAACTTTTTCTAAAAATATAGGATGCGGGTGATTTCATCAGAAACACAGAAGTAAAATATGTAAACGATATTTTTGAAAATTCTAATTTCTTGATATTCACACATTATTTACTTTCATGCTGTTAGCATACTGTCAAATGCAGTGTTGTTCTCATGTATAATACAGGCATCATCCAGATCCCTATGAAACTAATGGAAAGAATCCCACTGACTTCAAAGACCTTGGAGCCGAGCCCTTATATAAATTGCTAATTAAGCTTGATTAGTGAGTAAGCCTCAACGGTGGAAAAAGTTTACCAGATTTATAGCCTACCTGAATAATAGGCAGTGGAATTGGTGAAGGTCTTGCAACTTTATTGCTGAAGTTCTGTTTCTCCACACCACAGCATGAGCTACAGTCCTGTGTTGGTTTTCATCATATTAATCCCCTGCTTCATAGAAATAAGGTAAATTTTCTTTCTAACATTAATTTTTTACTGTTTACACAAGGCTTTTCATTCTTCCTTTTCATTAAAACTTTTATGTTCCCTTTGAAAAACAATGATACAAATTAAGGGAAAGGGAGTATAATTTACATTAATGTCATTAAATTAAAAAAAGGAAGAATTATGCAGAATATCAGGGAAACATTTGTCTCTTAGAGAAAGATCTGTTAGAGTATGGAATTGTCTCCTGCAGGAAGCAGAGAAAGCCATGTCACTTGAGGGAGTTTAAAACTAGATTGAATGCAGCACAGAAAAACCCAGCATTTAAATGAAATTGGGAAATGGACCTGCTCACTAGTTTGACCTCCTGTGTCACAAATGCCTAGAAGATTTTTAAGAGTTTACAATTTTAGGAAAGCCTTGTGTATGCCTAGGCTTAGCTGTGGTTTTGATAATACTAAACAGTTTACATCAGACATTACATTAGGCAGTTTTCAGCAACCCACATGTACGGCTAGCCAGCAGAATCTTCAAGCAAAAAGAAACCAAAATAAGGTGAAAACAAAATCTTGTGGCCCTGAAAAGGTTCTTAATATGCCTGGACCTTCTGATGTTACCAGTTTGTGTCACTGTGGTGCAATCACTTGACTGTCCAAGGTGTTGGGGAGCACTCTGACCTGCTGGCATGAAAAGCAGAGGTTGAGTGAGGGCAGTATTGGGCTGACAGTGCTCACTAATAACAAAATTCCCTGGTTATCAATGCTTTAGTAGATTAAACATATTGTATGTGCATTGAACTGGCCGCAAAAAAAAACCCCAAACAGAACACTTCCAGAGATAACTATAGTTTGCTACTAGGTTTTTGATTCCACTGATTCAGTTACTGAAAGTCTGCAGCTGCCTGGCTTATTTTATTTGGTTAACAGACTTTGCTGTGTGTATTTGACCTCATTAAATGGAGGGTGTATGCAATAAATCCTACTAAATACTCTGTAGATAAGAATATTACATACCCCAAAAATCTCTCTTAATACACCATGAAAATATTATTTTCATTAAAATGAAAAATGCTGCTGTAGAATGCATATTGGAATGAAGAAAAAGTTATTTTCCTCATGGCTTACTTAAAATTATTAAGGTGTTCTTTGAAGGCCATCACAGCATGCCTTAGAATTAATCAACAACCTGTTCCCAAACATCATTTGCCAGGAATAATCAAACAGGCATATGTTCAACACTCAGGAAACATTTCAGAGGATTAAAAGTTAGAGCGTGGAGAGGAATATGAAACCCTAAACCTTCCCCTGCACTCAGACAAGCAGACAGCCACATCATGAGCAGCTGAATCAGACTTCAGGAACTGCTTGCACAAACGATGAAAATGTTTGGCAAGATAAAATGTACCCTCAGCTGGAAGAAAATGATTCAGTGGTCACATGATGTCCCATGGCCATAGCTTTAAAACAGACTTTCAGAAATATACTCAACATGTGTTGGTGATCACACAGATGAAAGAGTGCATTGTACAGATGGGAATTCCAGTGTCCTGCACAGGGCCCTCAGGAATTACGAAAGAGAGCGTTTATGGCGTACTTTTAGGACAACTGTCGAAAAAATAAGGGCCTTTATCAGTCAGGACAGTGGTTATGGAAGCTTTGTTTTCTTGAGCACACTGAAGTACTCCCAGGTACACATATGGAATTGGAGATTAATTCATCTGTCCCTGGATGCATTCCTCATCAATGAAATAGCAAAATAAAACAGAACAAAATGGAAAAGCTTGCTCTGGAAAGAAAAGCACATTCAGTCGAAATCACAACAAGCAAAAAAAAAATTGGTTGGGGTAATTGAATTATTTTTTGCATGCCTGTAGACCTGAACTGCTCCCCTAAGTTGTTTTGCCGAGCTTCATGACTTGGCAAAACAACCCTAGATATGTATTGGGTATATAATGAAGATATTTTACAAAGCATGTGTAATACAGAGCCCACCACCACCACTTCATTTTTTCTCCTGTAAATTTTTTTATTTATTTATTTTAAACAGTGGGGAGAATAAGTGTTTTGATCTTTTAAATAATCTCAGTTACATATATTATTGTTTTTGTCTTCATGAATTTGTAAATCCAGGGTTCCTTTTTTATGGGAGGCCAGTTAAACCTCCAAGCAGATAAAAAATTTCCTTAAGGTTGACTGTAGCTTCAGATTGACATTCCTTAATGAGTCTAAGCCCCAAATCCTGCCTTGCTGAAAACAGTCTAAGTTCACTGAGGTTTCTAATATTTCAGTTCAACTTTTAGATGTATAACAAACCCTCAGACCAGGCAAGAAGTCAAAATAAGCAAAGATCTCTCTGGGGTTTTTTCAGTGTGTTCTCTGGAAACACATAAATCTCAGTGTAGGTTTTATCAGATATATTTTCCCTTGGATCTAATGTAACTTTCTGATTTTTCTCATGAGGTTCTGTACTGGTATAAAGGCATGGATGTTTATGTGCAACATTTGTTCGTTAGGGTCATAAAAACTAGCTTTCAGGATTAATTTCTTAGGTGATTTTTCAAAAGAAGAGCTGCTTAAATGCTTTTAAAATTAATGGTACAATTTGAGACTGGACCAATTGTCAACTGAGATAGGTGGAATTGCATCAAAGATTAAATTAGCCCAGTGTTTAAATTATTGGTGTTGGGCCAAGGACTAAAATTTTAAATAAGTCCTCATTCAGTCATTATTCCTATTGATCTTTGGCAGGTTTTTCCTCAAAGAAGTGAACAAAAGATGTGAGTTTGGCTCCTTAAGCTGTGTGTCATTAAAGTAAAATTGTTGAACTTTCTGGTGGATGATCACAGTGACAAAGTCAGGTTTCTTTCCAGGTTGGATGGCTACAAGATTAAACATTGAGGATTTATAATTACAGCAAAAAGTAGTTTTGCCATAGCATCCAGGCAAAGATAGACCTTTTCTATACTCTGTGAGCGAGAAGTTCAACCTGATTTTATGGCAGAAGTGATGATCAGTGTCCCAGTCAGCCACCCAACACAGCCACTTTGCTCTAACATATTTTAAACTCTGCTTCTTGGACAGTGCCATCAAAAATTACAATGGACCATTTCATTATGTAATTTCATTGAGCAGATTTACTGCTGCTGTCTTTGTTTCTAATACCTGTAATTATGCTTGGACTTCATGAAAAGGCCACAACAAAATGTCTGAGGAGCCCTATAACCTGGTTTTCCACATTCCCAGCCTTTTGTTTGTTCCAGGATTTGTAACACGGTAATTGCTAATGATAGGTGGTAGATGAGATAATTGGTTTTACTGTCATTCCAGGAAATTAGTTTACTTGCCCTCATGGCCAGAAGCATATTTCATCCAACTGTTTTATAAGTATTTTTTAAAGAATAAAAAAATTAATAATAATAATTTTTAAAAAAGACAAAAAGACAAAAAAACCTCAAACCAAACCAAACAAAAAAAACCCTCAAAAAACCTAAAAAGAGAGAAATCCTGCATAAATGAGGCAAGATAATAACTGATAGTGATAAAAAACTAAGGCAAATAGGCTGCTAGTGCAACTTGGCAGCACTGCTTTCTCTGTGCTACAATTTCCTCACAAACATCACTTCTACAGTTTTAGTCATACTTCAGCATTATTGCTTGTATGAGCATGGCTCTGATGATTTTTCTTCTGTAGTTTACAACATTTCTAAGGTACATGACAGGGTTGAAACATACCTTTGCATCTGTGGTAAAGATCTGTTTGTGAGAAGCAGTGAAGGACTGGTACAGAGAACATTTTTCATTCATTTGATTTCAGTGATACTCCTTTAAATGGCAATTTAGTGTAATCTTGGGCCATAATTTGTAACACACCCTTCTGAGAGCTGACTAAATTCCCATTGATTTTTCAATTCTGGATGTTGCTAGAATATTGCATGGAGCTGAAATACCCAAGCTCCAGTGTCATTTTGAGGCAGAAGAGGCCACAAAATGTTGATGATGAATGGGCCTGTTATTGAGGAAAAACAAACTGTTACTGCTTAGGAAAAAGAAATTTCTAGGAAGTCACTAAATCAGATTACAAAGGAGATGGAAGACTAATACTTAAAAGACAAAGAACTTGTGAAGGGTAATTGCAGAGCCAGTTTATCTCATTTGGAATAAGCACTTAAATGTGTCAGCAAGACTTGTGGCAGCATCTGCTGAGCACATTTTGATGCCATCCTTTATAGCTACTAATTTTTACAAGGCATAGCCATTTCTGAAACATATCTGAGATTACAGTGCTGCCAGCAGCTGAAAAATCTATCAGTTTCTTGACACTGAAAGGAGCTGGACTTTTCTCTTTCTTGTCTTTCTGTCACTCTTTCCACCCTTCCTTTGTCTTTATTGAGTAGTTATCAGCAGGGTTATGAAGCTGGATTGATTGAGGGAAGGATCCAACCAGCTTTAGCTATTTGTCTGTCTAGACCTTGTAGGAAAACATATAGGATGGAGATTGAGTGGAACCTCATTCTTTTAGTAAAAAATGTGTTATTAGAGCTCCTAACTGCAGTTTGTGGACACGAAGAGATAGTGCTAGCTGAAATATTCTGGGTGCCTTACACTGATAGCAAGATGCAATGTGAAGGTCAGCATGGGCTCACAGGGAGAAAGTGTTGGACTTGTGTGTGTCAGTTCCTTCTGTGACACTGTGCCCTGGATCTGTGCATCCAGGTATCTGAACTGCACAGTCACTAACTGACTGTCTTGGGAGGTGCAAATGGTATGTTTAAATGTAAGCCAGACAGAAGGGCTTGTTCTGGGAGTGCAGGAGATTCCTCCAGCCTGCTGGTGTCATCAGAGTGCTGAACCCTGAAAGATCTGTAAGAAGTAATGGAGAGACAAGAGAAAAATGAATTTTTTTCAAGGAAATTATAAGAACTTATAATGCCTGGGATAGTGGAACATCAAGCAGAAACTATATGATTGGATTAATATGCAATATTCTCTGGAGAAAGAATATTCTAATATGTAGTGACCTGGTCAGTCATCCTCCTCCCGCTCATTTTCACAGAGCACATTCTGAAAACCATCAAAGTACAGAAAAAGCCATACACCATTTCAAGTAGGAGCACTTCGAGAATAATTCTTCTGCGTGGAAATGTTATGACAAAAAACATTTTCAGGCTCCTTTTTTCTAATGGAGTTGGAAAGTCCTTGGGAAATGAGTAATTCTCAGAATAGGCAGGAATTTACTTGGGAACTTACTAATTGCTGGACACTGGAGAAGTGCTGGCCCATCCATTATTCCCTGGTCATCAGCAGTCCTCAGCAGAGATCCATGTGATTAATGGAGTGAGCTTGGTCCAGACAATGAAGAGTGTTAACAAGACCTTTGCAGAAATTGTGGAAAATGTCTGGTTCCTAGTGTTGCACAGAGGTGCAGAAAGTTGAAGGATTTTTGGAGCCATTGATGTTTCTTGGGGGATTCCCATAAAAAAATCCTGGAGGTGTGAGAAGACATCTGATATATTAGAACCTGCAGATCAGATGCAGAATAGCTAAGACTGGAGGAAAAACTCTGTTTGTGTCTAACAAGTTACACTTGGGCAATAGATGACAGAGCATCATTCAGTGTGTGAATAAATCATGTGGGCTGAAAAGGATCTTGGACTTTGTGAAATGCCTGTGGCCCTGTCAAACAGTGAGTGCATGTATGTTAGTTATAGACTCTAGTCCTTGTGGGCAAGCTAAAAAGCTGTATCAAAAACCAAAAATGGAAATTTTATATGTTTATGCCAGGGAATGTCAGAAATATGAGGAAGATAAAATTCTAATAGTGCTAGAAATTAATATGCATATCCTATGAATCATCTCTTAGTACGATTCCCAAAAAGTAGCATATTACTTGTACTTGTTTATGTTTACTTCAGACAAGTAATAAATTTTTTTAGCTGTTTAACTTTTTAAAAATATTTTTGTTGGCTTATAGATCTGTTATAATAAAATATGCATATTAATTTGTGGGAATAATATATATAGTGTGCTTGTCTAATCTAAACTAAACCAGTAGACAAATGTCTTCAAAATTTCTGCCATCTGAGATCATATTACTGACTTTGGTTTTCTATGCTAGGTTCCTCAATATAAACTGGGACCTACACTTTTTAGTTTATGGCTCAGACTGTTCATTTAATATATTTAATTGAATTCTAAATGCTTTTTAAGAGAATTTATAAAAAGGTGTAAGCATTATATCACTTTTTAAGAACCCTTCTATACCTCTGAAGAAATTGGCATTTCAATACCTCTTGCAGTACTGAATGTCAGAGGACTTGCATTTTAAGTATGGTTCTTTCTGCTAATAACTTAGTGGTTCTATTCATTGATTTCTTGACAGTTCCTATTTCTTTCTTTTTCCTATTGATGTTATTTAGACATAAACAGAGCATAAACAGAATATATATATATATATGTGTGTGTGTGTGTGTGTGTGTGTACAGGTTTTGGGTTTGGTGGCGTTTTTATTGGGAAGGTGCTTTTTTTCTTCTTTTGTTGGGTGCAGGTTTTTTGTGGGTTATTTGTGTTTTTTTTTTTTTTTTTTTGCTTAGTAGTTAGTATTATTTTCATGCATTAAATCTATGGATAAATACACCAGAAAAAAGTTTTAGACCACTCTTAAGACATGTTTGCAAAACATTTTGTCTCATATTTTTACCCATGTAAAACTGAATAGATCTCTGTGAAATGGTTTTCCTTCTATTCTTCTGTCTTTTAAGCAAGTTTGGTTTTTTCCTTTAAAGAAGGTAACTTATGTTTAGGAAACTAAACAGCAGAAATCCAGGACAAATTCCAAGACAGGATATATTTCATGTGAAGAACAGCCTGTGTTTTAGGAGCATCTTTGCTTTTTTAAAACCCTGAATCGTTTTTTATTGTACATCTATGTCCTCACAGAGCTAAGATTTACAGCCCTCATTAATGTAATTTATAAGACTAAAAGACAAGCATACTAAAGGTTCTGCAGCTGATCCGGTCAGAAATATACAGATAATTCAGATTTGTCCAACCTGGTCTTGTCAAGTCAAGCAAAACAAAATCAATCAGTGAGCAGAAGTGGGAGTACTTAAGCTGTAAAAGTGTCTTTTTTCTGCTAGGGATGTGGATCTGGGCAGTCTGTGCCTTTGCATTTCAGAGAAAATACTGCAGGGACTGATTTGGGGTTTTTTAAGTGCTGAAAAACTGCAAGCATTCCTTGAGAAATCCCCTTCTTTCTTTCATCCGTGCTGCATTGAAGAGTGGCATGATGGCAGCGCTTGGGAATAGCTTTCTCCAAGAGAGTCCAAGTCAGAAAATTGCTATTTGTCAGAGAATCACATTTCCATCTCTCAGCCACTAATAATAACCCACAAAAGTGTTCACTTTCAGTTTTCAATGACCTCTTGTACTTGCTGCTGCCACAGAAATTGTCAGTTGACACAACTGGTATTTTCCCTCCAGCTAAGAACCAGCTCTGACTGGGAGGCACTGGTCAAGGAGCAGAAAGCTGAGTCTTTGGACAGGGAATCTGATCACTCAGGCTGTGGATTCCTCCCCACCTTACTTCCCATTTTGCCTGAACATGCATCACCAAATACAATACAAATAAAATTTCAAGCCTTGGTTGAGCTGGGGTGGAGGTGGTGGAAACTTAGTTCTGCTACCAACATTGAGTTTACTGCGCTGAGCAGGGCCTGCCTGCAGACAGCTTTCCTTGGAAAGAAACACCAACTTCATGTCCAGTGAAGCTCCTGAAAGCTGTGCTCTCACTGAAAGGATGCTGGAGAGTCAACAGCCCTAGACTTTCTGCCTCACATGGATTTTAGCTGAAAGCTCTAGCATGTGGTGTGTGTCAGTGTGCCCAGTGCCATGAGCTAGTCAGAGACATGTGAGCCTGTTTGTGAACAGTTCATTGAGCAAGGAACTGGTTTTTGCTTTATTAGCCTGGTTTTCATGCTTGTCTGGAGTGATATACAGCGAGGTGTTTTCGGTTGAAGAGTTTTGAAAATTTGTAGTAACAAAATCTGGTTTGATCTAAGTAAAAGCAGGAGTAATGCACTGCAATTTATGTCTTGGGTCACAAAGATTAAAAAAGAAAATTCTTAACACTCTGTTTACCTCTTGGCACAGCAAGAGGAAGCAGAAAAGGCAACATCTTCATGAGCAGCTGCTTGGCTCCCTTTGCTGGTGGCTCATTAGGATGCTGTGTAACCAGTCTACACAGGTGGACAGTTAAGAGCCAAAAATTTTAATTAGTGCCTTTTTAGGCCTATGTACTCAATGATCTCTAGGAGCTTGACCTTAGGCCAAAAACCAGTCTAGTATTTTAAGTCATTGTGGGCCTGCAAAGATGCTTGTCTTGCTAGTGACTAATTTATGACATGTTCTCTCCACAGTTAGTCATAGCACTGCAAGTTTCCATAGTGTCAAGTGGCAACTAAGAGGAGGAACCAGGGCAGAGAAAAAGATGGGGAAGAAAACTAAAATGGGAAAGATTTATTTTTATACAACCTGGACTGAAAGAAAAAGAAGCAAACTAACAGATATGCTGTAATGTGAGGTTCAGCCAGGTAAACTGCCAGGAACTGTTGGGGTTCCAGGGACTTAGGTGTTTTAAAATCAACATTAGTAGTCAGGAAAAAAAAAATTTAAAAAATGCCAAGACCCAAAATATTGGTTATCATTAACACCTTATTAATGAATTTTTGTTCAGTGTACCATGGATCAAGCAGCAATTCTGCCTTTGAAGAGCCCTGGCTGGCTTCTAGTGATCCTTTCTAAGACAAATTTGGTTGTGTTTGGGATGGTCTTACCAAAGTATCAGAGAGAACTAGAGAAAGTCCAGTAGGATCTAATACAAGTCTTTGGACAGATAGACCTCAGAGGAGGAATTTTGAAAGGGGAATTAGTAAAGACAATAATGAGATAGCTTATGGAGAATATTTTAAAATGGTGAACAGTAAAATCATAGCTGATTTATAAAGTGATGAGATGAAGGTTTAGAAGTTTCACATTTGAAACTGATCTAAAATGCTGCATGAGGCTTTCACGTGATCAAAAACTTGGACATCAGATAATTAACAAAAACACTACATAATGCAACTGTTGCTTTCATAGGCCTTCCTTTTCAGGCTGTGTTTTCTAGAGGTGGCATTATATTCTCACCCAGTGCAGGAAAACAACATATGTTAAAATATTTAGTGCTTTAGTTAGGTATATCCTGGGGTCCCATCAAAAAACCCCAGAACTTTGCATCCCCAAAAGATACTTTCTTGCTGCATAAACTGAGTACATTCATAGAACAGCCCAAGGTTGAAACAGCTATGATTTTTTTTTTTCTTTTTTTTCTTTTTTTTTTGGGCTAAAAGACAGCTTGTTTCAACACTGCAGGTTTATGAGCATATACTGGAAACACAACAGAACAAGCTGGAAACATTTTGGATGAAAGGCTTTTGTTTATTATGTGTATGGAAGTGCCAATAGCTCTTCAAATGGATAGCAACCAACACTGAACCTCAAAAAATTCAGACTGTTCAGTTCAGATAAGCATCCAGAAATTAGTCTCTTGAACCAAAACTTGTCCAAACCTCTTTGGTCTGGAAGTCAGAGTGGAAATGTTACATGAGCAGAATTTCTTATGAGTTTTCCAGTGCTCATTTCCTTTTGCCTGCAAAGAGATATCATGAGAACAACTTCTTATAGTGTGATGTGTCTGCAATTAGGTTCCTGCACTTGGCTGGAAAATACCCCAGCAGTTAACCAAGGCTGTTTTGAAGTTGTGCAGGGAATAGATTTTATGCCAAGACCAGCCCTAATAATCACATAGAAGAGATAAACCATATACTCTTATGCAATGAAATATGCATAGCATTAATTCCTTTGTAAGATTTAAAGCCACTTCCTTTCTTCTTGTGGCACTAAATCCAACAGTTTCATTTTAAAACTGAACTTGGACTGAAATTGAGTTCACATGTAAGTGAACTTCAAATTAAATCTAACAGTAGAAAAATTGCTAATCTAACAGAATTGTTTCTGCTCTTCCCTTTTCCCATGTCTGTTGTAGTGTGTAATCACATTTTGACATACATTCCACATTTTGATCTATATTCCACATGATCCTTTCTGTGAAAAACAAAAACACAGCTTTTTTCAATGGCTTTGCTTTGAACTAGGCTAGGAGACCTGGCCAATGTTGGGAAAACATATGAAAAAGATAAAAAGTGTTCTGTAGTTGGTAAAATATGTTCCTCTGTCTCCTTTTATATTAAACTCAACAATTTCAAAACATAGGAACCTGAAGAAGGCTGAACTGAGGTGCTGCTGTCAGATATCCATGGGCTTGGCTATAATTCACACCGTTGCCAGCAGTTTCATGCAGGCCACTGCAGCTCCTAGGAAGATCAGTACCACCTGCAATTCAAACTTGGCTTCTTCTAGCCACAAAAGGATCAAAGGTGTTCCAATTACTAAAGGTAGCACTAGTCTATCTAGATATGAAATGCTCTTTTCAAAAGTAGAAAAAAACCTTCTCATTCCTAAATAAATTCTGGCAGAGATAGTGCTAAATCAAAGTAAAAATGTTGTGGTTTTTTATATTGAGGTGTTAAATCACTTCTCTGTTACAAAGATAGAGGAACAGCAAGCTGGGCAGATTTTACCCTTTACCATCAGCAGCCTTTCCCATACAAACCTGTATAGCTTCTTCTGTGTGGCTTTCAAAAGGAATGAAAAAGGCTCACTTATGTTACTTGCTGTTTCAGTCAAAAAAGGGTCTTCAGAAGTACCTGACTACAGAGTTTCCAGAAGTTTTGAGGTGACTTATATACCCTTTGCAGAATAAACTGTAGCAGAACAAGAGCTTTAAACGCCTTCACATTTGAAAATTGAAAGTCAGCTCTTACATAACATTTGTGTTTTTTCAGAATTTCACCTATATAGGTAAGTAGTTGGGTTCATTTGTTCAACTCCAGGTCTCCATTTTCTTTGTAGCTTCATTCTAATTCTGCATATTCCTAAGAATGCATCTCAGTTTTATTTGTAGTCAGCCTGGATCACACCAGCTGTTTTGTTTCTCAGAGCTTTCTGTAAAAGGGAAACATCAGGAATACTTTATAGTTTACATTTGTTGTTGCCACTAGTCTGAATAATATCTGATAGACACATTCTTTGGAATTTGTCAGGACAGGGAATCATCTTTTATTTCAACTTATTTCTGATGAAATAGCCCACAGGAGTTACCACAATGTCAGAGGTTAAGGAAACAACTCTGTTTAAAGAAAAAAAAAAAATCAGAAGCGACTCAGACATTGAGAAATACAGTTATTTTTTCCAAATTCTCTTTCATTGTTTGGTTTCTTTCTGATTCTGTTATACTTAAGTCTTTGAATTTTTTCTCTGAATTGTTACACATAGTATTCAGAGTTGCTTCTGCCTCAAAAGCAGAAAATCATCCTGCAAGTACCATAGTTCATTTAGTGGAATTAATGATCTTATGTAGTCTAATCACTCACAAGGTTGTATTCTGTGGAGTGAGGAGTTTCACTGACCAGATATTTGCTGAAATCTGAAAAAAATCACTGTGCTTGTATCTACAGAATGTCAAACCACAACTTTATTCTTTACTCCATCTCCACTGTTCCTGAATGGATGGCTTATACACAGATTGGAGGGAGGACAAGAATAGCTCTGTGTGCTTTCTCCAAAACTGAAACAGCTTTAAACTAGTCAGAGTAAACCACAAAAACCAAGGAGAGCACAAAAGATGGCTAAAGATGTGTTAACCCCAATGAGCCTGCATAGAGAATGGAATTCAAGGTTGTCAGGGTAAGGGAGTCATCTAAATGTGCTCTGTTGCCTTCCCTAATTCATGTCCAAATGAAATTCTGACTGGCCACTTCTGTAGGTGTGAATTTTCAGTATCTGCTTTTGAATCTGCTTTTATGTTCCTTCCACGTTGTTTTGGAATGAGCAAAATATAATTTTAGCTCAAGTTTCCACAAAATGACCATTCGTGATAAGAAGCTACACCAGGTAACCCAGGCATTACGAAGAGCATGGCATGCATGTAAATCTGCTTTCCTAGAGATTATTTCAGTGTCTGTGGCAATCTAAAAACCCAGGGAAAGATTCAAACACATTATTTCAGAAAAAAATATTGGCAGTCACTCGAGAATTACACTAGGCAGCAATAAGAATTTCAAGTACATTTTCTCTTCCAGAAAAGGACATCAAAGGGCACCATTCTCTTTTGTCATTTCCTTCAATAAAAAAAGGAAGGGACAACCCTAGGTACTTGAATTTTTTAAATCAAAACTAAAAAAATGTATATCAAGCTCTGAAGCTTGATAGAGCCCTTTCTTCATGCAATTGTTTCTTAATTAAACCCTGAACACAGGAAAAGAAGTTGGGTACTTAGATACAGCATATGGTCAGGTTAAAATGCAACTGATCAGATTAAAAATCTGGTACAAGCAGGTACCGATAGAAAGACATAAAAAATTTGTCTCTTTTACTACAAATACAGTCCCCCCTTTCATGTGAATAGAGAGAAAGAAAATGTAAATAGCTGTCTGGCCCTCAGAAGAGTGTCTCTAAGAAGTGCAGTGATGGAAAGAAAAGGCAGGGATCTGAAGTGCTAATGGTAATTTCATCATTGTCCCTGCCAGTTCTGATACACACATGATTAATTTTAGCATGACTCTCATTCTTAAATACATTGTTATAAGACATGCAACATGTTGGTTTGCATATGCCTTCCTCCTCTACAAAGAACTCCAACCAACCCATCAATAATGACAAAACCCCCACCCAAAGAAAACCCTTTATAGCAGCACAATTACAGGACTGTTTTTTCTGCAGTAGAAAGGGAAAACTCAGGGCAGAACCAAGACTGCCAAACGTCTTGGTTGCACTAATCCAATCATACTGAAATATTGCACCTTAGCCACTCAATAGAATTCAAACTAAAACTATAAATTACCATTATTACCTGTACAGAGTCCAGTTTGGCCAACCATATGCACCTGAGTAATTGCAGTGCACTTACTTGGGCCATTTATGTGCAGTATAAAGACATGTGGAAATGCTGGTGGCAAAACCAGACCCATTAAATGTAAGTAAATCTTTACACCAAGAGCTATATACAATTCAGCTATACACAATTCCCCACCTACAAACCATGCTTTTTTCTACCACACTGCACTTTGTCTCTGTAAAGGAAAATCTGCCAGGCTTGCAAGGTGTATAACTCTGCACACACGGCAGCTTTGTGGTGGGTCATTCCATGGAGGTCCTCTGCGCATCCTCAGAGCGCCAGGCCTACTTCCAGTTCAGCATGTTTGCTACAAAATCTCATCTGTTTTTGCATGTGATCCTGAAATAGGGGAAAGGAAATATATGGTGTATGTCCCTGTAGCATGAGTGTGTTGTTTTGAATAGCCAGGTTTCCTTTCCATGCCCCAAAGCACAATTCCATGCTGTCATAAAAACAGCATTTCTTATTAGTTTGGATTCACCCTGATATGTCGAAGGAGGAATATTTTTTACATAATTCCCTTTCTTCATTGTGACTCATCAGGAAGACCTGCATCCATTTGAGATAGAGGCAAGAATGTAGCCTGTATGTGTGGATGTTGACTCAGATGAGCAAAACCAGCAGTTTTAGCAAATTTCTTCCTCCCACTCATAGAAGTTAAGAGTACTGGAATTAGAGGAGAGTTGACTGAATGGTATTCCTTCCTGGGAACTGCTCTTTTCTAATTATTTATGCTAACTTGCAAGAGAGGATTAAAAAAATCACATTGAAAAACACAGGAGCATTGAAGAAAATAAAAAAATCATCTTTGGTTCAAAATTCTGTCTTGGCTAATTAATTTCTTTCTGTTAAGAATTTAATTTATCATGTTTTTACCTTTCTTGTCAGATTCTGTGACAAGGGTAAATATTTCTTAGAACATACAGAAATAATGAGACTTTATGGCAGGATATCTGAGACAGGCATGTGACTAAACCTGGAGTTCTGGAATCCACAGCCATTATTATTACTTATGAGTTATAAATAGAAGCCACTGACATATTTACAGATAAAAAATTTTGGGTATAAAGCTTAACTATGACAGTGTGAGCATTTGGCAGTTCCTGAAAAGTTGCTTTAAATTTAGAAATCAAGGTTTTTCATTGAAGTATGGGTGTAGTCACCCAGGATTTTTAGGATGCTATAGGATACAGGCAGGATGAAATGTCCAGCATTTGCATTGAGATACTTCCAGGGGGACTCTACCAGGGAAACATAGAGAGATCTGATGGATTAACTCATGTAATTTCCATGAAATCTGCTGTATAAACCATTTTGAGCATTACCCAGAGAGACTAAAATGCCTGTTTAGCATCTAGACTGAATCCAGAGCCACTATGGCTAAATGCCCTTCCAGGATCATGACTGCAGCATTGTTTGAGGTCTTGTATGAAATGAGAGCAGTCAGCATCCAATGCTGCACTGCTGTTGGCAAGCACTGGAGAAGGCTGCCCAGAGTGGAGGAGGTGAAGGGAAAGCCCAGACGTTGTGCTCAGAGCTCAGCTGACTGGGGCTGCCACTGGTGGGGTAGGACCTGTGTACTTTGAAGGATTTATTTTCAAAGCTTTCCCAGTGGCTCCAGTCTCTGAACAACTTCCAACACTGCTACTGTCACCTTCTGTAAGCAATGAAATTGTTCTGCTTGTTAAAAAAAAACAAAAAACAAAAAGCAGTTGGAATGAAATTCATTGCCATTGGTGGCTGGAACTGAAAGCGTGGGTGAACTTTCAACACCAGCTCCATTTTCTTACTGGGAACTATTCTTACTCTCACTGGGAGCTGTTTCAGTGGGAGAAAAAAAGGATGCAAAGGGTAAATAGGCAGAGCACAAGGAATATCTAAGGCCCCATTCTACTGTATGTGTTGGATGGGCAACACTTTAAAGATTCATTTTTTTTACATCTTGAACTTTTGTAAGAAGGACCGTGCTAACAAGTTGGTAATATACCATTTTACAGGCATGGAAAGAAGGCAGAACAAAATGCTAAATCTGCCTGAAAAATCTATTTCTCATTCCTCAAAAACAAAAAATCTAAAAGGTCATGATTTGTTGATGATTTTTCTATTTTCTTCTTTGTAAGTTTTGTTTGATCAGCACCAAATGGCAAACAGGATTTAAAAGAACTAACTCAAATTATTTGCACAGGTGCAAATTCTTTACTATCCCTTAGCTTTTCAAAATTTAAAAAATGCAAGAGCTCAGTGCAAAGAGAAATGCAGGGAAAAAATTCTGTGTCTGGAGTGTTCCAAAAGAGTTAGAAACAAAGAAGGAACTTCTGCAGTCAATGATTTATTTTTTTTCATATTCATAAATTCAAATTGAAAACTGGGCAACAATTCACTTCAGTATTTCTATGATCTCAGCCTGTAGTTCTGTTTCTTTTTCCATTCTTTGGCTGCATCTAAGCCAATTTAGTTCTCTCTGGAATTGAAAATTATGATGCATAATAGAATGAGACACTCATGTCAGTTTGGACCAGTGGGTGCTGCATAAATATTAATGATAATTAACAGGACTTTGGTTTTGCCTTTAATGTCCATGAAGGATGGTAGGGCAATGATTTCACTTCACCCTCAGGTGTAGCATTACTGATTTCATTTTGTATTTTGACAAAGGAAGAGGAATCCTATTATCATAATTTACAAATGAATGATGTAAAAATACATCAACAGAATGTAGCCTCTGCTGAAGACATAAATTTTTTTACACATTTTCTGGTTTATATTTATTAATGACGATAGTCCCTTTTTGTAGTTTCTGCAAGTGGAATTTTAATATTTTAATTATGTTGCTTAATATTGGAATCACTGAGAGATAAAAGTAGCAATTCTTTTTCTTAGAGCTTTTTCTTGTCTTGATATTTGTGTTTGTCCCATTTGGAAAAATAGAGGGAAATTGCTAGGAATATCTTATCAATGGAGACAGAGCTCTTGCCCTGGTTTGGGGAAGGACAGCTGGGAGTTTCCAGGCCCTGCAAGTCCAGGTTCCCAGCAGCTTGCTAAATGGGCTGTCAACAGCCTGGAAAAGGTGGCCAGCAAGAACCCAAGTTTTAATATCTGCTTGGCAGTGAGGCTCATTCTGGAGGCTGCTTAGGGTCTCTCACACTGTGCTTGAAACTAAACCATGTCTGTAAGAGTTCTAAAGTGGCCAAATCATTGAATTCCAATGAAACACTATTGAGTAAGAACTTCTCCGACCTGCTCTAATTAAAAGGCAATTGAATCGCCACAGCCACGGTTGTGCTTGTTTAAGCTCTGAACTGTAGCTGTCTCCAGTGTTCCAGTTTGAAATGATGTGTGGATATGTATGCAGGTCCACAACATATTCTTGAATCCAGGAAGTCACTCTTTCCAGCTGGGAGAAAAAAGGAAAAAAAAAGCCAATGTCTATGACCTGTTTATAGTTCTATCACCTCATGATTTTTTTTCTGATGAAGGTATTTTTTTAGTAAAAAGAGTATTTCTCTCTACACAGATTTTCTTTTTCTAAGAGATATTGTTTCCTGATGAAGAGTTTTTTAAAAGTCATGCAAATTGTACTGTTCAGCCTGACTAAAAAATTACTATTAAATATGTCTTAAACTTAATATTCCCTGGAAGATTAACTGCCTTATAAATGACATTTTGACAGATTGTTTTAGCTATGAAGGGTTATGCATATGCACTGAATTTTAAAGTCTGCCTGTTAACTCTCAAAGTGAATTGAAAGGAGTAATTTATTTTGCTGATATTTAGTATGTTATGTCATTTCTGAAATATAGAGATCTTCATCTTGGGGATATAAAAGATGCTGTAGAACCAGCAGTTCTTAGAACTCCACATACAGCCACTTCCTTTGGACTGGGATATCAAAGGAAAGTCTCAAAATACAGAGGTAGATTTTTAAAAGTGCATGCTGAGTTCTTTATAAAATCTGCCTGCATTTCACAAAAGACCAGCGGGTGCTGGACAGTTTGTAAATCACCATGGTCAGATACATAATGGTAAATGAAGGGTTTTGAGAGGTTTGTTCACTGTAACACTGACAGGGTGATGACAAGATCCAAACCAGAAATGTCATCTTGATTCACTTGACTGTATTTCCTAGAGAGGAGCTGATCTGTTCCTTTATGTATTTACTTTCTGGCTCCTGGGTTACAGCTCTGGCCAGGTGAGGGATGCCCACGGAAGGCACGGTCTCTAGGCAGGGTGTGTTCCTGCACAGAAAGCAGGGCCTGTGTGAACACCTCTGGCTTCAGCTGCTCCCTCTCCCTTCATGCTGTGAGCCCTTTTACTTGGGCAGTCTTTCAGAGGCATCCTTTGTGGGAGTCATATCTATGCAGATACAGCAACACAAATTGTCTGGCATAACCCTGGAGAGCATTATTCATACCTGAATCTGCTTTAGGTATGGACTAATTAGATAAGATGAACCTCAGCAAAAGGAGGATGGTCACTGCAGTGACACTGGTTTCCACAAAGTGGTGACTTGGAGTGTTCCAGGCTGCAGGAAGAGGCCCTTGAGTAGGCTCAGGGACATCGATTTCTGCCAGGGAACTCTGTACAAGGGCTCAGATGTAGAGGTTTTACTCACCTTTGTTATGCATGCTTCAATGGCTTGTTATTTAGAGGAAAACCGAACTTGTTTTTTTTATGTTATTTTGGCTTCTCTCTCCTTGACTTATTCGCATGTGGTACAGTCAGGGAGTTCTCCTGGGAGTGCCTTGCCTTGTAAAATGTCCTGGAGATTATCCTGTGCCTGATGTAATCACAGCCAGCTGACTGACAGCAACTAGCAGTTCCAGATTGTGCATCTGTCTGCTTAGCAATGGCTAAAGAGTGCACAGCTGGTGTGCATGGGAAGGACTGGCCCGAGTCCTAATTATTCTGAGAGGGAGAGAAGCAGCCATTGGGATTTGCCCAAGCCTCCCTTTATCCAAGATGAGCTGTAATACTAACCCTTTCTGGGTGAGTCACTACAAAAAACAGCTGGGGGATATGCATTTCAGAGGTGAAGCTGGACGGTCTCTGGTGTTCTGGGGAATGATTTGTAAATGATACTGCATGGAGCTGCATGGGTGAATTTTGCAAATATTGATGGTCATAAGAAGCTATTTAAAAGTTTCTTATCCATCCCAGGAAGGACCATATGTTCAATGTATGTCTGAACAAAAACATCACTAGACCTTTAGTGAGTGTCACAACTCTGTGTAGCTTCAGTGCATCTTCCTGACTGTGTCAAAGTATTCATCTACTGCTTATGGCTAGTGTGGGAGCTGTGAAAACATCTGATGGCTACCTCACAGCCAAAGGATTTACAATGGGAAAGCTCAGTCCTATGATTAGGTGGCCCTGCCAAAAACAATGATGGGAGACAGCTAACACTGCTGACGCCCAACTGAGTCTTACCTAACAGACCCTTGGAGACTCAAAATATCACAGATCAAGATTCTGTCATGATAACAGGCTGAACAAAGTAAGAAACTTCCAAAAAGTCTCCACGCCACACAGGGCTGTTGGTTTGTGTGAGCCAAAGACTGATGGCGAATGATTGCTTGCCAATGTAATACAAATATACACATAATATTCACATAAATAAATGTGACTATTTAGTATGCTGTTTTTGCTAAAGTCAGAAATATTTTTGAAGCCTCAAGAAATGTGTATCCCAAACAAAAAGAAGTCATAGTACTATGGAAGGTCTGATGGAATGACCTTTTTCCAACACAATCTGGTTTTGTGCAAAACTCAGATCCAGAAGAACACATCTGGATTTTATTAATAAATAGCAACAGTCATGTGAGCTGACTGTTCATGCCAGACTTTGTACTACAGAAATAATAACTTGCCATTTGCTGTGTACTGGGGGCATTTAGGTCCTGCCTGCCCGCCTGGTAAACTGCATTTGTTTAGGATCATTATCATCTGTAATGTCTTCACTCAGTGTCAGTTTTGCATGCCTTTACTAGCATTTGATACCCAGACTTGGAGGCATCTAGAACTGTGTCCTGGTTTGAAAATGCTTTCCTAGAAAAGAACACTAGAGCACGTTTCATTTCTTTAAGTAACTGACACAGGAAAATGTTGAGTAAACAAGCCGGTGAGCCAACGTGAACAGGAAGTCACAAGTTGGTCTTTAGCCTGTGTCATGTTGGTAGGGAGCCCTGCCTCAGCCCAGAGATGAACTCTTCAGATTAGGAAGAAAGGAATTATTAGTAATCATTCAAGATGCATTGGTTGTGTCTCTCCTGCAAATTAGGATCAGCCTGACCACGCTCAGAAAATAATTTTTATCCTGAGAAAAAATTAAGGGCTCTCAATAAGAATTCTGGAGTAAGTGCCATCTGAAGTTTTGTTAAGCCCACTGCTTCATGAGACATCAGAAAGAAAATATTTTGTTTTCTTGGTTTGTTTTGGCTTTTTCTTGCTTGGATCCATTACAGGGCTCCACAGCAGGGAGTGTAGGATGGGCAGTGTGCCAGGTTTGCAGCCTGTACCATCCTTCAGTCCTACAGAGTTCCATTAGAAAGGTAAAAATGTGTTCTCTGATGAAGCCTGGCAAATGACAGGGGAAGGAGAGGGAAGAAGTGAGACTTGTGTGTAAGCAGAGAATTCATCTATAGCTGGACTCACAGGAAATCTTTTAGGAGAAGTCATGAACTGTGGTACTTCTGATGATGTGAGCCCATAGCAGAGCTGGGAAATGTGTAGGTTTTCTGTCCCTTGAAAAGGGAAGTTGGGTGCATGACCTCCTGTAAGATCTATCAATTAAAGTTTCCTATTTTACTGAGGGTCTTCTAGAAGAGGCTTTCAAATGTCAAACTTTTTTTAACAATGTGTTTTATATATTTATAAGATGAAAATAGCTGCTGTGTATCAAGATAGAGTCAAGGAAGACTCTTGCTATGATAGTCACTGCCAATGTACAGAGGAGATAACATTTGAAAGCCCTGTTGTGAAACTGCCTCTACACTCTGCCATGTGGCTTAGACCCACTCTTGGACATGACCTGTTACTTCTGGTTCAAATACATGTGAAAAATCATAGATGCCCTAAACACTGAAAGAGATTTTCATCATTCTATGAATGGCTCACTTCATATGAATGCCTATAAGCAGCTTTATTTTGTTTATTTTGTGGATTAGCCCTGAGTCTCAATCTGGAATCCATTTTGGCTTTGAGGAAGCATCCATGGCAGTCTATTGATGGCAGAGGGAAGAAAGGAAAAAGCAGGTTTTGTAGCCATTTCAACATTACAGGAAGAAAACTCTTAAAACTAGCCACACATGGTACTTGTGCACAGAACACAAGACTGTATACTTGGCAGCGTAGAAATTAGTAGAAAGAGAAAATGAGCTGAAGAGATGACAACTAAGAACAAAATCATGAAATGGAATCTCTATGAGAGAGCTTTGTCTAGAATAGCTCTGATGCAACCAGTCATATATTGTGAGAAAAACCCACATGTGAACAAGGGTCTTCTTACTGCTCCTAAATCACATGGAAAGCTGAGGAGAAATTAACTTGAATTACTGGCCCCAGATCATGCCAAATGGGTTTAAGTGTTAACTTTTTCTTTTTTTTTTTTTTTTTTTCCCAAAAGCCAATCAAGGGCCTTAGAAACAAGAAGACTGTCTTTCCACTCAAATAGAATTTAGTAGAAATGTCATAATAGCCAAAATTGCCAACTCTTAAAAGACATATATACTATTTCAAGTTTTAATAAAATTTCAATTGATCTTTAAGATTTGCAATGAACGTGCCAAAAGCCCCAGCTGCTGGGAAAACTTTCTTCACCAAAATGTCAGTGTGGTTTTCCTATGTCCCAGACTCAGACTGAATTTCTTGGGAACTTTAGACAGTGCCTCATCTTTCAGCCTTGATACTTCTCATTACCAGTGATTGTTTGTACTGCACAGCGAAGTGCAGTAACATCTTCATTATTGTCAACTATGTAAGATAATGAGAACTCCTTACTTCCTGTTTTCTGTCATGAAAATAGACAAACACAACGGTAATGCGTAACTGAAAATGTTCTTGGATGTACAACTGTGGTATTATTTTTTTCCACAGACATTAAAATCCCAGTGCAGCACTTATGATATCTTCTCTGTGGCCAAGTTGAGAGTTCTTTTTGCTCCAGAATCACTACTGACAGTCAAATAAAGGATCCCAGTCAGTCTCAAAGGTTTATCTTAACAGCTTTCTTGCTGCTGCTTTTATTTTGTTAGCAATCCTGTTCTAAACTGCAGTTTTATGTTTCATTTCTTCATGCCTTCAAACTGGACTAAAGCTGTTACTTCTTGTCTGAATTGTTCCAGTGAAGGAGCATGGTGTACAATAAAACTCATCTTCTAACAGATAAAACAGTGGATTCTGAACTGAATTCAACTGCTCAGGAACAAGACCTTGATGCTCTGATAGACACCAAAACATCAGCTTAATGTTCAGTAGCAGTTTTCCAATCAAAGAAAATGCCTTTTTAAGGAAGAGAAAAAAATGGAAAGAGCACTATGCACAGTTCATTCACAACCTGAATGATGCTTAGTGCAATACAACACCTCTGAGGAATGATTATGTTAGAACTTGAGAAGGATGACCAGAGGTATAGAGCAGCTTGCAAAGGAAGAGTGATGGAGAAGGCTAGGGTTACTCCAGCCTCAGGAGTGAAACAAAAGAGCTCTACAAAACCTTTAACGGCATGAGATTTGATAGTGATCAAAACTGATCACCATCTTTTTCAGTGACAAAACCAAGGGCCAAAAAATGAAGCTGGTAGGAGATGACCGCAGAATATTTAATTAGCTAGAGCCTTGACTGTTTGTGTGACCAACAAATACTGAGGCTATATCTTTTGCAAGATTTTTTTTTCTATAAAATCTGAGAAAAATGCATTATTTCTTGGACTATACAGTAATGGGATCTGCAGTGTGTATGACATGACCAGAGCTATATAAGCTATATATCCTGCTAATTACTGACTTTCCAGAGTCTGAAGAGTCCGTTAGGAATGTCAATTTTCATGTCTGTATCTTCACAAATTTATGCTAAAATATCAAACTAAGCTGGTGCTCTGAAATAGAGAGCTGTGGAGCAGGAGTGGATTCTGCAGTATGTTTCTTAATCTCATAATCATAACAATGTGATGTCCTGATATTTTTGTTTCACTTTTTTTTGCACACATTCTGAAAGGTCCTGGGAGTGTTTGGAACATCCTTTTGTGCATGAAAATATGAAAAAGTCAAGTACTATTAGAAAACATTTCTCCATCTAGTTGCAAACGGGATATTCTTCCTACCAATGAAATCAACATCTAAAATTATCATTTGGAGAGGGGAAGAAATTTGTTCCATATGGGCATAATTACGTGGTCTTCTTCTCTTGAAGCAATACAGAAATCACTACCCTGATGAAAGAGACAGAAATAACTTGTTTATCTAGAATATATTTGGGAATTTATTTGGGCATCACAACACTAACACAGGTCAGAAGGAATCTAACACAGATGTTTTCTGTCTTGATTATTGGTTATGAATGTGAACAGTAACTTTCAGCTTAGAAAAGCTTACCATAAATCCTACGAACCTGTTTTTTGAGGCGTCACCTCTTATGGTGAAAATATTGTTCTGTCTCTGCACTCATCCCAGTCCTTGGTTTCCTTAGTGAAAAATTCAGTAAAGGTGCCAATTGTGGCAGAGGTTTCAGTGGTGTGGATTCCTGTCCATGAGATCACCAGCTCATTGACCAACCATGAGTTGGTAATGACCACTTGGTAAGTGACCTACACTGGGTTTGAACTGCTGACCTTCATGTGGAAGACTCTGAATGCCACTTTTGATCTCTGGAGGATTTAGTTGCTGGGTTTTGTTCTAAAATAAACTCTGTTCAGCCTCAGACTTCTTCCTCAGGCAGTGTTATGACAATAATCTTTTCTCTCTTACCTTGAACTGCTTTGTATCTTCTTCAGTACTAAGCTGGTCTTCATTATTTCATTCAGAAATAATCTTATTTAACATTATATTAGAAAAATGTATTTTTCGGCTATGGGAAAACTTTTTAACAGCTATATTCAGTACCCTTGAGAAAACACCACACATTGTAGCATGGGAATGGCCCTGAGTTCCTTACTCCAGCAAAAGACCAAGTCAACAAGACTTGTGCCTGATGAACTTCCACAGGACTAGCCCAAATATTTTGATGTTTCTGGCTGCAGAAATACATAAAAAGGATAAAGAGACAAATAATTCCAAATTTCAGAACATTTAGCTGGAGCTTGCTTATGTAGCTTTTTTTTTTTTTTTTTTAATAGCTATTCTGGAAGATTGAGTTGTGTAGCCCTAATTGAGCCCAAATGTGTACCAGGTACATGGATTTAAAGCAAACAATGGTCCAGTTGTTTGGAAGCACATTTTAAAACATTGGGGTTTAGTGGGGTTTTTTTTCAAATTTATATATTGACTTCAATTACCACTCTTCACATGAAATTTTCTCATTTCATCATCAAAAAATAAGGAAGGCAAAAACTAGAATTTTACTGAATTCAATATTCATGAATTTTCTTAAACTGGCATTATTTATCAAAACATGAGCTTTTGTACTTATTTTGCCCCTCTTTTCATGACAGAATATTTTTCTTTATACCTTAGAAAATCATGGACTTTGTAAAACCTTTTTTTTGGGGGAAAGAGGGAACACCTATATGACTTTGATGCAAATTTTAATTAATATTATCATAATAATAATAATAATTAGATTTTGTGAATCTCAGTTAATAGGTATTCTTGAGAGTTTTTCACTTCTATACATTACTGAACTCCTGGTGTAGGGGGTAAAATTTCACAATGAGATCCTGATTTATTGGCATGAGGGTTATATATCCAGGCATCAAACTTGAAAGGATAAGTGAGCAATCCTTTCCTGGAACAGAGAACTTGATCAGACTGAATGCAATAAATCAGTGGTTCATTAAGTAATGATACAGAATAAGCCAATATGAAGTATTGAGTAAAACAACTCCCTCCAAGAAAGGAAGTGAGTTCTTTTCTTCTCAAATGTTTGCTAGTTTGTTAAATACAGTAAGGATCTGGGCATACAACCTTTCACCTCCATATGAATTATAACATGAATATGGTGACTTCCCAAAGATTCCAATTCTGACAAATTTTGTTGCTAAAAGTTCTTGACCTCTTTCATGGAAATGGCTGGTCTTCAGCATCTGGTCAAATAGTTCAAATATTTGTATAGAATAGCCAGGAAAGTACATTTTTTAATTACAGATCCATGAAACTCTTCTGGTTAAGAAGGAAGAAGATTCAAAAATTTGTACTGAAGTCATGCTGGCTGACTGATAAAGTGAAGTGAGAGAGGAAATTAACAAACATACATATTTAGTTGTATATTTGTACATTTTTATATACTATACAAAACTGAAGTTGATTTTGTAAGACTGTTGTCCCTGACTTGCAGGACTGAGCAAATCTGGCAAAGACATGGACATATACTGAATTTTGGTTTCCAATGTAAAGTCTAGGCATTTTTCCTACAACCCAAAATGTCTATCCTATGAGGTTTGTGTTATGCTTTCAAAAACATTTTCTATCCTACATCTGCTATATGGATTTAATCCAAGTGTGGTAAACTCCTCACAGAGAAACAGATTGCAATTTTTATTTTAATACTTTTTCAGAAAACAAAAAGGACTGTCATTTGTCACTTTTTTTGTTTCAGTAAAATTTTAAATTTTTAGAAAGAAGTTTGGTTTTTTTTATTAATGATTTGACCAGATAATGGCTCTTCTATCCAGAAAGTCTCTGCATTTCTCTGTGGAGAAGAGAACTTCTACGACAAATTCAAAAACTATGGAAAATTTATGATAAATTTTTAAAAAGTATGTTTGACCCTTCTTTCCAAGTTCCTCATTAAAATGTTCACTGTTTTATGACCTGCCTCAGTGTGGTAATTTCTGTTTAATTTAGGTTAGAGACAGTTGTTTTCTTAACCAACAGAGAAACTGCATGTGTAGACACACTGAACACAAGGAGCATCGCTCACCTCATTCATGAGATTGTAGGGTTTGCTACTCATGGAGAAAGCACTAATTTTTTCCTTGTTGTTTACTCAGTATTTTCCTCCTAATTTTTCATTATAAAATGTAAGTTTTGATAACTCTCTGTAAGAAAACGCCATGGAAATTTTCTTTCTGAGGGATAAAATGTTTGCAGTGTCTCCTTTCTAGGTGTAAATATTATGCAGTCAGTGCTAAGGTTTCTAATTTTTATTTCAGCCATATGGTACCCAGTTGATAGTGGCTTAAGGGGCTCACTAAAGAGTAAAGCTGAAAGCTGGCAAAGCCTCTTTTGAGCTGATAGCTCAGGTGAGCAGCAGGAATTAGCTGGAACAGCAGCTGCTGTCGGGGGGCAGTGTCACAGGAGGCAGCAGCCTGATAGGGAATGAACAGAACGGAAGAGAGACTGAGGATTGGCCTTATCACTCACAGAACTGATAGTGTAGCAGCCACTGGTAATATAACTTAAGTGTTAGAGTGCCTTTGCTTTAACTCAGAGGGAGTAAATCCACACCAAATCTTGGCACTGAATTGACTTGCAGAGTTGACAGCACCTTATGTCTCTCTGTGCAGCACAGAGCCCTCCCCTGTAGGGAGAGCATCCTCCCCACACAGGCTGGATCAGGCTCAGCCAGAAGTGAGATCCTGGTTTTCAACCTCATCCTTGCTTTTCCTATCAGATTGAGCCAGTTACTGTCCTGGTTGATGATCCTGAGGAACTTTCTTTTCTTTCTCTATTTTCCATGGGGAATGTGTAAGAAATTAGAGATATTCTGTTGAAATATTGAACATATAATACATGTTATTAGATGTGATGCCACTTTAGTAGGGTTTCTGCATCCTCTAATTTTTTTTCAGATGAGACAAGGCTTCTGCTGAAGCATGCAGCATGTAGGATGTAACATGTTTTCAGTAACATGTACACAGCTTATATATTTTTTATTTCAGTCCTATAAGGACAGGACTAGTCCATGGGGTGATCATATGTATAAATTACTTCAAGTCTAGCTCTAAGTCTGTGCAGTGCTTTTGGGCTCTTTTGAATGAAGTGTGTTACAACTTGTAACAGTGATCTGTAGGTTGTTGTGTGACCCAGGAAGACAAGGAAATGTCATCTGAATGCAGTTCATAGCAAAGGGTTGTACCTGGAAACCATTGTTACAGCTTGTACCCATCTCAAGCTTTTCCCAGTTCCTCACAGTTGAAAACATTTCCGTTAACTTGAGTGAGCCTAGATAAAAGGAGCGTGTCTAAGACGGTAATGTAAAAAACATATAAATTATGTGGTTTTCAACAATGAAAACAACTTTTATTTAAAATATCACAAGCCTAAAGGTGATTCTGCTAGTGTTTATGTTTGATATTTCATGTAATACAAACCTGTTTATATTATGTCCTCAGTTACATTTATTGTTAAGCAAATCAGAAAGAAATAATCTAATGTTTTAAAGAAAACTACTCTGAACTAATTCATCATGATTCACCAAAGATAGGTTGATAATAAGGAAAAAATTATAGAGTTAGTTTAATATTTTATAATATTAAAAATTATATACTGAGAACAAGTACCATCTTT
This sequence comes from Fringilla coelebs, assembly GCF_963513975.1. Classification (NCBI taxonomy): domain Eukaryota; kingdom Metazoa; phylum Chordata; class Aves; order Passeriformes; family Fringillidae; genus Fringilla; species Fringilla coelebs. The sequence goes on along the minus strand of NC_140030.1, from coordinate 89,957,239 downwards.
CCAATTGCATTATAAAACACCAAAAACCTAATTTCTTTTTGAGGACTGAGTGCTGCATTCGTTTCTGTGAACTGGAAAATAGACCCAGATAAAGCCCAGTTCTCAAAAGGTAAAAGCCAGGGTCATTTACATCACAAGTCTTGTAAATCAGAAAATGGACTGTGTAATGGGCTGTTCTACTGGGAACCCCATCTTCAGTAGCTGCTGTCTGTGTCTTGGAAATGGTGTTGCAAAAATTGAACCATTTGATTTCTACTGCATGTGATTGAAATATTTATAAAGTGATTGTGGGGTAACTAGGCTGTCCTTGATATTGGCTATGTAGTTCTTCTCACTGTTGCAGTGCCATACTTGGTCCTGCCTTTTGTGTGGGATCTTACACTGGGTGAGGAGGAGGACTCTTTCAGTGATATTATTACAGAATTTGCTGCAACTTTTTTATCAGGTTCAGTTTTTCAAATAGTGGGGGAAGGGACCCCTTCATTTTATTTCGGCTGGACAGCATAAGTTTTCCAGAGACTTCTTTACAAGCCCAAAGAAAAAGTGTAAGAAATTCCCCTTATCACTTGATGTCAATGAATAGTGACATAACTTTGATGTCTACAAGGCTAAATAAATGGATTTTCCTCCATGACCTGAAGTCTTTTCCCATTATATGATCACAAGATACTACAGTAATTTATTTCTGCTGACAATTGTGTACAACATCATTTTATAGAATACTTTTCTAAACAGACTGGTTTTTTACAGAGCTTTAAACTAATGCAAATTTGCTGTAGGTATGTCACTTGACCTGCAGGTTTCTTCTGTTTATATATATTCTGTACATATATGCCTATTTTGTTAGAGAGTTTTATATCAAAGCTTTTAGAATATTAGAGATTTTAGCATATCTAATATTTAGGATATATAATTTCATTCTTGAAAAATGTGAGGAAAAGGATGTATTGAAAATAAAATATTTGAAGAAGTGGAGGCAGGCATTAGTGTACTCCAAGTATCTTTGCCAAGGCATTCATCCTCTTTTAAGGATCACTCCTAAAGCAGAAAGCTCAGAAGCTCATGCATATAACTTGTTCCTTCCTAGTGGTGTATCATAATAATCTGCAGCCTTATTGATCCAGAGACCTCCTGACTCCAGGCCGCAGGGAAACATTCACTTAAGATCAGTTTTTCACATGTCTGATTTTCCCTGACAGTTTTCTATAAACTTTCAATAGTACAGAAGAGCTAATTTCAAACTAACCTTAGCTTGTTTCCAGTGATTGGGGTTTGTGGGGATTAGTTTTTCAGTTTGTTTGGGTTTTGGCATTATTTTTGTTTGCTTTGCTTTGTTTTGATTTTGTTTTTCTTTTCTTTAACCAAGGCTACTAAATTATTGCTTTTGTGAAAAATCCATATAGCTGCAGAGAAGAGTAGGCCATGTTTGGGATTTTAGTAGCCTTGATTTATCTTTGCTATGCACAAGCTAAAAGAATGAAAAGAATGGCCTCTGACAGAGAGAAGTGTCCCTCGAAAGGCTCCCCGATGTCAAATCTGATGTTTCCTGCAGGGAGTTTTGTCATCTCCCTGCCTGCCCACCCGTTTCCCTCTTCTGCTCACACATGGAGTCATTGCACACCCACCAGTGTTTGGCTCAGCGGTCAGGTGGTTCTGGCACAGTCTTGTGTGGGGCCTTGCTCTGCAAAGGAGCTCCTGTCTGATTTTTGCTACTGAGGGGGTTTTGCTTTTTCTCCTTCCACCACCAATGTCAAGGGTGACATAGTCCAAATTAGGATTTTGACTGGGGCACACAATCACAACTGCAAGACCTGCTTTTCTTCTGGTATAGATGGTAGAGAAAGGAGCTGGAAGTGGTCTTCAGTCACTAGGAGACTCAGAAGACAGTGACAAATTTGGTTCCTGTGTAATGAGTTGCAGGACATGCCTCCACAGAGGCCCATTGAAGATGGCATAACTTAAAGCTACCCTTTATTACTGCAAGCTGTGTCCATGGCTGAGATCCAAGTTGAGAGTCAGCAGAAACAGATGAAAGCAACCAGCACTGTTTCCTCTATGTCTTTAACACTAATGAACTCTATTATGTTTATGAAATTGGTTCTCACCTACAGCTTGAAAATGCAATTATAATTTGGTCCTTTTACCTCCTGCATATTGTTTAGTATGCTGTTCCTAAGCCAGTTCAAAAATACCGCAGCATAAAAAAATTGTTCTCAAAAGGGCTTTTATGTTGCTGGTTTTAAATGCTTTGAAAACCATTAGATTGTTCCAGGCTTACCGGGACATTTCCATAAAAATAAGCTGCATGCCAAAGAATCTGAGATTCATATATTACAGGATATGGTCTCCTCACACCCTCTGCCTACTCATTTGGAAGTGTCTCATGGTTTCCCTGCATCATTTGACACATCTGTAGTCATTTAATTGTTCTAGCCTTTCAGACTGTATTGTGAAACAATTGCTAACAGGACTCATTAAAAGAAAATATAACAGAAAATTCCCATGCGTTGTACCTCCTCCACAGTAACCTAAGCCTTGGAAACTTGCAGGGTATCCAAACACTTTGTTTTTTTTTTAAGCAGAACATTTTGACCTGTGTTAGAGTAGGCAGCCAGTGTGCTGCATGAGTATTTGGACAATGTTTCTGTATGTCTTAAAAAGTGGTGAGTGAAATGGGAATGTGTTACATATTACATGGTATTTTTTTTAGCATTATTTGCTTATTTCAGTTTTGGTCCCGTCTCAGACAGGTGCTTAACCATTTCTCCGTGTCAAACCTCAGAGAGCAAACCTTTTCTTTAGTCTCACTGAAATGGATGCAAACGAAACATATGCTGAGAGGATTAGCTTGGAAAGTTTTGCTGAATGGAATATTCTCTCACTAGTCTTTGAAAGTTGAAGAGATGTTACTGGAGTGTATCTGTTTATCTCAATTAGTGTTGTGTGTCATACAGAAAAAAACACACTGCCAAATGCTTGAAATTCCACTGTTCCTTATTTCACTCCTTAGCACTGAGGAGACCTCCCTGTATCTCCAGCTGAGACACCAAATATCTGGCAGATCTCTAAGTTCCTCAAGGTCATGGAAGAAGACATGATAATGATGCTGAAATAGGCTTATGCAATGTAATGGCTGCAGCTAGTTTTAAATGTTTAAAATTGGCTTTTTTTATATAAATATATATAAACCAGTTGCATTGAAACATGCATTTTTGTAGAGAAAAATGTGGCTTATAGGCTGATGGGAACTTCTTTGGAGGGTATCACAAGGAATATAAAAATGCTGCTTAGGTTTTGAGGGAAGGATCACATCTGAATCAATCCAGTACTAAATTACCCACTGACAGATCTTGATCATGAAAATCATTTGGGTGGAGATTAAGAGTGCCCACAGATCAGTTACTTTAATGTGAAAATGGCATAGTAATAGGAAAATAGAAATTAAAAGTCCTTTTTTTTCTACCTTCCTTTTACGGGGCTTGCATAACACAACTGTTTTCTCTAATCTGAAATGTTTTAATTTCTCTGAGTTAGTGCTTTGGTAATATAAATTTTCTGGCAAGACTAGAAAAGTCTCACCACATCCATAAATGCATTTTACACCGACTTTGTAAAGGGATACATAAACACAGAATCTATTGTACAGTACCTGGAGCAGGGCAAGATCTATGGTATTTTTAGCTTAATAAGTAGGCTCAAGTGATGAACAAACTTTTGCAAGAATGAATTTTAACATGTTTAAGACAGATGTATTGTATTGCTTCTCAGAGTACCAGCTGGGTTCCTCTTTATTTCAGTCTGTCCATATTTTTATGCCACATTCATCACTACATTTGACTGCCCGGAGACTTGACTCTCCTCCCGTTCAGCTTTCCAGGCACACAAATGTGGTAATGAGGAGTAGAGATGAGATTTTATTGAAGCTCAGGCTTCAAGATCCCTTGCAGAGGTCTCAGAAGCTCTGCCTTGAGAGCCAGGGAATCCAAATACAGGCCTGGGTACTCAGGACTAGCAGGAGGAATAACAGTCTTCCTGTCAAAACAGCAGTCAGGTGTGGTCCTGGATCAGATGTCATGAGACCCCATGAGAGACAAGAGGTGTCCTTCTGTTTTTCCTTCTTTATCCCTATTCACTTTCTCCTTATATCTTCCATTATTTATTCCACTTCTGACCCCAAGACCATGTGCTGGATTTGGCAAACACCTCATCAGCTTTAAATGGCACCATAGTAGTTCCACAAGTGATCATTTCCAAGGTAACTTCATTTAATCAGAAAATCACTCACTTTCTCTGGAGCCAACTCTTGTCCTGTTTCCCTCTCTTCCCTGAGAGGGAAACAGGATAACCCATAGCAGTTTTGTTGGGACACATCATTGCCAAAGATGCTCAGCAAGTTTGCATTACCTGGGGAGAAACAATAAAAACTATAATTTAGCAAACACAGGAAAAGGTCCATGATTAATGCAGGTAAGCAGGAACAGTTCAGTGACTTTGCAAATCCCTTCTCAGAGGCTAGTGGTGTTTAATAACACAGAGAGGTGCCTCTCTTTGCACCCACACTCAGTACCTTATAAACTGTACCTTAGTATTTCACTATTTTCATTGTAAGGCTTAATTCAGAGTTCAGACTACACGGGGGAATAGTGTGCACAGCACAGATTGTATCATACTTTCCATCTCAGCTGGCTTTCCAGCAGAGGAGTGATGTAAGTACTCTAAGGAGTAGTTTGGTTATATTCAGAAAACAGATTTTTTTTAATAGTTTTTCTCTCATTTGGTTTTATTGGTGTATTAGAATAGAGACAGCATTAAGCAGCTTGTGTTTAACTTCAAACAGATCATGAACTTTTGTCAATTATCACAGATCTGAGAATATGTATGTATTTACAGAGAATTATGTATGTGTGCCAACATATAGCCAACACAGAAATATGTATGCTTGTAGCAGAAAAGTTTGAGAAGAATATACAAGCTAGTGGGGAGCCACAATGTGTTCATTCATTTTGGATTTTTTCATTTTGAACACAAGTTTCAAGTTCTTTTCCAGTATTAATTGAATTGAGTGTGTCTAAAGCACCAAGGGTTAGCAAAATCCAGTGGACTAGACTGGGAATCTTTTGCAGAAAGAATTCCAGATCTAACTGTGTTATAGTAAGTAATTTTCCTGTGGCCTGACACACAACATGTTTCTGTGCAGCAAATTTAACAGAGGTTATGCAGTTTGCATCGTCTTTTTTTTTCCTCACTTAGTCAGTTTTTCCAGCTAATGGAAAGAGAATGTCTTGGCTTCATCTTTATTCCACCCTCATTCCATCAGGCCCAAACTCTGAGCTGGATAACTCCCAATAGGATCAGGACACATATGGTCTCTTAAGTAATGCTTCTGAATCAGTACATGCATTTGCAAAATACATTTTTAGTCTTTAATTTCTTTGAGAGATCAATTCATTGCTCAGCTTACATTTCTTCATGAATAAACAAATATGTTTATGCTTGCATGTATATCCATGCAAATGTATGCATATTCATATATTAGTAAACCCATTTTCTCTACCTTACCAGCCCTCCAGAAGGTGGTGCTTCCAGCTCTGTGTATGTGGGCTAAAGAGAGACGTTTACTTTTGTATATACAGAGACAGGAAGTGGGATGAACCAGTTCACATCTGTTAGCCATTAAACAGCGAAATAACAACAACAATACTAAAATATGATTTTAGCCAGGCCAGCAAGAACAGAAATCAGACATAGAAAGCTGAAGGTGAGTCAAAAGACAGCCCACATCCAGCTGATTTCTTCAAAGGCAGAACGCTATGTATTTTTTCCTGGTTCTCCGTTCTGCAAAAACCGCCTTCCTGGATCATTATAACATGCCATCAGAATGAGAGGGTTTGAGGATTTCCTGTAGAAAACTATAGCAGCATTCATTCCTGCAGCAGTGTCTGAGAGGAACAAGCATGGGCCTCAGAAATTCTTGGATTTAGAAAAGCAGCACTTTTCTTACACTTCTTCCCAATCACCTCCTACACCTTGATCTGCTGATTTTTCCTGGGACCCTGCTGAACAATTGTAAAATGGACTAATTAGAAATGTGTTCCATTTCTTAATAGATACTAGCTGAGCCATTATCAAGGGTTGACAGGGTTTATTTGATAGCTCTTGTGTGATGTATTCCTGACTTCCACTAAAATCTTATCAACTCAATGACTGTAAAAGAAACTTTTAGAAGATCATGCCTCAAGACATTTCTTTGAGAGATAAAACAATCAATTCTTAAATTTAAAGATTGCTCTTTTCCTTATATGCGTGATAGTTGTTCCCAGATAGCAGCTGTCATTGCAGAAAACTCTGGCAAGCTGAAGGAAAATCATGATTAATTGGAAAACTGGTATTCACAGAAAATGGCTGGCTGCCAATGGGCTGCAAAAGTAAATAGCATCAATTAAGTCAACATAGCTAATTTTCTCCTGAGCTAGTAATTACACTCTGTGCACAATGACCTCTTTATTAAAATAATGGAATATTGTAGAAATATTAGTGACCAACAGTTTGAGGGTTGTTTGAGCTATTTCTTCATGGTTTAATAGAATTAAAAAAGATAAGCCCTGACTTTTACCCATTTTGGTCACTTTGGCAAATAACTATTTCTGCTCATATTCTCTATTTTTATTATTTCTGTTTCATCAATCTTTTCATGTGTAAATAAAAAATCAAGCTCTTGGTAGAGCATTTTATAAACATCGCTGTGCAAATATTTGGTACAAGTTTGATTCTTAGTTTTAGGCTGCTTGTTTGTTTCAGTTTTCAAAGTCACAGTGTGTTTCTGAAGCCTGAAGTCAGGGACTGCGTGGTGGCGATCCGACGGTGGTGTGTTGTTGGTTATGCTTCACTGGCAGGAGAGCCCTGAGCCTGGCCTAACTCAAGTGTTCTTGTCCCTGTGTTTGGAGGGACAGGACAAAAGGTGTCCAGGACTAACTGTTCCAGGCTTGAGGACCTGTTGATGCAAGCAGACTGGCAGAAGAGCCTTTACCAACCTTTTCTATTTCAGTAGATATCGCAGGGCTGTGACTCAAAGGCCCCGTACGCTGGATTTTGCTCGCTCCCATTTGGCAGAGAATGACAAGGGAGGCGGATTCATGCAGCCATTACTGCTGAGCTCAAATGTGGAATGCTGCTGGCTGTTCCCTGAGGAATAGAAAATGACCACAATCACACCACCACGATCTTCTCCAGGTGAGGAGGGAGCAGTCTCTGTGTGTTTACGTTGTGTCAGATCGTAGCTGTGCACACATGTACGTTCCCCGTTTGAACTGTCTCACAGAGAAGGTCAACAAATAATCTGAACCCTGGCCAGACTTCAAAAGTTCAGAGGTTTGGTTCAGAAGGAGCTGCAGTCAATGATTCAAAGTTCATAAAAGCTGTCCAGATTTTCTGAGACTGTAAAACTGGGCTGGAGCAGCATTTTTCCTGTAGCTTTCAGCACTTCTGTTTCCCATCCTAGCTGGACAGTGGAATCGAAAAAACACTTCTTCAGAAATTCCAAGAGCTTAAGAACATTTGGTCCCAGTCTGGTTCTAAAAATGAGTAAGGATCTGGGAAGCTGTCTGATGGGGTAATATCTAGCCTACCTAGTCAGTCCCATTGTGTCTGCAGCTCCCTTTGGACTGGGCAGTATTTTTGTAGCTGGAGTTTGGTGTGACACTCAGCACGCTCCCTAACAAACTGGCTTGTCATCTTTTCCCAATTGTTTTTCACGTTCTTATGGATATTAAAGCATATTCTGTTTAATCTTTGATAGTTAGCCCTGTACTCTAGTGAAGAAAGAGCCCAGTGGTTTCACAGCTGCAATATCGCAATGTCAACGGGGAGTCTTATATTTCAGAATAGCAGAAAACGTGCTCCTAATGCTTTGGGGTTTCACATACAGAAAGGCTGTTTATAATGTCACATGGCCAAGGCATGGCCTAGTCCAGTCATGGGAAGGAAATCAATTTCAGCTCCTGCTATTAACTCTTTACCAACACTACTTTGGGATTGCAATGTAAGGACTAGATATCCATCCTTGTTCCTCTTGCTTGAAAAATGCTTGGGGTATTTTACCAGAGTGTATTTACAAAAGTTCTGGACTACTACAACAAGTGGGTCAGAACCAACAAATTTTGTGTGTGCCAGCAATGACCCCTGTCGGGGCAGCAGCCTAAACCCTATTGCTGCAACTGGAAGAGAATTTGTCAGGTTTGGACATGTTATTTCCATTTGGCCAGGCTAAATAAATGCATTTTAAGCTATTCTTACCCAAATCTATGGTCTTTCAATTTTATTTATTTTTTTTATTATTATTCACTGGGAAAACTAGACTTTTCTTGCAGTCCTGGGAAGTGAGGATTAGTTTTCATATACTACTAGTTTCTGCTGTCAGTAAAAGTAAACTAGCTAACATATCATCCTAAGAAATTTCAGGTATGCAGAGGTAGCAGACTTTTTCAGAGACCCCCAAAACCACAGATTGAAGTTCTGCCTTCAAGCTTAAAACCAACTGAATTGCAGGGGTATTTGCAGTATTTGCAGTTACAAAGAGAGGAGAAATTTTACCACTCAGTTTGGGTCTAGGCTCACACATTAAGCCATTCAGAAGATTTGGGATCTGTGACTGTGGTATGAGTTCACTCATGTTACTGTGTACAGTAAGAAACTTCCAGCAACTGTGCTTATAGTTTCAGTGGGGAACAGACATCATGTGGGGCTCCCTGTATGCTTCTGTGGGAGCAGACTGCAGCTGTGTGTAGCTTCCAGCTCCTCCAGGGACACCACGTTGTAGGTTCCCTGTGAAGCAGTTCTGAGAGGTATTTATTCTCTCCAACACAGAAATCTTCCTGTACTTTCCCAAAGGATTGAGTGCTGCCTAAGTGTTACAGACATTGCAAAAATCTCTTTGAACCCATCTGCAAATTTAAACCACTTGGCACCTTTCTTTTCATCACAGGAAGAATTTTTTTTAGTTTTCTTTACTGCTTTTGGAGTCCAAGATAGTCAGGTTTATACCACTGTAATTGTGCCTCTGTAGAGTCTAACTTTCTCCATTTTTAAATAAGTACCATGGTACTTCACAAAAAGATCAAGCAAATTCGTATTTGTGTAGTACTTAGAACTCTTTAAGCTGAAGGGAGTGTACAAATGAAGTGTTCATTTAATTGGGTGCATTTCTTCTGGAGTATTGTGTTCGCATTGTGTTAAATAAATATTATATTATAATATTTTGTATTAATAGAGTAGGTTTTAAATAATAGCTAGTTAATAAAAATAATGTACAATTTCACATCCTATCACAGGATACTTTTAGCAATTAAATGTTATTTAGACTCTGAAAAGAGAAAACATTGGAATTGGTACTGTGACTTATCATGGAGATTACTTTAATGCTTGGTGGATATAATTTTGCCCCTCTCACTTTTATTACATTGTACACTTTACTCCAGTTTTGGGCTTCTCCTGCTTGGTTAAAAAGGTGCAATAGTCACGCTTCAAGATTCAGCAAGACTTCCCACTAAATGTATTATCCATGCGCACTTCATGTGAAATTCCACATTAAAAGAACATTATTAAGATTTTTGAGATAAGTAATTATGAAAGTGGAGCATCAGTGTGCATGCTTTTTGCATGCACACTTTCAGTTCAGGTCACACATTTGCATTTTGATCATGTAGTTTGTTTTTTTAGGTCACTAGTCCCTTGCACTTGTCAGCACTGAGGATATGTCTGATCTTCAGATGCACCAGAGCTGTGAAATTAGGCAGGTCTAATGCCTTTGGATGTGGATTCAACATCTATGTCATCATATGTATTAAGGGAGGCAGAGGACCACTGGAAAAAAAGGATGATCTCTGCCCATCTCTTCCAGAATTCCTGTGAGATGGTGCCAAGCAAGGCACTAAAATCAGTCCTTATCAAAGCTGAGAATGTTTTGTTTCTTATTTCTGGTGTTTAGAGGTGCAAGAGAAGGCAATAGGATGTGTACTGTGGGCATGTAGGTACTGTGACAATTTCCTTCCTAGGGGTCACAACCAAAAAAAATAAAATTTCTTCCATTATTTCAGCTGCAAAATGGAAACTCTATTGTGAAGATAATTAATGCATACAAAACACTAAGATACTACTGCATTAAATATGACATGAAAAATTGAGGAAATTAATAGAGCTATCTTGAGAATAGCTTTTGAATAAAGGGAAGCACATAAGGGCTGTGATTACATCTTGAAAATAAGTCAAAACAGCCAACTGAGCACTATATTTTTGTGAGCACTTTTTATTGTAATTCACAAAATGAGACAAAGACCCACTCAAAAAAAAAAAAAAGAAAAAAGAAAAAAAGCCCCAAACCTGACTGTGTAATCGTTTTATTATATATTCACAGGGAGACCAAAGAAAGGTCAGGTATATTGTCATTTCTGACTTTCTGAGTGTTTGACTTGGCAACTTCAGCTCTTTATGAGTCACATATGTACTGGGAGAAAAGTGCTATAAATTCGTGGTCAGATCTTTTTTTTTATATTATTCTTACTTCTCAATGTCATAAAATAACTAAGTGCAGTTCAGTTTCACCTTCCATTTAAAAGAAATGCAGTGTTTTAGATGTGGTTTTGTACTTAGTGAAGAATGTAAATTTGACATAGAAGAACATTAGTTCTTTTCAGGAAAAGTTTCCTGCTAGGAGCTTTCAGAAATAACTGGGTTTTCTCATCAGAAGCTGAGAAAAATGAGATACATTTGTAAATACCACTTTACCTTCTGTGAAGATACCATAACTGTTTCTTCACTTTTTAAAACAATATTGGCCAGCCAGTCAGTGGGAACAGAAGAGAACAAGGAAAAAGCTTCCCTTGGTGAGAAGATGGGCAAAAACCAGACCACCTCTAGGGAAGTGCTGTTTTCCTCATACCACCAATGTTTCTTGCTCTGTGTTAAAAGACAATGTTTGTTTCTTCATGCTTGACCATTGTCATAGCCTACTGTCAAGGAAGCACAGAGAATATAAGGCAAAGGGAAAAATAAGAGAAAATAAGAGAAAAGTGATAACTTTTAACAATTTAAAAGGTTGAGGTTTAAAAAAGGGAATATTCTTACAGAAGTATTTAGGCTCTTCTCAAAATGCTGACTGTGCAGGGACTCTGCATTTTAATCATCACCTTGCCATTTTGTTTTTTCCCTTAGGAAGTGGTTTCCACACAAAAATAAAAAGGCAGGATCAGGCAGCCCTGCAGCCTTCTGCACAGATGTTCATCTTTTTGGTGAGAAGGGGTGACAGTGAGCAGTTGCCTTGTCATGGTTTTCCCTAACCAAGGGGAGGTGTGGTACTAGTTCAGATATGCTGCACACTAGGTGAGCAGTGGGCTTCCAGGTTTCCCAAAGGAAAGTCAAAACTCCAGAGCAGTCAGCCTTGTTTACTTCAGACAAAAGAACAAGAGATACCATTCTGGGTGAAGAAGAGGATGAGAGAGATTAGAAAGTAATTTTCTGTATTCACCAATGGACTTTTGATGAACTTTGTTGGTTTTCTGTGACTTCCTGTGTTCCTTTTCTCATTCATATTTTTAGCACCCTAGTTTGGGAATGAGAAATAATAGCACTAGGGTGTTTTCCATTGCTTTAATGAAGACACTTACAGGACTGTATCAGAAAGGTGAAGAAAGATGTTTCCCTATCCAGAGGTTTTGTCTCTAACTGAATATACTTTTGTGCAAGCAACAAATATTATTATGCTGTATTAGGAGTAGCGTTGGTCCATAAACATTGTTTTTTAGCTTAAAATATTTCCAGTATGACTTTGACTAAATGCTCCTCTGTTGTGATTTTAGGATGGTACAGTTTCTTCTAGGATATTTGAAGTAAGGAGGAATATTCATTTAGTTCACTTTTCTCTGTGTTTGGTAAATAGAAGAAATGAAGTGGCAGAAGTGCAGGGTTGGTGGCCTTGTTGAATTCTGGCGGAGAGGGTTCTGTAGAAGTTGCTTGACTGTTCAAAGTAAGAAAATATCAAAGCTTACTGGTGCTAAATTCTTCTCTATGAGAAAGCTAAATTAGGAAAATAAATAAAACATGCTCATGGTTGGCATAAGCTTGATCCAATAAGAAAATAAGTCTCATAGATAAGGGTTACCAATTTCTGTGTGAAAAGCCAAAATATTGTACAAAACCAGATTATAGTTGACAAGAGGCTGATGGTAGTGACAGCAAGCAGGTAAATGCCTCAGTCTGTGCTTATTTGCTGTGATTTCATCACCCTGGTGGCACTCAGGCCCCGTTTGTGTGCAGCCATTTCTATTACATGCTCCATCCCTTCACCAGCTCTGTTTCCTCCCTCTGGCTGCTTTGGGTACCAGGTTTATTTTTGGTGGCTAAGCTGATGAAGCATATAACCTTGGATCAACACGTTTCAGGTTTCTCACTCAGCATTGCCTGTTTTTCTTTCCTAGGAGAGCCTGGGGTAAACACTGCACACACTAGCAGTTAGATGCAGTACAGATTGCCTCCTCAACAACTCACCAAACAGCATGTTTTGTTATAGAAAAAAGTAAATACATTGGGCAGACAAGAAAATAGCTTGCAGCAATGAGTGGGAGTTTACAAACTAACTAAAGGGCTTTGATTCCTGTGTCCTCTAGTTGTACTAAATACCAGAAGATAATATCTCAGCATAGCATAAGTGAAAACACTGAAGGCAATCCATTTGTTTGTTTATTACTGTTCTGTTTGAATTTATGGATTCACATGTTCTGCTCTGGGTGCTTATAGAGTTACATAAACACAGTTTTGCCCAGGTAGGTTGTTTTTTTTTTTCTTTTTTTGAGCCACAGCATGTTTATCATGCTGATGAAGCAATGGTTGGGGAACAAATATGACATTAAAAATAGACTTGGATTTCCCAATCATCTGAAATGCTGGCTTGCAAACCCATGCAGCAATGCTGATTTGTGGGTAGGTAATTTTCTTGGCCATTGTTTTTCTACTGTGTGATGCCGTGAGGTTATTTCTAGGCAAAATGAAATATACAGTTATACATAGTAAGAGAATTGTATAGTAGAAAATGTTCTTGGCATGCACACACTACTCAGAATGAGTACATAACGTGCACTTGAATGGATGAGCTGTTTTTTGTTTGTTTTTCCACTGGCAAACCAAGAAATAAAGCACAATCCATTTTGAATATAATTTTTCCCTTTTTTTGGTTGGTTTTTTTTTTTTTTTTTTTTGCCTTTGGTTTTTTGGGGGGTTTTTTCTTAGTTTTTTTTTTTTTTTTTAAGATTTTTTAAGATACAAAATCTTATTTTCCTTTACAACCACTTCCAAGATTCTGGAGCAAAAACTTACTTAAGTGACATTTCCATCATTTCACTGACCTTACTTATTCACTTTTCAACCCAGGTCAAAAATCTTAAGAGATTCAGATACTTGGGAAAACAAGATATGTATTTTCTCATTGAGTATTGAGTTCAGCTTTTGATCCTGATGTAAATATAAGGGCTGAAATTCAGCAGGGGACAGAGGCCAGCGGAAAGCTGGGCACAAACACTATTTTGAAATGTTTGTATGGGGGGAGAGATCAGCACCATCCTCATTGCCTCACATGTGCAGTACCTGGAGCTGAGATCCTGTGGTTAGAGCAGAGAGCATAAGCTGGCTTGGACTTGGGTTGGACTCAAAGCCTGAGGGCTGGTTTCAAGGCTAACAGAAGGAGAAAGCAGGCTTTCCTTTTATTTCATTGGTCTTTGGACCAGCCTGAGATTATCTGGCCCAACCTCATTTGCTCAACAGAGACAGAGACTGAGGATGCTGTTCCAATACACAGTCTTAAACTTCTGAATCAGAAGAGCTATAACTTACCTCCCACGTAGTTTTTCCTAGAGCAATCAGATTTGTTCTTTTAGAGGGTGATAGCAATTTCATTCACAGCAAGTAAAAGAAAATTGAAGCATTCCTGGTACAACAAAACCTAATTTGCAGGGATTGATAAACATTTTTGAGCTAAAAAGAAGTTGTGGCACAGCATTTTGTACTGTGAGATCCTTTCCCATTTTTCCAGGAATATATTCTCTTATTATTATGCTTTGAAATGGAAATGCTAGGAAATGGATACAAGCAGGAAATGGTCTAGGATTTCTAGGTAAAAAAAACTCACTTCTTGGAATAGCTGAATAATTTTCTTTTTTTAAAAAAAACAGTATAGTTAAAGAATTCAAGTGACAAGCAATTTGCATATTTAATGCCTTGTATTTTCTTTATGTTTTATCCTCACTTACATCCATAACAAAATGGAAAGCCTCTTTTTCCTTCCATCTAGATAATTTTTTTCAAAATTCAAATTGCATCCCTGCCTTCCCAAAGGCACTAAGTGTCTTTGGTGCACATGGGGATGGACCCAGGTTAGGGTCAGAATGCTATCTTTTAAATTCATGCCCTAGACTGGAAAAAAATAGTTAATGAGTTGCAGAAAACAGATTGGTTCCACTCTTTTGACTCAACAGAGATGTCTGTCTGTGTTGCTCAGACTGTCAAATGCTCCTAGAAACAGCAGTTAGGCAAACTGGTAAAGAAGGGGATTCGAAGAAAAGAAGCAGAAAGTTGAAAAAGCTCAGCAATCCTGAGTGGACACCTAAAGAAGAAAAGTCATTGCATTCACATGTATTCTGCTACAAAGCAAGATGTCAAAAATCATCAGTTTTCTAACCAGACTGTGCTAGTAATTTTGTAATTCTAGGGTTCTTTTCCTCCTCTTTCCCATCCATCCCCAGCAGTGCTTCAAAACTAGCTGTAATTTTCATGGTTCAGTTATCAGGGTATGAAATGCATAAGGTTTGGCGGGTAGCAACAATGAACCCTAAAATTAAGCGTTTAGTACTGAAATGTCTATATTACCCTGGATAAATATGCCTGTATTTTTGTTGGATGGGTTCAAGAGCTAAAGAGGTTGGGAAAACCTGAAATCAACTAAAACTAAGTGAGGGGAATGGAAAGCAATTATTTGCCTCAAGTGGTGGCTGGGGAGTAGGGAGAGCCATAAGGGGGAAACCAAGCAAGACACTTGAGAGAGACAGTAATATAGATGTGGGGTACAGAGTCAATATGGGAGGGTTAAGAGACAGAACTGCTTATTTGCTCTCTCTTTATATTCTCTGTTCCTTACTTTTCTTCTGTGTTCATATTTTCTTGACAAAATTCATTTTTCCTTTTTTCACTCTCTCCCCTTTTTCCTCGTTTTTACCCTTTTTATCTTTCCTCACCAATCACACTTGACCCACTCTAAGCATTCTGTTTCTGTACATCTTACAGCAGCCCTTAGACCCAGACCAAACCTAGACATTGCTCTATACATTGCAGCAGAGGACGCTGACTTGTGCTGAAGGCCATAGCTGTTCAAAGAAGCACTTGTTTTAAATTTAAGGTGTGCACTTAGGTCTCACACAGAGCCCTACATATTTACTGGCAGACAAGAATGTAAATAAGAGGTTTGTTACTGTAGGTGGAATACTGAGTGCCTACATACATGCCTCCAGCAGTCATTCTGGAAACACCATTGTGCTGAGCACTGGGCTGGTGGTTTTGTCTGTGTTATTGTGGTATTCTGATGAAGAACAGTTGTATGAGATAATGTCATAGGCAAGATATGCAGTCATTTGTAATTCTGTTTGCCACAAACATTGTTTCCTAGCCTTTTTCTATTTTAAGCTTGCACTTTCCTTAGTGAGAAATTCAGCTTCCCTGCAATGTGATATTCCTGCTTGAAAGGAACTTCCCTTCACCCACACTTTGTTCTTCACCTGGTACCACTTTCTTTCTTTCATCTTCTTTAGGGGCTAACCTGAGCTAGGAAGAACTCCTGTTCTTGCTATTTTCTTTCCTGTACTCATTACCTCTGATTTCACTGTATTTTTGTTCTGGCTATGGAGTGTTGTTCTACCCTAGTGAATTAAATTTACTCTTATTTTCCCACATGTTCAGCATCACCAGCTGATAGAATTTACTGGGGCCATTCCCTTTGAGGGTGTGCTTGCTTTTCCACAATACAAAGCAGGGCTCTGCTGCCTTCCCTTCTACACAAGCAAAAAGGCTGAATCCTGCTAAACAAATAAAATTTGGTTGCACAGAGACTGCAAGAGAATATTTTCCATATACTATTAGAAATGACCCTCCAAAGCTAGTGGGAAATGTGGAGTTGTACTAGAAATGTTAAAATGAGCATCTTAGGAGAGTAAATGGATAAGTCTGGTTGCAAAGATACCAGACCCAGTAGGCAGCTGGAGAAGGGTGACGAAAATGACAGCTGGCTTAGCAGGTCATCGGGATCCTATCACACATGTGCAGCTTTTCAAGTCACCCAAAGTGGGAAACAAAGTAGAGTGAGTAAATCCTGATGACTCACAGAGGTGGAATGGGATGGAGACATTAATCACTGTCATCCCCTGAAGCGTGCAAAGAGGCACATCTAAAACCAGGACCAGGCTGCCAGCTGAGGAAGCAGAGGAGACATGAGGACATGACAGGTCCTCTGTGTGTCACTGCAGAGAAGCCAGGGCAGCAGACCAGGATATGAACACCTGGGTGGATTCATGTATGCTGGGCAGACCACTCATGTGCAGGAAGCTTGGCATTCCTGAGTGGGGGTGGGAGTATGAGTGTGTCTGAAATTTGGTTTAAAATTACCTTCTACTACAAGTCTTTCATGACTTGCTGTATTGTTGCTGCAGCAGCTCAGGCTTGTTTTCTGCAAGTGGGGCAACTCTGGTACCTTAGGGATTGCTGGAAGTTGCGCTTCCACTGGGACAGAGGAAAAAGGAGGACAAGAGTGATAGTCCTCTAGCATGTACATAAGGCAGAGACACAAGTGCGTCTCCACATCATAGACATGTAGGCTAAAATAATATTTGTTGAACCACCAGCTTCATCTTTTATAAAGAAACTGCAGCCTAGAGCTGAGCCATGACATCCAAGACTCTGATGTTACCCACCCCGTGCTTTCCTGCTCCTGGAAGTAGAAAAATGCTCTCTCAATGAATACTACAAACTCCATCTCGGGCATGCTGCCACACTTTTTTAATTTTATGGATAAAGCAGAAAGGAGAGACTACTGTTCTGCATAAAGGGAGAAGCATGCTTCAGCACACTGACAGATGTGCCTAATGCTGGAACACGAAGTACTTGGCACAAAATTGGAAATGCATGAAAACCATTGACTGTTGCATTCCCCATTCTCATTTGAGATATTATCCATAATATCTCCTCCTCCTAAGTGTCAGATTTCAGCTGATTAGCCTTGTTTTCTAGCTAGACAAAACATTTGATGTCTACATAATTCAGAAGCAGATTGCTTCTAAACATAATATGTTCCTAAAAGAAGATGGTGAGCTGCATAGCCTGGTTTTCAGATTCTTGACACCAAGGGATCAAGGTTGCTTCCTTCCTACAGGATTTAAAGGTGAAGATAGATTAGACCTGTTCTTCCAAAAGTGTCAGCATAATAAGCAAGGAACCCTTAATAAGACCACAGTGTCTAATAGCTCATAAAAACCAGTGAGCTGTTCAATTTTAAGTCAAGGATATAGAAAATTGTTTATGTTCTGCTTTGAAACCACAGATTGGAGCCCCCTTTTGAGGCAGATGCTCTGACATGGGAAGATAGGCAATTTAGCTGGAGCTGCAATTCTGGAGTAGAATATTAATTTAGCTCTAGTTGGTTTGTAGGAATGCTTGTATTTTATGTCCAAGACCACTGCACTACTAAATTGCAGTTTTTTTCTTGAGGAACATGTGTCATTGGCATTTCACAAATCTGTAAACTTACACTAAATGGGTCTTTTACAAAATGCCTGTTAAAAATTAACTCACTTTTATGGCACCTTTAGAGGTTAGTTAAAATCCCATTTAGAGACATTAGAGTGGGACAAAAATGTCACAGCACGTCCAAGGTCACTTAATTGTTGAAACAGAATAGCAAGTAACAACAGGGAATGGGATGGTCTGGTTGTCTTCTGCATTCATCTCAGGCTCCCTTCCCTGCCGCTGTCCCATAGCAATTGTACTGTGAGTTCAAATCTGCAAACACTTTTACCTAATTAGCAGCCTCTCAGTCAATGGCCTCATTCAGCTGTCTCAATTAACGCTGGCTTTTACCAGGTCCCCTTCCCATTTGGATTCAATAGAATATTTATGTAAGAGAGAGCCGGTGATGGGGGACTAGCAGGACTTGTGCTGGCTGAGCAGGGTTCATGTGCCTTTGTAATGGAATATTTTCTTCTCAGACAGGTCTTCTCTTTCTTTTCTTTAAGTTGGTAGTCTCAGTTAATAATTCTGCTTCATTTAAAGTTATGCCAAATTAGTGTTATTTTATAGGGTGTTTGCTCTGTAAATGGAGAGCTGGTAAATCAGTGTGCTAATTTCTGTTGTCACCCCAGTGTTTAATTTTGTTTTTGTCAGATGATTATCTGTTATGTACACAACACTGTAGTTTCATACTTGTCATTTGACTCTCTCAGTTACAAGACCCTTGTTGCACTCCTGTTTCAAGGCTTCTTCTACAGACCTCTGACTGCAGCAAGCTTACAATTGTTGTTTTACAAGCCTAAAAGACATGAAATTGCAAAAGGGGAAGAAAATTTTAAATATAACTGTGCATTAAGTATGGTTACTGAGTCATTGTTTCGGTTTTATGCAGTATGTATTTCTGGCTAGTGTAAAATGCACTAAGAACCAAATTTTAAAACCATCTGCACCTCCTGTTTCTAAGACATTATTTATGTTTTTGGCTTTGTACCCTGAGCTAAATACAGAATGTGTAAAGACTGTTAATTAACCCTTTGAGACATGAGTTTCCCATCCATGTGTGCCACAGGAATATGTTTTTAATTAGGTAGTAAAACTCCCAGGATTTATACACGTTCAAAATTTGCTCCATTATGAAACTAAAGGGAGTACATGTTAAATGAATTAAGTGGGAAAAAAAATCAACTCTGTTTAAGTAAAGCTAGATTTGTCTCACATTCCCACCGAAGCCAGGAAATGCATATTTACATTAATCCAAGATATTTTAATGAATATGATCATGGTTAGATACAACTTTCCTCACCAAAAGGGGAAACCTGTTAGTATTTATTTTGACTTTTCTCTAATATTTTTTTTAGGATCTGTTCATGCCTTGGGTATTTCCCAGTATGCCCAGTCCTCTCCCATTATGGTGGAGGTGGTAGTCAATTAAAGGAGGAGTTCTGCATAAAGTTGAGCTCAGCTCAAGCCCAGAAAACTATTTGAGCATGTAGCTAACATAAAGTATGTGAAATCAAGTTCATTAGTTGCATAACTGAAGTTATATACATCAGTGACTTGTAGCCCAAAGAAACACTCTGGCTATTTAATAATAAAATCAGGCAATGCTCTTGTGACATATCATTGCTTGCCATAACCTAAAACCACCTGAACACTTTGTGGGGAGATAATCTTACCTGGAGTATTATTTCAATCCTAAATTAAACTTTATAAAGAGATTGTAATATTGATACATGTAATAAAACATGCTGTAAATAAAAGGCACAGTGCTTGTGTTCTTATACTGCTGTGTTTGCTACTCAGTAATTTTAATTTTAAATCAGAAATTCCAGAAATGCCTAATTCAAGCAAAAGTCTTAAGGGTCTGAACAATATGTTTTAAATAAAAGCTTGTTTAATTTACACAAGCACGAGAGAGGGAAAGCAGTTCAAACTGGGAAGGCTGTTTGTTTCTCTTTGTACATGTTAAAATTAACGCAATATGATTTTTTTTTCCTTTCTTTTTATTTTGAAGGATTTTTACAAAACTCTTCACACTCATATATAGTGTCTTAGAGTGCCAGGTTTCAAGCTAAATGACTTTTTCTGCACAAGTGGTAAAAAACAACAGAAATAATAGTTCAAGGTGAATGTCTCCAGACAAAAGAGGTTCAGCTGTGTAACTGTTGGTCGAGAAGCTCCATGGGCTTTCGGTTTGGTAGAGTGCCATGGATGATTTTTATACTTCCCTGCAGAAAACCTCCTCCCCCCTGACCATATCCTCTGTAATGATCCTGAGCAGAAGCAGTGCCTGATCCTGATCTCTTCATAGGCAAACAGAAACATTGTTTAGAAGAGGTTTGCAGGCGGTAGCATGTAAAGTTTAAAATAAAAATATATTGAATTCAGGGAATTGGCTTGACCATTATGTTGTTTCTAGTGCTGGTATTTGCACCTATGCTAGCTGATATAAACTGATGGCATCCATATATGTGTTTAACCTCATATTTCACCCAAGAGCCCCCAGGTTCAATAGCAATGGCTTAACAAGGAATATTTCTGGAGGGTTACTGCTCCATGAGATTTAAGGTAAAGTTTCATACACTTATTTAAGTGGGGATGAGGTAGCAAGGCTTTCAAATGGCACCTCGTCTTCTGCCAAAAAGTTTGCAGCAAAGCCACACAAACAGCTACTCTGACAGCAAAGTGGTGGGGCTAAGGATCCAGGGACAGGGCACACCATGGTCACCTCTCAGCTGAGGAGCTGCTGTAAACTAACTGTAGGTGAAAGGGTTGAGAGGGTAAAATTTGTATACTACTGCTTGAACAGAGAAGTGCAACTGGGACAAATTAAAATCTTAAATCACAATTTAGACGATGTGCAGTTAGCACATTTTTATGTTTTTGTAAAAAAATCCATATTACTTCTATTTTATATTAAATAAGATCCCCATATGTTTGTTAGCAAAAGTGTGTGTAGTTCAATTCATGCCCACTTGAGACCTTCAGATCCCCCAGTCTGCTGTTTTTCTGTGCATGATCTGAGATTTAAATGCGCAGAAATGGCAATGCACTCTAGCACTGAAAGACCTGTGCCTCTGCACTGGGATTATGAATAAATAAGTGAGGAGGAAAACAGGTTGGAAGCAGCGAAAATGACTGTCTTATAACAAGATAATTGCCTGTTTTGACAGCTCCATCAACCTTCCACTGTACTTCAGGGTGCTCTGATGGGAGAGTAGATCTGGTTGTTGTTTACCCTTTTGGCCACTCTTTGGCCTGATAGTCAGCCTTCAGTCCCAGTAGCTTCATCTGATTTTCTCTTATCTGTGGATGAGCTGATTCCATTTGCTAACACAGAAGAATAGGATTTGGTGGGAGTGGGTATTTTTGTTTTTTGGTGGTGGTGGTTTTTCATTTTTTTTTGTTTGAGTTTGTTTGGTTGGGTTTTTTCCTTGGTTTGTGTTCTGCTAATTTAATGTTTTATGTCCTTTCTCAGAGGACTGGTTGAATATACAGTCCTTAGGGTTCCTAAATAACATGCTAACAGAGGTAAAATTTTTATAGGTCTTAATATACTTTTAAATCAGTATTTCTCTGATGTTTTGTACTTCAACAGCTTCTGTGTCACAGGTATTTTAATTCTTCATTTAAATATCAAAACTTTCAGCTAATGTGATCCTTTAGGAGGAGCATGACTTTTAGTTGTGTAGTAATTAAAGTTTTGAAGCACCTGAGTTGTCTCCTCCTCTTCAATGTCCTACCTCATCAACTGGTAATAGTTTATAAATGTGTAAATGACTATTCAACCTACAAAGCAGAGTAAAAATCTGGCTCCTTATCATGGCTGGCTGGGGAGAAGTCATTACAGTTTTTAGAAGATGGCCTGCAGGCTGTTGCTCCTTCAAGTGGTTCTTCTCTTCATCGTGTTTCTACCAAGGCAGCAGTGATGCTGGAGTTGATGGGGAAAATGATGAGAAGGTAGGATGATGTACGTTATAGACTTGTATGATGGTTTGTGTATTGTTAAAATAGCCAGGAATTGCTTTAAAGTCTACAGACAGGCATTATAAGTCAGGATCCCACACACTGTAGCTACATGTTACACTTTTTTATTAATTAAAAGTCGAAAGTGGTATAATGGGAAAAGCAGCACAGCACAACTAGATGCTAAACACTGATTGTTCTCCCATCTCTTTGCTGTCTCTGGCATTGGAAAATTTGAGGTGGCTGCACAACTCATATCTCACTGTTTGTGACTTTCAGATCCTGGCAGTGAATAAATGCTTTTTTTTTCCTTTTTCCTATTTTTTTTTTTTTTTTGCTCTTTGCTGAGAAAACAGGTATCAACATAATGAACACATGATTTGATTTTTTGCTGTGTCTTTTTGGGGCACAACTGGGTCAGAATATTTTGGTTCATTCTAGAGCATAAGTGGACTGCAATGATATAATGCTACGGTTGGTTTGTCTCAGTGGGAAACATAGTGTCCTGACCTAACCTGCTGCTTCTTCTGTCAAATTACCTCTGTTGTACATTGTATGTGTATCATCTTCAGAGACCTTTACTGCTAATGTAAACTGTTTCCTGGTATCAGTCATTTTATTCTTCCGGTTTGATAGGATCGAAGTATTCTATTATAATTCAAATGTTACTTGTGAAAATACAAAGATAAACTAATCCTATACTCTGTGACAGTGAACAGAATCCACAGAAGCTAGGTAGAAAACAATCTTGTGTGTAAGTGTTATCTTTAAAAGTTGTTAATTAATCAGAAGTTATTAGCTTAGCAGAGAACAGCCATCCAGGATAACTGGGACTTGAGAGGCTGGTTAAACATTGGATCAGTTTCTCAGAAATTCAGTGGAATCCCTGTCCTTGGAAGCCAGGTTATTAAAACCTTGCTGGTGCTTACTGGTCTGATGTAACTCTTTAGCTGGCTCTGCTTTGACTGAGGGCGTGAAGCGGTTGAGTAGAAATCTGTCCCAGTCTCAGTTTTTCATTTCTGTGTTTTCTGAGAAGTGCTCAACATCTGCAGCCTGTGCTTTTAAGTCACAGGCTAATCTTTTTGGCTCAGAGGAGTACAGTTTATAAGCTTTGATACCCAGGCAGTGATGTGTTTTTGATGACAGGTTAAATGACCTCAGCAGGTGACAGCATACTGACATTTCTGTGCTAAAGTATGGAGCTGGTATATTTTGGAGGCCAAGAACTGAATACCATCAACATGGAGAGCTGTATGCAAATCTGAAGTTAGACTCTTTGATTCATGTGAGTGGTCACTTCCCCAGCCCACTCATTTCTGTGAAAATCATCACTCCACGTGTTGCTCTCACTGCTTGCTAGGACTGTGTCCATCTGTAGGAGAGATCTTCTAGCTCTGAAAATTCTTTATGCCAAAGCATTTTGTGAAAGGTATATGATTATATAATGTTGCAGTAACTCCATGAAACTTGCAGCAGATATATTTGCAAAACCCTTCTTGTGGAGAAAGAGCAGCTGATTATGTTGCATTTCTCATAGCATCTGAATTAGAGGAGTGTTTGAAATATTATTTGCAGAGTAAATTAATTGTTATAGAGGCAATTTAAATCACTACAGTTTTCATGTGTTCTATCGCTGTGTCTGTGCAGCAACAGAAAGATAACTCCAAAATAGTTTGCTCATTATGTGAAACTAGAATGCAATTGCAGAGCTGACAGGCTTTTGAGCTGTTTGATGTACAGAGGCGTCTAAGAACCAAGTGTGGGCTCCATTTCCTCTAGATCTCCAAGATAAACCATGTGCTGTGTAGTGTTCAGTTATCACAGTAGCGCATGGAAAGTCTGTACCAGGAGACTCAACAGGTCCAGCTCGCAGCCTCGAGCACTCTTTTGCAGCTGCTCTATGCTGTTTTAATTGTTAGCATGTTTCTTGGTATGATTGTGATCTGTGCCAACTGGCAGCCTCCTAGGAAGTCCTTGGGCAATCTCCAAGGAACAGCAAAGATTGGGACAAAAGCCCCCAGACAGTGAAGCACATAACACATTTAGAATAGGGAAGGTGAACTGTGTCCTGTCACTTGCTCCTTGTGCCTTGAGGCTCCTTGAGACAAAGCACTTCAGATTTTGCACTGTGCTTAATGCTGGACACTTTTGAAGCATAAACTTGCCTCTCAGTTTTCCTCATCTCCTTTGAGGCAAGCTCTGTAGCAGGGATATCTGCCAGCACAGCTCTGTCAGTCTGCACACAAACAGGCAGGATCCTGGTCAGCACGGCAGTCCCAGCTGAACTGTCCCATGGAGACACAGTAGCCCTGTCAAACTGCTCTTTAATGCCACAGCCGGTGTAGCTTCATCAAACCCTTGAACACCTCTATGAGCTGTGTCCCTCCTGCACTCTCAGAGCTCTACAGCTCAGGATGCAGCTTTAGACAGACCATGTGCCAAAGATTAAAGTGATACAACTGGCCTACAAGGAAAATTGCAGGTGAGCTCTGTTACCCCCCATCTGCCCCTGGCAGTTCCTACAAGCAAGCATTCATTACCCCTGCAAGCTCTCATGTAGGTTTTTGCATACTTCTTTCTTCCATACAAGCAAGAGCATGTTGTATATTGACTCAGTTGCTGGAGTGGAACTGTCTTTCAACTTTTTTCCAAATGTGTAGACATTACTAACTGAAAATATAGTTTTCAGTCTAAAGGAAAAGCAGCTGTAGTTACACATTTTTTTTTAAATTTCTTCAATGTCAGGCCAAAAAGATCTACAAAGATATTTGAGGGAGAGGAGCTGTAAAATTTCCCATTTAATAATTAATAGGAATCATTTTTTGGTGGCTGGTATGCTGCTAAAAACTGGCAGAGCAAATTTATTTTTGCACTCCATGGAACTAAACTCATCTCTGGATTAAGGAGACTGAAATTCCACTGACTATTATAGGACTGCAGCCCATGTGTAGAAGTAATTTTTTCTAATCATAGGAGAAATGCCCAAATTTTAGCATGAATGCAGGGATATCTTATTCAGACTGAAAGTCAGTGTCTCCTCTGTTGAAGTTGATTCATCAAAGCACACTTCTTTGCCAGAGGCCATAACAAATCTTCCTCGTTACCTGTGACATAAAGGATTTAGCAGGATGGTTAGTGCTGATCAGATTATTGCACCATCAGACTCTGTGCACCTACTCCATGGAGTCAGACAGTAACCTGTCGATTTTTGCTCATAAAAGTGGGTGCTCAGACTGGGATTTAAAGCTGAAAAATTAGTAGCTTTGCTGCACCAATGCCAAGGAGATAGAAAGCATGGAAATATGTATGTGATTTGATGACAAAGGATGTCAAGAATGTATGGTTTCTATAGGTCTGTGGGTATGGAAGAAGGTGCTAGATATGATTCATAATTTATTTATCATTTTCTACTCCAGAAGTCTCATAATTACTCACTGTTAATTATTATATTCTCATAGGTGACTTTTATTCCTGACACAACCTTCAGACCAGACAGGTGTCTGAAATGAAGGAATTTTTGCATCCTCACATGAACTGCTTAAGTGCATCATGCCTCACAGCAGAAGTATTGCATTTGAAGTTCATCAGCATTCAACGGGGTTGGGGGAGAAACTGGGTCTCAGGGAAGAGCAGCTTCTGTCATTCAGTCTTCAGCTGACAGCAGAAGTAAAAATGCTTCCCTGTGAGTTAGTGCATGTTCTGTTTCCAACAGCAACCTTGCAGTGAAAGAAAATATCTTTTAGCTGCCGTGCTATCCTACCCTCAAGTCTGTGTTCGCTAGTCCCTAGAGAGAGAGATCAAGTAGAGGAAACTAGACTAACTCTTCATAACTGGAAGGTTTTCCTGCCTTAGGAAAATATTCTGCTTCCCCTCTGGACAGTTTTTACACACCATAAGGCATTTAGACCATGTTCTCTTGAAAATGCAAGATAATTCCTATTGCAACAAGGCTAACAGGCTTTGCCTTCCCCATGGGGGACTCTCCTGAGATGTATGTGCCCTGAATTCT
Source organism: Fringilla coelebs (assembly GCF_963513975.1). NCBI lineage: Eukaryota > Metazoa > Chordata > Aves > Passeriformes > Fringillidae > Fringilla > Fringilla coelebs. The sequence goes on along the minus strand of NC_140030.1, from coordinate 89,931,456 downwards.
GGCCTGAGACTGGGTCTAAAGAGGCTCAGAAACCTCATGAGAAACATCAGGAAGGGATTCACCTAGTCTGAATCCACACTGTCACCTCTCCTAGGTGCTCACAGGATGGCTGGAGCCATTGTAAACGTTACTAGCCTTTTTTTGGAAGGAAGGGAGGGAGGGCAGTAATATGACATGGGGTGGGATGGAATATATCTAGTTTGGATGTCTGGGGCTGGGCCAGGTGAGACCTAAGCCAGTCATTTAATTGCTAGCATGTAGTAATGAAAAAAAGAAAAAAAAAGATGGCTGCAAGTTCTTGTCTTAGGATTTTTTTTTTTTTTTGGTCAGGAAGAGAAGGAAGGACATTTATAAAAGTATTCTGAGACAAACAAAGAGGCTCTGCTAGCCCATGTCGTGACCTACATATCTCATAGTTTTATTTACCCATATTTTGGAGTACTTGGATCTAAATTTTCTCTCTTGCTAAGCTTTTGTCATTAGTGTCTTGAATTTGTGACATGATGGCAGAGAGAGCTAGCTCTGAATGTGCAGTCTGGCTAGGCTGCTGTAAGAACGTGTGGCATATAATTCAGTAATTAAAAAGTTGTCCTAGAGTTTCTTGTGAGTTTGTTTCAGAGGAAGTATCAACATGGACAAAGGTTCTGTGGGTGAGATTTCCCATTTGTTAAGGCTGCCTGCCCTTTACATGTCTTTTCTCTCCTGGATAGCAGCACTGTTGCAATATCTTTGGGAGTGTGGGTGATGGGATAGATTGGAAAACTATTTCTGTTAACTGTTGGAATTCATTCTTATGGCAGCAAAGTGAAAAGCTTGGGGTAATTTTACTTTTAGGTTGAAGTTCCCTCCTTTGAGTATGGATGAATGGTACAAAACCAAAGTAAATATTAAGTTTCTGCATTTGTAGTCTGATAAATGAATATTTATACAGGCCATGGTATCAAATGGTAGATTATTACACTTGCTGGATGTGTATAATATATACAAGCTGCACACACATAAATGGGTTCCTTACACCTGCAGTGGGATAAAACACAATAAATGTAAATATGAAGTATGCTCCTTGAATTTATGTAAGCAAACAGAAGCTAGAGAGACCTCAAAAGATGCCTGCAGATGAGCTTGGACCTTACTGGGTCTACTCTTTTATCACACCGCTTTTCTTTGACATAAGCCAAAAATAATATAACATTTTCCATGAGGCTGAAAGCAGAAACTTTTGCTGGAGTTATGATTCATTCATAACCATAGCTAGATGGCGGGAAGGGCTGTCTGAGTGCCACATGTTGAGCTGGTTTTCTACACTCACATGCCTATGCTCATGCATTCCCCACACAAAGGTGCATTTGTAGGTGCATGAGGAGAGTGCTTTCCCATGCACCTGTAACAACTGATGCACTACTTGCTTTGGCAGTGGACAGAGACAGGGCAGTGCAGTATATTCTAGGCCTGCTTTTATTCTAAGTTTCTGGTTATTGGAGTAGATCTAGCAGAATTTATCTACAATAAAAAAAACCACAAGTTTTGGGATCGGGAGGAACCAATAGGTTCCTTTTACTTCATTTTCAGTTATTGACCCTAAAAGAACCCCCCGCTCCTGAGGTCCTAAGGAACAAGTGCTCTGCAGGATTACTGCTAACAGCAGAACTTCTATGGAGCCAACAAACACAAAAGTTATAAGGCTGGTGTAAGTCAGAAAAAAGGATGTAAAGTGCCACTGTTGTTTCACAGACCAAGATCTGCACTCTGCACAGACTACTGGAAGTGATCACAGGAAGAAGATGCAGCTTGACTTAGAGTAGCCAATATGCACAGACTTATTTTTAAACCAGTGAGGTCATTAATTAATTTTATTTATAGGTGAAAACTCATTTCATTTAGTTACATGCAAAATGGTTAAGATGTGTGAGGCTTGAGAGAAGGGAAACCAAGCTAGAAGACTGCTGACTAGGAGTTCCTTTCTGCGCTCACTAGAGTCACTTGCTCTTCACAGATGGCCTGCATTTCCCATGCCTACTGTGCCCATAAGATCTCCATTGTCACCTAATTATGGTTCAGCTGAAGGGAAGACCCTGGAGGTCCCTGGAGGTGAACTCTAGTATGGTACCAGCCCATGGAGGCAACAGAAAGAGACATTCAATCTATACCTTTCCACTAATCATTACAGCATCTCCGTTATGGGCAAATTACTGCTGAACTGACCCCAAATAAATTGTTGCTTCTCTACAGCCAAAATATCTTGACTTGGAGTCACCTAAAACTGCATGTGTTGTTAAAATTTTCTATGTGGATAGTAAATATATAATATTTCCTGTGAGTAATAGAGTTTAAATGGAAAACTGCCTCTCACATACTGTTACTTCCCACCTATTCTACCTAATTCTTCCTGCACGGCGCATTTCAAATTGCTGAATATTATTTTAACTAATAAAAAGGATACATAAAAATTCAAAGAAACTACCAATAGAGGTTAAAGAGATTTTTTTTTTCTTTTGGTTAGCCATACTGTTCTAACCTATTCTATGTTTTCACTGCTTTTCCTCCCACAGAGTATCAGCTGTTTGCTTGGGTGTATTTTTAAACATGATAGAAATACTAATAAAGGCACAAATTCTAATATGTTTGCTTACAAGGATTACTTTTTCTCCAGATATCTGTACTATATAGGCCTGTAGGCCAAGCTATGTACCATTTGTATACAATATTGAGCGCTTGTAAAGAGAAATACTCGAAAATGTAGTCAGGTTGCTTATGCAATTACCATCTACAAAGCGAGGGAAAAATAACACTTTTAGCTATTCCTTCTGCTTTATTCCTTTTTTGTTTTCTTTTTTTCTTTCTAGTAACTGAAATATTATTTCAAATCCTGCATAAGTTTCCTTGTTTTCATCCTTAAAGTGTGAGGTTCCTTGATTCTTTAAATGGCCCAATTTGTTCAAGCCTTTTTGTTTCTCTATTTTTAGGCAGCTTACAAAATTAGGGATTTCTTGCCATTTTAATATTTATTTTTTATAAGATCACGTCTGGCTTCAAATCTCTGTTTTAACAAAGTTCAGTTGTTATGGTTTGGCAAAGCTCAAGCAGGTCTGTTTGGACAAAAAATAGTTTTTTAATTAGGAAATAAGCTGAAGTAGGATGATTGTAAATAAGTTTGCATGTAAAAATAGAGCTATCGTTGGTCTGTGTCTGGATAGTACTCTTCTGGGCATATAAGCTCCCTGGCCCATTTGTGGTGGCTCACAAATTTGGACAATCCCAGGCTGACAGCGTTAGATTCCAGGTTCCCACTTCCCAGGTTAATGCTCCCATCAGTGAGCTCTTGCATTAAACCTAGCTTGTGGTACCAAATGTCACTAACAAGGCTAACCTCTGCTTGAATCTTTGAAAGACAAGGCAAAGACTTTAGTGAAGGGACATCCCAGGCTGCTGATCTCAAACAGGGAAGGATAACCTGGCTCTAGCAAGGAGTGATGGGCAGAAACCCTGTGAGGGGTGAAGGTCTGGGGCAATGCCTCCTGCTTTGTATTTTCTCTTGGGCGGTTTCAAGTAGCTGCATGCTGAACACGCTTATGTCAGTTGTGTCTCCGGGTTCAAAGGATGCTTTAGCTCCTCTGCTGAGGCTCCTAACTCTCATTAACTGTAGGGAAATCTGAGACACCTCCAGCCTCTGGATGCCACAGGGAGGTAGGCAATATGCCATTTTATTTTAATTGCATCTGTCTAGAAATTACTTTAGAGCATGGATTCTTTGATTTGTGCTCTTTGCTTCCAAGAAAATCCCACCCGTACTGAAGGATTTGAAAGGTCAATCTCATAATTTAATATTGAAGATGTTAAACTGGCACAATTTTAACAAATGTCCATAATTTTCTATCTCAAAATTCTTTCCTTGTAAAAGTTCTCTTTGATGGAATCTGAAGGTTTCTTTACAAATGTATATTTGTATAATGGGCAACATTTTCACATAGAAAGAAGAGAGATAAAAATAAAGGTTGTCCTTTTTAAAACATACATGTCATATTAAGAATATGTATACCCAGGGACTGATATTAATTTCAGAGCCTTCAAAAAAGACTCTGGATTGTATCCATTACTGTCCATGGCCCTGGTTCAACTTTTATATAAGTCAATAGGCATCCTGGCTGTTTCCTCCCAAAGCTGTTTGGATCAGGCCCAAGGCAAACAAGAACACTCAGAGAAAGATGCTACAAATGGTGAAACTTAAAAGAAAAAAAGGAAAAAAGGAAAAAAGGTTAGGCTGCATGTGGTGGGTGCTAGCAAAAAAGCTCTGCATGAATATAGCCTAAACTAAACACTTTTTTTGTGCCTGCAATTTATTTAAAGAATATCAGACTTCCTGGGTTTTCAAACTGAAATTGGTAGGGTAGAGTTACGGCTAAATGTCTCGCGCACTTTTCCTGCCTCCTGTGAGCAGCCCTTGGGAAGTGAATCCTACCTGCCAGTGCCACAGGTACAGGGAGGTGGCTTCAGGGGCTGTGCTGCAAGCTGGGATATCACCTTCCTTGGTCCCCCCAAAACCCAGCTCCCTGCCAGGGACCCTGGCAAGCAGGAGAAAAAGATTTCCTCAGAGGTGCTTTGTGTGAGGGCCCCTCTTCCCCACGCACAGGCTTGCACAAAAGGGCTCAGAAAAGGAGGGCGACCTCCTGGTCCCCAGTGCTGGCCAAAAATTAAATGAGAAATAGCCCCTCCGTGGGTGCAAAGCAACTCTACCCCCATCCTCACTGTGGTTTATTTATAGATAGCCTTATTTGTTTGTATTGTCAAGAAGCAGTAATTCCTAGATTATTTCTTCAGTGTCTAGAGAATAAAGATCAAATGCTGCCAAGTGTACACATGACAGATAAATGAGAATATAACACCAGAATCCTCCTTTGTCATGGAAATTGTGTTGGTTTCCTGTTAAGAAAATGAAAAACAGATGTTAAAAAACATAGCTGGTTGTGTGGATACTGCTGTATTGGGACAGCTTGGATTATAAAACAGTGAATATTTGGGGAAGTAGGGCGGGTTTAATTTCACTTTGAAAAAAATTGGAAAAGAAATGGAGCTGCCATTTAGATGTTTCTAGTACATAGCAGCTTCAGCTGGTTTTTGGGATAGGAAATACTTATATGGGTCCTTTCTAGATTAGACTGATCGCAGCAATGCTGCAAATGCTGGCCTTTATCCATTTTATAACGGGAATGTTTTGTCATGAACAAAAACTTGGGTGGGTTAGGGCATTTTTATTTTTTACCCACCATTGGATTCCCTCTATCTGGCAGCCAGTCTTGGCTATCCCATGTCAGCTTCTTGAGAAACTAAAGTGTCTTGACTTTCCTTATAGTTTCATTTTGAGGTAGAAGGCATGGAGAGGGAAGGGACTAAAGCCTGTAAAAAGGGAAAGACAGATTTCTGCTTTCAGATTGCGTCTGCCATGGAAAGGTTCCTTCCAAAGGAGAGAGAACCATTTTCTAATCATCTCAATCCCCATCCTTTGTAGGATTTTTGTGTCTATTGAGGAGAGAGCAAAAGAGCAGAGGCAGTTAAGGGATCAGGAATGTGTTAGTTAAGGGATAAGGAGTGTGTTATGGAAAAAGGCACTGAGAAAATCTGTGATTACTTATAACACTGCTTACTTGGGTAGTTCCCTAAAACGCACATATCTCTTCTGTGGGGTATGAAATGTGTGAGATTTAGGCTAGAACTATGCCAGCTATGGTAAAAAAGGCATGATATTTTTGCCTTTTTTTTTTTTAAGATGATTCTCCTGGTTCTTGGTTGGTGTGCAGTCTTTTTAATGACCTGCTACTGCAGTGCTGCTTCCTGTTTGTACACTTTGTTGACATACTGGAAGGTTGAAAGACTGCCCTGTCTTCCCTGTAATCGATATTAAATATATACAGCCATTATACATATAAATGTACCTACACAAGATTGAACAGGAATCAGGCAGGATTGAGGCAAATTTCAGCTTTAGCCATTGGAGCAGCCCTCTGGAGAGGGAGAGCAAGCTCGCCAGGAGCTTCCAGAGATGTCTCCCTCTGCAGAGATGGCACGGGGTGCTCTGCAGTCAGCAGAGAGCGACAGGGATAAGGTGGCTGCCTTCCTCCAGCCCCACCACTCATCAGCAGCATCAGTGCTGCTCTGCTTTTGAAGCAGCCCCAGGTGTGGCTGCGCTGTTCCAGGCTGTGCTGTGTGAATTTACCTTGGCCATGGCGCTGGGACTGCTCCCAGCCCGTGTCGCGCAGGGGAAGCGCGCAGCAGGGCTGGCTGCTGAGGACTCCCAGGAAATCCATCCTGCACACCCTCTGCAGAGTTTAGCTGGCACTTCCTAAGCAGCTAAAGCCATTAGGACTGAATGTTCCTGAGATCATGGTGTGGGATGTGAAATACAGTCATATTTCACAATAATCATCATTTTCCAGAGTTTTCAAAAGTTGAAAATACTCATTTTTACTTTTTTATTTGACAAATTCTCAGCTGTTGGGTTTTTTTATTTCTTAAAGTGTCCTCTAGATTTGCCTTTGCATTTTCCTCCCTCTGTAATTAACAGTGAGTTGCAGGGGTGTGTAAATGCATGTGTTTAAATTCTAACAATGGCAATCTGGCTGCAGTCTCAGTGAGCTCTTAGAACAGAAGACAGCTCAAGCAGTTTTGCCGAGTTTGCTTCAGTTCTTGGGAAGATGAACTCCGTATATAGGTGAGAGATTTTAACATCAACTCTGACAAAAAGTTAAATGAAAACTTCTTTATTTACACTGGAAAACCTTTATTTTTCCCTGTATGCAGACAGATCAACATGTGCTTCCTTTTGATTCTGCTTTTTCTCTTCCCCATTTATCAAATGTCTGCAGTCCATGCAGTTAGGACAGGGAAACTCCAGATTTCTGGATGCAATTAAAAGGTCACATCCTTTTGCTGTTGTTGCTCTCCCCTGCAATCCTGAGGTTAGAAGTGGAATAGCAAGTCATGAAGTGTTCAAGGCCTTATTATTTGGATGATTATCCAAAAGTATTTATTTGAATCATCTGATGCAAAACTGTTTTGTAAAAAAAAATCTCTTTGCAGTATGTCTCCTTACTAGCCACACTTGGAGCAGAAATACTGAGAGTATACTTTTGCTTTGGGACCTTGTTTTCACATCCATTGCAGGTAGAAATTAGAAAAGATGTTGTATGAAAATGTGTAGGCTATTAGTACTTGGGCAGTCTAGTGACTGAAGTGAATATGGACTATAAATGACCAGAGGAACCAAAATATAGAAACATTTTTATACAAAAAGGAGATTTTAAAAAGTTGTAGATAGCATTAGTAGAACTCTTTGGTGAGGATTTCTTCACAGAAGTTAACTGGGGAGGCTCAGGAGTCTTCTCACATGCTGAAAACTGTCTTTTCACATAATATTTGATGTACCTTAGGATCTTCTTCCCCTGTGCTAATGCTCGCTCAGTGCTGTTGCTCTATGTCACCAGAGCATTTGAACTCTGAGGACATCAGTTTGGCACATTGCATTATTTTGAAATTCTTCAAGAGACGTGTTTTTTCTTATTTTAATATTGCTAGTTTCACACAAGCAAAATCACCAACTGCAGCCATAAACCTTTGGACACAGGAAGAGGAGGTCTCCCTAGGGACTCCTTGGGGGGGTTGAAGGACTCATGAAGAGGAGCTTAGCCTCCTTTCCAGGGAGCTGATGGCTCTTTGGTCTGCCCTTCACTGATTAATCAGCGCATTGAATCCCTGATTCTTAGTGAGGGGGATTATAAAACACTATATCCCCAAATATTCTACCAGATGCACATACAATACTTTAAACACCCACTGATATTTTCGGGGGTTTAAGTTCTGCTGTAGGAATTAGGAATATTTACCTATAGAAAAATTACTTGCGTGAGAGAAATGTTTTGCTTCTGAATTTGCAAACTTACTGGGATGATTTTTTTTTTTTTTAAGAGCCTGGGTTAGGTCTAATTTTCCGTGGTTTCCCATGAGCTCCAAGCCGGGGTGCCGGCGGTGCGATGCCGGGCGCTGCCGCTGAACGCCTTGGCAAGAAGGTGGCGCTGGCAGCCCGGGATTGGGACTTGGTGACTCCTCATCCGCAGGGGTACCTTTAAACAGCTCCTCCGGGCCGCTTCAAGTGGAAAAACAACTTCCCTACAGCTGTTTTATGTTGTTTGGGGTTTGGTGGTTTGCCGTGTTTTTATTTTTTTCTTGTTCCGATTTTCTTTTTTCTTTATTAATGCTCGGTACTTAGAAATCCCAGTCTTCTCCAAACAGGGTCCTCCCTTCTCCCGTCAAATGCAGCTCAACGAGCTCCCTTCATACACCACCTTCTTTGTATGCCAGCACTGACCAGCTTCGGGAAGCTCTTTGGCTACAGTGGGCTTCTTTGTAAGGAGGGTGCTCGGCTGTGGGGATGACCTCTGGGAGCAGTTTTTGAGTGCTCCACCCTTCTGCCTGGGTGGAGGACACCGTGCCCTGAGCAGGGGGGCCCTATCCCGCTGTCAGCATCAAGGAGACATAGTTTTGCTGCCTTAAATGCTCAGGGTGTAACTGGTTTTTTTGTTGTTGTTTTTGTTTATGTGTTTGGTTCGTGCTTTTGTGGCCAGCTCTAGCTTGCTTGTGTCTAATTTCGTGAGTTAGGTATGACTTTGACAAGGTGACATGTCCCCTCTTCTCTAGGCTGGCTGTGACTGATGGGAGTTAATGAGAGTTGGATTCACTTTAACTGTGATCTTCAAGACATAAAAATTCATTGTTCTTTTCCCTCCCAGCACGTACATTTTGGTGTTTAACCAACTATCTTGGTGCGTAGCAACCATATGCATAGCAGGGAAAATGCTGCTACTTTCAGCGAGCTCTAGGTGTGTGTGCAGGGTGTATATATAAAATACATGCTCCCATTTGCAAGGTGCTCTAGTGTGCCAAGTATTTCTCCATCTAAGACTGTTTGCATACTTTGCCATATTAGTTGACTGCAGTTTTCATGTGCCATAAAATAAAGGTTAGGATATGAGAAGATTAAGTCTCTACTATCACAGGCTGTGCAAATGGCCTGTGTGTACATAGCTGTATTTTTTTTCTAGGCAGATTTTTTTATCATCTAATAATTTAACTATGGTATTAAAAATTCAAAATTCCTATGGGTATTTTTTAATGGAGGGAATAATTTATTAATAAAGAATTATCCTAGTCACAAATTTCTCTCTATTAATTTCCCTTCTAAGAGAAGAGGGAGGACCAGGAGAACTGTAGGAAGAAGTGTGTATGAACAGAGGGCTGCATTTGGCAATTCATCCCAGCACTTCCTGCCAGCACAATGGTTACCCCAGTATGCAATTTGTGCAGAATGGGTAGATGATTTTCTTCATAAGCTATGAGTACAAAGGGTATTCCATGATGCCATCTAATTGCTTAATCCCCAAGGAGTTCTTCAGGCATTTATTTAACACTAATTGCATGTGTAAATGTTCTTAATTTGCAGCGTGTGAAAGTTGCAGTGAATGCACACAACAGAGGATGTCAAAGTGACGCTTCATGGAAAGATGCAGTTAAGGCAGTGCTAAGTTACTTTTAAATAGGATTAATCATTTATTAAAGTTCAAAGCTCATCAGAGCACAGGGACAAGCATATGATGGCTTGTTGCTGTTCAAAAGTAACTAGTAGAGTGGAGCTGTGCCTATAAAAATTTCTGTGATACACCTTACTGCATTGCAGTAAACGAGGAACTTAAAGCACTAAGCAGGGCGAGTGATTCAGTTCAAGGCAAAGAACTTGTCTTGGCAACAGTTGCACAAAGCCTGCTTGGGCTGTTAATTAGTGCTTGGATTGTAATAAAGCCGTGGAGTCCCAGGCACTGTACAGAGATGTAGGCAGGGGGTGCTGGGGCTGGCCCTGCCCTAGAGCTTGCACAGCTTCAGCCCACAAGAGGTGGGAACAGATCAGTCTTGCAGGGCACAGTACATCCACAGAGATGTCAGAGCAGGTAGGTGGCATTCTTTGGAAAGGGACCTGCAGACCCTAGAGTAGTGCCAGCTGTTTCCCACTGGTGGAGTGAAAACTTTGATCTTAGTCGCGATCTTGAATTTCATGGTAGATACATGCACAGGAACACAAGCAACAGCTGGCACCTGAGCTTTTGGGAAAAGCTCAAGTCCTTGGTTCTCTCTGTGCTGGGTGTCTGTGTCCTGGCAAAGGAGCTCAGGAAATCATACAATGAAGAAAATTATACTTTTTTGTGACATGATTATATACTCTAGAAACATAATTGCCTGCAAGTCCTATTTTGTGGTGCACACTGCACAAGCACCCAGAGGTAACTCTGAAGATGGAAAACCTGTTGGTTTACAGGGTCTATTGAGAGGAGCAGATCTCAGGAGAGCTGGGCTCAGTCACACCACACCCAGCTCAAACACAGCCCTTATTCACCCACCTTTATACTGTATGAGATGTGCCAGCCCTCACACTTCTCCATCTTCAGTGAATGCTGATGTTTATACCTCTATCAGAGAGGGAATAATTCTCACAGGGAATTCAAGTGTGATAGCTCATCTGGAAAGGCAATTTGTTCAGAATTTGTCTGAAAAAGTGGGAGAGGTGAAGGCTTGGGTGTGAATCTTCTTGTCCATCTGTGAAATGTCTTGAGCTTATGTTAGCTGCAGAAATGGTACTGATTGAATAGTGCCTGTTTTGAGACTGGGGACTTCAAGATATTCATTCGCTTCATTTCCTCAAAATTAGGTAAATGTATTATGCCTTTTGTGTGTCTAAATCTTACATAGTTTTGTATCTTTGAGTTCAGTCTTGAATGTCCTTAGACCCAAGGGGGATAGCATGGGACTGTCTCTTCTTCATCCATGCAGGCCATGAGGGCTTTATTTTCAGACACAGCAGAAAAATAAGTATCTGATTTGCCAGAATTCCATGGTGAAGACCAGACCTGCATAAAGGGCTAAGCATCCTGTCACATTGTGTCTCAGTGCTTCCTACATAGTAGAATCCATAGCATAAAGTTCAGTGCCTCTGGCACAGACAGAATTATATGTATCAGAATAGGATCTGACAATACTGAGGTCCAGGGTAATCTATGGATCCTGGCAGGCCTTGATAAAGAGAGGCATGTGTTTCAAATTTATCCCCACTTTTATACTTATATTTGAGCATTAAAGTGTTTTTTCAGCCATCTTAAAGGAGGGGCATGTGAAAAAGGAGACAAGAAAAGTTAATCATATCTGGATGCCAAAACCAGAAGTTAATTTGTATGTGAGTTCTGGTTCAGGATCCAAGCCAGGTCTTTTGTTAGGCTAAGTGGCTTCATCATCCCCATGAGAAAGTGCTGAAGAAAGCTGGAAGAAGTTTATGCGTGATGAGGAAAACTTAACTTCTCTTGCATCTTTCCTGTGCCCTTTATGATTAATGGAAAGAGTCCATTAATTCAAACATATGCTCTTGGTCTCTAGGGGAAAAGTGGTTGTGATTAAAAAATCACCTTCTACTCTTATAGTTTAATTTCCTCTGTCTTTCTCAAATGAGACCAAAAACTGGAAAGAGTATGGATGGCCCAAACAGTTTAGTTTAAAACAAAACAGAACAGCCACAAATTCCCTTTTGCTGAGCTGCTCTGGAAGGCTTTGGTGCTCTGTGCAGGGTTGGTTTTCCTCCTTACTCATTGCCTGCATTTTGATAGGATTGGTGTGTGCAGAGCTTGCAGGTCTCCACAGCTTCCAGAATAAGGAAACCACAGAGGGAAAAGCCCACGTCTTGCAAAAAGCTTTCCACATTCTGTGCTGAGGAAGCCCCATAGGTGTTAAATGTTAGACAAAGGTACAAGCCTGCACTTCTTGTAAGGCAGGACCTGAAAGCAAAGAGATCACATGAGGAATTGGTGAGGCTGGCTGCCTGTAGGTAGCAGTCCTGTCTTCTGGCCAAACCTGCTGCTGTGGGAGAAAACTGACAGGCCAGTAGACATCCATCTAGCTAAGCAGGAACAACTCTGCTCTTGCCAGCAGGCAAAGTGACACTGGGACCACTTACATAATGTCTGACTGGGTGTTTAAACTGATTAAGTCGTACCTGAACTCTAAAGACCAATTTTCCCCCTTTATTTCAAAAGCCCGTCCATTTGAGCAGCCCCAGCCCGTCCTGGGCTGTCTGTTCCCTTGCACAGCAGAGGTGTGTGCAGCAGCAGGATATGCTCCTGTTTGTGGGCTGCCAAGGCATCAGTAAAAAGCAGGAAGGTGCAGTGGTATCCTCGGAGGGAGAGGAGCTTGCTGGGATGCTGCTGAGGGGATGACAGGGATTGGAGAGCCAGCTCTGACTCAGCTGTGAGGAACAGGGAGCAGACAGGTCTTGGAGTAGATGGCAGGATCCAGAGGGGACTGGGCGCTGCTGCTAACAGTAACCAGGCTGTGTGCAACCAAGCACCACTGCCCTAAGGTCCCACCTGTGTGGGCACAGCTGTTGGAGGAAAAGCTACTCATAAACTCTTACCTCTTCTGTCCTGTCAGATCTAATTATTGTGCTTAAAGGGTTAACTTTTTGATTTCATTATTTTGTTTTATTCTTTTAGTTCAATAGGTTGTCAGCCTCTTTGGGTAAATAGCCTCCAAGGGAAAGCATAGTTAGAGCTAGCTTCAAAACTGGCTGGCCCAGTGTCTCACCATAAAGTACTATATTGTGATATGACCCTTTCTACACTTCTTAAAATTTCCTCATGCTTTCCCGTGTGTGTTTGTGCAAAAGAGAGCCTTTTGAAACAAGAAACCTGTAAAAATGAATCCTACAATTACAATAAAAATTGTCAGTGTAAAATAAGACACCCTTAGCAAGGACAAAGTCATACCTCTTCTGGGGTGTTTATAATCTGAATGTTATCGAGGACTGCAATCTGCATTAGCGATATAAGCAGACCGACTCTCATGTCATTTCAGTGCCTTATTAAGGACTATCCTTATTGTCTCCTCCATGGCATAGGGTTATGCCTGAGGTAAAATAGTTTTCAAGATAAGAATGAATATACAAAGTCATGCTATTAATGGTTTCTAAAATTTCATCGTTATAGTGTGTATGCTTATAATTACCCCACTGACACCCTTTAAATGTCCACAGTGAAATGTGCTTTAAGCTTTTAAGAGTCCCCAAATAAATATCTAAATGGATCTATAATAAAGGACTTTAAAAACAGGGAGTTCAAGAGAAGCCATTATTTAACTCTGATTTTACTGTTGGAGGTTCTGAAGTGGACCTAGTTTTTGCAAGACAATTGCTGTGTATTTTCACGGAGTTTTGGTGAGCTAACATTTAAGCAGCTGGCTCTTAAAATACCTTTGCACCATACAGGTGTGTATGGTAATCCTGGAGGGAAGATGGACGAGAAGGACAATTACAGGATTTCTCTTTTCTCCCTCCCTTGCCACTCCTGCTTTTGCCCAAGAGGAAAAGGCATCGTGTTTCAGGTCCTGGGAAGTCACACTTGCCCTGTTTGTTCTCTGATAGAGGCCTATAAACAGAGACATTCAGTCTGTAAACAAGTCAAGCTTACAAAGTGACTGAAAGATAGCAGTCCCCCATCTAGCAGTGGGAGAGGAGGGAGGGAGCAGGGGGAGGGATGATAGAGAGGCTGCAATAAAAACAGGAAGGTTTCTGTTGGTCCTCTTGAAGTTGGTGGTTAAAAACATCAAAGCATGGTGTGTGTTTTTTTCAGCCAGACTGCTGTGTCACTTTATAATTCTTCATAAAGCAGTCATCCAGCCACTAACATACTGCAACTGTTAGTGTGAGCTGTGCTTTGATTTAGAGGAACTGGGTCCTGCTCCAGGCATGTTAAGCTGAGGAATCTCTTGTAGGTTTTCTTGGCATGCTGTGTGCCATTGAAGAAACTATAACTTTTCAGAGCTGCTAATTGCAAGCTGTTCAGGAATTTTTCCTTCCATGAAAAAAAAATCAAAACAATAAAAAACTCCTCACAAATAAATTACACCCCTCTTCTTTCTCACTCCCCAAACCCAAATAATTTTCCCAGGCTCTGAAGCGTTCAGAATTTCCTACATTGAAATTTTAAGTGGAAAACAAGATGGCAATGGAAAGGAAGAAAAAACAACTATACCATATGTGTCAAAGCAAAATGTACATATTCTCAGCTTGGTTCTAAGAAATATAAATTATTCAGCAGCTGCTTCAACAGAGAGATATTTTACAAGTTCGAAGCCAGCAAAGTACATCAGTTCTCTTAGATGGGGGAAGGTATTTTCTTCTCCAAATATAAGACATTCAGAAAATGGCATGGAGCTCTTGTCTGCCCTTGGAAAAGCAGCCAAATAGAGATAGATGGGAAGAGGAGCAAAGAAGGGCAGGAGCCTTTAGAGTTGAAAGAGTAGCTGCATTGTTCTGGGAGGGGAATAGTGAACTTTGCTATAAATGGTGTTAGAAGCTTCTCTGCAGTGGGCTGCACAGACAAGCCAATCTGATTTATTATTGCTCAAACAGCTGACTTACACTGAGCAGCATTTGGGTTCAGCTTCAGCTCAGGAAGAAGACAGCAATAACAATTCTCTACATAGAGAGCAGTCAGACCAGAGGCAGCCTTTGGTCTGTACTAGAGCAGCTTGTCTGAGGTTGGAGGCTAGGTTTCTTAGGTATTTAATAGCTTTCCTCCAAGGGAATAGCTGCTGCAAGACTTTCCACTCCTGTAGGGATTACTTCTGTAGGAGGTGTTGCTGTAGTTGGGAGGAGGAGTGAAGGCAAATGTACTAGATGGAGGAAATTATTGGTGCTGATGTGCCCTGTTACGAGATATGATAGGTAAAATTCCATGTCTGGATGATGATTTAAATTTCCTCCAGCTGGGAAAAGGGATTTTAGCCTCAATCCTTCACTGCTGATCAAAGCCAGCAAGCACTCTCAGCAGTGGTGAAGCTGCAGTAGAGATTTAGAATGCAGGTCAGCAGTGCAGAGCTCATTCAGGGGACGTGTGTTCCATGGGCTTCCATGTACAGGCAGAATCTGAAAAGGCCACCAGCTGCACCCACAAATTGAGACACCTGAAAAATTCTTTCCTCTGGCATATCTTAATGGTGCGCATAGCTCAGTACTTAAAAGGGTAATTTGTGATTTCTCTAAGCCTTTTCTAAAGGATATTTTCTTAGCTTTTTAATATTGAGCACATCTTGCCTATAATTCTTTTTTGAAGGTGGATTTTGTTCTTCCTTGTAGTTTTTAACAACCAAAAATATAGAGGGCAACTTAAACTTACAGATCACTTTGGGTGAACCTGTACTTCTATAAAGTACTGACGCTTGCTTCCAAAATGTATATTCATTTTATATTATCAGCTGTTTTACAAGAGTCTGCTCCAAATAATATCACCAAGAGTAATGACCTGTAGTAATATGAATGCAGCTTTTGTCTTTAGCACAGAATAAATCAAAAGACCTGCAAATTTTTTAAGTAAAATCACTCATGGGTGGTAGTACACTACAAGAAAAGGCTACAATCATCCTCTGTCCATGCTTCCATTTATATCAGCTTAAACTGAGACTTTGCTTTTAACTGATGGAATATATTCCTGAAGTACTAAATAGGCCCTTAAAGGTGAGTGTGTGTGCATCCATTCAGGCAAAGGTGTAAAAAAGTAGATAGGTAAATGTAGGTGAAAAAGCATTCTTTTTGGGAGCCTCAAAAGGATTGAGTGCTGGTTCTTCAAGGAAGTGGATATGGCAGGAGCTCATTGTGAGAGATCATGGAAACTTCTTGAGTTCAAGCCAAATTTTTGTACACAGGCACGTGAAAATGTTTTAGCAACTTACTCAAGCTATGTAAAGGGAATGTGGAAAATAAGAAGTGGAGTTGCCTGCAATTTGGAGATTTTGGTTTGGTTGGTTTTTCTTGCCTCTAGGAGTTTTCCAGCAGCATGAAAAACTTGACTGAATAATGAAACTAAGTATTTGCAAGCGTCTACCAGATAAAAGCCCCAGAGTAACTTACAAGGTATTAGTGCATTTTCTGTTTGCTTTTCATGCACATTCATATGCATGATGTGTTTGGAAGACCATCCATGACGGAGAAATTCCAAAATGCTTGCATGAATAAATATGAGCAAATGTTCATCAGATGTTCATACCACAAGTGGCTTGCTCAGTTCTTTTGCCTGTTTTTCAAAGCTTGTTGTCTATTTCTAGCAGATAAAACGCAAAAGAAACTTGAGAATTTGGGTTTTGTTAATACATGCCTAGGTAACCTTTGCAAGGATGCTTTTATGGGCATTTCCCACCTGCTAAACTGTGTTAAGGAGATACATTAATGGAAACATAAGTAGCAAATGTGTTGAAATTCATTGAAGTTGCTTTGTGAATAAACAAGTCTGTTTTCTACTGGTAGTTCATACCTGTGTTAGACCACAAATAGACCTGACTATTTAAAGCTAACTTGGGTATATTGGATGCCTCAGAAATCTGCCACAATATAGGTAGCTGGGATGCAAGAATCCATTTTTTTTCCCCTATATGTCAGGCTGGGGTTTTTGGTTTTGCTTTGTTTTTTAAATTATTCTGAGGCAGATCAGTACATCAGAGTTCAAGAAGAGTTTGGACAATGCTCTCAGGCATTAGGTGTGGTTCTTGGGGCCATCCTGAGCAGGGCCAGGAGCTGGACTTTGATGGTCCCTGTGGTCCCTTCCAGCTCAGGATATTTTCTGATTCTATAACAGCCATGAAAGCTTTCTTTAGGAAGAACTATTGTAAGTTTAGGTGGTGCAAAACCTATAGCTATTGTGAAAATCCACCCTTCTGTGGTTTCTATAGAACTCTGAGTGCCAGCAAAGCCATTAAAATTAACAGGGGCCCTTCTAATTATTTAAATCTACTCTAATTTGGACTGCACATGTGTTATTGACAGAAGATCTCATTTTTCTCATGTGTTGCATGCTCTGTTTCTTGGGTCTCCTCATCCCTGAATGGATGCCTTTGGGTGCAGCTGACAAGGCTGCAATGCTGTGAGCCAAGGCACGCTTGCCACCAAGCTTGCATGGAAATCCACAGACTTTAGCTAAGCTAAGGGAACACCAGCACAAATTTTCATGGGTAAAACTAATCCACAGAGTATTTGGAAAATATGTGGCACCTGAGCTGTTGGATAAAAGCAAGATCCCATGTGTGATTATTCAGGAAAAAATATTGTGGGTGAATAAAAGTTTTTGATACTCCAACAAAACTTACAAGCCTTCATCAGCAAACACATTTTATTTCATTGTCGACATATACTGAAAATATATATGTGTTTCGGAAGTCTTGTTATTATTTTTGTAATTAGCATAAAGTAAACAGGAACAGTAATTATTATTATTAAGAAACTGATGGGTTAGCACATGTTTTTCTTGTTTGTGAGCATGATCTGTAAGAGAGCACGAAATAATGCCAATGGTGTCACCTCAGAAAGGTGAGCCGATTTCTCAGCAGGCATAGAGGGGGACAGAGAGGGCTCTATGGTTTGAGTTCATCTCACTGAAAACCTGGAGAGCTGTGGATTTTATATGGCCAGAGCTCGGCAGAACAGAGCTTTGTCTTGATAACTCAGAATGACTAGGTCATGCCTGGTAGCTGGTCCTGGAAACCTGACCCTTGTCACAGGCTGACTACATCAATTTGCAGTAGATTGATGATGTATAGACTGTGGGTGCCCCAGGGGAGACCCAAGAAAGGCCTGAGAAACATTGTATTGTTAATCCATACCCCTCATTAGCTTCTGCTGTGCTGGATTTCAACTCGCTGGCAAGGCTAGAGGAGCTGGAGGGAGAATGTGGCGTTGTCTGGCATTGTTATTGTTGGTTGCCTTTTGAATGAAAGGATGTTTTAAAATACCTTTTCTCCAAAGTTTAATACATCAAAACTGGCAGGATTCTTTATTTTCCACTCTATCCCTCTTGTCAAGTGTCTGGAATGCCTAGATTTTCTTTGTATATTGATTTAGCGCTCTCCCCTCAACAGCCCAAGCTTTATCTCTTCCCGATAAGAGTCTCTCTATATCCTTTCCCAAGTAGTGGCAGGCAAATTATATACGCTGAAATCAATTTACATTTCACTATCATTCCTCGGCCACGGCTCTGTGCTGCCCATAGAGGCTGCAGCCCTGCCTTCAGGGCTCCTTTATGCACTTCAGGACGTGTTGCTTAACCATTTCTGCTCAGTGCACTGCAAGGTTTTGATTTGAAGGAGGCTATAGTTTCAAACGCGGTTTCCATCAAACAGTAACATCTTTGTCAAACTTCAACAGAATTAACCTTAACTGCCAAGGAAGTTTTGACTGCCATCATAAAAATGTTTGATTAGTGTTAATAATTTATTAAATTGGTTTGTCCTGACACTGCCAACATGTTGGAAATCCCTCAACCATTAAAACATTAACAGAGGCTGTAATACAATGCTCCTTCTGTTCCACGTTTTATTTCAAGACCACATTCTTATGAGCCTGGTTCTGTGGTGTTCCAATATGCTCTCATTAGGACTGCATTAAAAGATGAAATATGACAAATATTAAAAAGCGTGGGAATATAGAGTGAAGCATGGTGGCTGTACTTTTGTGGGCAACTCTGCTGCAATTAAATTTTCGCAAAGCAAGCCTGTTTTCGCAATATGAGGAAATAAAATTACCAGGCAAGTATTTCACTGAAACAGACCCAATATGGCCAATTGCTTCATCCAACCTCCTAAAATACATAAGCTCAGGTAGAATTTCAACTAAAATGGGAAAGCTGATATTGGACCTGCTTATGCTGAAGTATGCTGTTCAATTATAGAAGAAACAGAGTCCTATTTGAGAAAGGTATTAACACCTTGAGAATATATTGATCAAATTTTTATTTGATAGTTTGCATCTGCATTTGAATGGCTGGTGGTAGGAGCTCTCCTGCGTTCCACCAGAAACACCTGTTTTGGCTCACACAGCCTCAGGAATTGCATGTAATATATTCCATATGAAACACCATTTAAACAATAACAAGAGTTTGGTTTGTTTTCCAACTGGTTGGAAGATAATTGAAATGGAGGCTCAGTTTATCCTTTGCAATTTGCTGATAATTTCAGTGAAAATAAGTAAATATTTTTTTCCTCTGTTTGATAGCCATGTAGGAGCTCCAGCCTTGTCTCAAATGTATAGAGTGGTGTTGCACGTTGCATAAGTAAAACACAGAGATGTTAACAAGTGAAAGGAAAACCTTCATTTCTATATCCTAGTTATGAATATAATTACTGAGAGTGGTTACAATGCATCCCTTTGAAATTTACTCCAAGGTTTTTAAAATTTTGGATTGAACTGTTCTATAACTATTCATAAGAGCTGGACTGGTCCCCAGTCAACTCTTCTCTTTTTGGTAGCTGAAAAACCTATGATGGGCACTTTAGTGAAAGGTGTATTTTATTTTATTGTATGAGAGGAATTAATCTAACCTAGTCATATCTGTATGACTAGCTTAGATTAATTAAACTCCATGTGTTTTCAAATTAAGGTAAGGCTTGCTAGTTTCTAGACACTCAGCTGTGTGGAGTGAAGATCTGAAATAACTGACCTTGAGTCAGAGGACTGATTTACAGTGAGGTCTATTAGAATGCAAGCTGGCCCTTCTTTCAGTTAGTCTCCACTGATTTCTCCTTTCTGTTATGCTCAGAGTAACTTTATGGAAATGATTACTATAGATCAGCCTTCTGCAGATCTCTAAACTTAAGAACATCATTCTTAATAAACAAACAACGTTGTAAATGCTAATTTGTTTTAGGATGAAGCATGCCTTGTAAGATGTTGGCAAGAACTTTGCAGCCAGAGTACATCAAAACATAGAAAATAATCAATTGTTTCAACATCAGAAAGTCATAATCCATCAACTCGATAAATTCCCAGAAGATGTGTCAAATACATGACTGGGGAACAGGCTGAGTGCAAACATTAAATTGTGTCTCTGCAACTGTCAGGAACAGACTTACACTGCCTTTTTTTTTTTTCCTTCTGCTGTCGTTTGTCTTTGTAATTGTTTCCTAATTTTTTGCTGTGTTAATAATGAGAATTGTTGAATGTTCTGAAACCTCAACAGTTCTATGTTTATTAATTACAACACAAAGATAAGAGGAGAAAGTGCGATATGAGGCTTCAATATGAAGCTTCAAATGTATCCAGTTCTTGACAAGACTGGGATAAACTAAGACAAGAACTTTTAATAAGTGCCAAGAAATTTCCATCTTATTAAGACCATCCTCAGTTCCTCCTGACAGTATGTTTGCTATATGTAAATGATCTGTGAGTTTTCCCAAATTGTAAATCAAAGGTTGTATTTTTCCTGCACAGAAAAGTGGCACCTGATGTTCATGGTTAATACATTTTATTTGTCGTTGATAGATTTCCATACTTCTTTTTCCCAAAGTAAGGAGGGTTGGAAAATTTTGAATTAAGTCCATAAACTAATTATTTTCCATTCCAATATTGTTTCTTTTGTAATAGAACTCCTGACTCAGTGCTTTTGTAAATGGCCTGCAGTTACATGACCCTGATTGTGGTCTAATGAGGGCTGGAGGGTGCCTCTTAGATGATGGTGGAAATTAAAGGGACCTTTTTCCTCTAGCTTTTCAAACTAATTATTCTTTGATTTTACATGAGAACAATCCTTATATATACGTTTAAATCCTTTTCATTCAATGGCACTCTTTTCCTGTCCCCAGCTTTGATGTGGTGCCCATATTTACAAAAAGGCTATGTAAGGGGAACAGTAGCTGATAGATCCCACCATGGTCCTAGCAGTTAAACAGGAGTTCAAATACAGTAGTGTGAATGAACTGAAATTCAACAGAGGAAGAGAATCTCTGTTCTGTTCAAAACAAAGCCATGCCTTTCATGTCCAGTTATTTGTATCCATCTTTTGCCCATATTTCCATTATTTAAAGGCAGTACAGTTAGTAAGCAAGGGGCCCACAATCACCTCTGGCCCACTTGTCTGCTTATGTGCTGTGACTCTGGCCTTAATTTGTGTGCCTTTGGTGACTTTGCTTACCCTTCTGTTGCACTGATTCCTTGCAAGCTCTCTAAAATAAGATATAAGCAAACGGTGTAGTTTGCTTTCTTCACTGCCTTTCACCAAGAGCTGCAATATAATGTTAATGCTTTTGACCAGTCACAATGCTAACAAAAGGAACTATTGGCCAAATATCTGGTTCAAAGCAGTGTGTTAGAACACCACTTCCTTATGGTTAACTTTGCCCAGCATTGTCCTGGAAAATTAGAGAGGCTAGTGCTCAAGTTCCTCAGCTAAGATATGAACTCTCCAGATCACTGCAACAGAACAAATCCTGTAGGTTTCCTCTAGAGGAGGGGTTCTTCAGTTATTAGATTAATAAATGTGCACTGTAGAGTTACTGAAAATATTTGTCTGACGCTGGAATCCAAGAGTACGTTGGATTAAAAAAAAAAACAAAAAAACCCAACAAACAGAACCTTAGAAATGCAAACAGAAGATGAAATTTCACTAACCCCAAGCTAGCAAAATGTTTAACTCTTAGCTTGCCTCATTGTGAAACATAAAACAGTAGGCAGAACAGTTCAATACAGAAACTGCAACCCTGCACAAGACAAAGTAAGAGCATGTGAAAGATAGGATAATATAGAATAGATATGGCTCAAGACTGCTCATGAGGTGTTAAATAAGTGGTAAAATAGATATAAAAATATCAGCAAGGCCAGCCTAAATAATAAATGAGTAATGCAAATCAATCTTAGAGAAGATTTATTTCAATGATTGTTTTAAAAATCAGAATAGAAAACAACAGGACAGTCAATGATACCTGAAAATAAGAAACCCAGGCTGGAGAATTAAGATATAGTAATGAGACAACATTAAGTATAGATCTTGTTGTTTGTGACAAGTAAAAGTTGTGCTTTGTGTGTTGTGCTCCTTGGTTTGTTTTCTAGTGCAGTAAGGTTATTTATTCCAACCTGTTTTAAATCTGGGTTCATATGTCTTCTTACATCTCTAGGTTTATGTCCTTCTAGATGTGAATTTAGCTGCATGATCAGTACAAATTCACCTGGCAAGATGGTTGTGCATTAGTATCAATGTCTGTATAAGTCACAGTTCCCTTGTCACATAGGAATTTAACATTTCTAAATGCAAATATTGGATGTTTTATTGCTCACAAAGCCTTCAAGTTGTTTGGGTCAGTCTTTTGTGGTTTTGTGCTTTTTTCTTTTTTCTGATTTGCCCTCTTTAATAAGCTTTACATCAAGAGCTAGGCAGAAGAAGTAGAAATGTAGCTGCTGAGTGTTTTCCTACCCATACCCATGCAAATTCTCCAGAGAGTAGTGTCTTTCTTTTAAACTGTGATTAAACTTTTCCTTGCCAATGAAGGCAGAAAGAGCCAAGGCAGACAAGAATCCACAATTTTACCCTGTTTCTTCATAAAGATTTGTGTCTGATACCTGGAATGGTGCAGTTGCATGAATATATGTTGCAGAGTTCAGGAATGAAAACTGTTCCACAAATAGTCAATATTTAGCTATGATTATTGGAGTTGCACTGGAATTGCATGGGCATCTTTAACAGGAAAGAATGAACTTTGTCCTTGCTAGTAAAGATGTTATCTTTATTAGAAGATCCCTTGGAGCTGTGGTGCATCTGTGCACCTCTCCTTTCATATGCAGTTGCATTTTACCTGTTACAAATCTTTGTAGCATCAGCAAACAATTTTGGTGCTTCTTTTGGGTTGTTTCTTGTTGTTTTGGGTTTTTTCAGTATTTATTTTTTTAAATTACTTTACAGCCTTTTCTTCTCCCCCTTTAGTCCAACTCACAACTGTGAATCACTTCCTGATGCCCCAGCTAAAGGAAGTTTCTTCAGAGGTATAACATCAGGTGATTGATGCATTTATTTGTGGCATTATAAATACGGGGAGCCATTCAGCATAATTATTGAACTAGCCAAATATTTGTTTTAGATATATTGTAGTTTGTATGGCTCTATGGCACATTAAACAAAGTCTATATTGTGAGAGCAGCTAGAACCCGGCGGGTGCTTTCATCCCAACCCCAGTCAGACTTTTATCACAAACCTCTCCAGGGAGGTGAGGCTTAACACTCCCATGGGAAATGACAGAAAAAATTTTTTTATTATTGCTCTGGCAGGACTCTAATGGAAGGTAGATTTTTACTGGTGCAGGTGTTGACAGCACTGCATCCTTTCTGGAGCATGTGATTGTGCTAGAAAGTACTTACTGCATTAACCGTGTTACAGGCACCAGGGTATCTGCTTTGCCTCCCTTTTGTGTTATGGAATTGTGTTTCTTAGAGGAAAATAATTCCTTGCAAGCAGTGAGGTTGCAGCCACATCCTCTCTCCCAGTTCTCCCAGTGGAGCACGAGCTCAAGGACAGAGCAGGTCTGTGGGCTGGGCAGAGCAGCCCATGGAGGAAGGTTTCTGCAGCTTCTTCTGCTGTTCCTGTCTGCAGGGCTCTGCTGGCTGCCACTGCATTGTGAAGTCTCACTGGTGGAAACTTGAAAACAAAATTGTTCTCCCATACAGATCTTGTCCTTTAAGTGGAAAGGCCTGCGCGCTGCAAACTTTGGAGCACCACAGCTATCTTAATCTACAGTGATGATGTGTCTGAATTGATCCATCCTTGTGTTTCAGAGCACTTTGGAAAAAAGATCACAGGGTGTTTTCTGTCTTGGGTTAGAAGGCACGAGTAGGAAAACAGTCTTGCTACAGAATTATAGGGCAAGAGAGAGAAGCTGGGATGAAGCCTCTGTCTCCTGACCTTTGTGGTGCTTTCAGTAGTATCCCAACGTGATTAAAAAAATACAGTTGTTCACGTTGGTTTTGCCTAAATTGCTTAAATTTATGTAAAGCAAGCACATAAATACTTTTTTTTTTTTACATGTTGTCACCACAGGCATGCCATTGTAACCCAATTATTAACACTCCTAAAAAAGAAACATGATATTATTTTGCATATGTGCAAGAGAATTTTCCTGCTCTGGCAACAAGTTGAGAAGTGGGTGAGGGGCGGGAAAAGGATTCCAGGGTAATCCTTTAAAATGAATGGTAAAATGTGTTTTAACAGAAGAAAGCGTGCAGAGTTATAGTCTCACAGCAAGAAATAAACATTGTAATCATAAACAAATGTAACATTGAGAACAGAAGACAGTGATTTTATTGTATTGACATAGGATGCTTGGGCAACAAGGAAGGACTTGTTCTCTTAGGACACACTGGTATGAGGGCCCTCTCTGTAGCCATTGCTTCCATATAGTGTGTGAGAGCTTGGATTATAAAACATCTAGGAATGTCACAGGCAAGGAGAAGGCTTGCTTTGAGGGGAAATTGGAGAACCTCTTCACCATAGGGCCTGAGAGTGAATGTTCCCAAGAACTCTGGGAACCAAAGCAGCAGTGCGGCCTGCCCTGCCTTTCACATAAATTGAAATGCTTATATTTACACTCTGTAGAGCATTATGCTTATATTTACACTCTGTAGAGCATTACCTGCTTGTGGCATTTTGGTTTAGAACCCAAAGCCAGCTCTGCAGATTTATGCAAACTGATGAGACAAACTGACAATGTGTCTCCATGTGACACCGTGTCCTGTCCTCAGGTGTCTGCTTTCTGTGCCACTGGCTTAGATTCCTAAGCCAGATCCTAGGGGATTGTTTCTAAATCTGGATCTCAGTGGGAAATTTTGTTTCTTGCAAAAGAAGCTATCCTGGAGGGAGACTTTTTGTGGACTTGTGGACATAATCTGGATGGCACAACAGACAGTGCTGTGTAAGGATGTGGGGAAAAGCCTTCACCCTCCAAGAGTCATAAGTTTTTCAATTAAGCCAAATCAGTATGCTTGCAAGGGAGTACTTGTTCTTTTCCTTTCTTTCTTTTTCTTTCTGTTCACCATATGTTATCCATACTTTTTTTTTTTTTTTTTTTTTGGTAATGACCACTGGTGAGTTCATAGTGAAGTAGGACAGAGCTCCTTCCCTGTGGGTTTTTCAGCCCTGTGTATTTAGGTAGGAAAAGAACGGCAAAAAGGTGATATCATTTTCCTTTTTATGGGAGAGAAGCAAGACAGAGAAAACCAAAATATCTTGGCCAATTTCTTTAGGGTTTTTGTGAAGAACTGGGTATTAAAAATCTCAAAGTCCTGTGCAGTGTCTATTTAATGTGTGGTTCATATGTGCTTTGAGAGTATCTTCTAACTTTTCACTTGTTTGTTTAGAATCCAGACTCTTTCTAAACAAACCCCTTGTTTTGTTGAGATCAGATTGCAGATGCTGGATACAAATGTAACTTGAAGCTCAGATCCTGTTTGGGTTTTTTGTTTGTTTGCTTGTTTTTAGTTCTAGTACTAGGAGGCTTTTAGGGATGTTAAAAACAAAAGCAAACATACACACAGAAAAATAAAACCAACTCAGAGTTGTTGTGTTCTAGTGCAAGCATAACGAGGGGACGTCTCTCTTCTGTCAGTACAAGGTAAAAAACAAAGCCTGCACCTCCCTTTTCTTGTCAGGTGTTTGAAGCAGTGCCCAAGATGGAACAACTCCCATGTGAGAAAACACAGCCACAGGAAGTTTTTGTGCATTGATAGAATGTACAACACATTCTGGGGCATATCCACAAAGCAGTAACCCTTCTTAATAACCTGCTGGCACATGGGGCAGAGAGAAGTATCTAAAAGTTGATGCTTTGTTGTTGATGCTGTTTTGAGGCACTTTACTAATAGAGCTGAGCAGCCTTGCAGCAGCTCACTCAGTCAGGGAATAACTCATCCTTGGAAGCTGCCTGGTCCAACAGGCACGTTTAGAGCAGATCCAACTTTGAGATTAGATCCAGATAAAAAGATAACTTGGGCTGCTCAGGGCTTTGTCCAGTTGGGTTTTAAACACCTGCAAGAATGGAGACTCCTTGTTCCCCTGCATGCCTGTTCCAGTCTGACCACTCTAATGATGAAAAAAATTCCCAGTACCTAAATGGAATTTCCTTGGTTGCAGCCTGCATTTATTGCCTCTTTCCTGTGCACCTCCAGAAGTTTGGCTCTGTCTTCTTTAGAAGCACATGTTATATAGAAGAATAAAATCATAAGATCTTACTTTGCCTTCTCAAGTAGGGACCAATCCACTTCTCTCAGCCTCTCACCTTGTGCTCCAAATACCACAAAGTCAGCATCCAAAGCAAAAACTCAAATTAATTTGCAGCAGATATGTTTCGGCCTTCAAAGGATCAGTGAAGGGCAGACACGTGGGGTAAGTTATTTCCATGTTTGAAGGGAAATGTGCTGGCACAGACACAAGATACCTTGTTGCTAATGTAACTTTTGGCAGGTATGTTCACTCAGACAAGTTTTTGAGATGCCAAAAGCAAAGCACGGTGTAACCTATATTTCTCACATGTGGCCTCACAAACAGCCCTGTGTTCAAACTTCCAGTCAGCCTTGGTTTTTCTCCTGCCACATGGCAATGCATATCTGTGCAGAAAATTCAGCAAACTATTTGTAAAAATAAATAATTTTTGAGTACTCATGTAACTTCTGACTATAATTTCATATAGTTGTATGAATGCCCAGAACTATTCCCTTTATTCCAAAATATTCCGAAATATTTGAAAGAAAGAAATATATGTATGGTTTGAATTAGTTTGCAGTATGATTCTTCACTGACTTCCTAGATAAAATTGATTTCAGCCTATAAAAATCCTTTCTGGACCTTGTCTGTCACCAGCTTTTATCTCCTTTGCTCCATTGTAACCTGTCTTCATTGCAAACAAGGTTTCAAAGACATTGTGATGACAGATTGAACGTCCAAACAGAGAAAACAAAGCCTAATTGTGAAGGAAGTTTAACTTGTGGGGGTTTTTAGGTGGATTTTTTTTCCCCCCCTCACAGTGTGGAATGGGTTTTTAATTGAATGAATTTAATTGTTGTAAAAAGTTTCCTTCCTATTGCCCTGCTGGCTGTCCTGGTAGTTTCTCTAGTTGGTGCTTTCATGCCAG
Organism: Fringilla coelebs; assembly: GCF_963513975.1. Classification (NCBI taxonomy): domain Eukaryota; kingdom Metazoa; phylum Chordata; class Aves; order Passeriformes; family Fringillidae; genus Fringilla; species Fringilla coelebs. Next base: position 89,904,453 of record NC_140030.1, on the reverse strand, counting down.
GTGGTGTTGGGAAGTGTTTTCTCAGGCAATCTGCCAACAAAACACCTTCTTAGATGGGACTGGCTGGAGGATTTTTGTGTTCTGTGCACACATCTCTAAAGCTATGCTGGCCAATAGACAGTCATTATTATATCTATGGAGTATCTCCAAACTCACTGTGCCCTGTTTGCAATTGCTGTTAACACAGTTGCTTAAAATTGCCATTGGACAAAAGGAAGATCATGTTTTCTCTCGCTGGTTATCTTGGCACCTGTGATTTGTTTTCCCCCAGATTGTAATATTTAAAAGTAATTTTTAGCAAGATTCGTCTTCTAGTTTTGGACTTAGTGACTGTTCTGGAGTGCTTAATCACCTTATTGTAGCCCAGTATTTCCATACTACTCAAGAGTCCTAGAGGACAGGATCAGGTCATGAATCTACTGGCAGTATCTTCTTGATTGCTATCTGTACAGTTTTTTCCTTTCCTTTTCCATTGTAATGGAAATATAATTAATATAGTTCATTAGAATAAATTATTTCCAGTACAAATTCTTCAAGGTTATTTCAGATATCTGTTCCTCTGTAGAAAGTGCTTCAGCAGCAAATCACCAACTGATGTTCTTCACTCAGTTGTGAACATTGTGATGTTTTCATTTAAACTATTCTTTCATTCATATTTATATAGTTGTGCGCTACATGTCAAAATTCTTATTCAAGCTGAAATACCTCTACTTCTCTCCTGTTACATACTGAACCTAGTAATCCATCAAAGACAGAAACTGAGCTGACTTATGATGTTCTTTTCCTTGCTCTTCTTACCACTGTTATATTCCAGTGGTTGAAAGTTGTTTGCTCTATCGTTTGCTCTAGAACCTTTCTAGGACTTGAGTGGGTTGTGATTTCAACAATTACTCTGTGATTCCTTCTTCCTCTTTTCTTCTTGTTCCTGTCCTCTGTATACTCTCAGAGGTTTGAACACCACTTTGATTAGTTCCTGAATTGGTCAAGACCAGATTTCATGAAACCTTTTTCATTTGGAGATATCTGTCTTGTCTGAATAATCCATATATCTTCTCTCTCCTGGTCAGCATTTATTTCTTTTGGCATCTACAGTGATAAAAAAAAAAATAATTCTTTTAGTAAGAAGTTATTCCTCTAGTTATTTTCCAGGTCTAAAATGCAGACTATCAAAATTAGTTGTTGTTGCTCTAAAAATGATGGTGTTTATCCTGTTTTGAGAAGAACTGCTGCAGCGACTTGCCTAATACTTCAAAAGTGGTCAATGGTAAAGGAATACTTCCTGGAAGTTTTTGACTCTTTCTTATGATATTCAGCACTCAGAGCCTTCATCATGGGCCAGGACTCAGCTGTGCTAAACTTTGTGCCAGCAAGATGATCCTGTCCCAGAGCAAGCCATGGGGAAAAATATATGATAATATAGGATAACAGGCAGGCAATGCTGATAGACAAACAGGAACACTGCAAGAAAACCTGGAAAACATCAATAGTTTGTAAGAGATGCACAAAAAAAAAGAACTCGACCCTAAATTCTCCTTTCAGCAGTTTCTAAAAGAACATTCTGTTAGTCTGTGAGATCAATGTATCCTTGCTGATGCCAACTCTTTTTAAGAGGAACATGAGAAAATTGATGCTGTTGAAACTGCAGTTACTGAGTTTGACCAATTGAAATTTGTCTTCAAGCACTGTTGCAAACAAAACGACCATCTTAGACTGTCCTCAACCTCATTGCACACAATTTGCAAGCATGGTATCCCATCAGCCTTTCAAAGAGAATGAGAAATATGGTATTCCTTCTCCTATGTTGGGAAAGGACTCAGAAGGAAATGTAATGTTGGCAGAACATCTCAAGTGTCTGTGTAGAATTCAGCATTCAAAGTCACAAACAGACCTAGAAGCAAGCTCAGATTGCTAACATCTCTACATTTCTGCAGGCTATTGAGTAGTTTATTGTTTTCATCACGCACATTTTGCTTCATATTCAGGATTCACCTATCTAAAAGGAATTTACTGAGCTTATACATGCACAATGGATACATACAAATCTTACTAGTCGGCCTCTATTTCATGTCCTGTGTGTTTAAAGCACTCTGACGTGATTTGGGAGTGTGTAACATAGATGAATCCAGGGTAAAGGAGAACCCAAACACTTTATTGTTATCTTGATGGGGTAACTACAAAATTTGTCTTCCTTGTAATGGCACTTTAAACTAGCAATTAAAAAAAACTTTTATAGAGTTGGGGGTAGAGGGTTTCTTTGGTTGGTTGGTTAGTTGGTTTGGGATTGGTTTGTGGTATACTGAAGTAAATCTAGGAATATATGACGTGGGTTTGAGGAGCCATCCTCCATCTCACCCTTCATAATTCTGTAGTGTTGGTGAGGACATGGGAAGTATCTGTTCAAATTGAGGAGAAAGAGGTAAGATGGTGAGGGCTCCTAGTGAAAAGATTGGCTGAGTTATTGCTGGGAAGACAGACTGGGACATCTGAACACACAGATTTTAGGGGTGTGTGTATACAGGCTAGTGATGTCAGATAGCATGGATCCACATGTAGCACATTACATGGTGCTATAATCTTTCCAGCATATCTGAAAGGGAGCTCATAGAGAAGATAACACTAGGTGTTATCATGTTGATTGGTGTCTACATGTTGATTGGTTTTCAAAGTAAAATTATGGATTACATGATTCGAATCAGTTCATTTTTTTTAAGAAGGTCTCCATTACACAAATGTATAGAAAATGTACAGAAACAAAAACAGTTTTGTGAAATTTTATATTATCCATGGATCAGTTGAATTTCAAAGTGATTTTGATATTTTCACACCGTGAAAGCAGGCAAAATTTGACGGAAGGATTTCTGTATCTTGTGCGCTTCTTTTTAGACATCAACTATGCTCATCCTCTGACAGCAGATGATTTCTAAAGTGGCACCCAAGCCTGCAAATAAAATGTGAAACATATCTCTTGTGTGCATTTGAAGTGCAGGTTTGGAAACTTGTAAAACCCAGTGTTTGGCAACACTGTCTCTGTGCTTGATTATTTGAAATAGATCATTTGAGTTGTAACAGTTCCCTGGGAGCCTGGGAGTCCCTCACTTAAACCAAACCTGCAGATTGGTCCCTTCAGCCCTGGAGTTCCCTACTGTGTCTGAGGGACTGATCTGAATGAAGATACCGGGCCCTCCTGGGCTCAGCCAAATATCCATTTAAAACAGGATTCTTCCTATGAATTTTCTCTTTCCCAGCCAAGAAATTTACAACCAACTTACTTTGTTTCTTAAACATGCAAACAGAAATTTCATGTTTAGCCTCTTTTCAATGTGGAAATGAAATTTAATTCTTTGCATTTCTGATCAATTTTACAATTTAAATAGAGAAAAAATATTGAAAATATCAGCCCATCACAATCAAAGGCTCAGGACAGAGCTTACGGGTATGGCTGCCACACATGTACATGACCAACCTTACTCCTGTGAGCCATCCCATTTAGAAATGCACATATGGGGCAGTGATGCCATACCCTAAATGATCAAAGAAACAATCCAAATCCCAAATTCCTACTTTCATTCAAGCGTGCACATAATCCTTAACATACCAAGTAGTGTTTTAAACAGCTATTGAAAGCAGTAAGTGTTAGGCTCTGAAACTGATTATGCATCTAAAAATCACTCTGGTTAATTAAATTATTTCATTTCTATTCCTATTCCATTGGCTCTTTCTCTCCTTCCATTAATTTTAACCCACAAAAAAGCTGAATAAAATCACCCTCAGTGTAAGTGCATGCTCACAGTCTTTGTTCTAATCCCCATGGAGTGTTTGATATTATTTTCAACTCAAACCTAATTAACAGTGTATGTTCATTATTGAACATTTCTGTATAATGCATATCAATGCAGATTCTTCTTGTGCACTGTCATTTTCAGAATATTGTTCTGGTCCATGCCTTTGTCCTTAATTTCAGGAGGTACCATTTTACAGTAGAGATTCTTCTGACAGAAAACAAACCTTATTTTTCTCCTTTTTTCTTTCTCCTCTGTTTGTCCTGGTTTTAACACTGTGTGTGTATACTGGTTTAAAAGCTGTGTGTGATAGGGAATTGAAGCAGAGGATTCAAAAAGAGAAGTATCCTTTTTAACACTACTAGTGATGCCCTTAGTAAAGGGCACAGGAGTTGAATAAAAAAAACTTTTCAAGATCAGGTGTGAGTTCCAGTGGTGCAGCAGTATTGGGATGATGACTGCTGCCAGTAGCCCTGCTTCTGTCACTAGAGCAATGTTTCCAGGTCAACACAAGGCATAAACATGTTTAAGTCCTTTTTGCATGTAAGGTGGAAAAAGACTGTGTTGTAGAAGGCCCTGCTCTGTACAAGATGGCTCAGTTACTTACATGATGAAAATTAAGCATTTGCTAAAGTGTTTTAGTGAAACAATGCCAAAAACTACAATGAAAAAAAAATTAAAGTGAAAACATGCAAGTAGAAATAGATACGTGTATAAGCATAAAATATACTTGGAATAGCTGTAATGCAGCCTCTCAATTATAGTCACAATTCTGCTTGGCCAGCTCAGCCTGCTGGTCACAGAGATGAGTGCCTGTCTTGGAGAGAAGGGCTGCCTGCTTCACTGGGGCTTAGGGCAGCAATCCCAACATTAGCATACCTACATTGATGAAGGCACAGGCATGCCAAGATCTTGGTATGGCCAGAACAAAGTATCCCAAGCTAGGCTTAAAACTCAAATACCACTTACCTTTATCAGCTCTCCTCAATGGCCATCTCCTACCATTTTAAGGTTCTTCAAATCTGCATAGTTGAAGTGAAGACATGAGAAGAATCACTTGTGGCAGGTACGGAAGGCTGCTGGATAATTTAACTTCAAATGCAGTTGTATGGTAAGAGCTAGCTTTTTTCCACTTCCTGACATCTTAGAGACATCATTGGGATTCAGTGCTTTTAGCAATTCATTTATTTAGTTATTTAGATGGAATTGCAATTGGAAGGCTTATTTCCAATGAATCATCCTTTGTTGCAGGAGGACACTGTTTTGTGTTTTATTCTCAATCGCTGATACTGAATAGATTTTTCTGAAGTAATAAAAGAGGTTCTGATAAAATGAGTATGGATCCCCCATGAAATTTCATTCTCACTGTGACATTCTTTCAGACAGAATGATTTTTAGAAACTGCTTGTGAATGGATATTGATTATGGAACAGAATTATTTAGGCTAGCTGAATACACCTATTAAAGATACATAATATCCTGGACTATATCTAAAGGTAAGCAAATCATATGTTGAGATTAAGAGGACACAAGGATTACATCATTTTTATGTGGCAGCAAATAGTACATCTCTGGACAAGTGTAGTAAACCCAACCCAGAATTCAGCAAGAGTTTCTGCCCTCAGTCATCTGGGGCTGGAGATTATTTTGGAACTACCTTGCTTAATTTCAGACAGCGATAATTTTCTTAAGTAACTCTTTGCTGGAATGCTTCAACATTTGGATACTCACTTGAATACAGTTTTCAAAATCTGAGATGTGCTATTTTCTGTTGGCTTGTGTCTGCCAGGTAAAAATAAAAGTAACTTAGATCACTCTCCCATGTGAGTATAAAGTCTACAGAGGGAAAAAAAGGATAGCAAAATAAAAGTAACCAAATTCTATTTGAGGTGTTCCTGAAGCAATGTGGAAAACTGCTCCAGGGGCACCTGGGTTCTCCATTGATCTGGTGACCTCAGGCAAGTTGCATCACCTCTCAGTTCTTCATGAACCAGAGATAATGCTCAAGGCCTCCTTTTGTCACATGCTTTCAGATCTGTTGATGAAAGGTGCTTCATAGAAATAATAACCCTATTCACAGAGAATTTAATGTCTTATTTTCAAACTTATTTTCCATGTTAGTGTAAATTGATTCAAGAGTACTGGAACTGGGAAGCCCAATATGTGCTCTAGGCTACTCCAGCTCTTCAAGGCAAGTTTGCCTTGAAAAACAGATATTTTTTACATGTATCTCTTAAAAAGATTCTGAATATCTGATATGTTATCTGCTTATTCTGTTTCATACTCTTGTCCTTGATTGGTTGTTCCTTTTTTTTTCTTCCCCTTCACTCCAAGTCTTGCAGAAACTCAGTCTTTGAACTATTCATTCCTGTCAAATCAGGCCAATGACCTAAAGGATTATTATGGGGGTTGGATGGGTGGACAGAAAGTGTTGTGTAGCATGATTGTGTAGGTCTCTTATCCTTAGGAAACCAGGGCAAAAGTCACGCCTGCCTTCATTCCTTCTGCTTTGAAAACCATAGAATGGACTTGCCAAAAGAGTCTCCAAACTTGAAGCTATCTTTATCCTTAGCAAATGGGATGGGATTCCAGCCAAAAAGGGAAAGAATAAGGTTTACACAGATGGGACTGCTTTGTGCATGAATAGAACAGGTGAGACAGAAATTAAAATCCTCATCACTGCATAATCTGATCCAGGAAAGCTCCTACAGCTTCCTACAGAGGAAATGGGAAAAGTTATATGTAGGATTCCCAGGTCTGTGCAGCACTGAGCTACCCAGAGAAGACAAAGGAATATCTGGTTAGCTTTAGAAGGGGCAGCAGAAAGGAGAGCAATAGTCTGATGTGTTCACAGTGATGAAATCAAGCCTTAGCACCAATAAAGAGATATGGTAGATATTTTATGGGAGAGAGGGAACCTTTCTAAGGCAAAGGTTGAATGGATTAGGTGGAACCTCTACAACCTCTGTTTCAAAAACTAGTTTTTAGAACAGGATTATGCAAGTGTCTGTCAGGAATTACATAAGAATACCTGATAACTGCAAGGCCTCCTGAGCTCCATTTGAACCACCTTTTCTGTGATTGTTCCATAAAGTACAGGTTGTCTTGTGAAACACAGATATGCAGTGACATAAGCCTTTGCGCACTAAGATGTTAAGGTTGGTCTGGCTGGAGACTGACAGAGCTGAAAGTTTGTCTTATGCAAAGCAAAGTTGCTTATAGAAATACAGTCCTAAATGAGTCATTCAGTCCTCAGAGGAGGGAGAACCAAAGCCTTTGAAAATAGCCCCAACTTGCCAATAGAATCAGGACTCAGAAGCACTTGCAGTAGCATTATGAGCACCACTCATAGGATGGTAGCATAATAAACATTACATAGCACTGCTGCCTTGCTAAAGGCTACAAACACCTCATTGGGGCAGCTCCTAGGCAGAAAGAAACTTCTCATCCTTGGCTTCAGTCATGGATACTGGGATGGCATGTGAGGTGAAGAAGCAGCATCCATGTCATGTCCACAGCTAGAGAAATATTAGTGTTAGAGAAAGGCATTATCCATCAGAGAAACAAGTTGCTGTTTGTTGTGAGCTTGGATGACAGAATTCAACAAGTGCCATTCCATCAAAGGTCCAGATCCCAAACCCTTACTCATGCATAGAGTCTTATTTAATCTTCCCTGTAGTCAGGTGCTTGTTTAGCCCTATAATAATTTCCTGAGGTACTGACAGAAATCACAACCAACCCAGAAGTCAGCTGCAATATCTTTGAGCACTGCCCAGTGACACTGGATCTAAGAGCAGAATTTGTGCATAGAGCTGAAATTTGGCTATACAGCAATTAATTCACTGCTGCTTGGTTATTTTGTCTCCCCATTAATGCTGATATACACTTTTCCATTCATTTTCACAGACTGTTATGGATAAATATCCAAGGTTTTAGTTTCACACAAATATATTTGCTTGGAAAGAAAGTCTTTTACTCAGCAATATTACATTTTCAAAAAATAAAATCCATCAAAATCTTTTTATCAGAAAACTGTAAAACAAAATTAAAGGTTAATAACGTTTTATTACATCTTCTCTAATACTTTCTAGTTTAACTAAATTTACTGAGAAAAGCCTCTAGTTTTCCAGTCAGCACAAGTACCATGCTCACAAAAACACTTTTGCTCTACAGAAAGACAGCATGAAGAGTTGCTTATGGGGAAATTCTAACTTGTCACATTAAACTTACTGAGCCGGGAGAGAACAGAAACCCCGACAAACCCGCGGATGGTGGTGCTTGCAGCCTGCCTTGAACTCTCCAAGTATGACGAACAGTGACACTGCTGTCTTAATGTATTGCTGACAGAGCTGCTGTACTCATTAACCTTTGATGAAACAAGATGTCACTTTGTTCACATCAAATGCTCCTTGATGCCAGTGCTCAGAGACTGTTTTTGTTGCTGATGCAGACATCAGCTATTGTTGAAAACATTCTCTTTCCCTTCCAGCGTTTCACTGCCCATGAGGATTTATAGGTGCTGATCATTATCAATCTGCAAATGGAGTCTGAAGCCAAGAGTGCATGTTTAATTTCTGCAGCTTTAATTATTTTTATTAAAAATCTTTAATTTAAACGTAATTCACCTATATTTAAACTCTTAAAAATGTTAAATTTTTGATGTGCTACAGGATGCTGCCAGGAACTCAAGGACACATTTGAGTGAATCCTTCATTTTTCTCTATGAGACTACTGGAACGACTAAAGAATTATTTACAGCATTATTTACAACATTATTTACAACATTCATTTAGAGCTACATATTAGAAGCACATTGTAGTGGGAAGAGGCATTGAGTTGTGTAACATTCCGGTCAGCATTATGACTAAACAGTGGCGTAGCATGGATTAAAACAGACTGTTCCTAGTTCCTGATCTGCTCTCCAACCTTTTATCAGCATTGCTTCTATTATCAGCATTAGGAGCCAATCTTGCTGTTCTATGTACAGTAAATATCATGTTGTCTAGCAAGGAAATCCTGGCTGACTGGGAATAATTCTCTGATCTGGGAATAATTTTTGTTTAGTCCTTACTTTGCATGATAAGTACATTTTGCTATGAGATGAATGAAAGCAGAGCAAGAAAGAAAGGTAAAAATTTTTATTTCCTTGCTGAATACAGAAATTTTCAGTACTGAAAGCCTGAGATCAGAAGTGCATGTTCTCCCAGTTGCTTTTGTGTCTGTTATTTTAGTGGACAGAGCAATATTTACAGATGACCTCTAATGACATTCTTTCCACTTTATAGTCCTCAGTATCCTTTCCCTTCATTAGGGGACTTTGCAGTTTCTGCATTTGATTTGTTTTATTTAATTTTTATTTTTTTCCCACAATTAAGTCGGTCATTACACCTGTCATGCAAATGTAACATCTTGGGAAGCATTTGAAGATAAGAGTAGGGATTCTTCTAATTTGCAGTTGTGCAAAAGAAGAGCATCTGATCATAGCTCCGTGCTGGAATTCTAGCTAAAGGTCATGCCATGCCTCAGGGGGTGATGAGCCATCAAAGCTTTGTGGGATAATGTAGCCCTAGAAGTGTTTTTAAAGAAAAAGATTTGAAGGAAGCAAGGTAAACCAGCAAATTGTTTAGGGCATATGAGACTTCAGACTCTGGCAGTAAGAGGAGGCAGCAGAAGTGAATGTTAAAGACAGAAAGTGTAAGTGGATGAGATGCAGGCAGAAGTGTTTTCATGGGAAATATAGGAAATATTAATAGTTTGCTTAACACTGAAGTGCATCTGTCCCATATTGAGTGATGAAAGCCCGGGAGATTAACCATCTCCACAAGTCCAGCTTTACAAGATGAACATGTGATATTCACAGAATAGCAAACTTACATGAAATGTGACCGTGCCACTAAACAGCAACACAAAGGAAAGTGCATCTGAGAATGCTCACGGAATACGATCAAGCATAGCTGATAGAGAGTCCTTGAAAGGTGCTGCTAAATACACTCATTTAAAGACTTTCACCTGTTGCTTTAAATCATTCATACCCATGGCATGTCTGCCAGCACCGTGACCCCTAGCCCAGAGCGAGGAACATCAAAGGCAGAAGGGAGCAGATCGGGTCTCAGGTAGGCGTTGCACCCTTGTTATGGATAAAAGAAGTGACAGTAAGTTATAAAACAGGTGGAATTGGGATATTGCAAGCCTCATGTGAGTAACCCAACAAATAATTCTGCTCATGCAGAAACACAAATAAGATGGTTTAAAATATTTTTTTGTCTCAAAGACCTGTGAAAATACATGGGCTAAACACTTATTCATTATTAAAAGCCCTTCTTGACTTCATTGATTTTTTTTTTTTTAGATTTTTTCAGTCCAAGAAGGATTTACACTCTCTGAAACTGCCTGTAAAGCCAAAGGAAAATAAAATTATTAGTAAACTTTTATCAATCAGTTTACTCTTTTGGAGATACATCACCATGCCATGTAACATCTCTGCTGCCAGGCTGCTTATGGTCAGGTATGCCAGGCACGATTTTCTGCTGAAATGGCTGTTTTCTCTGGAAATACACACAATGCTGCTTCCCATCTTTAAATGTTCTTAATTTGCTTTTAGGTATAATATGTACAGACTGGTTTTAAAACAGTAGAAATTGCTTCTTGGAAGTGAACTGTAGTTAAAATGGAAGACAAGCTCATTTGCAATCAGAACCAAGTCTGAAAACATGCTCTGGGTATCAGGCCAATTTCAGTAATGTTCACTTGACTATGTCCTGTATAATCTGTAGTTATTGTACTAGAAAAAGTCTGTTATGAATATTTATTGCTTCTAATCACTGAATCCTAACATCAGAACACATTTGAGCAAGAATAAAAACACTTTCACAAATCCCCTTCAGAAATAACAATTTTTAGGGTATTTGTCTGAACTAAGGGAAACTTTAAGAGTTAATCATGTTCCTAATAATGCTGATGATATGAGTTTCAGGGTTTCTCTATGGTCCTAGACATAACTGACTTTGGAGAACATTATTTGTCATCCTAATACAGGCCCCAAAGAAGTGCTTTCCAGTGCTCTCACAACAGTAAACCAGAACCCTACCCAAGCCCCCACTGTAATGAGTATCTGCTCTCTGTGCTAATACACACATCCTGTCTGCCATACTGACAAAACCCCTGCTGCAGTCTTTGAACTTTTCATACGTGAGTGTTTCCAGAGTTAAAATCCTGTTTAGCAGAGAGTTGGTGTTTGGGATGGATTTTTAGTTTTTCAGTAGTGATTGTCTTTTAAAGTTGGAAATAATTTTATTTTTTTAAGTTTACTTTGGTGGCTGTTTACTTTTCTGGTGGTAAAGCAGAGGGGGAGGAGGGGGAAGTTTTGTCGTCTCCTCTGAGTGGCCAGAGCCTGTCTGTGACCTTCTTTGAGAAGTGATTTCAATGAGTTAGAAATGCTTTCTCTAGTGTTTCTATGTACTTTCTCCCGGGTTTTGAGATCCAGTGTGTACCACAGGAGTTCAGGTTTCATAGTGCCCTTGAGCAGAGTGTGTTTCTAAGACAAACAGCAGCCTGATGGTTGCACTGAAATGCAACACTGCACAGCCCCACTGACATGAGGAAGCTGGATGAATGCCAGTGGAATGTGGGCCTGGTGGAGATGTGGTGGTCTCTGCTGGGAGAAAGGGCATTTTCTGGAAGCTGGAAATGTGTGATGTTCACATCCAGCTCCAGATATAGCGAATTATGGTAATCAACAGTTATTTGGCTCACCATGGCCACATGCTCCTCTGACAGGAAGGGACGATATTTTCTGTAAAGTTGGAAATAAAAACTGCCATATTTCCAAAATGTGTCTGCTATCCCTCCATCCAGACCAAGACTTCAGACCACTCCTTTGGAAGATCTTTTTCAGTGGCAGAGGAGACAACATCTTATTTCATGCTTTAGAACATTTACTGTTTTTAATCAGCTCAGTTTTGGTCTTTCCCAGGGTAATGAGTCGAGACCTCTTCCTCCCTGAATGGATTTCCTTACCAAATTTAGTTGACCTAGTCTGACTCGGTATAAAGTAGTTGTGCATAGGAATTATCAGTGTTATCTTTGTCAGTGGATGCTGTGGGAGCAATTCCAGTAAACCTCTGGTTTATGTGTATGAAGGTTGAAAAGTCTCCTGTCCTAACAAAGAGAAACATGATCTTGAAGTAAACGTAATGTTCAATATGATAAGTTAGCTTTTACTAGTTTTCTTCCACCAGGGGAGAAACTGGGTGCCTAAAATATGGGCACAAGTTTAAGCCCATTCTCAGATCCCAGGGCACTGAGTTGGGCTGCTTTCCACACTTCAGACAGAGCTGTTGGAAGCTGCGAATTTTGCCTACTGCCAAAATTGAGTTTGAAATGCTCTCTTGTAATTTTTCATCATCTCTTTTCACATCACTGCTGATTATCACTGATATAGGCTTGGAAAAGGAGACACTCTCCTATATAATCATGCAACCACCACAGCATGCAAACCTCGCCTGGGCAACCTTTCTTCCTGCCGTGCTCTGCACATTTTTGCAACGATGGCTCTTGTAGCACAGGCGAGTTTCAGCGCTTAATGGGTTGGTGCCCACAGACCCAAACTCTTGGCAGGGATAGTGAGGTTAATTACTTTCCATTAAGGTGATGTCCTGGCTCACAGAAACTTTTCCTGGTGACTTCAGCACAGCTTGGATTTCACCCTTCAAATACCAGTGACTGTGCAACAAAAGAATGTGTCCTGCCAATTTGTGAACCTTTGATTTCGGCTGCTGCTGCCCTACTTAGCGCTCTGTGCCGGCTTAGCGGTGTCTGGCAGCCGTGGGCTGATCCTCCCCACCTCCTGGGCTTGGCTTCCCCCAGCCTGTAACTAGTAAGTGATGTATTATTTTATTTACCCACTAGTCTAATCTCTAACTGTACTGGACCCTGTTACCGGACACTTCTGTCTGTTGTAGGAACTTCAGATTTTATTTTGGAAACTTGGCGAGTGGCAACCTAACCACAAAGGCTAGGAATAGGAATAGCAGCATATGTGCACTTTAGAGAACAGTTGGACAAAATCGCAACAAATCCCAGAAATTTTGCATGTCTCGCATATGCAAGGGAGGTTCATTTTTTAAGGCTGTCATTGGTCCTGTGTATCTGAAGGACACCATGTCAGCTATTTTAAGTAGCCAGTGCATAGCCAGTTACATTTTATTTGTTTTGGAGTGAAGGAGAAAAAACCTTTTTTGTTTCTTTTCTTCTTCTTTTTTTTTAAATTGAGATTTTTACTTGTCTGTGAAGCTTTCTGAAGGATACATTTTTTTTCTTCTCTGATGAATTATCAAAGGTTCTTGACCTCATGGTAAAAAATTTTGTTCAAGGTTACAAAGAGCATTTAAGACAATTCAAGTAAATATTCTCATTGACTTTAAGGGGGTTGATTACCAGCAGTAATCACGTGCAGAAGAGTTTTCTGCACTAGCTCTCAGTTAAATTTAAACCTCGGCAAAATATCCACTGGCGTCAACTGGAAAGTTTTCCAGAGTAGGGAGTGAGTATGAAACTGAGGACAGTCTTGAGGACCAGGCCCACGTTAAATAGTTCTACTCCCTAAATACAAACAGCTGAAAGTTTCTGGATAAGCCAAGACAAATACCTTTCTTCTGTACCTTTTTCTTTGCCAGCCAAATCTAATTTTTAGCAATTGATGTGATAAATGCTGCTGAAGTGACATGGAAGTGGAATGAATCTGAAAATGAAATGTCACTTCTGCCTATAGGTTTTACAGTCTGTTTCTCAATTTAACTTGTATTTAATATGTATCTAGTCCCAAATGCTGCTCAGCTTGTTTAGTTTTTTCTTTATTTATGTAGTATGTAGAGACAATCAAGGCACTATGTTCTTTCCATAAGGTTTTTCCTTTCGTAGCACAAGGCTGGAATGGAAATAATATGAGAGGGAAAGTGTGCTCCACCAATGCCAGGAAAAGAAAAGTATACAAAGTTAAAGCTTTTGATTTAAAGAACACAAAGTTTAAAGTTCAAAAATCAAATAACTTCCTACAATTTTTGGATACTTGGGACCAATTTTCAAATGCAGATTTTTCCTTTAAAAAAGCCCACAAGCCCAACAAACAAAAAAACATCCAAAGCCCCCCAGCAACAAAACAAAACTAAAACAAAACAGTCTCCACAAATGTCCTTTTAGTGCCCTCTCTTATTACCTTACTGTGATGGACCTCTTCTTCCCTGGTCTTTTTACTCCGACTGACAAGTAATCTTAGCCTGCTAATCCTGACCCTTAAACTCTGCTACATTATAATTAACTTCCAGTGTCTCATGACTCTGATTTTTATGTATTAAATGCATGCCTTGTTATCCACTCAGTGCTGCATAAGACACCAGTTTCACAAAGAATGGAATCCAGTGCTTGGGAGGGAGCTTTATTCATCCATAAGACAAACAAACTCTATTTCCAGGACTTAAGTGACATTAGAAGTTTGTTGATATTGAGAAATTTAATCTGCCAAATGCTTAGAAAAATACAGATTTCCAGCTAAATTCACAGACTTCCATTAAATCTCAACTGATTTAGATTGTAAGGATTTTCTTCTAGGTTAACCTAATTATTGCCTAAACCACTGTAATTTTTTTGGGAGGGGATACTAATCAGCTGGCAGAGAGTCCTTGCAAGATCCATTTGTAAGGTGATGATTTTCCACAGAAAAATTATGAGCTTGTTTATGAAACAGAAAACTTTAAATCAGTAAAACTCCCATCCAGAGAGAAGCTGAATGACTCATGGGATGAAAGAACTAACTTACACATGGAATCAAATTCATCAGGTTTAATACTGGAATACTGAAAGATTCAAAATTAAAACTTCTGTGACAAGCAGAGCAGGAAGGGCAGGATCTTACATTTCTTAAAGCATGTGCTTCAAAAACAAACTTTTCTTTCCAAATAAGTCAGTTTATTGTTATTTTTCCAGGTTTTGATGAAAACAAACAAGATTCAGATATTAAATATCTTGTTTCCATGAGAAATAACAAGTTATCTTTAGAACAGCAGATGTTATTTCTTCAGATGAGAAAGGTGCACTTTAATTCACTTTTGCTAAACAGACTTTTGGCTTTATTGGCAGATTGTCAGGAAAATTAAGTGAAAATGACACTGTGTTGCCAAAGTGCAAAAGACTTGGATTTAAAAACATGTCCACCAGAAATCCATTTCAAGCCATCAGTCTGGGAGTTTTTCCATGGCTTCAGTTGAAGTAAAAGGAGAAAACAGGGCCTAAAATTCATAAAAGCTCTGTTCATTTACTGGGTAAGTCATAGGAAAAGCTGACTATATCCGTTTATTGCAAAATATTGATATATCTTGTCAAATGCACCCCTTCTAAAGGGGTTGAAAAGAAAGAGAGGCCTCTTGGAAGGCTGTAATCCAGCAGTGGATGCTGAAAATCAGGGCTTTCATTTGTAGAGTCAATGACAAACCTAAGGGGTGGCTGGGGAGAAGGACAATCAAGTTTATCACTTAATTTCAAGAAGGTCTGAAGGCAGCCAGGAGGTGAGGGGACGCATCTGTGGGCACACAGGAGCAGCTGACAACCATCAGAGGACAGCAGAGTCTCTTGCTACAGACATGGGCAAAGCCTCCATCTCTTTGAAAACAGACTTGTTGCTTTTTGGGGAAAAGCAAGAAGTTGCACTGGTTGCTTGTTTCAGGCAAGAAAGCGAATCAAGGAATACCGTGAGCCCTGGGCAGGAGGGAGCTGGTGGAATGCAGCCTGGCCCCAGGGGTACCCAGGCAGAGCTCTGAGTGCTTCTGGGTACAGCTGGCAGGGCCACCAGAGCCAGGGCAGGATGGGCTGGCAGCAGGGTCATCAACTCCTGCATTCCCTGTCTGCTTAGGAAAACCCAGGGCTTAAACTGATGGGGAGTTACAGATCTCACAGGAGCAGGTTGAATGGCTGGAGGACAGAGGGGATGGAGAGTTCCCTTTTCTGCTGCTCCTCAGTGGCCACTCTCCCTGTCTCATCCCACTCTTGTGCAGTGCCCACTTGTGAGCACTCCTCTGGAAGGGAGAGAATTGCCCAGGACCTAAATATTTCAGATTTTTGAGCAGATATCTCTTGTGTCAAGCTACTAAATCATCCTGAGAAAGGGAAGTTTGTCTCCTGCTTTTTTATACCTCTATGGCTGAGACCCCTTCACAATAAATGCTTCAGACAGTTGTGTCTTTTCAAAAAGAATGTAAATGCCCATGAGCTAGTTACTTTGATTTAAACTGAGCTCTGTCTAAAAGACCCACAGCACTTGTAAGCATGATTGGTACTCAAATAAGCTGTCCCTTAGCCAGCAGATAATGCATGTAACAGCCACTTAATTCTCAGCAAAAAACAAAGATCTGTGTTGTTGAGTTGTTTGGATTTTCATTTTTCTGATTTAAAGGAACGTAGCATGTATGGTGGGGATGTAGAAAAATTGTCTTAGAAATTTTGAGAATAAACTCCGGCACTGCTAAGTGCTTGGTTTTAGGAGTGACATGAACAACAGAGAATGTAAATGAAAAAGTTTGTGACTGTGAATGAAAACCTCTTTCCTTGAATTTAAAAATAAAATGGGAGCCACTAAACAGCAAATGTGCTGTAGTGATAAAGAAAGGGGTTTTTTCCCTGTTTCTATGAAATCACAAGAAGGCCGGTGTTACTTTATATCTTTTCCCATTGCAAGCTTTTGCCAAAATGCTGGAGGTGTAATATAATCCCCCATAATTACATGTTTTGAGATAGAGCATTCCTTAGCTGTTTATATGGATTAAAACTTAGAATGCTAGAAGGCATTCCAGTCATAATGGTAAACTAATTAGCAATTAATACTGCGCTATAGTTTAAGAGTCAATTTCTGATATACTTTGCTGCTAAAATACAAATACATAAGTAAGCTATAAATGATTTAATGGAGTTTTATCTCATTAATGTGATAAATTCTTTATTCCTTTACAAACAGAAGGAAAGTGTCAAGGAATAGCAATTAAAGGAAAGTAGTGTTGGGAGCAGCACTAATTTCACAAAAAATCATTACTTATTCATAAGCTTGCATTTATCTGTGGCAATAATTGACAAAAGGGCAGGATCAGATCTTTAATCTTCACATTTATAAATAGACCAAAAGTTTGTTTTACCTCTCTGCCAAGGTGTTGGAATCCTGGAATGGCTAGACAGATCATAAAACAATACTTCACAGATTTGTCCTTATACAGATCTATTCTGGCACCTTTTTTTCTAATGATAGGTTAATGGTTTAGTTTACATCAGCTGCCAAGTATGAGTACTTCTCTGAACTATATCCAAACTGAATAGGTCTAAACTAAGATATAAGTCTATTTTTTCCATTTACTTCAGTAGGCCTTGGATCAGATCCCTACTGAATCTTCAAAGTTGAATTAGAATTCTTGTGTAATCATACCTTCTTGTATCCCTTGAGCTGATTCCAGCCCTACAGCTGGTCTATGTAGAGATTTCTGATAGTGTAGAACACTAAGTGTGCCTGGCAAGGTTCTTTGCATTTGGTAATGTGTCCAGGCTGTTGATTTCTGAGAACCTGGAGAATGGAATCTAATGCTGTGTTTTCACAGGGCAATTTTTTTAGAGTTTCATTTCTTTTCTTTAGCAAAGTTACCATTCTTTGCTGCTATATTCAAATGACAGCAAAATTCAGCTTTATGGACAGGTAGGGGAACTGACTCACAGTCCTGATAGTCACTGAGCATTCAGTCTGATTTAATAGTGAAGATGATCCAACAGGCAGGAGAAAGGCAAGAGCTTCAAAATAAAACCTTTAGAAACATTCTTTTTTCTCAATGCTCTGTAGATATGACTTGAAAGGCAAAAACAGAGGAAAGAGAGGTTTCTTTCCAAACCCTGGCTGTCAGCTTAAGTTACAAGCGCCTTTTTGTAAAATATTGTTGGTTAAAGTGCTTGGGTGTTTAAATAGAAAATTTGCATAGAAAGTATCTTTTTCATAAGTGCCCTTCTGCTTAACAAAATGGTTCTTATCAGAGAACAAGTCTGTCCTTGCAAGATTGGCTTGATGTTTTTTTAACGCCTTGGCTGGAATTCCTGCATGCCAGCCAACCCTCCACAGATCCTCAAAACGGGGGGGTCCCTCTCTGAGTGGGTCACAGAAACCCTGCTGAAAACACCCAAAAGAAGAATTTGGGGTCTGGGGACTTTTGGAGGATATTGAAGGAGTGAGATGGGAGAGTGCACAGGTGTTTTCAAAGGTCTGCAGTAAATGAATTTTGGCTTTCCAAGAAAAACACGCAGACCTGTGTTATTCCCAGCTAATGCCATTCAAGATATTCCTAGTGAAAAGCAAAACTGCTCACATTTAAATATTTTCCACATTTCATAATAAGTTTGAAAACGCTCTAAGTTATGAGGAAGGGGAAGGACTGATGCACATATATTTTTTTTTAGTTGGAGATATTCCAGATTTGGGTGTCCCCTCCAAAACATGAAAAAGACACATCTCTGAAGTCAAATTAATTTTTTTTTCCCCATCCCCACTTAGCAGAAAGGAAAACATGGAGAACATTAAGCCACAGAACAGTAAAGGATTAGCCAATAAATGAGCAACTTTCACACTGTGCAGCATCCAACCCCTGAGAAACTGAGGTTTCTGTGGGGTTTGCACCAGTCCATGGTGCTGTGCTTCAGTCTGTCCCTTTCTCCTCCCTTGCTGAGGAAGTTCAATCAGCATCTGAATCTGCAGGGCTTCAGCCACCTCCCTGCTTGCCTCGACCACACTGCAAATCCCAGAGCCATGGGGACTGCAGGACCTCTTATGGCTTGTGGGGAACGGCTGCTGGTGAAACAAGTGGTCCAGCTGCTGTGTGAATTCACTGGTGGCTATGATGGCACTGCTGTGGTTGCAGAAGAGCTGTGACCAGCTGCAGAGGACCCCCAGTGCTGGTCCACAAGCTGAGGAGGCTCCTGCATATGGTCTTATCCCTGCTTCCAGCCTAGTGACCAGCTTTTGGGGTAGGGGCTGGATGGAATTCAGAGGGAATACCATCAGAGCTCGGTTGCCCCAGTGGTCCATGCATTGGCTTGGAAGTCATGGAAATGTGGCTCCTTTGTTCTTCAGCCTCTTGGCTCCTGTGTGTGCACTTGAATGTACTTTCATCTGGGGTTTTATCTGTCTTATTTGCTCATGTTTTAAAAGTTGAGACATCGGAGGTATTTTGGCACTATTAGACAATTGTAAGTGTTTAAGGATGCTGGAATTCCCTGAGGCAAGGATCTGGCTCATATCTTACTGAAGGCCATCTCCACAGCAGTGTAGAGCTGTGTGGATTAACTAAGCCTGTTCTGGGAGCTGCCTGTGTGTGTCAGTGGGTCGGGCCAGTGCAGGCTATTGCTGATCACAGCTGGTTAGACCAAACTGAGAGCCAGAACCGTGCCTGTGCCTCTCCCAGGGTGTCTGCTTGGGTGTCTGTTGCAGGTCTGCCCTGTGCCACACACCCCTCCAAGGAGAACACCTTATCCTGCAAGTCAGCCCCTCTAGTGTAGGGGTGGTTCTGTTACACAAATAAGGAAAGCGTTTTGCTGTGACACGCTTGCAGCGAGTCTCTAGAAATTCTGTCATGGGACTGTAACAAGTAATAGCATGTTTTCCATTCAAGTTCTTAAATTTAATTAAGAACCCCCCCAAAATTAAATTGAATCAAACACACATTCACTCTGCTTGTCAGTCTGAGGCAGTGTAACATGGCTCTGATTTCTAACCTGGATTTAAAGTTTTGTCCTCAATTAGGTTATCTAATTTGCTTCATTTAAACACGACAGGAAAATGAAAAGCAGGTGCTTCCTTCTTTGAGCACCTATTGTTATGCTTTCTCTTCTATTTTGAGTTATAGTCACAGTGTTTTTGAATAATGAGCCAGGACCTCCTCTTTGTTCTCAGGAAAGCGAAACGTACAATATAGGACTGGAGTGAAGCTGATTCTCCTGGCGGTTACTGTCATAGGAGATAAAGCTCTCCCATAAACGGGAAAGGGAAAGGAAAGGCAGCTCCAAACCTTTATTTATCATCAGTGTGTCTTGGTAGTACTTGTAATCTCCTGTGGCTACTATGACTAATAAAACAAAAAAGTTCCTGGAATAAAGGAGCAGAAGCAGAGCTCTGGCCTGAGAGCACAACAACAGCATCCCAGATAAACATGAACTCTGTTCACAAAGCTATGGAGCTCTCCTGGCACAGAACTGTGCAAAATGAAAGAAGAGCCATAGCATCACTTGGCTGAATAGTGATTTGTTTCCCAGTTCAGCCAGGGTGGAAGGCACTTACTTTGTGTTCTATTTAATGGCTGTGTTGGTGTTTTGTGAGGGTCACCAGTTGATCACAAGCTGCAAAGAACAAAAACTTATGAATTTGAGACAACTAAAAACCAGCCAATGCAAACTGTTTTGAAATCATTCCATTTGAAATTACCATGTTTGTACAGTAATATAGTTATCATAATCAAAACTGTAGGTACCTTATGGTTAAAGAGAGAAGTGGGTGAATTCTGTGCATGCATTTGAAACACAAGAGCTCAGAGGTTGTCTTGGAGAGCCTTAACAAAGTACTAAAGAGTTCCAGAGCAGGGATCAGCATGAAGCATCCTGTTACCAACTGAAGAAGGAGTTTTTGCAATAGCCTTTCTTGATTGTTTCAGAAGAAGAGTGAACATTTGTGCTATAGGAAGTGTTTTCTGAGAATTCCTGCAGGCTGAGGAGTTCTAAGTCATGCCAAAGATTTGCTTATTATTACTTTTTACGTTGATTTTCCACTAGCAATGGGCAAATTTAATAGAGGCCAGCGGTTTTATGCATTTTAGTAAAGGATGTTTATTAAAACCTTACCCAAAGTACTGTGAGATAGAAATCTTCTGAGATTAGATATTTGGGAAACTGTTGCTTAAACTGCAGGAAATTGGGTGTGATCATTTCATTATGAACCAATTTGATTGCTGGCTATCTCTTTGTAATTCAAGCGAAAACCAGCCAGAAGATTTACCAAATGCTGCTCTGAATGTTGACCTCAGCCCATGATATAATTCACTCCACTGATTTCAACTGAAGGACAGCAGTACGGGGACCGTCTCTTCCTTGGGAGAGGACTTACTGGGCTGTACAGCTAACACCATTTCAGAGGTCTTTAGGGACAGGGAGCAGCACTTGTAGCTGATGAAATTCTACTTGCCTTACTAACACTCAGTCATGGTATTGAAATGGTGGTTTTCTCAGCCTGCTGTGGTTTGAAACACTAGCTTTAATTTCACAGCAGTTGACCTTGATCGTGCTAGACAATAAGCAGCAACACCGGGGAAAAGTCCCAGAATACAATTCTCTTTAAAAGAAGCAAAACAAATCTGATCCACTGGTAATCTTAGAAGGTATTTAATCTAGCAGTGAGATGACGGCTTTAACAGGAGTGTTTAAAAACTTCTACTCATATGCCAGTCCTAATGATTTTCAAGTACAAATAAGCACTCAAATAATTTAATTCCCGAGTAAGTTCCCCCCACCTCCTTCTAGAAAAGCCTTAACTTTTAAGAAATGGCCTTTACCTGTAGATAAATACTGCGTGTGGTTGGGTTATGAGGCTCACATTCTTCCAGACTGGATTCATATATGCACACATATTTTAACACAGCACATGCATGAATAAGCAGCAGGAAGGTTATGCAAACACCACGTTCCTATTCCACTCCTTTTTAAAGCACATTCCATGCTCGTGAAAGCTGATGGGCTGGGGAGCAAGAAAGGCAATACAGTTCTGTGGCCTTATATTCTGCTTTATAATGGCAATGCAAACATTTTTTTCCCCACCTGGTCTCATTAGTACGGGTGAATGAAAGGGGGAACTTTTCTGTGGCTGATTGTCCCATTCTTGCGCTGTGCCATTATTAGCATACAGTGCAGCATGTGGGCAGTATTATTTGGGGGAAGGGGAAATGGGCTGGCTTGCTTGCTCCCTCTATTTGTGTGTGCACAAACAACTGACACTGAGGGTCTCATTTAGCAAACCTTCCTCTGTGAATGCTCCAGTCTGCTCATGCTGGTGAGGCCGCTCAGAACGTGCTTAACTGTATTCAGATGTTTAAATTCAAAAGGATTTGAACATCTGCTTCTCATTAAGTACATGCTTAAGAGCTTTGCTGAATCAGGGCCTTAGCCATTAGGAAATAAACAGAGACCACCAACTTATTTTACATATACTCTTGAAGAGTGCTTGGATAGATAGTAATGACTCTCAGTCAGTGCTGCCCAAAGTTGGCTTTGAACTGCTGACCTAGAGGTGAAAGGCTTGTATCCTATTACCAATCCCTGGGGCAAACCAGACTTACTTGTTTTCAAATATTAATGAATTAAGTCAAGTCAAAAATGTAGCCCCATTGATTGCCTTTCCCCCCGTATTTTTCCTGTGTCAGCATCAGTAAGTGATGCTGCTGTAGAAAATCTTCAGGAATCTGTGCTGCCCACACTTCTCTGCTTTAAATCACTTACATTGTAAGCAGAGTCTTAACAACTGAAACACTTGGTCAGTTTTTAAAAATATTTAGAAATGGACCTTTCCACAAATGTTGATAGTAACTGTTCATCAAGGAAAACATACTTGCGTGTAGGGTCTAATGAATTATTTAGCTATCTATTCTTCTTATGATATGCAGAGATAACTCTCACTGACAGTAATAGGAGATTCATATGCATGCCAGGAGCAGGGAAAACCCTTGGAGAGTATTTAGGCAATATTCCTTGAAGGACTGGGGGAGCGGGGACGCAGCGGGAAGGAAAATCATCGATGCAAACATGAATTTGTCATTTTTCTGCAGAGGATATGTGTATTTATGTTTTTAAAAGGCAGTGGGGGCCCTTAACTAACAAATATTTAAAATTCTCTTTTTCATCCTTAAAGGCAGAATTTAGATGAAGGCCACACACAGACCTCCAGTTGAAAGTAGAGGCACAGTAATAATGAAGAAAAGCAAATGCTCCTGGCAAGTGCTGTTTTGAAAGCTCTGGGTTTAGTCTTGGGTATTGGACTTTTGAGAACATTTTATCCTACAAAAGGAGGTTTATTGAACCTCAAGTGCTACATGAAATCGAGGGTGAGGAGGGGTTTCTTCATCACTGGATACGGGATGTACATTTGATCCAATGATTCAGGTGTTGAGGGGTTCTGCCCAGATATTGCAAAGGCTTATTTCCAGTAGGATTTTCTCAGCTGCTGAGCGGGGTGTGCACTGTGCTGTCCAACACACACAGGACCTGTGTCACCCAGAACAAGTCCACAGACCACGGACATTGGAGCCTAGACCATGGCATGCCTACAAATGTAGAAAGCATTCAGGTGCTGTGGCAAGAGATGCAGATAATTTCCTTTTTGTTTTCAGTCTTTTTAAGCCAACCCAACTTATCAGAGAGCCATCTCTCCAGTGATGCTGTATCAGAGAAAATTCATTCCAATTTTGTGTAAATGGCTGTCAAAAATCACACTAATATCAAAATTGCATAGTCCACTCCCTACCTCTGCTGCTTCTCCTTTGTGGAGCTATCCTGCTCTAAGTGGCTCCTTCAGTTGTTTTTGATGTGGGTCCAAAAATCCTTAACCTAGTGTCACCACTGTGCTTCATTCCTAAAACTGGCTGTTTGGCAGCAGGGAAGGACAGATCTCTAAATAAGCCTTTCTAGAGCATTTGGTATTTTTATTTCACTTGCTTTTCCCCACGTTCTGCCAACGGCTGAGCCAGGGCCGAGGAGGGAGGGGAATGAAAGGTCTTATTCTAGGTGAGATTTTTGAGGTCCATGTTTGTTGTTGTTACTGCATTTTGAAACTGAGATCCTCTGCCTCACTGTATATTTCTGGGGTTTGGAATTTCCCAGCCCTTCCTGTAAGCTGCGTGGCAGGCAGGTTAAGTCAGTTTATGGGAGAAACTGTGATGCCATTAGTAAATGCTTCTGGCAAACTGCAGCAAGTAATCTGCAACCCTGAGAAAGTTATTATGGCTTTTTTCTCTGCTGCACACCTGGCAGGAGGACAACGTGCCAGAAATCATCACCCTGAGCTGCTCCTGGGGTTCCTGGCTCCTGCAAGGAGTCTGGCCCTTGCTAACCTTCAGGGTTCAGTGTAACAGGCTGCAGTGCACAACCTCCAGACAGACTAAGCTACTTTAAGTGGGTAGTATTTCTTTACTGTAAACACTTCCCCTCAGCTCTGGAAAACCACAAAATAGTGATAATGCAAAGTTACTGGAAAGAAAAACTCATTAGAAATTGTGTCCTGATACCAAAAAAGATAAGTCACAGCAAAGCAGTGACAATTCTCAGGAAAAACAAAGTGTAAAAAGAGCAAACTGCATTTCCAATGAAATATAAATTAAATTGCTAAAACATTTTAATTAATCAAAGATTGAATCAGCAATTCACAAAAGCTATACTGAGCATTTATTATCTTATCTTGAGAGAATATCATTTGTGGTGGGAAGAATTAGAAAACCCAGAGCAGAGGATAAGGGCTTACCTCTAGGCATGCAAATATTTCTAGGAATTCAAGTATTTTAGCCTGTAGAGACTGTGGTTTACTTTAGCTGAGCTCATTTTCCAAGGATAAATTCCTCTACCATCTATTTTATCATATTTTATATACTGCTTGTTTTATTTACTGCTTTCTCCATGTTGGTTTTCTTTCCAGGCTAACATAGAAGAACACAAAAGAATTGTTATTGTTAGAAATGGTCTTTATTAAAAAAGACTTGAAAACCTTTTTATAAAATGTTAGTTTGGTTGTGCTGGATCACTACATCCAATTCTGTCTTGTGGCATATTTAACTGATGTGTCTTCTCACTACAGTTCAGAGAAAAATGAGCAAGCCCATGCAAGGGGGGGAAAAAAATCACAAATCAATGATAGTAAAACTGGGTTTGGATAATTTCACAGAAAACAAATATTTCTATGTGTAAAGTGATATTTGTGTTGAAATGCTTTAGGGTTTGGTTAAAAACAGCCAGAATTTCTCCTCTTCTTCATTCCCCCAATTAAATTTTTTTATCATTTTTGTCAAACAGAGAAAACTCTCCTCTTTTCCCAAAGCTGAACATAATTTTATGTGGTCCTTTGTATGAGAAGGTGTTTATTCACATGCATTGTCCACTACAAGTTTCAGCAGTGAAAACTATGTAGTTTATGGTATTGTAGTAAAGAGTACCATACTATTTATGGAACTTCAGTAAAAAACATTGCAGAATGTTTTTTAAGCATTCTAAACTGGAGACTCAAAACATTCCAGCTTGCTGTGCAGTTATGCCCTGCTCTTCCCTGGGACTGATGGTTCCAAAAGAGAAGCAAATACAGAAGGATGAGATACTGAGATTTCAAAAGGTCTTGGGGAGCATTTTAACTGGAGTAGCCTGTGTGGTGACTCCAAAAATCCTTCTTCAGACAGAAACACAATACTGCCAGCCCATTAGTCCAGTCATTTTCACTTCATGAATAGAAGACATACATTTAGCTGTCAGTGAAGGTAAGGGAGGTCATTTGTATCAAAATGGGTTGTTTTTCCAGGGCTTAGGGTCAACATCAACCTAGGGCAGCACCTACTTACATGCATAAATATTGGTGTCCTTTAAGTGAAAAAACATTATAGCACAAAAAAAAACAGGGAAGAGGGACAGGCTAATTGATTTCAGTCAGTCCTGATCATAGATACCTGTTCATCTTGGCAAGTTTTCCTGTCAGATCTGCCTGAGGGGTGTGGGATGCTCTGCTGTCAGGCCTCGTGCTGCTCCCAAGATCCCACGGCCTCCTCTGCAAGGCAGCGTGCCAGGAGCTTGTTGGGGACAGAAGGGAGCTGGGGGGGTCACCCAAGGCACCCACAAAGCTCTGCAAACCTGTGAGGGCACAGCATCCTATTCTGCTGTGCCAGGCTGCTGCTGGGGCAGGAGAGCCACAGCCCCTGTTGCCTCCAAGGGTTTTTTTGCAGAAAGAATCCAAATATACATCACTAAATTTGGTCTGAGATGGTTTTGGTTTGGTTCTTTTTTTTCTTTTTTTTCTCCAGGGTGAGGGATTTACTCAGACCTGTTTTCTGGCTGGGGTTTTCAATGGTTTGGTCTATGTTTCCTTAACAAAGATATATGCTGGGATTAAAGGATCTTGAGTTAACCTCCTGGGCTTATTTGAAATGCACTCTTTGTAAAATACACATCAAAAGTGTCATGAACTCTCTTTCACTCTGGGTGGCATGGAGGGTGGAGAAATGTTATAAACAAAGTAATACAGGGTAAATTGTAATCTAAGAGGCAACCTTTTTTTTCCTATAGAAGGCAGCTGAACCAAAAATGCACTCTCTAGCTGTAGCACTGTGCTAAGGAGGATAATGTCCTATTATTATCATTGCTTTATTGTTAAGCTGCTCCAAATCAGTATTTTGTACCCTTCTGGGAAAACAGGTTGTGCATAAACATACTTTCCAAGCAGCTGAGGTCTGCTGAGCGCTGCTGTTTGTTTCAGAGGGAGGAAGTTGCAGGTGGCTTGCAGGTTGGCAAGTGCACTGTGTTTAACACTGCTCAGCTTCTGCAGAGTGGCCTTTGGGGCCAGGGACTCACTGACATCTATTTACCTTATGGCAGTTCCCAAGACACTCCCTTGCATACCAGCCACTGGTTGTGCTTTCCCACTCTTGTCAAATAACAGATTTGGAACAAATTGTGTAGAATTACAAGTGGCACAAATGCAATGCGTAATTTTCTACCTAGCTACCAGAAGAGTATGATAATTAAGTTTTTATTTTAAATCATATACTGGAGGTGGCTACATTTCTTATAGTTCTAGTGTTGCTATGGCTGTGACCATAATAGCACTTTAGATTTCTAGTTCAGAAATGTGGTTTAATCTTTTTTTCCCCTAGAGAAAATTATAGCCCAAGTAGCAGAAGGCAAGTAAACACCTTACTTTACACATTGGCACTTTCATTACAACAGGCCAGAGAGCAACACTGCACATCCTAAAAATATATTTGTATAGTACAATCAAATTCTATGTAATGTGGAGAAGGTTTCAATCCAAGGGGTAGGGAATTAGGCCCATAACAATAGCAGAACTTATATTTCAATATCCTTTGGTAGTCCATGCACTAAAAAGTACTTCTTGCCATGAATCCAAAGAGCAGTGTTTGCATATTGACTACTCAGCAGTTTTTTAGGGGAAGAATGGGTACAATATGGTAACTGCAGCTGTGAGAGGCCAGGATATGAGCTGTCACTTGGCCCAGCCAGCCCTTATGGCAAAGATGTCAAACTGTGCTGCCTCTCACCCTTTACACATGTCACCCTCCCTACTGTTGCTGCTTATTTGCTGCAATTCCGGTCAGAGCTCTGGGACCACCATCCCACCTGCTCCTTTCCTCGGTGCATCAGATGTGCTGCTGCATCTGTGCCCATAGAATTTGTTCCTGTCTGTTAAGTGCCACTCTCCAGTCACGGGCACAGCTCACTGGCCAAGAAGTTGCTGGTGAGGCCAGAAGCTGTGTGGAATTGAACTCTTCTGTTTTGGCGCTTCATAATAATGTTTTGCTCCCTAACAATTTTTGCAGCCTGTTGTTAACATGGACCTGGCACTGGGATGTTCCTGGATTGTCAGAATAGAATGTTTTTATTCACCACCAAATGAGTGACAAAACCATTCCAATTGCAGTGAAAGAAATAAAACGAGGAATGGAAATTACTTTCCCTTTGAAGGACTGAAGGGAAATGATCACATGGGTAGAGGGAGCCCCAACCCAAAGAATTGTAAACGTCCCCCACCACCATGCACACACACACTGTGCTCTGAAGTTAACATTGAGCAATGAACAGTGTGAGGTGCTGCTACTAACAATGCTATTTGAGGGCTTAAGCAGCAAACTTACACATGGGGATTGTCAAGGCTCCTTTTCTCC
This sequence comes from Fringilla coelebs, assembly GCF_963513975.1. NCBI lineage: Eukaryota > Metazoa > Chordata > Aves > Passeriformes > Fringillidae > Fringilla > Fringilla coelebs. Next base: position 89,876,696 of record NC_140030.1, on the reverse strand, counting down.
CACAAGGTCACCACCCTGTTGTGAAATTATGTTTTAAATTTAGAGACTGATGATTCTTGGCAGCTTTCTGGATGACCATGTTGTTACTCTGAGCTATGTGGGGTTTTTTTATAAATTATTTTGCATCCATCTCACCTTTCTGAGGCCTGAGTTTTCCCTCTGTCTCAGAAACAGGTTTTCTCTATACTGTGTAGCTCTGTCTTGGCAGGGATGTGACACAACCCCTTGTAACTCTATAAGGTCACAATGTAATAAGTAAATGCACTTTGTCCTCTGTGGGTGATGAGCACCTGCATTAGGAGGGCATGGAATTCTTTCAATATATTCTTGAATAGACTTGTGAATAGAAGTATCTCCTGCATCTCAAGACATGTGAAAACAATAGTCCCACAGAGTCAAAGGCACCGTATTATGAAATTTAAACGTGTTTTGCTTACATGGGTCTTAGGATAAATCCTTTCTTTCTTTCAGCTGTGAAATCCCTCTTTCAATCCTTCAAATAACCCATCTGAAAGAAATCATTCCAGCAGGGCCATTACAAATAATTCTATTATACAAACCTGTAGTTTCAGATTTTCATTAAAATGACAAATGGTTCCTCAGAGTAATTTTCTAAATTACAAAATATATCTTGGCTGTTTTAAAAGGCCTGTTATCACACAGTATCCTGTAACATAGGACTATATTAGTGGTGTGAAATTTAGTCCTCAGCCAGGATTTTTTAAGGAGTTATAGTCATTGCTGATGTCTCCAATATTAGTTTTAAGTTACTTAGGATCCAAGGGAGTTGATTGGTATACGAGATTTTGGGGGGGGAAGTTTCCATCTTTATGAGGGCCCTCTGAAAACATTAATGTTTGGGAAAAAAAAGTGGCACAAATTGCCAGGTATTATTAATGACATTTAGAAATAGGTTTTGTGCCAGTACTTACTGGCAGTCCTGAGCACACCTTTGCCATCCAGTGAAGTTCCTGATTTGCCTGGGCTAGCATTAAGCTAAACCATGAGTCTTAGAGGAACCTCCCAAAAGCAGCAGAAGGGCTGTTATATGGGCAGGCATGGGGATTTAGCTGAATGGTCTCCTAAAGAAATCAATAATCAGATCATTTCAAAAGAACCATTGGACAAAAGCTTGGATAAAATGACAGATTACTTACAACATTGGTTGAAAGCATTTAAGTTGATAATTAAGAATAACAGACAAAGAGTATTAAGTAAAGGAGAGCAAACATCTAGCCAGTCATTAAAAGAATGGAATTTTTCTAATCCTCTTACAAAGATGCTGTTTTGGGTTAAAGTCCCTTTCTGCATAAAGCAGCCACACCACATTTTTTAAGTCAATGAAGAGCTGAGAGCTCTAGCCCAGACCCTCAAAACTACTTTAAACAGACAACTCCCACTGAGAGACAAGCATTTAAATTAATCTGCGGACCGGGTCCATGGGATGAATAAAGAGAGTGTCTTTCACTCTGTATTGCATGGCAAATAATTATGTAGCCAAATGAATTTGACACCAGAAATTTATTGATGTTTATTGGTTGGAAGTTTCCACATTCTGTATCACACATGTTTTATCTCAGGGTTAAGAAATTCTAAGAAGTGCTTTTTATTAGGTTAAACTGAGAGATTTTAAATCATACAGAGCCACATTTATGGATAACATCTGGTCTTTACATTTACTTCCTTTTTTTATTCAGTGACGATTGTTTGTTCCTGGGAAAAGAGGCTGTGTGATTGTTTCTATCTGCCTCAAAAGTAACTCTGAATCTGCAAATTAGAGTAAAACTTACTTTTTTTTTGTTTTCCTTAGGTACCTGAGAGTCCCACTCAAGCCTCATGATCTACTTCTGCTACTCCAACCATTAGTAAGTGCCCTTGATTGCACTTGTCTTCTTTTGAGTCCTTTTGACCCCTCATAGGACGTGTGAGGCAGGAAGGTCCAGTAGAAGATCCTTCAATACTAATCTCAAATCTTATCCAATTAGGCCTTCTTGGGAAGACATTGTTTAATGGGTTGGAAGGACCTCAAATTCTGCTTCTAGTCTATCAAACCCAATAACAGCTCCCTAAAATGCATAATTAACTTTCCCCTCAGCAATTCCTTCTACACTTGCTTCCATGTCACCCCAGTGGAAGTCTCTGTCTGAGATGTCTTTATCACCCTGCTTATTGCTCAAGCCTTAAAGAAGTCTCTTCTTCTACCAGCCTGACTGTACCAGCAGGTGTGGTGAAGCAGCTGAGAGGATGGCACTTGGCACTCTCCCTCTTTCTCAGTATCCCCTGCCCTTGCTGTTCCAAAGGTGTGTGAACAGCAAGGTCCAAGTGCTCCTGTCTGTAAGCTGGGCACAGCAGAAGTGACTGGGAGGTGGCACAGTCTGCTACTCTGAGAAATGCTAGGGTCATAAGCTGCTTAAGAGTACCCTGGCCAGCAATGTTTTTTCCTTCTGATGTACAGGCAGTGGAGCAAACTTAGAGAAGGTGCTCAGAATTTAGGAGAAAACAAGACTAATGTTCTGTTGCCTAAGAGTTGTCTCATTATACCAGTGCTTTGATAGAGCCTTAGCCCTTGGTGTTCAGAGGTGATGTGGACTGCTAAAACCATCTATAGTACAAGAACAATTCGCTTCTTCTCAGACAAATAAACCAACAGAGGAGCAGGTATAGTAAGAAAATTATATTTAAGTCATGTGGGATTTTTCTCTTCAGTAACATGTAGGGCCCATATACAAACTGATGGTGAACCTCACTGGATCCCCTTATCTAGAGAAATGGAATAGAGCAAGGCCATGGAAACTAAGGCAAGGCTCTTGTTATTACTGCAGTTATTATGAGTAGAACTGTAAAAATACTTCCACCTCCTCATTTAATTCAGTATTTCTGTAGTAAAAAAGATGATGGGCCGATTTATGTGTTTTTTCTCAATAATTTTTTCCTTCCTAAAGGTAATACCCTGTGGGGTGAACAAGAAGCTGTTCTTTTAAGGAATGGAGAGAAAGGAGTGAGTTGTTTCTTTCTGATTTTACGGGCCTCATTTACTTAGGACCCTTGTGAATTAAATCCTGTCCTGTAGCATATTGCATCTTTAGGAAAAGAAAAGGGATAAGGAGCTTTTGGTCTTAATAAAGCTAATTTGTGCCCCATAACAGCCCTGTAGTGGGCTAGGGCTTCAAATGCAAAACTTCTCTGACAAATGGATCATATTATACCCTACAAGTACATAATTCTTTTTCAGTAACTGGCTGCTTTTAACCCTGAGTTAACATATTTATGCCCCACAACCTTAGCCTATTTCCTGAGTTAGATTTTGTATTAAAATAAGAGTTATTCCTAGTGAGTTTATTTTTATCTTTTCCTTCTGTCCTTTATTGAGATACTAGCTGATGCTGGTAATGACTCAGGAGGTAATTTAGGACTAGGTTAGTGGTGTTGAGTTTGTCACTTCACCTCCATCTCTGGCCTCCGAAGACAATATGTCATCAATTTCATAACATAACAGGATGGCAGATTTCAGGCTGTGAATAATAATATGATTCAAGATCTCTTGAACCCTCTGTAATTACTTCTATTAACAAATGACTTGGTGCTTAATTAGCAAGTCATTTGGAATCAGCTCATACAGTAAGTTATATTTCATATAACTCTTCTTAGAAAGCCCCCTAGAAAGATATTTTTCTGCTTTTAAAAGTAATCGAATCTGTGCCATCTAAAATCAGGTATTGATTGGCAGTTAGCTCTGAGGAGGCTGCAGGAATAACTGTTGTGCACAAAATGCCACAGCCTTTGAAAAAAAATTATCTTTCATGGAGTGATAACTTTGATGTCATAATTATGACCATCCAACTAGCAGCAGGGAGAGGGCAGGCTCCAGCTGTGCCTGCAAGCTGGTGCTGGTACATACCTGCCAGCTGCATGGGAATGAAGTTTTACAAACACTCCATCACTGTTCCACAGACATTTGTCTGAGGTTTTTCAGGTTCCTAAGTGGCACAGCTCCTGCCACTGTCCAAAAGAGAGGCAAGTATTAACAAAGTCAATGACCAAACTGACTGCCTAGGGCCCTTAAAAAGCTCAGCATCTTTAGGCATCTTCATCTTCTTGTCTCATGAGTTTAACACTCAGAGCTGTGAGGTTCAGTTTTATTTTTTTCTCTTTTGAGATGTATAATGAATAATAAGGCATAATTGGTGAGTGATTAATATTAAAATGCTTGTAATTCTCACATTAAAATGGTTCTGTTCACAGTGGAGGGGGAAAAAAAGCAGTCACTCTCTGAACTGCCTACGCTAAGCCTCAGAGCATTTGGTGATCCCTTGGAAATGCTGCTCTGTGAAAGCATCTGGAGTGTCAGGGGATTACTGGGATGGTTTGAGAATCCTCAGAATTGTCTCCGAGTTCAAGCATAGTTTATACTACACTGGCCTTTAAACATGATGCTGTCTAGCAACACATAGACTCGGGTGTTCTGGAAACCCCTGAGCAGACCCACTGCTGTCACCTAGCCCTGGCAGGAGGTAGGCAAAAGTCCTCACTTTTGTAATTTGGACCTCTTAACTCAGCCAGTGATTAGAAAATTAAATTTTGCCAAATGCTGGAATTAAAATCACAAAGTGAGAGAAGCCAAGTTTCTCTAAAATAAGTTGACCTGCCAGAAAGATATGACTTGGAAAACTAGACTGGAAGCACATGCTGTTCTTTGGTTCTACTGTGTGGCTTTGGGGTCCTTTTTTTTTTTCCCCAATTCTGTCTTTTTCAAGTGCAAACAAGGCAGATTGTTTACATCATGCATTTATATTACAGCTTAAGTTTAAAGTCTCCTGTCTAAAAGGTGAATGTGCTATAGTGAAAATATTTTTGTACAATTTTCATGTTTGCCGGTGCACAGTAAAAAAAACCAATTTCTTCTCATTTTGAAGTAATAAGTCCAATGTGTGTAGGACATACTGGTCCTGCATCTAAACTCAGCAAGTGTGTTTGGTTGCCATGATGCTGCTTTGGGACTAGACCCTCTCGTATGTATAGTTCATTCAAATTCAAGTTAGACTTTTAAAATGGTTTTGAGTAACTCCTGATGCTTTTAGATACTTTTGCATATGAGAAGATGTGGTTTAAGCTTAAAAAAGGCTTGAGTAACCTTACCTGTTTTGTCAGTTTCTATTATTGTGTCTTGATTTGGTCCCTGATTTCAGAGAGACATTTCTAGGCCAGCACTCAGAGCACTAATGCTGCTCAAGCACTCAGGGCTATGGTTGAAAAACCTAAAGAATTACTTTGCTAGAGCTGCCATGATTCCAAGGCTACCAGCATCATCCCTAATGTACAGGTATTTATACTAAGGGAGAAAAAGAAGGAATTTGGGATATCTTTGCATTCAGTCAGGTGCAAAAGAGAATTGAAAGAAAAAAGTGTTAGATTTGTCCAAACCCCTCTTCCCACAGAAATTCATGCACATGCTGCCCAGGGTGTGTCAGGTGGGTCTCTGCTCAGCATCACCCAGGGATTGTTTGTCTCATTTTTCAGTTTGCTTCACTTTATATCGTTGCTTGCTGAGAGGCCACCATTACAGGCCTGACCTGAATACTGGAGTTATGAAGAAGAAAAAAGTCACTCTGATGGAGAATAGATAGTGACAAAGACTTTATTCTCCTGTCCACACCGTCGGCTGAGAGGGCCCTGCTATCAGCAGTAACTGAGCCTTGAATCGCACGTTTTCAGTGCTGCAGGCAGGAGATGGGCTTGGGTTACAAAGCTGAGCCTCACATCAATTAAAGCCTGTGTGCACAGCAGCTGCATTCAGAAAGGTGGAAGAGATTTAATCTTCACCTTTCACCTTGGGTCAAAATACAAGGTTACCAAGACAGACTTATTAAAAATGGATTGTTTCTGCAATTTTAATGTTAAAGTTTCCAGTTATTACAAAAGCACTTTAGTATTTGCCCCCTTTTTAAAAGAAACTTGCAGTTGAATAACAAGGAAGTAATAAAACTCTTGAAAGAAACAAATAAATGTTTATGTCAGACTTCCAAAGTCTGCAGCAGTTTTAGTCTTTCTTCTTGATAGAAATCAGAGAATTATTCTCTACTACATCTTTTTTGTGAGTACATGGATTATTCTGATCGAGTAAAACAGTCCCCCAGGACTGAACACTGAAGGCATTCTTAGCTTAAATATAGTGGAAGTGAGTTTTTATTTAGTACAAATAATTATTTAAGAAACAAACCCTATCTGAAGCCCTGACTTCTTAGCTGCCTCTCAGAAATCATACGTCCAATTTCGTGTCACCACTGAAGTCTTTGGCATCTTCCATTGTTTTTTGAAGGAGGCTGAATGAAGCCCAAAGTGGAATGTGTTGCTGATCTGTGTTCCCTGGATGCACTAAAGATAAACAAGATATGATTAATCCCATTGCTATCTCACCGCCTTTTAGATTTGTGATTTGTTTGTGAATTGAATTGGAGGACAAACATCTCCATGTGCAAATAAGCAAATCCCTACAGTCTTGTGTTTCTCTGTGCGTCTAAGTGATCTCCCCAGAGAGATAAATACAGACATTTTTCTGTAGTTTGATGCAGCCTGTTTTCCAAAGATTTACTGAGAAATATGTAACTCCAAGAATATATATGAATTCTAAAGATGGGGTCAAAACCTGTGTTCCGTATGGGTAGTGGTTTGTCACTGCTAAAATCAATGGAACCTTTGTCATTGACTTGGAAGGGTATGAATGAACAGCCTGTGAACAAGGGAAACTTACTGTCATTATTTTACAGGAATTCTGTCTTTCCAGTTTTGTGTCATTAACCTCAGGTTGAGTAAAGCTGTCAGAATAGTAAAAGCAAGCTCTGCTGGTAGCAAACCTTACTCTTTAAGGAGAGTATTTGGAATGAGAACTCAGCCTGGAAAGTTGAATTTTGGAGAGGAATTCTCACCTAATGCAGGAGTTGAACATGCAATTTGGTGTGTCTGTTCTGGGTTCTGTGTCACTCACACAGCAATTGTGTCCCTTTGAAAAAGTGATACTGAGTGCGCACTGGTCCTCTGTACAAAGTGTGCATTTCATGGCTTGTGTGCTTCAGTTACAGCTGAATAGGACTTTTAATATATTCCAGATATGTTAGGCAACAACTGAAGAAATATGTGAAGCATGCTCTAGTCTTTGTTCAAAAACACATGTATTTTATTTATGATGTGGAAACTGTACAGTCATCACAATAGTTACACTCTGACATTGAGCTTTTGTTTATTAAAACAATACATTTATTAAAATTGTAGCAGTACTTTTAATGAATTTTCTGTTTAAATTATGATGAGTCTTATTTAGAGTTGAATGATACAGAGTGACATTGGTCATCACTTGAATATTAAAATAAAGGTTCTGCTCCAGTGTTTCCAGCTCTGGAATAAGTCATAGGGGCCTTAGATTCGTGGGGCCATATCATGGTGTTCATGAAAAAAGAAAAAAAAAAGAACTCTTGTTGTATTATTGTTGTATACATATCTAAATAAAGGTTTTTAAAAATGAAATAAATGGAACTGTCAGAGCATCTCAAAGGTTTCAACACTCTAGCTATATCTTTTGCCATTCAAAAGTCACCATCCAGTCCTTGTGACAGATGCCAACTCTCAGTGTAATGTAGGTGGAACAAGCTTTCCAGCCCTTGTTTCCCCAATGAGATGAGTGCCCTCTATGCAAAGGGCTCCTGCTGCACTCCTGGCTCGGGCACAGCTTTGCCATGCCCTGGGGCTGCACGTGGATATGAGGATCACTGGGACAGTCCTGGCAGTGCAGAAAGCAAACACACCGCTCTGCACCACCTTGTCAATCAAGGATGCAGCTCCTGAGAGACAGCTCCTTGCTGTCCAGAGCTGCCTCACCTCCCTGTCCCACAGAGGCACCTCTGTGCCGCTGCCCTGGGGGCAAAACCAGCCTCAGGCAGGGGCTTTCTGTGGAGGGCAGAGGTGCTGCTCCAGTCCTGACCTTCTGGGGAGTTAAGGTCAGAAAGGCAGATATTTTTTTGTTTGTTTAAGTACCAAACTTTGAAAGTCTTTAGTTAAGTTGATAATGCTTTGAAATGGTCATGCCTAAAATCGGAAAGCCTTTGTGTATAACATTTGAAAATGTAATCATTACTGCCTGGCAATTTATTAATCTAGGAAGTCAAGGGTATTGCAGATCAGAACACCAGAAGTAGAGGTAGAAGTAGGGTGTAGCTGCTGCCTTTCTGGATTTGAGGGGGCTTTCCTTTGTTTTATTTTGTTTTCAAGTGTCTCATCATCTGTAGTGAATGTCTATTTTGCTTCTGGTGAGGGGAATGATGAAAACTGGCACCATTTGATTGAATTTGTCCTTCATTTCCTTCATTTATATTTTTATACAAATGCTATGATTTTGATTTTGATTAGACTTTTACCAGGACTTTTCTATTCCAGGACAGAATTTCTGCTGATAGAGATTTCAGAAGTCCTTTTTTACCAGTGTTCCCTCATCTGTGGAAACATGGTCAAGTCTTTAGTCCAAATCAGACAGATGAGAGCACTGACCACCAGGTTTTTAACTGGGACTGCATCAGTCTCTCCTGAGTTTTTGGTTTTTTGCATAAAACTTTTAAGGCCTTCTTTTTCATCCCAACAGGAAAACAGGAAAAGATTTTCCCTGAAAGATGAAAAAATTTCATGGTACAGAAACACCACTTCATATCCATATGTAATCCAGAACTGAGTGTCAGAGCAGTCTGAATTCTGTCTTTGATCTCTAAAAGAGAAAGGCAGCCCATGAAAATACTCTTGAACTAAAAGAACATAAAAAGGCTTAAAATACCACTTTCTGATGGGGTGTATCCCACAAAATTTAGAGCCCTGTGAGTTTAGCAGGGAGACTTATGCTGCAGTAAAGGGACAATTTCAAAGCTCTGAAATTTGATTTAATTTCTAATCTAACCCTTATCTGAATTTTTTGCTGGATTTCCAGTCTCATTATCCAATAATTGGTATTTTGTTTCCAGAGAAGTATGGCAGAAAAAATCATTTTATAGGCAAAGAATGTACACATCCAGTGGGCTTCTCTGCAGAGATCTTTTAATTTGAAGAACACCTCAGATTGTCTCAGCTGATTCTTGCTTAGGAATAAATGGGCAGAGAGTTAAATAACTCTGCCTGTCTCCAAATCCTGGAGAGGTGTGTGCCAACCATATTCCTTGCCTCACCTGGGAGGCAGCTTTGAGGCATCCTATCTTTTATAAAAATGATGAGAGTTCAACTCCCTGGCTGCACTCAGCATGCAGGGCCCTGGAGCAGAAGCTTGCAGTGCCCCTGGTGTAACTGGGGCATTTCCAGAGCACACTGAAAAGTTCTGAAAAGCCCAAATGATTCTCTCTGCTGATTCTTAATGAATTCTGTGGGAGAGTGTCTATCAGTATGGAAAAGAAGTTCCATGTATCTTAGCATGGATCTTTTGCCACCAGAATATAAGAAAAATATGGCATAATTATTTCAAAAAACCCCAACTGTAAGAACACACACTGAATGTCCTACTAGCTCAGCAAGGAGAGAAGGGAGTTTGAATGACCTGAGATGGCTTAGTTGTTATCTGCCTTTTACTCCGATTTTATTCATGGAAAACTTGTTTTCCTCTCAGTGCACCACAAACAACCAGTCGCCTAAAACATTAAATAATGAAATTCAAATGTACTGAGTTAATCACTGGAAAAGTGCTTCATCTGAAAACTCCACAGGGGATCACATTTCAGAGCCCGAGTGTCCTTGTACAGTATGCATTTCCTCTTTGCTTCACAGGTTTGCTCATGCAGAGATTTAGAGTAATATTGAATTACTGCCTGAAGCCATGCCTGACTATCTTTTTCATTAATTACCTTCCATAGCTTTGGGACAGATTAACTGATAAATATATGAATCCCTGGTGCAGTAACCTTTCCTGTGTACTTAGAATTACTGATAGCATGTAATCTCAGAATCTGTGAAAAACTTTTTTTCTTTCTTCCTATAGATTACTGCTGAGCTTTTGCTATCTGAGTTGCTCATCCACGCTGCTGTATTGTCTTTGCTAAAAGATGCTGTTAACCAACAACTAGGACCTCTACAACAGTCCACAAGGAGGATTGGTATGCCTTTACAGAAAATATATTTGTTTCTCTTTTTTTCATATGTTAGCATGAAAGATGGGTAAAACTCCATAATGCCCTGTCTTATCTTTTCTGGGAAACAGATGCTTCAAAGTAGTCTAAGAAATGCAAATGCAACAACTGTTTTTCTGTTTTGTTTTCTGTTTTGTTGGGGTTTTTGTTTTGTTTTGTTTTTTCCTTCTTTATCTTTCCTTAGCAAAATGTCTCAGGAACTGGTCATTCTGGAAGGCTATTCACACTTAAAAAAACCCCAAAAAACAACAACAGTCTAGCTTCAGTTGCAGCTGAGTTTTATGTTTCTTTAAGCTGCCCTTTAGCAAACTACCTGCCACAAGTTATTTGACCAGTGTACCACCTTCTCTGTGCAAAAATTACTTAGATTGTTTCAATTTTTAAATTTAGTCAGAAGCACTTCAGATACTCCTTCTGGCCATGGAGAGCTGTTGTGGTTTTTTTGCTTTAATTATGTCTTATGGGTATTCTTACTGCATAACCTAGCTAATGATCTATTTAGGCAATATTTTGTTGAACAGCAGCCTTGCTGGGATTGCTTGAAAACTCCCACATGTAATCCCAAAAGCTTTGCTTGAGGTGACCATTGCAAGTCAAAAGAATCTTCAGACCACAGTCTGAAGAAATCAGATAGAGCCAGTAAGTATTGTAAAGCACATATACAAAATTAGCTGAATGAATGGACTTGCTTACTTGCTTCTAAAGCCTTTGCAGTGATGCATGCTATAGTTGTTAGCAATATGTGGTAAGAACATCTATTTACAGGAAGTTATTGTAAGTGAACAAAACTTTTCACTGATGTCATTATAGGAGATCAGTTTAGATCTATTCACATTCACAGGATTGGATCTAAGTTAGAATTACACTTTTAAAGTTTTAAACGTGAAAAAGAACTATACAGGAGATTAGCACAACCAGAGCCTTTGTGATTTGCCAATCTCCTTTGACACTGATATAGAATTCCCTTCAGCAAGAGATATTTTTAAAATTACCAACAAGGCTCTGGATGCCCCAGAAATATGGAAGCTGCATTGCTGGTCTGTAGCTCCTTGGGGTGGAGAAAGCCTTGGTTTGCACACCCAAGTAAGCAAGTCAGTTTTATAGCAACTTCTATCCTCCTCAGCCTGAGCACTCTTATTGCTAAGCATCCATAAAATTTATGCCTAGAGTAATTTTTCTTCCATCTGTTCAGCTTGAATGGAAAACATTTGTTGCACCATGTTTGTAGGGACGTTCACAGTGAAATGCGTGCCCACCCTGATGTCAGGCTGGTTAACTTGCCTTTTTAAACACAAAGCTGATATTGTTAGATGGCACAGAGCTTCAACAAGTACAAATATGAGACATCACAGTTTTTTCTTTTCTTATAAACTTGAGTGTTCTTTCCCATTGTTGTTCTAAGGTGAGCTAAGACTAACTGCCCACTTAGAATAATTAGTTGTTGAAGTCTACCTGTCAATTGCTTAAAGCTAGATTAAGTCCAGTCTTTGCAGTCTGATACTTTTTCAGATTCAAAAAGCTAGAGCCATGTAAACATTGAAAGTAATTATTCTCTTTCTCCTCCTTTTCTTCCTTTTTTCCCCCTTTTTCTTTCTAATGTTAGTTATTATAGAAAGGACTTGAGTTTCAGAGAGTCTGCCAAAAAGCCTCTGGCATTCCCTGGGGGATTGAATTTTACATTCTTCAGCAAACAATGTCTGTCTCCAGAAATGCAAGAGGAAAACACTGTTTTTCTTTTTAATCTAATATCAGTGTCTAAGCCTAATGGAGCTCTGATTTTTTATTTTCAAGCCTGGGGAACATCATGTGTTGATATTAGTATGTGCCTTTTTAAACTTCATTTGTTATCTTTAAGCAGCTGCTAAAGTGTAAACAAGTTGTTTTTCTCTTCTGTGTTAAAAAAAGGCTCTTTACTTATCCAAAAACTCCACTGGTATTGTGCTTATTGGGCTATGATTGAAGCAGTGAAAAAATATTATTGAATGCAGCAAATGTTTGGTTTATTTCAAAGCCTTTCTAAAGTGCAAATCATCTGTTTCTTTTCAGCCTTTTCCTTTCTAGTAGAAAATTAAAGCAAATCAGTTAGCTAGAAGATAGTAACACAAGAGGTTATGATTTTTTTTCAAGTATAATAAAGAAGGAATTTCATATTTCTGACAGTGATTTTACATATAAAATTCATGTACAGTCTAGAATTTTAAAAGGGATCTTGGCTGGACACGTTAAAGGAGGTCTGATTTCTCAAAAGGCAGGAAGTACAAAACATTGTTCCTTTCAAAGTAAAGCAAGCTGTAATCTGACCTTCTGGAATTATTTATATACAGCATATATTGAAATTTCCCTCTTTCTCTGCATTACCCCAGTTCTATATTTCCCTGCCACACCACAAAGATTTTCCAAGGATTAAAAAAAAAAAACCAAAAACCAAAAACAAACCAAAAAAGAAAAGGCATAGGGGAGAAGAGTGGATTTAAACATTTGGCATACAGGCAGCAGCAATGTCTGTCTGTGTGCTAGAGAGGGAGTGCAGCAGGCAAAGGTGACTTTCAGGACTGGGCTGTTTACCATCTCCCCTGGCTAGACCCCATCTCCAGCAAAATCACTGCCTCCAGATATGACTAGATTGCTAAAACCACTCCTTGAAATGTACAGGATATATACATCTTGAAATCATCTTCAGACTCTCATGGAAAAACTCCTCAACTAGGGAAAACAAATGTTTCCAAATTATTTTTTCCAAAATTTAATTTTCCTAATTTTTCCAAATGTTTCCAAATTATTCCTTACAACTCTCTAGATTTTCTTTTTATTTGCTTTGATTCCTTTTGTGATTTTGAGTTTCACTTGTTATGCAACTTTAAAGTAATGAAATTTACTCAGAAACCCACAATGCACAGAAAAGGATATGTGCAAAGGTATGTTTTTAGGACTGAACTGCAGTTTATGCATCTCCTTTAGTTAGATGCATATAAAGTGTGGCTCAGGAGTCTTCTGGCAACTGAATTTCAGAAAATGCCTTGCTCAGCCTGGCACTATTTGAATCCACCAAAGGACTGTGCAGAGCTCTGGACAAGTAATTTGTCCCCCACCTGGTGGGCAGAGGCTTCTGAAACAGAGGGCACTTCTGGGTGTCTCCTTTCTTCCACAAGATTTGTTCAGAAAATTGTTTTTGCTCTGTACAGACTTTTATTCCATTTGAATACTTTCAGAAAGACATTCAGCACTAGTGCCCTTTACCACAGCTTTGTCCTCTCCATGCTAATGGAGACATGGATGTCTGATCTGGAATGAATGGGTGTTCACATGCTTGTTTTATGTTTATTTTGGAGAATAAAAGGGTAAAAACTGTGCCTTAGGATGGAGTTAAAGGCAGCTTTATAATGAATCAAACTCCCTGAAGAAGCTTTATTTCCTGCAGGTTACTAGAAGGTGGTAGGGAAAAACATTACACCAGCTGCAAACCTCTTGGGATATCCCAACTCTTGAGGCAGAGTCTGTGTGTTTGAGGTGTAGGAGAAATAAAACTCCTGCCAGGGTTCACCACAAGAAACCAGTGTAGGGCTCAAATGAGCCGCCTGAACAGAGGTGAGATTTGTCACAGGATCTGCCTTTTGCTACTGAACTAACTGTTCTTTCTTCTGGTCACCTGAGATGTTTCCTTTGCTTAAACCTTCCTGGGTCTCTTCATGTGCCCTGCTGGAAACCCTATGAGTTCAGCTTGCTGTATACTCTCCTCAGTAGAAGATATTTAGCATGCTTTAGAAGACCAAAATAACATACCCTAGTGAAGTAGGAGCTATTTTTAAATATTAGAAAAATAGGTGGACTGTTATCATTTTAGCATGGATATGTTGCATCATCAGATACAAAATGTGATGTGTGGTTTTTTAAAATTTTTTAATTACTATTATTTCCCCTGAAGTGACGTTGTTTTTTACCCCCAGCGACCAAGACCTAGCCAACTGGGCATTGTTTGCCTCTCAAAAGTATATTAAAAAAAATACAGCTCTGTAATTTTGCCTGTATTGCAAACTGTTAATGAGATGGATAACACTCAATACCAAAACTACTAGAACTGTAGATGTTTAAAAAGCACTTAATCATTATATCTTCTGGTACTCATCCCATTTGCCATTTTGGAAAGTGTTATGGAGAGCAGGCTTAGCAGATGCCAAGCTATCCTGCACAGAGCAGACCACTCCAGCTTGATCCTGCATGCCCAGTTCAGTTCTGAGATTTTCCAACCTCAGGATAGTGCTGCAGAAACCAAGCAGGCCAAGTGATTTAATACATAATTTTCTCCCCTCTGAGCCTCTATGGATTTCATCTCACAGTAGAGGGCACTGTGCAGTTGGAGTTCATCCTCTCAAAGAACTGTATAAACTCTTTTCCTTTAGCCACAGATTCCAGGGTGCTCTTCAAATTTATAATTTTAGCTCTGTTTGCTGCTCATGCTTAATTGACATAGTTATATTTTACTCCAGCTCTTGCTTTGGTTCCTAATGGATTCTTTTTTCTGCTTTGTCTCCTCTGCTGCCATGCATTGTTGTTTTCCTGCACTGTTCCATCCCAGATATGGCTATATTTTAGTGGTCAGCCAGTGGATTGCCATATCAAGTATTTAGCTAAATGCTTTGCAGATCTTTCTGTATGAAAAGAGCTCCATTGAGACTAAGAGGATATTATTATTCACAATGTGGTGACTAGTTTCACACATGGCTGAAGCAAAATAAATCATCAGTGTTTTTAACAAAACAGTGAGTAGACCTCTTGTTGACCACAGCATATTTGTGGTCAGCAAAGAAAGAGTCTTTTATAGCTATTAATGTGCTGCCAAGGTGCTTTAGCTGAGATTTTTGCCCTAAGGGAGGTGGGCTTCCCATACCACATATTCATGTTTCGCTGCTAGGCCCCTTTCCAGAGCCCTACCCTCACAGAGTGATTTATTGCAAAAAATCCAGTACTGAAGAGGGAAGCAGGTTACTGAAAGAACTGATGCAGATGAATATTGCTCAGATGCTGAATCTGATGAGAAAATAAGCAATTCTCCTGACTGTTCAAGTAGTAATTTTTAGTTCTGAGCACGCAAAAATAAGAAAACTAGTGATATGTCAGCACTTCTGTTCTGCACAGAGTACTAAAACCTGAAGGTTTGAAGAAAGCCCAAGTGGTATTTATCTGGCATCACGCTGATACTCCGGGTGTTTGTGCTTCCATTTCTGAGCATTTAAGCTGGTGTTCAAATCTTTTTTAATTGTTCTGTTTGTTACATAGTGAAGGGAATGGCATTGGTCGAGTATGGCATCATCTGATTTAACACCTGTACACTGGTACCTGACTTCCTTGTGACAACCTGGGCCAAAACACAGTGATTCCTTTTGCTGAGGGTCCTGCTGAGCAGACAGTGATGGAGCCAGCGCTGGTTCTTCTGTGCTTCCTCCCATCATTGTGCAAAAGTTAATGCGAGCTGTTCAGCCATCTGGCCAGCTGAAAGTCCTACCAGAAATTCTGAATGCTTTTCCAGTCAAAAAGCAGGAAGTTTGAACACATTGATATGCTGTTTCAAGGGCACAAATGAAATGTGGTTTCTACTAAGAACGGCAAGAAGGAAAGATCTAAAGCAGCACTTAAAGAGAAGAGTCATGGGCGGTATGAGAAGAAGTGAAGGAATATAAAATAGGAAAGCTATTCTCCATAGCATATCATTATGTAAACCAAAAGCAGAACCTTTGCTTTAAAGGCTTACATTTGACTAAAACATATTTCTTGACATACCATTTACAAAAGGGCCTAATCTGATCTCAGTCCAGTGTAAAAAGAAACAGCTCCCCTGAACATATTGAAAGCTCAATGAATTCATGGGAGGGAAAACTTCTGTGAAATAAGCAGGGTCATCCTTACAAACACATCCAAACTATCTTAAGCTCTCCAGATGAAGTTCTAAAGTTGCATATCTGCAAACAAGAAAAATGAAAAATGCAAATAGTTTATTGAAGACATTTCTCAGCTTCTTGTGCATTTATAAATAAACTTGGATTATATTTGTAAGGCATACAGAGTGCACTCTCTATGTTTACTTTGCTGCCCAGCTTTCAGTTTTCACATGAAACAAATGGTTTCTGCCATCTCTAAACTACATTAAAAACATCCATTGTCTGATTTTTTTAAGAGATACTAAATTCTTCATGACTGTTAGTCCTGAAGTATTCTGTGTTCTACCTATGCCAGATACAAGCCAGTTTAGACATAGTGTGACTGAGTCATCATTACCACAAAGATGTATCCAGATTAGTGTACTTGATCTCTTTTTTAGGACAGTTACAGCTCACAAAAAGTTATTGAATAGAAAAATTTCTGTCTGAATGAATGCATGTGTAGAAATGCATTTGGTATTTCTCTTAAAAACTTCATGCTGCATGTGTGTCCTCAACAGGTGGATATGTCCTGTATGGTATATGAGGTGCTGGCAGTTCTCTGGAGAAACAGGGATTGATTATCATTGTGAAAATGAAATTCAGCTGAAGTAACCAGGTCAGATTTGATTTCCTGTCACCTGTGGCAAACATGCATGTTCCACAAACTGTAAAGTACAGTAAAGCTTAGAAGTCATTTTCCCTAAAACTTCCTGGAATTCTATCTGTGTCTGTACGTGTTGTAATACCCACAATCATCATCATCTTGGGGCTTTTTATTTCCAACCTGGGGGACAAACACAGAGTTTTAAAATGGACTTGATTTGGTCATGGTTAATAACAGAGTTCCTGCTGATGCAATTGTATTGGTTGATAATGATCAGAAATTTTATATCATAATATAACAGGAAAGCAGACAACATTTGATAATATTTTACTGTGGATAAAATGCCATCCTTTTTGTTGTTGCAATACCAACTTCATGTAAATGTAATTAGTTGTGTTATAAAAAAAGTGAGAAAGTTTTAGTTATAGTTTTAGTTATAGTTAAGTTTTAGTTATAGCTTTCAAGTATAATCAGATCCAAGTACCAGTTTGTGGCTTTATCGATCATGCTGCTTTCTCCTTCCTTCTATACTAAAATGGAAAATTTTTGAGTTTTTGTAGAAGCTGCTGCACTTTTTTTGCAGGACAACAAGGATGATGTCTTGGGGAGTGCCCTGAAGCTGTTTCTGGGGACTTGGATGCCAATTTTGTTGCAGGATATCTTTGGTGCAGGACAAGCATTTTACACAATCCTGTTCCTGGGTCGCTGCCTTTGAGAGGAAGGTATTGCTTTTCAGTTTCAGGAATGTTTTCTCAGTAAAAGACATTTGTAAAGTCTGTATGTTAAGGTTGATCTGATGAATAGGTGATCTGATTAATATTTAGCAAGATTTCACTTTTCTTGCCTTCTCCATGTTAAAATCTGAAAAATATGCATTGGTTGTTTCAGGGGAAAGTTAGTACTGAAGATGTCTGAGTTGTTATGACGGTTATGAAACTTGCTCACAGTTACCAAAAGTGCCTCATGAGGAACATTTAGCTGAGCTGGGAAACTTCTGAAATTTGCAGAACTCACTCCCACGTGCAGCAGTTTGGCTCCTCTTCAGAGAGCAGGGCTTTCTACAGCAGTGATGCTGAGCATCACCTTCCTCCTCCCCCTCCTCCTCCTCCTCCTTGCCTGTAGAGGCTGAGCACGCCAAGACACATTGGCCACCAAGGCAATCTCATTTTATCAATAAAAGCAGGGTGAAAGGCCATGTTAGGGTATAACAAACCTGACCTTTCTGTTCATAGGTACCAGGCTGCTCAAGCCAGCCACAGATATTTTAGCTGGTATTTTTTGTCTATGCCAAACTGTTCTTGAGAAGTAAAGATTGCTTATGAAACCTCCACTGAAAGCAGGTGTTGCAGACATCCCATTAGTAACCTTTGACTTACCTTCCCCTTAGAAACTTTTCATCCCAAAGGACTGACATTTCAAAGCCCCCCCTTTTTTTTTTGTGTCCCTCCAAGTTTGCATATTGTAAACATTTTTCTTCTCTGCTCTGATGGAACAGAGCCAAAAATCTGCACAATGGGGGAACTAGATGTTAATGAGCAGAGATTGTGGGAAAATGTGTACCGGGCTGCCCTGCCTGACCTGCATGATAATGCTACATTTAGCACATTCTTTTCCATTAGTGTAGCAGGCCTTGAAATGGTAGCAAACAACATGTATTGTGAAGGTTTGTTTCAAAGAAAGCTGCTTTCCTAGGAGAGTGGAAATAAAAAGAAATTATTTATTGTGTAGAGTTGGCAGAAGTACAGCTGGCTCTGGAAATATTTATGCACAAACAGCGGTGTGAAATTGTATATTTTTCTTCACATTTTTAGTAAAATTGCTCTATGTGAAGGTTTACATTATGTAAAACCCACAGATTGCGTACGAGCTCGTACTGAATCAAAAAAGTTTGCAATCTATGGCATTTAGGCACTGATAAGAACAAAAATGGCTATTGGACAAAAAATATTCTTGCACTTTGGCATCTCCTAAATAGATATTTTTTTTCACTCTGGCTGTGTTCACAACCCCTTTTTAATGTGTTTATGTCAGTGGAGTTTTGTTTGTACAAAATGCTTCTGAAAAATTAATTTTGGCTCCTCTGAGCCAAGTTTCATTTAATCATAAAACAAAATTTATGTCTCAACCATATGAAAATCATTAGGGGCAAAAGGATTCTGAGAACATAAACAACACCATGTGACTTAGACACCCAATTGCACAGCTTGAACCTATCAAGTGGTGAACATATTAAAATGCTAAGGAGAACACAGTCAGCATTTGGTGTGCAATGAGTAGGGAGAAATTTGTTTGCACAAAACTTCTGACTAACAAAGATGAGTACCGAAGGAATTAATAACAAAAGACTGACTGTAGATAATTTCTGAGCAGAGAAAGGGACTAAATCAGTTTTAAAAGCTGTTTCTTGCAAGCTTTTTGCTCAGCTAATTTTTTAATTATCCTTTTGCACATCCAACTTCCCTCTCTCAGTTAAGGAAAGAGTAATTTGTGTAGTAAAAATTTAATCCAAATGTGAACTGTTTACAAATGACATTCCAGATCCTCATTGGGAAGTGCTTATTTCTTCACAGTCAAAGATTCCTAAAGAGCTTTCTATGGGGAAAGAGACTTCCACTCATTACCTTAAAAACAACACTCTTATCTCCACTGTGGAGCGTATATGGGCTCTGAGCCATATTTTGTGAAGGACAAAGCAAATTCTTTAGCAAAACATCTGCTAGATAAGGGCAGCATTCCTTAGAATAGGTTTCCTGATGAAAGAGATGCCAAAGCCTTGATTCCAAATGTACTTACATGCTAAAACAACTACTGTCTGTGCTAGTTCTGGGTCGTGCTTCCAGGAGCAACGTCAAGCCCAGCTAACCCTGAAAATACAGAGCTGGTTAACAAGATGATTTGGGGCTACTCAAATCAGCTCACCTTTTGCAGAGTCAAAGGAAAGAATGAAGTATCAATCTTATTTCCAGAAATCTTTACGATGGCATGAGATGCACACGTGGCCAGCTGATAGGCAGTCTCTGTGCCAATTAGGAAATGGGTTTCTTTTCTCCACAAACACAGTTTTTGTGCCATGAGCAGTGTGTGATTCCAGCAGCTTTGCCCCAGAGTTGCTCAGGGCAGCTAAAGGGCAATGGCCTGAAGCCTGTGCACTAAGAAAGATGTTTATGTACTCTTGCTGCAGCAGGAAGGGATTCACAGAAATACAGTCCTAATCTATCCTGCAAAACCAGAGCATGCCATTGAGAAAGAAAACATGGTAAAGGGGACTGAGTACAAATATATTGTGTGTTCATAAAAGCCCCTTGGTAACACCAAGATAAACTCTGTGCAGAGAGCTTCTAGGGCTGGAAGGCTCTGCCTGAGGCCTTGGGTTTAGCAGAGTCCTTGTTGTTTATTCTGGAGAAATCTTCATGATCCAAGCAGGTACCTATTACCAAGCTGTGTTCTTTCCGTTCCCATTTTTCACTCTCTGTCTTCCATGCCTGTTGCTATGGTTCCAGCTTTCTGATGGCCCCTACTGCTTGGTGTGGTGACTGCAGAACATGTCTGTCTTGTCAAATATTTCTGCATAATGACTTGACCCAAACCTTGGCACATGGTTATGGCAAGCACTAACATGGTGACCCTGTCTACTGAAGCATTGTGCTCGCTCTCAGTTAAACTTTGGCTCATCTACATTTCTCTGGGAGCTGTACCTTCATCACGTGCCTTCTCTTGGCTTGTCTTCCTCTTCACTGCACTCAAGGGATGTTGGGGTTTGTGCATTTGGGAACTTCCCCAAGTGAGAGTCAGGGAGTTGAACTGTAGCTGGAAACAGGAAAGCGGGAACACTGGGTCTGTAGTGAAAGAGAGATCGGGAAAGTTGCTTATTCTTTTCATCTTCCTTCAGTTCCTGTCAGGTGCTGGATATGTGTGGCTTTGATTTTAGTTTTTCAGATGGAATTCTGCAATTTGTAGACCATCACATCACAGTTTATATATGATGATTATGCCCCCACAGCTGATGAGTACATTCAGCCTACCACCTTCATGGTCCTGCATTTATATTCTTGAAATTTTCTCCAGATTTGCTTTCAAAGCCATGCAGAAAATATTTTTATCTTTGTTCTTTATTCATGAATTGGTTCCTTAAGCTTCACTGTCTGAAATTCCCATATTCTGTATGAGTGCCCTAAGAGATTGCTTCCAGCTCAGCCAATGCACATTAGTTTGGCTTCTTCCAGTCAGTTCCAACTTCTTCTTGACCAATTATATCATTCATAATTAAATGTTGTAGGGAATCAGATAATACTGCAGACCTGGGTCTTTCCTGGACAGGATTTGTTAGGTAAAAGAAGGTATTCACCCTGATTCCCCAAAAGGATTTGAGTGCTCACACTATTGAAACCCATAAAAGATAAAAGGTTTCAGCAGCAGTAGCCTGCCCACACCCATGCTCCTCTAAAATGGTAGAATGAAAAGTTATGCTATGTTCAAATACTTTCAAGTTGCTCTTGCTAAAACTTCAGGCCTCATTTGGTAAATGTGAAGTTTATTCAGAAAACCTGTATCTGTGCTTTATCTGAGCACAAGATAAAACATGAATCTGGATAAGAATCAGCAAGAATGTATTTAGGTGCTTTTCCATGTACAACTTTACACAGTTGATCTCACATAATCTTTTTGTTTCTTATTCTGCTGTAATCTTGAGGACATTTGCTATAGATACTTCTCAAATATTTGTTTTATCCCTTCTGATATCTTGCCATCTCTAGATTTTTTTAACAGAGTTCCAAAAATCTCTCTACTGAAAACAGTATTGGTGTTCCCATTGTACAAATTATGAGGTGAGTTACAGAGAACAACCTTCCAACTTCACAAAAGAACTGGGCCAGTGTAGTACTGTCATCCTTACTTTCCACATCACAGGCTCTTCTTGAAAATGGAGGAGGTAATTTCTTTTGAGACAGTGATGTTTCACAGAGTGAATGCAGCTCTGCTCTCATGTTAAGAAATTTAAGCTTTTGGAAACCCACTTGCTGCCAAAAGACTTCTCTTTCAAGACTTTTAGCTGTGGCTGATCCTCTGTTTAAACTCTTGTCCAGCTGTGCTTTATAAATATCTCTTAACTGATAAATGAATTATTTCCTTCAGTTAAGGTCTCCATATTGCTGAGCAGAGTCTGCAAATGCACAGTTTTGCAGTAGAATTAATAGTTTTTCAAACTGGTTCTCTTGTGATTTTATATTTGGTATTTATGCCCTGTATATTTTTAACTTGCTGGCATACTTTTGGCCCAATTTAGTGAAGTGTTGTCAATCACTGTTACAATGTAGCAAAGAATACTAGAAAATAATGTCTTGCCATTTTTAATCTAAGAAAACAGCTTTGTTGCTGATCTTGCTGGCTGTCTAACAGATGGGCCAGAGTCCCATGAGAAGACAGCCACTTCCTTGCATAATAAACAAAGAAGGAGAAGTTGTCTGCTAGCCATTAGTGTATTGTAAAGTTTGATGCAATGTCTTGATATTGTCAGAATGTGTTCCTCAAGCACATTTCTTTGACATTCTGTCATAAGTCAGACACAAGACAACATTAAATCAAAATTGAAACTTTAAAAGGAAGCCAGCTGTTTAATTTTTCAACAGAAGAACCCCAGTAAAAATACCCTCCATTTTCTAAATGTTGATAACTAATAAATAGGCAAGGATTGAGTAGGGTATTTGATAGAAACAAGATCATTTGGCCTGTGTGGCACATTACCAGGATTCCTGTCTAATACTATTGCTTGAATTACAAACTGGTTATTGTATAGTGGAAGCTTATGAAAATCCTGGCCAGTCATTACATTAGCATTGGGTTTTTGTGATGGGACACCTAGGGAAAATTGTAAGACCCACAAAAAATGACTTTATTTTTCTTAAGAGTATTTTCTCTTATATTCAGAAGAGAATATATTGCTTATACATAAAACTCTCTTTCTGGCCACTTTCCATAAGAATTTTCAGTGAAGTAAAAATAAGTAACAAGTGTCATTTGCAGAAGAAATAGCTTTTGTGGTGAAATGGGTTTCCCACCTTTTAAAAAATCAGTACATATAGGTGTTCCAATATTGAACTGGAAATTAGTCTTTCTTTATGGTTCTGCCAGGAAAAAAAAAATTGTACAGCTCTGAAAAAGTTTTTTTTACCCAATTACTCATGGAAGTTTTGGCACCAAAAACCAGAAGATAATCAGTTCCCAGATGTATAATTCTGTTTAAGCCTGTAGGACATGAAGCTGCTAAGCAATATGCTACTTACTTAGTTGTCCTGACAGGTCTTAAGACCTTCCCACTAAAATTTCATGTTTAAGTTAGATACGGAAATAAATGCATGATCTGAGAGAGGAAGGAAAAAAGTGCACCCTCTCTCAATAGATTGAGGTGATGATCCCTTTTATATTTATCTTAAAACTAAAAAGGGCTTCAAGCTAGAAATAAAGCCTTTCACATGGCTTCCCACATAAAAGATAAAGTCTTTTAAGGGACTACTGTAAACTGAAGAACTGACAAAATCCAATGAATCCAAATACCACTGCAGACTGATTTTGTTTGACTTTTATCATAGTTTGACTACTTGTATTTCTGTTTCTAGAACACATGATCAGTAGAGATCTTCTCTTTCAAGAGAACATATACTGAAATTAATCCAAGTCCCATGTCATGGGGTTTTTTCCTCAGCTTTAGAGTGAATAAAATTGGTTCAATTTGTGGAAAAAAAGTGAAAAATGGAAGAGGGTTTTTTCACAAAAAACAGTAATATCTGAGTTTTTATATTCAGCTTATGTGCATTAGTATGCAGTATACTACATACCTCCTGAAGTGTTCTGGCTTTTAGGATTGGTAATTGGGAATATAATACTTTTGTCACCCTTCCTCTTCTTTGTTGCTCACAGGAAAAGAATATAAAATTTTATTACTTGGCTAGATGGTCATTTATGAGAAGTATAAATGCTGAAAATGTACCTTGACTTGTTCACTGTTTGTAAATCAGCTTAGTTTTGTTTTACCCCGTATGCTGTTTAATTTCATTCCAAAGATGTAGGGAGCAAGTTACTAGATCATCATAAGACAGATGCAGTGTTAATGTTTATGTTAACTAGTGAAATTAAATGACCCAGATGTGTTATGGGAAACCCTTGTTTAACCTGGGGTCATATGATAATCATCAGAAAGCTAATTTTAAAATATCCTCTAAATATCTCCCATCTCTGTCAATTGCTTTCTATCTTTACTTGTCACTCTTAGGAAATTAAGTGAAACCCACTTCTCTACAAAGGCTGTGTAACCTGTGGAAGTAATAATGCCACATTTATAAATACCAAAGAGTATCACTGAGAACAAGTGTCTCATTTCATTGCTCATTCATTATCATAGAAAATCAAAGTATTTATGAAGGACCTCAGGACAGTTCTGTGGGATATTAAACAGAGCCAGGGGGCCTGAGGCAGGGTTTTGAAGCTTTGAAGCAGATTTCCAGTGTATTTGCAACAGTATAAAGAATAGTAACTTTTTCTTAATCCTCTCTTTGAATAAAACAGTGACATTTCAAAGGCTGAGACAGGTTTGAAAACATAACTAAGCTAAACCCCTTTGGCTTTGCATCGTGCTAATTCTGTGGGATCATATGTAACCAATGGCTAAAGCGAATAACTGGATCAAGATTTGTGCTTCTAGTTTAGCAAGACCTCTGGTTCATACTTTGAATCAAGCCAACCCTGAACAATTTTTTCCCCCATTGATCCCTGCTAGGAAGTGCCATGAAAAGCACAGGGAGCACAATGCATCAGCTCTTTTAATCAGAGCTTTTTAGGTCCTGGAAAAAGTGAACAAAAATACTCAGGCTGCTCTGGTTTTAATGAAGGTCGTGGCACTGCATTTTGTATCTGTTATTGTCTTCAATAAGTTTGTATCCCTTTTAGGGTAGACAGGGGAAAATAGAGCTAGAATTCATGGATTTGCTCCAAACAGACCACGAAACAACAGTTTAGTAAGACAAATTCTTTTAAAATAATATCATTGAAACATTTGTCTTCTCAATATGTAGAATAATTCCTAGCATTCCTTTATTCTTTCTAATGTCTTATGTCAGAGGAAAATGATGACTTCCATCATGAATTCAAAAGAAAGGAAAACCATTGCAGCCGATACTGTGATTAAAAAGTGAAATTAAAGGATCAAAATCATTGAAGGAAACGGTCTTGCACAAGTCCTCTCACTGCATCCAAAATCTGTGACAATTTATGTATTCAATTTCCACTAGCAAGTAGGGTTTGGGGCGATGTGTAGGAGGCGCCACCTGTAAGAGCGCGTCTGGGATGGGCTGTTTGGGTCCAGCCCGGCCAGCTATGGACCCCAGCCCACATGGTCTGACAGGGACCAAAGGAAAAGACCAGAAGCGCTCTTCTCCACGTGGGGACGAGTGTCCTTTGTGTAATGTCTTGAGAACCGCCAGATGGAAAAACCCGCATGGAAAGAGAGCTCATGGCTCATGGTGGGAGTTTTTTACAGCCAGGGGAATGGGGGGCAGAGGAAGAGGAGCACAGCCAATGGGATACCAGTGAGGAGGGGTGAGGGGAGGGATTGACCAGAGGAGAGACCACCAGGGGGTATTGGGCAGAGGGGTGGATGAGAGAGAGACCATGATGGGAGAGGGGAACAACAAACCCCGTGATATAACATAAACCGTTCAGTGCAATACGAAGACTACTCAGTGGACATCTCAAATCCTCCAGTGCAAAGCAACAACTAAATAAAGTGTTTGGTGCGATGCAGCAGCAATGTGGGTTGAGTTGCAGAGCTCCTCTGTGCCTGTGGCCTCGTGCAGCCGCGTCCCGGTGTGCTGGTTCCGCCGTGGTGCTCGGAGCCAGAGCCGCTGACTGCGGAGCGCAGCCCTGCGTGGCGTTCGAGCCTCCCATTGTGAGAAGCCTCTGACAAAAGCAGGAGCCTGGGCTCGCTGATTCTACTCCCTTGCTGTGGCAGACAGCTACACGACTAACTCTGTTCATAGATCTGATGTCCCTGCAAGAAAGCTGGCCAGGATCCTGCTGCTGTGACAGTTTCGAGCATTTTCCTGCTTTTCAGTTGCACTGGTGGATGTGCTGAACTCTTTGCTGCCTATGCTACCAAGCACAGATAAAATAATTGAACACATACACGCTTGGCCTAGATTTTGGGAAGTTCATAAGCCGAGTTGTCTTCATTTCCTCTCCTAGGAGAGGCTAACTATTCCTCTTATCATCTGAACAGACCTTCTTTGCATATTTTCCAGTCTTTTACCATTCTTGAATGTCAGTGATGGCAATTTATACACATGGCCTCAGGTGTGTTAGTACTAGGGCATGGTGCAATAGTTTCAGTAATTCCCTTTTCTACTTTGTCTGAAGCCTTGAGAGGTTGCATTTGCTTTTTTTAAGTGCTGGCTGTGATCAAATAAAATGCCATGCTCATTTTCCTCCTTTGTTGCGTAAATCACAGTCTGTGAGCTTGGAAGGAAAATTCTGTTTTTCCCTTGCTGATATATTCCTGTCCATGCAGCTGAATTCTGCCAAGATAATTCCTGTGCAATACTCCTGCCTTCCTCAGCAGGGGCAGAGCCCCCTGGCATTATGTGGTCAGTAACTTTGAATTGAGCATTTCTATTGATTGTTTCCAAAGTCAATAATGAAAGTATTAAATACTCCTGCTCCAGACTAATGTTTTTAGGTGCACATCTAATAACCTTCCAGACCTTCAGGTCTGTGTTTTGTTGTGTTCTTATTTGGTTTGTTATATCTATTGAAATACTGGAACTAGTGTTCACCTTCTCAGTATTATTATTTTCCCCTTGGAAAATCTGATAATTTTCTAAAAGCCAGATCATTTCCTTTTCCATATAGCAGTGTGTAGCATACTTTTGGCATACCTCTGACAAACCTCAGGTGTGTTTTATTCTGTTTTCCTTTTATGTTAAGAGGTCTTTAATTTAACCTTACTCTTTTTCTCCTAGGTTCTAGTATTGAGTAATAGCCCATGATGGCACCTGTGATTGCTCAGACCACTCATTTCCTATTCTGAAATATAATTCTCTAGTTGTGTAGAATGGATACAATGGTATGAGTTCAGCTTTCTTGTATGGAGATTCCTTGGAGTTTCTTGACTTCAGTACATTTAACTCTGAGCTTTTCTTTCATTTCTGTTCATATTAATTACCTTTTCTTGTCTGCAGTTTTTCAATATCATTAGACAATGAGCTGCTCTCAACAGCAATAACAAGATCTCTGTGAGTAATTTCCCAAGTATCATAATTAAAATCTATGTTTCATTAGGTTCTCAAGTGTTCTGTTAACTCTGGACAAAGGCAGGGATTTTCATAGTCACAGATAGGATTTAGACGTCAAATCTCACCCTTTCACCTTTAGAAAGCCTTCCCAGGAAAATCTATATGATTTCTGAGCTATTGTTTCTCAGGTGGCAGAGAGTAACATAAGGAGCAGCTACCTCTGACTCTTTTTAATACCTGCCAGCTCTGTAGCACCTCTGGCTTTTTTCTTTGGGGCTTCAGTAATTAGAGCTGTGTGAAGTTTCACACGTAGAGTGGAACTGGATGATTCTGGCATCTAATCAGGTCAAAGGCTAAATTCCTCTGGTGTGCAACATGTTACCCTAGGCTGAATTATAGCCCTGTAAACCGGAATGGTTAGATCCTTAACTCTGGAATATTAACTTGTTAATTATTTTTTTTCACTAGATAAGGAATCACCACATCACACAAGTGTCAATTTTATATCTCTACTGACATCTTTTGCCCACGCCTGCATTGCAGGAGGTGTTTCTATGCTCTGTTGTAATATCTCTTTGCTTTCCTAATTGCAGGAGGGTATGTGCATGACACAAAGCATCTCCCAGCCTTGGCCCAACAGGCTGATCCACTGCTGACATAAAACAGTGTAGCTGCCTGATAGTGTGCTCTGTAAATCTTGCCCCAAGTGTGGCAATCTCACTGCAAGTGGTAACCACTGGTCTGAACTGGAATGTGTAAGCTGGCATGATTGATTTAAATTGTATAAACTGGTTATGGCCTTGACCCTGCCGTGAGGATTACAAGCTCTGATCGTGCAAATCAGGGTTCTTAGAAGAATCAGATGGTAAGGAAGCTTTGCAGATAAGTGCACATTTGGGCACAAGTTTTAAACAGCCTCTGTGTAGAATTCCACTTTGTGCCAAGTGCCTGGAGAGTTAGATACCCGTTTGTTGCATGTTTTCTAAAGTTGATATAGTACTGAAACCTTTCCTTAAGATTTATATGTCCTTCCAAAGGGCGCCCAATTAATAGGGTAAATGCCTGGCATGCTTTCATCCTGGCTCTGGCAGAGGCTATGGATAACTGGATCCACAGTTAGAAAATGCAACTCTCCCCCTTTTCCCAGATGAGAGCCTTAACAGTTCTCTTTAGTTTGGCAGTCAATCATTTCTATCAAGATGAAGTTGCCTTTGGCCAAGCCTCTGAGATCTCTGCAAAGCTTTTCTCAGCCACAAATCATTTCTTCATCCAGCATGTCACTTGACATCTTTGGTGTCATAAATTAGTTCAAGAGGGTGGACACCCATTTCACCTCCTCACCAAGGGCTCAGTTCTCATGTTTTCTGAAGTTATTTATTTTTGCTTTAGGGGACAATGCAGTTTTGCTCTCTTACTGTGCTATCAAGAGAACAAATCCCTTTGAGCCAAACACCTGCTTTCCTTTAGAAAGAATGATGGGGAAATGCCTTTTAAAAAGCCTCTATTTAGATACCTTCTTAATTTACAAAAAGTCTCTTATTACTCAGATCCCCAGAGGTTTAGTCAAAAGTATAGCAGACCAAAGTAAAGAAGAAAAGGAAAAACAAAGTGCTGCCTTTCTATTCCCCAACAGGGACAATGTCATGGCAATGTGCCCTCAAGGTTACCAGACCTTTATTCTCTCATGGAGTCAAAATCCAGAAGCAAGTGGTCTTCACTAAAAAAAAATAGGTTACTTGGGAGGCTTTGCTGGCCAATGCTTGCAAGTTGGGAACCATCTGAGATGCTACTTCTCCCTGCAGGCTCCAGTCCACTCATCCCTACACTTCCCCTCAGGCTGAACACTTGAGCTTGTTAGAAAGTGCCCAGGATATTCTTGGAGGCTTTGACCTGTCATGATTTCATGCTTTGTCACCACTTTCTCTTCTCTAGCAAATGAAAAGAAAGATGGTACAAAGCCTCATTCTTATTCTTATTCTTATTCTTATTCTTATTCTTATTCTTATTCTTATTCTTATTCTTATTCTTTTATTCATATTCTTAGCTAAGAGTGCTAAACACCTAAATCTTATTAAATTCCTAATTCTTGTATTATTTTTTGGTTTGGGAATCACACCCTCAATTCTTTTTTTCCCATAGGTTTTAAGGTGACAACTAGCATAGATAAAATGACTGTTCTTAATAGCATTGCCACAATTTCTGGCTATGCCATGTCCTTCTGTCCATCTGTCTTCAGCGGTGTCTTGCAGTGCCACAGGGAAGAGCTGGTTTTGTTGATAGTGCCAGAAACTGTAGGTAACAACTCCTGTTCTATGGACTAAAGAGCACAAACACTCCAAGCATATGTGCAATGGATTTGACTACAACCTAAGCTGTTGTGACCTCAATTACTTTGTCATTGTAACAGTGCACGAAGAGCTCAGTCACACACTGCAGCTGCATTGTACTGCACAAACACAGAGAGGAAAAGGCATTTCATGCTACCAAATGGTTTATACCCTTGGGTCATCCTGCTTCTAGTTTATTATCTTGGTCTAGTATGTGCAGAACAGTGTGGTCTAATTTGTTTCTAGCCTGACATTCTAAGTCCAGCCCAGGACAGGGACCTGAGTGCTGCAGTGCCTCCTGTGGCTACAGCTGCTCCTGAGCTCTTCAAGCAGTGTTGCTCAGTTTTGGCCTCGGTAGATGACCTGTGGCCCATGAGCCACAGCACAGCCCTCAGTGCTGCCTTCACACTGCTTCCTGAATCCACCTAGAACAAGTCCTCTCTGAGGCCAGGCTGCTGCATCTCTTTTTGCTTTGCTCTCTGGGCTGCTGTGCATCCACCTGTTGGCTGGAAAAAAGAAGGCAGCATCACCTTCTGATTGGATTTTTTTCATTCCAAATCAGTCCAGATTTGGGAATTATTTAGAAGTCACAGGAATATCTATAAAGAAATTACCTTAACTAGTGGTAGGTTTGCCTTGTGTGTTGGGGGATTTTCCTTGCTTGTTTTTGTTTTGATTTTTTCCCATGGTAATGAGTAAATTCTAGTCAGCCCCAGAATGTGAAGGATTCAGATGCAGGTCTCAGGTCAGGGTGAACTGGGGCAAGAACTGAGGTTTGATTTTTCCTATCACAGGCAACTCAACTGTCCTAATCCAGAGACTACTAAAAACTGTGTGGGGAATTTTTCATATTATTCTCTTTTGGAAAGAGTTTAAAAGAAAAAAGCAAAAATGGCATGTGAGCTTTCAAAATAAAATACACAGAGATTTTAGGAAAAGAATAATAGTTTTCTGCATGAGCTGAAAATGCAGATTGACTCTAACAGATATATTTTGGAGTTTAGTGGTGAGACCAGAAAAGAGTTTTCAGAGGAAAGCAGGGGCAAAAACCCCTGCCTTTCAGTGCCTTAAACTCTAAGATTCCTCATTTCCAGCAGTTGGGTGGGGGCAGAGAATGAAAAAACCAAAAAAACTTAAATCTTAATCTGGAATCCTTTAGAGTTGCAGTGAAGAGCCAGAAAGTATGTTATGAGTAACAGTGTGTTGGTATTGAAATGAAATGTTGAGGAAAGGACAAATATTTATGACTTATATATTTTCAAGCTCAGCAGAAATGAATTTTCAGCTTGGTCTCAGATATCACACTGCAGTCAAGATTATGTATACTGTAAATATCATGTATAGAATATAATGTCTTTTTTAGCTATGTACTTAGGCACTATTTCCTTGGCAGCAGAGCATACTTAGAAATATTTTCCATAATGGCAACTTTGAGATTATACGTGGCTTGAAATGTGAAATAGTTCAAGACACAATTGCACACTTAAATGGAAAAGCAACTGCAGAAGCATAATATAATATTTATAATAAATGGCATGCAATTTTACAGACACACCATTTCATCTCTAGTGACCAAGCCTATTTCCTCCCATTTACACACCCATTGTTGGACAGTTTCTTGTAGTTAGTGAATCTCTTTCATGAGAATGAATAAACTAGGCTTTATAGAGAACTGCAAAATCAGTTGTGTCTTAAAAACACGAGTCAGATGCCTTTTATTCTGAATAAATACTTACTTGGTAGGTAACCCAATGGACTCTAGTTTGATACTGAGTAGTAAAAGGTCTGAAAGTCTGATCAAATGTGAAAAAAGTATTTACTTTTTCTTTTTCATTTTCTTTTTTATTGCCTTGAAAATGTTAATTGAAGCATGGCTAAAAGTTTCAAGTGAGTGTGAGAGGGTAGTACAGAGGCTGGATCTTGAAATATGAGGGAAATCCTTCATATTTCTGTTGGCAGAGGGAAGGCACTGTGCACTGTGGAGGCTTCTTGAATTTTAAATCCATTTTTGTTCAGGCAACATTTTCATTTGCTCTCCAGTCCCTAGATTTGGTAACGACTTGCCTAAGAATGGCCTAGTACAGTTTAATTTTCAAAAATTACTACATTGAGGAAAGCAGTCATTCTCAAGAGCAAACACATAATCTCATACACGAAACACACCTTGGATTTTACTCATTTCTCACTGACATAAGGTGTAATTTAGTTGTCTGAAACGCAGTCATTCATGATGTACGTCAGAAACAGGCCCAGAAAAGCTATTTTTAACACACACACACACAGAGCCAAATGACATTTAATTTTTTCACATTCACTCCCCAGTGTTGTTGTATACATCCTCGGTGGCATTATTAAGTGGAGCTTTTCAAACAGATGAAGTATGTTACTTACTGTGGCTAAACTGTAATGAAAGAAGAGATGGCTGTTTGCCAGTGAATGGTGTGTAGCTTGTAGAAGCATGTAATTACATAAATCACAAACATATGCAGAAGATGTTTTCTCTTTACGTTTAACTGGTGTTGCCTGGAGTTATAGCTGCTTGCAACTCTATTTAATTACCATAATTATTTTAAATGTGTATATCTGGCAATCTTTGAGCTTTATGAGAATGTTAGTCATACCTTATCTGCAAAAATCTAGAGGGTCCCATTCTTCCCCAAGGGGCTGCAGTAACCAGGTTTCTCCAGATTTCAGGCATAGGGTGGCTGCTATGTTTATACCTTCACTTTGATTTAAAGGTTTTTTAAAAACCTGAGCCTCTGAAACTAATCAGATCTTGAAATCTCAGTAGACGCTATAATTTCCTGGTAGGAAATTAAGCATTGTACATTGTTTGTGGAAAGAAAGTACCTGGAGAGGTCCTGATTAGCTTCTTTTACCTCTTAATTTGCTGACTGTGTAAATGTTGTTTGGCCAAACAGATCGACAAGTGTCTAGAAAAGGTATTGATTGTGTTAAAGTGGATACTTTATATGGGAAATGTAAAAAAACCCTGACAGACTAGTTGGGATTTTCCAGTTCATTTTGTCAAGGAGTGAAACAAGTTAGAGCATTGAAGCATTTTTCTAAATTCTCTTTTGCACCAGAGCAAACCCATTTCAAATAGTTGATGCTAATGGAGTTTCCCTAGAAACACTACAGGGTGAGCTTTTGTTTCTGCTCTCATTTATGTCAGTTTTGTGTTGGCTTCGTGGCATTTGATTTTGGTTGAGTTGAGTCATGGCTCAGACCAATAGAAATGGGTATAGACGTGAGAATTGATACATAGGATGACTGGCCAACGTGGACACACCTCAGTTTGCCCTCTCTAATGTAAAGTGGTGAGAATAGCATTCCTGCAGTTGAATCCACTGGAGGTGGTGAAGCACCCAGGAATAAGAAATCTGACAGCTAAATAACCTCAGAAGGCCAGGCAGTAGGAACCATAAGAAACTGTCACACACAAATGATGAAGAATTACTGTTATTACTGTTGCTGAATCCTTGTGCACTGAAAGACCAAGAAAGGCAGGTTTTGTGAGGAAAAAAATCAGTTCAGCTCTGCATTTATAAAAACATTTATAAAAACACATATTAGTGTAGAAATGAGCTCTCCCTATATCACAAAAACCGGTCGGTCAAACATCTGAATGTAAAGGTAAGTTGCAAAGGGTTCATATTCCATTAAAACAAGAAATAGACATTATTAGAAAATTTAGAAGTTTATTCCAAGAAATCAGGTAAATATAAATAAATACCCAAGGGAGAATCAGACTGAACCAACACACCACTTTTACTTCATTCAGTGTCAGGCAAATACGGCAATCGTTTGCACCTTGTCTCTTTTGTAGTTAACCTTGCAAGTGATGCCTCCTTAAGAGCTTTTGTAAGTCTTGAGATTGTTTTTCTTTGGTTATAATGTGACATGCCAGCTGTAGATCATGTGTGCAGTTTTGTGACATGGCTTAGTCTTGTCTTCCACCACCCAAGAGGCAACATATACAAAGCAGTATTGTCAGAGATCAGTTGCTGCAATCTCTTGTGGGAAAAAAAAAAAAAAGGGAAGCCTCTGGAATGCCAGGAAACAATGCACTTTCCACAACAGAGACTGGTTTATTTAATAACCACAAATTATTTCAGGTAATTTGGCACTAATTTAATTGCACCCACAAGAATGTCCTCAACAACAACAACAAAAAGAAGTAACAAAAGAACCACCCCTACTACCAACCCCATCAGGATGAAATGAAGGCAGAGTTTCCATTCATTAATTTATGATTAGTCTGGCTAATACCTTGTCTATCAAATCCCCATTCTGTGCTGCAGACACATGAAAGGAAAACATGTATGTGATGTTTTGAAAAGGAAGTTGATGGAAAGTGATGTTTTTCCCATGCATTAGAATGACAATAAAATCCTTGACATGATGGTGCACACCAAAACAGTCATTAAAAATGCAGGTTATGAACAGCTGAAATTAAAATCAAGCCAAGATATTGTCAGTTGATGTCGTTCATTAATTCAAGGAGCAAAATTTCCTAACTTTGAGGAGCAATTAATCTGGAATTTTTGGTAGATTTTATTCTGTTCTATTTAATTTCACATATTTCCAAATCTCTGTGTGATTGAAAGGCTCTGATGGCTGCATTCACCTACCAATTCTGAGGTATCAGCATCCATACAGAGAGTGATATATGCCCTGTCAGTAGGTTACAAAGCTCTTTACTGAATAGCAGAAGAATGTGGGAATGGGAAATCCCCCTAGTTTTGCCTCTAGGAAGAATAAATCTTGGTCATTTCAAGTAGTGAAACTGATCATGGACATTTGAAAAATTTGTTTTAAATGCTGATGCTGGAGAGCTGGTGTGAATTCCATTTAATTCAAGTGTTTTGGGTTCTCTCCAGCACAGTGGAGAAATCTCCTTCTGGCCTCTCTGAAATACTTTTGCCTGAAGTCGACCAAAGGCAGTGCAATGGGAAGGACAAAGCTCTTTATGAGAAAGCCTTTATACATCTCCTCATGAAAGCAATGTTCACTGGGATTATTTTTACAGGGAGATTTTACCCTTCTGTGGACCAGAGGAGAGCCCACAAGCCCAGTTTTGATACCTGTCTACAAATAAGAAAAGAATTTCATGCAAATTGAGTCAATATGATTATTCCTTAAATCTGAGAATCATATTGTTTGAACCTGATCAAGGACTCCTTAAGATAAAACAAAAAGATCTGATTTCAAGGCAGAAGGAGACCAAGGTCATTGTTCATTATTCTCAGACTACCTACTGTCTATCTTTCCAGCTTTTTGAAAACTTGCTATTTTGGCTCTAATCATTCCATTCTCCAAAAAAATGTATTTCAATATGTATTTCCTTTATCTTTGAGTGTGTCGCATGCAATTGCATCTGGTTTTGTTGGGTTTTTTTCCTTTTAAAACCTGTTATTTAAAAATTATTTTAAAATTCCTTTAATTCTTTTAAATTCTTTTAAAATCCTATTATTTAAAATCCTATTTTTAAAAATACTATTGAAATTCCTCTCTTTCTCTGCTTAGGTTTTTCAGTGACCAGCTGCATAAATATTGCTACAATTAAACAAAA
This sequence comes from Fringilla coelebs, assembly GCF_963513975.1. Classification (NCBI taxonomy): domain Eukaryota; kingdom Metazoa; phylum Chordata; class Aves; order Passeriformes; family Fringillidae; genus Fringilla; species Fringilla coelebs. Next base: position 89,841,850 of record NC_140030.1, on the reverse strand, counting down.
ATTCTCAAATCTCTAAGTGATAAGAATTTGGTACTATGGACAGTTTCAGCCTTTTTTTTTTTTTTGGTTTGTAAAGGATTTCTTTTTATTGTAACTGAAAGGGTTGAATGATTGAGGGAGAGAGGAGAAAAAAATAGATTCTACATGTTAACAATAATAATTAGATGATAAGTGAGATGAAACATTTTATCAGGAACAACCTAACTTCATTCAAACCCACCAGTTTGTCATAAGGTTTGCAAAACATTTGATCTTTTGTTAGAAATCCATGGTAAATTCCCCATCCTAAAGTTATACCCACACAATGAGGGGACTTAGTACTTGAGACTTGAAGAGAAATGAGCTGGACGTGATTACAAATTGAACTGAAATGCAAACTGAGCTTTTTCAGTCAAGTTTTCCAGTGATGGTTGAGGTTGGCTAACAATTTCTTTCCTGTGCACTGCCCTAAAGGATCTGTTCTGTTTCTCCAGGGCATCTTGGCAAGAGACTTGAAGATATTTAAAATCCCTAATTAAAGCCAGGTATTTCACTTCACTTTTATTTTTAAAACAGAAAAAAATACTGAGCCAAAGTAAAAAACAAATATTTTCCATTTGCCATTCATTACAGATGTCAGACAGCCATAAATATAGAAATGGTCAGCTGCAGGTGCAACCTACTTCTGTTGTGTAATGCACACTCTGTTCCTATAACATTACTAAAAATGGTCTGTCTGGCTAATAAATAGCACCACCATTACACAGTAAAAGGTGAAAATTAATGTGAATGCTGCTGGTGAGTTAGCTATATTAACAAGCCAATCATGTAGTATTAGCAGTTATAATGGGGAACAACATAAACTTTTAAGAGCTTGTGCAAAATCTTTCAGTCCTTTCAATGTTGGGAATTTAAAATGAGTGCTGTCCGGTCACTTTATTTCTTAAAATTTGGGAGGAAAGGTACGTAGGAAGTTTTAAAATAAAGTCACTGGTGTCTGCATCTAAAAATATAAATAAAGTAAGTAAATTAATTGAGTCCAACCCACACATATCCAACCCACTATCGTTTCAGATGCTCTTCTGGTAAAGCTCTCTTGCCTTCATCAAAGGTTCTGGCCCATGCATGATAACCTTTGATAGCCTCCTGATAAAGAACAGATAACCCCTTACTGATAGCAAAATCTTTCCACACCAGAGCAAGAAGGAGTGCAATCTGAAATGGCAGTGAGTAAAGGAAGGCAATAAACAAACAAAAGACTAATTGATTTCTTCTACTTAGACACAGAGCTATGTCTGTTCAACAGCCCATCTGGCCCCACGTCCTCTTGCTCACAGTTATTGCTGTTGCATGGTACTTTGGGAAAAACTTAAGACCAGATCATATAACCAACGTTTCCTTCCTGGAGCTTCTTTCCAGATTGTGTCAACATTTGAGGGAGTTTCTGCCATAGATGTATCTTGGCCATTATGGGTAATACCCAGTAACAGATCTACCATCTCCAAATTGTCTAATCCTTCTCTGAATCCAATTTGATCTCCAGTATCAGTGAGTACTAGAATTTAATTGTGTGCTGTGTGAAATGCAGTGTGCTGAGAGTTACAGCCTTTGCCAGGGGGGTTCGAAGGTCCCACTTGTGTGTCCTGAGAGACTTGCTGCTGTGTGTAGTCCTTGAATGTCTTCCTCAGTATCCTGCACATCTGGGGAGAAACCACATGCAGTGTGGCCCAAGATGATAAGTAGGATGATGGGAATCTGCCTGATTAGTAACATATTTTGTGGGTTGCTTATATTTGAGTCAAATGTGCTAATTCCCCCTCTCTGTCTTTCTCCCATTCTTTTAATTTTATTCTTGGCTGCAGAAAAGTCACTAAAGAAAAATCTACCTTGAAAGGCAGCTTGTTATGCTTGGCAATGCTTTATTATGTTGCTGTGCCTCTGCACCATATTTGATCTGAGCTTACTCCATCGTAGTGAGGAGATAAGTAGGAGATAAGGAGATTAAAAAGAAAATTAATTGGAAATATTCCTATTTCGTTTATTGGCTGTTAACGCACATCAGAGGGTAAAAACTAAAAGACAAATGTCTATCAACTTTAAAAAGCAAGTCTGCTCTCAAATCTACTGCTCTGAGTTCCCAATGACATTCCTAACCTGCCTGAACAAGAGCATATGGAAGAACTGATAGTCGTTTTATTCTGCTCCATACTTCTGAAATAACTGCAGTAAAAATTGTGTATCTCCCAAAGTCAAGTGCCTATGAATTTGTACTGCAATTGCATTTTTAATTGCAGTTTATCAGTACTGGGATTGGATGCATGTTGTGATAAAGTAGAGAAGGAGGAGGGAACTGGATTATTACTTATTTGTAAAGTGATGTTAAATTCTAGTCTCAGTCAACTTAATGTCAAAGTTGGGAGTTCAATGGAAGTTGATTAAACCCTAAGAAGGTATTGTTATTGCTTGGGACTAACAAGCAAACAGGCATCTCCAAAAATTTCTTGTCTCCAATCCCTCACAGCAGCTTTGAACTGCTCTGGTTGGGAGTGTTGCTGCCCAAGAACTATCCACTGGTTTCAAGTGTGGGGCCAGAAGACATGGATGTAGGTGAGGAACAGGGACCCAGCAAGGCAGTTCCTCTTTTCCCCCATCCATGTGCAAGCTCACATGGGGTTTGATCCTTACTGTCTTTAATCAAGTGGAGGAGGCAGCAGTGCCATTTTTCATGGCAGGCACAGCACTCTCTGAGGAAGGCACTGTAATGCAGATCAAAATTTGCTGTCTCTGGGTTTAACAGCTGCTTTGGGAAATGGCTGTGATTTTACAAGCCAGCTCCACTAAACCAGACAAAACTGCCCTTGGTGGTCTCTGCTTTGAGTTGCAGTTTAAAGCTATTGAATTTCCATGGTTACATTCAGTATGCTCCCCTAGTGAAACCCAGGTGAAATGTTGCTGCCAGGAGGCATCACCTGGGAAAGAAAGGACAGGTTGCACAAGGAGACAGGCTTAGAAGCACCCCAGAGGGTGAGGGCCCTGTATGTATGAACTACTGCTTCTTGAATTATCTCTGATGCCTGAGGTGAAGTGGACATCTTTCAAGAAAGAAGACTGCAGGGAAATGCCTTGTTGATTTTGCAGTGCTAGTGCTACCCTGAGTGAAAACATTTGATGATGTTACCCATCCCTGCTCAAAACACAAGTATCTGTGAAATATCACTGAAGAGAATGACACAGAGCCAAAACTGCTTTTGACACTGTGAAAGATGAAGAGAGCATATCAAGGGTGCAGTAGTGATTTTCTGCCTCCTGTTGTATTCTGGCATTTGTAGCAGTCACAGAAACAATTTATTGTTCTATTTATGGAAGAAATAGCTATAAATCATAGCTAAGGTAGTTCATAATTCCTATAAAGTGCACTTGAGATTTATCAGTGTCCTAAACAAACTTCCACTCTAGACACTGTATGCCACAAATTGTGCTTCCAAATTCAGTCTTCGGTTATAATTGAACTGGCAGGAAACACCCCAGAGAAAACAACACTGTTCTATCTGTATGAATTATAAGGTGTTTTCAGGATACTTTAAGAAATAGCTGCTGACTGGCTCAAAAATAAACACAAGAATTGTTGTTATGTTGGAAAGATGGCTTTTGCAAAAAACCTGTATTGGTCAATATCTACATGACTAGTGAGCTAACCTAGTATTTTTCATTGACATGTCATCTCCATATTCTTCATCTTTCCACTAACTTTTCACTGTCTTTTTTTTTTTCCTCCAGGAAAAGAGCAGGAATTTAACCTAGTTTGCTATAGAGGAAAAATGAAGAAGTTGATCAAAATATAATTTTCTAAAATACATTACTGAAAACAGAAATGGAAAATAGAAAAGTGAGAAAGAGGGCCATTTAAAAAGAGAGAAAAAAAAGGAGTAATAGAAAGGTAAAATGAAAGGAGAGGGCATGGTGAAAGAGTTGATATGCAGGTAAAATGTAGTAGCAATAAAGAGAAGATTGTGAGAAGTAGTAATAAAGAGAAAGGTGGAAAAATAACCACAGGCAGAAATTAAAGAGAAAATAAAAGAATATAAAATAATAACAGAATATGAAAGGAGAGCTAGATAGGAAATGTGAAAATAAGGGAAGGAAAAGAAGAAAAGGAAAAAAGAGTTGTATTTAATTAATACATGTTGCTACCTTTTATCAGAGGGAACCTGATGCAAGGCAGTCAGGCCAGTTAGGGCTACAGCATGGAGATTTAGAGGGGCAATGCCTTTCTCCCTCTGATTTTTAGATTACTCTTCAAGCTGTTTTAGCCAGGACGAGCATAATGAGGGCCAAAAGAGAATGTTTAAAACAACGTGATGTGCGTTTGAGAGTGAAATGCAGACACTAGCAGCAGCCCCTGTGAGGAAGTCCCCATCAAGCACGGCAGGCACAGTGTGGGCACTGGCATCCCCCAATTGTTCTGAACTCTAACCTCTGCTTCCAGCACTTGCAGTGTTTACCCTTACTGTGGGGTGTTTTACAGGGAAAAATAAATAAATAATTTTTAAAAAGTCCAGCTGGGGTTGTTGGGCTGCTTTGTAGGGCTGCAGAGGGTTACAAACAACCCTAAAACTCAATACTCTGGCTTTGCTGGGGAGACCAATCTCTGTGGTGACAAGGTGTGTCAGTGTGAACCAGACAGCAAGCTATCAGATGTGGGAAGCCACTGGATAATGGACTCTTTTCCCTGCCTTTTAAAGCTCATATTTTCATGACAGAAGTCTAGCATTGGTGTGGTCACTGCTTCAAAGTGTTTTCTGTAGGCAGTTTTCATAAGTAATATTTCATAATATGAACTGCAAGCTCTTTAATGAGCGTGAGCTGGTGAGCAAATTTTGTGCTGAAATGTGTAACAGTGACACTCTTGCCCTGGAGTGGAGCCACCAGGAACAAATCCTGGACGGGTTTTGCTGAGCCTTAGTTACCTTTGACTTCCAAGGGGCAGTAGCCAGAAGAAGGTTAGTTTCTATGGGTTTAAATGAAAAGATTTGTTTTTATCATCCATCAAATCTGAGAGTCTCACACCTTTCTTTCATTTTTTTAAATTTTTTTTTAATTTTGAAGGCTTACAAGACTTAGGCTCACAGGTCCCTGCTCCAGGCTAGAGCAGCCAGTGGAAGCACCAAAACCAGCAACACAAAGTTAAGCCCTGGTAATGGTGGGTGAAGTCTCCAGGGGAAATCAGCACAGGGGAAATCCAGAGGACACTGGAACCTCTTCTTCCTGGAGCCAAGAGGAAATCTCCATCCACAGCATCTGAAATATTTCTGACATGCAACCCAAACATAATAGAGGTGTGAAGACCAGAATGGGAAACACCTACCAGAGCTCTGACAGCCAAAGCAAACAGAAAACAGCTGAGTAGTTATGGCTTCAAAACAGCCTGTTCCTCAGTCCTTTTTCTGTTTCACTGGCATCCTCACAGACACTGGCCCACATACTTAGAAAACCCCAAACGGGTTTTAAAATTAGGGAAAGAAGAAAAAATGAAAAATTCTGTGGGTCAGAGATGACTTCCTGGACCTAGATTCTCTACTACCTTAATATGTTCTTATTTTTCTTGTTGCTTTTCTCTCTGTTTGATTTGGGAGGGGCCATTGTTTTTTGTTTCAACTTTTCCTGTTCTTTTCTTTCTTCAACTTTTCCAAAGTACCAAAAAAAGTCAGATTATCAATTTTGTTCTATTCTTATTTTATAAAATACTGAGAGAAGCTGTATAATTAAATAAGGGGTTTTTGTCTTCCTAATTTAATGCTGAAAGAGAAAATATCCAGAATTAATGTGGGCAATAATTTTTTCCAGCAGTCATATAATCATCAGGGATGCTATTACTGATGCTTGATTAAATAGCTCAAATTTACAGTGATTTTTATGAGACAATCCAAACAACAAATGGATTTTGTCTTTACTACTGTCTCAACACTTCTATCAGTAACCTTTTGCTACATTTACATCTTGAAAAAAAAAAGAAAGAAGTTGAAGTTAAGCTTGTGATTAATCTAGAACAGTAGAGAGATGATGCTTTTGAATTTGTCTGCTCTCTTGAATAAGAAACTGAAGAGTGGTCTGCTTGGCAACCTGATATGCATGTCCCAAAATCTACCCATTTGCTGGCTGTTGCCAAGAATTGAGTGCATTAAGGAGGGAAAAGTGGTCTCTCTCGCAGAAGGGCTGGCAGTGCAAACACCCCAGACCCTGTCTTCTCTCCCTACCTGCCCACATCTGCAGACCTGTGCAGGGACATACCTGGCTGCTCACATTTTGTTAGACACCCTGCTACAGAGAAGCCACTTTGCCTGAAAATGACTTTTCAAATAATCCAGCTACCTCATTTTTGGCATTAACTATTTAACTTCAGGTTCAAAGGTTGCTGAGCACAGAGGTCTCTGAAAAGAAGTCAACATATCTATCTCGTTGGTAAATATGTTGATCTGAGCATATGTATCTCATTGCATTTATTTAACCAAGAAGAAAAGCACCCAGATTGCATTTGGGTGCATGTTTGGAAATAGGAAGTTTTCTTCAACTTTATTTTGGCTAAAACTAATAGAATCATGCAGATTCCCCAGTGTTTGAACTCCATGTGGAGCTGTAAAAATCATACTTTTCTTTAAGCTCCCTGGTGTCTCAGCCACAACCCTTTCTGGTGCATCCTGGCATGTCAAACCAGCAAGCACTGAGCACCATGGGGCTGGTCCAGAGAAGCATTCCTGTAAAAGTTTGATTTGGGTCTTGTTGAGGACCCGTTCCTGAACACACAAAGCTGATCACACATTCAGCTGCTTTACTGGATACAGAGCAGGGCACAAGGGCTCCATGGAGATGGCCATGTCCGTGCTGCGGTGACAAACATCTGCACCTGGCTTCTCTCCAGGCTCCATGCTGCACTTGGCTATTTTAGGACAGGTTAGGTACCAGAGCTGGGCGGAGAGGGATGGTTTATTATGTGAAAAAAGGTCAGAAGTTTGCCTGCCTGCTCAAACCAGCCAAATCTGGTTTTAATCTATGAAAACACACCAAAACACCCTCTTTGAGAAAAAGGTATGTTGTGTTTTCCTGACCACCGTGTTCCCTGGTGGCAAGTTTCTAATTCAAAATTATATCCACAGCTTTGTTTATGGGACTTTATAGAAGGCTTTGTACGGGTTAGCGAGGGGAGGGAATACTCCCATGTGCAGAAACACAGAACCCATTAAAGCACATGAGGCTCTGCCGGTTCCCCTCCCCAGCTGCTACTAAGTTTATTTGCAAGCTGCAGCCTGGAAAAGGGGCTGCGGCCCATCTGCAGCACATATGTGGGAATTAATTTCCAGCGCAGCCCCAGGAGTGTGGGTCCGGCAGACCCTCCCCTAGCCCCCTGTCGGATCCCCCTCCACGCTGCCTTAATTGGAGCCAGAGCCGGCACCGAGCGCGGCCGAGTCCCGGCGCGGGCGGGTCAGGGCTCGGCCGCTGGAGCCGCCGGAGCCGCCGGCATTCCCGGGACTCAGCAGCACGGCGGGGCTCAGCACCCGGGGAGCCTTGTGTGAGCCCCCGAAAGGGCCGAGTGTCAGCCCGGAGCAAGGCTGGCAGCACCGCCGAGCCTGGGGCGGGGGATCAGAGAGGGCGAGGCTGTGCCGAGCTAAGCCTCCTCCCTCTCCGGCCGCCGCGCTGACACCGCTCGGCATCGACATCGGCATCGGCATCGGGGGGTGCTGGGAGCACCAGTCCTGGGCGCAAATATCCCAGCCCCGTGTTGAAACTGGGGCAGGGAAAGGAGATGGGATCGCTTAAATTAGCTCTCGTTCCCATCTTGTCTTCTGCACAGGAGGAACAAATTAGTTCCTTTTTATACTTTAGGCCCGGCTGGTAGATGTCGGGAAGATGTTGTTGCTGTCTTGGAGTGGGAAGTGCAAGGACATCGTCTCTTTTAACCTTCTGTTAAAGGGACAATTGTAAGAAAGTAGGAAAAAGGAGAGATGACTGTAACTCCAATCAAAAGTATTCGTGAAGGGGCTCATCCTGAGAAGGAAAGACCTAAGATTTAGGGGGCTCAACTCATTTGAGGATATAGGAATAAGCATAAAAAAAAGCAGTAATTCCATGGCTTAAGTGAATGAAACTAATGAAGGACACTCTTTTAAAACAAATGATTGTATAGGAACTATGTGCAGGTCAAATGTCAGCAGACAACCTCACTCTTCACTAAATGTTTTTAGACATTTTAGCAGCTTTTAAATATCCATTTCCACGTGCACCTGTCTATTATTCAGCTGAGTATCTGGCCCCCAGGGCCATCTCTGCCCAAAAGCTAAAGTCACATTTGAAGTAAGCAGTGACCTCTGAATAAAAAACTAACAAAGTCACATGCTGAAAAAGAGGTGTGATGGTGGCACTGACTTTAAGCTTAAGGTTTGTTTTGTTAACACTAAGTTTCTTAGGCCCTCTTTTTTTTCTTCTTTTTATTTTCCTAATAAATGTGGGGGGTTTTTTTGTTTTGTTTTTTTATCTCAATTAATTTCCTCTCAAGAATTTTGACCAATAATTTCTTTTGGTAAAATTCAAAGTATCTAGAAGCACTAAATTTGGCAAAAGTGTTTTGCTTTCCTTAAATCCATGCAGGGATGCTGAGGGAACTGCTGCTGGCCCCACATAGCACAGCATTTTTCTGGCAGGCGTAAGCCCCTCTCGCGCTGCTGTCTCGGTGTGTTGGTGTTCTAAAGAGAGCCCCATTTAAAACTCCCAGATGTGGACACTGGGCTGTGGTAGCTGCTGGGGACATCAGTTGCTGTTTCAGGCTGCTACAGAGAGGAGCTGGGCTTGCCAAGGTGCCAAAAGGGCTTGCTGGGAGCTCCCCTCCCTCCCTCTCTCCCTCCCTCCTGCCTCCAGCTCAGTGGTTTCCTTACCACTCTCAGCTCCTCCTCAGTTCTGCCTCACCAGTTTGCCTCCTCCTTAAAAGAGAAGAACTAAGTATTTCTTTAGGATGTGTATTTTTCCAAAATAGATGAAAAGGGAATGGTTTACCTTGGAGTCTGGGAGTTTGGCCTGTAAATAACCATCTGTAATCCCTGTCCCCTTTGCTGTAATAAACCAAGGTTTAGTCCTCTGGTCTTCAGAGAGAAAACCCTTATTCACTCTGCTATTAGCCACCACCTAATTTATTTCTTTTCCATGGCAATTAGTATTGAATCAAAGTTTGTTTCTGAGGCTGAGAGGAAAGATGGTTTTAGTATTGGCTCTAATCATGTATTTTACCTCATGCCACTGACACAAACATTTATTTGCTCAAGGATCACCAGCGAAGTGGTTGAAAAGCACCTAAAGATTTTATTTGGAATTTGATTTACGTTCAAGATGTTCAAGAATTCATCCTTTTATCAGAAGAAGGAAAGCCTTAAAATACTGATTTGAAAATAACACAGGCAAAAGCTTTCTTGTGGTATTTACAAAAAAATTTTGGTCAGGGCAAAAATTCCAGGGAAGCTGACTTCCCCTTGTAATTGTAACACTTCTCTGCTAAATTTGGGAACTAAAAGCAAAAGAAACAAATTTTTAAATTTTTCATTCAAAATGATCCAAAGCTAAGTAATTTGACTTTCTATTCACTATAGAGGAAAGTGCTATTAAGGTCTAGAGTTCACCTCAACCATAACTTCTGTAACAGCTGCAAGTTTGTTTCTAGGATTCCACCACAAGTAAATACTTGCTCTTTGTATGAATTTTTTGTAGAGATGATGGAGTCAAAATGACTGCTTTGCTGCTGCTGTATGTACCTTGGAGCTGGATTTTTCTATGAAGTCTGTAGAAGCTTGTTACCATGTTAAATGCCCAGCTTTCATTAAATCCACACCTGAAGGGTAAGTAAATGAATCCTGAATTTCACATTTGAAGGTATGTGTGCTTTTCATGGATTTATGCCAGCGAGATTTTAGATTTAAAGAAACATTGTCATAACTTTAACCACACTGTGGCTAGGCCAAACCTCAAAGATCTTGTTCCTAGGGCCACTGTCCTTTGAAGTGGCACTACTGACAGTTTTAGCTACTGTAGGTATTTATGAGGTACAAAATTATAAAGTAAACAGGCATAAAATGTTATTTTAACAGCATACAAGCATCACCAACCAAGCTGATTATATTCTTGTGTTCCAAGCATTGGTTTACTCAATTTGATTTTTGTTTTCTCTCATCTCTTTTTTCCTTTTCTCTTTTTTTTTCCATATGAACCTGTCCTGAAGAAACACAGAAGCAATATTTGCCAACTGCAATAGGAAATCTCCAACAGCTCAGATGTATATGTTTACTATGAATTGAACTCACAGCTCTTAAGTAGTACTGTGTGTTCAGCCTGTTTACTCCCCAAAGTAGTTGGAGAATTATCTGTGCATTTTCCACATTGTTTTCAGTCTGCTGCTTTGTTTGATGGTGGTTTATTAATGATTCTTGTGATTTATTACTGTCACTTTATTAGATTATTTGCAAATCGGTGACAAAGCACTATGTGGATCAAGCCTTGTTAGTCATAAAAGCACTCAAGAAGCCATGAAAATCAGTTAAGCTTGAACCTATTGAATGAAAGAGCATAGTGCTCTCTATTGATCAGTAGCCTTTAGATATGTAATGAATAGTAGTACTTTTGTAGCACTGTCAGATAGTGTTTTCCTTTGCATCTGATAAATTACACTCTTTTGTAGTAGCGGTTTGAGATTTGGCATAAAACATTCTTGTACTAGTATTTCTTTCAGCTCCAGTACTTGGGTGATCTTTCATGACCAAGGCAGATAAATGTTATAAGAAAAACTGATATTTGCTCTCCCAACACAGTTTTGACCATTGAGTTAACACTGATCTAACTTTCATATGTGGCAGGAGATTGAGGGCTCAATTGCAAATGATTTGCAGGACATTTTTATAGCCTGTATGCATGATGCATACAGTCTGTCTCAAAGGAATACACATATGCATATTTGGATAGTAGCTCATTTCTTTGTAAATACAGATTTATTTCTGAATTTCTTATTGAACAGGCAAATATATATAATCAATTTTGCATTTGTTGTTGGTTTGAACTGTTCTGTGCTTCTATTTACAATATCAGTACTTGATTTCCTCCTTTCTTTGCAGCTTGTACAGTCCTTCACACGAAAACAGAGTTGGGTTGTAGGTAAAATGTTACTCTTTTAATTGGATGAAGTTAAAGGCAGAGTTTTTGGTGCAGCAGGCCCCAAGTTTTACATCTGTGTCATTCTCTGAAGGGTATCCCTATTAATACTAATCGTCAGATGCTTTGGAGGTGTTCACTAGGATATTCCTCTGGATTAGAGTCACCTTCTTCTTCCAACCACTCCTCTCCCTTGTAAGAAAAATAATCAAAAGAATGAGCCCAGTAGCTATTTTATTAACAGAACTAGGGACAGAAAATTTTCAGCAGCCCCTTTCTTTTTTTTTTCCTTGATGTCTTCTAATACTCCTTCAGCTTCCTTCAGTGTTTGCTCAGGTTATTGGTGTTTGAATTAATTCCTCTCAAATGAGCCTGATATAGTAGCAAAACCTCTGGGGACTGCATGGCAGCACAAAAGAGCAGTGACAGCAGTTTGAACATCAGCAGTGCCCTGGTGTGTAAAATAAGGAAAAGGTTCCATTGAACTCAATATAAGATTTCTTAGCTGCATTTGCAGCCACAGGTAAAATGTCTGTCACACTTCCAAAAAGTCACACTTCCATCTTACACTCAAAGGAGAAGCAATGCTTGGTAAAATCTTTGTCCCAGTGTTTTTCACCTTTCATGCACAAAAGGATTCAGTTCCCTACTCCTCCTAAAGACAACAGCTGAGAAATGAATTTAAAAAATACAAATATCAGTAGAAATGCAGTAAGCACAGTTTTCTCTGACTGGAAAGGTTTGGGTACAAGGAAAAGGAAGCTTTTATGGGTCCTTACTTAAATACTATTTTTCAGTCTCTCTGGAACATCTGTTTTGTGACTGACTCTGGGGACTCCAGTTGTAACACTTCTCTTCCAGCCAAACACCTCTGCGGGTTAACCAGCAGTGACAATTTTTGCACACAAATAAAAACTGTTTGCTAAGTTTGACAATTTTTGCACACAAATAAAAACTGTTTGTGTCCTGTCTGTTGGTTTAGCTACTGAATTCAGGATAGAATGCCTTCAGTTGATATTTTGACCCTTTAAGTCTTTTCACTTACTTCTGAAAAAATTAATAGAATTAATTCTTATATTAAGCTGATTCAAAAGCTCTCTTGGCAACACTGTAACACAGTGACCACCTAAACAGTCAATGAAAACATAGCTAAAAAGGCTCAAAGCTCAGCAACATCTGCAGTACATTAAGAAAGGTTTCAGAGCTCTAACACATGACCCAAGTGCCAGCATCCTTGCAGAATGTCTTTTACTGCAGCCTGGCTTTGCTCTGGTCTTTCTCAGAGCTGGCTTAAAGGGCAAGTAGTCTCTAAAGACCACATTAATTGACCCAACAGAGTAGATTAAGGAGGGGGAAGTGATTAGCATCTCAAATCACTGATTTCTATGTAAATTTTTACATCAAATGAATCTAGATCAATGTCTAACTCATTTAATAAATGCTTCTTATTCTAAATAAGGCAACCATAATTAAGTTATAAAATTACAGAAGTCTGGCTGAAAATTTCAAGCAACAAAATATTTTGAGGTTAAAGCAAATAATTTTTGTGACTATGTAGCAATTCTGATAAAAAGCTCTCTCTGGCTGTTGTCATAAAAAAAGCAGAGTCGCTGCACTTTAAACGTCTTCCCATCATTTACATCTTTAACAATAATTTCATTTTCTGTGGACAATACTGAAATATTGTCAATACCTAGATGAGCCAAATAATGATACCCCCACCCAGTCATGTTTTGATGAAAAAAGAAGAGATCATAGTATGACTTGCCATAGAGACCAGGTAAACTGAGCTGAAAGACAGTTTGATCAGGAAAGCTTTCCATTCATTTGCTTGCACCTTTAAAGGTATCTGCAGTCATATATCCCCACCTGCTCAGAAGAATTTTATCTCTCTGACAATTTCAGAGGAAATAGGTGTGTGCAGTCCTTCTCATTTATATGTGACATATTCACATCCCATTTGAAGAGTCAGTCCATCCATGCTGCCTAGAGACAGTGAGGGGCAATAGCAAGCAGTGGATATTCTGTTCCTATTGAGTAAAATCCCTCTCTATGGCCTGTCCTGCGGGGAATAATACCCAAAAAACCCAAAGGAAATAAAAAGGCAAAATAAAATCCAAAAAGAAAGAGTTTGCCCCTTCTTTTCCTCTACCAAATTGTGTCTGTTTGTATCCTCCTCACTTGGCTTCCACACCCCAAGTTCAAAATTTTTACCTAGTGTTGTGTCTGTCATTACCTGCTCTGTGTGACTTAGAAGTTTTAGTAAAATTGAAACTCAGAAGGCTTCTTAAATGTGGGAAAGGGCTGCCACTGCTGGCAGTGTGACAAGACCCAGCACATAGCTGGGACTTTAATAACAATAAATAGCAGCAAGATTGACAAGGGAGATGCCTGACTTGAACACAGCTCTGTGGCCTGTGCAGCATGAACAGTAAAAGCTTCTAATGTAGCAGTTTGAGCAGTTGTTAGGAGATCAGTAACAGTCCAGGAAATTTACTTTATGGTTTCTCTCACTGAAAAAGTGCACTTACAGACACATAGCTTAAAAAAAGAGATTTATTACTCAACATAACCTGATCTGGCACAAAAGTAGTATTTTCTAGTAATGCACTAAATTATAGCGGTAGCAAACAGTGCATTTGATGTGTAACTTAATAACTATTCTTAAAGTAAAATACAAGAAAAATTGGAATAACACTTCCTGAGAACCAGAAAGATGCACTTCATATTTTATATCTTGGATTTTTTCTTAGTTCTTGATCTGGGGAGAAATTAAGGGTCTGACAGTGTTACCTGGGGGTTGGTCAGAGCAGGACTCTCCTAAACTGTGCTCTACTTCTGTCTCCCTTACTCTTTGTGATTCGTGCAAGCTGCTTTTTATTCAGGGGTTTTTCTCATACACCAGCTATGGAGAACCACCACCATCTCGAATGATGGCTTTGCTAACATTATTTTTATTATTATTATTATTGCTTGCTTGCAGTAATGTTGTAAAGTGAAAGTAGATTCTTGATCCACTTAGCCTCCACTTCTCTGGGACTAAGTCTAAAGAGGAGACTTTTATTGTTGCAGGGAAAATCTCTCTCTTGGTTAAGAAAAGAGGGCAAAAACATGAATGAGGTTGATTTCCTTAAGCAGTTTAGCACAATGCTGATGACAGATCACAAAAACAAAGAAAGCTCACCAATATTCAAGTAGATAACAAATCCACCTTTGTGAAAAGGTGGGGGTTTTTTTGTATAGCAATGAGAAATAATTCCATCCATAAAACATTTTCAAGAGATATGAAACTGTAAAAGATCTGTTGAATCTTTGAATCCAGACCTCACTATTATGTTATTCCATGAGTAAAAAATACATTAATAATGCGATTTCTGTATATTCTACATGAACCCATGAAGTTTCATCTGAAAACTAGGGTTACTCTTCTTGTGGTCTGTTCCAGTATTCCACTTTACTGAAGATTAGATAAAATACTACCACTTAATTTTTGTCCCACTGAACACTTTTGTAATATTTTTTATGGCTTTCAACACAGAAAAAGACCCCGACCCCCCCAAATACAATTTAGCCATGACACAAAGTTACAATTATGTCCATTAGAAAAAATGTTTATATTGTTGACATTGGAAAGGAGAGTTCAATCTTCAGACATCCACACCAGTATTTTGGGTAAAAACATTTTTTATTAAAAGGAAAACTGGGGTTGAATTTGCTTTGATTATTTTTGATTTTCTTTCCCAAACAGAAAGTTCCAAAAAGGAGGCCAAATGAGTGCTATAAATTATTTTATAAGATGACTGTAGGTTGTATATTACAAAACAACTAAACCAAACAAACCAGAAAGCAAATGAAAAAACCATTCCAGATGGAAAAGAGCTCAAGAGTCAGAGCTGCCCAGAGTCCAGAATACTCTGTCAAAATTAGGTTATATTAGAGTAGTCTTGAAAAGGAGGTTTGGAAAAGAGGCAACAGGAATTCAGCTGTGTTTGACGGGCTAAATGGAATGCATTTCCTAGCTCCAAATGGCTGCACAGTACTCCTGTAATGGGTGTTTTGCTCAAAGCATAATGAGATGAGAAGAGGGAAAATTATTTCGTTTATCCAGACTATAATCAATCACTTGCAGGAAAAGAAGCCTTTCATTATTTTCCAGCAGCAATAGGAGTTGTTAAGTGTATCACTTAGATGTACAAATTGCTTTATGAAAGAAAAAAGGAAAAGTTATTAAAGAAACAAGATGCACAAAATTAATCTGTAAATTTTATAACTATTCATAGTCATTCTGCTGTATTTGTTACTCAATACCTGCCTTCTTTCTTTATTATCTCTAATGTGTCAATAGTCATAAAAGATGAAAGCAGTAGAAAAGGTGGAGAAGCCTCTGAAGAAAAGGAATATTTTCATCTAGTAGCAGGTCCAGCCCCAAAGCCATAAAGACTTTTCCTGAAACTTTTAGGACTGCAAAAGTATTCTGAATTTTGCTGAATTACTTATTTCTGATGGAAATTCCCTAATGGTACTGTAGGTTTCTGGGAAATGATAGACATGATTACATAATGCGATGGTAGGAAAATGATCAGAAATTATCCTGCACAGTGATAACATCCAAGAATTTCTCAGTGCTTAAATTTGTATTGTCTTATCTAGTCATGAGAATAATATCACTCTTTAAAGAGCATGAGAGCTGAATCACAGGAAAGTCATTCTTGTTCTCATTGAAGTCAACACTATAATGTCTGGAGACCATCTTTGGTACATAGGATGGAAGACCAAACCCAGAACAGTAAGGATTTGATTGTGCTTGCCAATGTGAACTTCATTCAAAAACAAAAATATTGAGTTAGACAATAAAGGATAATTTCTCTAAGTGTGCTGCAATGCTCTGAAAGCCTCTTTAATCAGGAAGTACAAGAATAGATTCAGTGTTTCTATCTTTTCTAGAACTTCTGGAGTCTTGGACAGAGGAAAAACCAGATGAGCACAAACCAATCTCCCCAAGTGAAAAATGAAAAAACCGAAAAAGTCCATGAACCAAGCAAAGCCAGGAAGTTAGTGGCTGCACTAATTATTAGCTTCCAGAAGTCATTTGACATCCAGGAATTTCCTACAGGCGCTGTTGTGCCTAAATGCAAAGCTCTGTTACTTTGCAGGCTCTCTGGAAGGGCCCTTGCACAGGTTGCTATCAGGTAAACTCCTTTTGGAAGCAGCAATGGATGGATGGAGTCTCAGCTGTGCCCTCGAGCATGCCTATACAGAGCTCTCCAGTTCTGCAGATGTCAGCAAAATCGTCTCTTGTGACACTGTTCTACTTTCAGTGCCAAATCAATCTGTTATCTAGGAAAAGCCTGGGTTCTTTAAAATAGTGAGTCAGTTCAGAAGCAGGCAGCTCTAAAGTGTAGGTTTAGGTATTATGTAGCTGTGTGTCAGTTTTATGGACATAATCCCTCAGTTTTAACTGAGCTTTTTAATTTCACCTAAAAAAGAAGCCAGCTGAATTCTTCCAACCCCTTTTAATTCCCATCTCTGTGTGCAGCTTCACTTAGTGTTTCTTATAACAAAAGGCTTTTAAAGTTGATAAATGGCTGCAGAGATTTTGCTTTACTTTGTTGCTTTTCTATTTATTTAACCAAGAGCAGTTCTTTTAGTCCTGACCTCAGCCTCGTCAAATAGACTGTGTTTGTCAAACTGCTCATGCTCCCATTAACTCCTAGCTGTTTCAGTTGTCAAATTTGATGAATGGCTCAAATGCTGTGAGCATCATTAAAAGCAGGGATACTGAGGAAAGTATTATGCTATACTGAGTCCAAATACACACCATAAATAGGAAAATTCCAAGCAAAGAAAATCTTTTATTGCATAAAGGAAATTGCAAGTGGTTTAAACTAATCTCTTTTAATGCCATCTTTCATATGTGCAGGAGACAAGAAAAAGCCGCTCAGGTTTCATGGTTGGTATTATCTCTTCATAGTTGAAGAACATTAGTAGCTTTATAACCTTATGTATACAGAGTTCATGGAAGTGTTTGGGTCTGCTTGGGGGAACAGGCCTGCTCAGTGGGAATGAAAGCACCAGAACTGTTCCCACAGGTCCGGAGGGCCTGTCCCTTCCCAAAACAGAGCCTGCTGTTTCTGGAACTCTGGCTTTCCCCTAGTGAAATCACACAGCTGCTGTGGCTGCGCTTTGTCCCGCAGGACTGGCCGGGCACAGCGCTGCTCCCGGCTGTGCCCAGGGCAGGGAGCGCAGCCAGCTCTGTCCGGGGGCTGCCCGGGATGGGAGAGCAGCCGGGCTCTGTCCCGGGAGATACCCGGGATGGGAGAGCAGCCGGGCTCTGTCCCGGGAGATGCCCGGGCAGGGAGAACAGCCGGGCTCTGTCCCGGGAGATGCCCGAGCAGGGAGAGCAGCCGGGCTCTGTCCCGGGGCTGCCCGGGCAGGGAGAGCAGCCGGGCTCTGTCCCGGGAGATGCCCGAGCAGGGAGAGCAGCCGGGCTCTGTCCCGGGAGATGCCCGGGCAGGGAGAACAGCCGGGCTCTGTCCCGGGAGATGCCCGAGCAGGGAGAGCAGCCGGGCTCTGTCCCGGGAGATGCCCGAGCAGGGAGAGCAGCCGGGCTCTGTCCCGGGAGATGCCCGGGCAGGGAGAGCAGCCGGGCTCTGTCCCGAGAGATGCCCGAGCAGGGAGAACAGCCGGGCTCTGTCCCGGGGGCTGCCCGGGCAGGGAGAGCAGCCGGGCTCTGTCCCGGGAGATGCCCGAGCCGGCAGCACCGGCCCGGCACGGTCGGAGGCGGCTCCGGTGCCGCTCCGAGAGCCCGGAGCTGATCCCGGCTGCGGCTCCGTCTGCCCTTTGCCGTACTTACAGCACAGCGAGGCCCAGCGTTAGTGCTGGGGAGTTGGGCAATGGCTTCAGCACAAAGAATAACTGTTGTTTTTGTGGGGGTTGTGATGTTGTTCTGGATTCTGGGCTATTTTTAACTGTTGAAGTCCACCTAAAGGCCAAAGAACTGCTCTTTGAATTTTTTTTTTTTTTTTTGCATTCTTGAAGCGGACAACATTCTTCAGATGAATATTTATACAGAAATACATATATATTTAGATATGAAAGTTATACACTTCTAGACTGGTGACACTCCTCTGCTTATTAAGGTCAAGACAGAGTTACAGGGGTATTTTTTTATTATTTTTTGTTTTTAAAATTTGTAATCTAAGTGCATATGCATACAGGCTGGTTCTAATATTCCTGAGTGTTACTCATGTGGAATTTTCATCATGAAGAAGTACACTGCTGCAGTAGATTTTTCCTGGGCAGTGGTACAAACCATTACAATAAGGAGAGCAGGCAAACCATTACAGCAGTTCTGAAACAGAATCAGAAGTAGGTCATCAAAGTTTATATTTTCCTAAACTACAGCAGCATCATTTTTTATTATTATTATTATTAGAAGATAGGAATTCTTTCTTGATCTCAGGTTTTTAGGAAACACAGAGGAAGCAATTATTTCAGTTGTGTCAGAAGCTGCATCAGCTAGGGTTTGCTGTCAGTGGGTGTAACTCTTCCTGGCTGCTTGAGCACAAGCAATGGCAGAAATCCTCTCTCTGCTATTGCAGCTAACTCAAACTTTAGTTTTGAGGTCATCTTTCCAAAACGAAAGTCTTGGAAAGATGATGCAGCATGCCGGTTACTGAACATGAGGCACCATTACTCTAAATCAAAGATTTGCATCACAGCCACAGCATAATTCCAAAGATGTTGAGGGAGGCATTGGCAGTTAATCACTTCATGTCAGTACTTTTCCCCTTACCTAGATGCCATCACTGGCAGAGTGCAGAGGTGAGCTCTGGGCTTCCATGACTGCCAGGGTGTGCAAAGATGGGCAGTGAGAAGCCTTCTCCTGCCTGCTGTCTGCACCAGGGATATCCAAACTACCCCACAAACTCAGTGGCTGAGTGATGAGAGAATTTATTATTTCCTCCCAGGTGAAAAGGTGCTGCTTTTTGTTTGGACTAGATTTCTAGGTTTGCCTGTATTCAAACCACAGGGAATGGATGTGGACAATGCCAGCTTAATTAATTCATTTCATCCAGACAAGCCATGAAGTGGTATCATTGTATATAATCACCCTACTATCCTAGGGTGTATCTAATGTTTGTTGCCTAGTGCCCTAAATTTATATTTGGTTTTCTGAATAGTTCTGAGGTTTTTTTAAATCAATGGAGTTCCCAGCTCTTTTGTTATTCACTGGGTGGTAATACTATTAGCAAGCAAAATACTTTCATTAGGACAAATGCTTTTTTTAAGCCTCAACTTATTCTTATTTCTGCCTGTAGCAGAAATTAAATATTTATTAGGCAAAACAAAGTAGGAAAGCTGAAATCATTCCCTAATGAGGTTTCCTGCACTTTTAATCATGATTTGTTGGTGTCTCTGGCTTTCTGTTATTCTCAGGAGTACTGACTTCATTTGATTAGCCACATTCAAAGTGAGTCTATAGGAACAGGCTCTGTATTTATTATTGCATTCTGTTGGACAGAATTATAACCATCAGGATGGCTGCATCTCTGAATTGGATATAAGTATGTATAAGTGTATACATACACAGGTGGATACCAAGTCCCCAACTCACACATGCTCTCCCACCAAGATCAGTGAGACCAGCATTTATGAGAAAATAGAGTTCTGCAGGTTTAGCTGGACTCTGATGAAACATGACCTTGACCTGGGAAAGTGGGATTGGAGATGTCAGTATCTACACACTTGTTAAAGCAGTGAAATGAGGAATTTGGCTCATAGTTGGCTGAAAAGGCATCAGCAAGCTTAAAGCAAAACATAAGAAAAAGCTTGTTTGATGTGCCCCCTTGTTCAGCAAATAAATGATACTGTCAGGGGTTTTGAAGCAAGCACTTCAACCTGTTCTTGGAAAGCACCACTGGTGAGAAAATAATTTTCAGTAGAACTCAAGAACTGAGAGGAAAAATATTGTATAAATCAGTAAGAAGTTGGCCCCCGGGCAGCCAAGCTAAAGAGGACTCATTTCCTATGGATTTCTGTCTCTCCTGCCTCACTGTCTGCTTCCCAGCTCTCATCCACCATCAGCCCTGTCCTTGGTGCCTGCAGCACCTGGCAGGGAGCTCTGTGTCCATGGCCAGGGTGGCACTGCTGTGTGTGCAGCCACCAGCTGTCCCCAGTTTGCACGGGACTTGTCAGAGCTTGACTCGCTGAGACCTCTGCCCTTCTGTAAAAGGGAGTTGAAACTGGGGGGAAAGAGCAAGCAGATGACAGGCAAACATTCATATGACACAATTATGTTGAAACCTCATTTCTCTAAGGAACTGTAAAATTTTTAGTAGTCAGTATTTTTAGAGATTGGGTATTTTGCTTATTTTGGAAAGCAAGTAGACAGATACATAGAAACAATCACAGAGGTGGCACCGTGTGTGTTTTCTCAGAATAAATACCCACAAAGATGTTCCAGATTACCATATTCCACAACACACACATCCTAACCCTGCTGCTTACACCCCTTGGATTAAGCTGCACCCCAGACACGGAGGACCTGAACAGCAGAAGCCCCATATCAAACCAGCCTGCCTCCCTTGTTTGGTAGTCTCCAGGACTGCTACATTTATGTCATCTAGATATGATAATGTTTGGAAGAGAATTTGAAATTTAAAAAATTACTCCTACTCAATAGAACAAAAGAGCACAAATTTCTTCTTGACAGTGATGCTGGTGGTGTCACTAGGATTGCAGGATGTTAATTTATTCCAGCATTTCTGAGTTGGGGGGTTCTCTTTAATAATTGTCAGATTTTTCCTGTAATGATGGATTAATTGTAGGACTAACTCAAAGCAGCTATGATACCCTCAGTACCCTGCAGCAGAATTGTCAGAGCAAGTACACACTTTTCATTTTCTTTCCTCTGTTTTCTTTGCTTCCTTGTCACTTCAGTTTGCCTCTGAGAGTTTGCCTTGTGCTGTTGCCCCTCAGAAAATGCTAGGGCTGGGCAGTAAATAAGGGACAAAGATAGTATCAATTTAGATAACAAGGAGGGTTTGTGTGTGTGGGTTTTAAGAAAGAAACTTTGAAGAAATTTTGCATGACTTGAAATTTTCTAGCTTTTATTAAACAATAAAAAATATATATTTTCATTTTTATATTAATCAATTAAGTAGGGGGGGATTTTTGCTCCATTTTGAATTTCATCAAGGTGTGACAGAAAGGAATGATTTTCCCTGACATTAAAATATTCAATCATCATCAGAACTTGCCTCTGGACTTACAGACAAGAATGTATGTATCTCCTGTTCTCTATTTTACTTTTGTCTCACAGGTATAATGTAAGAGCCCTACTTTTCTCACAGAATGTGCATCTCCAGTAGTGTGTATGTTGGACAAACTTGGCTAATAAGTTACGTGGGCAACTTATGGTTGCTTGCTGGGTAGAGAGTTCTTGTTATTTCTCCTTTCATTTTCCCTATCCAATATATACATCCTACAACCTTTCCAACCTTTGGAAAGGACTAGATATACCTTAATCATTTGCTAATAATTTAGAAATGTTTTCTTCCCTTTCTCTTTCTTTTTGTCATTTCTGGAGGAAGAAAAGTATTTCTAGCAATAGCAAAAATATTGGCATTGTCCAGTGCCCAGAAATCATGTCAGTGCAAATGGTAAATGAAATTCAGTCATATGGTGTGATCTCCAACTCCCTGAGTCACTCACTAAAGTGAGTGAGGCTGAAATTCTGTCATGTTACATCTCTCTGCTAGAAGTTGTGGTACTGTCTCTTTGCTACAGAAGTTTTGGTTTTATTCTCTAACACTACTTCTTTCTTGTCTTTTAGGTTTGTTGTCCTTCTGGTCATGTATTTTCAGCCTACCCAACACTTTTCTGAGGTACCTGGTACTTGAGTCTTTTGCTTCAGCATCCTAGAAATTCAAGGATCTTCTTAACTTCTACATTATGGGAGATATTGCAGTCAGATAAACTGCAATTCTAAAGAATAATCAACTGCTTGCAAGAACATTTGAGCTGACATCCCTGTGATTGTATGTTCTTGTTTTGTTTTACTATTCCTAATTATTCTGTTAGGTTTCAGCTCCTACAAACTATTTAGAAGCATCCTCTGGACTAGACCTTTGTCCATATTTTAAAATGATAGTTTGCATGGGTTGCATGAGGTCATGGGATCGCTGCTTTTTGGGATGAAGATTCACTGAAGATTTAAGTGAGGCAGACAACCTGACTAACTCACAAAGCTAAAGGTATCCAAATTGTTATGCTCTAACTCATAACTGTCCTAAGAAGGAGTTAAGTATAACAAAGAGGTGGGGATTTCCAGGCCTGAGTTCTGCACCAGAGTTCTTAGACTCCAAATCATCATAAATGCTTGTTTTTCCCAAAACACAAACACCCTCCTGACCTCTCTGATTTTCTGACATAAATTAAGAATCTTTTTCATGGTAATCAGTCAAGTATCAGTTCCAAAAAGCCATTGCTGTGCATTATAGGCACTTATGCACATTAGAAAACAAAACAAAACAAGCAGTCTACCACTTTCCGGGATTAATGCTATGAAGGATTTTATGGGTGGTCCATAAGTGGACAGAATGTTGCACTAATGTGTGACTGCATGGCAATTAAGCTTAATTAGGGAAGGTTTTGAAAAAGACAAATGAAAGTAAATTATGGGAATGAATGCAACTGTGCTTTTGGGGACCACACTCTGGCACACTGGTTCAGTGAAGTGTTGCAAAAAATGCCCCCCTTCTGTCAGGTTCTGACACACATCCAGCACTTTGTCAAACCAGGCCTTTTTCTTGGGAAGGGGGAATCTCTTAGGAGCACATTCTTCACCAGGTCTCTGCTGAACTCCCTGGTTTCACGAGGAGACAGCTGTGCTTCCAGAGCAAGAGCAGCAGCAGATGACCCTGCATCCATGGCCATCCGGTTCAGTTCAGCGCTGCCTCTTTTCTGCATGGAGTCACAAAGGTAATCATCAATGTGGATTTTCATCTGTGCTCTGGGGACATTTTTTACAATTTCGTATTTTTAGTGCTTTCTCAGATTTACAGCTGAGCAGCCCATATGGAACATCTGATTCTGGTTGGAGTGATTTTCTCTGGTGAGAAGCCCTCAGTAGACAGACCTGGAGCAGTTTCTAGGCTTCCACACTGCGTGATTTGAAGGCATTCCATAAAACAAGCTCTTTCAGCACAGAGTAATTCAGGGTTTCTGTGCTCACGCTGTTTCAGAGCTAGGTGCCCTTCTTCAAGAAAGTTTTAAAGGAAACAAAACTCAAAATGCTGCAATCCTCAACGGAACAGATTTGCTTTTTTCTGCTCTGGACTAAGTGGTTGTTACTGCAGGCATTGTTATAGTATGCTACGTTATATTGGATTTTATTAAATTATGGAAAATAATTAAATAGAAAAGCAGAGGAAAAATGCTACACAATCTGCAGGCAGATCTTTTTTTAGCTCCAATAGTGTCTGGTATTGCTTTTCACCAGGACATGGGGATGCTTTTTTTTCCCTAATGAACTTTTTACATCTGAAATGAAATACTGATTCTGTGGACAATTTATTAAGAAAAGCACTAGTTTCATGTGAGGAGTTTTCAGTCCAACAGGGAATTTATATGTGGAAATCATATATGGGTATAGGGAAACACCTCATAAAAAGAATGGCTACATGGTCAGCAGCTGTAATTTGTTCATTCTCTTTTAATAAAAAAAATACATGTTCAGAACGGTCTCTTATTTTTTTATTGCAGCTCAGCAAGGTACCCTCAACTGTAGCTGTTTAACTTCCTGGCTTTCTTTGGTTCGCTTTTTGCAAAAAACAAAGCTAAACCTAGCAGTTGTGTTTTTGGTTATGAAGCTTATTCATATGTAAAAGGTGCGACAAGGACGCTTCTCTCCACTGAGGGATATTGAAGTAAGTGTTGATAGAAACATCACACATAAAAGAGTGTTAAAATGAAAACAGAGACAAGAGTATGCTAAATGGAGAAAAGAAGCTGGATCTGGGATTTGATGGCTGACCATGAACAGCTGTGCACAGGTAATCAAGATACATGTCCTAATGCCTAAGCTCTCCAGGTTAGGTGGAGATTTACCTGAACTGCTCAGATAAAAATTTGCAAATGAGGTCTGTGTCCATAAATCACAATCTTCTTCAGGTCAATGTTGTGGAAATCTTTCAAATTAATAATTATATGCCTAGAAAAGACGCTTCAACAAAACATCTAGATGGGATCTAATATTTAGCAAGGTGCTGTATCTGAAGAGAGATCCCTTTAGCTGCAGAACCTTACTCAGATCCCCTACTTGCTTCTGTCTCTGTGGCTGAAAAGTGAAGACACTTCTAAAGAGTTGCTGGCATGTGAGGTAACGAGAAATTCCGGGGTCTGGCTTAGGACCTGTGGTCACAACACTTGTGAGGAGAACTAGCACAATCTCCTTGGCAGAGTTGTTACCCAGCTCTCCATAGACTCACTCTATAGTGGTGGTGATCAGGTTTTTGTGGAAGTCTGATGCAGCCTGTGAAGCAGCAGGTAACAAGCCATTTCTTCACTAAAAGCCTAAACCCAGCATTTATTACTTCCTCTTAGGTCACAGAAACATCACTCACCTTTCAGTTTGACAACAACCACAGCCCTTTCATCTTCATCTGCCTAAAACCCTCTGTCCTACAGCTCTTTTGGACACGCTGTAAATGCCCCTCCTCCACACAGTATTTGTGCTCAGTGTTCCTGCTGGCACCTTCTGCAGCAGCCAGAGCTCTGGGCATTCCTGAGACAGACTCAGAGGGAATTTTCTGAGTCAAATTAGTAAGGGCAAAGGTCAGTATTGCTCAGTTAATAACAAGAAAAAATCACCTGGATTAGTACTGGCTACTTAATAGGAACCAACAGAGCATCAAGATTTGGCCTTCTATGATTTGGATACTTTCTAAATTATATTTTTATGTCAGAATGCTGCCATGTTGCTTGTTGGAAGAGTAGGGAAAAGCAAATTTTTACAGTTTGAGGAGAGCTGCAACAGCAGCTGGAGCTATTCTGCCTACTCTTTCCCCACATTGCAAGCCTTCACAAAGCTTTAAAGCCAGAGAGTGAGCTGCCAAAGAAAATGCTCTAACAAAGCAGATGAGTGCATTTTCCACAGTTTTCTAGGAGATGTGTTTCAGTCTATGAGTTCTGTATTTCTGCAAGAAATGTTTAATATTTAGAGGTGAAGGAGCTCAGGCTTGCTGGGCTTTTTTCCTTTCTAACCTGCTCTCTCTCTTTTTCTCCCCACCTCCTTCCCTTTTTTGTGGCTTTGCAGTGTAAGTGGCCACAGCAAACCCCTGTTCAGGAACCAGGAGGAACCCTTCACTGCCAGCCTGAGGAGAATGTTGGTGACAGCCGCCAAAATGCCTTGATCCCACACTCCCAGCACCCTGCCCTGCCAGCAGCAGAAGGAAAGCCCAGTTTCTGTTAATAAGGTGCAGAGAGTGGCCAAAATATTTTGTGAATTTTCTGGCTCAAAAGGGTAATGAAGCTACCTCTGTCTCAGTGCACTGGCACAGGAGCAAACTAAACAACTGGGAAATATGTTTCAGAGGAGAAATACAGAGCACATACTTCTTAGATTTCACACTTCCACTGGAGGCTGAGCTTTGCCTCTTTCTACCTCTTTTCCAGGCTGCCTGAACCCTTTTGCACAAAAAGTAGGAGGGATGGGGGAGGGCGAGCAGGCTTTTCTGCAGATTAGCTTCAGGCAGCTCTTGCCAGACCAAAAGTTACATTGGAAAGCATTTCTAAGTTTCTACCAAAACAATTAATTGTTTAATATGTAAAGTAAAACCAGAAAGTTATTCCCATAAATCTGTTTTAAAATCTACCTTTCTGTTAACTTTGAGCAAAAGAAACCTCCGCACTGCTGGGAGCACAGTCAGATTCTTTGGGCTCTCTTCAAAAAGCTCTTTTTGTCATTCCTCTCTGACCTCCTCCCTGCTAGTCCCGGGATGAAAAGCAAGCCAAAGATCTGCTGAGAAATGGGCCGAGCCACTGCTGACCTTTGCAAATCCAATTTCTTCAAAGCGAGAGCTAATCGACGTGTTCCCACGCTGTGTATTGCTGAAACTTACGATGCAATTCAAGGAATGAATTCACCGTGGTGCAATCTCATTTTGAATCCAGTTTTCTTGTTATGTGTCAGAGGGTGCAGGAGGCAGAGTGTGGTACAGGTTATAGAGAGCAGTCACAGCCAAGTTTCACAGAGTGTGTGTCTGTCTTTGAAAGATTTTGCACTTTGGATGGGCTTAAAATCTTTCACTTAAAATCTAAAACATGTTGGCGTCCCCCCCACCTCCTTCCACCTTCCTCCCCTTCAAAAACAGAGACACATTTTGCAGTTATTTAAAACGAAAATAAGCTAATGAGAGTTTGCACTGAGCATTCTCGAAACAGAAAAAAAAAATTAGTCTTTGAGGGCACTATCTGATGAGCAACCTGTGTGCCTTTTGGAGAGATCTGTGTGCACAGGAGCTGTAGGTGAATGAGATTGCGCTACAGGGAGAGCTTTAAAATTCATATTCAAAATTCATATTCAAAATTCATATTCTCTCACTTTGCATATCTGATGTGGTATGAGCACTGTTCTGATTTTACAGCATCCAGAGCGATCCACTCTGTGAGAAGCTTTGCAATCTCTGCTAGGTACCGCAGCTGTGCCGGCAGGATCCGTGCAGGAAAAGCACATTGGCATTCCCAACCTAAATCTTATAATCTTGTTTCAACAGGTGCCTGGAGACCGGTCCCCTCCCTGCTTCCCAGAAGGTGCTGCCACTTGTTTCCCACTCCACTGGCCAAGCCTTGGCTGAGCAGAGCCCTGGGCAGCCACCGGACCCAGCGGGAGCAGCGGCAGAGCTCCACATCCTGCTGGCACGCTCCGAGCGGGGCGCCTTTGCGCAACACTGCAACTTCTTGTCTGGGGCAAAAGGGACACCAGAGGACTCTCATTCCTCGTTTGACTACTGTGGGGCATATGTCATGGGTAGCACATCCCAAAGAGATGCTTTCAGCAGCCAAAGAGAGCAGTTATGTCATTGCCAGCGGGGGTTGGGCTTGGTGCGCCTCCCTCGGGATGTCACCTCTCCAGCTGGGAAGTCCTGGCACGGCAGGTAGCAGCCAAGCTGCTCCACTTTTGGTGCCTGACCACAGACCTCACAGACTGTGGGGTTCCTGGCCAGTTTGGCCATAGAGTAGAACCAGAGATATAATAACTTATTTTTTTGGCTCATTACCACCGTCATTGCACAAGTGTCATTCTGCTATGGCTGATGTAATGGCGAGTCAAGTCCTTGGGCTAATGGACTGAACTGTGCCTTGGCTGTAAACTGCAGACTTCCAGAGGAAGCATCAAAGCTCTCATTTTGTATTTGTCCCTAGGAAAGCAAATGAAAATATATCATTGTTCTCAAGATTGCTGAAAGAAGCAAGTCCTTTTTTTAAATTTTATTTCTGCAGCCATGAATAGTAAATTTCCTCCATTCATGACTGGTTTATAAAAGAGTTTGAGAACTAACCAGATCTGAAGAACTTTCTCTCTCACCAAGTATTGCAGTAAGAGAATTGTTTGTGTTTTTTATTACTTTCTCAATATTGTTGTTATCCTCTTTTCCAAGACGCTATTAGATTTTCCAGTCTTCTGGACATCAAAGATTTTGGAGAAGAGATTGTATAAACTGGATAGGTAACAGCTGTTACCAGATGGATTTACTGGTAGAAAGGGGAGAGGGCTAATTTGTTTTATGTGTTTCCTCCCACTGCTGGCCCTTTTCACTGTGGCACACTGTTGCTGTCCTGTGACAGGGAGTGTCCTCGCACAGAGGGAGCCCTTGTCCACAGGATTGCACCTAAATTTGGGTTTCACTGTTAGTTATAAGTGACTTGTCCAAGTGCCTTCTTCAGAACTCTTTTAGCTGGTTGTTCAGTAGTTTATTAGGGAGAAAAAAAATGAGAGAGCATCTCTAATATTGTTAGATAATAGCACTGATTGACAGATTTTAATTTCTAACCTTTTCAAGTCAGAAGGTGTAGTTTGCTCCACATCTGGATATCTCAGGACACTTACAGTTGGATTTATTTTTGTAAAATAAATAATTGAAATCCTCAAGAAAGTTCATGGTACCAAAGGAGAATTTCAGCTGCATCATCTCTGTTGTGCCCTTCTATCTAACATGGGAATCATCATTTGCATGAATCCTCTTTAGTTTTTCATCTAGTATAAAATTCCTTGTGCAAGGAATTCCTCTTTTAGATTGCTGACTGTTCAAGAAAGGTCATGGAGGGGAAATAGTGATTTGTAATATTGCAAAGCACTAACTGGTAAAAGAGACTGTGTGCATGTTTAACATGATGTTTGCATATTGCTATACCAACAATATCTGATCCCATTCAGATAACAATAAAGCAGCCTACAGCTTAGACCAGGTTCAAAGAAACTCACACTGCCTGTTCTTTCTTATTTTAGGTTTTATCTACTTGCTTCAACATTTGCACCTTGTGTTTTTAAGCTCCTACCCTCACAGTTTTCAAGCTTTAGCAAGGGAGAGCACTTTCAATATATATCATCTGCAAAAGTGTCCCATGTCCTATGAATATGCTGACATTCAATCTGATCTAAAAATTTGAGAGGGACTGGCATCTTCTCAACCTAGTCTCTTTCTTCCTGGGGTAGCCTAGATTATTACTTTGATCCTTTCCTTCTCTGAGCAACTTCAGAATCCATTGCCATTGCAGGAGAGGAAACTCTGGCTTCAGCCAGTCTGTGGGGATCCTTGGACCTTTGCAAAAATGCTCAGATTGTCACAGATTTTAACTCTTCTCTGCAGCTGGCCTGGGGGAGTTAGCTGGGGGAATATCACTGGAGCAGATAGTCATGTCACGGGCTGCTGGACCGCTGTCAGGAGGATGGATCCTGTCTGGAGAGGGACAGAACAGAATCTGTATCCAGAAAAATCATCTCTAATGGGATTTTAGGCTTTAGGCATTAATTAATTTCAAGCTGTTTTCCTGTATCTCTTTGAGTACTGCTCCATATAGTTAAAGCAAATGACCAAGAAAAGAGAGGGAGTTAATCTAAAAGAGCAACTGAGCTTCTCTTCAACACTCTGAGTATTTTTTTTTCTGCAAAACTATTGGAGAAATTGGAACAGCTCTGCCAGTTTCAAGACAAAGTTTCAAGTTCATCTTTAGTGAACATTTGGATGCCAATAAGGATCAAACTACAAAGCCAATAACAAAAATGTGGAGGAGGCTCAAGATTAACTCGGTAATTTGCTGCATGAACAGGGAAGCGAGGTCCTTGATTTTTCTTTGTTAAAAAACAAGGTTTCTGCTTGCAGTTCATACAAATAGGGAGAGAAAGAGGTGTCTGAGAGGTATGGGGAAATCTAGGTTGTAGTCCCTGTTTTACAGACAGCCCTTTCCATATGCCAAGGCAGGAACCTTGCAGGTGAACTAATGTTACCCTCTTATCTCTGGGTCCCTGGGCTGGGTGCAAGCACATATGGAATTAATGTAATGGAATTACATTTAATGTTTGTGCAGTGACAAAAACTGGTGTCAATCAGAGCCTTTTAAAGGTGTGTTGAACAGGACAGTCTCTCTCATCCAGAAGAGGGGATCTTCCTGGCAAGTCTAAGAATCAGTAGGAGCTTGTACAAGTGGTCATAACAAATGGTTGCCAAGCTATGAAAGCAACAGGTAATTCAGGTGTGGTATCTCACAGCCTGTTGTTATCTTTAAAGTGAAATTTGTGAGCCTGTGTGCTGGCTTGTGCAGGTATCCTATGTCAAGTTAAAGCTACATTTCAATAAATCACAGAATCACAGAGTGATTTCTGCTGGAAGAGACCTTAAATATCTTGTTCCAATTCCCCTGCCATGTGCAGGGACACCTTCCACTAGACCAGGTTTCTCAAAGCCCCTTGCAGGGATGGGGCACAAAGTATTTCTTTTGCTTCACTCCACAAGGTGTTTGCCCAGGATCTGAAGGGCTGTTTTCAGTGCACTATGGAAAGACACTGCTGTTGTTATTTTTACTACTTCCTTATCATGTATTTCAGGCTCTGCAGTGACAGTGATGACTAAATAAAAAATAAGAAATCATTAGCGTGACTAAGTATTTTCCACAAAGGAACATTTATTTATGGTGACACAGAAATATCATAGCAATGCTCTGAAGCAGCACAGAAACTGTGAATTTCAATGTATGTAGCCAACAGGAGATTAAAGGTCTTTGGCTCAAGAGCTTCACTATGAAGACATAACAATGCTTTTCTTTTCATGTAGTTGCATCTTCATAAAAATCTGTTAAACTGCAGCTTGCAGAGGAAGTGTAAAGCACAAGGCAAATTAAAGTACAATAACCCTGAAAGGACAAAGTGATCCAACCAGTAATGTAGTACTTACAGGAAAAAGAATTGAGATTACTGATGGCTCAATGCACAGAAGGAGCATTTATTATGATGGAAAAGTGTATACTGTGAATTAATTCTGTCAGTTTTGTGCTGGCCTGTTTCTCATTTTACATGGCAAATACTTTGATCCACATTATAATGTAGGTACTTTTACAACCCTGGGAAATTTGCTGTCCCAATCTACAGATGAAATAATTTAATCATAAGTATTTCACCAGACATTTTTCAAACCAATTTAATTAGGTTTCATTGTTTACAGACTTTGAGTATAGCATCCAGAGATAATT
This sequence comes from Fringilla coelebs, assembly GCF_963513975.1. Lineage (NCBI taxonomy): Eukaryota > Metazoa > Chordata > Aves > Passeriformes > Fringillidae > Fringilla > Fringilla coelebs. The sequence continues at coordinate 89,810,944 of NC_140030.1, read as the reverse complement.
TAGGAGCATAACCTGCTTGTCAACTTGAAAGAAAATGAAAAATTGGTTAGCTGTTATTATTTAAAACTCCAAAGTATTTTTTCCTTTGAAAGAATTTTTTTTGTGAATTTCTCTCTGTAATCTTGCCCTTCCTGTGCCTGTAAATACGCATATTCTCATGTATTTTAGGAAGGAATTATGGCATGGCATTACAGTGATTTTGGATGGATTTTGAGCCTTGCTATATTCCTATAACATTTCAAAATTTTCAGGGGCCTCAGAAGGGTTGTTCCAGATTTATGATTTTATGAAACCAGCAGAATTCTATCCCTTTATATTTGCATTCAGAGCTCATGCATTAGTCATCCAGGTCCCTAAACAGGTTAATTATCCAGTCCAGCTCTTCAGTACTTCAGTTTTAACTGTTGCATTTATAACTTTTATTAATTTCATATAACATTAGATGACAGTAAATAGGTTTAAAGATAAGCTGAACTCCTAAAGATGGAAACTGCTGATATTTTTTACTAATTTCTAGATCTGTTGTATTACCAGTACTCTTTGGGAAAGTTCTGATTTACAAAATATGATCTCACGGGATGTTTTATCTTATTGGCTTCTTGCCATGTTGCCAGAATGCAGTGTATTCAGCCAGAGGCACCCAAAGTGCATGCTTCAGCATGCAGAGAAAGAGTGCAAAGCTGGCTTTCATTTTCTAGAAACAGATCCTACTAACAGTGTTCCTCCTGCTGAATGGCTTTTTATTGTTGATTTTATGCTTTTGATTGAGTTATGTGGGTTTATGTTTTTGAGACATGTACCATTTATTCACAGGAAAAGTCCAAGTTTCAGAAGTTTTCTTAAAGGGGATTCAGTGCTTTTGAAATACTGGAAATCACCATTCTCTGCCTGCTCTCAAATACAGCACTTATCTATAGCTATGCCTGCACAGCTCAGGAAAGATCCCTTACAAAAGATGTCTTTCCACCCTTTCTAAGAAGGTGCTACTCTAGAACAGAAAAGATAACTGGTTTGGTATTATGCTGAGTTTTTAAAATTGCCAAAAAAATCTATTTAAGAAAGTTCATCTTAAGAAATGCTATCTTGAAAACACTAACCTAGGAAATAACACCTTCTCAGTAACCCCTATGAAGAACTTTTGGTTTTCAAGCATCTGTGTTGCTCAGTTGAACTGTTCATTCCCCTCCCATTAGTAATTTAATATCTGTGTTTTTCATAGAGCAGCTCAGCAGTGTGCCAAATGTTATTAGCAGAAGGGCAAAGCAAAAAAAAAGATTCTGATCAGAAATCAGAACCGCTTCAGTAAAAGCCTGGCTCAAATATGCACTGAATGGAGGTGAAGTTGGCAGTTTCACTTGTGGGCAGTTCATGTGAGATCATTTAAAATGATCTGGGAAAAGGTCTGAAGATCAGCTCCTCAGTGATCTCTGCTTGTATCTTGTACAATAATGTATTTTTCTCCTTGACTTCTTTTCATCTTTATTCATCTAGCTGTATCTATAAAATTAATAACTAGTAATAGATGAATGCAGATACAATAATTTCTTTTTTTCCACCCCTTTCTCCTTTATATTTTTGTTCTCTTTCTCTCCCATATCTTACTTAGTATTTTAGCTTTGTTGAAGGAATGTAAATACTGTTGCACTCACTTCTTGGATAATTTTTCAAACCAACAATATTTGAATGACTATAAATTAAAAACTTACTTTTGCTGAACCTCTGGTGATGCAGACTCTTCTTATTTGCATTTAGGGCCCTGTCATAATATTCTGGTAAGATCTGAGATAGAATTGTCATTTCCAAGGACTAGACAGGTTTCTGAAACTGACAGTGGAACGCTCAACACAACTTGGGTGATAAGGTAGTGCTCAATGAAACAGCAAGGAGCATTTAACAGCTTTGCAAAAAGGATTTTATTTCCATGAAAGCGTTCAACCCAGATAGAGCCCGGGAGTTTAGAAATTGTGTAGAAAGTCATGCCCTCACAAGATTTGGTCATTGTCTAGGTCAAGAGTTAGATGAGGTTTAGACAAGGTTCATATCCTGATGCTTTGCCATCCATAGTGAAAAACTTGATATGAATTTGAGCATCTGATTATGCAGCTGCTACCCAATTAATTTGTTGTTAGCCTCTTTAAGTACTGCATTTTAGAAATCTCATATTTTTCAGCTTGAATGGTGTTTCTCTGGCAGCACTTTTTATGGGATTTTGGAGCTGTGACCAACAAATAGTTTTCTTCTTATTTCTATAACATTTTCTGCAATATCTGCCAAGGCATTGACATATGTGAAGAACTGTGCATTTTTTTTTTTTAACTCTGTGGTTATTTCAATTTTGTAGGATTTATTCAATAACCATCAAGTACTGAGATAAAGTGATATTCCTTGGAAGAAGAACAGTGTAGTCAAGTGCATTGGAAGATGAAAAGATGATATACAGAAATACTCTAGGGAATTGTAGTAATGTCAATTTTGGAGTTCTTTCACAAGCTAGCATAGGAGGTGGTTTTCTTTCTGTAACAGGTTCAGTGCTCACTTTTACCTCAGGAGTGATTCCCCTGAGCACAGCTGACTCCACTTTGCCTCTCTTGACGTGAGGACAGTGATGAGCGTGTTATGCATGCAAAGCACCCTCTGCACCCACATCAAGTTTAGCAGAAAGAGGCTGAATTTGGCAACTTGTGTCCATGCCTCTCACTTTCATTTATACAACCACTTGATAAAAACCACTCAGGTCCCCTCAGTTTTGACAGTGATGGTTAACCTCCTAAACAGCTTGCCTTCAATGATAATTTCCCATTTAGCGTCTAATTCACGTTCCGTACTCAGGCAATGTATGTTTCCTGAACTGACCTGCTGTTTGAGGAAGCTTCAGCTATTTCTTCCAAAAAAGATATTTAGCCTCACTTCTCCAGGTGGACAAAGCCAGTGATGAATAATCACTCTTATCACTTTTCTGAAATATCAAAGTTATCTCTCCTCATGGCAGAGAATTCCAAACCGTCCTGGAGAAAGCAGGTCGTGTGAATATCCTTGCTGTATTCCTAATTGTTTGCTCTGGCAGTTCCCAGTGAAGCAGCTGGCTGTCTTTGGAAAGCTATGCTTGTTGTTTTGGGTTTGAACATCATGTGTCTTTAATTTTCAGCACTAGCCACAGGGATAAGTATCACAAATATCTGCTTGAAGGCCTTTTGCCCTTGGGAACCCAATATATACTTGGCAGCCTCTCAGACAGTGGGACTGAGGGGAGAATCAAAGTTGATTCATTGCCTTATATCCCCTCAGGGAAAAGAAAGAATAAAAATGGCAATGGCTGCTTCATTCAGTTGCCTGAGGCAAGTCTTTTCCTGTTTTATGGAGAATAAACTAATGTAATTTCTAAAAAAATCTTCCTTCCCTCTGTATAAAAAAATTATTCCATCCAGTATCATACAGCTAATTCTGAGGCTTGGCTTCCTCACATCCCACTGTGGTCCTGAGTGGACTTCAGAATTCCATAAACCTGCACATAACCAGAAATGGACATTCACATCTTCCATTCAGTGCCTACCTCCAACAGAATCTACTGCCATGTTCTTCAGCTCAGCACACAGCAAGCTCTAAGGAAAATGGGTTTGTATAACGCTGAAAATGGTGCTGCACAGTGAAAATGGGTTTAAGCCTGCAGGTGGAGAGAAGGTGGATTGTCCTTTATTTGTTGTGCCCAAGCTGTTCACAGACTCTGATTTCCACTATCGTGACCAGCCTAAATGAGCATCTTGCTGTGACTTCCAGTGGAGATAGGCATTACTCTGCCTGCGGATGTAACTCCCAAATATTCCCCACTTTCTATGCCACACTGAAGTGGAGCAATCATTAGTGTTGGCAACATCATGGCAACAAAGGGGAAGCCTGAGCTCCAATGTATGCATTAGCTAAAGATTACAGAGTGCCAGTTGAGCTCTGATTCTTTTAGAAATGTGGCTCGGCAGAGCTCCAAGCTCACACCAAGAGATGCCAAGACATTTGCTCATGTCTCCATGGCCCCTTATCTCAAGTGGTGAAACTGCCAGAAATAATTTTCCTTAATAGAAAAACAACATGCATTTTGCATGTTGCTCTTTTTTATGTAAAACTGATTCGTTTATGATTTCGATTTGAAAATAGAATTCAACTCTTGTATTTTCAATCTGAAAAAATAGTCTTTCTTTAGGACAGCTTTTCCATTTTTCTAGGAAACTCATTCCTTTTATTTTTTAATCAGCCCAACTCACCACAAGAATCTTATGGAAGATGGTGGCAATTATCAACTATACAAGTCAATAATTTTATTTTCAAGTCACCAAGCCTTGCTGTTAGTCTTGAAATTCAGTGCTATTCTAGGGAATATGTTTTTGAGTTGATGAGGGATTTGTGATACTACTTAGAAACAAAAGAGAATTTTAGCTGGGGAAGAAACTCTCAAAGATGAATGGATGTATTAGCTTAACATGGATCTGAACTTTGTCTTGCAAAACACTGCACAGCCTTTCAGTGATACAGATCCCATTGGAATCAGCTATTGTCTAACAGCTGAAAATAATAGGGCTCAAAATGGTTCCAATTATTCCTGATTTGAAAGATAAGTTGGTATGGCTTTTTTGATGCTTCATTTGAAATATGCTTGTATATTGCTAATTACATTAATATCTGTATTTAAGCACAGTGTCCAACACAGAGAATATGAACTCGATCTGTAAGCAAGACCCCGTCTTTACACTTGCAGGAATGTATGCCTGGTCCCGATTGTACAATTAGCATTGGTTTTGCTGTGTAACAATTTCCTTAGGTTATAAGCACTTCAGTTTCCATTAAAGTATGATTCCATTTGCATTTTTTATGTCTGCTTCCAGTAATTTACTGGCATGCAAGAAGCAAAGCTCCTAAATCAATGTTGTATATTGTATACAGAAGAGCCAGACAGAGGTGTGGCACAGGGTAACGTTCTTCTGTTTCTCCTTCCTTCTTCCTTTTAGCTCTGCTCCACACCGAGGTATGGAAACCATCCTGCACAACATTACACAGACATAAGAAGGCACCCCGTACTTGAGAAAGGACTGGAGTGAGAAAAACAAGTGTGATGTTAAGAGCAAAGCACAGCAGAAAATACTTTAGGAGGATCTATAAAAAGTTTAAATTGGTAAAGCATGTATGTGGGTGGGTTAGAAAGAATAAAGCATAATTAAGTTACTGAAGCCTCAGCAGGACTCTGAACATTGTTCAGCGTGCATTGCAGTTTGCTTTAAAGAAATGTCAAGAATACCCACAACCTTAGAATGGGGACTTTTTTTGTAGTGCAGCATTAATTTCCCCAAGTGCATGAAGGCTGCCCTTTCCTGGGCTCTGCGTCACTGTGCCGCAGGGTACCGAGCCTGTTACAGGAACACGTGAAGGCAAAAGTCCCACCTTCTGCAAGCTGGGCTGTCCACGTCAGGCACAGCTGAAAGGCAGGGGAAACTTTGCCATCCTGCATGAGAAAGGGTGCTGGGTCCAGTCTTCTCCCCACCAGTGGGTGTAGCCCCATCTGGGTGTCCCTGCCTGCACACTAATACCAGGAGAGGGTGGGTGGATGGGAGGACACAGCTTTGCCCTCTCTCCCTCTGAAGAATCAGGGAGCAGAGAAAAGCATGACAATCACAGAAAAGTCTCCTTGCAGCTGCTGAATAGCATTTCAAATTGCTCTGTGATGTGAACATTTGGGTCCATGCCCTCGTGCCATGAGTGACCCAGACACTGCCCTCTTCTGCTCCTCACCAATCCCTGCTTGCCCTTCTCTTTCCCTGGAGCTCAGTGACCCTCAGTGACCACCACGGCAGGAGACCCAGGCTGCTTCTTTGCAAAAGCCTGTGTTGTGCCTGAGGCTGAGGGAAGAAAGCAGCACCGTGAGCTTCATGAAGCATTTTGTTGGAAGACAGCACTCCTGCAGCCCTTGGAGCAGATCAGATCCGAGCCCAGCCATGTGAGTGCCCTGATGCACACAGTGCAGGACAGGTGGGTCTCAAAACTGAAGCCAGATGGGGAATTTGGTCCCCAGTTCAATAGGCAGCCTTTCATTTAACACTCCTTCTCACAGTTCCCAAAGCCTCTGGGAGTTGGTTCTGCCCCTTGTCCTCCCCAAAACACCCTGACAGGAACACTCAGCAGCTCCTGTCCTGGTGGGGGACTCCTGCACTGGCAGATTAGTGCAGCATTGTGGCTGGGAAGGTCATGTGCAGCAGCTATAATTGTGAAATCATGAAGAGTAATGGGGATTTTAGCTGTTATTTTGTCCATAAATACACATTCTAATGTGCAGGAAAAAACACAGTGTTGAATGAAAGTATTGTGATCTTCAGGGAAAAAAAAAGATGTTAGCCAGAAGTGCCATGCCTTTCCATATGGTCCACCTAAAAAAAAAAACAAACTTTTTAAGATGGCTGCCAGCCAACATTTCAGAAATATTTCCTTTGTGTTTCTGTTCAAAGTGATTTATGTCCAAGTAGTCTCTAGCTGGTTCTCAAATTGCAGTAATGATTTTGATTGTTTGTTTATAGCTATATCTGAACATTTCTGCCTGCCATGTCATCTGTTCTGACCAGCATAAGTGTCATTTATAGGCAACTGCTGTGCCCATGTAGAGTCCATTGTTCTGTCTTGTTTCTGCCTGTTGACATGTATTGGATATAAGTTTTTGGAAAGAAAAGAGAGAAAAAGGACAGTGGTCTCACCTTGTTGACCAAGAAAACAAGTTTTTTGGGAAATTTTTCTGACAGATGCCTACAGAAGTCAGGATACTTGGGCCAAGTGGCAATTTTTTCCATGGGAAAAGTTGAAATACTTTCCCATGAAAGAGGTGAGTCCAGAGCTGTGTCATCAACCCAGAAGCTGTGAGGCAATTGCACTGTAAGGGAAATGCAGTTGGGCCCAGCTGTGGTAAACAAGGTCATTGTGCAGGACACTGCATGGGGAACGTGCTCCAGGACTCCAGGATTGCCTCCACGATGTCACAGAGGAGATTTAGTGGAGATGTTTGAGCTGAAAAGTCTGTCTGCACACCAGGCAGCTTGTTTTGCTCAGCTGAGAGCCACGTGCACATTAATGGCTTGGATCTCCTTTAGGCAATTTTGCATGGCAACAGAGGGAAAGGAGAACAAATTTAAAGCAGGAAAAGAAAAGGGAGAGAAAGAGGAATTGACAGTAAAGCAAAGCAGTATATTTATTGAATCAAAATTCAAGAACATAATGTATTTCATATAACATAAATATCCATATGACAGATTCAGCTGTCTGTTTCAGTGAAACAACACTGGTTTTTTTTAAATAATAAGCTCCAACAAATACTCCAATGTTTTGAGAGAAGCTGAAAAGGTCCACCATCACTATGATAAAACAAAATAGTTATCTATGTGGGTAGTCTTTTGCTTCTGTTTTTACCTTGTGGAAACAAGAGAAAAGCAGTTAATGGACAATGAAGAAATTTTATGGTTCAAAGAGAAAAACACACAGTATGCAAAGAGTTTATTTGGTTGTTGGTTTGGGGTTTTTTTCTGCAGAAAGTACCTTTTCTTTAAGTGCAACTATTTTTCTTTTCAAAAGACATCAAAGAGATTAAAACTAAAAAAAAATCTTATTCTTTTCCTTAGCTGGGATTCCTACAGATTCATACACATCAGCCAACAGTCTGTTTTGATCACTCTCTCCTCTCACTCAAATAAATCAGCTTGTATCATTTCACTCAGTAACTCCTTTACCAAGCTTATAACAACATACAATTCAAAGGTTGTGATCTGATAGTGTTTTCACTCGTGCTGAGTTCCAATAGCTTTAAAAGAACTAATGGCACCCACATTAGAGATTAAAATATCACATTCATCTTAAAGTGTAATGATACCAAAAGCATGATGAACCTACTGCTGTCACACATTCTGAGTAAGAACTCCACATTTTTGGGGAGGTTTTTGTGCTGGAGGGAGGGTCTTGGAGGTGAAGGCATGGTTCTTTGCTTCATCCCCTTCTGCAGCCCTCAGTCTGCTTATAGACAGCCCTCAGGGGATCCTCACAGGCTGTTGCACAGAGAACTGTGCAATGTGGAGTGTGGAGCTTGCAAACTTAGCATCTTTGGTTTTCTTGCAAATAATTTACCAGGCATTGGAGATGCATCATGGTGAGAGAAAGAATGTGAGGTTTTTTTCTGAACAACTCTCAGCCTTCATCTTGCAGAGAGCTTCTCCTTTCCAGCGTTACTCTGCTAAATGAAAAGTCCCAAAAGCAATTCTGTTACTGAAGGCAGGTGTGCTGAGTGGTAAAGCAAAGCCCACAGCTCCAGTCCAACTCGTCTCACAAACAGAGCTCAGGAACAAGCAGGTTCAAGGAGCACCCCAGCTATCAGCAGTCAAACACTGTATCCCACATGCTAATGTTAATTTTAACAACACAGCCCTAAAGTGAAATTTTTAGAAGGCACAAAGAGTACTGGGACTGGAAAGAACAGAAGTTTTGATGGGAGGAAGTAACATTCACACTTTGATAAGCTCCAAAAAAGCCTTTTCCAAACAGAGGTGCTTTGTATTACACCATTCCTGTCAGCTGTTTGGGGGTTTTCCATTAGATGTAGGAACTTCTTGCCACAGTAATAAAGGTCAGGCACTATTGTGCCTCTTTTATGATACTGACTAGCACAAATCATGTATACAAACTCAGGAAGTATTTATTTATGTGGAATACATACTTAAATAGTGGACTACAAATCATTTAAAGATGCCTGTGATATGAATCATGCCTCAATTTCATGGATAAGTGGAAACATTATGCAACTTAGGAGTTTTTAAAGCACTAACGAATCTGAACTATGCAGCAGACTGGAGCTGGACCTTTTCACCCCTTCTAATATAAGCTGTGGCTATTTAATATTCCTCACCAGGGAATAATGCTGACCTACAAGTCAGCAATATATTAGACACCAGAGCCATGAACCTAGTGAGAACATAAACTAAACTGATTTTCAATTTTGGTACATTACAAAAAGGACCATTATTGTGAGGTTAGAGATGTCAAAGTTGGTGACCTGGTATAATGAAGTATTCCCTGCCACATAGTCACGGATGAAAAGTAATTGGAGGCAGTATAAACTTTTAGAGGCTTAGGACTTTTTCTCTCTTAAATTACATGTTCTTTTCCACACATTTTTTTTTATTAAAGATATAACTTTTTTTTTTGTAAAGCATCATAAAAGAAGAAATGATGCTCCTGTAAAGTTTGCAGTCGATGGAGAAATGTGTGTTTAGGAATGAGGTCACATCTTAACGCTTGGGTTACTTCCATAAGGCACTGATGAAAAGCAAGTTGCTACCTGCCAGCTAGGAATGACATTAAAATATTATGGCAGCATGTGACCAGCTTTAGAGCTTAAAATCCTGAAAGGACAGAGACAATGTCCCCTTTGAAGAACATTCCTGAAGATCGCTTTACAGTTTCTGCTAAGCTTTCAAAGAGAAAGTAAACTCCTTTATGTCTAAGCAAAAATGATTAAAGTTGTGCCCTCTTAGCTGCAAAGTCCACATCTGAAAACCCACCCCTAAAGTGTACACAGGTCTTTCAGCTTGTCCATCAGATATGTGTCCTAGCACTTTGTCTGGGGAATGGTCTTTTGATACTGTGCACTCCATTCTTCAGGGGTTCATTTATGGCTCCAAATCCCAATTTTCTGTGCTGGATTTGACCAACTTATTTCTGATTTTCTCTAGAGCATCGTGTACAGCATCATGTGAGTGGGCACAGCATCTCTCCCCAGGAACTAGACTGCAGAGGGCACTCCTATATAAGAAGGAATTGCAGTTTCCAGGCTCATTCACTTTTTGCCTTGATGATTCCTTGTAATTTTTTCTCTTTTAATAATTAATGACACTATTATTGCACTAAAAGGAAAATCTTATTATTCTTGACAATTGGTTTTGTTATGATTATTTAATTTCCCCCTCTCCCCAAGTTTATACAATTACAATGGCTGTCAGTGCTCATATCATGTTCGGGTCATCAGCCTCAGAAATTAAACATACACAGAAGTACAACCTATAATATTCCACCCCTAGGCATAACTTGAGCACAGCAGCACAGGGAGTGCATCGATGAGGACAGAGGTGACCTTTGCCATGTGCCTGGGAAGCACGAGAAATGCTGTCTGAGGCAGATCATCCATGGAGCAATATGAAAACCCCCTTCCCCTTGCCCCAGGACGGTTTGTTGGAAGCATTCCTTCGGTGTGGATTTCAGCTGTGACTGTGAGAACAGAGGCAGCCTCAAAAAACAGTTCCTGAGCTTTCTGGGGTGGATTTCTGCCCCCTAAGCTTATTGGGAGATGGGGCTGAACAAACAGGCTACAACGGAGTGTGGCCAGAGCAGGCACACTGGTAGGAGTTTGTTGGCCGGGGACTCTGAGCAGCAAACAGCTGGGTTAGGGCTGCCAGAATGCAAACTCCTCTCCAGAGCTGTGATACTGGGCCACTGAAAGCCTGAGAAGCCCCAAGATTAGGAAGCAGGCCGAGTTCCTGACAGCCTCACACACACACATGTGCACACACTCCCCCATCTTTATCAGCCAGAGCTGATATCTGCAGTGGCATCATCCAGCAACTCTGTCTTAGGGCTGAATATCTTAAACCTAACAGAAGTAACTCTAGAAGTTCAGATGGAGTCTATGGAGCTCCTACATTGCAGTTTAAATGTCCTTCCAATTTTTAGCTTGCTTTAATGAGATCAAGTCTGCACTAGCCTTGGCTTCTGCAGGGGATACAGCTCACGTATCATCCAGCTGACAGCAGAAGGGTCATTTCGTTTCCTGTGGGTAGTGGAAAGTGATCTTCCTTTTCACACTTACTTCTGGAAGCCTGTCACAGGGAAAGTGTAAGACCAGACTAATTCTCTGCAAAAGGCTGACTGAGCCAGGAGAGTGGGACCTGGCTGTGGGAGCAGCACACACTTCCCAGCTGAGCCTTGAATCGTGTCTGTTTTCAAGCCAAAGACCTCACATTTCAAGTGAGAGATTTGCTCAGTAAAATGCATGCACTTCATATTTCATTACCACATGCTGTATGTCTCATACAGTGGTTAAGAAATGAAGGAGTGTGGAAGGGACAGTTATTCAGGGGAGCTGCAACCATAAAGATTCCAATTCCATTGAGTAGGATTTTCCCTTGTTCCAAACTGTTATCTCACTAGATAAAAACATTGCTCTTTATGATTAAGCTGATTGTGTTGGACAAGCCAGTCTAGCCCTAGAAGCCTGGATTTTCAAATGTGCTGAGCACTGGCAGCTACAACCAAAGTCAGTGGGGACATTTAAAGTGAAAATAATGCAGAGTTCTTTAAAATCCAGGCCAGAGGCTGTCTGTGAAATGGGAGTAGAGATGCTACCTTGCCTCACAGAGGTGCTGTGAACATTTGTGGCACAGCTACTTACACTAGTGAGAAGTTACACTGAAAAGTCCAGTGGAAAAAGCATTTCTTTTTTCAGATCAGGGTTTGATTATAAATATTAAAACATTTTTTTTAATATTTAAAAATATTTAAAAGGGCCTCAAGCCACAGAGTGAAGAGGAAACAAACATATAGACTGAATGGATAATAGATCATGCCCTTCCCTCCCAAAATAGGTTAAAAATAGTATTAGGCACACCACATGAACCAAATTAATGTTGTGTAGGCCTATCTGACTCTAGAATTCCCTACAGAATTCCTCCTGAAACAGGTGTGGGGTACTTTTTTAAAATGTGCAGTATAAGTATAATAAATATGCACAAACCATGTGTATTTGAGTAAAAAATCTTCATAGATAGTCCAGTAAGGAGAAAGGAAGTTGATGAAGGAACTGATGCATCTGACAGCAAGGGGAGGCTGAGAGGTGGGACTGCTGAGCCTGGACAAGAGGAGGCTCCTGGTGGGAATCTCATCAATGTCTGCAAAGGGAGGGTGTAGAAGAGACAAACTCTTCTCAGTGCTATCCACTGAAGGGAAAAGAGGTGAAAGGCACAAACTGAAACACAGGAAATTCTATTAAAAAACAAATAAAAGACAGCTTTACTGCAGGCGTGATCCAGCACTGCACAAAGTTGCCTGGTGAGATTCTGGAGATATCCACAGAGATAGTCAAAATTCAACTGGACGTGGTCTTAAGCAACCTGCTCCCACTGGCTCTTCTTTTAGCAGGAGGCTGGACTAGATAATCTCCAGAGGTGCTGTCCAAACTCATCCACTTTGTGATAAGTGAGGAAATATTTTTTGAATTTCTTCTTCATTCAATTTCTTTGCAGAATTGATAGAATAGATTAAGTTGCCTTCTGGTTTGGGTTGGGTTTCTGCTCTCTATTCTCCCTTATCAGCTTTATTTTTTTCTTTTTGAGGATGCTGCCCTCTAATTTTAGAGGTCGTTGTAATCTTCTGCCAGGTCTGATGAGGTTGGAACCTTTATTTTTTGTGCACGAAGTTTCAGAACATTACTGAGTTCCTCACTGACAAATTCAAAAGAAATGAAAAATAGGCATGAATTGTAGCAGAGACTGAAGACAAAATATTCTCCTTAATGTCACTATAGAAACTGAATTTATTTCAATGTACTTTTCAAGTGAATAGAGAAAATACTTGTAATAGTAATAGGTAAGGACTAACTGACCAAGAATGAGATCTGACATGCTAATAATAGTGGTAAGATGAAATTATTGTATAAAATCAGAAATTTGTAATTTAAATCTTCTGGGGGTGTGGTTTTAAGGAAATTGAAATACCAAAGTTGAATACCCATAAAAACAATAATTAGAATTATCAGTAAATATTAGCCTGCTGTCACAGCTGAGACAGTTTTGCAATGCCTTATATGCCATGAAAGTGATTTATAGGCTTCTCTTCCTAAATGTTAGGGGAAACAATATTCTGTTGCAGTAATATATTTCCTGCCTTTCCATGAATGATTGTGACTGACCTATATATCACTTAATATTCATTTTTGCTAGGTTTTCAAATTAGTATTTGACCATATAATGACTGGCATGACATAAACTCAGCAATGTACCTTGCCAGAGTGATGAGAGCACTTCTAAATACTGCTGCATAAAGAATGGAAATACAGCAAACCATTGAAATGATTAACACAGTTACTATTACACAGGCTGGAAGAAAATTAGAGAGTGATTCACAATGTTTTGTTACTGTAATAGTTACTGGTGTTTGGATTGTGGTAACATTTTAAAATTGCTGCAAAGGAACCCTATCAAAATCTATAAATACTTCACAGGCAAGCAGAGACAGCAGTGTGTCACACTGAACATGTTAGTTATGGAAGATCTTCGAATCAGATATCAATTTTTTCTTTTCTTTCACAATTTCTTCTTTTTCTCCTCTTTAACATTAGTTTTTTAACTATTTGTTTCAGTTGGCCTGCACAGATATTTCTTGCTGGTTTTGTTTGTTTATTTTTCCCCTTGTAGTACTCTGAAAAATGCAACTGTCTGGTATATTTATATCATGTGAGCATGCAACGTATGTTATTAGATCATCTTTTTCCTCATCCAGAATTCTAAGTAGAATGGCTCTTCTGTGCCTTATCTGTCTAGTTTAAACAATGCCCCAAGCACTGAATTTTTTATAGTGGTATCCAGGCTGGTTTCCAGATGGACCAAGTCATGTACAGTTAATGGTTGGACTCAGTATTAGAGGCCTCTTCCAACCATAATGATTCCGTGGCTCTATGCAATCCCTCGGAACATTATTATGCCTGTTGAGCAGATTATTACCTGTTGGATAGGATGAGAATGAATAAAAGTGAGGATTTCTTTAAGTGCCTTGCAGGTGGAAGACAAAATGGGGCACTGGCAGTGGAAAGGAAAGACAAAGACATCCCTTAGGTCCCAACAGAAAGACCAAGAAGCTTGAACCAGTATTTTTATTTTTTTCCTTTGAAGGAATCCACTGACGAGTGTTATAAACCTCACGTTCCAAATTTCCTGAGCTATGGCCAGGATTATTGGTTTTGGTTAAAGACTGTTTCACAAAGTTGTAGGAGTCACTGAGGTGTTTTGCTGACTCCTTCCTGTGCCATACTTGGCAACCCAAAACAGGATGAAAATGGCCTTTTTAGAAACAGCACTTAAAGGACCCAAAAGACAGTTTCCATCAAACATTAGTTATTTTTATGCTCACTTGGGGGTGTTTGAGCTATTTATGAAGTCCAGATAGAGAAATTAACATTTCTGAATAATCTTAAAACAAATTATGAGTGGCATCATGCTGAGTTGTATACCATTTTCTTCTATAAAAATATTTTCCATTATATTTTGTGGGACATTTCTAACCCAAAGGATTCATGCAAAAAAAATCCAGACCACTATTACAACAGTACAGAGGGAAATGGCACACAGAAGAATGATAATTGCATACCATAAATTATGGATTAAAATGTAGTTAATGCCTTTGCTTGCTTCTAACTTTTGAATGAAGGCATGTAATACCACAGGGCTTATAGAGTGCAAGCAAAACTGTGTCCAATATTTCTGCCTCTGTTCCTACTATTTTTTAAAATCACATGAGTTATAGGCAGAATGCTAAACCTGAGAGATAGAATATGAAGAATATATCTCTGTCAAAAATATATATTTTTCTAGGTGACATTGGGGGCACAGAGATGATATTTTCATCAACATCATCATTTGTGCTGCAAACACACTGGACACAACAGCTGGAAGAGGGAACCTCGGGCACTGTGTAATCACATCATAAAAAGTAGTGCTTGTTCTAAAGTTTGTATTTAAAATATCATCAGACAGCAAGGAGAGGGAGCAGGAACACCAGAATGTGGCTGGAAAGGGAGGCATGAGAGGCTGACTACCTGGCTCAGTACGGCTCAGAACACTGAAGCAGCAGCAGGAACCACGCTCTCCTAAATCTTAGCCAGATCTTCCGTAGCAGTCTCAAGTAAAAAGGAGAACTGGAAGACAAATAAATTTACTAACTTTTAATCTTCCATCCATGGCAGCTTTAACTGCTTCAATTTGAAGTTCAGATGAAGGTTGAGTCTTGTTTTATTTTATCTAAATGAGTTCATCTGTCTCATATCATGGCTTTACTCTGTTACGCATTTTAGCCTTCTGCTCTTTTTCATGTGAGGTAGTAAATACTGGCTCTTTTCAACAGCTGAAATGTCAGGACACGATCATTTTGCATGTGCTAGATAAAATCTGTGAAATGCTGCATTTCTTTTCCAGTGACCTCTGGAATGAAATCACAGTTTGCAGGGCTAGAGGACTGGAAGTGACGTCCAGGGTCACCGAACCCAGTGCAGAGAGCTCAGTCCAGCACACAGGCATCACATTTATAATCTCTCTCACATACCCACAGACTGCTGAGGGTCTTGTGGGTTGGTTTGTTTTGCTTTATTTTTGAAAAGTTTGAGAACTTCACTGCAAGCAGCCACTAGATTAGGAAACAAGTTATTACTCTTTGGTGGGGACTGCAGCCAGCATCCTCAAACAGAAAAGAGCTTGAGGGATCAGTCATATTTTATATAGGTGATCTAGTGTGGGGATAATGTTCCTGGATTCTGCCCTCTCACACCAGTAGGTGTGGTGGAATCCTGACTCCATTATTACTCCTCATCTCAGGGATGCTGCCCACTTTATCTTTCTGTATTTCAGTTTCCCCACTTATCCCTAGGAACAACAACTGTGGAGCGCCTACAAATCTGCTGGTGAACAGCTTTATGTAAGAGCTGTATTCAGTCTGAGGCAGGCCAGAGCAATCCAGGCATTTTCAGCTTCTGTTATTTGTGAGTCCTTAACCCTAAATTAAAAAATAATCTTGATCTTGTCTTACTTTTTTTATGATCAGCAGTTTAAGTTGAAAGGGTCACTCCTTTCTCTGGTAGGTCAAGTTCTGTGGGTTCAAGTATTTTCAGGATTTATCATGTCATAGGATGTCAGATGCTACATTCCTCTGCACTTTTTAAATCATTGCTTCTTTCTATGAGAAAGTAAAACTTTGCTAGAAACCCATTCAGGTTTACTTTCCTTTGAAAAATATGAGGCTTTTATCTTAGAAAACATTTATTCATTCAGAGCTTACTGATATCTACCAGATCAAGTTTTAGACAAAAAGGGAATTTCTTAATAGGGATTTTGCACTCATTAAATCTGAGATACAGTTTCTCTTTTTTGTAGGAATGACGATATATTTTTCAACACGAGGCCCTTTTTGAATCCAATCAGGCTCTTTGGAATTTAATGGAATAATACATAACCTTCACTATAACTTCTCAAATTCTACAATATAATACATTTGCTTAAGTCTGGGAGAAGGAAACCAAACCAATTTATTATAGCCTGTTGATTCACACTCACATGCTGTGCAGTTCGTGTGAAGGTCCCATTTACTTTTTCACATGAACTGCCACAGCATGGTTTAAATAGAGATTTCTCTAGCAGTAGTGTTAAGGTTTCTCATTAACATCATTTCTGGAGTCACTGGGCCAAGTATATCCCTAGTGCAATTCCACTGATCTCAGTGGGGTTATCCTTGAGATATATTTGGTCCATTGTTTCTACAGAATCTCTTTGTTCTTTTCTGATCTCTTAAAGAATTTTGTTACTTTGAACATTTCTCACAAAATAAGTCATTATGCTGAAAAGTTTGCAACATTTCTAAGTAACTTCTCAGGTTTTCTACCTATTTTTACACAGATTTACAACACTCTATCCAATAATGTATCGATTTTTTTTATTTTATAGCATACACATATATCCTGTTTTCCAGGAGTATCAATAAATTTGCTACAAGTTTTTGCTCTTGTTTATAGTTTTTTTTTTAGATTCCAAAATATCATGTGACTCCCAAAAATAACCTGAGATAGACTACATGGATAGTTGTCATTATTTTCTGACCAACTCTGACACAAATTTTTTAAGCAGGTAACGAGTGAGTAGTGACACTCTCATACCAATATATTTTCACACTGAAAACTGAGCTAGTCTGATGTTCTGTCTGAATACTGAGGGTACCTAACTTCATTGGGGTTTTTGGGGAGTGTTATTTCTATTAGGAAAAAATGTGTACAGCATTAAAAAAAAGTTAAAGTCCATCTTTACACAAAATTTTGTATTCATTAGATTTTTAGTTAATGTCTGTTCTATACATTATATGTGTGATTTACATGAGTTACATACACTTTTCTTCAGCAGAAAAAAAGGCAGGATTAGGGAACACAGCATAACAAAACGAATTCCTCCCTGTGATAAATGGTTAGGTACATGGAAAACAAACCTTCTTTTCTCAAATTCTCAAACATCTTATTCCTTGCTGTACATCACTGCAGTTTTGAACAGACATTTGGTGGCCTCAGTAGTGTATATTAATTTTCCCAGCAAATTATGAACTTAGTACTGGAACTTCTTCATTTGCCCTGGCATTCAAGAAAGTGCTGCAAGAGAAGCGCACCTGGGACTTGAGCTGCTGATATTTTCAAAACTTTCAGTCCCCTTGAATATGTTATTGTTAACATTCAAAGCAGAAATGATCCTGCTTCGAAGGATGTGAAAAGCTCTCATTTAAGGCAAATGAGTTTGTGCTCAAACTACGTGCACAGGATTGGTTTATGTTTACAGAGATTTATATGTGAGACAAAATGGAAAAATGTAATTTAGTTTTATTTAATATCTCTCTCAAAATCCTAAAGACCATGTTCAGATGAATTAGGTGCTGGTGAGTACAGTGACTGTGTAGGCAAACATTAACAGCCAAGCTTCAGTCAGTAACAGCCCTGCATGCTATATGATGTGTTAAGAAAGTGAATGTTAGCTAGAAACCTGGGGTTGTCCCTGTGCTCTTCCCAAAAGCGCAGTGTGATCATTTATCTCCAAAATGCAAGAGCTCAGACAAAGAGCTGAGGGTCTCATCTGAAAGCTGAAGTCTTCAGGCAGCACCTGGTACATCACTGGAGTGTTTGTATTATTAAACAGCTCCAACCTCCGTGTGTTACTCATGTCTTCCTGCTCTGCAGGTCACTGAGACCAAATGACAACCTGCTGAACCATATTTTAACTCTGATCTTTGCACAGAGTGGTCCATCAACAGAATAGTCAGAAAATGAGGCAATAACCTGCAATCTCCATTTCTTGAGCAACCCCTTTCATTTCCTTGCATTAGCATCAATTGATTTCACAGGCCATACATGAGGTCATGACTCTGTATCACCTAACAGCTCTTCTTGTGCAACAGAGCAGATCCTCCTGAGGCTCAAACGCAGGAAACAGGACACACAGTTGTGTGTGATGGAAACACTCTGCTGAGAGCACCATACCATCCTTGGGATGTGCATCCTGCAAAAGGCAGCAGAGAGGTGTCATTTTGGCATTCTCAGGGTGCTCTAGGGGCCTCACTGCACCCCTTCTTCCACTGAGCCTCAGTGCCAGCATGTCCTGATTGGAGCTGTGGGACTTTTCACAGATATTAACCTTGCATGCACATCCTGGGGAGCCCTTCCAGCTGGCAGCCATCCTTGGGCTGCTACGGCTGGGTCTGTATTCTGCTCCAAAATCCCTGCTAGGGGCCCTCCTTCTGAGAGCTGTGCATCCTGGAGCTTTCATCCATGCTGTCACTGCAGCTTTCAGAGCTCCTGAGTGCCACAGAGCCCCCACATTCTCACTGCCCTTTGGCACAAGCAGGGAACAGTCCCTTGAAAGGCTCTTTAGAGTCCAGGGGAGTGACTTTTGTTGCTTCCCAAGATCTTCATTGCAAGGGCAAAACCAAGGTTTTAACCAAGGGACTCTCTTAAAGCATGAATGACTTTCTCATACTGGGAACATTAGAAAACCCTATAGCACTTTTTTTTTCACCCTTTCTTAGCTCAAGGGCCTGCCCTCAGAGTACAAAGCCTTGGTCAGGCCAACTTTGTGAAGAGAAAAACACCCAAGGATTTCAAGGTGTATAGAGATCTGTACTGTGTTGCAACAGACCCATTCAGAGCACTGATAAAATCTGCTTCCCTGATAAATCAAACAAAATTAAATGAAAAGCACTTCATTGGTTTTTGTCTTTAATTTTAAAAATGCTTCAATTTGCAGAATCATGCATGACCATTTTAATAGCACTGTTAGTTGAAAGACCCAGTTTCTTGGATTATTTTGGTATTTTCAGTCAGAATCACTAACAGTGATGAGTAACTTCCAGGAAAATAAGTGCATCAGGCAATGCATGTTTTTCCTCAACCCATTAAACTCATTACAGGACAGTTCCCTTCTCTAGGCCTGCTGCTCTGCCCCAGGTTTTCATCTCTCCATGCAGATCTGTATAGTCTAGAGTCAAACTTTGAGCAATCAGTACCACCAGGGCAGTGTTTTAATGAGAAAAGCAGTTAAATAAATGCAATGTCATTAAGACATACGACTGTTTTGGAGATGATGCCAAGAGTGTAAAAGAAGGTTAGTTTAAAATATTACTTGCTACACATTTATTTTTAATGCATGTGAAATTATAGAAACAAAGCACTTTAACTAGCTGAAGAAATAGAAACTTTTTACACACACAGTTTCAAATCCCAGTAGTATTAGTAGGATCTTAGAGTTGTCTCTCGGACTGTAAAAGAGGGATCTGGACAGTCTCTTAAAGTCTCTGACTCTTAAATCCTCAATGACATGTATATATGCTTAAGGAATGGGTCAGCTTGCAGACAGAAATGTCCCAAACTTACCAAAAAAAAAAAAAAAAAAAAAAAAAAAAAGAAAGGAACAGATTGGTGGTTAGAACAGAGCTGTGAAAGCCTTTCCCCTCAGCTGGCTGTGTTTGTGCCAAGATTCAGTGTTCACTTACACATGATGTGAAAAGTGATGTGGTTGAATATTCTTGTCACATGCTTTGGCTTTTTTCTGGTTTTGGACAGTGCTTTGTTCTGTGACTGTTTAGTTCAATGCACTGAACTTGCACTTCCAAACCTTCCATGCCATTTCATCTGCAGCACCTAGAAGTTCAAAGATCTGTTAACCTAAGAAGAGACTGTGTTTTCCTTGGGTTTTGTCCACAGTGAACTTTTCCCATTTAGAAAGGATAATTTTATAATGCCATTGAACATAGGTGAAGACACAGCTGGCTTTAGCTTGTTAGGAACTCCATGCAGAATAACCCTCTTTTGGGTCTTGCACCCATCCTCCTCATCTACCACCCCTTTCTTCCTTGTTGTAAATTTCCCATGGAATCAGCAGCTCATAGCAGAGTCACTGAGCCAGAGGGGTTTTTTAAATCCTAGCTGCTATTATATTCTTTCCCAGGTGAAATGCAGACCAGCCCTTTGCCTGGAAATCAGCCTTTAAGTGCTAGCAATGCACAGTTCTAACACCACAGTTCTGCAAAACACAAGCCAGTGGTGACTGGAAGAATCACTGGAGAAACAGGAAAGCAAAAAGGGGGTTTGAATATTAGAGTCCTTAGACCTGTCCTTTGGAGTTTTCTTTGTTTTCCTGCTCTCAAGTAGGGAACTAATTGGGCTCTGGTTTTCACAGTATGAACACCACTTAAATATTTAGTTTACTTTTGGAAATTTTGAAAAATGTTTTGCAAGCAGGGTAACACAGGCAACAGGACAGAATATGGTGTGAGTCATCACTTTCATTCCCAGTCAAAGTTCATCATTTTTCAGCTTCGTGGCATTCTAGAAGTACCCCCCATGGGAACCACACTGATGATATAATAATAGCTGTTTTCACCCTAGAAATTTATTACCCTTCTTTGAGGGGGAACCAAAACTCTTGGCAAGCAGAAACTTTCCAGATATCCAAATTGCCCAAACTGTTTGGCTTTACACAGCTGCAAGGAAGATGAGCTTCAGAGAAAGACAATTAAAATTATTGTAGGACAAATAATTTCTTATTGCATTGTAATTAAATGCAACATCTCAACCTGGAAGCAGCTCTATAAACTAGGCAATAATGGATGAAAAATATCAAATTAATAATTTCAGCCTAGATAACTAATGTTCTTCAGTATCAGATTCCCATGAGGTGCTAAATGAGGGAACGTATTAATTCATACTCATATCCTCTTTGGTTTTTGCAGTAAGTTTAAAATAACACCACAGAGAGAGTCAGATGGGTACAAATTTAACATTTTTCAAACACCTATGGTCCTTTTGCCCATCCACAATAAAAATTTTTGAAGGAAGAAACTTGTAGATGCTTGCAGCCAGCATATCTTTTGGATACTGAAGATATCTAGTGCTGAATGATTTTGCATGTTATGACACCTACATCTAAAACAACAGTGTTAATATTAGCAGCGCCATCCACTGCAATATAATCTTTTTCTTTTTTTAATATCAAAGATTAACCCACCACCTTAAAGACCTTTGGGGAGAAAAAAAATGAAAACAATCTTCAGTGCTTTTTAACTGTGAACCCATTGAGAGTATAAATGGTTCCCTGCCTTTGGGGGAAAAAAAGAAGAAAAACTCAATTGTAGTTTTAGTAGAAGATGTCTACCCCAAAATTTTTGAAGATGATAGTATGGAGGTTATTTCAGTAATCAGGAAATGCCAGGAAAAAATGTAAATGGATTTTCTACATCCTGAATTTGAATTGCCTCAAATAATGTGACTGACAAACATTGACAGGGGAAAGGATTAAATGCAGCTGAGGGTCCTGCAGAAGGAATCACACCAATTCCAATCCATAGATACACAGAGTTACAACAAAGCGTTTTCCATGTCTTGCTGCAATTAGCAGGATTTTTTTCATTGACTAGGAATTTGATAAAAAATAAAAAATAAGAAAATAATTAGAAATGAAATGCACAGAAGAAACTTCCAAACATCCCAATTCACCAGACCCTAATTAGATGACAAGGAACATAAGAATAAGCTTTGCAAAGTCTGACACAGTGCTTAGAGAGACACCAGAGCCAGGGAACAGGAAATGCTGAGCACAAAATTCCAGGTTTCCCTAGAGCTTTACTGCATTCATACCCCTCACCTAAGTTTGGGTGGCACATAAAAACACAAGCAAAGAAATGTGTAAATAGGTCTTTAAAGTAAGGCTTACTTGGAAGGAAAATGCTAGAGGTCTTTTCCCTGCTTGGTTTAACATAAAATACTGAACTATGAATCAGAGCAGTCCAAAATGTTCATTTCTCCCCTTCCAGGCAAGTTCTCTAACCTCAAGGCCAACAGCTTAGTAAGTATTTAATTATTTCATTCAAAATGGAACAGTTTCCACAGAAATATTCAGAGGCTCCTCTGATCCCAGATTTCCCCAAGGCACCCTCCAGAATCTTTCGGAGAGAGATTTTTAAGCCAGAATTCTGTTGGACAAAGGGAGGAAAAAATCCCAGGTTTTTCAAGTCCCAAAGGGATGATCCAACTGCTGAGGTGCTGGGCAAAAGCACAAACACAAGAACAAAAGCCAGTGTGCTAAAAACACTCAAGAACTCCATGAATCTTCAGTTCTAAATTTTTCATGAAACACATAACTGACTGAAATATGGGGACCACAGTCCCAAAGGCTCCACTGAGGCTTGTTGTGGAACAGAATTTTGAATAGAGATTGTTTTAGCTCTGCTTCCTCTTTCTTGAGGGGGAACAGGAGGGGTTGGGGTTTTTTTGGTTTGCTGTTGCTCTTTAACCATTTTTGTTTGTGTCTGTTATTAGACTCTCATCCATCACTTTGTTTTCTCCTCAGATCTTCATTTGTTACTGCACATGATTAGCATCAGATTTGTGAGCAATAATTTCCAAAATTCCTTTTAGCCTCCTGTAATGATGTTGTCTAGTTTTTGAATTGTTACTTATAAATTTTTTATGATTTGGAGACATTCTGTAAAATGTGAAAAATAGTAAAGAAATTGAGGAAAGGATTTTTGAGGGAGTTCTTTCAATACTCTTAGAGAAAAAGACAGAAGCTTTGCTGTGAAAACTACCAGTGGAATTGTCTATATTTTAAAAATTTCTCCTGAAAGACAGTCCACAACCTGTCCAGAATCTTGTCCGAGTGATAGGAAGAATAAAAAATATGGATTCTTAGAGTATGGTTTCCAGAAGATACATACTCAGGCTTCTATAAAAATCACAGGCTTTGTTTCAGGTCCCCCTCAGCAAGAAAGAGGTTTTAGAGAATTGCTGGTTTTCAAACCCCAGCTGTAAACGAGGTTGCTGCAGCACAGAACCTGCTGTTGAGTTAGATTGCACGTAGGCTGCAGATGGACAAACCGCTTGCACGAGCACCGAGTGGCAAGCAGGTGAACTGAGGGTTGGGAGCTGGCAATCAGCGCCTTCATTCCTCTGATTTCTCTCTCCAGTTTCTGGATTTTGTCAGGGCCTCATGGTGGGGCTGGAGAAGTTTCCTTCTTTCTGGCCCTTTTCAGTGGTTCCCTTGTGGTTTGATGGGAATGTCACCAAAGAAGAGTATTTTGAGGAAGAAGCCACGGAGGAATTCTCAGCAAAACGATAATGGATGAAAATAATGGCATCTGTGTGGCAGTAGGAGAGAGGGCATATTTGTATTTATTTTTTTTAAATAGGGCACTGAAGAAGCATATTGAAGACAAATGGAAGACAAACAGACCTTAGCTGTAATCTCCATGTGGCCTATAACATCCCAGTAATTGCATCACACTGCTCACCACTGTTTACCCTTGCTCCCACTTATCTTCCGGTATTGGAGCAGGCACCCAATGCACCAGGAAGGGGGGAAGGCTGGAAGGAGAAGTACACAGTCAGTTCCTCCTAGTGCAGAGGGGAAGTATGCCCCAGCCCCACCACTGGGTGGAGAGGAAAGGGAAGTTCTCAAAGAATCTCTTCTGGTTTTAGGTCCTTTCTTTAGGGAAAAAGAAGAATTTCTGGGAGCAGGATGCTCTCCTGAGACCAGTAAGGATCAGCACATGCAAGTTTATGGAAAGAGGAATGAGACAGAGAATTGGTAGCTTTATAAATGTAAAAAAAATAAGATTAGTAGCTTGCACAAAGTAAATGGCAAAGTGTGTGGAAAAGATGGGAAGGGCTGAAGAGGTCTCACAAACCACAGGAGACTGAGTAGAGATGAAACAGTATTGTTCAGCATGTTGTACCAAGCCCTCTATAAAATAAAAGACACAAAACTAATGCAGAAGTAGAAAGAAAAATAATTTCTAGAGTGGCTGATTTGTGTAATGGGGATCAAGATCACTGGATTTCAGTTTAGGTGGTCTGTGGTGCCTGTCTTGTCACACACAGGATGATCAGCAAAGATCCTGCTGCGTGACAGCACACGTGACAGTATATTTGCAAGAACCATTTTCATCCCAGGTAACTCATTCAGATCTCAGGAATCTGAGGGGAGTTACCCCATGTGTTCTTGTCTCAGTCCATAGAGTACTACAGACCACAAAGGGAGCTGCTGCAACTTGTGGGTACCAAGACAAAATTTTGATAACATTTTTTTTTGCTTTTTACATTGTTATGTGACATCTTCAAGCAGATGTAAAGGGCTACAGGCTGTCGTCCAGCTGGAAATTTGTTCTTCTCAGCCAAAATAAAACACCTGCTCTGTCATAGCCTGTCTGTGACTTTCATGGGCAGGCAACTGGGGTAACTTGCCAGCTGCAAACAGCCTGAAAGGAAAAAACATTGTCTGTAAAAAGCATCATGTGAATTCAGTACTGTTGCTCATGGGCTCAGGTTTTGAGAGAAAAATTGTCAATGTTAATTTGGTCACTACTCGGCAGTTCAGAGCAGCACCAATTTCCTCCTTCACTGCACTGGTAGAGGGGCAGCACACATAAAATATAATGCTTCTCTGTAACATTTATTTCAATGCCATACTGAAGTTGGAGAAGGTGAGTCAACTGAAGTTTATTTGTAAGAGTGAAAAACTGTGTGTTCTCAAGGTTTGAACTACCTGAAAAAGATGAAAGAATGTTAAATTATTAACACTGTTAAATGGCATCAGGTTCCTAATATTCAAAAGCAGATTTTCCAGATACAGAGGAATGTTGGACAAAGGAAAGCAACAAATTTCCTGACTGCTCTGTAAAATTGAAGCATGAAAGCCATTTTGGGTTGCCTTAACAATGGAAGGAATCAAATAGTCTGGAAAATATCATTTCATGTCTGACAAAGTTAGACAAAAAGTTCCTGTCATCCAAAGTGCTAAATCTTCAAGTACTGCATTTTTGTATGTGAGAATTACAAATGAAGATTTCTAAATGAAAAGCTGTTTCCTCCATCTTCCTCACTCCAAAGAAAAAAGAGAAACAAACCCAAAAAAAAAACAACCAACAAAGCCACCAAACATTTTATCTGGTCAATATTCAGGAGTTTTGCATTAACAATAAGATAAAGCATAAATGTATTTGTGAAATGCTTCAGTTCACTATGTTTCACCAAAAAAAAAAAAAAAGTTAAAAATGCTTTTCTATATCTACTGAAGAGCACAGCCTGTCAAATCCAGCAGAACATTTGATCATACATTTAACTTGAAATGTGTGAGAAGGCCTACTTATTTTATTAGTCCTTACAATTAATCAGAAGTAATTCTTAAAGCTAACACTTCGTACAAAGCCAAACTAGTGGATCTTCATTTCAGATCTATTCATGCCTTTTTTCCTCCATTCAAAAAAACATAACTTCTTTGTGATACTTATAAGCAATTCTTCTCTTCAGCAAACAAATCTGTGACTTAAAAAACGGAACCTTGTTTAAAAAAAACAAAAGTCTATTGCTAAAGAAATATCTTGAACTTGAAATTCAAGAATCTGGCATTTTTAATAACTTTAAAGTGATTTTTCTTGGGAGAACTCAAATGAAAATTTCCAGTGTGTTCTCTGAGCTGGACTTCTTTTATTTGAAGTCTTTTTAATTGTAGAATTTCTTCTTCTTAGTAAACTGTATAAATGACTGTTTCTTGAAACATGTTTTTCAAAATAGTATGGTTATATACAGACCAGCAAGTTCCCTTCTCAGTCCTTCACATTGTTCCTGATAGCTACAAGCAGTTGTTTCTTGGGTGTACAAAACACAAAGTCTGTTGCAACCACTCTTGAGCAACACGAGCCATACTAAAATTGGCACCAAATATACTGACAGCACAAAAATTAAAAAAAGAAATAGAAAGAATAAAAGGAAGCCAGTCATCCACCAGTAGCTTAATTCTTAATCTAGTTGTCCAGAAGAAAAATAATTATTTTTATGGTAAGATAAGTAGCTTTGAATATTTTATGGCTCAAAATGGAGCAAGAAAAAATGTTTAGAGGCACTCACTTCTGTCATTGTTTAGCTTCATCTGCTTCTGACCCCCATGGCATAATAATATATTCCAGGAAAATAGTTGTTTTCACTCTTTCCACTTGCTCCAATATTCCCATACGTCTGATATTTTGTTTCCACTGATGCAAGAAAGAAAAAAAAATAAAAGAGGGGGGAAAAACAATTACTCACATCCAAAATTATACCAGCAAGGAACTAACAATTAAACAGGAAAAGCCTTGGTTGTCCAGCATTGAACCCTTACCTTCAGGCTGCAGGACACTTATGAGGGAGAAAAAGGAAGCCTTCTGCACCCTTCTCAGAATAATGAGAGGCAAATATTTGGTTTGACACATGCACTGCAAATTCCTCTGACCCCCTGAATGCTACCCAGACTGTCAGTCAGGCTGTGTCTCCTCTTAGGGTCGTAGCCCAACCTTTTTTTTAGGACTGCCATAAACACTACAAGGAAGGAGCTCCCTTGGATCTGTCTTTGGTTCAGATAGATCATGGCACTCAGATCTTAAATTGCTTTAATTGCTTTAATTTTTTGAAGGAGTAGGTAGCTGGTGCTGTTTGGAGACTAGTTGCCAATTCAGTTTTAATGAGATCAGCCTTATAGTCAGAAAGCAAGCAAAAGCTCAATGTCAGCCTCAAAAAATAAATAATGAATAACTATGAGTTAATTCTCGTGCCTCCACCTTCTTTGCAAAAAAAACCCACCAAATGAAGAAACTGACTAAAAAACGTAAGAACATAGAAGAGCAAAGGAAAATATTTTATTTGACTTCTGGATTCTGTGTTTTAGAGGAGCATTTCACACTTTCAAAATTTTTCTGCAATCACAGAATCAAGAAATTTGCTTTTCCATTTTAAGGAAAAATGAGATCTTGATCGTTGCAGCCTAAAAGCAGTCATGAGACTCAGGTGAAGCAGAACCAGAGTCACATGTGTGATAAACAACCCTTCCTCAGACAAATGGAAACTCCCAAGATCCCCACTAGAGGAGAGACAAGGAGTCTGTGTGAGCTGTGGTCTGACTGGGGAATTTGGACACAAATAGTTTCTCTTATACAAGAGGTTAATCAGAAGCTTGTTTGGGAGCCTGTCGCTTAAAAAACTAAATCATACAACATTCAGGTTAAAAAAAAATTTTAAAAAAGTAAAATTATGAGAGAAGGGCAGACAAT
The DNA here is from genome assembly GCF_963513975.1 of Fringilla coelebs. NCBI lineage: Eukaryota > Metazoa > Chordata > Aves > Passeriformes > Fringillidae > Fringilla > Fringilla coelebs. Next base: position 89,783,521 of record NC_140030.1, on the reverse strand, counting down.
GAAAACTGTACATCTGCTCTCAGGGAACAGCACATTCCCCAGCAGATTAAACGTGCTAAACTGGGATGTTTGCTTTTAGTCTAGCTTGGTGTAGTACTTGAGCAGTAGAAAGATCAAAGTACTTCCTCTGAAGGTTTTTGGCTTTCTAAAGCTTGTGCTGACATGTGGCACACCTGGAACAAGGTTGTAGTTACATGTTCAAGTAGCCTGCTTGGAACTAGAGGTATTTCAGTGTGCAATCCAGTGCTCAGGGAATTTTTCTGCATGGACAAGGGGACTGGGGCCTTGTGAGCCCTTGTGCACCTACAAGTTACCACACAAACATTTATCCTTCCCAAACTGGACTGGTTGTTCTTTGAATAAGGCAACACCATACTTCCATGTCTGTAGGAAAGTACTTATTTCATCCGAAAAAGAGAATTAAATCAATCCCCTTTGTTACAGCTGTACAGACAAAGCTAGTTTTTATGGATCAGCCTTACTCAAAAAGAAACAGGGCTGACAACACTTCAACATTTTGCAAACCAGAACTCTACTATTTGGAATTTTTTTCTTGGATTGATTTTTGTTTTGGAACTTCTCTAAACACTATTTAACTTCAAAAATATCCTGACCAAGCTGTACCATATGACATGTTGTGAACACAGAATCTACAAGAGCTGCTTTCATTCTAAAAGTCAGGCGCTTTTATTTAGCAGGACAGACTTACAGATGTTTCAGTAGATCTAACACTAAGGAAAAAAAGATTAGACAATGTGAGCCATGGTAAATTCTAAATAGGCTTTCTGTTTGCACCACTAATGCATAAAGCCTTGAGTTCTCACACGGCATTGAGGTACTGCTGTGCTAACAGAAAATAAACTCTGGTTTATAAACTGCACAAAATAGTGAGTGGCTATCCCCTGAGGATGTTAAAAAAAAAGAAGCATGAAGCAATTAAGCAGTAACTAATCACACAACAGAATTTAAACAAGGACCTATTTTCCATAAAGACCCCAAAGAATCTTTACGGTATCATCACTTTGTCAAACAGGGCAGTTCTGTTGTGGTTAGCAAACATTAACGTGTCCTCTTCATAATCCTATCCATGCTTCAAGGAAAAGGGGCCCTGTGTCAAAATCTTCCAGATAATGGCTCTGGCTCACTGCAGATTTGGGTTTGCTCACTTCCAAGGTGCTGGCATCCCCTTAACCTCCCTATGGGCAGCATCACCAAACCCAAACTGCTTTTGTCCGAACTGTGTTCCAAAGTACAACCTTGGCTCCAGAGGCTGAAGTTTGAGTGGGGAGCTCAACGAGCTGCCTTGCCCCTGGGAAGACTTTCCTCACATGGGGACTGTGTACCTGAGGTCCTGTGCACCTTGAGATTTTTCTGTGTGTGGCACACATGGGAGCACCGTGAGCTCAGCCAGCAGCCTCCCGAGTTACAGCACAGGGCTGAAGAGCTGCAGAGCATCCTCTGCTATTACTTTAACCAGAACTATTTATGGAGCCAATATACTCTGTGAAAACAATAATCCCCATGGAAAACCTTGCTTCTCTGCCCCCTGTGAAATATTTCCGTAGTTAGTGTCTATCAATCACACACCAGTTCTATCCAGAGGTTAAAATGGGTGGCCAGGTAGGCGGTCTTGGTTTTGTGGTATTATGAAGTTGTCACCATGAATCCACAGTGACTGTGCTTATATTTTTAGAGAGGTGCAAAAATTTTGTCAGATTACTGGGTTTTTTTCAGCTCTTTATTCTTGTCACCTACAAAGCTTCCAAGGTAATTTAATTTCCATTTTCACCAGAATCCTTCTTGCAGACCGTTTGGGCTACTGCTGCCATGCCTTACTGTTTACTCATTTTACACCCTTCCTTTCTGGGGGGCAGGGGGAATGTAGGACTATTACCATCAGAAATTCCAGAGGCCAGCTCCTCAGGAACCCCCCATAGTCTCAGCTCTGTATTTAAAAGTGGAATAAAGTATCAGGGGTGTCCTTGAGTGCCGATGAATTCTCAAAATTCAGTCACATATTGGTATGTGTCATTGAACACTTGGACATAAATCTCTTTTCAAATTTTAAACAACCATCACTGCTTATGAAATTTCAGTGCAATTGCTTGAAAAAAAAACCAAACTCCTACCCCTTTATCACATCATATAAGCAACAATATTAGCTTTTATATTTTCGAAGCCCTTTAGCCAGAAGGAATTTGCCTATTTCTCCTGTGGCTGATCCAGCATCAAACATCAAAGGTTTCTATCAAAAGGCTTTATTTTGTCATAGAAGTTGTAAAAAGAATCAGTAACAAAATTTCACTATTTCTGGTTTCACTCTTCCATATAAATGGATGTATTTCCCACTCAGTGAGAGATTATCCAGTTGCCAAAGCTTTAAGCATAAATAAAATCTTTCTGAAACTGGGACATCTCAGGACTAAAGTACCTGACTGATAGTGAATTCTTCTTTTTAATACAGTAAAATAGGATTTTTAATGGAAAAAGTCCATTCACCAGTGCTCAGAGAAATGATGAAACAGCCCCCTGTTTTCTTATCCACAGCTAGTTAGATGAATACAATGATATAAAGTGCATACTTACAAAATAACTGCATTGTATGGAGTGGGTTTTCTAAACAGCTCTATTTAAAAACTTCACAATTTAGAAAAGGACTTGATGGGGAATAAATTATATCACAAATTTATCTTTGAGAAAAATTATTTCCCAGGAAATCTTGAACTCTGTTGTTTGCTTCAGTGGAAAGTTTATTGGAAAAAAAAGACACTAGATAGTATCTCCTGGGCATTAAAACACCTGATAAAATTAATTAAACTGTCCTACTTATATTAAAACCTAATACACTCCCCATCAAAATAGTATAAAATGTTTGGGGGCTTGACATAAAATATGTTTTGCATAGTTTATTTTCAAAGGTTGCTGCATGCCATCCAGCAAACACAGCCTTATCTTTTAAATTCTGTGGGACTGTTCAAAACTTCTGTATTTTCCATTGAGTGCTACAGGGTCTTTCTCATCAATGTTATTGATTTGCATCATAAATGGCCAGTTCTATATAATTCCCTTTTTAAAGATATTTTTTCACTTCCAAAGGCTGTAGGCTTATGCTGTTATTAAACAGGCCCAGTGGTGCTGAGTACTTGCAGATTCTTCTGAATTAATTGAAGAAGTAGGCAGAATTGGCTCCAACAAGAGTCCCATGCAGGATGCCTTGTGACACACGGATGCAAAATCCACCACATAAATACACCTGATTAAGTTCATGGTAGTTAACATGCTATTGCTGCATTTGCTGTGTTTCTTGTGTTATGCAAAAATCTCACTGGCATTCATTGGGAACTCATGATGATTCAAGTAACAGAAAAATAAATACAAGTCAAACCACACTTCCAACCACCGCTTGGTTGCCAGCACAATGTTTCTCAGGAATGCAGAGAAAATAATTTTAATGCTTTTTATCATAACTTAAACACTATTCTTGGCAGTGCTACTTTGTCTCTCTGTAACTGGTTAACAAGTTTACTTCAAGTTGAAAATGCCAATCTGCTTAGTGAAAAAAATCTAATTTTTATTTTTTGCTATTGAGACTTTACAGGAGTTTAAGCTCCTCCACTGAATGCACATATATTTATCCTCTGTTACTGCATGTAATAGTCAGATATAAAAACATAAGATGTCCGTCATTGTTGTGTACATTGTGACACACATCTGAGTTGCACAGGGGGCCATGACACAGAAGGATTTGAACTCACCAGTTCCACATGGAAAAACAGTTTTGGCAGTGACAGCAGAGAGCTGTACTAAAGCTAATTAAAACATTTTAAAAGCTGCAAGAGCTCTCTCCCACTTCAAGGCAAATGTACTGGAGGAACTCAAGCAGATGGAAGCAGTGTTTCATACATATAAATCTGCCCTGTGAAGGAAGTCCACCTTCACACAGTCTCCTTTTACACCACACCTATGGATGGGCTTGGTTTACAAAGAGAACTCCCAAAGACTGCTGGCTGTGTTAAAAATTATGGAAATTTTGTGTGTGGGAATTTAGAGCAAACGGGACCAATGGAGTGTCTTGTCCCTTCCTCATTCGAACAGTCCTCTGTCATCACTTCTCCTCACATATAAATTTAATTTAATTTCCACTGACAGCAGTATTATAATAAAGATAGAATGTTATCCCACAGAATTTTCATAAACATGAAAACAAAAATATCCAGTAAAAATTTCTAAAGTAGATTTTATGTACCCTTTTTGCCCTTTTCAGTATAATGTCTCACTCTTATTTTTTTCAGGTAGAAACGAAGCCCATATTTCTTTAGAATCACAAGTCCCAGAGCATGAGTGTGAATAATCTTTTATCATTTCAGGTTAAGATGGTTTATCACTACTGGATCTGCCACTTCTTCAGTCACCTTTTCAAGGACCAGTTACTGATCCCCCATCCCATCAGTGAAATTTATGAGAGGAGGAGCAGAGAAGAATAATGCCACGTCTTGAGGGAAAGGAGATGACATTTGTCTGAAAGGCTGGCTTTATTTTGGAAATGGCAGCTGTTTGGAACTGTTGACAGATTGGGAGTGTTAGAAATTGTCCCAGGCCAGATGGATTACTGATCTGGGTCCAGGTGAATAGGTCAAAGGCACTTTATAAATGATGGCATCTATTCCCACAGAGCTATCACCACTACAGGGTAGTATAGGTAACAGCTATTTTTATAACATGTAATTGAGTTATTCTGGAGCAGTCCCACACAGGTCAGAGGTATGTACTTTCTTATCATCTTCCTCCCCTTTTGCTGCAGCAATTGCAGTAACTTGAGACATTTCTAGTACTATTCCTAATTGAATTTGGATGGGCTGAAGGCAAGATATCTAGGGAGGGGTGGTAGAGAAATAGCTCTTTCAGTCAGGAACTCACATTCAGTCTTTTCCTTTCTGTTATTTCCTGCGACCTGAATACATTGATCTGTTTCATAGTCATGTTGTAAGGAATTTTTCAAGGAACAGGAATGAATCAACCAAATAAGAACTTGAAAGGGTTAGAAAACAAGGATTTCATCTACTCGTGAGAGCTTGATACTTTCACTTCTTGTGCTCTTTCTGCTGCATTTTATTTATATTATCATGCATTTTTCCAGAGAACAAGCAAATTTTAATTTAATTTTAAGTGGAAATAAAACAAAGTGGAAAAGGCCTTCTCATTTTAATTTAGTCAATTGAATATATTATAGAAATTAAAATAGTTGAAGATGTGAGTTTCTGATAGTACTTGGAATGAACAAATGGCACTCAGCTCTGTGAAAACTGCAAAGCCTTCTTTTCTCCTACAGTGTCCCCCAAATCCTTGATGGCCCTAAGTGCATCTCTGAAGCTCAATTTAGAGCCTCATCTCCCTCACTAGCCTCCACTTGTGCCAAAAAATCCTTAGAAATGCTTGACAGAACCCTCTGCCAAGCATTGTCTGTCTCCACACATGTAGTGGAGCTTCTTTTGTGAATAGTTGCCTGCGTAAATTTAAAGTTGCTAATGCCAGGTTACTACCAACAAAACTTAGATTTAAGAACTATGGGGAAAGCAAAGACAAAAGTGCCAAAGCTTCTGACAGGAGCCCAGCACTGTATTTTATGTTATGGTCTAGATCCCCTTGCTAGTTTGATAAAGCAGCTAGTTAGTTTATTCGTGTGTTAGTAAAGATTCTGGTCCTAAACTATCTTTTGGTAAAATGCAGAAGTTTTTTGCAGTAAGTTAGACCTAAGCATCATCTAGAGAGAAAACTGTCACCAGTCAAAGCTGCAGAGCAAAATAAAAAGCATGTCAAATGGTTGCAGTACATTTGTTTGCACTCAGTTGCTTCAAAGTCGTGCATCTATATGTAGCAATCTTCTAGGAAGAGCTCATACACGTACTGTAGAATTGAGAAGAACTGTATTTTCACATAGCTGTAATGAACAGCTTAGAAAAGTTAATTATATGCCTCAAATGCCTTTGAATCTTTCTTTATGTCTGATTTTTTTTCTCAGCACTGTTTGAGACCAGCACAGAATATTTTGTCATTCCAGAATTCAGTTCCAAACCATGTGTCAGCAGGAAAACTCTAGTTTTCAAGTTTTCAGGAATATGTCCTCCCCTGCTCTTACTACACAGGTGACAAAATTGTTCAAAACCTCATCCATAATTGTTCTGAGAGTATGTCAAATGAGCTATGATGTAACAACAGCTGTAGCAACTATTCATTTTGGTTCAAAAGCTGAAATAAACTGCTGGCACATCATATTTCACATGCTAGAGGAGACAGTTTGGGCATAATGTAGTAATATTAATATATTCTACAGAAACTGTAGTAATATTAATACATTCTATGGAAACTGAGACTACTCAAATATACATACAGCATAGAATACTTTAGGCTGAGAATAATTTTGAGAATGCAGATTTAAAGCATATTAGTTAGCCTCTGCTAAACTGTTATTAAGTACTATACATAATTAAGCCCAATTAATCTAATTAAACTTCCAATTGACAAGGGTTTCCAGTTGGCTGAAGTTTTGCAGAGCTCTTTTGTACATGACAGCAAACATTAACCTTTCCTTTGAGCAGCTGACCCTCAAAAAGATGTCCCAGTAAGAGATCATATCATATACAATATAGTCTAACCACAGTCCTGACCGCTGAAAGGTCAATAATTTCCATCATCTTTCAATGTTAGAAATACATTAGGGAGATTATTCCTCTGTGTTTCTCCATGTTTGGTGAGCTTCCTCTTCTTTGTTTCTATTTTCTGAATCTTAAATTATTAATTGCTTATACAGTAAAGCTGAAGGTGGTCCAAGATATTCTGTACTTCAGACAGGATTTAACTTCTTCCATACAGAATGTTAGTCTCAAACAAAGCCAAATTCTAAGCTATTCACTGGGAATATTCTTCAGTTATGAAGAAGAGAATGTGTCAGTGTGTAAATACACATGCATATAATATATACACACATCTATATATGTATGTGTGTATATATAGTATATATATATATATATTCTAAATATATGCATATAATCCCTATGAAAGTCCATTCTAAAGATCTAAGGATGCCAGAAATTGAAACCATCAGTTATTTTGTTTACCACCAACCACTCAAAATTCTCCCATGAACAGGAATTTTCAGTAGTTTTTATGTTTAAACTCTCAGACTTTTTAAGGTTAAATAGTGCTTTTGTTTCTTGTTGGAAGAGGCACATCACTGGGCTATGAAGCACTGTTCTCAAGGCACAACATTAATAGCCTGCCTAACTGCATAAAAGCACAGACTTTGTCTAAGCAGAGCTTTCAGGAATTTTAGCATCTCATACAGAAGATATATCCAGGTGCAGAAATATGATATGCATGTCATGCTGAGCACTGAGCTCAGTGCCAGAAGTATGGGAGTGTCTTGCTGACTGTAAGTCTGTTGTTTTGGGCAGTTTTTATCTGAGGCAGGTCATCTTCTGTACCTTAATTTCATAACTAATTTTTAATCTTTCTTGTTTATTAAGGATGTCTTTCTTTCAGTGTAATGGTTATATTTAATTTCTTGTTTGAACAGTATGCAGCAGTTCTATCCCAGTGAATACCTGAGAGTTCTCTGATAACTACTAAATTCTTGCACAATATTTTCTCCTACCTCTCATTTTAACCTTTGGCATTCCATCATATTTGGTGTTGGCAGAATAAAACATGAGTGTTCTTGCATTTCCTTAATAAAAAGCCCAAGAGAACTGCTGCAGAAATGTGCAATAGCTGCAAGATGATGATCTGCCATGCAACAAAGTGCATGGGAACATGTTCAAAAGCCCTTAAACAGGAATCAAGTGCTAATTTAAAAAGAAAGATGAGAGCAATGAACACTGCAATAATTTTACCCATAGACTTGAGAAAACACAGATGGAGATGTGTTGAATCTGTATTTCTCAGGGCTACTACAAGCAGACAAAGACAATACATATTTAGCCATCTTCTCAGAAGATTGTTTAATAATAACAGACATTATGTTTCTTTACTCTGCTCCCAAGGCTCTTTTAACAGTTATATAATATGCATACATATTAGGGAGGAGTGTCTGGCATTCCTGGTTTTCTTCCTTTTCTAACCAAATGTCTGAACCTGAAGCTAGAGTCAGGTTTCTTCTTGGCCATACTCCTTCTGGCCCTTGAAGGTAGAGTTGTTGGATGCACTTCAAGAGAAAGGGTGGAGAACAAGTTAACCAGAATACCTCATGGCCCGAGCACTTCACTAACGTGACAGATACAGGCTCAAGCATTCCTTGTTTGAAGAAAGCACAAAACTCCTAATTGCTGGATGAATTAGTGGAGTAGCATGCAAAAGGATGGAAACCAAAGCATCTGAGTGCTTGTTTGCTGTCACACATAACTGCATAGAAGATAAAGGTGGAATTTTTATGGCACTCTGCCTAAACTTGAACTATGAGAGTACTGTGCAGGATATAGCACAGGACTGAAGCTCCTGCCAAAAGAACAGCTCTTTCTGCTTTGCAGGCAGCTTGCAGGCAAAGCACTAAGATAATATATACATATATATCAGACTAGGTTTATTTATTCCATGTATAAAAGAACATCAATCACAGGAGATACTAAAGTAATGATGGCCTATGATTGGTTATGGTTATTTCAGAGGATTTAATAACCTGAGATTTTTGTTGTTATTCCATTAATGGAATAATACTTCAGAAAGTGAAGGGCTTTGGACAAATAAAATGTTTAAAGAACATGGCTTTCTGATTTTATATTTTCTTTACATCTCACCTTCAATTATTTCAGAAATATTTCACCTCTACAAAATCTACCAAGCGTATCATTGTACAACCAATGCAGTTCTACTCCTTCTGCAGCCAAATAAAACAAAGAAAAGTATTTGTACAAATGCAGCCAATTTCTCTAGAAGTATTTTCAATCTTTTGTCATGATCAGTACAGGATTAAAGTTGTCTCATGATCAGATAGATAAAATACCAAGGACCCAGTTCTGCTACATTCACAAAGAGCAGTGCTTTGGTCTGGAGGAACAAACTGGAGCGTCATGGAACTATCATTATACTTAAGTCAAGCACATTTTCAAATCAGACCTCTTAGATGTGAAGGTGAGAGGTGCTACAGACACTTCTGCATTTTCAGCATCTCATTTAGCTCTGTTCCTGTGGTCTTAGCATCCTGAAACCAAAATAGAAATAAAAGACTGCTGGCAGGCTCTGATGGAAATATAAGTAGGGCGTCCAAAGGCTTACTATTTATTTACACACCTAAACATAAATAATCCCCTCATGTACCACTTTTACCCATAGGCTAAAACACATAGTTTTACATGAAGGTCACACTTGTCCTCATGTTTTGGAAACATAATCTGTCTTTTAAGGTTTACAATTCTTATTCCAACTGTGGATTTATAAATCCCTCCACTTTTAAAGAATTAAAGAATTCTTAAGGCTTAAGGTTGTTTTCATTTGGATGGGGCAAGTATTAAAAGAAAGTCCACTAGAGTGTCAATATATACACATAGACATGCACATGTTTCACATGAATATTTCAGAAGGTATAACTGGGTATCTGAAAGGCCAAGATAATAGAAAAAAAATGGTCAACATAAACTTTTTTTTTCTGAACACAATTGGGAGCTGTCTTACCTTGCCATGCACCACTGGGAAGAATTTTGAATTAATAATGATAGCTATGTTGAAATTTAGTATCAGAAACTCATTAAAAAGTGAAATTGATTAAAAAACTGTTTGTTTCAGTGTAAGTCACTTCCTTTTCATATTCCTCTTCCAGTCCAACACCAGAATGCTGCAGAAAGTCCAAGTCTGTCTAAATGATTTCTAAGGAGAAGCTGATGTACTGTGGGCTGTATCTGGGTGTGCAGTCAAGCTGCTGCACACTTAATCTATATAGGGATCTGATCCCAGCATATGGTAGAAATATTTTTGCCTTATTTCAGGTTTTGGGGGTTATAAGGCTGACTTCAAGAAAATCTTAGAGGCTTTTCTTGGAGTGAAATCTAAAGGGGTGTCTCTGTTTCCACCCCTCTGTAACCTACCACATCTCCCTGGTGCTGCAGGAGGGGAGGCTGAGACATTTCCACAAGGAGCTTCTTCTCTGTGTGAGGGATGCAATAAAGCTTGACATGATCTGCAAAAGGCTGTGCAAGTCCTCGTTCATACTTTTCAAAAATCTTACTGAATGACCTAAAAAAGGTAAAAAAATACCTTTTACTAAATTTGAAGAGCTATTCCCCAAAAAAATTTATATATTCTAGAAAGACTTCTGCCTGGAAAGAAAATACTATTTAGAGAAAGGATTCAGCTCAGAGCAAAAATCTTTGGATTACCAAAATTATTTAAAAAAAAAAATTTCTAAATTGATTGCTATAATCTAGAGTAATCTTCTCTAAAACTAAACATTTATAAACTTCAGATGATCCTGACATTTGAGGAGTCTAGCCCAATGCTTCAGTTGCTCTTGTTTATGACCCAAGTATAGAACTGAAGTTTTCCAATTGTGTGTGAAAGCAGAATTAAACCCAGAAATTGTTTGTTCCCTATTCTTCCACAGCCTTCCCAAATAAATTTGGTAAATTGTTTACAGTCTACTCCCATGTCTGAGGCCCTCACTGGATCAAATGTCTGTTTCATTTTGCCCTGCCTGGTTTAGACTGCAGACTCTCTGGGCTGTGGACTGCCTTTTCTGATAAATCTCTACACAGCATAGAGTACAATGGAATATGATTACTTGTCTGGAGATCTTAATATAAAGGGATTTAATATAATGCAAACATTAGGAGACATAATACCATGTCATATCATATCAATGGCAGGAGACAAACAGAGTCAGCCTGCAGCACTCTGTGTGGAGAGCCTGCAGAGACCCTGCAGTGAAGAGGGAACATAGAAATGGAAAATAGTTTTAGGTTTTCCAGAGCTACAGGTTAATTCCTTCTCCAGTAATCAGGATGAATAGGGTGAAGGTCATAAAACATGAATGCCCTTCTTAATTGGAAAACAGGCAGTAAACGAGCTGCCCCTTTAGGATCAAAGACACTATTAAAAATGAAAGATATTATTACAGTTATTGTAAGGTTTTAATAATAGCATTTATCAATAGCCCTTCTCACTGGGGAAATTGCTATAAATACTCAGCTGACTTACAAGCAACTATATTGTTCATAACATCAAATGGCTGCCCAAGCATTACCTTCTGATATTCTTTTTCTATTTTATTTTATATCCTTGAACCTAGGCTCTAGAAAATACATTTTTAAACGAGGAGTAGTTCATTCTCTGATAGATGGCTGAGGTAGCAGCAGAGCTGCTAATCTTAGGTAAAATTTACCTCTGTAAAAAATTGAGATGTCACTTATTCATTCCCTTGACTGTATACTTTCAAGGGCTAAATAAACATGAACATTTGTCTCCTGAATGTCTGAGATATAATAACAGGCTGCATCTCTTTCTCCCACCCCATCAGTAGGCTATATTTGGTAGAATTATGCCGGATGCCTCTGGGTTCATGTTAGTTATTCAGCAAAATTGAAAGAGACAAACTAAGAGAAAACTGTTAGACAGTATAATCCCAGGGATAGCCTTAAGATCAAAACAAAACAGTATGTTAAAAATAAATTGCTTTTTGGAATCTTTCAATTTTTTTTAATAGAAAAGACAGATTTAGTGTCATCAAGGTGCTGGTATGCACATTTCTGAGAAAAAATATTTTCCAAATGACTGTTCACACTTTCCTTGGGTGGAAATCTACCCCTTTCTCCTCTGGTAGTGTGGGGATTGTGGCAGAACTTCCCTGTGCCTCACCATTACTGAGGTCTTCCAGGTTGGTAGCTATTTTGCAAGGAGATTGACTTGTGTGTTCACCGTGCTGGGTAATAAAAACCTCCTACACTTTTTCTTTTAGGATGCAGAGGTTAAGAGACAGAATCATGAAATGAGGGCATATTTCTCCTGAACTGAACCCACTCCTTTGTCTTTCCAACTCTTGTTTTTCTCTCCCTCTTAATCATAGAACTAGAGGATAATTAAGCTGCAAAGTAGCTCAGGAGGTCTCTAGTCCAAGCTTCTACTCAGAAGCTCAGCTTTAAGATCAGTTCATGTTATTGGTGCTTTACTCAGACAGGATTCTGAACTTCCAAGGACAGAGATTCCATCTTTTCCATATTGCACTCAGCATTTCGATGAAGGCTCACAATGCCAAGTAAAGGACTTATTTCCCTTTCCTTGTTCTATTCTCTGGCGATGCAGCTCAGAACATTATTTGTCTCCTTTGCTGCCAGAGCACACTACCAGCTCATGTCCAGCCAGCCCCTCAAGTCCTGCAGAGATGCTCCTCAGCCAGCCAGTCAATATACTGCTGCAGGAGTTCATTTGTTTCCACATGCAGGACCAGGCATTTTTCCTTTCTGAGTTTTGGAAGGTTCCTGTTGGCTCATCCCTCCATTTGTCTCTGCCCTAAGTCCGCTCAGTCTGGCGTCATTTGCCAACTCAGTGACCACACACTCCATCCCCTCTGGAAAGGCCTTGCTAAAGATGCTAAACAGGTCAGGTAAGGGCAGACCCATGCACTCACCATCAACTTCCAGGCTGCTTCTTCCACTTCCTTCACAACCTGATTAATTAAACATTTTTTCACCCACCTTATGAACATTTTCCTTGTTCAGCCTTTTATTATGAATGTAATGGTAAGGACTACTCTTGTTTCTGTTTGAGTTTTGTCTCCTTTTTGCACTGTAGCTCCTTCATGAGTTTTCTGCTTGGACAAGCTGATGTCCTGCTACATGTCCTTGCTTTTCTGTGTATGGGGAGGGACCATTCCTGTACTTGGAGGATATTGTCACTAAGGATCTGCAAACTTGTTAGGAGCTCCTTTCCTCTTTGAAGCTCCCTCTCATTGTGTCCCATCTACCATTTTCCAGAATAGCCTTAAATCTGATCTCCTTCCTCAGGATCTTGAACTCCTGTTTCATGGTGACTATAACCAAGGCAACAAAGCCAACCAGTTACCAACCAACCAACCAACCAACCAACCAACCAACCAACCAACCAACCAACCACTACAAAGCAGCTAGTCCTGTCTTGCTAAGTGAATTGCAGGTGCAGCTATGTGCCATCCCTCTTTGGTATAGTACCTACATCTGACTGTGTCTGTTGTTGCCCTTCCAGCAGATAACAGAGAAGAGAAAGTTCCCCAAAAGAACTAGGGTCTGGGCACAGAGACTCCCTGAGTTGTTTAAACGAGGCTTCATCTACTCCCTCCTCCTATGGAGACAGTCTGTAACACAATTCTCTTTGTTCTGAATGTTGTGTATCCCTCCACAACAATCTCTCAGCCACGTGAGCTGTCCCACCACAGTAACTAACCCCAGGGGTGATGCAGTTTGGTGACCATGAGCAGAGCTCTAGTTCCTCCTGCCTTTTTCTTTGGCAGTGGGTATTCGTGTACACAGCCTGGAGATGGGCCTTCTTTCCCCTTTTTTCCTCACTCCTAAGGTCTGCCCTGCACATCTCACCCTATTGGGTCATCTTATCTGTAAAACTGAGTGTGGTAGATAAGGAAAGCTAAGAAAAATAGATTAGATACAAATACACAAACAAATAGGTAGATATGGATGTTAGACCTTAGAATGGTGAATTAACACATTCTGAAGACATGTGTCAAAGGCTAATGCAGCTGAGGACCCTCTGAATGTGCAGAGGAAAGTAACTAGAAAACCACAATGCAAACCATGCAAGAGGAGGCTGACACCTTCCTATACAATTCCCCAGTTAGCAGATAGTTTTTGAATAATCCTAATCTCTACACTCCCTAAAATAAATTCCCATTAGATAGCTTGGTGTGACACAGAAAAAATCTCTTTTAAATCATAAATGTAAACCAGACCTCTTCATGACATATCAGCTTCCTACTGCAGATGCTTTTTCATTATTTCCTCCTCCCTATCATACAAACTCCACAAAGGCCATTGACAGCTTTTTCTCTCTTAATTAAATAGCTACACAACCCAGTGTCATTAGTTATAAAAATTTTTCCATGTTTTAAACTAAGCCCAGCACTGTTAAAAATGTATTGATGCATTGTAATTCTTGCAGCTTTTTAAAAATAACCTATTAAAAGAGATTTATAAAATGTCATTATCCTGCCATGACTGTATCTAATTGGTCTATATCCTCAGCTTTACATTTAACTGTGCATTTAAAATTTATGCATTTACTTCTTTGTCAGGTAGATACCTGTAGTTGGTTTTGGTTGGCTAATAGTGGGTTTGTGTGCAAGACTTGGCACAGTGAGTACAGTTTGCTCTACTTAAAGTTTTACCTTAAAATTTTTCAAGGGCTGTGCTTATCTTATCAGGCAAGAAGAGAAGACAGCTCCTCGCAGTTAGAACAAGTGTCATTAACAAAAGTTAGTGGTCAGCTAAATTTAGTTATTTTGCACTTGGGACTGAGGTGTGGAATTGAATGACAGAAGATGGGGCATTAATATATGATCATTTGAGATCATACCCTCTATTTTATGAAGTTTATGGGTTTTATGAGGTGCAAATACTGAGCACTCATGAAAATTAATAATAATTTAGTGGCATCTCTTTAGTTTGATAGTGTAACCTGTCTTTTTTGCACTAAAATCACAAGGTGATCAAACACGAAAACTTTGCAGGCAGTGAAAGAGCTTGTAATCTTCTACTTGCAGCTCTGGGTTTGCTAGGTTTCACTGCTTTATATTTTACAATGCTCTTCAAATCTAAACAAACTGAAAGCATTCTTTTTTCCATTTGTCCTTACGGTTCTCACAGCGAAATCACCAACCATGAAATTAAGTCTGCAAGTGAAGTTCCGGAGCAGTGTTAGCAACATGAATAATGCATTGCTCATAACTTGAATTGAGTCAAGTGCACTGGCTATAGATATGACTGCAGAAAAAGAAGTAAGAATAAGAAATTCTCACCGTGGCCAAGTTCGCTATTAATGGAATTAAAACTGTCATCAGACACAGTAGATTCATAATAGATTCATTTCTGAGTTATTCCCATTCCAGAATAATGACTGTAAACTGAACATTAAGCATTATTGAAGCATTTATCCTCTTCATGAGAATGAATAGTATTATTATTCCGTATTACAGCAGACTGGTATGAATGCCAACTGCTTTTAAAGTTTCCTGCATAATTTGTAACTAAACCTCCACCAAAGTGATGACTTTCTCTGTTCAGCCTCATCATCTCAGCGACTGAAGAAAGAACAAAATAATTCCTCAGCCTACCCACGAAACAGGTGCCAATGGCAAGGAGTCAGAATCACAGAGTGGTTTGGGTTGGAAGGGACCTTGCAGATCACCTCATTCAAACCCCCCCATTCCATGGGCAAGGACACCTTCTGCCTGGTCTCAAACATTTCCAGGGATGGGGCACCCACAGCTTCTCTGGGCAACCCGTGCCAGGGCCTCACCACCCTCACAGCCTAGTGTCAATCTACTCTCTTTCAGTTTGAAGCCATTACCTCTTGTCCTGTCACTTGATGCCCTTGTGAAAAGTCCCTCTCCCTCTACTGAGCTGGACCCCTTTGGGTACTGGAAGGTTCTCCAAGGGCTCCCCAAAGCCTTCACTCCTCCAGGCTGAGCAACACCAACTCTCTCAGCCTGTCTTCCTGGACTCAATCCAACAGGTCAGGAGACTGTTTCGACAATGCACAGGTGAAGCAAGATAATTAATAGGCAAATTAAAAATATATCCTTATATATATATATATATATTTTTATATATATATATATATATATATATATATATATATATATATGAATAATAAGGTTCTTTACGATCATTCAAAACACAACAGAGTTTACCGAAGATCAAAAAGTCTTTCACAAAATTAAAAAGAGTGATTATTGAAACTTATCAGTGCCTATTCTAGCCACGGGACAACAGAGTTCTTGGAACAAAAAGTGTGTCATCTCATATATCATAAAACTGTCAGCACAGTCAGGTACCCCTCCTGACCACTGTGCATGATTAAAGTATAAATAGATAAGGATAAAAATGGTAACAGCAATTGTTAGAAGCCAATTCTGAAATTATTTCCACTTCTACTTTGTAAATTAGGACCTCTGGGCATGCAATGCAGAAGTGGGAAAAAAATATTGGTATCTTGCCATCATTATCTTCTCTCTTTATCATGAGCAAATTTTACAAAAATAATTTTTGTATGCAGACCACACATGCTATATTCTGATTTTGCTTTAATTCATTATTTTATTCCAAATAAGGAGTATTGCTTTGGACGTTCAGTTGCTGGACACAATTAGAAAATGTCCATATCCAATATTCATGCTGAGCAGCTGAGTTTCCTTTCTTACTAGTAGAGTGCTGTCTGTCATGTCTTTGGCTCTGTTGTCTTCAATGACCTCTACCCTGTTTGGAAATGCCAGTAAAAGATGAATAGAAGTGGAGCCTGGTTTAAAACTCAGACCTGAGCTACGACATGGTCTCTTAGCATTATACCATTAATACAAGGCTCATTCTCCATTTGCTACACACCTTGGATATTATCCTGCGGTTCCCAAGGTCTTTGTGGCAGGCACCATCCTGAGAATCTTTCCAAGTGGCAATAGGAACTCCCAAGGCTGCAAACACATGCTCAGAAAGGAGGCCAAAGGCTTAAGCCAGAAAATGGCATATTGCTGTTTGTCTACCAGTAACTACAGTACCACTTTTCCCTTGATGGCTTTTTAATTTTCATTTACTTTAATAAGTTTCACGTTGGAAGGTAGAAGGCACCTCCACAAAACTGGTGCAAAAGAAAAGTTTCCCTAATGAAATGCTAAAAAATATAGGGAAATGGAAAATATTGAGATAGATAAAATAGCCTTCTTCCTCAAACAGTGCCTGTCTGTATTTCCAATTACAGTGCTTCACCCTGTTCTAACCCTTTCTGCGACACAAAATTAAACACTTTTCATGCGGCCTCTGCGTGACCCTAAGATGGATGCTTTTTTAGCACTGATGTAATACCATTTTCATATACAGCTTGAAAAGCTTTTAAAAAACAGCAATTACAAAGCTGTGTAAATGTGAGCTGGGATTACAAGTAATAGTACAGTAAGATCTTAATTCATCTCTTTTTGTTACAGCTATTTCATGGAAAAAGGAACTCGATAGGCTGTGTTGTACAAAAACAAATGGGAAGCAACAAAGAGATTGACTGGTGTTCCTTATCTGAAGATTGAGTTTCAAGTGCTAAATAGATTGAAGCTTAGAGAAAGGGCTTGAGAATAATCAGAATTTAAATTTTTTTCTATCTTTCAATTTGATCCCAAATTTCTGGTCTTTTAGATTATTTGAAATAAGAAAATCAAAACCTAATTCCATGGTAGTTTCTTGGATAAAAAAATAATCCAAATATAATAGGGGAAAGAAAATCAAGGCATCTGGGGAAATTCAGCTTATCTTAGCACATGCTTTAGAAGTTTCTGTCTCCTGCTGGAACATGATGCATAAAAATTAGGAGTCCTGAGCACTAAGATGGTTCCTTTCTTAAAAAAAATAAAAAGGTAGTAGTAAAATTTATATGTTCTGGGCTGAGATTGTAGTATTAAACATTCTAATGGGTAGGAGATAAAATAAACAGATTTTAATAACCTATTAAAATATAGATTTTCATATTTTTGCAAATATTGAGCTTCTTTTATATTGCCTTGCACTGTATGTTGGTTTGTATTGACTGATGGGACATCAGCTGATCTGTGCTGTTTAGTTTAATGTTTAAATTCATACCATTCAAGCACAGGAGAGTACACTTTCTTCAAAATACCCCATCTGAATGTGTGCATGACCATGTAGATATAAAGTCAGTCTCTGCAAATATGATATTACAGGGACACCTAACAGATACACAGCATTCCCAGACCATATTATGAACCTCCTGGAAAACAACCTGGAAAAGCTACTTCTTCCGTTTTGCCTCCTGTGAATTTTGTGATTAGCAGTTTTATGAATCTTTGGCTATGAAAAGCTGGTACTTTATTGATCCAGTTTAAGTAATACTTTAAAAATAAATTTTAAAAAAACCCAACCAAATAAAAACCCACCCAACCAAAAAAAAAAAAAAAGACAAACCTCAGAGTATAAGAGTATACATGTACATATCTTCCCTGTCTCCCTAGCATTAGACAGGAATTTGTGTGGATGATTTGGAATAGGTGCAATGAGTTGAAAGGGAAACATAAAATGAAAGTTCATTTCCAGTGCACAGAAAAGTGGGCTCTTCTCTGCTCTGTGTATGTAGAAATCAAACTCCCAGTAAGTATCCAGCCTGAAAAAATCCATCCTTCAGCATAATGCTTAAATGGGCCTTAGCTTTCTTAGTATTTCTCATTGCCCACCAGTGATTCAGTAAGTACCTTTCTACTATTAAAAATCAGTCCAAGATTTTAATGAGACAGAAAAGTTGGTTCAGTGAATTCCAGCTGTGTTTTTTCTAGAGTCTGAGCAGCATTGCTGAATATGAGAGTAAGTACAGTTTCTCTGCAGGTGAGCTGCCTTTTTTTTTTTTTCCCAGCTAATTGCTCCCCCTCTTCCTTTTCTGTCCCCTGTGACTGAAGACAGCATGTCCATCAATGCCTGCCAAAGTCATGGAGAAAATGTTTCTGGCAAAGGCCAATGCAAAAAGAACCACAAATCTCCGACACTTGCAACACGCACACCCGGCAGCGGTGCTGGTATCACGGCTCCCATCAGCCATTCCTTCCTATCACACCCCCCTCCACCTTCCTTTTTTATTCCCTACGTTGTTCTCAGGCCAGCAGCTATGTGTAAACAGGATGTGGGAGCTGTAGTGAAATGTATTCAAGCCCTGTACACCTCCCTCCTCACCTCTGGAAGCAACGTGCATCCTGCCTGGAACATCTGCTTCAGATAAATACAAGGAGAGTTCAAGCTGCGCAGGGAAGGGCACAGCCTGGAGTTCTTCAGCCTACTCTTGTCACCCTCATTCTTTACCATTTAAAAAATATAGAAAAAGCATTTTACTTCTAACTGGGGGGCAGGTTTCCTAAAAAGGTACTATTGAATAATTGTAACTAGCCTTCTGCCCTACATTTAATAACTGAAAGATATTCTCAGCCCATTAAGAATAATGCAACCTACTGTTTGTTTACATATTAGTTCTAGTAATGTTAAGTGAAAGGTGCACATTCATATGCTGTTGATACTCGTGATGTAACTCAAGAGGGACTTTCATGGTTGGCAGTGCAGTTTTTTTAAAATTGCCTCTGGTAATTCGGCTAAAAGAGATCATAGGGCTTTATAGCACAGTCACTCAGAAAATATTTCAGTTTTCAGTACAGCTTGAAAACTGAAAGCCAGAATAATGTAAATGGTTGCTACTTTTCAGTAGATTCCACTGCAGGCAGTCTGGGAGATCCAGGGAATTCTGCAGTCACAAAGGGAAACTTAGGATTCTTTAAGGAGCAGGTAACCCTGAGTAATTTACAGCCAATGAAGAATTGCACAGCCTCATTAGCCTTGTCAGAATTTGGACATGTGTGTTTATGGGCATCATCACAGGCGTCTCAGTGGACAGCCTATTTATATTTTTACATCTACTGATACAGAAAAAAAACCTCAATGTCAAAATCATTCCATATAAAAAGAAAAAAAAAGGGATAATATCCTTACTAATCCCAAGGGTAACAGAGGCCATAAGTACCTGTATGGCCACACCCAGAGAGCCCAGGGATGTGCACATCCTGCAGGCTGCCTCCAGACCCAGAGAGAGAGGTTGAAGGGCTGTTGCTGGTACGGAGGAGGCCATGAGGCTGCACCTTTACTTACACTTGAGAACAGAAAGGGAACCTCTTTCCCTTCCTACTTGTCACCAGATCCCCTCCTGCTCTGGCCTGACCTCTAACCCTTCTTCCTTCCCCATCCACAGAGCATAAGAAATGAATTCTGTGCCCAGTCCTGAGGGAGGTTTTAGGCAGTCCTGCCCCTGCAGGACTGCACATGTAGAAGTGCACGTGCCCAACACACTCTCACAAGAGAGTTAAGCAGGAACAGGGCTCTGTGAGTAAGGGAAACAAAGGCCCACAAGAAGAAATTAGGTAGAAAATAACATTAACAAATCTACATTTCTACTTTGACTGACTTAAGGAGGATTAAGGCATTTTCAGAGATATTAGAGAGAAACTAGATACTAATGGGCCTTTGAAGCAAACCTCCATTTAACTTTGCACACATCTCTTGCATTTATTTTCTGAAGCTCCTGTACAAGTATTTTGATCAATACAGCTGATCAAAACACAGCCATCTGCAATGGTACTGTCTAAATCTGGATTAACCACATATTCTGCCTTTACAATGAACTGACAAGAAATAGCACTTCTGGGGTACCACTCACCTCTTGTTAAAGTAGATTTCTAATGTTCACTGAACATCCTATTAAACAAGTTTAGCCACAAGGTGCCTGTTTTCTCCAAGGACAAAAGCCAGACCCACATAACCCTGCCTACAGAGGAAAACATTTCAAATATTTGAGATGCCTCTTCCACTTAATGACATAATTAATTGAAGCAAAATTTTGAGGAAAACACTTTTAAATGAATGAAGTAAAATTGAAATCCTATAAATTAAATTAGAAGTACCTCTTTTTTATATACACTGTACTCACAAGACATTATGCAGATGCTTTTGGATTATTTTTTTTATTTTCAATCATTTTATACATATACGTAAAAAGGATTGGGGAGGGGGGGCAGGGAACTCAATGGTTTCTTAGGTTTCTCTGGTTTGGTTTTTTTTTCCCCTTTTATAGAAAAAAGATCTACAAAATAAAGCACTTAGTTTTCATTAGACATTAGATTCAAAATTGCAACACCCCATTCATTCCAATGTTTTTTGCAATATATCACACTCACAAAGTCTCACCTTTTTCACCATAGAGAAAAAAAATCATCAGTGGAAGGAAGACATTTCAATTAGTAATTCTATCATAAGCTGGGATCTGACTTGGGTACTTTGATTCAGCTGAACTTAATGAGAAAGTATGGATGAGAAGACAAGACTGTGATAAACAGCATAATCTCTTCTGCAAAAGTATTTTGTCTGGAGAACTGCTAACCCTATACAGCATTTCATCCCTGCAGAAGTATGGAAACTCAGAATCTCCACTTCTGTACTCCTTTCAAACTGTACCAGTATCTAACAACCAAGATGAGATCAGGACTTACACCACAAGGTGCTACAGAAAACCTTAAACAAATTTAAAAATCAAAGGGAAAATGGAGCTGCAGCAATGGGGAGTTGCTCAGGGTCACTCAAGAGGTTCGTAGCAGGACTGGAAGTTGAGCACTTGAATCCCCCAGAATCCTCTATCTGCAAACTAGTCTCAATTCCTACTATCACATAAGCCTCTTAAATCAGGGCTGCATGCTCACCATCCCCAAGGTAATAAAGTTATAAGTCTTCTTTTAAAAACAAGAAGCATTTTTCATCCTTTCAGGGGGAGCAGCAAGGCTCTTGAGAGTGTGATATTTCAATGCAAACAGGCTGTAGCTCTGAGGACATAAAAGACAGACTACTCACAACAGTAAGCAACAACAGGTCAGCACACTCTGCAGTGGGAGTCAGGATTATAATTCCCTGCATAGACATGAAAAAACTAATACCGACATTATTCCTTGTAATGTGATCAGGCCTGGGTCTAGGCTGTAACAGGTCCTGTTTGCCACTCTAGATTAGTACAAGGCTCAGTACAAGAAGGGAATTTATTACAAGGCTGAGGATGCTCTAGAATCTCTTACTCATCCCATTTTAAGGGTAATCTCAGCCTTTTCTAGCTGTCTCAAATCCATTTTGGAAAATACTTATTTGAAAGAACTTGAAATTAAATAGGGCAAAAAATAAAATCTACAGACACTACAAAACAGTACTCTATCATAGCATCCTTCATCACTTTTTGCTCTCAAGTCACAGGAATTGCAAGTGCCAGCTTCTGCAACCACCCCAGCAGCACTAACTCAGAGCACACTTGCTGCTGAGCTGACATTCAGCTCTCCAAAATGTATGTAAAGTTCCATAAACATGATTTCTGCTACTTCCAGCACAGAATCCTTGTTAGTCTTATAAACCACATATATCTTCCAGGCAGAAGGTAAAGGCAACCTGTAGTGGCTACTGCTGCCCAAACTAATAGGAAAGGGACAATGTTGTTTTCTTTACATTTCTGACATGACACATCACAAAGAAATGCCAGATCAGGGTCAAGTTACACTAAGCCACACTGTGCTTTTTGGTCTTGTGATGTGACGTAAGCTCTTACCAAGCAATGGAAGAATTGTAATGTAAAGAAAGGCTTTTCAAAGGCCTGCTAGAAGGAATTAATTGTTGAGCATGGGAAGAAACTAAGTGGCTGGTGCTCCCCAAGAACTAAGTGCTGGCTCCAAGCTGTGCTCCAGGGTTGTGCCCTGCTGGAATGAACAGACCAACCCACATGTCCCATGTCAGCATCAGAGGCCACCCAGTGCCACTGGAGAATGCCAAGTGGCTGGAGGGGACTCTGTTGCCCAGCTGTTTGGTGGCAGCTGCAGCACAGAAACCACGCAGCCCACACTGTCCTCTGCCCCCTGAACGTGGGTACTCCAGTTTGCTCCCGCTTTGGGTGACTCAACACTGTCCTATTCCACACTTTATTTAGCCAGTAGGTGATATCTAGTCACTCAGGCCAGGCTAGCCAAAGCATGAATGCTCAGACACAGAAAAACAGGAGAGAGGCAGCAGAACTGTGATGCTACCGGCAGAGCATGATAATAAGGAATCGAAAGGAGCCCTTGCACCCTTTCCCACCCTTAAACAGTTTTCCCCTCTTTACCTTCAAAGCTAAATATCTTAAACCCTGTAAATTCTAAACCCTATTGCAGCTGGAATGACTCATGAGGATTATGAGACAAGGAAATGTAAAGGAGTCAAAGAAAAGGCAGGTGAAAGACAGAACGGCAGGAAACAAAAGTGAGGGTAAGGAGAAAAATCACAGAACAAGAAGGGACAGGATATATCAGCCCTAGTAAAGGCTTAAAAAGGAGGAATTTTATGCCAATTTCATGCACAGTAAAGAGTAAGGTGAGAACCAAATGTAAATGACGCTTCTAACTTCAAGCAAACATCATTGTTATTGTGCAGCCCTGGTTTTAGAAGGGTCACTTGAGCTTCAAATCGATTCTTTCATCCTATGCAATATATAAGATGTTTTTACCTTTAATTTTTAAAGCACTCTATAAACTTTTCTACTTATGGGAGGCACTTTTTAAAGCAGGGCTCAACAGGCAAAGGATGGTATGTCCTTTGTATGTCCTACAAGAGTACTGTGTACACAGCTCTGGAGGTGATGTTTATAGCACCACAACAGGGGCTTTCGGTGTGGAGGCAAAAACTGAAAGAGCAAGGGACTTGGAAAAGAATCAGAAAATCAATGACAGAAACCGCTGCAAATTATAATGGAAAGGTCTGTTAGTACAGAGCCAATCAAGAATAACACTTACTAAACCTATTCCTTGTAGTACTCAGCATGTACTGAAGGACACTTTCTCTTGTGGGATTTCAGGAAGGAAGCAATCCCAATACTCCTCATGCATGCTGGGACAGTGACAGTGATTATGGCTGGAAGTAAACTGAAGAGAAAGTTTCCTTCTTCTGTTTGCACCTTCCATAATCTCTACAGTGGCAAATCCATATTTGGAAGGCTGTTGGGTAAGCTTTTTTAGAGTTGTTTTATCCTTAGCAAACACTGCTCTCTTCCACAGAATTAAAAAAAATACCATAGTTCTTTCTTATATTTTTAGAATTAGTATGTTTTGCTATTTGTATTTTAAAACAGAGGTGTTTGTTTGCAACTGAGTATTCAAGAGGCCATTAGAAATACACCACGTGACAGCACACTGCGGCTGCACAGTCCTGCAATTCTACAATACAAGAGACTAATACCAAACACTACTGTTCTCCAAATTCTCCATTTTATAGATCCTTCCATTTTTCTACTAAGTCATATCTTACAAGTTTTCTGATATTAAATGCTGCTTTGCCATGATGCTCCCATACTCATATTTTTTCTTTTGAATAACTACAAGTTTTCATCAAAATTATTATGAAAATGAGAATACAATTTGAAGCTAGCCAACAAAAAAGTTATGTCTTATTGCACACAGTAGGTCTTACTGTTCAAACCTCTTCCTTAACTAGTTAAGATGTCTAATATATAGCTGAATATATTGTAATAAAGCTTTGTTGCACATTCACACGATGTGATTCACAGGATAAGGGATGCCATTAGGTGGTAGGCACTAGTAAAATTAAAATTACTTTTCCCTTTTTTTTTTTTTTTTTTGCAGTAGTACTTGTAGAATTTTTGCTGTTTCAAGCTATCTCTCAGAACTGAATATTGGCATGACAATTGCAGGTTATAACCTGTGACAGGATGTATTATTCCACTGCACTTGAGGAATAGCTCTCAAATCATACACCAAATGAAATATGGAACAGAAAGAGAGTGCTGCCTCTTTCGAGTAATGCATCTCTTATCAGTTCTGATTTATCCATAAACCCAACCTTCAGGTCATCTATGGACTGCCTTCTGGGTCTTTTCAGACTAATTCACAGCAAGCGTCTGAAAAGTTCCTTCTCTAAGAAAACTTCACACTTTTCTCCTCAAATTCTCAGAGCGAAACTGCTGAAGGAAGCATCACACCCCCTAACTGGGAGGCTGGAGTGTGGCCACCTCTGCTGCCCTTTACAGGCCAGGCTGTTCTGTTCTGTTCTGTTCTGGTCCGTTCTGTTCTGTTCTGTTCGGTTCTGTTTTGTTCTGTTCTGTTCTGTTCTGCCCGCTGCCTTGGAGCCCTGCTGAGCCAGCCGAGTGCTGGTGCACGGGCAGGGTGAGCTCCCTGCTGACGGTGCCTGGGCTTGCTGGTCCGGCCAGCCCCACGCAGGATCCACCGGAGCCTGGATAAGTGGTGGGGAGCGTGGTGGCCAACAGGGCTTCCCAGCTGCTCTGTGTTGCACCCCTTCCCTGCCTCAGCTGTGTTTCTTGAACTCCCCAGGCAGAGGAGAGTCCTGGTGCTGCCCTGCCTGAGGCAGAGGTGAGGTCCATGGTGTCCTTGCGTGCCAGGCCCACGCTCGGGGAGGACGGGCAAACGCAGCGCTCCGGTACGTCCCGGCTCCTGACAAACGAGTTCATTCCTGCCCACACAGCCAGATCAAACGGAGCTCAGGAAACAATCTGGGATCCATATTAGCGCTGGGTACCGCCGTCGCCGGAGCAGCGTAGCGGGGCGGGGGGAGCTCTGCTTCTAGCACATTCCAATTGACAACAGCTGGGACGGCTCCGCTCTGAGCAGCTGCCTCCAACGCGGCCCCGCTGCACTGCCTTGCTCTGTGGAAAGCTTTGTTTTGGCTAGGGACGAGTTTGTTGAGCTTTCTTGTGCTCAAGTCTCACACAGAGACTTTCCCTTTGCCCATGGCATGTGACCCCGCCAACTTACGGGCTCACATACCCAATGCAAAAAACAACAACTTTAAAAAAGAAAAAAAAAAAAAGAGGGAGGAAAAAAAGAGAAAAAAAATAAGGTTAGTTAACCTTAGGTCTGTTCTCAGCAAAGCAAGGCTGCCATAGATAAGTAATAAAAATAGCTTCTCAATGGTCCTTGTGTCTGTCAGAGTCTCACTCTGTGATCTTTCAGTCAAAACCATGAAAGCGGGAGGGGGAGGAGAGGCTGATTCGCTACTGTCCTTTTCTTGTGTGTGTGTTCCCAAGGCTGCCTGGCTCTGTCCTTCAAATCATCTCCACCAGTAAATCATTTAGCTCAACCTGTCACTCTCGGCCATTGTGAGGAGACAAAAGCTACCCATTTAACCCCAACCATAGCTGATTCACGCGGTGGGGAAGGCAGGCTCACAAAGGGAGGCTAGCAGGGAAGGTGGCAGTTGGGTTGGATTTCACGTAGACTGGTCCTCGTTTTCCCTCTATTTTTTTTTTCTTTTTACTTTTTTTTTTGCCCTTCCCCTCTGTTATTTTAAATTAGCAGCACCTCTCATACTGGGATTGTTGTTTGAAGACCACATGTTTGTCAACAGAGCTGTTCTGCTTGAGTAATCTGACCTCAGCCTGGCTTCAAAGGTTTGAAAGGGCAAGAAACACACGTATCAGCACACATCTATTACCCCTTTCACCTGGACAGAGTTTTGGACCATTTCTGTTTCTTAAGGAAAAAAAAATATGGTAACAAAACAAAAACATCCAATTAGTCACAGGGTACCAGAGCTATTTCAGTCAACCTGCTATTTGGGGAAATTTGCACTGCAATTATCAGGTTCATTTCACCTGAATTATTGCACTAAACTGTCAGCTAAAACCTTGAATCATAACCTCTGCCTGAAGTCTGCACCTCAAATGGGTATCTCTTGAGTTGCAACAGGTTGTTCTCTTTGCCAAGCAATCACTCTGCCAGGTATTTTAAAATTAAAAATTAGTCCTTTGACATAGAAATCAACTGTTAACACTTCTTTCCCTTAATGGCCCTGGGCAAAGTTTAGTCTTCATGTACCTCCCACCCGTGAGCAACGGAAACCCTGATAAATTAAACAGGCCATCCGAGAGCAACAAATTAACATTGTTGATAGTAAAATAAAATGCTTAGAGAAACCAAGCAGTACTGCAGATAGATCCAAGTTTTATTCTTTATTCCTTTCCCCCACCAAATTCCAGAATATCCCTGATGAACACAAATCTGCCATGAAGCAAACTGTAATTTATGTATAAAGCATATTTGCAAATATCCACACTTTTGATTTCTAATGATACTGCTGTTAATCCAGAAACTCAGTAATTACCAAGTGCAGTGCTAGGTTTTAAGAACCAAGCACTGAGGTTGACAAAGACTCACAAACACAAAATGTGCCATGTCTGTGCTCCTCCTGGGATAATTCTGATTTTTGTTATGCATGTGAGATCCAAGAAATGACTATGTACTATACATTTTTGTAATCTTTTTAATGTGCCTTTTAACAACAAGCAGTTCAGGATGTGGTTATTGCTCAGTGTGTTAGACATGTTTATTCTCCTGTTGGGCATTTAAAATGCCTTAAGTCCTCCTTTCACTATGAATTGCGTGTCAAAATGTTGGTTTGGATATCAAATTCTCTCATAACCCTGTCATTAGGAAGAGTCTTTGTCTGCCTGAGTCACTCTTTTGATTCCTTTGTTTTGTTTTTTGTGTTCCCCTGACAGGTCTATCCTACACCTTTCTATAGCTAGCAGGGTAAAGCAGAGTTGGGAAAACATGTTTTGCATTACTGAGTTTGCAGTCTCACTGTAAGCTTTCTCACAGATTCCTCTTCAGTGGAGGGTGGAGGGGTGGGG
Organism: Fringilla coelebs; assembly: GCF_963513975.1. Taxonomy (NCBI): domain Eukaryota; kingdom Metazoa; phylum Chordata; class Aves; order Passeriformes; family Fringillidae; genus Fringilla; species Fringilla coelebs. Next base: position 89,756,089 of record NC_140030.1, on the reverse strand, counting down.
AGAAAACATGCTTTTCCCTGAGACTGCAGAGTATGTGAATCGTCTTCTCTTTCAACCTATGGGGCAGTCTTCACAGATTTCAACACAAATGGAAGAAATATCTGATTTCCCATTCCATCTGGATTCAGTTTCTTTCTTCCTCTTTGTATAGTTTCTTAGAGACATTATGGAACTCACTGGAGGGGCTGCTTACATATGACTATGGCAGCTCTGGGCATACTGCCAGAATTTCACTCCAGGAGGCTGCAACAGGAATCTTTAATTAACTTGAACCAAAACACTGAATGGCAAAGAACAAAGCCATGGGGCTGGAGAAGGAGAGGAGGAAGGGACAGAGCAGAAAATAATGTTTCCCATACTAAAATCTCCATTTTTGGTCATGGTATGACATGATCATAATGTCACCTTATATGTATTTACAAGAGCATAGGTAATAATTCCCAACTCCCATATATTTTGCCTTTCTTTCTGCTCATGGAATTAAGATCTCTGATTGACCTTTGCTCAACTGATAGAATTCTCTTGACCCTTACTTGAACATACAGTTTGATTACAAATATCCCATACAATGTACAACATTCGAAATGTGAGATAACTGAATCTTTCACATCTTGAGCATTGCAAAACTACCCTGTAATATTGCAAGAGTGCGCAGGAGTTCCAGACACTGAACAAGATCCCACTCTGCACGGCATGGTACCAGTATGGTATGTCCCTGTTCTCAAAAGTTTACATTCTAAGCATAAGCAAGAATTAGATACAGACAGATGAATACCATAACTACTTACTGAAAGAGTATTGTTCATTGTTGTGAAATGTTTTCAAAACAGAATGGATAATGTTTCATGCTCATTTTGCAGAAACATAGAAGATGCAAAGCAGCAGAAAATCAGGTCTGAAATACCTTTCTCATTTGAGCTCAAGGAAATGAGATGAGTGATTTCTTTGCTGTCCGTTTTCCGGTTAAATATGTGTGCAGAATAATTACTCTAAATGCAAAACTAATGGTGATTTCATGCATATTCATTCAAGTGAGTTTGTGATGGAGGCTCCGGTACTGTTCTAGCTAATGAGGCACAGTTGTTCAAATATTTGTAAAAACAAACATAGAAAGGACTTGTACATGCTCAACATGAACTTATTTACGCATTCAAAGGAATATTCGAGTGTGAATTGATTTGCCAGTTGGTGGCTTGGAGTGTATTATATTTGCATCTCCTGGCTTAATGACATCCTAAAAGAATCCAGTTTGTGGTGCCTCTGATGTGAACCAGCACATGGTAGCTGGTAACAAGCAAGGGAGTCCTTAAAAGCACACAGACTGACCCACACAGAAATGCTAATGTCAACGTACCCAAATTCCAAGGAATTATTTCATCCTCAGAAGCATATATACTTTTTCCTATCCTAAATTTTCAAAACAAATTAAACCCCAAAAAACCAATCTTTAACTTCCTGTTTTAAAATGATGTTCACTATGGCTACCTAAATATTTATGGGAAAGAAATCACGTTTCACTGCTTTGTAAAGCAATCATGTACTTACTAGGTACAGTTTGAAAACTTGACGTAGAGATGACTGCCAGAATCCCCTCAAAACAGAAGCTTCCACCAATGCCTGAGGCTGTGTCATGTTAGGAGCACCTTTAAAGTGAATATAACATCTTTGATAAGACCCTGCTCAATTTTGCAGAGATAAGGGGGCCTGGGATAAAAGAATAAACCTTAAAGAACTCTCTGAAATATTTTTTTGGCTACCTTTCTAGAAGCCATAATACATAGACAGCAGACCTGAGGAGCTATTTGTAATATATTTTTTTTTCATATTTTCTTCATCAATTTATTTATTTATAACTGTATCTATATCTATAACATTTTTATAAATTTGATTAGCCCAACTTAAAAAGAGCATTGCATGAGCTGTACAAGGACTGCATTTAGACTGAAAATCCAGTTTACATAACAAAATTTCTATCTGCCAAAATACAAATTTGACTCTGAGACAGTGGAGCTTAACTACAGAATAGCTAATTCCAAAACATTCAGTTAAATTTAATAGCATAAGCAGATTATTTTTTTTTTCTCCAAGTTTTCTCTCTCTAAATATATTTATAATTTTTTTGTGCATGTGCATAGATAGATACATATGTGGACAGGCAAAGAGAGAAATAATCTGACAGGTAACCAAAACACACCCAATGAGAAACTGACCATAATTGTTGAAACCTGTGAAAAATTAGCATGATACAAGTGTTGTTTTCCACCTAATCATTAGTATGCTAGCTCATTCTGGATTACATATGCTCTAAAATCTGTTTTAAACATTTAAGGCATTCTATATATACAATGAAGGCATCAGTAATAATTTCTGGCCTTGCTCAGGCAGATAGATTGATTTTACCAATCTCTCAAGCAATGCAGTCCAACTTAGAAACTTCTGTGAAATCCTGTGTTGTTATTTACATTCCTAAAATTACCAAAATGAAGAATGGTTTCAAATCCAAAGCGACAGCAGAATAAAACCTTCTGAAATCCCTAATCAGGATTCATTCCTCATGTGATAGGTTCCACTGACAGTAGAGATAGAGCTGAGGCAAAGTCAACTCACATTATTTTCATGTGACAAACAGCCCTGATCGTTTTGTACTGACTGATTTTTAATTGTGCTGAGTGTTCATGATTAAAAGAAAAATTATTGAAGTGTATATTAACAACCTTTCACTACAAAAGTGAATATGGGCTATCCTGCTCCATTTTGTTTCACATCAACTTCTGTCAGAATTTAGCAATTCCCTTTTCTAATGAAAATTAGGCCATTTTGAGTGACAAATGGCTGTTAGAAGTACTGATTACATGCAGTCACAATAAAAATAAAGTTACCATCATTAGAAATGTAAAAGTAATAAAATGCCTTGGCTCACAAGAGATTACTTAATGGGAAGACGTTTTTTTACTAGCTGACATATCCCCATGCTCAGCAAGATTTCATTCCATGGGAGCTGCTCACTGGTGTGCCAGTACTGCTTTCCAGTTTGCTCTAATTCCCACTAGTTTCCAGGCATTTCTAAATGAGGCCCAGCACTTCTCTACATTAAGGTTCTGCCTTACATCAGACTCCAACAATTTTCACTTAAAAAAAAATTGAGGGGAATATCCGAGAATTCTCTTAGAGCAGAATTCAAATTAAATCTCCTTATTAATGATGTATGGATTTCTTTCATTGTTTAGGAGGCCTGAGAGCAGTTGAAAGAAACAAGAAGGCTTTTAGTAATGGGCACTAACAGCACCATTGTCCTTGCATGGAAGCTCTTGGCCATTCAGTGTCACAGGGTCAAAAACAATCCAAGCTCTCACACCAAAGCAGTCTGTAGAAGGCCACACAGACCTCACAACACTGATTCCTTAGAGCTTGGGTGGGTTTTTGTGAGTGATGTGTTAAGTTCAGCATTGGAAGGCAAAGAAATTAATTTTTACTAAATTTTACCATCATTCAGACTTCCCAAGTCCATTTTTGATTTTCTGAGTTAGGTTGGAACCAGCTAAAGCGTGAATTAGATTTAATAAGACGGCCCTGTCTTCTAACAATTTTACTTCTGGCCCATTCTGCACTGGGCAGAGTGTTACTGCCTTGCAGATAATAGTGACAGAAATTATGGAGGTATACAAAGCAGGGGAGGAGGAGAGAAAACAGGACTAGGCAAGGAATTTGCTTGACTTCATGAACCTTATGAAGTGGTGTATTTAACTGCTAAGAAAATATTTGATTCTCTTTTTGTCTGGTTCTCCTCTCCTTTTCCCAGCTTTTGCAATGCGTGACTTGGATGATGGTTTAAGTTGTAGATGGCAGCTCAAGAAGTCTCATGTACTTCAGAGGGAAGCTAACAGCATATTCCTGTATAAATGCTAAATAAACTAAGTTCTGCATTTTGCTGTATTTTATCAGCCACAATTAATAGTACAACTTCACAATATGTACAAGTGCTAAAGGATGGAATTGTTGTGCTGTCACAAAGCACAGAATTTATGGTGTTTTGTTGTGTCAGTGAAAAGAAAGTGAAAACCTGAGAGCCCAAGTGTTGCCAATATACCAATACATTATAAAAACTTATTTTCAAGAAAGCATCCTGTCTCATTCTCACTGTCAGAGAAATGAGATAGGATGGGAGAAATAAAAAGCTCCTCATGCACAAAATACACATCAATATGCCTACTCCAAATGCATGTAGAGGACAATGCTATTTTCCTGAAGTTTACTTTCTCATTCATGATGTTTTACTTCTCGCCTGGCTTCACAACTCCAGCAAGAATTTTTTTTCAGCCTTTACTATTACCCTATCACGATCTTTACCACGTGAGTTTGAGAAAGTAGTTTTGTTTCCTGGGGGTTCTGAGATAATACTCTAAACCAAATTTTTTTCAGTCTCACACCAGAACCACACAGGAGGCATTCGGAAGCAGCAGGAGCAAAGCTGGCACTGAGGACTTCTATTTTTGACTGCTGTTTTAATGCAAAGAATGTTTACCTCGTGTTTTGAGTGAAACTAATGGTAAACCACAGCAGTTCTGTTAGTGTTTTGTACAGTGATGCTCCTAGATGAAGAGGAATTTTTTTGTGAGGGGGCTAACAATACTGCAGGGGGCCATCTTGCTTCACTGAACTGGAACATCCAGTCTTTTGAGAACACTCACACATTAGGTTGTAAGATTACTCTCACTATAGCAACCCCCTTCCTTTTTTCTCCCTTTTTTTCTCCCCGATTTTGCTTTTTTCCTTTTAAAAAGATGGCATTTTACAAATTAACTCTGCCACTACCTATTTTCTTCCTCAACGCCTTCTGTCTTTTCTCTTCCTAAACCTCCTTCCTTTTGCACCCATTTTCAGCTGGTTTTTCCAGTGTTTGGCTGCTGCAGCTCAGTTTTTATAGAGTTGATTTTTTACAGAACATAGTGGTGTTCTTTGTCCTGCATTATCAGTAATTTTTCAAATTAAAAAATTCAGAGCACCTCTTGATCATTTTGATTCTCATTTTCTCTTAGAACTAGGCTTTGTCTCTATGACCCTCTAGCTGAGCAGTTGTGAATGAAAAGTAGACACTGTATGAATGGATTCAGTCTTACATATCTGACAAAACTGCTGCACTATTGAAGGTGCCAGAGTAAAATTAATCAGCTGGTTGGTACAAGAAAAGAGAAAACCTACATATCAATGAACAGTTTGTCCCTCCAAGTAAAAACATCTGAAACAGTAACATGACTGAAGTCTAGGGAGGGGGAAAAAAAGGTAGATCTTCAAGCAGTTTTTGAAAGTCCAGAGGAAGCTGTTTGAGCCTGACCCGATGCATGGAAACTTCAAGGCCCCTGGATCCAGTGCTCATATCCAAATTCAGCTGCCTGATGAGTGGGGGGAAAAGAGCCTCATCTTGCATGAAGACATGCTTGCAGTTAGTCAGATCCACAGGGATAATGACAGGTACCCGTCCTGAATATGACTGATCCTGAATATTAGTGATCCTCCAGTCCACAAAGATTCTTCAAAGGCAGGAAACGGGACAGAGAATACAATTTGTATCCCTGTTTCTATTTTTGGCATAGACACAGAAAAAGCCTATAAGGACATATTTATGGCAAAAACCATTAGATATAGCCCGAGAAAGACACAGACTGGTTATTACAAAAAGGTGAGATAAACTGTAAGTATTTGACACAGTGCAGTTTATCCCAATAAAGATTTAGCTTTTCTCTGACCTTTCTAGCCAACAAGTGAAATCCTGCTAAGAAACTGTGTCAAAAGAACAAACCAGACATGTTGGGAGTATTGTTTTGTTTTTTTTTTTAACTGAACTGTACAATGCACATCTGACTCAAGCACAGAAAGCAAAAGTTGAGGTTATGCAATGCACCTGAGAAGAAGGTTTCTATACCTCAGTCATTGCAGGAAGGAAGGGCCTTTATCTTAGTGGCAAAGTCTGTTTTTGTCCCTGGATAAATAGAAAAATGAGCTAGCCAACTACCTATGAGCTGGATTTAGGTTGCCGACCCTTGACTTGGTGTTAACAGAAGCTGGGAAAAGGAGGAGGAGATTTTCTTGGCTTGAATTGTGTGTCCTGCCAAAGTTATTTTGAAACTAAGTTGGAAACTTCCTTAGGACACCATATGTGATAACAAGTGACCTTATAGGCAAAATATTTGACTTGCTGCTTCAGGAACCCATACAGCTGTCCTTATAGCTCAGTATAGAGAGCAAAAGAAAGAAGGCAGTGTATCATACTCTGCAGGACTGCAGAACTCTAAAATGCTATGAAGACTTGTTTAGTCATACATCACCGATATGTAGTACCAAGGCACCTTGAATAAAACATCTAGCATATTCTTCATTTCTTTCTTCTTTTTTTTCTGATCTTTTTATGTGATCCTTCATCAAATTACTGAAACAAAGAGAAATGGCCCTTTTAGCAAGAGCAATACAGTCTAATTTGGGGCCAGCAATATTAAACTGAAAAGTGTCCCTTGCAGCAATAATTTTTAAGTTGCTCTGTAAATGCAGGGAGTATTTTATTCACTACAGCTTCTTTGTGCTTCACATATTATCATGCCTGATGAGGATATCACTGCTCCTTCTCCATAAGAACAGAGCACTGAAATGAGATGTCTGGTACGGCTGGCTCAGGAGCTGGGCTGCCCTCAGCCAGCACAGCCCAGTGGAGCAGGAGTGGGGAAAGCAGAAACACCAGGCACCTGACAGAGGAGCTGCCATTGCCTGAATCCAACCCATCCCCACTGCCATCCACAGCACAGCTCCATCAGTCCCCAGTACAGGCCACAGCTTTTAAATTACAGTAGACCTGGCACTGGCAAATGCTTTTGCTTCCATTGAAGAACAGTTTGGTGACCTCAAACCATTTCCTAAAATAGAATCCACACAGCACAGAGTAAGACATAATTGGGCAGTCAAAGGACAGACACTGTATGTTTATCACTGTACAGAGAGATTTATCTATTAACCCTAGAGATAGTCCATGGCAGATGACTCTTCAACAGCTGGAAGGGCAGTGTGAGAAAGCTTGTTGCTCTGTTTGTTTAGTACTGGTTCTGTGGCAGGACAGAGGTGCCAGTGTCAATGTTACAAAGAGAGAAAAAAATTTAAAAGTTCAGTCAATAAAGGCTGCTGAGACCAGAGTCAGGCAGCTTTGGTCAAGCACTAAACTTGGAAGTCTTTTCCCCCAGGGGCTTCCTTTTTTGTCTCTAAAACAAAGGAAAGTGAAATGAAAACAAGAAATGCTGACTATATAGCAGTGCATTGTGTGACTAAGCCAGCTGTTGCTCTGATACTGTCATTTTTGTAGCCCAGCCTGTTTGGACTGAAGGCAAAGCCTAATTCGTCCTACCAAACCTGTTGCTTTTGATAGCTAGACAGGGCAATATACACTAGCATGATATTCTTTAGCCCTGTGAACCTACACACATGATAGGAAGTCTGAGCTGCCAAAAATATATAATGGCTGGAAAAAACATTTATTTATTTACCCCTACTAGCAAAAAAAAGGCTAGTGGGAGTAGTTTGACTAACTCTGTTATTCAGCTGCTCTTTCATTAGATGCTTAGTTACTTTTAACACTTCCAAAAGTGCAGAAAGTTATTTACCAAAGATTCAAGCTTTAGCAAAGATGCCCTGCAGCCCTGAACTTACAGCTATTCATGCACTAGTGCTTTAATGAAAGCCAGGCCAAATATCTAACAGGGTGAGGCAGTTGTGGGGGGAGGTTTATATTAAAATGCAATACAGCACCAAAGACAGCGATAGAGACTAAACAAGAGGAAAGTCTTCTCTCCCTGCACTCATTTAGCAAGCACATGGAAATAATTGTTGGCCCAGAGACACATATCCATAATTGCCATTGTGCTTGGAGAGCCAGCACACCAGCCCTGCACACCCTTACAGAGCACAGAGAGTATTGGCATGCAAATCCGCACACCAAGCATCGGGATTTGCGTAGTTTGTGCTCACAATGAACAACATTCTCAATTAGAACAAGGCTCCCAGACCAGGTCAGCAGCCATGCAGCTCGCAGGAGTTCATCAGCATGGGAAAGACTTGTAAGCCAAGCAGCTCTCCTGTCTTTAAAATAATTGATTTACTATTCATGTCTGATGAAGCCTGAGTTTAATCCAGTGTGCTAAAGTAAGGAGATGCCTGTTGAAACAAGTAAGGGCTACTCATAAAATTCAATAATGTGCTGTTGTTATTTTGATAGACCTTAGTTTTTAAAAGTTCACGGACAGTTCAAATAAAATTGTGCGTTTCTTTTGACTATGTCATAAAATGACCAAAGCCAAGAAGTTTCTTTTAAGAGCTGTGTCAAGGAACTGAAGGCTCAAAGCTATGTGCCATGTTAAGTTTTTTTCTCTGCACATGAGCCAGACCACTTGAGGTGACAAAAGCGACTGGGGAGGTGGCAGGGCTGGGGAGGGGAGCAGTGATGCTCAGCTCCTGCCAGGAAACATGCTGTCCAAGCTTTCCTCTTTTTCCAGCACATATGGGTGACAGCCAGCAGTGGGTCTGCATCTCCATCGCCAATGGCACTGCCCCCCTGCTGCCTTCTGAGCCCACATGCTGTATGTCATGACCGCATTGGTAACTCACGCCGCTCTGACTGACTTGTGAGAGAGGAGAAACACAAAGTCATTCGAAAAGTGCTTCATGGACCAAGCTACATGAATCAAAACATAAAGTTCCACAGGTCTTGATCCTAGACTCTGTTGCTCAAGGAAAGCAAGACAGATTGTTTTATCACTTAGATTCAAAATCAAACATTTAAAAGACTGAGGTTAAATTTTGGGTTGGGGCCCTGGAAGATTGCTGCTTGGATTTGAATCAAGGTTCTCGAAAATACCCAAATTTACATAATGAGCGCCAAAACACATTGTTGCAGACAACACTCAATTAAGGGGTGTGTGAAAGTCAGCACTTTCACATTCAACAGGATCTCTCAAACTGGGACCCTTTACTCACACTGGAAAAACAGGTGGCACTTGGGAGAGCACAATAACAATAACTAATGGAAACAGAAGATTCATACTCTGGCCCAGACTCCAGTGTGCTTATTTGAGGAAAAGATGAATGTAGGCCTTTAGCTCTGCAGCTTTCCTGGCTCTGGGATAAAACCAGAAAGGTCATCCACAAAATGGCTTTGCTAAATTCAGATTAATGACTCAAGACAGTCCATAAACTAGATAGAGTCACAGTAGGTGCATTTGAAAGGTGTCAGTGCAAGACAGAAAAACTGAAAGATTGAGAAATATAGAAATAATTCCTAGACTGACAGGGAAACAATAGATTTTCAACTACCATTCTACTTTCAATGTTCCTTTTCACATCACATCATTACAAAACAAAATTTAAAAACTGGAAGAAATCAGTTAACACCATATATATATTTATATCTTTATATTTATTTATATAAATATTTATATATTTATTTATAACACAATAGAATTTTGAAATTACTATACTGAACTGGGTGCATGTGGAAATATAAAAATAACAATACTGATGCTTTGTATCAGAGAACAATACAGAAAATTAATAATGTAAGGTTTTATCATCCTTCCTGACAATAGAAGGATCAGATGTCCCAATGAACTCTTCTGGTAACTTTCTAACGTGGAGACCATTTTCAACAACTAAAAAGAGGCAAAAGCAGGGTCCAGCTGTTTGACTTCTCCTACATATTTCTCCCTGGTTTGCTGTTACTGCTGTTGCCTCACTCTCTAGATCATAAATTGGAGTTGTTTATAGCTTAGAGCTCATCAGTGCTGTAAGTTTTCTTGACATAGGGTTCCAAGGGATGGTTTTCCCATATGCTTCACAGCCCTCCCTTATTGGTATGGCACTACGACTTGAAAACAATAAAATAAGAAATGACCATAGGAGAAATATCATTGCATTTCAACAGAATCAACACGCCTAGGATTTAGCTGTCAAATGATCCCAGAATCAAAAAGAAGAACTCTGACCCTAAAGTTGTGGTCTTAGGACAGTAGGACTGCATGCATTTCAGGGCACACTGTTTGCTCAGCAGCACTGAAACTCCAGCCTCTGGTAACATGCTAGTGCCCTTACAAAAGATCTATTGTACTTTCTGCTGTTTACAAACAGCACATGAACCAGCCAGGTTTCAGCCTGCGTGAAGAAACAGACTAGTAAACAAATATTGTCAATTATGCTCCAGTATTTGTGGAAGAAGTTGAAAAAAGAATCAGCAGTTAAAGTTCTACTAATGATAATGCAGTTTGGTTACCTGCAATCAAAGTTTAAAAAAAAAAACACACAAAAAAAAAACAAACCAAAAAACAGTCAGAGCTTAGTCTGTGATTTCTTCTTCATTTCCTAGATAAAATATTCTGCACTAGACCCTTGAGTCGTGATTGAAGTTCTACTCCCACAGCCTACATGTACGACAAAGGGAACATCAGCCTGTTTGTGCTGGGTCTGTCCCCTCTGCCACATGCAGGCAGCACAGTTCCAGCTGAGCTCAGTAATGCTACACCTGGCACAAGGATGTGAAACACCCCTAGAAAGCACTGAGGTGTGAGGAATTGCTGCATTCCTTCCTCACCACAATTTCCTTCCACTTTTTTTTTTCTTTTTTTTTCCTTTTTTTTTTTTTTTTTTTTTTTTTTTTGGTTGGTGTTGTGTGTGCCAAAGGTGTGAATGCTAGCCAGCAATTTCAGCTGTATGTTTTTGTAGCTTTCTGGGCCTCCTTCACCGCAAGTTCATTCAGGGATGAGTGTCACTGCTGTCACTGCACTTCCAAGGCGTTATTGTCTTCTCGAGGCTCAGCCTTAATGCCTGTGTAGACTGTAAGTCATACCAAAGGTATTTTGAGTCACTGTTTGTTTCACCAGCTATCAAAACATTTTAAGGAGCAAGATGGGTTAAAAAAATAATGTACCGAGCCATTAGCAAGTCTTTTCCTCTCCCCTACCCCTAATCTGCAGAATAGAGACCACTGAGCCAAGCTGCAAATTAACTGTAATGAAAAAAGAAGGGGAAGGGGGAGACAGAGAAGCAAAACATTAAAAAATCCACTCTGAACTTCAGAAAGGTCATTTCTCAAAGGACTATTGACATTGGTGAGGAAAGAAAACACATCAACGTTTTTAAGGGGTTAAATAAATATTTTCTAGATGAATATTAGGTGTCCATTAACATCTCTCTGTGTGTAGTCCACCGTAGCAGCTATCCTTTAGTTATCCCGTTACCAAAATGAGGTGGGGGGAGAGAGAGAAAACGGGAGAGAGACTTTCCTTTTAATTCGCTTTTCACTCTGATGGTTGAAGACAAGAAAAAAAAAACTTTTCTGGCTCTTTTGAATGAACGGTCAAAGGTACCTTTGCGGCTCCTTCACAGGGTGAACTAATCTGTGACAAGTGTGGCTAATCTGATAAGGCGGCCGCATGTGCGCTAATGTGCTAATATGGGGGATTCAGAGCGGCCAGCGGCCGGGAAAAACCTCCGCTTCCTAAATGGGCCCTGGCCCGCAATAGCCCTGGCAACATATGCGCATTTTAACACCCGCTTAACAGGGACACAATGCGGTGGCCTTTGTTGTGCGACACAGAGGCGCGATTCCCAGGGTGGGAATTTCTGCCTCACAGGCGACATTCTTTCAGATGGGCCTGGTGGCCTGGGCCGGCCCGGGGCCCGGCGGCACGGCCGGGCGGCAAGGCCCGCGGACGGGGGAAAGGAGGAAAGAAGGAAAAGGAAAAGGAAAAGGAGAAGGAAAAGGAGAAAAGGAGAAGGAAAAGGAAAAGGAAAAAGGAAAAGGAAAAGGAGAAGGAAAAGGAGAAAAGGAGAAGGAAAAGGAAAACGAAAACGAAAAGCCCTCCGCTGGTTTCTGCGCTGAAAACCTGGGTACTGCCCTCATGCGACTTGGCTAGGGAGAGGAAGAGGCAGAGAAAGCTGGGAAGGAGAGAGGAATTGGTTTAAACAGGTTGGATCAGGTCCCCAGCTCCTAGATTATGGTGCTTTATCTAAAAGAGAAGTTGGCACCAGTTTGTAATGCTGCGATATGCTCTATTTTATAGATTTTCTTTGGAGGGGAATTCTTAAGTTTCCCACTGGAAAGATTAAATTACGTTTTCTTGTTCCCCTGGTTGTTTAACTGCACCATCAGGAAAATCTGTATGAGATTGCCAATTTACTTTTAGTCTAGACTGTGCGGTAGGGAAGAGGACTTCATGGACACTGACAGCTCAGAGACAGGCTGGCAAGAGACTTCAAGGCTGCCTCTCTGGACAAATAGATACTGCTCTGGATCCTCCTTGGTTCCCAACATTCCTTTGTTATCTGGTACGCCGCAGGTATCCCTAATGCAAAATAGATACAAGAGTGTGACCCCACTTATGTCTGGAGAAAAAGTCTACTCACCTAAGAGGGAAAGATGGCTCGCGTCTTGTGGGTGGGGAACAGACCAGGGCTTACCAGCCACACTTGTGAGTGTGCCTTTGTCTCTTTCTGCTGTGGCTGCTGCCAAAACAGCACAGTTACCATAAGCTTGACAAAAGCACCTGGACAATCAAAAAGCACAAACCAAAATGCAGAAAATTCCATTTAAACTAAGGAGAAAAACTTTTTAATTTTTTTTACCATGAAGGTGACCAAGGTGACTGGAGCATGTTGCTCAGAGATGTTGTAGAGTCTCCGCTGCTTGTAGTCAAAACCTAAATGGACAATGTCTTGGGCAAGTTGCTTTAATTGACCCTGCCTAAACCAGGTTGGATGAGGTGATCTGCAGAGAGCTCTTCCAACATTTGCTATTCTGTCATTCCAAGAGCTCAGCCTATTCCCCATCCATAAGTTCATCAAAGAGTTAGTTTGACTGATGACACAATGACAAAGGCAAAACAACGCCAATATTAGCTCCTTTTATCTCAAACAATATTCCTGCTTTATCGCAATAGGAGAAGTAAACTGTAGGGACACCTCAGTTGCAAATATGTCCTCAGAAAAGTGCTCATCCAGAGCAACTAAGTTTCAGAGCAGTTTGGTTGAAGACATGGAACCACCTTGGTTTAGTATTCCCATGAGAGCACAACTCTGGTTTTAAAGTTGCAGTCTTTTTAGCCTTCTTCCATTTGAATCATATTCCCACATCAGCCACAGACAGCAGGGCTGAAAAAAGTGAGATTTGCCAAATACTGAGTAGTGTGTTTGGGATACATTAAAACAATATTATCCCAGCTACTCCCCTTGTAGGATTTTTCTCAGCTCTCTGAAAGCATTAGCGAGCAAGAATAGCTGTGGCACCTTTCTAAATACGTAAATGGACAAATCTTAGTTATTCCTTTCCACTTTGTTGAGTTCAGTGATACTATTTTATGTCTGAGTTTTGAATGCATAACAATTGACCCCTACTGAACAGTGACGACATTTCCTCTCAGAGGAAGTCCTGAGGGAAGGAAGGTCCCACATAAACAAACTTCCACTCAGTACAATAGAGTAGCCCACGAATGTGACCATTTTTTCAGGGCATGGGTGAGGCTGACACTCTCTTCCTGCTCATGTAGTCCAGGGCTTATCGCAGTCCCGTTTCCCTGTAATTTAAATGCTTGCATACTTGTATTTCATTTGTATTTTTCCCCACGCGGTGCAGATGTATCCCATTTTCCTGTTGCTGTGGAACACAGCCACAATTTCCAACCAAGTTACATAAATGACCATCTGGTAAAAAAAAATGCTGATGCACAAGATTGCAGTGTGAGAATTTTAGCTAGCTAGCAAAATTTAGGCTATTAATACTTCTGACACTTCCTGACAATAAAGGCAAAATGCACTGTTCCCTCTGTTTTAGCGTGCTGCTGTTGTATGACAGACAGCCACAGTCACTGCATATAGGGAAGAGTCTCCAGGGAAAAGTTAAAATAAACCTAGTTGGCTATGACTAGCTTTCCTTAAGCTTTTCAGTGTACTAAAGGCAGACTAAACTAATCAAAAGTTATTATGCTGATAAAGAGAGTGGTATCTAATTACATGTAACTAAAGAAGAATACTAAGATTCCATTAGCATGTTTTTGGCATCTTTGCGTTTTCTGGAACCCAGAATCAGCAGTGCTGGAAATACTGAAACCCATGGCACAGATCTCTACAAGGAGCACAGCAGTTGTGATAGTAGATGGCAGCAGTAGTAAATTGCCAGTGCAATGGGATAAGAGGAAATAAAGTGCAGTGGGATAAGAGGAAATAAAGATCCTCAATGACTTTCAGAGACACATGGTGAAGTTCCAAGGGCTAGAGGGGCACAAGGCTGGCATTCTTGTGATCACCCCAAAACTTCACACTTGCTGTAGCAATCTTTCCTTTTCTGTGCCTCTGACTCCTCACCCTGAGTGGTCACTCATCTTTCACAGTGAGTCTCTCTTCTTTTCTAAAGTGCCAACCTGCCCACATTGCCCCAGCTATCCTCTGGCTCCATATCAGATTTCACTTTCCCCTACCTTCCTGGTTTCTGTACATTCTCCTAGTTTGATTTAAAGTTCCCTTCAATCCATTTTGCTATTTTGAAACTTAAAAGCCATAGTGACCCAAATTAGACCTTTTCAGAATAATTGATTAAGAGTGAAACAGTGCGTGTTTTCTCAGGGTTTTGTCTATCTTCAGCAAACACTGCACTATTTTGTTTGAAATTGTGGCAGAAATGAAAGGGCTGGCAAACATACCAAATGGATAAAGTTTGTGAAAGCTATACACCAGAATCAGATGTGCTTGGGTAACCTTAATGACTTGTTCTGATAGGCACAGGCAGTAATATACACACCCAGTCTTCTGATAGTCATGCCTGAAGTACCTGCACAAATCAGCCTGTTCATGCACCAACAAGCAAAGGTGTACAAAACAGAACTCTGGGTGCTGCATGTATCTGCATGCACCCAGGTGCTGGCTTTCTCCAGTGTGTGCTTTGCACATACACTTATTTTCTGCTTTACAAAACACTTGGAAAGTATCTGTGCTCACTCACATGTAACTTCTGAGTCCTTTCAGCAGCAGCCCTTGAGGACCCATCAAATAGCTTTCAACCCTCTGTCAGAAAATCTTTCTACTCTTACTTTCTACAGTTGATTTCTATGAGCTGCAGAATGGGATTTTGTTCATTCATAAATAGCAGCAATAAGCAGACATCCATTAATAATAGATGAATAATAATTAATACCAGTACACAGGGCAGAGCAAATCTAGCAATCTAGGGAAAATTAATAAAAACAATGAGGTTTTCTTTACCAGTAAAATTCAGATTTCATTTCATTTGAATTTTTTCCTTTCCTCATATATTTTTCCTGTATGGAGTAAACCTTTGCTTTGTGATCCAAAGAAAAGAATGTGAATGAAAAGTACATGCTTCACATAAGCAAATATGATCACACACAAGAGACAAGCAGTATGAGTTTGTCAAAATTTTAGGCACATCTCCTCTTTGCAAATTAGGCCAGATTTCCTTTGAATTTTACAGAAGTGGTTACAAAAGTTTCTCCAGTTTTCTCAGTAGCCACTGTAAACTGCTTGTCCTAACCTTAAAAGATTCTGGGAAATCAAAGCATCTACAAAACCACTGCTTTGGTATTATTTTGAGTAAAATCAAACATTCTCAGCATGCGGGTCTGGAAAAACAATGAATGTAAATGTCACATTCAGCCACTCACTTTTAGTTCAGAATGCATGTTTTTGTGCCAAAGGACTGTACAGGGTATATAATCCTTAGCTCCTTCAGGATTTTAATCTGCCATGAAGCATATGGTAAAAAGGTAAGTGTTCTTTAGAATCATTAACTTGCCTAAAGCAATGTGGATGTTCTTTATTTCTTTCTTGAAAGACAAAGAGCATCTGAAAGTAGTTAACAGCCCAAACCCTGTAGTTTGCTGAGGCAGCAAGAAATGAACCTGGAAATGTCCCTGCAGGGCTGAGCTTTATGTTAATTAGTCAATTCCCAAGGCAGTGCTTGTATCGACAAGAGTATGTTATTGTTCTGTTTCCTCAGTACCGAGAATGTAAGAGCACAACAAATAAATACATTTATTTATCATCACCAGAAGCATCAGGGGGATTGTGGTATAGCAAAGCTACAGAGCACAGGAAAATTGCAAAAACCCCAATTCTGTTCTCACTCCAGTAAGAGAACAAAATTGTCCTTTTCATGCAATGCTGCTCATTGCAAAAGGGATTCCTTTCAGAATATCAAAAGTCTTAGGTCAAACTTTAACTTTTAAAAAGACCTTTCAGTGGCATTTATGAAGAGTAGGGCTTTTAAAAGTACTGGACTCACTCTGCTCCTGGTGCTGAGCAAGGGTAAGACAAAACCACCAGAAAGCAGTCCAGAAGAAAAATAGCTGAGGATTTGCTTTCTTCTAAGGGAGCTGTGGAGCAGCTCAGCCGGGAGAACATGGCACTGCTGCTCACTTCCTGTACCAGCCAGCATGCTGCACTGCCCAGCAGTGTCCTGCCAAGATCTGGAAAAGCAAATGCCAGTATGGCACCAGCCCCTTTGTGTTTCCTCATCCTGGATTAGTGTGGCCAGCTCCTGGAAACATACTCCTGGTGTGGGATTTTAGACACAGAGGAGAGGACCTGCAGAAGAGAGCGTGAACTCTATATAATTCTGTCCATTGCAGTACTGTGTAGCTCTGCCCACTGCCATTTGCTGCTGGGATCAACTCACATGCTGAACAAGGGTAGGGGAAATTGAAAGGGGAAATGAGAAACTACCATAGAGCTCCAGAGTAAACCCAACTGGAAACAGAGACTTAATTGAAAAAAAGTGATTTTTGGATAAGAGTTGACAGAGGCCTCCCTTCTGCTAAACCTTTGGCCTGTTAATGTGTGCAGAACCATTCTCCAGCTCTGAAAATGAATGGCATTAGAATGGTCTGGACTCACATAGCCAGCCCTCCTCTTTGTACTTAAATCCAGTTGCCAGTGCATCAGTGCTACCTCTTGGGAAGAGCCTTAGTTCCACAACAGTCAAAAAATGTTTGGTCACTAACAGAGAAGCTGGATAACACAAGCCAAAACTGGGCCAAAAAAGTGCAAAGGAGACAGATTTTTTTGACAGTGCTCAAAATGGCCAGTTTACCATGGGAAACAGAGCCTTTGGAGCAGAATAACAAGATACTTTTCAGTCCATTCCATATACTATGTCCAGAGACTGTTCTAGAAAAAGCCTAATTCAAAGCACATAAAAATTGCTTTCAGTTTTCCCAGAGGTTTTAGTGGGCTTTGCAACCTAGTCTTCCACATTTGATAATAATCAGCATTTTTCCTAGAACATACCAGAAATGTAAATAAAAAAAAAGTGTTCTCATAATTTTGAAATCCTGATCTGGATCTGTTTCTGATTAAAAAAAAAAAATTCATTTTTATTTTCCTCCAATGAGTACATACATCTCTGGTTATAATAAAAGAAAGCAGAAAAAGATTTTTGAGGTGATATTTCCAGTGATGAGTTCCAAATTTTTTGTAGGGGGTAGCATGAAAGAATGGAGTGTGAGGACTTTTTTAACTGAAATGACAGTTAATCTAATTTGAATGTTAATTGTGCTAACTGATTTCTTTTCAGTCTAATATATGTTCTTTCAGCTTGTATACAATATTTAAAGATGTGTTGCAAAACAAGTTACACAGCACAAACCCCAGCTGTGTAGCCTAGCTTGTTAGTCTTTCTTTTTCTTATGCTAAACAATGAAAAGCCACTTCCATAGAACTGTGATGTGCAATATTTCTGTAATCTTAATATAATTTAATTTCAACCACAGACCTTGTGCGTCCTCCTGCTTTTCTGGGATAAAATTTTCAGAGAAACAAAATCCTTAAAAAAGTAATTAATCATCTGGTTCTGGTTACACAAATGGCCCAATTCTGTGACCTTCAAACCTTCCTCCCCCTCAAAGAAAGCAGTAAGAATGTAAAGCAGAGAGACAGATTTTGGGAGGTATTGAGGCTCTGGCTCCCGCTGACTGTTAAAACATTTTAAAACATTCTCAGCACAGCACAGAGCGGGTGCTATGCCATGCAGCAGTGGGCTCTCAGTTTGCTCATGCACTTTGATTTCCTCTTATGGATAGGTGAAAGTCCTTCAATTTTACTTTTGCGTTCTTTACTTGTAGTCCAAGCAAACTTTCAAGTACAGTTTGAAAGCTCGCGATTATCAGATTAAAGTTTGCAAATCAATGTTTGCTAAGGACTCCTTGAGAGTTACAGGCTTTGCTTGCAAACTTAAATTCAGTAGCAACCCACTGCATTGTGCTTCATCCATAACTGTGCTTCATCCATTTCCTTGTGAAAAGCTTATGGTCATGTGTGCACAGTCTTCACTGCCACACAAATTCTCAATTCAGTAGGTTCCTGATGAACATCCCTGATGCACTACTGACTTCCCATTACATGACCCGCAGCAAAGCACCACAAGCAAAGCACCACAAGACAATGTTGTTCTCTGGGAAGGAGTGGTGGACTAGTTCTGGGAGTGCTTTACTCATCAGTAGTGACAATGAACCTACCAGGCCCATACTTGGTCCCAAGCAGGTGAAGCTTCCAGCTCAGCTCCACAGGGAGGATTCAGACATTCCCAAGGCAGCCCACAGCCATCACCATGGCCTGGGCACGGGAACCAGATTACAGTGATGCTGACACAAACTGTTTGCTTCTCAAGAGTGGCAGTAAGAAAACATGTGTCTTTCCACCCTAAGAAATGCTGCTCATATCCAAACACTAAACATTTTGCATAAGAAGAGAGATTTTCAAGCAGTCCTGCTCCCTGGAGATTTTATTTCCGGACAGCCCTACTACAACTATTGCAGGAGACTTGGGACTCAGCTCAATAGGTTCTCCAGGAACTCGAGAATTTTGTGACTTTGTATTTTCCAAGGGGAAAACAAGAAATCATCATCATTGTGATGCACCGGGTTATAATTATTCCTGTTGAAATTAGGCACCAAAATATCATGAAATAAATTGAGTTGTTTTGCCTGTTTGCATTTTAAGGGAATCAAATACAGTTAATTTAGTTAATCTGGTTTCTATAAATTCCAACCAAAGTTAAGGCCTCACAGCCAATGAACGTTCCTGACTGAAGAAGTTTTAAAAGATTAAACATTTCTACACTGTAAGAACCAATCTATGCCTTTTAGACTAGTCTAAACAAGTCTCAAATAAAATCTTCTGTTTACCATTTCTTCAACAGGGAATTGAAATATAGGCAGTGTAAGTTACTTACGCAAGGATCACATGGGAATTGACTGACAGGAGCAACAGTCAAACTTTGATCTTCTGCATCTCAAATTAGACCCACAGCTACAAGACCATGTTTCAAATTCCAACCAAGGGCTACAAAAGAATTGATCTTTCAGAGTAGATCTATATATCCTCTCTATAACCATTCAGTCAGCAGCAAGAGATTAAAAAATTATTAATGGTTATGCTATAAAGCAGTTCCATTAAATCCCATTATCAGTAATTCCATACTGCTCTCACTTGTACTTGGTCCTGAACCAAGGGGATTCATTGCATGAGAGACACAGGATGCAGGAAAGCAGGATGAGACCAAAAGTTTTATAATTGCACATCATAACACATTCCTTTTTATTCCTTTCTCTTTTTTTGTTTTATTTTTTCTCATATATTCCCTGAGTGAACTCATGCAGAGCTAAATTACCCCTTTGGGAAAGTACATACGCAAAAAAAAAATCTTCTCTCCAGATGTCCAAATCATTTCCAGTCAATCTCTAGACTCCTCTTTGGCACTTCTAGGCCTGTGCTTTCTCAGAAGTTGTAACATGCTTGAGTGTTGGTGACTGCCTTATTGTTTATATGATTAGTCACTCTTGGACTATTTTAAGGAGCTGATGTATATTTTTTATAAATTTTAGATAAACTTCATTTATATTCTGATGATTGATGCTGAAAAGTTGTCTGGCTAATTGCATTTTCTAGTATATTTTCTCCAGAATTTTAAAAGGATTTTGAATGGACAAAAGCTTTTCCTTTTTTTTTTTTCTTGCTGGTCTGCTCACCTTTTTTTTTTTTTTCTTTGAGGAGGAGGAGGGGAGCTGCTGCAATAAAGCTAACAAAACTCTAGCTGAAGTACAGCTTTATAATAAAGCTTGTGACAAGTTCTGGGATCTAAGCCAAAAATCAAACCAAATGTACAGTTTACGAGGGTGAAAGGTTTTACTGGCCAGTCTGGTTCTCTTCCAAAATGCCTTCATTTCACATGTAAATGTTAATAGAAACAAACAGTGGTAGTACCATTAACTTCTATTTTTGCATCACCACCTCTGTGTCATGCAATAAGCTAAAGAAAGAAATTGCAAGTAGGAAATCAGTGTATGGGGGGAAAAAATCAGGAGAAAAAAAAGAATGAAACAAAACTCTATTAGATCCCTCTCTTTGAATTCCATCTGGCCCACTGAGACTTCCTCAAAATTATTGGCAAAATGTGTTATTATTTTGGGAGGAGAAGCGGAAGGTAAAGGAAGGAAAGGGGAGGGCTCAGGCTAACTCAAAAAGATCTATAATTACAAAAAGCTGTGCTTTTGTTTCTTCCAAGCTTGCTGGCCTTTTTTTCTTTTTTTTTTTTTCAACAATAAGCCAGCATGGTGGGAAGCACATTGATTCATTTGTACATACCTGAGCGTCATTTTGTGATGAGCCCCAATTTCCCCTCCATGGTTCTGTTTAAGACAAAACCCTTTCAGAAGTCTGTGGGAGTTGTGCCTAAATAAGCCACAACACAAAGCAGGAGACTCCCAGGGCCCCCTTGCTCACTGAGATATTATGCGCACAGCATGTCCATGGAAAAGCACGCTTGCACTATGCTTCCCACATCCTTCTCTGTTTCAGCTCCTATCCATTTGTTTGTTTCCTTCTCTGATTGCATCTTGTCATAAGCCCAAGACTGGTAGCTCATTAAGGCAGTGGCTTTCCATTTACTTCTTGTTTACGGCGTACTTCTGCCAAAAGTACATCCTTGTGTCAAGGTTATATATCAGTGCCTTAACATGATATATTTTTAACTTCTAATTTCAGAGCTTTTCTAAGTAATTGTAATGCTCATTTCCAGCAATTAGATTTTCTCACATTTAAACAGCTTGCCTTCCCACTGACTTTCCTGTGTGCAAAACTGGTGCTGAGGCTGCAACATTTCTCACTCTATGGGTCATACCAATGCTACTTCTGCTCAGCACAGTCATTTTCCCCAAGGAGCAGACAACATGAAGAACTGTGTGTTCTCCTTTTGAGGAGTCATTAAAACACTGATAAGCCTTACACACAATCACATTACCAAGACAGGGCATTTCCATTTGTCCATGTGCTGTAAGCACAGAGTGTAGGAACTCTTGAATTAGCATTTGCATTGGTTCTTTTTAATGAAAGAATTAGTTGCTTCAGATCATCTATCTGGAGTCCTGCATTTGTGGAAAACTGAGTGTAGAGATATAAAAGATGTCAGCTCTTGTCAGATCCTGACCTCTTAACTCTAGGTATTACCATAATGCAGTATTCATATATGATCAATGACACACAATAAATACAATGATAACCTTAGTTCAGAGGCAAGTTGTGCTGCTTCATCCTTGCTCTAACTGGTTTTATTTCTTAACCCTCTCTGGGTTAAGTTAACAGTGTCTCTTTTCCTGGAAACTGAGCGGAATGTGACAAAATTATGCTTTCATCAAACTACCAAAACACATTTTGTCACAGGAATCAACTTCAAATCATAGCGAAATGAGATCTTCTTTACTGACATTTCCTTATCTTGCCTTCCTTTGTATTAAGCTATTAAGTACGTGGCATTTTGTTTGCAGAATGTCATATCAAAAAAACTTCATTAAATCACTCAGCAGCCCGTAAGAGAAGCTGCAGAAATATTGGTGGTGTCTTCTTGTTGAAGACACTTCCCAACAGGTCTGCCGGCACAGACGTGCGCCAAGGCATGACTGCACCCAGCGACCCGCTGTGCTCTGAGTCCTTGTGCAGTTTCACAACACGCACGGGATGTCTCAGGACTGACTCACACTATGTCCACACAGCAATTAGGATGTGCAACTCCTAACAACATCTCTTTGGAGGCTTCAGTAGACTTAACCTACTCTGAAAATGTGTGGTATCTCTTTCTGACGAGTTTGTGCCCCTGAGTTTTAGGAAACTTGAACCCATAGGAGAGGGCTTTGTCTCTTCTATGTAGAGACTTGCAGAACCTAGCTAGGAACTTTTTTTAATGTGTAGCTACAATGTGTACAAGACAGAGATCAAGCAAGGGCAAATAGGAACAATGGAACCTTCTAAAATCACTGTTGCATGCAACACTTATTTTTGTTGTTGTTTCCAGAAGTTTTTCTCTAAAGAAAAGTATATATAACACTGTGCCTGATTTTATTGAACACAATAAACTTAGGTTTGATTCATGCAACTGGCAGGCTCCATATAAAGGATTAAATTAAAGGAAGTGAGTTTAAATTAATGACCTACACCTGATACAGACTTACTCAAGATCACTTTTTATACAGCTAACAGATGTACTATGTTACAAGGATTAACTTCATTTTCACAATGTCCTCTGCTGCAATTATGACATTAAAAGCTGCTGGGAACCAGCAGCAGTCATACCTTCAGTGCCAGTCTCATTTGCCACTCTGCTAGAGTGGATTAACTGAATAACAGTAAGTGACCCACGGCAGGATGAAAGCAACATGTGGGAAATAAAAACAAAAAGAAAAGAAAGTACTGTGGAAGGCCCAGCAGAAGCAGAAATTAATTTGATGATTAACACTCAGATTGCACAGCAGCAACCTGGAAAGGAATGCTGTAGGCCAATACAAAAGTGAGCAAGAGAAACTGTATGCATTGCTGCAAAAATTGTTTCTCAATAAATGTAATTTAACACTGTCATAGATGTACAGCTAACTTGTCGTGTCAACCCCCAATTAAACAGCAGCAAGACAAAGAGAGTTCAAGTTCATGATGGTTTGTTTTGGGTTTGGTATTTTTTCCCCTTCTTTGTTTAGTCATTGTTTGAAATTGGCCAAGAAGCTGAAATAATTTCAAAGCTGGAGAGGGTAAGTGGTAAAGCCAGCTTCATGTCTACTTGCCAAAGGTGCAACTTCACATAGCCATTTACATTTGGCTTATACTGAAAGTTAACTGGACTGACCATAATGGATCAGACCCAAAACCTATGGTTTAGAATCAGATTTCTGTGGGCTACCAACACCAGCAAACTCAGGGAAGTTTAAGAGTTCAAGAGGAGGCAAAAGGGTGCCTAACCCCCTTCCCTCCTGGCTCAGCACAGCACTCATTTCAGCACAATTGCTCAGATCTTGAAATCAATGCTGCTGCAGTGCCGGTCGTTGCTGGAGTTAGATCAGCTGACAGCAAGGGGACATGCTTGGTGTAATGGGTCTTTTGAAAGGCAGTGTAGACTCCCTCCTTAAAAACTGAGGAGTGGTCCCAATGACTTCTTGATCTGGAGATATGCTTAAACACAGCTGTGTTTAAATTTGGACTTCCAGTGCTCCAAAGATGTATGCATGTTCCCTGCAGTTCTGAGGAGTCACTTATCCCTCTCCTTATATTATCTTGGGAGTTAATGAATCTTGCATTCCCTTTCTATGCAATAAATTCAGTTTAAACAGAATGATTCACTTCTAACTCTCCCGTCTTTGGAGGTCAGAAATATCCTTTAAAACTCCAAATCTATACCAATATCTGCCATACAAAAGACAGGTGGGAACAGATCACTGCACTGCAATTCTGGAGAGAAACCCCTGCCTTTGCAGAGACACTCAGCAAAGAGAGAAGTTTGCAGAAACAGCCCTCTCTTCTGCATATTTTCTGATTGGCCTGTGGTACCCAAGAGTCTCTTACTGAGGAAGGTGACTCACTGCTAAATAGTGCTCACAAGTGCTTTATTTTAGTGTGTAAATATGACCCTGTGAGCCAAATGCTTAAATTCCTTAAAGGATATGGACCCTACAGCTCTTGTCTGGCTGCTCAAAAGGAATCTAATTTGCTTTAAATTAAAAAAGTCTATGTCTCTATTAGCTCTCCTGGGACCTGCCTCTAGCTACTAAACTAGACTTTCTGTATAGACCTAGTTATAGATATCTATTCCTTGCTCATGAGGCATAAAATCATGTCTCTTTTTCTTTAAAAAAAAAAAAGGGAAGTGACAAACAAAGTTACAGTGATGAGAGAATATTAGAAAACAACTCAGGCCCCGTTCTTAAAGGGACAGAGAATCCATGGCTCTATTTGAATACACAGGGAGGAACAGCAAAACAATGTGTTCTTTAGACTGACAAAGACATACAGAAAAAAACGCTCTGAAATATGAGCAACTTGACAAGGTGTCAAAATATTAATGTCCTGTTTATTCAGTTTTTTTCCCATTTCCTTTTCATCTTGGACAGCACAACTCTTCCAGCCTATACTGGAATGCTTTACCCACAGTGTTGAACTCCTAGAGGTTTTGCTGTTTCTCTATTCCGATTGCCTCAGGGGTGTCTGATGCCAACAGTCCCCCAAGGGAGAAATAAAAGGTGTTGAACAGCAAGGCATTCCACAATCTTGTCTCATCAAGGAACCTGGGCAGATATTAAAAGCAAACTAATGCCAGAACCCATTTTTGCGTGTTAAGAGGGTAAAGGTAAACCAGAAAGGATGAAAAGGAAGATAGCAATTAACAGCGAAATAAAAGTTCAAGTTGCCAATATTCAACCTAAAGTATTCAGCTCAGTGTTTTATTTCAAAGTCTTGTTTTAAAAAAAAACCCTAAGAGATAAATTTATGGGGTGGGAGAGTGGAAATCCTGTTTATCAGCATTCATCTTTCTTTTTTCTACCTCAAGGAGACACTCTTCATCTCCCCAGAACATCAGTCCACTTGGTGGCTGGTTATTTCAGTTCTGCGATATTTGCTGATAGCTAAAATGTAGATTCCCATGCCAGATACTTGAGATAATTAGCTCGTGGGCTGCTAGTGTCAGACTTGTTTAGTGCAGGAAAAACAGCTGACAACAAATCATCGCTGTGTGAGATCTTGATTATTGTTTGGATGCAAACAGAAACATGCTGGCATCGCCTTACAAGTGTTTTCAATCACAGAAGGATGTTATGGTGCTAGCACAGTGAGGCTGGCTTTTCTTACGAGAAAGGAGTGGGATCATTGAAGGTCTAGCACACTTACTTGCTATTTACTCAGACTTTATTTAGGTAATCCTGTCTTCTCCTGAGTAGTCATAGGGTTGAGGGCCCAGATTCTTCGTTTCTAAAGGGGTTCCCTACAACTTGTCATCCCAGAAAACAGGGATGGCAGCTAAGGGTGCTTGACGTGCTCTATTGTGAGTCCATACTCACAGAAACATTGATAGGATAGTGGAATATCCTGAGCTGGAAGAGCCCCAAAAGGATCATTGAAGTGTCCAGCTCTCAGCCCTGCTCAGGCCAGCCCCAAGAATCACATCATGCTACATACACACATTTCATTACCCAGGGAGGTTAACTCAAACACAAAGCTGAATACAATACTCCTGCCTTGTTTATGTATGACTCTCCAAATTATTACCTCTTTTCCATGCTGCTTTGTTTCTTCCAAAAGTGGCACTATTCTTTTAAAGAAAACATACATTACTCCCTGTCATTATCCTTGTTTTAAATCTCCCCTCTCTAGCACAATATCCCCGTGAGGTACAACGCAGATGAGATGCTCAAAGTCTGCAAAACACAGGATTGGAATGATAGTGCAATGCAAGAGCTTTCTACAATTCTTCTCTGCAATCTTTCCAACTTTGGGGTTAATTTTGAAACAGTGTGGTGCTTTTAGATACTATCAAGACATTTAGATTCAGTGGTGTTAAGATCAAGGAGATATGCAAAAAGGTGTAGTTTTGCTTTTACACTTTGATCTGGACATTCCTGCAGTTGTTTGTTGTATCACTCCAAGTGTTGTGATTCTCAGATTCCAGACAGCTACCTGCCTAAGTCCTACTTAGAAAATGAAAGGGACAACTATTACCTGAAATGTTGGGTAAATTACTTTTTCAGTTTCATCAAGATATCCTCTTGAAAATACTTCTATCTTTTTCCCCCAAATATTACTTTTGTAATAGTGTCACCAACGAGTGCTCAAAAGTTGCAATCTGACTTCTAGTGAAGTGTCCTAGCACTGAGAATCTCACTGACTGCAATACAATTCTATGGAAAACATGCTTCTCTGACATCTACTTCCCAACAGTATTTCGCAACTTCCATGGTCTAATCACGAAAACAAAGGAAGGTCATGAGTCTGAAACAAGAATCAGAAACCTGGCTGAGTCAGGATGTAAGAAAGCTGCAACTTAAATCTCCAAGGATACTTCAGTGACCTGTACTGACCTTTGCAAAAGTTGCTTCTGAATCACCAAACCTCAGTAGGCTGATAGCTGGAGAATCATGGTATAGATAAAGGAGGTTCTGTGCTTTACAAACTTGCACAAGCAGCAACAGGCAACTCTGGCCATGTAATTTGCCTCTTTATATGTAATTAGTACAATATGTAATTTGGAAGTCTTGGAGTTAATTATACAATGTTCATACCTGAATTTACTCTGTGGGTAGCAATTTGTGCACTGTGTTGTATGCCTTGAATCCATAAACAGAAAGGTTTTGGTGATAAAGCATGTCTAGGAGTATGGAAACAGTGAAAAGGAGGCAGGGAATTCTTCTGCATATCTTTCAGGGGAAACAACTAAAGGCAGATTTTGAGATATGGAAATGCAGTGCAAAATGAAATATCACTATCAACCTATTCCTTATTACATTCAATAGAAAAGCTATAGCAGAAGAGCAATGATCATGATAAAAATTTTACCTGGGACATGTTTGAAAAGATCCTGATACTGACTGACTCAAAACTTTCCCTGTTAATTTTTAAGCCTCCTACTCAACTCAAAATACAAGCCCAAATTTAATGTCTTCATCCCAAGGGAAATAAGGATGCACACTGAAAAAATAATTATGTACTTTCAACAATTACATTCCTCTTAAAATATAACCCTTTCAGCTCAGGATTGGTGCATCTGGATTGCTAAACAATACCAAGGAGTAAACCCATTTATTTAAATCATATTGGGGAAAGTAAAGAGCTGGGGAATTCAGAAGGGTTTGAATTATTCATTGCAAACATTTACCCTATCAGTTTCATTATATTACAAGGATATAGCCAAACAGATGTGACTAGGCAGTTGGACAGGGGAAAAGGAGAGGGTTTTTTTAAATACCAGCTTGTCAAATGCATCTTCTGGACTGATTTTTCCATCACACAGCATGGCTGTTTGTGCCAGTTCATCACTGGGAACACTCAAAAGCATCTGAAAAGGAGCTGATGGTTACAGAAAAGTTTCTAAGACCACTGTTACAAAAATGGTCCAGTAAACAGTGAGAGACAAATAGCCAGGTATTCTAAGCCTCAAAAGTGATCCTTGCTAGTCAGGACAGTGCCAGGTGCTACACTGATGATGTTAAATCTAGTGATAGAAAATATCTAGAAAATATTTTCTCAGACAGTGCAAAACCAAGCCAGCTAAAAAAGCATCACATATCAGGTGCTCAGAGCAAAAAAGGAAGGTAGGGACCAGTGCCAGCTACTGTTCAGAGAATGTAAAGCAGTGTAAATCACCATGAAAATTCCTATGAGACTATGAAAATTCAATAAAGTCAAAGTTTTAAAATGGAAATAAATATAACAGTACAGAATATAACCTCTGTCTAACAGTTTTTTTAAAAACAGAAAACTCCTACACTGAAATGAGAACCCGATATAGTTCAATATCTACTGAAAAAAGCCATTAGGCAGAAAATCCTGTGTGATACTTGCAGCTCCATCCACCAGAGAGCTGCAATTTAGGTAAATCATTTTCTTTAATTAAACAAATACACCTATCAAATTCCCATGTTGCCTTTTAAGATGCCAGGTCTGCTGCTTTAGGACAACTCCTTATAGCAAAGACACCCTCTGTGTTTCCAGAACATTAATGTTTCTTTTCAATAAGTCATTTACAGTCTAGCCTGCATTTTTAGAAGTAAACTGGACAGGTATATGCTCTTTAAGCTCAGACCACAAAACAGGCAAGCAATTTTGATCATTTGGAGCTGTGATGCTTCAGACTGTGTAGAAGACCTGAGCTCACTCTGGAGAACTCTGTTTCACTTCTTCCTCGCAGAGTTTTCAGAAGAATGATAAACAGGAAATTTATGTGTGAGGTTACCCAGTAAAGTAAGGGAGAGCTGTAACTGTTTGAACTTTATTGCTGAGGGTAAGATAACCATGTTTGGTCTGGATCTAAATTAATATCAAACTTTGATTTATGCACAGGGATCAAGAGTGTACTAATGACTTTGGGTCCCCTTGCACAGAAAACTGTTTGAGACAGCTGCAGAGCTGTTAATTATGGATCCCACTCAAAACTGTGGCTTTCCACTGCTAAATACAGAGACCTACAGTCTGCTCTGAAGGGAGAATTTGGAAATAAGTGATAACCCAAAATGTTTCTGAGGCAGGGTTTGAACTGTGAGAAAGAAACCTTTTAGGCCAGGTGGTAAAGTCAAAAGAAAACTTTCAGGCCCACAAATATGTTTTTAATGTGTGGCAGAGATTTGTAGGTTTTTCTCACTTATATGAAAAAAACCTCTTACTTCCTATACTAATGGTAGCTGATGCATCAGAGTCCTGAGAGAATTGTCAAATGCTTTAGATACTCAACTTTAATCCCTCTCTGATAAGTGGGCAGCATGTGTATCTACTTTTCTGCACATTACAGAACTGGAGGCCTGAGCAGTCAGCAAGTTAAGCATTATCTTTTGTTCTGATAAACATCAGGACTTCATATGAATTGCTCCATAGCTACTTCCCCAAGCTAGGCATTTCCTCCTCACTACAGAAGTTCACAAGTCAGGTAGATAATCACATAGCACATTGAGTGAATCATGCACATGAGCAGAAGGGTTTGAAATAAAATGCTGGTATAACACAGCTGTAATTAGGGATAACCTCCCACTCACCTCATGAAACTGTCTCTTCTCCCTGTGATTGCTGACAGAGGCTCTCCAAATACATGTTGGGGGAAGGGGGGTACACAGCATAACAGAGTGCTAAATGCAGAATTCCTGTAACTCAGGATGGTGTTAAATAAGACCTCTGACTAAGTAACTGAGTGGGCAGCCATCACACCTTTCATTCTGAAACAACCACCCTCCTCAGGTTTCTTTTCCTTTGCAGTCTAAGTTGCAATGGCCCTGACTGGAAATGAGCGGCTGCAGCTGAACTTTTTTGATGCACCTAAGTTACAATGACTCAAAGACCTTTTTGAAAGGGTTTTCCAAAAGACATTGTTGTGCCTGCATAAGTAAAAATCAGGAATCAAATCTGCAAGCTTTGCCTAAGTCAAACATTCAGCAACCTTTAACAGCACTCATGATAACTATTTTCCTTTCCAGTGAAATGCTCCTAAGAGGACAGCTAAGAGGGAGGTGTGGGGGAACAAAACCCACCTCTTTTCTGTGACTCCTACTACTTTTGTGTTAAGCTTTAACTGTTGCTGTGCCTGGCCTGTTTTTATGACTGGTGTCTGCAAACGTTCACAGGGTTGAGTTTTACTGGCAAACATGCTAGCAGGATATGGGGGAGAGTGGCAGATGTGTTTTTCCAGAACCAAAGGTTTCACTTGCATCCTCTGGCCTGCATGCCAGAGCAGCATGTGAGCACACATAGGCAGAGAGCAGCTAGACAGCACAGCTGGTATTTCCAGGGCTTGGAAGTTGCTCATCAGTGTAAAAAAGTCCCCCTTCCAAATAAATTTTCTTGAAAATCCTGAACCTAAGCAAAATGTATCATAATAATTCACTGTGTCATTATTCACTCAGTGCAACTTCTGTGGGTTTGCAACCCATCAACATTTTGAAAGACAGCTCAAAATAATGGAGCCTACCTATGCACACAGTGTGAGCCTATGATTATGAAACACGGTTTTGAATTCAGAAACAAGTGTGGTTTTAAAAACTGCTTTCTAGCCTTACTCTCAAGCAGATTAGCATAAAATACCCCTATTTACCTACCCAACAAGGAGTTTTTTGACACTAGATTTGACAGACTTTAAAACTCAGCTTTACTGCTGGCTACTGCCCTAGGCAGCAGCAGGACACTACAACCAGTACAGTTGCTCTCTATATCAAAATTTGTGCACACATAATGGATCTCTTAAGTATGAAGTTCTTGCTGCTTTCAATCCAGAAAAGATCCACTTACAGATCCCTGACAGTAAAATTATGGTTTCCAAGGAATGTCACAGAATCACAACATAAGCTGAGTTGAAAGGGGCCTTCAAACATCATAGAGTTTGACTCCTGGCCATGCACTGTACCGTGCCCAAGAGTCACACCATGTGCATTGCCCAAACACTTGAGCTCTGCCAGGCTGGGTGCTGTGACCACTTCCCTGAGGAAGTGTCCAGCCACCTTCTGGGTAAAGAACCTTTTACTGATATCCAACCCAAACCTTCACTGACACAGCTTCAGGCCATTCCCTCAGGTCCTGTCACTGGTCACAACAGAGATCAGTGCCTGCCCCTCCTCTCCCCCTCATGAGGAACATGTAACAAGGTCCCACACCAGTCTTCTCCTCTCCTGGCTGAACAGACTTCAGCTGCTTCTCACATGGCTTCCCCTCAACGCCCTTTATCATCTTAATAATCCTCCTTTGGACACTTTCTAGTAGTTCAATATCCTTCTCATATCCTGGATCCCAGACCTGCCCCCAGCACTCGAGGTGAGGCCTTTGTGTTCACCTTTTCATCAACCAGGACCCCCAGGTCCTTTTCCATGGCACTGCTTTCCAGCTTCACATTGCCCAGTCTGCACATCCAGGGTTGTCCCATCCCAGGTGCAGAATCCGACACTTTCCTTTGTTGAACTTCACATGGTTGGGGATTGTCCAGTCTTCTAATGTGTTGATGTCTCTCTGCAGGGCCTCCCTGCTTTTGTGAGAGTCAGCAGCTCCTCATGCTTTGAGTAATATTACCAGGAGTCACACTAAGGACCACGCACTATCAGAGCACCCACTGACTCTAAGAATGAATTTAGCCATGACAGATGCCATGGACTATTTTGTGTACTGAAAATGTGTCATCAGCCAGTGTATAATTTGTCATTCTTCACAGCATGCTTTTTGTTTCTGGGCTGATCTGAAAGAGCCAAAAGCAAAACTCAGTAATGCAACAATGTCTCAAGGCTAGAAACAGTAGAAATGTTGTAGGAAAGCTCCACCTGAAAGAATTCCTTCTCAATTTTCAGAGCAAAAGAACACACCAATGAGCTTGCCAAACCAAAACCAGCACATAGATTTCTTTGCATAAATACCTTTATCACCACTCTGGTAGGTCTTGTTGACCTGGGTCAAATATGAACAGAAAAAATCCAGATGGCAGATGGTTTAGTCCCTACAACAATTCCCATTGAATCAGAGGAAGTCTGATACATCATTAAAAATCCCAAAGCCAGTATTCATCTCCAAGGCACAACATATATAGTCCCCTACAAAAAGAACATGTTCTCTCCCCCTTCTTTCTAAGTTATTTGATTCCCAAGGAGCTCACTGGATAGCATATAACAGATAGCACAAAAAGGGCATTTGTTATGGAAACATTTGATGAGAGGAAATAAGATGATATCTCTATGCAACTTAAGGATCTTAGACATATAGAATTACAAGCAAGAAGCATGGATGGCAGCAGAACTCTACACATCCTTCTCAAGAATATTAAAATTCAGCTTCTTCCCTGATAGCCATGAATGATCAAAAGACATAAACAATCAGGCTTTCTATGCTAATGATTGCACTGAAATACTTTCTTAAGTAGTTGAACCAATTAGAAGGAGCACCAGCCATTAAAGGGAATCTTAATGATGGATTAGTTATTCAGAATCCTTTAAAAGAAAACAACATCGTTTTTCTTATCTCATGTGTCCCTCATTTTTCCTTGACTTTGGCTGTTTTCCATTTTTTTTTAATAATAAACCCACTCCCCAAACCTTCACAAACTCTTAGAAAGTATGAAGCTACCAGCCTCCCTGCCTTTATTTTCATCAGCTTAATTTGCGAATCATCGAAAGCTAATATATTTGTGGTTCACACATGAAAAAGACTTGAAATTTTAAGTAATACAAGTCTCCTATGTGGGCTCTAAAGCAAAGCATTTCTAATTGCTATGATCTGGCTAGGACAGAGAAAAACCTCTTAAAATGAAATCACATTTCTTTAATTAGATTTCAAGTAGAAGGAATATCAGGGTTCAAGTCTGTTTGAAGTAACACAAAAATCTTTCAATAAAAAGTTACAGTGTGTTATTCAGATGAGAGTGGAGAAACAGCAGTAGTTAATTGCTCTGGAACATGTTGCCTGTAACATATTTCATATAAAAAGTATCCTTAGCTAAACATGTCCTCCAGTACTGATTAGATTATTAGCTGGCAAAATTTGGCCATTATATATTACGTTAACAGAAAGTCACTCTGCTGTTAACTCTGTTTAGGCTGTATGTTGAGCCATCAGTGCTACAGCACAGGACAACAGATTGAGTAACACCACGGTCAAGTCAGAATTAGCAGGAGCATCCCATATGTTACTGTTAGCAGAAGCAATGCAGACTGTTTAGAGGGTGTGCCATTCCTCTGTCAGCTTGTTTAGCTCTAGGGTTAAGCAAAACCACTTTAACTGAATCTTTGTTTCTCATTTATATGGTGTGATTTTCTTTTTTATGGAAAAAAACCCCAAAATTAAAAAACCCCAACAACAACAACAACAACAACAAAACACTCAAAAAATGCAGAAACACACATTTGGTCAGGGTTTTTTTCTGGAGGGTTTCCTGGCAGCTTTCTGCTGTGTCCAAATTCACGTGCCATCATGGACTGGCCTCATCTGAGTCCCCACAGGTAGTTCTGCCTCACAGCTGCACCTGCAGCTGACTGCCTGAGCTCACCTCCTCTGCAAAGCACAGCCTAAGCACTTCACACACCTCTTCTGGAGCAGGTGGGACATCTCAGTCAAGCCTAGCTTGAAGGACTCCCAGTGAAGTCCTGCATGACAGCTATAGAGCAGGTGACCATGAGTCTCAAGTCTCCCAACCCAACATTCCTTCCCAAGGAGAATTCAATCCATGCTCAGCCAGACTGCAAGGTGTGTTTTGAGGGCAGGCTGGGTAAATCCATGGGGGGCCATGCTCTATGTGGATTCCTACCAACTGCAGACTTCTCATGGCCTTCGTACTAACCTGCAGAGCACTCAGCTGAAGGACAGTGCCCTGCTAATATGCCTGTTCAAGACCTGGAGAGGGAATGAAATCATGGAACGTTTTACTCGCAACCTTCTCTTTGATTGGGAAGAAAATGAGGTATTTTGAATCTGAAACTTCTAGGGGGTTACATACCACTCTCATAATGCTAACACCCATGTAACAACACAAGAATGAGTGCTCCTGCCTTTAAAGGGGCTTGGTTTTGTCTCAGAGCAGAGCAGAAGCGCTCAGGAAAACACAAAGGTTGTGCAGGTTAGAAAAGTTTTTCCCACACAGCTCTAGTTATGGGAGGCCTCTAATGGTATTTAATATTTCAAACAATTTTGGTTCCAATTAAAATAATAGATGGGAAAATAAAAAAGAAAGGGATGGAAGGCGAGTAATTTTTTCCTATCCTGCAGGAAAATTCCAATTACTTAAATTATTCTTTTGCACAGAAATGAAACAATTGCTGCAAAGAGGAACATGAAAATGTTATCCAATCTGTTTCTGAAATGCAGTTTATGCAATGAAGCAACATTTGTGTGGATGGATTCCACTAATTTACTCCATCTTAGAACGTCAGCCAGACAGCAGTTTCAGTGTCACTTGAAAACTGTTATGATTGCTGACAGTCAGGGTCCACCTTCACCCCCTTTCCCAGAAGCACCTAAATGTTTTAGGGACACAAACCAGTGAAGTTTTAGGAATAAATCTTCACGAGGCAACATAAGCATTTCAGTCCATTACCCAGAGGCACTTTAGGCACATGGGTTCCCTTGATGCCCCAAGAGAATGTAGGAGCTGCTCTGGAAGTCTAAGCCCTAGTGTTGAAGACTAGGGCCTCTAAAACACAGGATTACCTACAGTACTTATTGCAGCTTTTTAAAGATGGGCATTCATCCATACAGTCATACAATCACAGTATGGGTAGGAAGGGACCTTAAAGACAATTCAGATCCAATCCCCCTGCCATGGGCAGGCACACCTTTTTCTAGACCAGGTTTCTCAAAGCCCCATCCAGCCTGGCCTTGAACACTTGCAGGGATGAGGCATTCACAGCTTCTCTGGGCAACCTGTTCCAGTGCCTCACCACCCCCCCCAGTAAAGAACTTCTTCCATCCATTCAGCCATTGGTTATTACAGTACAGCAGGATTAAAAACCAAAGCACTGAATTACTGTTCTCCAAAGTTCTTAGGTCCTTCCAAACAACACAGTCAATTGGGGGCATCAGTTATATCTGAAAAATGTGGTCTAAATATGATCTCTGACTTCCTACAGGCTCTGACAGGTATTACTTTGGGATTCTCTGGATGGTTTCAGAAATGTTACTCAAGATCTAGTCCACTGTCTTCTGTAAAAGCACAGAATAAAAGTATTTTCAGAGAGATTATTCACTTTCCCCTTGTTTTTAGCAAAACTTCTTGTAGCTGACAGGAAAAGTGCTAGGAACTCATATGCAACAGTCAGGATTTTTATTTCAGAATATGTGAGTACTGTTTCAAAAAGACAGCAAATTAAACCAAAGCCAATAAAATAAGTACTGCAGCCAACACCTCACAAAATATTGCCGCCTTCATCTGCTCAGTGGATACTTATTCTAGCATAGATACTACTTTCTGGAAACTATAGCTAATAAGAAAAACTCCAAGGAGAGTAATCTTGAAATAGCCTCGAAGAGCCATGAAAAGCACTGCAAGCACACTCATTTCAGAAAAATAATCTAGTTTTCACTAAACCAGTATCTATATGTACATAAATATGTCTCCCAGACTTCAGCTGTAAGCACAGGCATTCATTTTGTTAGTTTCACTAGGCTTTGCCCTTTCTTCATCTGAAGCAGCATTTTTGCAATGACAATCCCGTGCTACTGAGTGAATCTCACATTTACCCTGAGAGTGCCCAAGAGCTTTTCAAGTCTTGACTCTGCTTTATCTGCTTCTGTCACAAATCTGCCTGGCAAAAAACCCACATGCAGCTGAGATGGGGCATGTTCACTTTCAGAAGTCAGTGAAAGAAAGGGGGTGTGGAAGAGAAACTCTTTAACATTGCTCAAGAAAATAGTTTTCAGTCAGACTCCAGTACTGCCTAATTCCTGTCTGCATCAGCCCAGTTAAAGCTGCCTGTGCTTAGGGGCGATTGGCAGTCTGCTCTGGGTTCCTTCACTGCACTGCTAATCTCCACTAATACTCTCCCATGCTTCATTTAATTTCACTCTCCGGGCTCTTTTTCAAATTCTTCCTCAAATCTTAAACCAATGCCCTCATTGTTTAGGATTCCTTTACCCTGACAAGTCTGACCTCAGATATCCTTTCCTCTTTCCTGCTCTGTAACTCAGGCAGTCCACTTACTCATTCATATGGTAACCTCACATAATGGTCTCCACATTAATTAAGTAATTTTGGTTCTTTAAGGTACTACAGAGGGGTTTTCAGTGCCTTTCAGGCCAATTGAACTATTTTTTTTGTTGAACAGACTGGAGAGTACATGGTAGAAGAGCCAAGGAGAACATGCTCGCTCTCCCTCTGGGCCATTCCTTTCATGCTGCTTCAGGGTTAGGCCAAAACAACATCAGCAAGTCTAATTTGCCCCAGCAGCGGATGGGAAATGACTAAAAACCCTGCAGATTAATTTGTGTCAGATGTATGCTTTAAAGCAAGTGAGAGCAAGAGAGAATGTGAGAGCATTTACAGAAAAACATGCTCTTTCTCTGGGATTTAGAAGGGCCCTCTTGTTTCAGATCTTTTGAGAGCTGAGTGGCTCCAAGCAAATGAAAAGTCCTACCTTTGCTTTGTGTTCTCCTTTTGTATTTGATGCTTTTCAGTAATCAGAAAATTCAGAAAAAAATGAGCAGGATAAAAAGAAGCAAAACTGTACAGTGCATAACTGGTTCTGCAATATCTGCTGATTCTTCTAGCAAAGATAGTTTTGCACCATACCAGGGTAAGATGGTCAGATAAAAAAAAGGGCCTGGGCATTTTTTTTGAGGGGTGAGGGTTGTGTCCCACATCACTCCAGGAAAAGCGAAACGTGGTGGAAACCTCACGTCACTCTGGAAAATAGTAATGATTAGTGTTACATAATCAATAACCTAATAGGACTGGAAATGCAGATCAATACCTGATCCTGACTAGGGAGCACAGGTCCAAACCAGTTTTTCTGTTGAAACAGTACACCTCAAGTTGCTCTCTGATGGCCAGATGTGATCACCCCGCTGTGCGATTCTAACAGGACGAGTCCTGGAGCGGCCATGGAAATCCAGCAACTGTAATAGTTAGTTTGGTGCTGCTTGGTGTGACTTAGTTGGGAATAAATTTTTCTGTATATGACTAACACATGAGCTGAAAAACAGCACAACTGGCACTGGTTAGGCTTTTTACTGGTTAGGCTTCTTACTGGTATTCCCAGCAAGGCCAAGAACAGTCATCTCTGTGTCCAATCTCTCTGGTTCATTAAGCAGTGTTGCGACACTGGCGATGAGTCATGCGTGTGCTATCACTGTGCAGTAACATTTCTGTTGCTAAATTAAATAGATTTAATTTTGTACATTCTTGGAACTCATATCCAATCTGATCTGCTCACCACATCTAAAAGGATGTGTTTACTTTTTAGGCAGCCTTGCTGTTTAGATCTCAGATGACTGCCTCAAAAATTCTAGGGAAACTCAAAAGAAAAGTCTCAAACTGCAACATTAGCATGGACTTAGTTCTGGTGAGCGACAGGTCTGCTTCAAAAACTTCAAACCTTACTCTTCATTCACACTGTTCCTGATCCTTGTCTTATTATGAGACAGAAATAACACCCGAAGTCCTACCCGAAGTCTGAATCCCAATCTGATTTGGCAGCATAAATATAACCACAGAAAAATCTTCCAAGAGAGCCAAAGAAACAAAAAGCCCCAATCTAAAAAGAAAGCAAAGTTTTGTGGAATTAGACCTTAAATCTCAGTTTCTGAACAGACTAGCACTTAGGAGACTGTCACAACTTTCAACAAGATGTCAGATATAGTTAATACAACATTTAATATTGGTGCAGTTATACTGGTACTCTTAGCAGTATCACCTATTTCAATCTAGAAAGGAAATGGCAGTACAGGGAAGAAACAACATAGGATGTCTTTATATCTATAAATGTTGTTGTAGTGGGATGTTTTTCAATAAAAACATACACCAGTAACCTAAATGGTTGTATGAGTGCCAGATCTTCCATATGAGACCAAGAGGCTCAGAAGATTTAGATGTCTGTATCACACCAGTTTCACTAGTGTTTTGGCAGGTAATAGCATTTCCAGACCCACATGCAAGCACCAGATCACATCTGAGAAAGAGAGAAAGTCTTTAGTTACTTGACCATTTTGAAAATAATCTTTTTAGGGTTGCTGACATGTATAAGAATTGGCAAGTTAAAAAATAAAGCAATCAAACACAGCCATTCAGAAGAAACAGTAACAAAAGGAAAAAGAAATCTGTATTAGTGATGATTATACTGGCAAGTCTTCTCTGTCTGTAACACATACTTGTGGAAAATGGTAACTACAGCTGCAGCCATTCACACAATGCCGTCTGAATATTTTTATCTGAGACAAAACTGCACTGTTATCTTCATGCATACCAAAAAAAGAGTTCTGGAGAAGATTAATTCAATAATATCTCAGATTCCTAGTTCTCTGATTTAGGTCCCAGGAAAAGCTTAGAAACATTCAGTGGAAGGAGAAAGAGGAATTTCCTTATTTTATCTGACCCATAGGAAAACCTCTAGTGCATTGAGATAGTCTATCAGTTTTAGGGTGCCTAGTGCTGGAAAGAAAAAAAGGCAGCCCAAGCACACAGATAACCTGTTTGACTGACCTCACCCTGCAGCTCTAAGTTTATTCACCACACATTCTCATCAGTGCTAGTTCCAGCTCAGGAGAGCAGCACAGGCATATGGCCAGGGGTTTGCAGGGCAAGCCTGCTCAGCCCTTGCTTGGAGCAGCTTTAGGAGCCAGGAACCACACCCTTGCTTCCTGTCAGAGCAGAATAAGCCTAGAAGTCACAAAACCTATCTATTGGTTACACTGCCAGAAGTGTGCATGCATGCACCCAGTCCAGCACTAATTAGTCTTTTTGGCACCAAAGCCTCAATCATCTATCCCAGGCCAAACAGTACTATGGGACTGAGTCCTCCTGAGATACACACAAGGTCTGAGGAAACGCCATCTCACCCAAGATGCTCTCCTGTTCAGATAAGGACCATGACTATTGCTCATCTTGGGCTGGGGAAGCAGTCTCAGTGAGGACTTTGGGATATTTCCTCCAAGACTAGCAGGATTCATGAGATTGGAGCCTTATGCCACTTAAAAGCTCAGCGAGTCTTTCCTAATCTGTGCCCAATCTAAACTCAAACTTGCAATTCCTGGACAGTACCAAAAATACAATTTCATCATTTCTGTGAGCAGAGCTCCTAGTGCTGGGCTGAAGAAACATGAAGACTGCAGGGTCTTTGCATATGGTATGAAAACTGTACATGGGAAAGGCAGCTTGAGTGACTGGTGCAGCTCTCTCAAGCTTCCTCCCACCAGGAAGTCCTTCAGCCCCACCAAAAGTCTGTATCTGTTGCCAGAGATTAACCATCACTGTCAAAAAGACTTCCAGTATTTTCCTGACTTAAATATCTGAAAGGTAGTAGAATCTCGGCTAATTACTTATGATTACTATCACTATGATATCTGCATTATATCTTTACTAATACAAGAACATTGAAATAATTATGAAGGCTACAGGATAACTTGAAATCTGATATCCCTGAGCAGCTGCTTGTAAATATTTCCTCATATTATTCCACATTTATTTATCTTTTGAAATAATTAAGTACTTAAACACTATTGTTTGCTTGCATACCAATGCACATTTCTGACATGAATAAACACAAAGTGAAAAGTAACAAATTGCTTATCAGGAAAGTACATTTGTTCTGCATTTTGAAGAACATCTGTAGAAGTCTGAAGGGCAGAAATCAGATCCCTGAAAGACAGTTTACCATGGCTAATTCTTAGAAAAAAACCCTAACCACTCACATGTATTTAAGAGGGCTAGGAGACTTTATTTTTGCTCTAAGTCTCAAAGATTTCATTTTCAGAGAACTCAGCTAAGGATTCTTCATTCTTAACAATTCTGAATAATCAGATCCAATTGTCTGAAATCAATGTTTATGAAAAAATAGATCCTAAATTTTACCCAAGTGCTTTACATGAATGCCTTTCTTCCTCCTAATTTTTAATTTTAGATTCAGTCCACTGTTCACATTTCTAGGCATTAGCAGATATTTGATTGTTATTTTTCCCTTATGTTCAAACTTTTAGGTCCTAGGACAAGCCATGGCCTCAGCTGTGCAAAGGTAAATGAAGCAACTGTATTCACTTCAGTGAGTTTCCATTAGCAAAGGCACAAGCAAGACTTG
The DNA here is from genome assembly GCF_963513975.1 of Fringilla coelebs. Taxonomy (NCBI): domain Eukaryota; kingdom Metazoa; phylum Chordata; class Aves; order Passeriformes; family Fringillidae; genus Fringilla; species Fringilla coelebs. The sequence goes on along the minus strand of NC_140030.1, from coordinate 89,716,301 downwards.
GCTCTCACACCTGATGTGCCTTGCCACTCTAATAATCTCATGTTGGGATCTCAGGAACAGAAATACTTAAGTGTTCATAACACTGTGCTAAATATGTGTCTAAGTCTATTGCAGCTCAGGCATTTACTGAAGCACCATTTAAGAATTGTTTGGCAAAAAAAAGGGCTAGATTCGTGGACTCAAGGCTCTAAATTTACCATTTGACTATATCTTTTTCTTTAAATACGCTTTGACTCAGCCACACATTCATTGCAATTTGTGTACACGGGTTTCATACTCTCAGCCCTGTTTGCTTTCTCTGTTAAACAGAAGAGGTCACTGTATGTGACACAAAACTGAACTTACAGCTAGACTAATAAGTAACTTGAATGCAAACAAATCAAGCAATCTTGCCCTAAAGTCAGCATGATCAGTTGATTTTCCTCACTGAAAATCCTCCTGCAAATGAGCTAAGTGGAAGAAGGAAAGCATCTACTTTGGGGAAGACAAAGAGGAGGTTTTAGTCTGATAAATGCAATCTCACACAAGAGCCACTCTGCATGACCAGGTGACCCCACTTCTCCTTCCCCAAGGTCCACGTGCCTCAGCAAACTCTGAGTCCCTTCTCCCAGCTCTTGGAAGGAGGGGAGAAGTTTACTGTTGGGAGAAAGACTTTATAGCTCACCAGCTGTGTGAACAAACTCAGACATATTTGGCTTCTGTGAACTTGGCTAAATCAATGAAACATCAGAGCTCAAACTTGATGCTTTATTTCCTCTAGTCTGAGGTTCTGCTCGCTATAAACGTGATCTGGAACAGCACGTGTGAGACTGTAAAGCAAAAAAGAAATGAAAACAAAATGTGATTGTACATGAGATCAATTCCATGCTGACGTGATAATACGTTCAAAATTCTCATTTCTGTAGAAAGCTGACCACAGGCACTTCATCAATCAGTATTTCGATTTGTAATGTGTTCCGTATGGTTCTCTGTCATTACTTAATGGGGAACATCCCCTCTGAAAACATCTGACTCTGAGCTCTGCATCGAGAGAGCTGCTCGTGTTTCAACCACGTTTCCCAGAAACTGAACACTCAGCAACATATTCATTTTAGTGACAGCCACCACTAATGAGAAACAGCCATGGGTTTGTTGAATCTTTTACAAGCCCAAGAAATTTATATTAGCAAAAAAAAAAAAAAAAATCTCACTACAACTGAATCTCTAGAATCTCCAAAATATCGATTTTATCACCCTAAAGCTCATAGAGGGTTGGTGCTTGTACTTCTCTATTTTTTATTTTATAGTATCTCTCTCTAGGTTTTTTTTTTTTTTTTGGGGGGGGGGAGTTGGTTGGGGGTTTTTTTGGTAGGTTTGTTGTTGTTGTTTATTTTCTTTTTTTATTTCCATTTAGGCCAGTTGTTCTGACATGTGTTCTGCATATCAGGAACAGGAAGCTGGGGCATGAATTGGAGGGTTTATCACAAGCTGAGAGGTGGTGGAAAAAAAATAAGTCCATCAGAAGTAAAAAGCTCATACAACACTCAGGGATAGCATTGGAACAGAAGAATCTAAAGAAACCAATTAGAAAATCTGTGGCATTTTGTTGGAGACATATATTATTTTCCTGCATCAGTTTTCTTTGCTCAGAACATCAGGGAATTACTAATCTCAAAACATCTTGGGTTTCATTGTTTTGTTTTAGGTCTGGGATTTTTTTGGGAGTTGGCTTTTTTGGGGTGGGGAGGCATTTGTTTGGTTTTTAATAAAGAAAAGCAGCTGTGCAAAATTTTGACTTGCCAATACATTAAACTTTTAAAAAATTACTGGACCCACCAGACATGAAAGTTGTGAGGAAACTAAAATTTCAGACTACACAAGAACAACAGTTTCAGAAGACTGGAGGGAACCAGTGTTGTACCTTTATTTAGAAGAGTCTACTGGTTTTTCAAGGCATTACTTTGAAATAGTCATTAAAAGCAAAATACTAAAATGACTGGATGTTCAGGATGCCACAGAGTCAAATTAGCAGAGTTTCTACAGAGAAAACTGCGTCTCACTAACCTTCTATGACTTATTTAAATCTACCAACAAGACATTGACAAAGGATAATTTATTTCCATAGTGAGCCTGACAGACACAAAGCAGGATACCAGGCAAGACACAGCTATGGCAAAAGTAAGGTTAGTAACTCTCCCATATCATGGGCCAGATTGTCCCTTACTCCCAGGGACTTCAATAGGATTTATTCCAAGAGTAAATGCTTATAAATAGAAGGATGGGTTTTACAACTGCCTGAATTTATGTTATGATCTTCTCCAAGGCAGCAAACAAAGAATTTCTAAAAAAAAAAATTGAAATAGTATTATAATAATAGTATTTTGACAGCTAATCAATCAAAGTCAGAGATGAAAAGTCAACTCATGTACTAAATTCAAAGCATGATTAATTAAAACTCCGCATTTTTTGAAACATACTTCAAAGGAACACATTATGTTTCATCACACTAAGAAAGTTTATATTTGCCTCCTAAATTCACTTCTTTTAAAAAAATTGTCCCCCCTGAACCTTAGTTTATCTTTAATGGCAGTATTTCCATCCTCACTATAGAAACCAACAAAATTCTTGGTTGTTTGTAAATGTAGAAAGAAATTAAATCCTAACCTCACAAAGGCCAATTAAATTAAATCCTAACCTCACAAATCCCAACCTCAACCAAGGCCACCTAGCTCTCTTTAGATTACTTACCAGATTCAAATGGAAGAGCCAAGAATTCCATCTGTCAGGATAGTAACCACCAAAATAAAAAAAAAACTCTTAGAAAAAACATGGTGTGAGCAGCTGAGTCTCTGAAAAAGCATATCTATGCAAGAACTTTTATAAAGCATCAGAATGTTCCAAACACGTCGAAATATAAGAGAGAACACAGAATGTAGAAATCAAAAATCTTGCTAGCTAAAGGAAAGCATTTGAGACAAAAGATGAGGAAAATACTAAAGCTAGAAATTAAAAGAAGGCAATTCAGAGAAAGACATTAAACAGAGATCAAAGCATCTTGATGAGCATTTGGAGGTTCACATAAAGGACATTAACTGACCTTCAAGACATGAGCGGCACCATTTTACAGAAGAAAAATGGTAGACAATGAAAAACAAACAAAAAAAATTACAAGTTTGTTGATAGATTTCTGGAAGCAAAGCCAAGGAAAAGGGAATACAATGTTCTAATGTATAAGAAAGCCTGCAAGACCCCAAGCCCAGGCATCAACAGCCTCAGGAAAAAGAGACCAAATTCTCAGGGCACATGTTAAGTATCAGGCTAATCCAGATAACCAGCTTGCAGGGGCAAAAAATTATGTTGAAATTATGTTTTCTCAAAACAAGCAGCTGATTGGAAGCACATCTGAAGTTGACTTTCGGTGTGTGCCTCACTACCTTGCTGTTCACTCAGCTTATTCTCCGATTCTCTTGACCTTTCAGTTACCTTCACTCAGAAAGTTCATGTGTGTTGAACTGGGTCTCTTTTCTTTCATTTAATCTCTTAGCTCTTACAGAATGACTTTTCCACCTGGTAAAAAGCTTGTAGGCTTTATGCATCCCTTGTTCCTGTGGGGTGTTTCAGTGTGCTTCCCAAAGATGTAGTCAGAGGTAAACTTCAACAACTGCTGAGTGTTCAGGAGTATTTTCTTCTAAGAACTTACATGTTCTCCTCTGAAAAGAGATTATGCCAGATTTGATGCTAGCTAAATTTTGAAATGAAGATTTTAGAGATGTTCCATTTTTTTTCAACAGGTTAAAGCTGTCAAGGATGCACCCAGCACATTTCAGCTGTTTGGAACCCAAAACCTGCAGCAGTGGTAGTAAAAGGTCTGCTGCTACCAATGTCCTACCTGATCTGGTGCAAACAGAAGAATTATCCCCATCCTCCTGCAGTGACAGGGAGCAAGGTAGACGTGTTGGGCTGTGCATATGCATAGTACTTGTCTGTCAGAGAGAAATTATTCTATGTTTAATATACAAAAAGGTAAAGCTGAGATGAACCACAAATTATTTTAGTCACAATACTAAGTGTTTAGCTAGTTTTCTCAGATATAATCCTGTTCCCATTTCTTTTGAGAAAATTAGAAAGGCTACATATATGTGTGTCAGTATTTCTAAATAGCAGCAGCAGTAAATGGTAATCCCTTGGTACCCAAAAATGTGCAAAACATGTTATTTTGTTTTTCTTTGAATTATTGCATTCATATTAAATGTCATAATACTTCCATCCTCATAGGAAGTGAACAAATTGAGAGAGCCAAACTCTGGCTAGTTGCTTGTGGGCACAATTTCAGAAAACCGAACTTTGGATGCTCTACCTATCCAAAACTGTCTTCCTGATTTTGGGTAGAAGGTACAGTTCAGGACTTTCTTTCCTGCAGGGAAGGATAAAAACCTGATGTTGGAGTATGCAGGCAAACTGATCCAACCAATATGAACGAGAACAGCATGAGGCTCGAATTTGGGAAAACAGATTTCAGTTGATTTTTCCTTAAAGGAGTTCAAGGCTTCTTACCACAGGCAGAGAAGAAGAGCTTGCAAGGACCCATTTTCAATGTAATGCTGAACTGAGTGGAAGCTCACCTTGCTCCTCCTGCACATAATCATGTTCCATAAAAACACCTGGGACCTTACTGACAAACAAGGGATAAATGAGTAGGAAGGAGTTATTACAATGCCTTCAGCAAGTAGTTCCCCTGCTCTGTTTCAGTAGTTGATACCTCTCACTTGAACCTGGCAAGGGCAGGAGACACGGTGTGTGCCTATCAAATTTCATTTGCCAGCTACCTGCTGGGCACCAGCCTTGGGCTCCTGCTGCTACCACAGGCTTCCCATTGCTGATAATTAATTATTTATAACTCACAAGTGCTGTCCCTATGTTCCCATTACTTTTTAGGATTATTGTTCTAACTACACTGTTGCAGAAGGTTAAATTCCAGGCTCCAAGCTGGTTTTTATTCACACAGAATTATTGCTTACCTGACTTTGGCATGATTATTTGGTCAGCATTACTCTTCCATTTCCAGAGCTATGTGGCTACACCATTCCATCCACCACCAGTAATAAACTTACCTAGTTATTTAAGCAAGGACAGATGGGCTGCCACTCTCTTCCTTCAATCTGAGGGTAGAGAAAGTAATTCCTAATCATATCATTGTTTTGGTTTGGGTTTTTTTCATTCAAGAGTGAGGGAGAAGGTGACTCACATTCTGTTTGCAGTTCAACAGCTGCCTCCTACTGTCCCCCTGAATCATCAGTTTTGTTCCAGCGTTTCTGCCTTGGTCTTTATCATTTGCAGAAAGGGCCTGATTAACCAGCCTTTGGTTTCACAGCCTTATAAAACATTCTTGCACAATTGGGCCAGCCAGCTTTTCTTAAGAAGGGATGCAGTGAAATCTGAGAATTGGATTGCGAGGGGAATTTGCAGCGTCAAAAGGAATTTAATCACAATTATTCCTTTCACTCCTTTTGACACTGATTTAAGTACTTACTTTGATATCAGGTTAGTATAGGAAATAAGAAGGGCCATTTTTAAAGGGATCTTCCTGCATCCATAGGTGAATATTTTAAATAACTGCCATGGATGACATGTCAATCTTTTCGGTATTCCGAACTTTCACTTAGTGGAGAATATCCTCTCCATCCAGTAAAGATCAGTATATATCTGTTGTGCTCAAGGTTAATAAAAAGCTGGCATAAAAAGTAGATGTATAAACAGTGAAAATTTGAAAACTTTGAAATAAACTTTTGAAAAGGGAATTAAAAACTACAAAAAAATTGATACAAATTTTCAGGTATGGCCTCCTGTCACAGTCTAATTTTCCATGGAATGACTAACAAGGAATCCCTTTAAACAGTTGCTGATGACACAGATGAATCAGAACATGAGAAGTGCAAATTCAGGTCCCACATGTGAGATTACAGAATGTTCTTTTGATCCTCTTTACATTAAGTGTATTGACAAGAACCTACTAAACGTTTCTGGGTCCTACCACAAACTAAACTTTGTGAACGTAGCTGTGAGCACATGAAGCAGTTTAGGGACTCAGTAAAGACATCCTGATTTTCATTACATCAGATGTTCACTGTGGGGATCTGAGATTTATGCCCCATTATTAAGCCTGACCTTTAGTATGCCCTGATGTTCAGCATCCTTCAGTAACTTTCAGAGGGAATTTATGCCATGCTGCTTGCCATGTGTGACTAACATAGCAATGGGTTGATTTTCAGTTCTTGTTATGTGCCCTCTCCTTAAAAAGTGCTCTACAACAACAGCTATTAGTGACAAAAATAATAATCACCACCCTAATTTATGTTATTAGTTAGACAGAATAACAAGACATAATTTAACATTGTCTCTGCCCATAAAAATTGTAATTGTCCCCCAAAATACAAATTAATTTTATGTCTAAGGGAGACTGCTAAGCAACAGTAAAAATTGCCATATTTATTAGGATTAGCCCACTTAAATGGAATACATGAAGCTTCATAAATCTTATATTGCTTATGTAACATGCAAACACTAATTTTATATCAAATATGTGACTTCACATTAACAACCTTTTCAGTGTGTCAAAGTAGGGGTTACTATTAAAAAGCAATTATTGAATATATTCCTCAAAAGATGAGAAACAGAAAACCTTAACTTGGTAAAATACATATAAATGTCTTCTTGGCTACCACTGTTCTACTGATTTGACACTAATTCCAAAATACATAAAAACTTATGCCATGGTATATAAATATAATATATCAGAATTATGCAAGTATAGTAATAGCTATTTCTTATTTAATATTGTCCCTCCATAGGCAGTAAAAGCAGAAAAGTGTGCAGATCTCTATTCCTGCTTAAGTTCAGCATAAGATAACTAAATTTTGATGAAAAGCACTCTCGTCCTTGATCAACATGGCATATTTTAACATATAGGCAGCATGGTAGTTCTGACATATTTTAATCGTACTGTTCTCTGTTTTCAAAATATCTAGATATTTTTAAAATGTGGTGTCAGGTTCTTTAGTTAGACTGATGTTACCTAATAATCTGCATTGGAATTCAAAACATTGCTTTTTCATATATCTTTAATCGTTCCCTGAGTACAACACACATATGAATCTTTTGTTATAATAAATAAAGGAGATCATTTCCCAACATGGTGCATATTTATTCAGGATTCACAATCCCTTCCATTAATAACTGTAAGTATATTTCTCTGAATTTGTGTTGGGGAAGTTAATGCCCCGAAATCAGCATTTTCCACAGCAGCCCCATGGATGGTACTCAGCCAAAGGCACAGCTGTTTGAGCAGCTCTTTGTGTGGGTTACCAGGGAATGACCACAGAAAGCCTGTTTGTGTGCTTCTCTGGGGGAAGGGATTCTGCACATGCACTCAAATGTATTTTCTACTCATGTTGTACAATCTCCTTCCAAGTTTTGAATCTCCTGGCACATTTTTATGCATCCTGATGACCTCATCATCATCATATAAAACATGACTTGAAGAAAGAGAAAACAGGTGGGGGCTCAATTTTAATGCTTCCCATTCTGCCCTTACTGCTCCTTCCCACCAGGCTGCCCTCCTTTTCCTCCTCCCTCCCCACTTCAGTTACCCAACAAAAACCACCAAGAGAAAAACTAACCAAGAAAATGTTTCGTAAGAAAAAATCCCATGGCACCCTCTCCCTGACACACACACACAGAGAGAAAAGGCAGCTTTAGTAATAACCACAAGCATCCAGTAAATCCAAAAAAGTCAGCATAATGAACATGCAAAAGTGTGAACTGCTAAACTGTGATAATCACTTAGTTCTTGGCAGAACTGTTTTAAAATAAGTAGGGTTGACACTTGATTAGAAATAGACACTTTTTCTTTCTTTCCTTCTTTTTCTTTCTCTTTCTTCCCCTTCCCCCCACCCCCAACCCTTTCTTCCTTGTTTTTTTTTTTTACTAGAAATGAATTATATTTGAAGCTCACTGGAGCATAGATAAATGCAAGCTAACATATTTTTAACTTGATTACATTCTGCAGTGATATATAGAGGCACATAGCTACAGTAAGTGATTCCATGGATAGAGAGAGGGGGAGGGAAAGAGAGAGGGAGGGAGGGAGGGGAAAGCCCTCTGCGAATATGATAAGGAAAGCTGGGATGAATTGTGGTCTCTGTTCTCTGTTATCCAAGGGTGGCTAGCTGCTGCTGCACTAAAGGCCTTTATTCCCTGCCTGTGGGAAAGTGGTGGGCGAAGGCTGCATTCTCAGTTACACTGCACATGCAGATTTTAATTAGCTGGATTAAAAACAAGACCGTATCATGTCCTTTAGCAGTATTCTATCTAGAAACAAAAGATTTTCTTTCCTGGCTTCTGCAAGCAGCACAGTACAGCATTAATAAAAAAAAGGTCATGGCAGTTCAAGATGAAAGGTCACACATGATAGAAACTCTATGTGAGGGGGACATCATGTTTATCTCTGTGATAAAGGAGCTCTGTCCAGGCAGGTCAGCATGCCGTGCCTCGGCAATAGGAAAATATAAACATATGGAGTGGATAGATGGTGGAATGGGCAGTTTGGAAAAGTGAGTTCAGTTGTAGAAGTAGAGAAGGGGCGGGGGGGAGGAGAGGGAATTATTTGAAAGACAATATAAGCTGAAAGGATCCAGCTTTAAAACAGCCAAAGAGAGTCAAAAAGAGCCTGAGATGAAGCCCGGGGTGATGGCTGCAGAGCACAGCTCAGAGCCTGTGCAGGGTGAATGAGCGCTGAGCCAGCAGCCTGGGACTACCAGCCCAGGCCACTGGGCTACGTCCTTGCACACCAAAGCCCACTTAAGCATGCCCAGAGCCTGTACCCTTCTTCCACAAAGAGACCATGGACTCATCCCTGGGTCGGGCATCAGGCCCCTAATTCCAAAGCCTCCCTAGACTGAGTGCTTGGGCTGAGACTGGGGTTTTTGTTTTATTTGGACCACCACAACTATTGTGTTGGGGGTTTGCATCTTAGGTTTTCATTGTTTACTTTTCTTTTTCTTTAGTGAGGAGCCAGGCTTTCCCCCAGCGAAGGCCAAAGGAATCTGCATGTACTTCCAAAGGAGAGTTAGCAGCTCTCTAACCCACAGCCTCCAAGGCTTTGCCCTGGAATGCACTGAGCTCTTTCAACACCACTGTTATCAGTAGGAGGGAGATGCAAGACCTCCTCAGTTTCTCACAAGATCAGACTGCAAAAATAAACACATTATGGTCTTACAAACCTTAACTGATGCACTGGTCTCAGTAGATCTAAGCAGGGCCACTGCCATATGCAAGCATCTATGGGAGAGTGCTTGAAGACAGAGGGGCAAGACAGAAAAGGGAAGGAAAAGGGAGGTAAAATTAGATAAGGTTAAATGTTCCTCCTCTGCTTTACCATACTTCCTGCTTTTCAAAATCCAGCTCAGAGAAAAACATACCAATTTCTGAGTATTTTGAGTATTCTGGGCAACAACTTGATCCTTTGCTTCATAACATTTTCGTTAAATAAGATTTGCACAGCCTGGGCCAGGTATGACTATACATGTGTAGGGTTCTACAACCTCCTTTATGGGACTGATCCATGAATAGGTAAATTATGAAACAGACTTTTCACCCAAAAAGGAACACTGGGTGAAAGCACACAATCAAGTTCTAATAGTTCAGCAAGGTGCTGTACATCAAATGACCACATTAATTAAGAGCACACTCATCCTGTAGCAAACCTGAGGCAAAACATGTATTGCTCTAAATGTTGTTGAAATCAGTACCTATCAGCCTCAAAAATTCAAATATATGCCTGAGGTCTAAGAAAAGTAAGGGCTAGTGGTGAAAGTTAAATATGGGCTGGTTTCTGGATAAAACAATACCATTTTTTTCATTCTGAGCAGCAATTCAGGATAGTAGTTACCTACCAAACTGATAATGCAAAGATTAAATTGTCCCAGTTCTGCTGCTGCTGCTGAGATCATTGGAAAATCAGGGTTTAATTCAATATACATAGGTAATTTTCTGTAATCTCAGTAATACAGCATGGCCTAATACAATAATTTTGTACGATGAACTCTTTAAAACTACTCCGCCTTCACTGCCATTTATCTTCAGAATAGAGAAAAAGATTCAGGCATGAATGGCCTGATTCTGATTTATATTGCTGCAGGCAGAAGTGTAACACAGAATGGTGAAGTACAGTGTTCCATGGGATAATCAGGGTACCATTGCACAGAGTTAGCCCTAGAAACACAGAGCACGAGCTCTCCACTGCCTCCCACTGCATGAAGGACATATCAGGCTTATCCAAACCCAGCCCCAGAGCTCTGACTTTGAAAAGATCTTGATATAACAATGTACTCAATGTCCTTTTTGCAGGGTTTTAAATAAATTGCCTTCCCAAACATGTAAAATAAGTTGCCACAGAAATCAAAGGGAGTTTTATGTTCACATCAGTTCAGCATGCTTTTGTGACCTCAAGCAAATGATATGTTTGTATCTCAGCACCTCATTGCTTTTTAATCCTATATCCAAACAGGCATTGGTCACACAAGCTCTTAGCAACTTGCTCAAAGCCATAGGAGACCCTTCATCAGGGAGGAGAGCTGAAGCTGGCTTTTCCAGAAGCTCAGCTTGTGTGAAAAATCTCTTGGTAGTTCAAAACCAACAAGTGCAGGCAATAACCCAATTTTATTACTCAATGAGATTTCAAATATTTTCAGTGCTCATTTGGTAAAAAATAAAATGAGAAAAAGAATCCAAATGTGAAGGAGGTGAACAACCTAATGATTATACTTCTCAGCAGCTTCTGGTTGCTGAGGCCAGAAGGGGGTTTCCTGTTGACTCCTGGCAGAATTACTGAGGTTTTCCTCTGACATTAAATAAACTAAACAAGACCAGCAAGGCATGGGCCCAAAACCATCCATACCACTAAACTGGTCCCTGGCATGGTTTTGGTGCAAGCCTGCTAATGCTCTTCCAGACAATGCCAAAGCACAGCTTGGACATTGACCCAGGTCAGGCACCATATCCAGTAGATATTTTGAATGTGGCCACCATGATTTGGAGGGCAAGAGAGTTTAGCTGCATGGATTCAAGCTATTTCATGCCAATTGGCCTCCAGGAAAATTCTCTAATTTTGTTTAATAGTTTAGATGTAGTCAATGTGTCCAGGTCTTCCTTTCCTTCCAGTCTTGCAGAAGCCAGCAGTCAGTGCTTCCAAGCATTGGCAGTGTGACGTGGCATTCAGCAGGGTGACAGAAGTGACATGAGTTGACCATGCAGCTCTCTGAAATGCAACAGAGTTCATTATATTTTAAAGAAAAGCTCTATAATTGAGGGAGTGGATCGAAACAGATCCACTAGAAGCAATAAAGAAACCAAAACAGAAAATTATATGAAAAATTTAAAAATGAACAGGCCAATTTGTTTCAATAATTTGGGGCCAGTTCTCCAGTACTATAAAGCTGTCTGCACAATAAATAAACAAACAAACAAATAAATAAATAAACTATATTTTTAATAAATACAAACTGTGATATTATGTAAATTGCAGGTACACTGTTAATAAAAACCAGAAAGCATTACTTTAAGTATAACTCAGTCTGGTAGATTCCAGAGGGAAGAAAGCATTTTTAAACAAAGACCTCCTAGTTTAAAGCAATAATCATCAACATGAGGCTTATATATAGTGTGTGGCAGCTGTAACAACATTCATATCTCAGTGTGCCTGGTCTTAGACAGAGCAAGGGAAGTGCTGAAAACAGTAGCATTCCTCATGGATCTGCTCCAGATCCCACAGAAGTCAGAGAGAATCTACACTCCATGCTTGCTTTCACACTTGGGCAGCACAGCTAATGTTGAGCAAACAGACCACAGCTATGTGGCTCTCCCAGCAAGCCAGGCACATAAGAAAAAAATATCTGCTCCCTCCCTAAAGTCAGGATTTGAGTGAGGGGGAGGAAGAGAAACACAGAAGTGGCACTACAGGTAACTGGTTCTTCCAGCAGGGTCTGTTTTGCACTGACCCTGACAATTGTAAAAGCTTAGAAGCCCCACAAGACCAATTGGGTAAATAAGCATGGTGGAGGTTGTTTTTGGGGCAGAAAAGAGAATATGGTTTTATTTATGATTATCATTAATATGATGTTGCAAAACATTGTCCCTGCTAGAAATGATCATAACAAAATATCAAATCATCAAAACGAACATGAGTCTTGGGCTCAGCTGGCTTACATGTTCTGGAAAGGTCATCAGTTTAAAGTTTCTGCTGCTGGGAACTGAGAAACAATGCCATCTCTCAGGAAACAAATTCTTCTTTTTAATGCTGCCCTGCCCTCCTGATGTTCCTACCACACTTCAGATTGTGTTAAGGGGAAAGAGAAGAGAGCTGATCTCTTCTCCAGAGAACATGGCCATTGCACTGGATAAGAAGACAAGGGCTAGCTCACAAGATCATTCTGCAGCTTCCCAGTGACAGACTAAGGACTCTGAAAAGTTAGCTCTGGCAATTTAATCAGTACACCAGAGAGACATCAAAAGCACGTGTGCTCTTCCAGATCCTCAGCCTACATGAGCTTAAGATCCTAAAGGAGAATTCCAGCAGGCAAGGTTGTATCTACCTAGCAGAGGAGCAGACTGAAAGTTTATTGTGCTCAGCTTGCTCAGCTTTCCCACAGTATTTTGTCTCAACATGAGTCAAGAGCACAGATTCTCATTGCTTGATCAGATGCATTCACTCAGATGTTTTTTCCTGCCTACTCTACTCTAGGAAGTCAATATGAGGTAAGAAAACTAGAACAGGAGACCTCCTATGGTGGTGCACATTAAATTGAAGAAATGGTAGTCCATTGTGTGCAAACTTACAATCATACATAGGAGAGATGACAGGAGGTAAACTAATTTCCAAGTCATGCCTAAAATTACTAATTCTATCTTTTTAGTTCCTGGGCTTCTGTTTCCAATTTTAACAGAATTTTTTAGATTTCACTTTGATGGTAGGTATTCCAACCAAAATTATGCACAAATATGGACTTAGTAAACTTCTGACCTGTATTTCTGATCCGAAACCCCAGGATTACCTTGGTAAGTAACAAATCACTGGAGGAAAATAAAAACCAACAAATCCCATAACCAATATTAAATGATAAAATAATGTTACAAATGAGAAACCAAAATAATTTTTGCCAAATATTTTCTCTATGGATCTAGATTTAATAAATATTTTCTTGACAGCCCTAGAACAGATACTACAGTGGCAAGCACAATGCAAAGACATTTTGCTCCCAACGACCTGGCACCAGCACTGCTACTGTGTAACACAGCTTTAAACCTGCACTGAAGCAATGCTGTAAATCAGGACTCATTCCACCAAAGTCAATGGAGCTAAATGACCGTAAAATAGGTGTGAGAGAGAAATCAGGTTGTTAACCTCTAATGAGAGCTTGCACTTGTCTCACAACCTGTGTTTGCTCAGGCTGTATTTTATTCATTCAAAACATAAAATGAGAGCCTCAAACTAGGAGAAAAATATTTGATTGTAGCTGAGCTATGCTTGATATAATTTCATGACACTACACTTTTAGTAGCTTCTAATTTTCAAAAACTTCTCTGCCCATATCCAATAATATTGCCTGAATTTGAATGGAGGTGTCTGATTCTAACCTCAAACAGCAACTTGCACCATCTTCTGACCACAGTCTAATGATATGAAAACCCAAAAGTAACTTCAAGCTTCCATCTGTGACCTGGAAGAGAAACCTGACACGGTTTCTCTAGAAACAAGAGAAATTACTTTCCTCTCAAATAGTGGTAGTAGATTGATTCCGGTTCTTTTTCTTGGAAAAAACTTTGCATTTTATGTTACACTACTACTGAAAACAGGAAACTGAGGCCAAGAACCAGAACCTCAGAATATCTGTCACCCCCTCTACTTTTTGAATATGGGCTTTACTTTCTATGTTATTACCCAGAAGGCAATTTTTGGTTAAATTTTCAATGGGCTGAAGCACATAATATTGACTGTTGGAGCTGGAAGGGATTTCTCCTTCAGGAGCATCGAGGAACATGCATTGCAGTGTAAGCTCAAAACACAGGTATGAAATTTAGGTTGTCTAAATTGCCCTGCAGAGAATATAAAGTCCTCTGAATTCAGGTAATATGGCCCTATGAATCCATGGGACATGAGGATAAGTCCTCCTTAAAATGGACCTTTAAACTCCAAGAGAATGTCATCCCAAAGTTCACTAGCAGTCAGACAGCACACAGCATTTCAAGAGTCCTTTTGAGGGGAAAAATAACAATGCTGAGGATGTTCAGAGTGACTACTGAGCACCCCTCTGACCCCTCACCTCCAAAAAGGCATAGCAGAAGGAGGAGAGCTAAAGCAGGGTGCAACAAGGATTATCTGACATGTGGAAAAGCTTCTCTATATGGAGAGTTTAGGGGGCAGAGGATTCCTTAGCTTGGAAAAAAAAGATGACTGATGAGTAGTTGACATGAAATTATTAAAAATCAAGAAAGTATATAGGAAAAATTATTCAACACTTCTTAGACCATAAAAGTTAGGAAGTCTTATTAGGAGGACTAGTACTTGCTAGACGAGGAGGACAAGGGACACACTCAGTGCTGTATAGGCCAAAACTGTAAAAAAGCAAACAAAATACAGTCAGATATGCTCTAAAAACAAGGACCCATAAAGGGATACTGACCATGATGTTATGGATTCCTTCACGCTTCCTTTCTCTGAATGCATTTTGATGATGGGATCATTTCACTCTGCAGAGATTCCAAAGTTCATATTATTGGATTATTTTTGTTTTAATGACTTAGTGTTCCCCACTGTCCAAGTTATATATAAAGATAGCAGATTTGAGTACATATTCAATGGAAAAATTATTAACTACAGATTAAGAAACTGGCACATCTAGATCTGGATTTCAAGTTCTTAAATGCTCAGAGGTGTCTGGAACATGTTTAATGATTTGTGTTATTCACTGCATGTTTTGTGGTAATTTAATACATTTCAGGGAGTATGTGCAAAAATTGTTCAGCATGGAGCTCCTGATTCCTGATTTCCAGCTACATTGTAATGTTAAGGCATTTATTCATGCACTTTGGTTTTGGACCTTGTATACGTAGTGGAAAATCATGATAAAAGAGCTGTCAAAAATTTGAAGAAAAAATCAAGGAAAATACACTTGGGGTTTTTTTGGTTTTTGGTTTTTTTTTTTAATTTTCTTTTTATTCTTTTCTTCAATCAAAAATCCTAAAGAGCAAAGGCAAGCCCAGAGGTTTTGCAACTCCTGCCCATAAACCTCTGCCACTGTACAGAGGGGAGAAAGATGTTGGAGAGGAAAGGGAATAAAGGAATAAGTCCTGGCCTGGGTCAAGCAGGTGCATTTCAAGGGTTTCACTGAGTTTGCACCATGGCTGCCAGGCTACCCTTGCACTAAATGCCCTTTCCACCCTGTTTCAGGGTCTGTTTTCTCCAGATGTTAAGAAGCTTTCTGTTTTATCACAGGGCAAATCTGGGTTTGGCAGATAAAAAAAAAAAAAAAAAAGAAAAGAAAAAAAAAGAAAAAAAAAGAAAAAAGTGCATTTCATTTTCTCTGGGAAATGTAAACAGCATCCACCCAGACAGCACTACCAGTTAGTGTAACAGCAGAGAAAGCTCTGGTTGAAATCTGGATTTCACCTCCTGAGTGGCACATACAGATGAAAAAAGTAAAATAATTACTATGAAAGGCTCATCCATTTATCTTGCTGGCACAAAGACCTTCTTTACTTTAGTTTATGGGATCTTAAGCATCTCGATTTCCCTTTTTGATTAGGTAAAAAAAAAAAAGATGCTACTATGTAAAAAAAAGCAGCAAACTCTAAAAGCATTCAGAGGGGGAGCAGTAGCTTTAGCCTTCTGTTTGTGCAATTCCAATAGGTGTATTTAAATGTAAATGCTACCCTTTCACCCTTGAGCCACCTATTCTTACAGCCAGCAGAAAGAGAGCATTCATGGTATAATGTCTTTATGAGGACAAATCTTACACTTAATTTCTCATGTGAATCCAACTCTTTTATAACACATTTTTGTGAGATTAAAAGAACAATATTAGTCTAGTGGCTCAGCAGCCAGATCACTGCTCTGTCACATGGGAGACGTGGGTTCAAAGGGATGGCAGACAACTGTGCTGGGAAGTGCTTGATGGAAACTGCAGCCACGGAAAGATTCAGCCCTCCACTCTCACAGAATTGTTTAACTCCACATTATCTCCTCCCTCGGGCTAGACAGAGCCTCTCTCCCTCCAGCTCCTTACTGGAAACCATCCAGCTACTGCTCCTTTACACAGAACTATTGGAAGAGTTTGAGACCCCAGCTCTTTAAACCGTTTTCATTAGCCTGCATTTGCACAGTAGGGAGGATTTTCACGAAGGAGAAGGAACTTTCTGAGGATGCATTTCCAGACTTAGTCCCTTTGCCTGCCCAGTTTCACCCAGTGCCCATGGGGTTATCCGTGCTTGTGGCAAGGCTGCACTGCACAGCCCATGGGTGTGCTAATAAGAGCGACAGCACAGTTCAAATCCTGATATGTCAGGGCAGAGTCTCACAGAACCTAGGGAGCCCCAAGTGCTCTGTATTAGGAGATTTATTTCTTGAGTGGGGAAAAGCCTCAGTCCATTTTGGCTAAGCAAGCTGAAAAATAAATTACTTAAGCACAGGCCAAGAAAACTGTATCTTACTTTATCCCTACTGGATCAAAATAAGGCACTTTTTTTTTTTTTGAATAATCTTTTTGCCTCAGTCTGGAACATGGTTACATGTGACAGACATCAGACTTTGGCTTCATGACACCTCCATGAAAGAATAAATACATTTTGGAGCATGGCCCTAAGGCAGCTGCATGACAGCTGTGCTGTGCACCGGTGTATGTCCAGCCCTCCTGATTAGTAGAATTATTATACTTTTTGTGATGCTTCTCTGAGGACACAGTGATAAGGGGCCTCTGTGCAGAGTGACATTCAAATGCTTAACAATATGATATTTTTCTCCTTGGACCTTACAGCCCAAGCACAAGCCATGTTATTTTCTCCTTCTTTAGCAGCTCTGTGACGCAAGACAGAGAGGTCTGTGTGCGCCGCAAGCACCAGCACCAATGTCAGGCATCCCACTTACTTCCCTCACTTCCCCTTCCCTTGATACAGAGCATATGTTTCATTGTGGCACCAAGCACAGGAAAACTGAGGGGAAATAGCCTATTATTTTAGGAGGTGCAGGACCAAGCACCTGGAACAGTGAAGTACTTGGAAAGCACTTCTGTAAATATTTTAGGCTGTAATATATTAAACAATTAAGAGGTGTTGGTATTTCTCTGCTCAAGGGCATTTAAACAGGGAAGTTCCCTTTAAAGGCACCAGAGCAGAATGTGTATGGTCATGCCCTTTAAAATAAAACTACCTGTTTTTTTCCCCCTCTTTTCAGCAAAATGTCTAAATTTCAGCTGACTTGCTCTTTCAGCAGAGGAAATTAAGCCAGATTATTTTAATGCTGCTTTAGATTGTTAACTCCTCAAAAGAAACAACAAAAACAAAAGGAGGGCGGGGGGCAGGGAAGGAAAAAAAGTCCAAAGAATAGAATCAGTTACCTTGAAAGCTCCATTCAGGTAATTTAGAAAATTGTTTTGCTAATAACCTTAATGCACTGCTTGTGTACCCAGGACTGTCAGCACTACAGGTTACTACAGGTTAGTCAGTAAATTGCTGATACCAGCTACAACCAACCCTTAAGAAATCCTGTATCTCTTACGTCTTTGCTTCTGTTTTCCTGACAACAATACATAAGTCGCTATGCAACACCAAATTAGCATGAAAGAATAAGAACTTAATACTGACATTTCTTAGCCAAGAACACAGTCAAAATTAAGTGCAGTTAATGAATGCTTAGTTAATTCTTAGAAAGCTCTTCATGCCCTTTACAGCACAGTGAAATGCAAGTTCTTTTAGACAGGTACACAGAGAGAGACACGCTTACACACACATACATGCCCCACGCACAGGTAACATATATACACATATACACATTTAGATAAATTCCAAACAGACAAGCTCTAAGAAGCCTTGTAAGAGAAACAAGAAAAAAAATTACCTACTGGTCTCTATAACACCAACTCTCTGGAAAAACTTCAGAATTGCCTGTTCAAATATTTTCTAAGATTATGTTAGCAATCATTTTCACCAAAATGTTTTTCTGACCAAAAAAAAAGATGACTTGACAGAACCTAAAAATTGTTAATAGTGGAAAATGCCTGCTTCAAGTTTCTTGTAAGAAAACAAATACAGGAATTGGCAACTTCTGTGCAGTTTTAGCTCCGAAGAAATTATGTCAGGCTTTTGCTTTTCTTACTTATCTTAGGGTAGCCCATCAGATTAACAAGAAGGAAAAAAATAAGTATTAAAACTTAGTGAGTTACTGGAATCTTCTGGAACTGAAAACTATACAGATGGTCTGCAACATATTTGTATAGAAGATGCTCAATTGTTGACGGGTTCCCAACTATTATAGTGGCATGGTAAGGAGGCAGATACTGGGCACTGAGCACTGAGCAACTGTTGTCACTGAGCCTTCCCCTCTTGGCTGCATCCCCACTGGCCCAACGAGCAGTTTTGGTCTCCCAGAGCACAGACAAAGGTTGCTTTGGAGAAGCTGGGAAGCCTAAGAACACCATGTAGATTTAGGACTGGATAGGAGGTATTGTGCGGAGGCCATGCCCATTACTCATCCGCTGGCAACGGGCTCTCTTCCTTTTGTCTGGAAAGACGGTAAACTTTCAATGCCATCTGAAAACAGAAGGCCTTTCACAGAGTGCAAGAACTCTGCCATCTCAATCATGTGAAAATATTGTAAACACTTTCCCAGCCCCCATTCAGCTGTCCAAAAAGCAGAGTTAGAAAACACCAAACAAAACAGGAAGGAAAGAAAAGGGTGTGCATTGCGAACTTCGTTTTAATTTATATTTTTTGCTCTCAATAGGAATTTTTCTTGGAATTTTCCTTTCTTTTCCTTAATGTTAGTGAACAGGTTAAGTGGCTATTATGGAGAAAAGGCAGCTAAAAGCCTATTCTATGTTTTATTTAGAGGAGAAAAAACAGGGTCCAGTGCCCAGCAGTTTCTCTCCAGGAGAGCAGCTCTCATATTTCCTTACAGCCCCTGCAAGAATAGATTTCAAATGCACTACGGGACTCGAATTTCTCTTTCTGTACTTAGGTTGGCCCACCCCTGTGAACTTTTTCCAGGAGGGTCTTCTCCCCAAACATTTAAACATCACAAGTGTTGTATTACTGATATACCACAACATGTACAGAGTGGGGAGGGGTTCACAGTCACAAAGAATATGTTCAGAAAATACCTGCATGTGTGTACATATTTATATTTACATGTATATCAAACATACAACATAAGCAAAAGTATACCCGTCATTTGCACCAAAAAACTACTGGTTTGCCTGATGACACCTTTTATGTATGTTGTGCTCTTGCACTGTACCCTTAACTCTGGACAGTTGTTTTCACAGATGCTTTTTAATTATGTGAAAGTGATGCAGTTCCTTGCTCAAAAAAGGTCGTGTTAATTCTGCTGAAGCCAGGGACTACTTGAAATTTCACAGTAACTTTGAACCATGGTAACACATTAGCACCACAATTCTTCACTATTTGAAGTATGAGGCTTTCATTTAGATTGGTCAACCTAACACCAGAGGGGCAAAGAAAAACAGCTCTGCTGGTGGGAAACACACTTTGTTCCTTTTTGTTCGGTTTGGTCCTGAGTCAAATCTGAGCAGAGCACAAGTAGGTAAGCCTGCTCCCTCAAAGGCAAACACTCTGCTCCTAACCTAGGAAAGGGTCAGCTGTCATCCAGCACTTCCAGAGGGATATATCACTCCTATCTTATTTCTAATGAGTATTTAGCAAATAGTGCACACTGATGGAAATGAGTCCCCAACAGGACAGTGAGAACTGACAGCTGTAGGAGCACATCATGTACTGAGCAGGCTCTTTTACCTGATTTCCCTTCACTCTCTGCAAATGCAGACAGTTTGCATAAGTAAGAAAGAAGACTTTCTTACTTAAATAGACTGATATGAAATGTCTTACACACACACCATGAGAACAGAGGCTCATAGGCTGGAGAGTTAGGAAAAGTAGTTGCCAATAACTGAAGCAGGGGCTGATAAACTGCTCAACATTATAAATTCTCAAATGCATTCCTTGGGACCGCCTTGCACATGCTATCTCAATACTCCCCTCCTCCCCTCTGCATTTTATAAAAAGAAGCTGCAATAAATTAGAATTTTATGAGACTCCAAATAAAAACCTACACTAAAATTGAAAACAAGACATGGATGTAGAAGCATATGGAAGGTTTATGAAAGCAGAGGGAAAAAAACAAGGCAATAAAAAACCTGTCTGACTCTTGGTCTTCACAAACCAAGAATTACTAGAGACAGATGAAGAAGTTTTGAACAATACAGTACTGGTACATGTTCCAGCAAAGAGACATTCTAGTTTTTATTTATTCTTCTGATGCAAGGCAGCCTGGTAAGAACTACTCTAAGGCACATTTTCTGAAATTCTTTATAAAACACTTCAAAGTTATACATGGAAATGAGATACCTTTCAGCTTTGATCCTTGGTATAAGGCTAACCAAGCAGAAGTGGCTTCCTGGCCTTTCATACAGTTTCCTTGGGAACTAAACACTGCACCCTCTGAATTCTTGCACTAGCATTTTAAGTATATTATGGAATAAAGGCAGTTTTGTTTAATTTATATTTTCATCTTTGTTCCAAACCTCAGAGTGATTCATTCTGGCCACTGTATATACAGTTTTACTCCTAATGCTTTTTTCTTTCCATTGCTTCTCCCATCCTTACTACTCCCTGCTTCCAGAATTGTGTGGGTATGGGATGTTGTTTAACTAAATGATAGAGTGGCTATTAAGAATTGTTTTGCTTTATTTTTAAATATAATACTCCACATTCCAGACATTTCTACCAAACACAGTGGTTTGAAAATGAAAGAATTGTGCAAGCAATGAAATTCAGACCTGGTTCTAAATTGACAAAAAATACTCTAAAAATTTTTAGATTTTTATTCTCTAATATGACTGAAACCTAGGAGTTAAGTTATAGGGATATGGTTTAGCATCTTATGTTTGTAAGTGAAAATCCTGTAGAACATTTTGTTCTTTGAAAATAAATGTAGGTTGGACTCAGTGCCCAAATAAAGCCTCTGAGCTTCTAATTTTCATTTATACAGGATAAAAATGGTACTGACTTATAACAAATGATATTACATTGTCTTGGAAGTATACTGCTTTTACACTCCTGCTAAACTGATCAGTTGTGAAATGGTTAAAAATTGTAGCCATTAAATTATCTTTGTTTGTGATACCCAGTTAAAAATTAATTCAAAGTGTGTTGAAGTGTGTGCAATAGATGGCAAAGATTGCTCATCATGCTACATCCATCAGCTGCCAAAGGCAAATAGGTTCTGGAAAGAAGGTGAGAAAACAAAGTCAAGGACATATCAGAGTGGGAGAAGTGTTTTTACAGCATAGACAAGCTCATGGTCTGGGGAGGTGGTGTTTCTACAGAGAAACTGTAGAAGCTGCCCAGGGCTTTGTGCTCACAAGATTCACTCTGTCTTGGAAACAAGAATGTACCTAAACATCATAGAAACAAACATCTGAGGCTACCTGGGGTTTTGCACCTTCCTTTCTATACAATCTTACTGAAACTCAGGAATCCTCTCCTCAGTGCTATGACTTGAGCAAACACCACTGAAATATCATTCTCTCAAGAATGATATTTCAAGGCTCACTCAAGACATTCTCCTCTGGTACCTGCAGAGATGGCAGAATATCACAATTTTTAGATATTGAATGAAATATCAATATCCATAATTATTCAAAGATGGGCATATAAATTCAGCTACTGAATAAAAACAAACTATACACTTGCCTTTATGGCATAGAGGATGAACTTACACATTCTACAAAAAGTCTACAAGAATTGATGTTAGTGATTCAAGCCTAATGACAAAAGGTTTGTTTCCTGTTCATTTTTTACAATAGCTGTAACAAATTCTGACTTTTTCTTTTTTCAGAGACCATTCCTAATAATTACTCTTTCCCTTTAATGATTTTGCCACACAAAATACTCATACCTAAACACTGCAAAAATTAAGAGCACTACAGGGAAAATCAAGCAGTCCTGGAAGTCTTGTGGATGCCAATCCCAAGCAAAGGCAGGGACCCGTCTGAAGCACGGTACCTAGCACCTAGCTAGAGCTCACACCTTTCAACAGTGGTGACAAGTGGCCATGAGTCCCTCCCTGAGGCACACATCTCTGGCTGGGGCACAAGGGACCAGCACCCCCTCTAAGGAGTCTCCCAAAAGGAGGGCAGCCTGAAGTTCATCATTGTGGATCAATTCCACAGCTTCCCAAGGCAAATCTTGACTCTGTTCCCTCCACAAAGTTCACGTTGCCTGCTGCCCCAAACATCTCTATTTCCCCATCTCTGTAAGAGAAGTCTAAACACAGCTGTCAAGTTCTAAGATCAGCATCAAAGCTCAGTAAAAGCAGGAGGGGAAAGCAAAGTGCTTTGATATACAATGCTGCCTCAGATCTCAAAGGGTTATACAATGAATGTTATACCCACTTTGAGTTCTGTCTGTGGCAAGCATTACCTAACATCTTCAGTCGGAACCCCATTGTTTATGAGGTGATGAGAAAAGAATACAGCTCCCTCTTGTCAGTAGGACATCTCCACTGTCCTGCAGGACATCTTCTTGCTATATTTCAGATGTATTGAATCTTCTAGACATTAGAAAAGTAAAACATACTCTGTGCACTCTGGAGCCATCACCTCTCTTGGTCAGTTCATAGGTTCGGCAAGGTCATAGCAAACAATCTTTTATATCATATGTCTTACCTTTAGGCTGTTTCACTCCTCCCCAGGAACCCAAAAGGATTAAAACAGGTTTAACAAACCAGAAATAGAAATATTTATGTTTGGTAACATTGATATTTCTAAACATTTCTCATTTCTTCCCTTTCCCACTGATACCGATTCCCAGTCTCCTTTGAGCTATGTGAAGAGGCTTAAAAGTTACTTGTCAGGGAAAAAAAAAAGTTTATCTGCTAAATCACCCCACACAGATAATTGCACTAGACGTATTACAATTACCACAGTGTATGTCTATATATAAGATATATTTATGTATTTGTGTGTTATGTATGCATTTTTTCCTATACAAGTCAGCTTTCCTTTTTTTTTTAGTTTTTTAGACATCCATTTTTATGCTTAGTATGAATCCTTATGATGGTCTAATATGATCATCTGTTTAATGTAAGCTACTGAATTCACCAGTTTGTTGACACCCTGATCTCAGAATATTCCTTTAAACTCCAGTAAAGATGCAGTAACTCACCTGAATAGCTTTTATTGGCAAAATCCATTTGTCCTCTCAGCTGAGCAGGGAGAGAAGCTTCAAGCTGACATCAGAGACACTCAGTTCCTGCTTTTCAGGAATCTGAGGTGAGCATGGTCCTCTCCACAGCCTCCCCAGTGTTTTTCTCTGAAGGGTCCTGAGTCACTGTGTTGGCTCAGAGGCAACAGGTTCAGGAAAAAAAAAAGTATATTGAATGGCACAAGAGTTTTTTAACACCCAAATGAACAGGTGAGTTGCACAACTTTTGGCCTAAAGGATCTCTCAGTGGGCAAATCAACCTCAAAATTCACCTGTGCAGCAGGACGGATGCAGCCATGGGAGGAGTGAAACATTTTAGGGTCCAGGCAGGAGAATTTTAGGATTTTAGCTGGTCTTCAATACAACACAAGTGGAGAAATGAGGGGAAAGGGATCACTTTTCTCTTGGTACAAAATAGCTACTCTAAGGTGTCACATTTCAAAGTCTACCCTAAATGAGCAGCCCAAGCCATCACCCAAATAAATACTTGATTTGTGTATTCCAGAAATACATACACTTTCACCAAAATAACTCTTTCCATTCATTCCATTTCCAGTTTCTCCACCTGAGAGGGATTGTGAAACAATGAGCTCCCTGGGACTATTTCCCCATCTGTGACATCATATACAAAGCACCTTATCTCTGCAAAATGCCTGGGGGTCTACAGAGGAAAGCGCAAACACAGGCACCACCCTCATCTCCTCCTCCCAGGCAGGCTTCTAGCTCTCAGCCTGGCCTTTGCTGTTATGCCCAGCCTGAGCCCAAGGAAATTCCAATGCACTCCTCTTCCTGAGGCTCATTTATTTAAACAGGTGGGGACCAGGATCTCTGTGCTTCCCAAAGCGCTGCTACAGCTGAACCAGCAGCTACAGGTATCAATTAAGAACATGCAGTGGGGCAGGAGAAACACAGCAGCCCTTTCTAGAGCTTAAGCGCTGGCAAAGTCAAAATCATTGCTGAGATACTCTGGAACCTTCTTAACTCCGAAAACCATTAGCTGGCATTGTTGCATAAACTCAACAACAATCTTTTCTTTAAGGCTGTCCCACCATTCTATTATCTGTCATTAATTTTCCATATGTTCTCCTCACCACTGCTCTTAGGCTGGGTTTGGTTTACAGGGTTGGATCAGATTTCTTTACAAGCCGGGACATTTGCTGGCTTGCTTACTAGCTTGAGGCCAGTTATGTTTGAGTGAGGCCCAAGCAAAACAAGCGAGATTTGGTGATGTTCCAGTGAGTAGGCACCAAATCTACATGATCCAAGGTTGTTGTTTTTTAAAAGTTTTAAATTTTTAAAGTAGAAGCTAAAGTAGAATTATTTCAGATTTTTTTTTTAATTTTTGTTTTTAGGGTTTTTTTAATCAGCTTTTGGTTGATACTTGCTCAAATGTTGCAGCATCCCTCTTCTTATAATAAAGCAGAACTTTATGTTCTGTTTTCTTTGCATGAACCATAAGGCAAAAGTTTATCAGTTATCTATACTTTTAATCACAGATGGGCAAATGCATCACTATATTTGGAAAAGAGTAGCTGATGAGAAGAAGATGAATAAAACATTTTGTTTCTAGTCTTTCTACAGGATAATGAAGTCTAATGTTTGCAACTCTTTCTTTCAAAAACAGTCAGAGTTCGTGTGAAACCCTCTATTTCAAATCTGATTTCTAGAAACATTCCTTACACAATATAAGGAACATTCCTTACACATTCCTGCCACAATGTAAGTCAATAAAAAATAATTAAAAGTGAAGTGTCCTTCCATCCAAGCCTTAAAAATAAAGTGCACCCATATAATCACTGATATACTAACTATATTCTGGATTATTTCATTCATTTTTTCTCCCTTCTTCTAGATTTATTATTCTCAGCACATCTGAAATGTATTTTAAATGCTTTGGGACAAGGACTATTGTAAACTGCCAAGAATACTTGGGGCCCTATGGAAGTGCTAAAGTAGAATTCCAGCAGTAATTTGACACTGAAGGACCTTCAGACTTTCAAAAATCCCCAATTTCATATTCCCCACTGCACAGGCACAGAAACTTACGGTAGCAGAACCAGAGCACACTCCAAATGTGAGACAAAATGAAAATGCCAGTATTATATACTGTGTTTCAGGCTGAG
Source organism: Fringilla coelebs (assembly GCF_963513975.1). NCBI lineage: Eukaryota > Metazoa > Chordata > Aves > Passeriformes > Fringillidae > Fringilla > Fringilla coelebs. The sequence goes on along the minus strand of NC_140030.1, from coordinate 89,690,652 downwards.
TCAAACACAAGGTATCATGCTAGTAAGCAGCAGTTCAAAAGTATCCTGAATGCAAAGGGGTTCTTTCAAAAGTATATGTCTTGTCTGTTCCTAGCTGGTGCAAAGACATTTCCCATGGTTTTGCTCCATAAATTCCAGCATGGTGTTATAGATGTTGTAACAGATGTTATATGAATGCTGCACATAAATGTCACAATGTCCATATTGGTATTTTTAGCAGCACTTACCAAGGTAAGCAAGCACAGGCCCTGTAAAGCTAAGCATTTACATAAATACAGACAAATATTTTGTTCTGGACACAAGCAATGTTTAGGCCTTACATGGCTGAAAACCACAGCTCCTGACTTCCAGGAGTGTGCTTGCATGCTGGGATCCAGAGGTTTGGGAAGCAGAGAATTCAGGCATCTCAAACAGAAGACTGAGCAGGAGCTGCTCAAGTGAGCCATTAGGAAATGCAGAAGGTATTAGAATTAGCTTAACCTTTCTGGAATTCGGTCACCTATCTCAAGGCAGGGATTACCATCCTCCTCCACTGCTAGCCAGACCTCCTCCACCAAAACCGTAAAGAAGTGGGTGCTGCTGCTGCCAGACTTGCTTTCAGCAATTGAGTTACAACCAGAGCACTCCCTCAGATTGCAGGAGAGCTGGGCTTACTTCCCTCCAGGCATCTGAACCTGTATTTTCCCCACCTTTGCTGAAAACTATCATGCTATAGGTTATCCTGTTCTAGAGAGTTCCACCTTTTCCTTCTCTTTTGGTATGCTTAGGAAATAAACCCAACCAAAACTGAACAACAGTCAAACCTTTTTTGTTTTTCTCCTTCACATTTAATATTCTTAGAGGGACACTTTATTAACTATCTGAGGTTATTTACAAAATAACAGCAAGTACTTCTTTAAATACTAATACCCAGAATTACAATTATTTCCCCACAAAGCAAATTAGGGTTTGATGAAGAAAAGGTTAAATAAATAATCCAGCATGCATAGAGATAAGAGAGTAACTACCATAGTCAGCCCTCTCAGGCACTGGAAGTGTTCTGCACAGCTCAGTAGCTTGTCCCACCACACCACAGAGACATCCCTTTTTCTTATGTTTGCTTTATGACTTTTACATATAAAAGTGTATACACACATGATACATGAGGAAGAAGGGAAGGAGACTGGAAGAAAAGAGCCTCAGTGATGAAATGAAACAGATCATCGAGGAAAAGGCAAGTTAGCAAGTCACTGGCAAAAGTGCAGTTTTTTAGTTATTATGACATGTAATGTTTTGGACAGAGAGAATAAAGGGAGGGGAGAGGAGTCCACATACTGATGTCACTGAAATCCTTGCAGAGATCAGGACTACTGTGGAACCACCAAAAAACACCATCCACCACTAAATGTGGAGTTGAACAAGAAAATTAGAGGAGATAGCTGGGAAAGAAAATTAGAGGAGATAGCTGGGAAAGAACAGTCACGGAAGCCAAGAAAGGGCAAGAATTCAAGGAGCTGGTAGGGTGAACAGAGAGAGCTAGTGATAGGTAAAGAAAGATGAGGTTGCAGAATAGACCTGTGACTGGATCAGGAAAAACCCAGTGGGGGATTAACTACACACTAGGGGTTTCTGTGCTTAGGTACAAAAAGCTTTACAAGCCAGATTTTTGGCAAAACTTCATGAGTTGCACACTGGAATAATTAAAATAAAAGCTGTTCACTGAAGTTATTTTTGGTGGGCATGTTTGGATCAGAGAGTGGAGTTGTTGAGCACAGTATAATACATGCCAAAAGCCCTATTATGTGCCTGCCACTGAACCCTGCCATACTTGGAAATGTGTTCAAAAACTGTGGTAGAGAGTCCTTACTGGCTTCACACTTGAAGGACAAACCAGGGCTGCACATTTAGTTGGAGGTCGGGGCACGGGTCCCGGGACATTTCTGCTGGAGGTGGGGGCCCTCTCTGGGTTGAGTCTGAGCAGGGAGACATTTGCTCTGCAGCAGAGCTTGGAGAGGACAAGAGAGTAGTCTAAATTGACTATTCCTACTCAAAATTCATATATATATATATGTATATGTATATTCTAGAGTGGCAGGGGCATAGAAGTCAACGAAAGGTTATATATACCACGTGCTGTTATACCATGTGGTGACCTTCCTAGGTGATGAAATGGGGTGCTCATGCCAAACATCCCTTCACAGCTGAAACAGGCAGGCACAGCAGATGGTAAAGCATTAAGTAAGGCCCATTAGAAAAATATCACTCCATTCAGGTATAACATTTTTGTTTTCTTGCAGTGGAGTTCCTCAAAGGACCCCACAGAGAAGCTCTTCTGAGTGTTCCTTCACCATAGGCTTTTTTCCTTGAAAAACCACATAATACTGAAGTTCCTGTAACTGGAGACCAACAGGATACAAAACAAGTCCTGAAAAAACAGCCGTGAACCAGAAATTTCAGAGGAGTTCACAGAAGGCACCTTTGGATTAGGGATGTACCTGGCCCAGAACCTAACCATTGTTTGTAGGGAACAGTTGCAGACTTTAAAGCAAATTCAAACTTCTTTAAACCCACACACCAGGTATAGGGCTTGAAGTGGCTGAAGCAACCTGAATCATTGCAACAAACTGCCACTATCAATCTACCAGGGAGCACAGCCTCCTGAGAACACAAAAACAGGGCACATACCCAATTTCCTAGTGGAACCATACCCACAGCACAGTACTGCTTCTCCCCATGCCAGAAACTTTTTCCTCAAGAATGTCTCCTTCCTTCAGCACCCAGCTCCTGATGAATCACAAGAGCAAACTGCCTTCCTTTTCTGTGAAGGTTTTTTTTTTCCTCAACACTGGACGATGCAGGTTGACACTACTTGCTTTATGCAAACACAGCCACCAGCCAATAATTTTCCAAATCAGGCTGCTACTGAAAGAGAAAAAGAAATAATCTGAGAAGGTTCTTAAAAAACAAAAGAGAAGAGTTACATATATTTATCTCTTCAGTGGGGGGATGGGGTATGGTAGTGGTTGCAATTTACCAAATTCTCATTTAAGCAACTCAGAGTCTCCTAGCATTTAACTCAGCCATGAATGTGTTAACTAGCTTGTGTGAGGCCTGAGTTCTTGTGAACTGCTGTATTTCTGCCATCTGAAAGCTAAACACTGCATTAAGAAAGTCCAAATGGTGGCTTCATCCTCAAAATGACAGCAGAGAGAAAAATATTTGCACTTTTAGCCTGCTAAGGAGAGGATCAGAAGGGAGAAATTCTCTCTAGACACTCCTTTTTTCTCTTGATAGCAAGAGCTCTGCTGCTGACACTGCCTCCAGTCACATGTTACTAATACACCAGCTTCTCCTGTCTGGAGCCCACGCTGCAAATATTGTTTTTCCCAGAAATCACAATGTTCATTGGCTTTATTTTGTGAACACCAGACTCCCTCTGCTCCATACCCCAGAAAAATCTCAGGTTACTCTGTTCAAAGCTCAGAAGCTATACAGCAAAGTTGTCAAAGCTGGGATTTGTCTAGAGTCTGCAAACCAGAGCCAAAGTCTTCCTCCAGCTGCACCATATAGCTCTGATACACCCTCTGTCATCATGAAGGTTATTTTGTAGATCAGAAAAAACAATCATCTCAATCGCTGATCTTTTTTTCTGTCCAACAACTGAATCTGAGGCTTCTGGGGCCAATTACATCTTCCTAAAAATGCAGTCTGGATTCAGACAAACTGTTTTCTCTGACACTGTTTCTCACTAGCTTTAAAAAGTAGAAAAACATCAATACAAATAAACTCATTGCTCTCTTTCAAACCTTACCTTGAAATACTCATTTGCTGCAGCACCCACTCGAAATCTTAACTGCTGGCTTTGACTGTGCTGATCCATAGTGCTCTGTTGGTACTCCTGCCTCTCGTCTGTGTTCATCTCCTGACTCCTTTTGCACTGTGAGTTCTTTAGCACAGAGACTGCTTTTACCATTTTTCTCACTTTGGACAGGAACAAGCCCCATCAACCTAAGCACTAAGCTGATATAAAGGATCACCAGGGAAGACTTTGCTTTGTTTATGAATGGCTGGTCTCTTCGTGACATGTTGAAGTTCATTGTGTGCAGATAGGAAGAATTTTACTTGTACAATAGGCATGAAACATCAATCTTAACTTTAATCTCCAATGTTCAAAATTAGAAATTACTGTGAATCCTTTGACTTCTTCCTAAAATTCAGCACGCCTTACGAACAATCTTCTTTAAATGCTTTTGACAGAGTGTAAGTCATAACTACCACTTCCAAATAGACCTTTCAATTTCTCTCTTTTCAGTTTCTCCTGTCTGGAAAGAAGCATTGATTTTGAAAGATTCAGGGGCCCCAGACTCTGGGCCAGATTCTGTTCCCCTTGGCAGGTCTGTAAACCCATAGCAAGTCCACTGACCAAAGCTGAGCCCCAGGAGGAGAGAACAGCATTTAATACTTCTGCTGGTCCCATGCTTTGCTGTATTCCCACCTCTCTCCACAACCTCTTTAAAACACAGCCCCAGAGCACCTGGCAGTGCTTGCTGTCCTGAGCACCGAGAACTGCAGGTGCTGCCATCAGCTCCCTCGCACTTCCAAGGGGCTGTCAGCAGGAATGGCACAGCAGCTCCAACACTGGGCCTGTCTGATTTGGCAAAGCCACCAAAGATAGACTCCCTGCTGCCCTGCTTACTTTCATGGTGCAGGAATATGAGTTACTGTGGTAAAACTTTCCACAGAGTGGGAGAATCCCAAGCTGGGTCTTGATAGGTTTTCATTTGTTGCTAGCAGGGCCTGGGTGCCATTTACACAGACTGGCTGATGGGCTCCCACATTGAAACCAGCCAGCCAGTTTGCACAAGTCTCTCCTCCTAAAATATGTGTAATTTATTTGAGCTGATAGAGAGGATAAGAATCAACTGTCTGTTTCCCAGTTAATAAAAAACATACAATGAGAGCAGAACTCTGCCAGCATATCTTGTTTACCCAAAAATGTTTGGCATTAAATGTGAAATCGGAAATGAACTCATTATCTGATTATTTTCATTTTGAAGAATTAACTGCTTTGGGGGAAAGGCTTGTCTTAAACAGTCCCCTTGTATGGATGACTAATTGCAAATACATATCTCTGAAGAACACAGCAAATGCTCGTGACTCCCAGGGCAGGACATAGCACTATCAATTTGGCCAAGAACATTAGGAGTATCCTCTCACGTGGCTTATTTCAAAACAGAAGGAAATACATTTAAGCTAGCAGCATCATGCCCAAGCAGGTGAGAAGAGTTTCAAAAGAGGCCGTGCTCTGGAATTCTTATCCAGGAAATACAGATAAGAAGTGCTTAACAATTACCTGTAGTGGATTTTCCCTTTCTCTGCCAAAAATAAAATTATGCAGCAGTATGGATAGTCATAACTTCTGAGAGGTAAAATTGTGTTGAAAACACATTCTCTCAGTAATACAAATGAACATACCTCAGTAAAAATTGAGAAAATGGAATCAAATACCCATTCAGGGCTAATAATGTTTTGGGAAAATTTCCCATTCTAAAACCCAGGTCACTATGGATTAAGAGTGAACTGAGTTCAAGGCAGCACATTAGGCTACATCCCCTTGTTTGTCTCCTGCTGTTTCTTTGATTCATTCTCATTTATTTGATCTCAGCATTCAGTGTTTTCTGGTTAGCCCTCTCTGTAGCTGGTTCAACAGCTGCTGCTCCTTCTAGGGTTGCTGAGTGCCTCCTCTGTACTCAAAATCTGTACTTTTCTTACTGAGGACTGGAGTGAATTTTAGAAAGGGTACTGTGGAGCCCTCCACTGTGTGTCAGCACAGCGCAAGTTAAACAAGCATGTGTTCCCCATTGAACATTTGGCTCTTCTTTTCTTATTCCAACTGAAATATTCCCATCCTCACATGCCCTGTGAACCTATCTGCAATAACATCACATGAACATCTTAAACTTCCCATTCTTCTTTGCTACATCTGGGTTTTTTTGGTTTTGTTTTTGGGGTTTTTTTGGGGGGGGTTTGTTTTTTTTTTTTTTTGCTGGCCCAACAATCCAGAGGCAAAACTATAGGAAAGCAACAAAAGCCCCAAGATGATTCTGGGCTGCCCAGCAAGCCAACACATTCCTTCACAGGCTTCATGCAGCCCATGGACTGTGTGTAGTGCTGGCAGGGACAGCTCTGGTGCCTTCCCTTCAACTCAGCCAGTACAAAAAGCAGGTATCCAACAATTAGTCAGTGGAATCACTACACATTTCGTTCCTATCCCTCAAGTCAGATCTCTTTACAGAGCAGATCCAGTTAGAAATGAGAAGTTACCCTGTCTGGGCCACCAAAATGCTACAAGTCCCATTTGTGATTCTTTCTTAGTCTATGTTCCTTATTAGCTGAAGTGGAAAGGGAGAAACCATCTCTCCAGAGCACATCTTTAAATTTCTCAAGGAATTTTAAAGGACAGATCCCACCAACCACAATACTTACTCTCTGTGATTACATGACACAGGAAAATGCACAAATATAGGTAGAACTTTAGAGGAGAAATAATGTATCATTGCAGATACAGACTATAAAACAACATTATGGAAAAAAAAAACCTCTGGAAACATTACATTCCCACCAGCAAAGACACACATTCACAGCCTAATGCTGATCTGACAATTTTCATGTACTCTTGCTCCTTTTTCACACGGCACTGCGCACTCCAGTGCCTGCCTCCTTCTCTCCAGCTGGTCTAAGGCAGCAAAGGGTCACCAGTACTGTTACCTTTCAGTTCCTGGAGGCTCCCTGCTGTGGCAAAATGCCACACTTCCTGAGCAACTCTGTCTTTCCCCAGAAGCTGAAGAAATATTCCCTAGCTGAACTGTTAAACTTTCATTTCCTATTTGATGTTGCATCAGCATGAGCAGCACTTTAAAGTCTATTTTGGTGTTTTCTCTTTTATTCTTTAAATCTCTGAAAGATCCTACTTTGGATTGAAAGCTAGAAATTATCATGAACTTGATGAGTTCTTTGGTATAGCAAATGTAAGCTTTTTAAAACAAAGAATTTGAGATTTTCCTTCCATTAAACTGTAGAAGGCAATCAACAAGGAAGTGCAAACAGCTAGCAAATCTGAACGCAACAGAAAAGGCTGTTTGACCCTCTTTTATTCCAAATGAAATAGAAAAAAGGAGAAGTAATAACTATCTTAAAGGAATTTGTCACATGTTGCTTGCACTTATCTTTCACATCTTGTTCTTTCACAGTCTAGATGCTGGAAGAAAAGCTTAGATGCTGGAAGAAAAGCTGCCTTCTTCAGCTTCCTGCAGTAATTCAGACCAAATCACGTCACCCAGAGCTGTATTTTTATCTCCTACTAAAGTTTTCACTGATTTGGGTGTTTTGGAGTTTTTTAAACTATGCTTAGTATGACTTCTAAAACAATTTTGAAAAAGTTGAAAGTCATATCTGCTCCCCACATTACCAGAAAACATACAATGGTGCTGGTTTCCTTCACTCTTGATGTTGCTGTTACTGATAACTTTCATCACCTCTAACAGTCTAAGTACTTATCTCATTAAAGAAATGCAATCAGAATATAATGGCAATCACCTCATCTCCATCACCACTGCTGGTTAAAAAAAGCAGCCTGTTGATCAATATTCCTGCACAAAGAACAAATGTACCCTAAATTTTCCTGGACACAGTGCCACCTGTAGTGTTTTCCTAGAGTTTTTGAATTTTAAATTGTTTCTCTCAAACTAATTTGCTTTAATCCAATTTTGTATTGAGACCTACATTGAGGCAATCCTGTCAGCTGCTCCTTTCAGCCATGGAGAACCTGCAGCTGAAGACCCAGCATGGCTTTGGTTGGCATTGCTCAGAGGTCCTTGGTAACTTCAGTGCTCAGCAAAGGCGCTGATTTATTTCTGACACACGTACTGGGTCACGTAGGCACACGCAGCGTGAGACCATTTCCTTCCCCTGCCTAACCCTGGAGCTGAATGGGTGGGGATGTAAACAGCAGGTGGGAGGAGGCTGTGGTCTCCCTGAGGAGTAACTGCTTGATTGGTTCTGCAGCAGCTGCCTAAAAGACACTCAGACACACGGCCAGCCACGGGGAGCTGGGGACTCACTCACTGATGGTTTAAGTGATAATGAAAAAAATTAGTCTGAAATGTTGAATGACTCAAAACCAAACTGGTCTGTCTACAGGAGGTGTATATTTTCATCTGTAAGTTTTGTACGTCCCTGCAGGGGCTTTGGCTTTTCCTAAGTGATAATGCCAACAATATATTCTATTTCATACAAGCTGAGAGTCATTGAGAAAACTTACCTTCCTGTGCTGCTTCATTGTTAAAAGTTCTGAATCACAATGCTCCTCTGTGAAAGCATTGCCTCTTACCAAAAAGCTGTGTCTTCAGAAATACAGACACCTATATAACAAAACAAAACAAAAAATTCTTTGAAGGCAGTAGGAATTCAACTTTTAGCATGAAAGAGCTTTGACTTTGGTGCTTTGGGCTACATCCCAAGCTCATTTTCACAGTCTTCTCCCTTCTTTTACAGGTCACAAGAGGCTTGGTGCACACACATCTCTAGGTGGATGCCTGGCCAGTAACAACTGGAACTGTTGGCATCACAGCCTGAATAAAAGAGCAGATCTAGCAGGTCACTAAGTTGCACATCTACTGCTGCTCGTGTCTGTCTTCAAGGAGTCATGAAGAGGAGGGATAGGAGTTGTCAGTCCTCTTTGTTAAAGGGCTGATCTATTTTTTGCCCCACAGTTGTTTTTCATGAAGCTTTATTCTCAAATATTTGATTTGGCTTTCCTGATAAAAATATGGTCAATGGCATTGTCTGTTAGCACCTGGCATAGTCAGTGGTTTTGTTTGTCAAATTTTTGGGCTAGGGAGAATTGTATGAATCAGCTTTTCCATCAATATAATTTGCCACATCTTCTGGAACCACTTAGTGAGTGTGGGTACATGGGCTGATTTCCACATTGCTGCTATTGTTTTTCAGGTTTTCTCTGATTCTTTACTTGCAACTGAATGCCTCATGCCTAGAGAACAGGGAGGAGACATTGAACCAAAGATCAGGTACACAAGCCATCTCTCACAAGATTTTTCAAGTTTTTTTCTTCTGATTTTTTTTCCCTGTCTAGTTGCACACTCAAGTATGCCATAATTTTTTTTTTTTCACATAGAGTATTCTCTGGTCTTAGTTAACCCGATCCTTAGGGAGGCCGGTTTTGTACAAAATACAAAGCAGACACTACTATGACAGCCAAATATATTGTCTCAGAGAAGTAGCAAATAAACAGATCCCATTTGTCTTCAGGTTAATTAGGAAGATGAGGATATGTAGCAGAAAACACATCAAGTCCTATTGCAGGCTCTTGGGAAAGTTGTGTTATATTAACCCAACTCCATCTGCAGCTCTGGAGCTTGAGAGAAGCAGCAGAAATGGCCAAGCAGCTTCCAGCTGAGTAAGCACACATTTTATATAGCAGCTTGTTTTAATAAAGCATTGTTCTCTCTTATACTGAGGGTCCTAGGGCTGTAAGCAGCACAAAATCAAAAAAGCCTGTGGAAAGTTTAAGACTCAAGCAGAATAATCATATTTATTACTGTTAGAATTTACCAACAATGTTTGCAAAGACACTTAAAATGGAAATCTGCCTGTCTCATGCTGAAGCATCACAAATTAAGCAAAATACCAAGCAACTTTTCAGTCTGACTAGGACATCTGCTCATTCTACCTCCTAGCCCATCTCTGAGGATAGCATTAAATAGTGAATGAGTTGACCTTTAGTCTGCTGCTGAGGTACATGGTTAAGAACATATGAAAAAGATTTAAGTATTATTAAGAGAAAAGACCATGCACATAATTTTTTTTGTATTTCCACAAGAAACATAAATGAAAAGTTTAAAAACAACTTCTGAAAATATCCACATGCGAGAAAGATTGAAACCATATGAGATGTGAGCATTGCCATAAGTCAAGGACACCTCTGAACACATGTAATGGCTATTCTCATTAGCCTTGATGAGATTAATTGCATCAGAGAAGTTCACTAAAGCAAGTCCTATCAGTGGCCTTTGTGTTGCACAGACGACATCTGTCATAAACAGTTCAGGTTTGTGAAAGGCTTGTTTTATGAACCTTTAGTATTAGACCAAATGACAAGAGGTTCCAGCCTAGGTGGCTTTAGTGACTCAGGCACATTTACAACATTGGCCTAGTCTGTACATCACATGTTCATTTTTCCATTTTCCATATCCTTGGGCTCCAGGACATAAGAGGTTGAAACTCTCAGCTCCTTCCAGTCCCATCCAGTCTGAATTTTGAGCTGCAGTAGAACAATCTGGTTGGTTTCTTGTTCCCAAGATACACCATCTTCTCTTTCTATCTGTACTTTTTTAAATAGCAAGAGGTTCTCCCCACGCTTTGCACGGATTTTTGTACACTGGTAACTCTTAACATTTTTAAGCCTATCTGCCACCTCTTTTTCCCCCAAGTGAACTCCTGAAATGACAGATGACTATTCTGCAGAGAAGCCACACGGAGCTGCCCCATGGTGATTACAGGAGCCCTCCCACCCAAGCCCTGTCTCTGGCAGAGCGCTGTGACCCGCGCTGTCTTGTAATGACTGTTCTCTCACTGCTGCTCCGAGCGCGCAGGCTCCCGGGCCAGCCATGAAAATCAATAACCAGCATTTCTCCTGCAGGGCAGATGCAGTGCTAGAATTGTGTGAATAGTACCTCACAGCCACCCTAGCCCAATCTGGGGCCTCCCACCAGATTTTATGAACAGAAGAGGGTTGGGTCTGGCTGATAATTTGGGAAAAAGATGAGAGGGGAAACCCCCAACACAGCAGGAACTGATGTTAGTGAAACAATAGCTGGAACTCTGACTCATTGCTGAAGCAATGTCCAAACATGAGCATCAGAGGACACACTGTACTGCAGAAAAAGCCAGCTTCTGTATAAGCTGCACACCAGGAGACCTAACAAATTCTTAATTTTGAAAAAGTTAAAAATCCCTCTTCGCATTTTTCAAGAGTGAGTTCATCATTCCCGTGGTGGTTTTAGATTTGGTAAATACATTTTGCCAGACTCCATAAATTTAAACTGGATTTTAGTCTGTTCTTCGCTTTTCTGTTTTCTACAGGGGTAGAATACTGCACCATAAGCAATATTAACAAGTCTCTGTATTCACTTACCATATAGTAAATGAGTGCTTGAAAAGTATTTCCTGACTTAAGCTATATGATCATGCAGAAAGTTTGAAAAATCTGCTGAGTTCAAGAGCTCTTGGATTTGTTGAAATGCCATAAAGGAATGCTCTGTTTGGGGCAGGCAGACAGTCTGATCCTGTGTGGAGTATGATCACAAAGCCAGGGGGAAAACAGAAAAAACTGAGCTCACCTGCCTGCCTAAGGCCAATATTTTTGTTTCTTAATCCAGCCCTTGCTCTCACTACCTGAATGAAATCATACTTGGAGAAAGCTTGTCCTTTAGGTCAGAGGAGCAATCACAAGACTGCCTTTTCTCCACGGGTTTTGCATTTCAGGAGTTGATGAAATAATTCCTGCCTAAGGTAAACAGGACTCAGTTCAGCTGAATAGAGCAGGTTTATCCAAGATTTCAAGTGAACACTAAGAAATGCAAAGCAGTTTAGGCAACAAGCTCAGTTTCAGAGGAAGATATTCACTGCAGAGTCCTAAGAATGAAAACACCGAGTCAAACTTTCAAAGCTGGAATATTTTATATATGATCAGCTTAATAAATGGAAAAATGTGCAAATCTGCTCCTTCTAGAACATAATAAAATGGCATTACATAGGAGATTGATTTCCAGAGCTCCCAGGAGTATGCACTCTTTTCCTGATGCACATGTCTAAGCACCATTAACACAGCTACCAGGGGGACAATATACATGTCAGTATAAAGTACATGATCAGAACCTTCTGAATTACAACTCCCTAATTAGTGTCCCTGTGTCAATTATCCCATTCAGGATGTCAAATATTTCATGAGGATTAAATTTCAAAATACACAGTCTCTCTGATATATAAAATCCCAAAAGGCTGCTCAAACATATATCAATGTTATTATATCACATACAGCAGGTGAAAGATTAAACAGTCTGCCACATAGATCTACAATTTTAAAGCTACCATGCTTTTGATACTGTCTAATTTGGCTCTGCAGTTGCATCCACAGACTTTTACTTGTGGAGATACACACTGTGCCAAACAAGATGAAAAAAAAAAAAAGGATTCAGGTTTTCAGTCAACATTTTCTTTTTGAAAATAGTGCCAGCATTGTAATTCAATACCGAAATGGAACCTCTCTGACCCCTCAATCCAAAAAGAAAGGGCAGGGGAGAGAAGGAGAGGAAGAAGAAAGGGGCTCTACAATGCCAACATCTGAGAAATCTTTGCTTCGTTGCATTCTCTTCCCTGCCAGGAATGCGTGCAGCTGGGATGTGGGCATATCCAATTAGAAGCATTTAGGCTTTCAGATTAAATCAAACTTCCTCAAAGAAATATGGTAACACATTAACATTCAAGTTTTAAAACAAACTTGGCCTCCATCTATTAGAGGAAGTAGATCTCCAGGAGAGCAAAATAACACTGGGCTGATTCTACAGGGCAGAGGAACACATCTAAATTCTCTCTGTAGTCCCCAAACTGAAGTGTTTCCAGAATGAAGATAAACTGGTAAATTAAGACCTAAAATATTTCATACCAAGGACAGTTCTAATGCCTCAAAATTTGACATTTTTTAAAGTTTAATGTTCGGTTTAACTTAACCTTTCCCTGTCACTTTTCCACAGATGTCTCAATCAAAAAGGGGTTACATAAAAACACTCTAATGAGCAAATTTACTGACTGAAACCAGAACAAAGAATCCTAATTGACTATTCAAGCAAATGCACAGAAAGTAACTTTTGAGGTTATAATTGTAAATATTGTGTCAGAAACTCAGCCCTCACAATGACACTCATCTATTTGAGATAGAAGCAAGTACCAGCAAGCCTAATCTGCTCATTGTCATTGGAGCACACAATAGACTACTTATGGACAAGCAATAACCCAAATATTAGTTCCAGAAATAATTAAGGAAATCATTTAAAATATCAAATAAAAGAGAATTGTGTTTGCTACAAAGATGCAAAATATAGCAAATAAGTTGTCTATTACAAAGAAATACCCAGTCAAAGGTTTCTCGCACTCCATTTGTGCTGTAATAGCACATTGAGATATGTTAAAAAAAGAGATTAGGAAGAGCCAAATGTGAAAATTCAATGTTCTAAACTGTAGCATCTTTTAAAATCACAGGCCAGACTTTAGATGAGGAGAAATTAAAAAACAAAAAATGAAACCAGAATGCCTCAAAATGCCTAGAAGAGCTTTATGCATCCATGAGCTACATTTTACCAAGCAATTTCAAGGATATTTCAAAGTCCTGAAGTAAAGCTCCTCCCCTCAATGCTCTCTGTAATCAGGAAGTTCCTTTATCCCACCCCCGTGGGAGCTGTGAACCACTGAAGACAAGGACTCTTATAAGACACATGCAGAGCAAAAGTGCAAGTGTGGCTCCTCCCAGTGCTCTCATCTCAAAGCAGACCCTGAACACAATTCCAACATAAATAATACCAACAACCATTCACAACAAAATATTTTCGCATTCAAATGGGTCCCTTTTCCAAATTACATTTTTCTTACATTTGCTATTTCATACCAACTCTTTTAATAAAGGCAGACATCATTTTCATCCTATATTATCCTTTGCAGCAGTGCCTAAATTCACCAGCTCATCAGTGTATACTGCACTTTAATAAGCCAGGGTCAACCTAATTTCCTCCTCCTAGTGCTCCCTCCCCACCACTTCTTCACGTGTTTCAGCTTTACTTTGAAGTGACTTCCTTGCCTGGCATGCTAAAATCCAGAAACAGAGTGCCTATCATTATGACTGCAGTTCATGCCCTGACTAGTCACAGTAGAAGAAGAATTAGACTATAATCTCCTAAACAATGTGGAATCTGTAAATCAAAACCAACCAGCTTTTTGGCGTGTAGATCAATGAACCCATGGGGGGGTATGAAAATCCAAGAAACTCTTCTAGGGTAAAGTCAGCCTCAGTGTATGAATTTGTTCAGCTTGGATTTTTTCCTCTCCTCTGCCCCTTTATGCCCTCAAAAGAAGTGTTCAGAAAAGTTTTTGTTGCATCCTAGAAAACAGCAGCTTCTGCTGGATCAGAGGACAAAACAAGCACAAACAAGTTTAGAATACAAGCAGTACAGAGGTTCACAACAACCTACCTTTAGTGCTACCCCACCTAGTCTTGATGGTAAGGATGTTTGCATTTCTTTGCTCTAAGTATAAAAACAAACAACAGTGGCGGCTCTTCTAATCAAAGGAGTATTAACTTGTTGCCAAGAAAATTTACAATGCATTAGAACATTGATACAAACCCTAGAGTTATTTCACTGAAGTTATTCACCAACTACCATAGCCATGTACAAAATATATTTGGACAGAGTCAAAGGAATGGACTTAAGCCTGATAGAGTAACATACAGGTTTTTGGCATGGAATAATAATTTCCACAACACAGTGGTGGTTTCTACTTGCAGAAGTAAAGCCCTATCATGCTGACTGATATGTCATCATGCACAGAACTTAACTGGGATAGCCCAAGTCCCACTGACACTTTACAATCTAAGCTACTTAAAACCTCACAGGTGTACAGGGAGCTCACTTCCAGTAGCACAAGGGAGCCTAAATATAATCCTCCAAATAAGTGTCCTTAAAGACCAAATTTTTCCTTATCCATCCTAATCAAAGATGCTGAATAAAAGGCTTATGGAGAAGAGATTTAAAGTAAAAATTTTTCTCTGTAGTCCTCTTTGGTTTCTCAGCTTTGATGTCTGTCAGGTTCCTCAGAGTTTCTGGGCTTTTCCCTAATGGCTGGAATGCTCTGGGAGGGGAGAAGGTGACAGAGGCCAATCTGCTGACCACATACACCCAATATGTCCTTCCTAAATCTTCCTCTTAGTGACATTTCCAAAATGGAAAATTAACAACTACCATAAACAAAAAAATCTGTAATCCTAACTCCTCTTTCCACTCAATTTTTCATGCCAGTGTGGACCAGTGTGGAAAGAGAGGGCCTCCAGAGTATCAGCTTTAGTAGATGGGGACGCACAGGATAGCGTGAAACAGTTGGAAGGCCAGGTTTAAACATGTAACCTGAAACACTGGAAACTAGAACTCATAGCGGGTCTTAGCAACAAAATCAACAATATAGGCAGCCCATGACATGTGATCACCAAAGCAGAAGCAAGGTTGCTTAAATATAGCCTCTCTAGGTATTGGAATATTTCTGAGAAGTACACATCAAGTGCGAGACAGATGCTACTAATAAGTAGAGCTTTAGACATTTATTTTTGTATTAAAATATCCAGCTATATTTATCTGAAAGACTTAACCATACCATTCTTGTCAGAAAGGTATGCAAGTTACTTACTGCTGTCTAGACAAAAAGATTTAAAACTGGAAAAGATAAAACCTTTGTAAAGGAACATGGAAAAGTGCTTTATGAATCCATGAGAAGAGCAGTATCTATGCACTTGAGTCCCCAGAGCTCTGGTTTTAAGAGCTTTCTCTGTTGGGGAATTCAGTATATTCACTATTTCATAAACAGTTTCCTAATGCTTGTTCTTGAACCTAAATTGTTTGGTTTTAGGGGTAGAGGTTAGTAAGTTATGAAAACTCTAGAAAGCTGGGAAAATCAATCAGTCTTACAGGCAGGAGTGTTCTCTGATGATCATCTGACACTTTTGAAGTTGTGGCCATGGTGTGGTGAACCACTTCAAACTAGGATATAAAGATATGAATCATCTACAGTGAGTAAGCTGTCCCACTTCCAAATTTCCTGAAAAAAAAAAAAAAATCCAGACTACCTGGACACTCACCATAAGTGTTTGGACAGCTTTAAATGATCCTGTGATCTCAGTGAAGAAAATGTTCTTGAAATGAGTTACATGTTTCACCTCTATTTATAGCATAACCATAAACCAGACCTGCTAAACAGAGGTTTCCCAATCTCTGCTACAGATATTTGGTACCATGTGGTGCATAAAGCTGGAAGGAAGTAGCATACAAAAGAGTTACCACAGACTTCAAGGAGCAGAAAGGTATGAAGAATTTCACAAGCTTCCCTAAATATTCAGAAACCAATATTTTTTTTGGATGGTGCAAATATTTCTCCACCACTACACCCTTTAAGCATTTAATCACCAGCCTAAACAAACAGACTGAGAGAAGTGTTCAAGTAACTCTTCAGAACCATCAAGGCCCTGTGAAGAGGGAGAGCTCTGGATAGACACAGGAATGAAACTGATGGAGTTTGTTCCTTGATCGCCCCATTGGCATTGCACAGAAGGAATAACCAAAGGGAAAGCCCAGGTGAGGAGAAGCCAGTGTGCTGGCTTTATACAGCTCCTGTCTCCCATGCTGCAGGGAGCAGTGCTGAAGTTCAGCTCATGGACACAGTGCACAGCAGTGCCCAGAACACAGCGCTCCCTCTGGGTCTCTTCCAGCCACGAGCTGGAGAGCTGCAGTCCAAACAGCAGGAGTATCTATAAAGGTGGCATGATTCAGTCATCTCTCTTTTCCAAAAACTTTCCATGGGCAATTGAGTAAGAACTAGCTTTGCTGAATACTCACCCTTATTCTCTGAGTAGATCAAATCACTTCAGAAGCTACAATTTATATTATTGTACTCTTACTAACTTGAAATAGGTATCTTAAAATACTTCCTCATATAAGTCAATATAAGTTCAACAAAATTAACACAGCATGAATGCTCAGCAATAACTTCACAAAATTGAGTTCTTTTACCCAGGTAAGTACTGCTGTCATTGACTAAGAATTTTTCCTGTGATTCACTAAATCTCTTAATGGAGAAGAGAATTTGAGATAAGCAAATTTGAGATAAGCAAAGGTGCAAAACTTATTCCTGTCTTGATACAAAATTATAGTTGAGCTGCAAAGTACTTTAAAAGGTCATTTTGTTTGTCTTTAAGGCAGAATCAATCTTTGTGTCACTTTTTACAAATGTATGTTCTCAATGATTGTGACTTCATCGCCTCTCCAGGCTTGGCTATGTTTATATTTACAAAGATTTCCTAACAGCTATTCTGACTCTCCCCTTGTGTAATTTAGCTTGTTCTTTCTTATTATATCTGCTGTGAAAACAAAAAGAACATATTACTCCTTTCCTCTTTACAACAGTATGGTTCTTTTACATCTTTTACATTATTGCTCTGATCCTTCTGTCTTTTTTTTTTTTTGAGTGCTTAACAGCTACAATTTTTCAAGTTCTCCTTGGCTACAGTGCTCCAGAGTCCTTACCAGTATAAATTCCTAGAAGATTACTTCTGCAGGCTGCATTCTGGTTTTCATATACATACTAGCTGGCCACTTAGCTTTTTAATAATTCATCAACTCATGTTTAATTTGATTCACATTCCCAGATCTTTTCCAGAGAACTGCTGTCTATTGTATTACCCCATCCTGTATCTGTGCAGATTATTTCTGCCTAACACTTTGCTTTTGTTCCTATTGAACTTAATCCTATTTTTTTCAGATGATGTCTCCAATTTGTCAAAATCATTTGGGATTCTAATTCTGCTTTCCACATGTTCAGAACCACCCCCATCTCCTGTCATATGCAAATTTACTGCATAGAATATTATTCCTTTATTCAGATAATTCATAAGAATATTTAACAATATTTAATTAAGAACAATCCTCTGTAAAATCTCCTCAGGATATTTCAATTAAACAATATCATGAGGTCACTATTATCTAGTTTCTCTTGTAATCCAACTTTGCATTTACTCGCAAGACTTAATTTCCTTAGCTTTCTGGTGAGAGAATAATTTAAAAGACTTCCAAAATTTAAGTAAAATAGGAGCTGGAGTCTTAGTCTTTCCTGTGGACCCGTGGACCTCATCAGAACAGAAAGCTAGTTTACTGTGTCATAATTTAACAAGTTATTAGATATTCCCCCTGTCCATTCTGTGTTGCATTTTCTTAGGAATGTTTAGAACATTTGGAATTTTTTCAGAGGGATTTTGGTGATTTTCTCACTGAGTATGAACCGACAATCAAATATTGCCATGGCATAGCATGCAAATGAATTTTATCAAGAGCATTTGAATTCCTTGTCAGCACAACATATTCTTCAAATATTCACTATTATGGGGGCAGCATCTGTAAGAGGTCTTGAGTAGGCATAGAACCATGCATCTCATATAAATGATGTGTCTCATTGATCAGCATAGTAGAAACATGCCCGTGTGCTGATTTATGTCTCAATGCCTCAATGTGGGATAAAGGCCCCCACAAAGTATATGGATACCATGTGGTAGTGAATCAGTTATGCTCATTCGGATCACACTCAAAGCACTTATGTCATATTGTTGACTCTTCAGCCACCTGCTCTTGACAAGGAGTCTGGCACACAGTCTTTGGAGCATACTTGATTTGCTCCAGTCATGCCCTGTTCTGACTATAAAATATATTGTCATCATTTTCATATTAATATCTTTTGAATAGCCAGCCCTATCTGTACATATGCATAAATGAGATGGAAAAGGTGCAGAAGACACATGGTTTCTTTGGAGGAATAAGTTTTGTGCATCAGTCAGATGGTATAGGCTACCTAAATACACATCTGTCAAATGAAAATTGAGTTAAAAACGAAGTGGCACAACATCCCTGATCAGATTTACTACTAAAATAGATGATGTACTTTTTATGCTGTGACAAATCATGTGGAAGACCAAGAGGCATTCAGATGTAAGCATCTGATAGAATTACCCTTGAAAATAAAGAGGTTGAATTATTAGATTTTATAAAAAATAAAATACAAATGCACAATATGCATAAACTGCTGCTTCAACTCCACACATAACAATTAAAACAAAATCCTCACTAATCCTAGCAATGGTTACTATAGTCATTCTGTGTCTAGGTATGGGGGGTTTCTGCATTAATAGGAGGGGGAAAAAACCATAAAAAGTAACTTTTTTAATAAGCCACATGAGAATACAAATCAAATTGTAGATCAGTATTTACAGGATCTGTTGTACTTTGTCAAGAATATTACTGAAGTTTTCTGCTGGCAGATGATTTTGTGCAAAATGTGTTGCTGGAAGAGCATCTCCACTTTTGAAATGATGCTTGAAAAACAGTTAGAAAATAGAATTTCACAAGTTGTTTGGGTAAAGATTTTCTTTCGAGTAAACTAACTCAATATTGTGTTATTCCAGATTTATAATAAATAGCTCAAGTGAAAAAAAATATTTGGTTTCATACATAGCCCATGAGGCCCTTGCTGGCCGTTCACTTCTGGTGTCATTTGTGATGTCTCTGCAAAGAATTAAATATTTATGGGGTTCTCTACTTGCAAATTTATCCAGAGTTTCAACTGTTAGATTTCTATCACCCAATAATCTCATTCACTCAGTATTAAAAATACTTCCTTTAAAAGTATAACATATTCTTTATGATTTTTCAGTAATGGAGGGGGGGAAAAAAAAGAGAAAAAGAGTAATTGTACTTGAGACTGGAATTGAGACCAAACACATTAACCTGCAGGACTGTTTTGTTGAAGATGAATGAATTTCAAAATTCAATAAATATAGACCTGGAGACAGAAACATCTCAAACCACAAATCAAAACTACTGAGGTCTTTAAGAAATATTCATGTTAGGCATGGCCTACAGGACTATCAGTTGCTTCATTTGAGATCAGGAGGAGTTGTCCTGTCAGGAGCAGTGACAGCACAAAAGGAAAATAATCTCAGTACAATTACCAGTCCTGAGGATTAAAGACAAATGTACTTCCCTGTAGCTATGATTAATGAATATTAACACAGCTAAATAAAATTTAGCCACTAGCAAAACTATGAAATTGTAAGAAGATAATTTGTTACTATCTCTTCCCTCTTTTTACCCTATTACTGTCTACCTGTAAAAGGTTTAGATGCAGTGGTCTGTGTGAACTTCTTGAAGATGATATCTTACTGAACAATAAATGGAAAAGAATTGACAGATATAGAAGCCACATACCTGCTTCTTAGTGACTATCTAGAGCTACAGTGGAACAGGGCAACTGTGTTTTTCCCTCATGACCCACCCCCATCCTGAAATCAAACCAAGCCTTAAGGCAATTTCCTGAAATGGCACTTTTAGCTAATGGGAAAGTATATTATAGGATGCAGAGAGAACCTATAAATGGTAACAAAGCTAAAATCCTCAGCTCTGAACCCCCATAACCTGTTGTTAATCTAGACACTGAGGAAATGGTGGTATGATGATAATTACTTCTCTGTTCCTCCAAAGGAAGTGCTGCATGGTACACTTTAAATGGAAGGAAAGAATATTGTCTTTTTATTATTTTTATCATGCATTGTTAAGCCACTGTATTCCTGTGGTGCATCCCACTGTGATGAAGCCTGTCTACCTGATGAATCTTAAGTGGGCAGCAATTTACAGTACTGATGAAATTTATTCCAGTGTAGATACCACTAGTTCCTGTATTCCAAATACTTGCAACAAGAAAAAATATATCTTTCATAAAAATATCAGAGCTGCAAAAAATTTTCCAAGAGACTGGCTTTCCATTGATTTCAGCAGGAAAAGATCTGGGTGATATTAAACAGCAAAATTTCACTTATGTATACTTCTGGGAAAAAAAAGCCTCATCAACAGCTGAAAATTCCAGAGGTTCACCAAGACCAGAAAAGGAAGACTCACATAAAATGGGGTTAGAAAGGACTTCAGGTCACGACCCATGCTGCGTGAAAAGACAGTGAAACTCGCTACCCCTCATGTTGTTTCTTCTCTCAATAGGATTCGAAAAAAATAACATTTTTAGTGAGCTTCTAAAAAATAGCATTTTTAGTGTACTTCTACTGAAAGTTTTCAGCCAGACAGCATTTTAACTATCTTTCTTTTAAAATGGAATAAAGTATTAAATACATAGACAAAGGACTACTAATGTAGGTCAGGATAGGCCTATACTAACTAGGATGCACATGCCAAATACAGCCAGTAGTTACAGTGTCAGAAATGCACTAAACTCAAGTCTTGTGTGTTTTATAATTATGTTCATCCACTATAGAAAGCATTCATGCTGTAAGGTCACACAAGTCTTAACCAACAAGTCACAGTGCAACAAGGAGTCTGCTATGCTATGGTTCTGTCCTGAGCTGTTCAAATCTGTCTGTAGTGAGAGCATGGTGGTGTGTGTCAGAAGACTGGAGAAGCTTTACTTCACACAAGATTTTATTGCCTGCAGCACATGTGTGGTTTGTAAGCACAAATGCCTTTGCCCACTTTTCACCCACAGGTGAAAACAATACAAGGATCCTCAGGTCACAAAGGACACGCAGATGCCTACTCTCCACTTCCAGTAGGGTGACCCACGTTCTCTTCAAGGTGAGTCTTGAGCCACGTCTAGAATCTTTCCTTCATTTTGGAAGATTATCCCTCACCTTTAGCCAAACTTCTACAAGCATCTTTGATCTAGAGGGTGAACTGCAAATCCTGGAAGAACAAAGTTGCTCTTAAGATTTGAGTAGCTTGTTTCTTCCTGTGAATCAAAACACTGGAAAGTAGTTCATTCCTTTTTTTGCTCCTGTAAATTTGCTTCTTCCCATGGAGACAGATGAGGTGGCTGCAGACAGAATTAGACAGTCAAATGTTTTGAATGCGATTTGTACAGCCAGCTCTGCTCTCAGGAATCCAGGGCAGCTAATCTTGAAAGGAAAATGAGCACATCCTTCAGAATCAAATACCTGGCATGAGTTATGCAGTTTAGGCTATCTGCCATTAGTTCCAGTCTTAATAAACTAATCTAGAAAACAGCTTGCTTTCCCAAACTTGCTGCTTCTCAGTCTTTTTGGTTGAATAGCTGTAACACGTAGTAGGGACATAATTACAGATTCATCATAGATTTAGGAAATAGGAATTCCTAAAACCAAAATTTTAATCATGGTACTTGACACTTTATGTATTTTTCTACAAAGCATTTAGTCTCATTATGTTTTACAGTTTTACAAATACCACATACACTGTTAAAAATAACAGAGAAAGACTATGCTTAAGAGATTGCCTGCAGGTGGCTATCACATGAGCAATAGACACATTGTTGAAGCAAATCCTTTTTGCACATCTATGTCAGAACAAGAACCATTAGAATATTTAGATTCTTTTGTTGGCTAAAAATCTCTAAGGTGTCCAGCTCCCCAGTTTCTGGCCTGTAGTGAAGACGAGTTACTGTCTTCTAAAATTTTTATGAGCTGCAAGCTGTCTCTCAGGACAAACAGTTCCTTTTGTAGGTCACAATCAAAACCTGTTGCATTAAATTTTACTTGCTGTTGCCATGCCAACATGCTCTCTTTGCTCACACTTCATTTTGCACTCTGAATGGCATGCCTAATAAAAAATCAGGACTTTCCATTTTAGCCATCTCAAATGTACATCTGGACTCCATCCCAGACTGTAGGTTCCTTTAGGAAATATTCTAACTCCAGTTAAAAATACAGTTCTTAACTATTTAAAGGTGGCTAGGCATAATCTCACAGCAAGACTGAATTTTAACACAAAACACGAGGGGTAGTGAGTTTCAATGTCTTTGATGGGAAACTAATATTTGTATTTGCTGTTATTGTGGAGTTTGGTAAATCACTAGGGCAGAACATGAAGTTGTTTTCCATCATGAAGGTTGCCTATAAAAACTTTAGACAAACTGTGGGAAAAAAAGAAAGAATCCTGCATCTAGCAAAGAATCTAAAGGAAAAGATGAGCTATGCAGACAGCATAAGTGCGCTGGAGAGCAATACAATTGCTTCCATGTGAAAACGTCTGAAGTTTGCCTCAGTTGATGGTGTAAACCCTTATCCAGCTAATTCCACCATGGGCAGCCTGTGATGGTGTCTTACTGCAGACACAGGCTGGGCTCTTCTGTTCCCAGCTCATGCTTGGTGTAGGGAACAGGGCTGAGGCACAGGAATGCTGCCCAGAGCATTCCAGTGGGCAGGGAGGCACTTTGCTTTGTCCCTCACCAAGCTTTACCCCAACCAAAGAAAACAAAGAGCAGGTTTTGAAGACACTGTAAACTTTGCCCTCACAGCTGGAGGCAGAGTGAAGCAGTGGCAGCCAGCAATAAGGGACAGGCAAGAAGAAAACAAAAAGTGATGGAGAGAGACAGCCGCAGCACAAAGGGTTCATTCCGTGCCTCTATTAAGGAGTCTGAAAGTCCCCTGCTGGGGAAAAGAAACCATTAAAATGTTCATTAGAAAGAATATTACCTTGGGCATTTAATATTTATTGCAAGTCTTTATAAGCCATTACTCTTGGGATGTATTCCAGTAAGTCCCCATGTACTCCCTGCCCTTGCTCCAGTCTGTCAGCAGACCAAACATCCCACAGCAAGTGCCAGTGATGCTCTGTGGCAGTGGGATGCTCAGTTTACCAGGAGGTTTCTTTTACATTCACAGTTAATTGAGCTTTTTAGCTGAATCCACAGGGTATTTAATTTTAGATTATCTAAAGGAAAAAGTTACAACAACCAAAAATAAAAGTGAATGTACACCACACAGTTTTTTCAGCAGTGCCAGTGGTTTTAAGAAGAATAAAATAACATTGGAAGTGCTGGTCATGTACACAGTACCCAACCCACAACTCCAGCTATGTGTCTACAGTAGCTTCTCAGCCCCTTAATATGAAATCCCCTCCCTGGTTTACCTCTAGTGCTTGCTTGTCTTGTTTTTATCTTCTCCAGAATTTGCCTATAACCCAGCTCTTCATTCACCATTTGAAATACAGAGCAGGTTGAAAACATACAAATTACATATTAAGGTAATATATTCCTACCTGCGCAGCATGAAAAGCAAACACAAAAGACTGCCAGGAGGCTTGACACGTACCCCTACTTTCTCATTTCTTACTGGACATAGATACCAACTGACAGCATACAAAGTTTCCTTTTCTATATTGATTTATGTATTTCTTAAGGCAGACACACCACCAAGCATTCTCCCCATATCCTCTCAGAGCCTACTCTAGGGAACATGGCCTGCTGGAGCATGACTCTTCCAAAGGTTCTCCAGCCCCAGTACATAAACACTGCCTCAGCTGAGTCTGCCATTGGCTGATGAAGACTCCCTTATACAGCAAATGCTGCCAGAGTGCCCATCTGAAATGGAACAGGAACAGCTTTAGAAATTTCTCAGCCCTATTTATTATGTCACTCTGTAATTACAGAAATATTCCTACCAGCTGGCGCTCATTTGAATGAACACTTAGACTCAAGACAACTCAGAGGTGAAAAATAACTTTATATTCTCTAAAGAGAACCTTCCAAAGACTTCAACTGGTCATACTATAACTTGTGACTTGCACATTTTCAGAAAGTTAGGTTTAACCACTTACTAGACCCTACAAATAGACTAACCCAACTCCAAAGATATTAGAAGGGTGGCAAACTGCTTAGAGAAATTAAATCCCCAGTGCACCTGAATCTAAAGCATTTGTTACAAAATCTCTATGTATTTGATATCCTGATCTTCCCAAATTAAGAAGATTGGAGATATCCAGTATCAGAGAGACAATAGTTCACATAAATCAAATCTCCTCTACTGATCTCTGTTGCTTTCCCATAAGAATTCCTGCACTCAGGAATTCTTTAGTTACGAGAATGAGAAGTAGGTTGTCCAAACACATCATGTAGCCTTGATGATATACAACAAACAAGCAATAAATAAAATGTTAAATTTTGCTTTCATTCTGGGCCAGCCAACAGAGCATTAAACCTAGCAGTGATTCCTTTGCCAAGCCATTGTTAGACACAGTTAACATCAAGTAAATACTGATAGAGTAAGGTGTATTTACACGTGTTCAGTCACTGATAACATTAATACGGAGAATAAAGAAAAGATATGCTAAAGTATAGTGTGATGAGACACACTCATAGAAAGTCATAGGTACGTTTATCCTTTATTCATTTGCTATAGGGTAGATTCTGAGGAAACTTTTTCTCAAGGTACTTCGGGAAAAAAATGCAGTGGTTTACAACCATTCAATTTTATTCAGTTTTTCTTGTATTTGGGCCCATTTAGTCATAACTGTTGATTTGACAAAATTCATTATTTTCCTTGAAATAAGAAGAACTACTTTCGATATTGCAAAATAGATTTTTTACTGGATTTTCTTTCACAGCACTGAACACAATGTCCTAGGCACACAAACAAAAGGGATTGCCATTACCGGGCAATATGGCATCAACAAAGGAGTAAAATTTATTTTCACATTAATTTTAGAATTGCATTGTTGCAGTTTAGCTTGTGGAGTTGGGGGAACAAGTTGGTTTCTTTCATCTCTCTATTATAGAAGGAATTACTCTAAACATGGCTTTCTATCTTCCTTCTTAATTAATGTGTATCTTATAAAAGACAGGAATTCTATTTTTGCATTTTCAAAATGTATGAAAATTTAGTCTAGGTTAAGATTTATAAAAAGATCAAACTCAACAGACTGGAGAGAAAGAGAATACTTTCCATTATCTCATCTTCCTCATCAGATAGGACCCAATTCTTAAATTCTGGTGCTCTGTTCTCTCCGTACATGTAGCTGCTGTCAGTCAGCCAAGTGCAGTTGGAGTGTAAGAACTTCCCTTGACATATGTTAATTGATCTCTTTGCCTAAGAACCTAAGGATATTATAAGAATACGATACATGCTTCTGGTACATGGAAACCAGAGTCAATGTAATATAATACTGTAATGAGAAAAGAAACAAGGAATTTCTGTCCAGGGTGAGATTCTGTAAATTACTATTTGCAACTTACCCACTGTTAAACTCTGGCCCTCCCATGTTTTTTAAAATGAGGAGTGACTGCATAAAGGTCTCTTACTCTCTGCAATAATCCCACAGTATTCACAGGTTTAATCAGTTCTAAAATATTGGTTATATAGGAGATATCTATCACTTCTGTGTGCCATAGGAATCCCTGGCTAGAGACAGATGTCTACTCTGTGTGTTTGCAATAGATTTCCTCTATTACACCTCCTGAAGTTACTTGAAAGAATTTAATATTCTCACTTCCTCCTAGGTAAATCAATCCTGTGTTTTTCCTCCTGGAGTTTATTGTCTTTTTTCTGTATTCTGTTTAGATTGAGGTCAATGGTTCTGGTCTCTGTTTCCTCCCCAGCCACCCCAACCCACTGCCACCTTTCCAGGCAGGAAAACCCCAAGTGACAGTCAGCGGCAAAGTGAAGGTCAGAGATTTCCCTGGCTGTCCTTCAACGCCTTCCCGCAGCAGCCTGAGTCAGCAGGCAGCTCCTCACAGATTAGATCTGCCTGCTCTCTGGTGAGCACGCACAAAACATAAAACTTCATGACTGATGACTCCTTCATGAGGAATCCAGTCATTTATAATCCAGTCCTTCACCCTAGCAGAATCCTTTTCTTCAAAAAGTGTTAAATTATTTTCTCTTTAAGCTGGTTCATGTCCTATCCCAGACAGGATAGGATGTGAACCAGCTGAAGTAGGTCTGAGCAGAAATTTATATCCATTTCACTTCAGTTAAATTCCTGTTTGAATAGCAAACAAGTAAAATTTTATTCACTTTAAACAGTTGGTCTTTTTCTTCAATCTTTTAGCCCATCCATAAAAATTCTGAGCCAATCCACATTTCACAAAAGTTAATGTTCTTAAACACAATTTTTAGTTCCCACTCCTTCCACATAAAATATTTTTTCTGGAAGTGAGAAGATTTGTTTTAAAGCTGTAAATTTCAACTTTTGAAACAGAGTATTGATTCTCATTTCCAATTATCTAACACAAGTCAGTTTACAGCCTTCAAAAAGTGTTTCTTCAGCGTTCCCTGATATTCAGTGGAATTACTGGTGACAACAGAATATAAGCTTTGACCAATAGAGCAGTCTTAGTCCAAAGTCAGTTTTGAAGCAGATGGTTACCCAGTAATAAATATGAGATGCAAATAGAGCTCAATTATAAGGGGAAGGCTGACTGACAAAACAAATAAAATGCAGAGTTTTGCTGCAAGGCTTGGGTGATTCTCATGCAAGGTCAATAGATGGAGAACATGAAGATCTCTGTAGCATTTTTCTGGAATTTCCTTGTTCGCTAGCACAAGTTCAGCTGAGACGGGCACAACCACTGTCACTTCAAAGCACCATTTTTTATCTACAGCAACATGATGTACCCTGGAGCATACAGCCTCGTGATCCAGGCATTCCTGAGGACACCAGACACCTGCCCTCAATTTCCCTGGTCAATGCTGCCTGTATTTCAGCGGGGCTCATGGTGATGTTATGCTCACTTCTGCTGCCAGGCCCAGCTGCCAGGGCAGGCTGGGAAATCTCAGCCCAGGTGGCAACGCCTGTGTGATCACACAGGTGCAATGAGGATGGGATTCCCAGCAGCCAGGGGCTGCCTCAGCTGGCCAAGCTGCTGAAGGAAACATTAAATGGAGGACTGTGTCAGGAAATCATCATTTCTCCAAGCCAAAGATATTCTTTAAACTCACTGCTCATCACAGGAAATACTTCTTAACCCTTTCTGTGTTCAGGGCTTTAACACATCCCTTTTGGTGAGGATGTTTAGGTCAAGATCACTTCTCTGTTCCAAGAAACCAGTGTTAATATCACCATTGACTTTAAAATTTAGCACAGACGACAGAAGACTTCTGAAGGAAACAGGCAATCAGAACCTTACACCCACAGCACCCTTAGGATCCCAAATCCATATATACCTCACTCAGCAGAAAACCCCAGAGTTCTTCCAGATTGTTCTTATCTGAGGTGAAAGATACAGCTCTGAACATTTGGATGGCAGCTCTCAGTGTTGCACCACCAGCACTGTCCACACTCCTAAATGGAAGCAGCCACAGCTGCTCATTTCTGTGATCAAACCACCTCTATCACCATGAACAGAACTACCAAACCCAAACCTGCAGGAGATGTCAAATCAGAGAAGCCATTTGTGACTTCTGATGGTGCTTTCACCATGCCAGGACATTCAGTCTTGCCAAAATGGTATTACTACTTAGTATTTTAAATACTAATTAAAAAGAAATTATTTACAAAATTGTGTCTCTGGGCTTTCAGAAGCCATGATGACTACAGAGAGCCTTGCAAACTTTCAACTTGAACTGAAATTTAGGCATCTGAGTCTCACTTAAGGGGCTTGAGTCTTCCTTTTACCAGTACAGATGAGCTTGTTTATGGCTAAGAACTGTACATGGCCTTGCAGATTAAGAAATGTCAAATGTCTTTCCTATCAAAGGGGTGGAGCAGCCCTAACACAGATGTAGTGTGGGTCAGCTAGCATTTGGGAGAGGGCCAGGTTGCATATAATTCTTAGACACAGCTCAGAAGTTAGTTAGCATAGGCCAGAGACTGCTTCCAAAAGTCAGTTTGGGAGTTTTAAGTGTGGAAGAGTTCAACAGTATGGACCCGGATCCTGCCAGTTGCAAATATATTTTGAGTTAAACCCTCTAACATGGCAGTGAGAGCCAGACACAGAAATCCTTTTGCATCTCAAAAACTATGTCCCACAGTCCAAGTCAGCAAAGCAAAGAGAAAAAAAAAGCAGATGTGTATTTGTTACACAAAGAAGGTTTGTCCTATGCTGGGAACTTTCTGTTCTTGGAGAGAAAAAAAAAATTAAAATTCTGCTAATGACTGGACATACCATATTCTTAAGCTATAGAGTTGCACTTGTAAAATGGAAACACAGGCTCACAGCTGATAAATAGCCAGAGAGAGCATTCACCAAGCTGATTATAAATATGTGCTCAGATAGCTCAGGGACTCTGAGGATTGAAATCATGAGGTACTCTACATGGCAACACGGTTATTTAAATACCTCCTCTTCCACAGGGAGTTCAACCATTATTCAAAGAGAAGAAGCATATTCACTCCTGAGTGCTCCAGACATGGGACAGTTATGAAAAGCTTTCTGAACAAATGAAGCAAATTGTATCCCACAGGGAGATGGAAGAACAGCTTATTTCCCAGCCTCAAAACTGACTGTACCTGAATGAACAGGGGCTGAAAGGTAACTGGGTTCATGGACAGCAGCATTTATTGAAGCCTGTCACTCCCTCTCAAGGGTTACTTATGAAGGTTAACAACTTTATACAATGGCAATAAATACAGCTGACAGCAAGAAAACAATTAGATTAACATATAAACAGTTGAGGCTATAATGCTATTAAAAGGGACATTCAAGGAAACTGCAACCATTGCTACAGCTGTTTTGGAAAGTCTCGCTTTGGCAAAACCTGCTGGATTGTCATTCTAAATGTCTGTGCTTCCCATGCTGGTTTCCTGAGGAAGGGTTTGTGGACGGACTTGTTTATTTATGACATTTTTTTTACCCCTCTTAGCTGTAGCTGTGGATTCCCCTGCCTTGTGAAAGTAGTCATTAGTTGCCTTTTTTGGCTAGGAGAAATAAGTAAAGAAACTGGCTCTTTTCCAAACGGTTCCTGGAATTTTCTACCAACCTTGTGTAAGAGCTTCATAAAGTCAAATTCAATTTTATGTAAGATTTGTTCCAAGGCCATAGGTGTTTTGTGAGAACAAAGAGCAAAAGGGCTGAAATTATGCTTGCTGTTCTGGAGTAAATCATACCAAATGAAATTCACATGGAACTCACTAAGGTGATCATTGTCCAACTGGAGCAAGACCACAGGTATCGGACCCTGTCATTTTAAATGTGAACCAAAGGAAATCAGCATCACCTACATACACATACCCTGACGCTATTTTGGAGGCAAGTTCCTTGGCTATGCTAGGTTAAAGCAGCAATAAACTCCCACAAAAACAATGGACAATCACAGCACTTATGACCTTCTGTCCCTCTAGCGTTGACCTTTTTTTCTCTGGGAAACAGAAAGCCACCTTTTCTTTAATGTTTTAAAAACAAACACTTCATTGCAAATGCCTCCCCCTCCAGAGGAAAGCATACAGAGCAAACACCTAATGGATTTTAGTCACGTTATTTAATATGCCACTAGAAGAAGAACAGATGCTAAAGCAAAAAGTGCATTCTGAACCCAGCATAACAGCATAAAACGTAGTAAAATATGACCCCTTCAGAAGACATTTATGCACTTGGCACTGAACACATGAAGCTTAACAAAATACTGCCTTACGCAGAGTGCAAGTCCTATTTATAGAAGTTATGTCCCTGACAAAAGTATCCATCATTTTCTTAAGTCTGCAATTCTGTGCTGATTTTCAGTTACATCCATAATGTCAACAGTTGGTCACCCACAAGTGCTGTACACAGCACAACCATCTGAATGCTGTTGTTCTGATCGCTGATTACGGAGTTTGACCTCTATCATTACATACTCATTGGGTGAGAGCCACGCAAAGTGCTTATTTCTCATTTCAGCTGGCTGGAAGGACTTGCCCATTCCTGACAATCGTCTGCTCTGACTAAATTACAACCCCTCCTCAGGCTTCAGGATATCAGGAGCTGTGTAAAGGTTAGAAAAGCACCTACAGCTTGCCCATCTCCTCAAGGAACCAGAACGACAAGTTGACATCAGCCCAGCGCTTCTTGCTGTGGTATGTTCACATGCTGGCTGATACCAGATTCAATTTAAGATCTTGTTCTTCAGATCAAGGACTGGGCCTCGTATATCTCATGTACTACCTTGCTTGACAGCTTACCATGACCTAGCATGACAGCTGTGGTCATCAGTAATCACTGCCAAAAGGGAGGATCATAGGAGTGGGTGGAAAGGAAATCAGACATTCCTGGCAGCTGGCCTGCAGCTCTGAAGCTTCCTTTCACCAAACATCAGACTGAAAACAGATCTCCGCTTGCTGAAGAGAAAAGTATGGGCTTCCACTTTTCAATCACTTTTCCTTAGCGCAACATAAAAATGGTTTCCTTTCTCTGAAAAGGAGAAGAGAGGAAAGGCAAAGGGGAAAAAAATACATGTGTTCTCCTGGCAGAGTGAAAGCAGAGGGCCAGGGAAGGCTGTTCCTCCCTGGTTTGTTACTGTCAGTCTTGTTAGCAACAGTAGATTAGTCAGGCAGAGAATGATGGCCCTTGGAAAGCAAAACAGAGAAGTGTTTATCATATAAACAGGGAATTAGAGTTACACAACACAGAAAAGTTTAAACTTGTTTTTTGATGAGCATACTACACAGAAAATTATATATTACAGCAGAACTTAATAGGTGATTTTACTGTTAAATTTTCACAGATTCAGTAAATACCTACAATGTGGCTCCCCTCAAGGGCTCAACAGAATTGCCTCTACCTCCAAGTAAAATAACCAAATCTTTTTCTCATAAATAAACCACCTGAATCCAAGGAAATTCGATGGCTTTTAGGCCCATAAACACTTCTCTTAGAAATGTGGAAGAGTTTCTGCTTGTTTGGCTAAAATTTCTTCTTATTTTAGGGCAGATGGAAGAGAAAGTAAGAAAGAGGAACAACCTCTGACAGCAATTGTGAAATCACACGGTCTACAAACCCACTGATTTGAAAACAAATAAGATTTAGTGGCTATGTCCACCATGGTAAAACCCCAAAATTCAAGAATTTCCCCAGCTTCTAGGCCTGCCAATAATTTCAGAACAGTATTGTGAAATCCTACGGCTATTTGTTCCAGCTGAGCCTGCTTAATTGGAATTCCTCAGCATTTAGACTTATTTCCTTAACAGCATATGATACAAATAATCACTTCTGGAGACAGTTGAATATATAACACGGGCTCTTTTAAAAAAAAATTATTGTTATTATAAAAGACAATAAGCAAGACAGTTCAACAGATTTTTGTCAAACCAAATGTGATCAAAACCATCCCAAAGTTTTTGAGGTTGTAGGCACTGACGGATTAAAAGCCTTTCTCTAATCCTATCGCCACAACTCTTTCAAGTGCACAAACATGCAAAGACATTTCAAGCACTGTGGCAATGTTGACTTGGAGCATTGTTAACTCCTACCAAAAGGCTGTGGGAAGCAGAGAAAAATGATGGAAGGTTTCATTTATTAATCTGTGATGAAAACCAGACTTCTGTTGATGAAGGGGGCAGGGGGAGGGGTAAAGATAGGCTTGTGTCTTTAATGCTTGGCCCAGATATAGGTGTTTTTTTCAAAAAAAAGCAAGCAGCTGAGCACATTGCTTCTGGCTGTGTCTTTCTGTAAGTTGCCAGTTGCCAGCACTCACAAAGCACAAGTTATGTAATGAGCTCCTATCAGGAATCTGAGTTCAAAAACATTTCATGAACTCCCATGCTGTTCTTGCTGGAGCAATTGTTTCTGATAATGAAAAGTCTCTATCACCCTGATTCAGCTGTCTTGGCCCTCTCCAATGGCAGCACTTTGTGCTTTCCCTCAATCTCTTCTCCCTCCCTCACAACAATCTATTCTTTTTTCTTAAGGGGACTCTTCCCTAAGCCCCTTCACTGGCTTTTGCTAGAGGAAAATAAAAATAGAGGAGGAAACATAGTTTTGTCCCTCCCATACCTCTGAAAAAAGCTGGTTTTCCTTGCTTATCATTTGGAAAAACCTGATTTCTTTGGCAAGTCCAAAAGAAACGCTGGGTTTACAATCAAAATATATAGAATAGCTTTTCTGACTTAATTTTGAGAGTAAAGACCTATATTTCAGAGCAATCTTTCTCACAGAAATGTGTTTATTCCTGATGAAATAATTTGGAGTGCTTTTCAGGAAAATTCGGCAATTTTTCACAGAAATAATTATTGAGTCACTTCCTGAGTGAGGAATTTCATTTGCAGCCACTCAGCCACTTTTATACCATTAAAATCAATCAGGCGCATGGATAAGAGCTTGTAAGTATTTAAGGGATCTAAATTAGAGTGCATAAAGAGGAAATAATGCAGGATAGCTCTTTCAGTCTGGATTAATTGGGAGTTTTATGCCAGTACATGAAAGTATTAATATTAGTCAATATATTTCATCAGGTAAATAACAAAAATCTACTTCCTTGGTTAAATTTAAATAGAATAAATAAATTTGAATAAAATTGCAATAGAGTTAGAATTAGTGTAAAATGTCTGTACCAAATATCTCATCAAAATGGAGGCTTGAAGTCAAAACATTATTAAATTGTGCTTCCTTATGAATCTGTTTCCAGTGTACTGTCTAATATAGGTAACAAACAGCTCATTCTTTAAGAAAGAATGAAAATTTATTTATATCATTGTGTCTAAGTAAGTACAAAATTTAGGCCAAAGTATCTTTGGGAGGTTTGATCCCAAAGTAAAAGATTTCCATGTCTTTCAGCAGACTTCAATGCAGACACTTGGAATCAGGATATCTAGGCAAAATGTATTTAATTTTAAATTAAGGATTTGTAAGGTACTGGAAAAGTATACTGATAGGAACCTTCAAAGCACAATTAGATTGACTGATAAAATATCCATACATAAATCTCACTGCATTTCATCACATGTATTGAAATAAAGGAGATGAAAATTAAAGAATATAAAAGCTATTTCTAATACAGCAACAGAAAGTTCTATTATTCTATCAGAATAATTCTATCAGACAGTTAATTTTCAAATAATTATCTTACATGTACAAAGAAATATTTCTTTGTTTTATCTTAAATTTCAGGGATTTTGTTGATTTGTCAATTTTGTTTTCCTCGAGTTGAAATGATGAATTCTGGAAAGAAGAGAATAAAAGTTATCAGGCACAGTTTGTTTTAAAAAATTCAGTCCTCAGTTCTGTTAGATCACAAGTACTTCTGCTCTATTAATTTGTGGTCTAACAAGTCTCAAGCTGTATGTGTAGAGGAAGATTATCCTTTGTTTCAGTAGAAAGAACACTTAAAAGTTACGAATATAATCAAGGTTCTTTTCACTTTAGTAGCTCCAAACATTAGTTAATTCTTGTAATGAAGCTACAAGATTTAATTTATACCATTTTGAGGCACAAAAACATTGACCATCTTCCCAAATCAATGAGAGAAGCAGCAAGAGCAGTCAAGTACTACAGGTTTAAGATCTAGTTGTAAGAATACCTTAAAAATTAAACAGAAAACAAGAGCTGCCTATTATGATTCAGACCTCAAATCCCACAACCACTTCAAAAACCTCACAAGTCCTGTTTCCATGAATTCCCAGTGAAAACCAGGCAATACCGTTTAACTAAGTGTAGGTCACAAGGCTATACAAGACCTACTTCAGTTTTTATATCTGTAAAATAGGGCTAAAGGCACCAACCTCTCTTAAAAATGCTTTGCATTTTTTCAGATCAAAACAACACAGAGCTATACTGATTTTGGACCTATGCCTACAGAAATCAAACACAGCTCACAGATTTAAACACTGCTCATAGCCTATGTCATTCCAATCTAGACTCTGAGAAAACTGAATTGAAAACGTGGCAAGTGTCAGCTTGCTGCTTCATGAAAAAGCCTTGTGAATGAAACATGCAAAAGCAGCAGCTGCATAAGAATAGGAATCCTGCTTTGTAATTTAGTCATTGAACGTCACAGCATAAGGAAAATAAAATAGTTACTGCTCCAAGGTCTTATATAATTTAGTTAATTTTCACCCTCCAGTGTATTAAACTTTGAAATCTTAATGGCTCGTTATGTTGCACAGGCTTTGCAAAATAATGCCAATGAATCTACATAAAACAGCAATTTGCTAAAGATTTTTTTGTCTTTGTAAAGCAAAATAAAACACAAAACACAGTTATTGCATATGACCAACAAATTTTTCAAGTCCCAAATACAAGTTCTGGAGTAAATTTTGAACAAATTGTTGATTAGCTGCAAGAGTTATAATATAATGTTAGCTAATACTTGAAATCTTGCCTGGTATGCTTGAATTTGCCTGAATTTGAACAAAGCCTGTGATGATGTTCCTGGGCCTAGTGGCATTGTCACTATTACCAAACAGAAATCATGTCAGCATTGCTCTGAAGTGAGAAGAGAATGAGGCCATTTGTGCTTTTAAAATACTCCTATGGGAAATAGAAATTAACCAATTTAGATGTTCACATGACTAAGAAAGCAAGTTGGGACCTTATAAACCAGAGTGAAAACAAAAAAATGTTCTGAAATAAACCCTTTGCAAGAAACCGCTCTCTGGTACCATTGACTTCAACAGCAGTCATAGAGAGACAGGAACCTGGACACTCGTAAAATTGTTACTGAAGGAAGATAATTTATTTCAGTACCTAATCATCAAAACATGATTAGAACATGTTCATAAAGTCTAACTTGAATTTCAGAAAACGTTGCCCTACAGCCAAAATGGATAATGGATTTCAGAAAGCTGTGTGACTGGTGGAAAGCCCTGTTGTGAAACCAGTGAATGTAGCTACTTTCACCAGTTTGCTCCACTCAGTTTTTCAGCACCATCCTTTAAGGTTCACTGCAAGGATTTTCATCAGGACAAATGCACAGCACAACAATCTCCCATTGCCTGGTAAAGTTTCAGTCTTGTTTTCTAAAATAGAAATTTTCCCTAAAATTTCTTCTAAACTGAAGTTTCTGCACGTTCTGCAAGTAGCAGTACAAGAACTATCACTAGACATATGACCCCATATTACTCTACATTCCAAGTCAATCACATTCATTTTGTGCAACTAGTCAATGAGTTATAAGGCATAGCTGTGTTTGTACTTCTGTGGAATTGAGAAGACTTCTTTTTCATTCAGAGCCATGTCTTTAATTAAATCCTTCAACATTCCTCAGAAATATGTGCTAAAAAGCATATCAGTGGTATATGTCAGTTCATGCCTCTTTAAGCCTCACTCCATGTCAGAGTAGTAGAAGGTATTTGAGCAGTAGAGTTGATATTTGTTTGAATGCTACAGCTGTCTTTGTTGGCAGATTCATCCCATCTGCTTTTACCTATGTAAAAGCTGGGTATAACCTCTAAATCTCATCTAGGATTCCTGCACCCTATTCATCAGAAAAAGATTAGGGACTACCAGAGATGAATTATTCCATCCTAATTTAGGTAGTTTACACAGTTCAGATGAATCACTCTCTGGACACAGGTTTTTTCTATTAATGAAAAAAGAAAGCGAAGAAAGAAAATAATCATAGGCATCTAAAGTCAAATTTAGACCAGTAAGTGTAGGCGAAATGCATTTTACCTTAAC
Organism: Fringilla coelebs; assembly: GCF_963513975.1. NCBI lineage: Eukaryota > Metazoa > Chordata > Aves > Passeriformes > Fringillidae > Fringilla > Fringilla coelebs. Next base: position 89,654,457 of record NC_140030.1, on the reverse strand, counting down.
TACTTGGAACTCCACTTATGACTGAGCTATCTTACCCCACAAACCTCCCTAGGCCATGATAAGAAAACCTACGCTAAATCTCCACCCATAAGTGAGAAAAAAATTTATGGATGCCAGTGACTTCTTTTAAAAACTATACTGGTCCCTATGGCATAGTGATTCATGATACTGCATTGTTTATAGCATTTAAAATAAAGAAAAATCTGTATTATCCAAAATAAACACTGCAGAAGTGCAATATTAGACAAGATTATAAGATTTCAAGTAGTTAATAATAAACAGGACAAAAAAACATGTCCGTATGCTGGCAGAACACCACCTCATGAATCATGCACCTACTGTGAACAAATATTTGTTGGACAGCTTCACTGGGTTTTTTTGATGTGTCATACTGCATTCATAGGATGACATCTGAGAAGAGAGGATGAGCAATGAAAGAATAAATGTTTTGGTTTATAGTAATAGCCATTTTTAGACCTTTGGCTAGATCTTCTCCAAGGCCTTCCAGTAGTACTCCAGTGCAGTGCTCTGGCCACTAGTGCTCCTAGATACAGAAAGTACCAGTCCCATCCACAAAGACATCCAAAAAATAAGAGAATGATCTTAAAGCAGAATAATTATGCATCCCAATGAATTGGCAATTTAAACTCATTCTGTACAAATTGACAAATGCACAGTAATCTCAACATGTGGCAGAAAATTTTGTAACTAGCATCAGCCTCATTAACTGTCTTCCTAGATAATCTAATGATCTTGTGATCAGCACAGGAGAGGCACAAGCATTGTCAGATGAAAGACCTGAGGCAACTTTCTGACTGTTGGCCAAAATCTCCCCCTCCTCTTTCCCTCCTCGTAGCATTCAAAGTATTCTAGATCTCTACAATGAGGGTATGTGATCTCCAAGAGACCTGACAGAAATTAAACAGCCATCTCAGAAGATGGATGCACCACATCTCCTGAATACTTCTTTTGCCCCCTCCATTCTAGGTTACTACTGGTAACAAAACGTTAAAGAAGACACATGAATTTTAATTAAAATAAAATAAAATTTAAATGCAATATATGTTTAAATATTTAATGAAAACAATAAAACATAAAAAAAACTTCTAACACAATGCTGCAAATGTAATCTCAACACGGTCTGAAAAGGTTGGAAATGTTATAACAAAATAAAATATGTTATAGCAAAAGAAGTCTTTCACTTAACACATAGTCTGAAACAGGAATTATGGTTCTAACAATGTCAATTGGGGAAGAAAAGGCTACTACAGATAAGGCCTGAGAAGACTGTGCACACCCAACACTACCAAAGGATCTTTCCCTCAGGATTCTTTCTGGCCCTTTGTCACAGTGCTCCTCTCCAAGTACAGCATTAGCTGCCTGGAAAGCCAGTGATCAGGCAATGGTATTGCAGGGAAATAGAGAGGACAGCACAAAGCTCAGTCAGAGTACATTCTGAGTAGAAATTATTTTATCTTCAAGATGGAGAAAGGAAATAGTTACTCCAGGGGCTGAGAAAATCACAAACACTGCAAGAGGAATTCCAGTTAAGACAAAGGCTACGGAGTCCCGACTGGTGTTGTGAACTCTGTGCCTTCCAGGATGTGCCCATGTGGAGGCACCCAGTTCTGGCATCCAGTGGAAAGATACTTTGAGCAGCATGATCTGAATTTCTTCACTAGATATTCTGCTAAACCCTTATTGAAAGTATGGAAAGGAAGAAAGCCAAGTTTGTTCTGTGTTATAGTTCTTCCTAAAGGATGTGGGGATGTGGAAACATTCTTTCCACAGATACTAGTGAACAAAAAAGAGGCACAGCCACTAGAAAACTGCACAAAGGCTGACTCCATCTGGAAGAACGTCCTCACGTATGCCCACAATCAGATGAAAAACTCAAGGAATGAAGAACAAAGGACACCTAGGAGGGATTGCAGACAGGCAATAAACAACAGCTTGCAACACAGCTGCAAAGATCAATACAACTCTGTGTTGAATGCACACATGCATCTGGAGACAGTGCAGACTGGACATTTTAGCAGTTAATACAGTTCCCACATGATCCTACATGGAATACTACAGTCAGCTGAGCATCAGATTACCAGAACCATATGAAGAAAACTAGTGCAGTTTCTGAGCCAAGCAATGCTTTGTAATAGATTACTATTTAATTTTCTGTATAAACATATTTCTAGCACATCTAAGAGGTCTCAGAGAAAGGACTGTAAATAGCAGCCTAGTAGTATTTGCAATGTAAACATTAAGAATGAAGAAAGCAAATTACAACTCTAGGCAAAGAAAAGTAATTCATCTATAGAGTTAAACTATTGAACAAAAAGTATCCGGCTTTGGGAAAATGTCTTAAAATTATGAAGGAATTTTCATTGCATGAAAACTCACTGAACAGAAGACCAGATGACTTAATAAGTCATTTCAAAAATATGCTTTTCAGATTCTACTCTGTACTAGTTTTCTAACTATTGATTGGAATGACGTGAAACCTAAAGAAATTAAGGACACTCACAAACACATTCAAGAGAGTAATGAGGAACATGTCTGCAATTTTCTGTGTGGACTCCTTTGAGGGTCTGCTTGCCAGAAGAGTGCAGAGACACTGAACTCAGGGTAAGACATGTGGGGCTAACTCAAGGGCTCCAAAACAAAGCCTCATTAAAAAGTTATTCTGCAGTTTCTTCAGGCAATAACAGCACTTCCCAGCTTTAGAATTTAATGGTTTTTAAGTTTTGAATTAAAATTTTTCATTGTTTTGCATCTTGTGGGTAAGAATTTCTCCAAGGTCTGTTTCTTTTCCTATCTTAGGAGGATACAGCCTTAAGAAATACAGTGAGACCCACAGAGATGTCAAAAGCAGGCGGTAGAAATCAGTCACGCAGTCCTTGCCTTCAGCACATCAGCTGACTGACTGTACCTGAAGAACTGATTTACCAAGCACAAAGATTTATAGATTCCATGTCAAGATTTTACTGTTGGCACAGCAAAATATGTTGCATTATTCACTTCATCCTCTGCAAAGACATGTTTCTGCAAAGACAAAGGGATGCATCGTCCATCTTCAAGACTCTACTGTTTGCAACAATTGCTGCTTGCCTGCAGACTTCTCTAATCACTGAGCAGAGAAAAGAATTCTCCTAATTGCTGAGAGCTTTTGGTTTCCCAAAATAGTTGACCTTCTTCCTTTTTGAAGAAAAAACTTTCCTCTGCCTTTCTGCCTGCCTCCCCACCCCCTTCCTGCTGGCAGACATGAGAAGAGAACTGTGTTTGTTTTCACGGTAAATGGGAGGCCGGAGCAGTGACAAGGCTGATCTCACAGTTTCCAGCTGTAATATTTGATTTCTTTACAACTGCACATATGCAGAACTCAGAAACTAAGCTATTCCGGTAAGAGCAAAATGCATAAAAGTCTCTCAGCTCAAAAAAAAAAAAAAAAAAAAAAAACCCAAAAAAAAAAAAAAAACCCAAACAAAAAAAAACCACACACAACAAAACAAAACCTGAGAGGTTTGAGTGGCGGCAGCATGGCTCTTGACATGAAAGCAAATACTCCAGCTAAGACACAAGGATTATTTGGGCCAAAACTGCTGAACTGCAGCTGAGCCTCTGCTTCCACAAATAGGGATATATCAGCTTTTCAAGTGTTGAAGATCCCAGATTTTGCAGTTAAACTGGACAGAATTCAACATTTTTAGATCACCTGAAACTGCTCTGGTAGGGGTCAGGGAAATAATTTCAAGTTCCACTTAGAAAGAGGAGGAAAAAACCAACTATTGTTATTACTATTATTATTATTACTATTACTAAACTATTATAATAAAGTTTCCTTATCTCCCACTAACAGAGACAACTGTGTATCAGTCATCATGACAATGCTGGTCTTCTGCTTTTAAGCTTGTATAATTTTAATGTACAGAATTCTTATCTTTAACATTACTGATATTAAGGATTTACAATGGTCACTTTTAGACATTAAAAGGGTTTTTCTACTTAATTTTCATTTTCATGGGACAACAAGAAGAATGATAGAAAAACATCTGAACAGAAGTTCAAACTAGATAAACAAGGTTTTCAAAATAAACAGCTGATTTTTTAAAGTAATATTTTTCTGAACCCTAAAACAGGTCTGATCTTCTGCTGGAAAAGTCAACATTTCTCCAAATGCGTAAGAGCTGAAGTCTGAGGAGGAAAGGAATTAAATAAATTAAATGTAATCACTTGAGTGTTTTTGACAGGATTGTTCAGAATGTTTAGATAATGAGGATCCAAAAGTGAAAATCTGAAACTGTACTCTTAGCCCTGGCATTAACTTCATCATCTTTCCATTTTTTATTAATGCTAAGTTCCAGGCAGAATGATTAATACATCTATTTTTATTTTATTTTAGTGAAAATTCTTTCATGCACAGACTTTCAAATTGAGATTCACCAAGCAACACACTCTTCTGGAAGACTGTGAAATCCTTTCTTTTTCTCTCAGCCCAGCAGCTGGCAGCCCAACAATCCTGTGGCCCCAGGAAGTTAAGGCCAAGCCTGCAGACCCACCAGCCCTGAGACATGGAAGCCCTGAGACCTCCTGGCTCCAAGTGAGGCTCCCAGGTTCTTAACTACAGCAGCTCCCAAGCAGACTGGCAGCAGGCTGTGTTGCAGACCATTAGAAGGGTTTCCTTAAAAACAGACCCATTTCCTCAGCAAGCCTTTCTCACCTCTATCAGATCAAAGCTGACCCTTTGTCCTACATTTTGTTTCATTCTGATCAGCTTTAGAGAAGAAGGTGTTTTGTTGGGAAAAGCTCTGGATAGCTCTAGCTGTCCCTGTATTCTTACCTTTGAAAGAACTTTTGGTTTTGTTGCAAGATCAGTGACATGGAAAAGACTTCTTGCACACAGCGTTGTAATTTGTGTTACTCTGCAAGTTACCAGGCAAACCTGGCTTTTGTTCCTAGTTTCTAGAGACCACCTAGACAGAGTTGGTGTATGATCTGCAACCTGGAATGAGAAGGTCCAAATAGCATATATTAAGAGCTAGAACACTTCTGCAGATCTGTTTTTTTCCAGCCTTCACAATACTTTCTCTGGAGCATTTTTTCACCAAGCACTTCAAGTCCATGGGAGCTATTTTCATTCTTCCATGGTATAGATGCTTGCAAATGAAATTATAGGAAACATTTGCATTTCTTTCAAATCACAGAAACCTTATTTCAATTTGAATTTTGGAAAAAACTTGGGAAGTACTAATTACTCCAGCTGGTTTATTCCAGGACAAGCAAAGAGAAGAGAAAAACAAGGCTCTTCAGCTCTTGTGTCAAAAGAGCAAAGCAGACCCAAAGCAGAAGCATAGAGAAGCAGAGGTATGAGGTAAACTCCTTGGATGTGCCTTCACCAGACATTACAGCGCACTTCTCACTCTCTCTGCCTCTCAAGCAGCCCCATTCTGACATGTATGGAATAAAGTGGGGCAACTTGAGGTGACCCTGGATTAAGCCAGCTGCAGGCAGCTCCTCCATAACTGCACACCAGCTGGGAACTGTCCTTACACAGCCACATCCACTCTGCCCCCTTCAAGGCAAACTCTAGGAGGCCACTGCCAGAGGCACCCATTCCTCCACTCCCTGCCAGCAGCAATGGCTTTGGGTCAACACAGCTCTCAATTAACCCTTGAACATCTAGAGAAACAACATGGAGACAATCTGGGATGAGCCGTGTGCCTCAAACACTGACTAAACACATTTTTAATTTTCATTAATGTGTGCTTGCTCTGTAAAAATGTTTCTCCTGCATAATATCTGGATCAAATTACTTCCACACTAAGCTTCTACTTAAAGATTTTCTAGTGTGATTCAGTAAATTATTTACTCAGTCCCAAAACATTGCTGTCTTTCTAAGTATGCATTTGGCTATCTTTTTGGATGTTTACAGTTTGTAATCTTAGAATAAAATTATTGAACTGCAGAGTTCCTTATGGTACAGTTATTTTGCAGCATGTTATTCCATACATGGGATTTCAAGGAGATGATAAAAAGGAAAATAATCAGTTTATTTTGCTCACACTCTATCCATCCCATTTTGCTCCTATCTAAAAGTACTAAGATTTTCTAGAGTAAGAGGTTTCATAGCTAACCTTTTCCTTATCCCTCTTTGGCCGCAGTCCCCTATGAAAACACAATCTCCCACACTGACAGAAAGAGCCCTTATGAATACAAATGCCTGTGGACAACTTTTTATTTGGCAGCTGTATAGCATTATGGACTTATTATCCACGAAAGAGTTTTACTTTCCTCAAACTGGAATTAAAGCGCATTAGAAAACCAAGAAAAATGTTGTTATTGCACATCACACTGGGTCAGGCAGCTTTAGAAAATCCCCAGAAGTAAAGGAGAAAACCATTCGCTTTTTTCCTGTACCATCAGTATCATCTGACCAACTGCTAATTGTACTGCTGAGGTTTTAAAGACCTCTATTCAGGTAAGTGCTGGGCAAAAAAAAAAAACCCTCTCATTCATCAAAGCACAAGTACTTTCAAGAGTAGCCTAGTAACACAGAAAAGACTTGAAAATCCTCAAAGTCCAGCCACCTATGGAGTGATCATGTGAAAAAATGTCAAAGAATCACTTTTGTAAACGCTTAAGACAACTGCTACTGAGTGGAAAATACAAAATACTGTTTAATTGCAATTTTCAAAAATTCTTCCTGCTTTCAGTCATTATATGTCTGTCCCTGTGATAGAAATGGGAATTCTTTCAGTTTTCAAGCCTGTGCTCTCCTTTCATTGCAATGAGGACCTAATTCAGAGCTTTAAACTGTGTTCTGCAATGCATAATTAATCTGGCTTCATAGAGACCTGGACAAAAGACCCCATTCAATCTTCAGCTCCTTCCCCCTGAGATATTGTTATTTCTAAAAACTCCTGCCAGCTGGGCTGGAGGGAAATCTCAGCACTGTGGGAGAATGAACAAACTACAGGCCTCCAAGGGATTTGAAGTAACTATCTGACTAAATTGGATTAGAAAGTAAGGAAGGGGAGGGGAAGGAGGGCTTATTCTGAAGTCTACAAAAGCTCATAAAAAATTCTTAGAAGATTTTCATATGGTGAAGGGGAGAGAAATATGCAAGTTTTTATAACAAAACTGAGAAAGAATTTTAAAACATGCGTGAGCCAATACACTTGGGGATATTTGAAGGGATTACTGCTGGTATTATTTCAGGAAAACTGTTGTGTCTGCCTTGGAGCTTTGAAATGGCATTTCTGTGCAAAATCTGGGCTTCCCTGCAATCCAAAATAGTCATACTTTCCTTCCAGGTATTTGATACATATCCTGTTTGAACCTATAATGTAACCTAACCATCAGTTGTTTTAAAGTTTCCTCCAAAGCACATCGCAATTAAAAGCCTCTGCCCATAAGGATTTCAAAGGGCTACGGAAAAACAACTTCAGTCTTGTTTAGAGAGCCAGCACCCTGCTTTCATTCCCCCCAAGTTCATCCTCCAAAGTGTTCCAGTGACTCTGCCCAGATCACCTGGCCATCTCTCACACTTTTCACAGTATTTTTAGGAGGCACATACTCAGGAATATTGCCCCATTTCCCAGCAGAACTTTTGGAAGACAAGTTGGAATAAGCTCACAGCCCTGCTGGGAGAGTGGGTGCGTGGAAGAAAAGATGCTTTGAGCTCTGTCTCCTCTGGCTGGCTCTGCTGTCCCCCCTGACAGAGACCAGCTGCTTGCAGGCTCTCTGCTCCTGCTGCACTAATGCTGTGAAGTTATGTGGATTTAGCCAGGACAAAACTTGGCTCACTACCTGCAGAAATATTTTCAGAAGTCAGACCTTTTAGCCACCCTAACCAACACTCCCCATATTAAAATGGGCAGCCCTTACAACAGCAGTGACTTCTCCATGGTCAAAAGGAACAAAAATATTCCCTAAAAGCTGATCTACTTAGAACTCACATGTTGTTGTACAGTAAAAACTGTGGCACTTTTCAGAGGTCTGGCAGGCACTGAAGAGAGTAGCATGCACAATGCAAAATGCACCCTGCTGGATGATGCATCTGTGTAAAGATGGGTGCACAAAAATTACAACACATCAGAGCAATCCTAATCAGTCCCATCCAAAACCAAACATTTGTATTTTTTCATTATCATTATTTGCTATTTCTAGACTTATTGTCACAGAATAATTTTCTATGATCTCCCTTTGCTCTGGGGAGGAAGTGCAGGGAGGAAAGAAGGGAGCAGGTTTAAATAAATTTTTTGAAAAGGAGAAAACAAGATTCAGCAAAATCTTTCAAAACAGTGGAGGCTTTTTTTTTAAGGGTGTCACTTCATAAAGAAACACTTGTATGTAACTTAGCAACAGCAACAACAAAAGTACTGATAGCTCATATCCCAGACAGAGAAATGTTTAAAACATTAGGTTGTTATATAAAATCCATACAGCCCCTTTCCAGTTTCTTTAATTCCTGGGGTGCAGGAAAAGCAAGACAACATCACCACTGTTTCTTTCCCAGCCAACACAATGAGCCACTTTGGATTGTGTGCAACTGTTATCACAAGTGGTTGGATATTGTCAAATCCATATTGAGGCATTGCATCAAAAATCCTTACTCACAACCTTAATCTAACAACTCTGAATAACACTGTGGCATTTCTTGAAAGGGACAGTGAAAGGTTTCACATCTGTGAAAGTGAAAGCCTGGTGGAGGTTAAAAAAAAAATTCAAAAAGCATCATTTAGTTAAACACATCCAGAGCAGTGCTAACACCACTTAAAGTAAAAGATCTACCTAAATTAGCCCTGACTTTTCTCAACTGACAAAAAATTTCAAGGTCTCAAAATTGGCAGTGAAGATTGCAAGGAGCAAAGGACAGACAGTCCAAGCCAGGGCAGAAAAAGTCAGTGCTGAATCCCATCCCCACACTCTGGACTCTGCATTGCACTGCTCTGAGCTTGATATCACACTGAGAATCTGCTGGCAGATTCTCCACAGGGGCTTGCCCACCACAGTCAGGACCTTTCCTAGCAATGCACAAGCAGCCCGCTTCGCTGCCACACTGACCCATCTTCTGCAGGCCACCCATGGAGCTGGCACTACATGGGGAGCCTCTAGAAATTCTGAAGTGCACCCAGGACATGAGCAGAGCCAGAACAACCATTATGAGTGTGCAGGCAAACCCCAAATCTGCTGCTTCAGTGAAAAAAAAATAACTTATTCTCTCTGCAAGGATGACAGAAGTTTGGCAGCAAGACTGGGCAGGTGATGGAGGGGAAAAGGGGAGTCTGGCAAGGCTGCAGATTTCTGCAAAGGGGCTGAGGATTGCACCTCTTGCAAGAAAGGGAAGAGGGTGTGGCTGGAAAGGAAAGCAGAAGAGACTGGAATTTGCTACTGCTACTCCTGTGCTAAAGGTGGAGGGGGCATAAAGCAGAGCTCGTCTGCCCCCTGAGGAAGAAGGCCCTTGCCCCCAGCCACACCACTTCCCAGAGAAGCAGTGCAGCATGGGTTAAGGCTTTCATTCATACACCTCCAAGAGTATTTCCTCCTTAGAGAAGAAAACCAAGGCTTGACAAGAAGCAGGATTTCAGAATCCTGCATCTAACAGAAAGAGTCAAAGAGGAACCTAAAAGTTTTGGACAACACGTCTTCATCCCTACGCAGACATGCTGCCGCTCTCCCTGCTCCCACACCCCGGCGGAGATGCTCAGCTCAGCCCAGGCCCGGCCTGCCCTGCATCTGCCAGCCGAGCCATCCGCAGCTCTCCCTGGCTCGCTCCCCTCCCTCCCTCACACACTCACACTCATCTGCAGATAAATACCCCGGCCAGCAGCTGAACAGATCAGCCAAGGAGCACCGCGGCAATCTGACTCACTCGGAGTCCCGCAAGGGAAGCAGCCGGGCCCAGCCCAGCCCCGCGGGGTCCCCACGGCCCCTTCCGAGGGTGGCACCCAGCCATCTCTGCCCCACAGCCCTTCCCGAGGGTGGCACCCAGCCATCTCTGCCCCACAGCCCTTCCCGAGGGTGGCACCCAGCCATCTCTGCCCCACAGCCCCTTCCGAGGGTGGCACACAGCCATCTCTGCCCCACAGCCCCTTCCGAGGGTGGCACCCAGCCACCTCTGCCCCACAGCCCCTTCCGAGGGTGGCACCCGGCCATCTCTGCCCCACAGCCCCTTCCCAGGGTGGCACCCAGCCATCTCTGCCCCACAGCCCCTTTCCAGGGTGGCACCCAGCCATCTCTGCCCCACAGCCCCTTCCGAGGGTGGCATCCAGCCATCTCTGCCCCACAGCCCCTTCCGAGGGTGGCACCTAGCCATCTCTGCCCCACAGCCCCTTCCGAGGGTGGCACGCAGCCATCTCTGCCCCACAGCCCCACAGCCCCTTCCCAGGGTGGCACCCAGCCGTCTCTGCCCCACGGCCCTTCCCGAGGGTGGCACCCAGCCATCTCTGCCCCACAGCCCTTCCCGAGGGTGGCACCCAGCCGTCTCTGCCCCACAGCCCTTCCCGAGGGTGGCACCCAGCCGTCTCTGCCCCACAGCCCTTCCCGAGGGTGGCACCCAGCCATCTCTGCCCCACAGCCCTTCCCGAGGGTGGCACCCAGCCATCTCTGCCCCACAGCCCTTCCCGAGGGTGGCACCCAGCCATCTCTGCCCCACAGCCCTTCCCGAGGGTGGCACCCAGCCATCTCTGCCCCACGGCCCCTTCCCAGGGTGGCACCCAGCCATCTCTGCCCCACAGCCCTTCCCGAGGGTGGCACCCAGCCATCTCTGCCCCACAGCTCCTTCCGAGGGTGGCACCCAGCCATCTCTGCCCCACAGCCCCGACAGGCTGCGCTCCCATCCACCATAAACACCAGGGGAAATTTTAGCTCAGTTTTGTTAACTCTGCATCAGCTGCCGCATTGAAATTCCACCAAAAAAACCTTCTTAGAATGGGATAAGTTAATATCAAAAGAGGAAGCAGCATTTCAGCTCCACTCCTCAAAATCTACTGTCTGCCTCATCTCACAAAAATAGGTCATTAAGTTCCTTTCTCTTAGTGCTTACTCCATGTTTGAAACGTGTACTCAAATAACTCCCCGATAATTTAGTTTCTTCTTTCCCTCCACCCCTCTTCTTCCAAACCTTGGTCTTTAATTGACAGTACAAAATAATAGCACAACTCAAAAGGGCCTGAGACTAAGAAAAATTGGGGAATGAAAGGCCAAATTTTCCCAGCACTTACTCTGATATCACCTTGGGTTAAAAAAAAAAAACTAAATAAATTTGACAAATTTTATTGTTACATCCTCAAGAGGAGGCAGCAGTCTGTCTTCTATATGAATTCCAGATCTAAATAGCCCAAGAAATTTCCATGGAGGCACTGCCACAGCATGATGAACAGAAATATTCCAGAGCACACCTGATTACAATCCTGTGTCCATCCTTAGGAGCACAGTACTGAGCATGCACTCTGTGTAACCCCTCTTGTTTTCAGCTGCCTCCTTCATAATTTACAAAGTACAGTGACCCACCTATGCCACCTTGTCCTAATCTCCCTGTTGGAATGTAATCTTTCAAAAGTTTGAGTCTAGTAAATGCAGTTACTTAATGGTATTCAAAGGGTTTAAACCAGGTATCAAAACTTCAAAATGGTGTTAGAATATAAAAATGAAAAAAAAGAAGTTTCTCAGTCATAACAATTAGTTGTGCATAGCAAATAACTCAGGACAGAAGTTTCTAACTTTAAAGTTCAACAGATCTTGCTGAAATATGCAATAGATAGAGCCATGAATTTTAAGCATTAAAAAAAAAAATTCTTTAGAAAATAAACCAGGAGGACAGTGATGTGAATGTAATGCTGGCTTAAATTTTGGACAAAAGCATTCTTAAAATGTGTCCATTTTGCAAGTGTCCAGTATTATAGTAAGAGCAATTATATCCAGAATAAATATTTTGGCTTGCCAGCTCTAATAAGGGGGACATTGCAGATACTCTCAGGAGAGCAGAAATCCATGCCCAGAGATCCAAGCCCAGTCTCAGACACACCATGCTTAGGAGAGATTTCCATTTGCTTGGCTCTATTAGCCTAGGTAGAACAATCTGTTATATTACTATTTTGTGCCCAGTCTAGGATGCCCCATGCAACTCTTGCTACACCACAACTGAAGTGAAATCATAACTCTATTATCAGAAATGTGGATAATCAACCCTTTAAAAACTTTATAGGCAGCATTTTAAATGAAAGAGGGAGAAGAGGTGGGTCCAAAGGCAAACTAATCTGTTTGATCAAACATTGCAAAATATTATCAACATCCAAATTCCTTTTTATCCCAGGACATGTTCTTCAGATTGCATAAAGGCATTACATATCCCTATATTTCAGCATGGGTTATTGACGGTTCACAGCCCTAAAACACAGCATAGACCTCTTCTGCTTATGCTGTAAAAATACTCTGTGGTCTTGCTTAATAACAGTTGTGGAGAGCACAAAAATAGTCGGGGGAAAGAGCTGGGAGCAGGATGTACTGTCTCCTGGCGTGGTGCTCAGTACACGTTCCACCAAACTGCAGCTCAGGGAGCTAATGGGCGATGACACAAACACACATGTGTGCTCTGCCTCCCACCCAGGTGGTATTTTTATTTCTAACCTCCCTTTCCCTAGGTTGCAGGGAAGTTTGACAGAGGCAGCGAGCGTCACATGGCATGCTGAGGAGCTGGCAGGCTCTGGCCTGAATTTTACCCACTGACCACAAAGTACAAAGCAGTTTAAAGCTTACGTTGAAGTTTTTGTTAACGAGATGTCATTATAGATGGGGGACATGAGACTGGGAGCATGTGATGAAGCCAAGCCTTGGTTCCTCTGACGTTGACAAATTTAAGTCAGACCTGCCAACAATAACACTCTGAAAGAAGGTTTGAGGGGGCCATGTGGGCCCAGGTCCCAGGGCTTTGTGTCCCAGCAGACACATCCCCTGCCCTGCTGCCATCCAAGCAGCTGCAGTCACTACAGCAGTCTTGGTGCTCAGTTGGTTCAAAGACCACCCCAGTTAGAACAGCCTTGCGTGGGCTGCTCGATGCACTAAAGCTCTGTATGAACCCGTGGTTTAATGACTGCAGCTCTGCAGGCATCAACCTTTCTCCAGGCAATTCATGGCGCCTACAACATCCAAAACATTTAAAGAAAAGCTGTAATGTACGTTGTGCCATTGTGTATTATTCCAGATACTTAGAAACTGATTAAATGGCAACTTTAAAAATGCCTTCTTCTAGAAGATATTGGTTTCATCCAGATAACGGGTTTTATCTCAAAAATCAGTGCTAAAGGCATACATGTTCCCCATTCCTTCACCAAATTGGAGAAGCATTAGCACCAGAAGACACCCCACCAAAACAGAACCTATTTTCTCCTGTGGAACTATGAAGCCACAGCATGAGGCTCCCCCTGTGTATACCAGGACCAACTTCACGGATGCCATGCTCATGTAAATCACACTGACAAAGAACTGAAGGAAAAAAACCTACTAGTGAAACTCTTACATGTTTTAAGGAAAAAAATAACCAAAAAACCCAAACCAAACCAAAAAAAAAGGGGGGGGAAGGGGAGGGGGGAGAAAGAAAACAGCCCTTCGTATGCCCAATTTTCTGATTACTGGGATCACAAAGTTGGATAATGAATGACACTTTAAAATGTAAAGCCATCTACATGATATTTTGTGTGCCCTGGTAGATTTAATTCCCTCTTCAAGCACCCTTAAAAAGTGAATTAGGAAATGGAGGTTAGATCAAAGTTGGCATGGGAAGAAACAAGAAAACAAAACAAAATCAACCACTCATCTGCTATTGAAACCTTTAATCTAAACCTTCTTCTGGTTTAAAAATAGAAACTATTTATAAGAAAATGCGTGCTTTAATCAGAATGCAAGAAACAAGCCAATAATTAAAAGTTCAAAATAAAGGTTTAAACTCAAACATAGTTTTGCAACTACAGTTACAGCCAGATTACAAAATTCCTTTCACACAATGCACATAGCACCCTTTGAGACTTAATGACATTCTGCAGCTGGGGTAGTATGAATCTGAGTTCTTTCTGTTCTGACTTATTTACTTCTGCAAGAAAATTCCCCATGGCAACTGGCCAAAGGGGCTTGTCTCCTTAGTGTGTGAAATGTGAGCAGATACAAACTTGACACCATATTTCATCCCCTCGCCTTCCCTCGTGTCTGCATTCCTAACTGTAAATTAGGGGGTGGCACTGACTGTTCTGGGGTAGCAGGAAGCAGCTTATTCTGAAAGATAGGAAGTGACAAAGGAGGAAAAAAAACACATTGCAATGCTTCAAGGCAGTTTCTGAAACTATACTGAGGTTCTTCTCACCCATAATCAGGACAAGCTGAAATTGTGCAACAGCTGATTCTCTTCTTAAAATGTGACAGTTTTTCCTTTTATTGACCTTTTAGATATGCATTTACCTCCTGATCTAAACAGAAATCAGTAGAAATTTGTCAATACTTGACAATGCACATCTGTACTTGCTGCAGCACCCCTCTCAATTGCGGTCTCTTTTCAGGAATGAAAGTTGGTTTTTCCTGTGTGGAGGGTCCACTGAAACACAGAATACTTCTGCAGCACAGTCTGCCAAAGCTGATTATGAAAGAGGCAATTTGGAACATGGAGCTTTCTAAAGCTGGACTTTAGAAAACACGAGGCACCTGGGAAATGATGTGCAACTCTCAGAGACTAAATACACTCTGGCAAAACCAAAATTCCCCTAAGGACCTCAGTCAGCCAAGGGTGAAACCGTGACCTTGGACACATGTTTACGCTTCTTGGAGCTGATATGCATAATACATCTGCTATTTCAGCTAAGGGATACCATCATCCTGGTTTTCCCTCCAATTCCTGACTGTACAGCTATGTTTAGTAGTGACACCAGTAAAACTGACTTAAAAGGCATTTTGTTAACAAGGTACATTATCAGAGAAAGCCTGAAAGAGTCTCAAAATACTGCTATCAACTTCTAAACACACTGTAAAATGTACCATAGTTATGGGTCTATGTCTAGCTATTGTATCCTACATACTAAAGACTTTCAGGCTGCAGGCTGCCCTGGAGAGAATCCTGTGATTCCTTCCAGCATATGGAGACACACTTCCATTTCTATTTGTAGCCCCCAAAAATGTCAGTGCTATGGGTGTGACAATATTTTAATTCATTTCACTTGAAATGAGGATGTCTTACTAGAAGTTTTAAGGAACAAGATCAAAACCAAAAATACTGACAGCCCAACCATGCTTGTTGCTATTTTAAATGTAGAAACAAACAAGACCAAAAACTTTTGTTCAGTCCTGTGTGCTCCCCCTGCAGAGAATCCAGCCATTGGTGTCAAGAGCAGCTCACAGTAGCTGTGCTCCCACCTCAGTTCCCCACAGGGGTTGGGATCTTGTTCAGACTGGCTGCAGTGAAGAGGCATTCCAGGGCAGGGAAGCTGAGCCAGGTGAGTACAATCTGCATCCACTTATCCCAACCTGCACAGCACTCCCCCATGCTAGCCCAAGCAAGTGAGAACAGATTAATCTGTGCAAAAATTATGCCAAAAACACTATCAGTGTAATTAACTCTACTCAAAATGTTTGCAAAGTTTAGTGATTTAATTCTCATTTAAAGAAACGGAAAATGAGATTGGAAGTTTAAAAAAAAAAAACCCAGGAAGCTGTTACAAACAGAAGGAATCAACAGGCCAAATTCTGAAGATTTTCCTCTGCCTGTACTGAGGCCTGCTGCAGAAAGTCTATCATTAACATCTGTGTAACAGCTACTGGATCTGTGAGATGTAGCAATCAAACATGAATGTGATTAAAGCCTGGTTGGCCAGGGTTTATAACAGAAACAGAAATGTCAAATAGTGAAAAGCAAATTAGAGCACACAGATTATTTTTATTGTCTCAGTAGTTCTCTGCAAAACACAAAAACAAGTGATGTAAGCATTTTAAGAGGCTCAAACTGTAAATTCTTTTAATACAGCCAGAGAAGTGTTAGATGCAGTCCCTAATGCTTCTAGGAGAATAGTCCTGAAGCAACTGCTCACTACTAAGAAAAGTTAATAGCTGACTAATGAAATGAAGAGAGAGAAAAGCCAGTTCAGAAAAGCAAGCAAGCTTTAAGTGCAGTTTTATTCCTGAGAGGGAATGGAGGCAGGTGAAATAGGGGGTTTTTACAACACCATCCAAAATAGGTGACAAGGAGGAAGGGGAGGAGGAAAATTGTTTTTTCTGTTCTCTGGGAAGCAGAGCAGCAATGCCAAGATTTGAGATCCTAGGAACAAAGTGAAAGAGGACATATAGTCTGGGGTATTTGTAGTTCTACCTTGCCATACACAGCAGTATGGCAAAAGTCATCACACACAGTTTTCGTATTGCCATCAGTGCTGTAAGGGTGTGACACAAGATTTGTTTATGCTGAGGGGAGAGAAAGGACTGCTGCATTACTCCTTCAGCTGTTTAAGCTCCTGCCATGAAAGAACTTGTGCATCTTCAGAACTGTACACCAGCTGACAGCTGGCAGAAAACTATATAACTTCTGTTGTCACTGAAACATTTCCAAACCAGACCCTCCTGCTTCATTGGCTGTGAGGAAAGAGAGAGATTGTGGTACTTACTCCACTACTTTACACCTTAGGAGGAATAAGTAAACTGTAACCCAGTTCTTCTCCTTTACGATAGCAAAAGGGTCAGAAGAGAATAAAAGTATTGGCTGGGAGGCAGAGGGAGAAGAGCAGAGAGGTACATGCTCAGAGAAGTCCTGCATCAGTGTCTAAGCAGCATCTCTTGAAGGACCAGCACAGCATATCCAGGAAAGGACAAGCCTATAGGAATTTACATGTTCTCATAAGCTGCACTAGTAAAAGAACATTTTGAAAGAAATTATAAAAGAACAAGGAATTAGGGACAGGCAAATTGTTTATCAGCCATAAAACAAGAATTTGGCATTATTAAGTCAGCTGTTTCATATCATTTCAAAATAGATGGGTTTGGGTTACTTTCCTCTTTTCAAAGGTATTTTCCCCCCTCCACAGCACCATTACTCAAGTTCACGTAAGAGGTCAAAACAACTAACAAATGGAAAAAAAATCACAAACATTAGCTGAAGTTCAAAAGGCAAATACTCTATTAGAACATGATTTTTACTTCTATTAAAGGGATCTTGCTTTACACAAATCCTATGACAGCACAGGCTGGCACTAGTACATTTCTGTCAGAAGGGCCACTTTGAGTCACAGTACCTGAAGATCTGTTCCAACCACTCTTAAGTTCAGGCTCTGTGGGGCCTGACTCTGTAGAGCTGGAATGAGCCAGATACTTTTTAAATGCTTTTGATAAAACATATCAGTAGTCAACTTTTTCAAAACAGCTGTTATATTTTAAAGAGTTATCTGTTTGGGGATGTGGGCAGTTGCTTTTTAGCTTTTTTTTTAATAGAGAAAATTTTCTAAAGGAGTTGGCACTTGGAGAGTGGGTGACATGGGCTGACTGAAAAGCACTCCCTGTAGATGCAAAGTCTGAAGGAAGTATCAGGCACCATACCACATATTCTCAAATTTTCTTAAAACAAAAGTTAATTTTTTGTCTTACAAAGGTCTTAAAATACACTGTGCAGGAACTAGGATTCCACAAATGACTTAAACTACCCAGCTCAATGTACTAAATGAATGATAGTCGTCCCATGGATTTACACACAAGCCTCCCTAATTTCACAACCGTTTCTTTTACAGTTTGTGCACCATCCTCCCAGAGCAACTTTCTCTCCCTACACTTCACTCGCATTCACCACTTCAGTGCACCCTTTGATTTTGTGTTCCTGAGGGCCAGTGTTTCACATTCACTCCAGTACTCAGGCATGTGATGATGGAGGACAAAGCTGCTAGCAGTCTCCAGAACAGGGGAGCCTCTGTCCCTTTCCAAGCAACACAACGAAAGTGCTGGTCCAGGGTGGTGAAGATTCAAATTTTAGGCCAACTTATACAATTATCCAACAGTGGTTGTCAGGTTTCTCTAAATGGGAAAGATCAGCCCATCTGATCTTACTCTCCCTAGCATTTCTTTTTCAAAGGGGGTGAGACACTGAAACCTCCACAGCTGTTCACTGAGGTTAGCCCAGCCCCTCAGAGGTATCCCCATCTTTTGATAACTCCACTCAAGCTCACTGGGATTTTGCTCTCAGACCCCCACTTCTGCATGAGTTAAGCCCATCTAGACAAACAAATTCATTGAAGTTCTTGGGACCGCCATGCCTAATAGATTCAGCAAAGATAAAAAGCTGAAAGTCCTTTGAGGAGCTTCCCCTTCCGCTCATTAACCACAAGGATCATACTGAGTGAGGAATCTTGCATGCATTAGACTTTGTTTTTAAATTATAAGATAAAGAACAAATCTCAGCTTTTTTGCTTCTGGGGAAAAGAGGGTGGAAAAATTTTTGTGTAATTTTCACTCCTGTTGATATTTTCAGCTGGCATTCATACCATTGAGACCATATTATCATCCATGAGCTTGGCACCTCAGCAATGCATCACAGCTCAGCAAGCGGTTAAATCAAAGCTGAGGCTCTTATCTCAGCAACATCCCAGCAGAGTTCTCAGATGGCAGAAATGTACTCAGGCAGAAGAGTGAGATCAATGGCACTCTCTGAGACTGATCTTGAGAAATGAACTGGAGTTTAGGCAATCCCCCCATCTTGCTGTCCTCTGGTAGACTTTTTTCAAATCAGTCTGCCACATTTTACCCTAAGAAGGACACTGTTATTGACAGGAGATCCCAAGCAACATCAAGTTGCTGAGAAATCAGTAGAGATGTCTGCCTACAGAGTGAGAGCTTCCTTTCTCACTCACGGTGTTATAATCTCAGCTGTAGTAGGATTTCAGGGGATTTCAATTTCCATTCTGACATGCAGCACAAGAATGCCTATGGAGCCAAAAGAATTTGGGCCAAACCACTAAGAGTTTTCATCTTTAGTAGCATGCACTTGACCATACACTGTTGGGCAAGGCATGTAGTCAGCATTGCTTATATCAACTTACTGTAAAGACCACAGACTTGTAAATTGTGAAGTTTAGTCCCACACAGAATTGGGAAGGAAAGGAACTTCTGCTGATGTTGTGCTGAGTAGCTTTTTTTTTTTTCCCAAAAAAGGAAGTGTCCTCATAATAGTAACATTGTTGGATGTATTTACTATCAAGATCACCAAGGCACTTGCTTTTCCTTTTTATGTTATTTGTATCTTTCACCACAATCATACTAGCAGCTGAGCAAACATCATTCCAGCTTTGAGGGAGCAGGTTAACAATACTGTCTCCTACTCAAAAAAATGTTCTGCTCATTTGGAGCAAGTCTATGCTACAGCTCTTCAACACTTCACACCCACTGATCTCAAAGGACCTCACTCTCAGAGTGAGAGCATATGCAACTTCACAATTCCCCTTCTGAATAGATAACCAGTTTTGGAAGTGAAGAGATATGTCCCAATTATTTTTAAAACTGGTAGCCTAGAGTTGGACTTCTAGCTTTATTGTTTGCTTTTCCAGAGATAGAAAACTTCCATTATGCATTTTCAAAAATGTATATTCAACATCTCTGAATTTCAGCACTTTTTCTGGTATTAAGGTTTATTTTTAAAATATTAACACTCATATCTTTTTCAGAGAGTCATCCAGCTAAATGAAAAGATAATTTCTGGTACAAGTTATTTATTTAGGCATAAACATTAACTAAGTATTTATTCATGTCTGCAAATAGAGATGTAGTGATTTGCACTGATAATAGGGAGACTAATTATCACTCTCTACAACTGAATCTTAAATCTATATAAACAAAGTTGTCCCAAAAGAAGGAAGATGATCTACAGACACAAACACACACTTGAGCACACACATTTTTAGGAAAGGTACCAAGGACAACTACCCCCATCCAGCCAATTCCAAAGATTGCTCTCCCTACCAAAGCCTTTTAATGAAGCAAGTAAATTTCAAAGACTTAAAAGAAAATACAAAATAATAATCAATCCGGATATGTTCTTATTCTGGATAATAGGAATTTCATCCAAATAAAGTCTGGCTTAAAATTCTCTTACCAAAGAAGATTCCAAATGATTTATTAAAATTCTATTTCAGGTATCAGAGTAGTAACAGCACTGTTACAATCCCAATCCCACAAATTAAAAATATCAGTTTAATCTATAAACCCAACCTTTCATCTTATTGTTCCAATAAAGCTTGATCCAGTTTGGCTGCTTCCTGACCTTCCAGGCTTGGAAGAATTAAAGAGTTGAAAACAAACCTGAGCATATGTAATGTTCTTCATTTTACCTCATGAATGCCATGCTCCTAGACATTATTGGAATTGCATTTGAATGAAATACTCTGGGGTAAGGCAAATGCAATGAAACGGTCCCATATGTAATAATCACTAAGAGTGATATTAAAACATGTATCTCCCAGCACCATGACAAGGCAGAACTATAGCCCATGCCAGACCAGCTGGATTCAGTAGTTTAATACTATCTTGGTGGACATAGCTGGATCTAGAACTCAGCTCAATATCAACAGGATAGGGAAATTGTTTGCAAAAATGCAAATCAATTTTCTCCCAAGACCCCAACAATATCTAATTCAGGTTTTGATACGAGCCACTATCCACAGCAAATAGAACAAATTAATATTTTTTCACATGATAAAGATCAGAAATTGCTGTCTTCATATAAACATTCACTTTGAAAGACCAGAAGGTACAGGAACTGCCAAATCTTGGGAAAAAGTTCTGCCTTCCGTCATCATCCTCTAACAATACACTTCTGTACTTGCCATCTGCAAGGAGTCCATGTCTAAATGCATCAGTCCACTTGACTTTTGTGAGCACAATGAACAGTTTTCCTTTGTCTACTTGCTTATTTAAATTCTAGATTATAAAAATAAAAAAACCTAAGAAGAATTCCAGACTTACACTTGTTTTCTCCTCTCAAAGGAAAATTCTTAAATAATTTGCAATCTTAATTAGTACACAAGAGTATAGTAAAGTACAGGGAAATAAAAATTCCAGCATAAAAAAAGCAGGATGTATGGAAAATATAAACAACTTGATTCAGTAAGCATGCAAGGGATTGAGGCCTGTTTGTCACCAGATCTGCCCAAGCTTCCCCCTGGAGTGAAACTCAAGAAGCATACATGGACAAAAGCATGTCAGGGCTTGGTGGGGAAGCCAATACAAGAATAGCTGCAGTAGTAACAGTGTTCCACATTCATGAAGATCTTGGGTTACCAAGATAAATTCAGCTACAAGACTCACCCTTTGCATTCTTAACCCTTTCACTACAGGATGCCTTCGCACGTGGCAGTGGGGGGAGAGCAGAGAGTGAACCTCAGGGAAGGGCTGTTACTTCTGTCTGACAGTGATACATCTGCTATCACTCAGGTTTAATCTTTCTAGAAATTTAAAGTCTTATTTAAGAGGTAATGGATACTGCTGTGGTTACAAAGTGCTTTGCCATTAAACCATACTGATGTGATTAAGCTGGTTATTTTCCTCACATGCTGAGGCATAAGACCTGCTTATCCCAGTCTCCACAAATTAAAAATTAAAGCAATAATTTTTTGCATGTTTGTTTATACTTTTTCCAGGCCATTTTTTGAAAGATTTCACTTCCTCCAACTAATAAAGGACATCATTTGAGGTAATGGCTTTCTTTTCCAGTTTCCAGATGCCCTGCTATCTACAGTGTTAACAGGCAGCAGCTACTATTTTCTTATCTTTCTGAATTATAATATTACAAAACAATTATTTCAAATTTTTTGGTTTTTTGCTAGCTGGAACCTCTAATCTTTGCTTTCAACAGTACATTAGTGAAGACAATACAGAGGAAAGAACGTTCCATCACCAAGACATCTCATTAAATTTCTTATTTCAAAAAGACATTAAATAAGACCTGTTAAGAAATGCTTTATTGTTTGCTTGACTGTAGGCTTTTTAAGAATTCCTTTTTGTATTTGTTGTACAAGAAGCACATATAGTGTAATATTTGTAAAAAAAATTTTTTTTCTCCTGAAATTGATCACAAGAAATGGAGGAAATATTGCAACAAAGTCTACCGATACAGTAATCAGGTCCAAAACTTATCAATGGGTCAAATTTCAGCTATATTTCTATCAACAGAGGCTTGCTGCATTCTTGCTCTTCCAGAATTTTATTTTGTGACTACTCTGTCAGCGTCACTGCCTCATGTGTAACATGAGGATCCATAAATAGTTCCCTCCATGACAAGAGGACTGTAGGAATAGAGCCATGAATTTTGGGATAAGTGAAAAACAAGCACTGGAAGACAACATGCATTTATCAAGACAGAAAAACTCACGGGAAGTATCAGGACTTGTGGTCCACTGAGAAGGATACAGAATTAAGTCAGGTTTATGCCAGATAACTTGCAAGAATAGAGAACACTGAAAGCTCCTTGTGGCTTCGTAACAAAAGCGTGGGTGGGTGTTGGTGTACCTTTCTCCTTCCAAACAGCTTTTCTAAGGCTGCAGTGGAAAAAGCCCTGATAATAGACTGAAATCAGCACCATGTACAAGAGCTGGGAGGGCCAGCTCAATGCTAGCAGCAGCCAGTCCTTCCTCACTCAGATCCAAGCAGTCAGGTTGAATCCCACCCTGAACTCTTCACCTCCTCTCCAGCACGCTTCCCCTCTAAATATAAACTGCACTGCTGACATGATTGCAGCTGGCACTAATCTTTTCAGATGTTTTCCATGTTGTCCTTGGTTTTGTTTGCTGTGTTGAATCAGGCAAAATTCTGGTTTAAGCAGCAAAGAAGGAGCAAAAATGTATGTAGATGAAGCAAAAAATAGAGATAAAAAACCATAGGAACCAACAGATGGGTGTAGGAAGGGAGGAAAAGATTCATAGAAAGCAAGTGATTTGGTGAGCCTGAATCAAGTTGAGCTAATAAAATTCATCTGAAACACTAAATATCTTAATCTTAAAACACTATCTTATCTTATGCAAGTGTTAGAATCTCTTTCATCTGTAATTCTAATAGAAACAAAGCTGCATACTGTGAACAAACATTGTTTGCACCAAAGATATTTGAACTCATTACTCATTAACAAACTAGTCAGAGCGGAGGTTCCCCTGGTACTTGAGCAGCTAGAAGGAAAACCTAGAAGGAAAAGGAGTAAAAATACAGACAGCAATTGCCTGCAGCTTGTGTCATTCAGTGGAAGTACACAAACATCAGCTAAATTCTGTGTACACAGCTGTGGGAGTACATAAAAATTTAATAATTACAAGTCTTTCTAAGAACTCACAGCAAAATGCAAACTAGGATGGATAAAAGCAGGAAAGCATTATGTACCCTAACAGAAGAACTCTCTCATGCTATTAGTTCTCTAGCTTCTTCATGAAAACCCCCCTAAAGTGATAGCAATAAGAGGCTGCTGCTTTCTCCGTTGCAGAGTGGTGAACACTGCCATGGTATGCAGGCAATCCAGGGGTGGTTCAGCAATCATCCAGAATTGCTCTGTGTCACTCCTGATTTTTCCATTGCCGTAAAAATAGTGGAGGTGTGAGTTTTGGAGGTGAGGCAGCAGGAACACGGTTCAGAGTTCTGAGCCAAAGAAAGGGAATAGGGAAAGACCTGCTAAAAAATTATACCAACCCAAAACACACACGTGAAAGATGCCAATATTAGCTGAGCAACAAACAGACCGAAGAGAGCTGAAAAATGCCAGAGCCCTGTTTTCCCAATATAACCAGCTGTCACCAACTGCAAGCTTACAAAGAGAACAAGGTTCTATATTGAAGGGAAGTTTAGGAGACAGAGTGCCTGCATTGGCATCCACTGCCTGTTACAGTTCCTCCCATACAGCGCCTGCGTGGCCAAGCCGGAGGGCAAATGGTTAAAAGGCATAATCAATTTTCATTAAACAGCTGAAGCCCAAGTACCTACATGCTCTAGATGTATTTAATTGTCATACTGTGGGTTGCTGTGCTTTTTATCATGAGTACCAATAAACAAGCTTTTCCATTAATATTTTGCACTATTTTCTTACATTTCCCTCTTCTTTTAACATTGCATGCCACTTAATTCACCCAAACACTTGCACATACATACAGAGAGAGGAGGGAAGGGGTGTCTTGCTGTTTGAACTAGTGTACTGTTCATCATAAAACATTTGGGCAGAAGCTAGTGTACAAAATCATGTAACCATATCAAGCTGTAATAAGCATAAATTTATGCATTTGAATGCGTTTGCAGATTTGTTGCCTGCTCAAAAGAAATTTCAAACATGTAGCTTTATCACTGTGATACCTTCTGTTTCTCTTTCTTCAGATGGACATTTATCTCAAAGACTGTGCCTATGCACATGAAAGGTCATTCAGCTGTAAAGACAAGTGAGGTAGAGGGATGAGGTAACAAAATAATATTAGCAAAACAAGAGGATTTGGTTGTTTGGAAAACAATAATAATGTCCCTACATTTGTAAAGGACCATGTCCTGTGAGCTTTTTTTTGCTCCCAGTCCAAGCAGCCCTCCTTCTGCCTCCAGGAGTATAACCAGTATAGCCAACAAAATCCCTCCTGAGGGCTACTGTGCATCATGCTTGGATGAATGAGAACTCTTTATTGCATTTAAGAGTCAGTAACATTATGTACACTATAAATGAAAAGAATAGGAGGATTTTGTTCCTAAAAAAAGTCTCTAAATACTATATTTCAGGACACAAACAGATTCCCTTTCAGTAGTCAATCTAATTTATATCCTCTATACCACATTGTGCAATGACCAGTTGCTCATACAGAGCCTTTCTTGCTGGAAAGCACTAGATATTCATTGCCACTTGGGTACTAGGACACCAGTTGCTGGATTTGGAAAACCACAGCTCCTGTGTTTCTGTGATATGTCCTTAGCAAGCAAAGGATAATAGAATTCAGAGACTAATATCCTATCAACCGTCCTTTTAGGTAACTAATACTACACCAGTAATTTCAGGTAACTCTTTTTAATGGGGCCCAGAAAGAAACCCCATCCTCCCAGAATATCCCCCTGCACGAGGTTACTCCCTTACCACAGCAAGATCTGTAAAAGAAAACTGCCTACAGCTCTCCTATTTCATTGCAAATGCCAGTGCTTGACTGCAAATGCACCACTTCCACTAGAAATTTAAGCTAACATATCTGACTGTGTCTGGAAATCACTGAGGGCACACACTGCTTTTCTCAAACCCTGCTGAGAGGGGAAAGCATAAAGCAAGAAGAGTTACAGCTTTTGCAGCTTCAGGACTGCTGCAAACATTTCTGCTCTCTTTTCTGTTCAAAGCTGTGACATCTGGGGTTGCAAACTAGCACCAACAAGAATTTCTAATTTGTCTCTAATCACATACAGGCAAAGGTATCTCAGCTCAATAAATCAAGATTACTGACTCATGCACAAGCTTAGAAGTATTCCTTTTTGTGCTTATAAAGGGAGGGAAGGAGAAAAGGAGGGAGGGAACAGGGGGGAAAGGTGCAAGATTTCCCTCAGGCTGTTAATATGAATAAGCAATTAATTTTTCCTAACTGGCTGATAAATGAACTGAAATGGAGTAGAAAACCAGAATCTATTAAAAACAAACAAAAAAGTGTAAAGAACCTCGACCTTGCATGTCATGTCCGTGGTACAACTGGGAGATTTTAGGTACAACTGTAGATAATTGTTGCTGATGGCACCAGTTCTGTTAGCACTGCTCAGAGCTGGCAGGGCTCCTGCTCCGAGGGCAGATTTCCCTGGACTGTGAAGTGCAGTGCTAGACACTCCCAGTGCGCCGTGAGGGGGTGGGAGGGCTCTGTGTAATTACACTTCATGCCAGCCTGCAAAAACAACAGCCATCCACCACTGCAGCCCAAATATAAAATCTGGCAGAAGGGGACTAGACATTCACACTAATCTGCCAGCCTTCTGTTTCAAATGACATGTGCTTGTAAACAAACAAACAAAAGTACATTTGGGGTTTCAGACTACAAAAAGAAGAAAAAGGAAGGTTTTTTTTTTAATGCATGGGCTAAAATCTTAATATGCGAACCATCAATCAAAGTCTAATTGCCTAAATTACTAAAAATGCCTTGCAAAATTACAGCAAACACTCTACCTAATGGCTAACATGAAGATATTAAACTGCAAATTAATGACAACTCTGCTATGACATTAACAAAGGAGACTTCAGAAAAATGAAAAATTAGATCATTCTGGAGAGCAGACAGGAAAATGCACAGCTTTCATGCATTGCCTACATGTTTGCAATGAAAACCACACAAAATTTGCCTGAGTTCAGATTTCATTGCAAACATGAAACTTAGCTCAAGGGAAAATTTGCTAATGTTTGCATAACTATTCAGTCAACTGGGGCCCAGCCTCAAGTAAAGCTTTATGATCTAAAGAACTGTAATAAATGTACAGTTTCACATCAAAACTAGGTGAAATGGGGAAAAAATTGACAGTTTCATTTTGAATTTTGATGAGATTTTAAATAAAACTTCAGAGGCAAATGTAATAGCAGCACAGACTGCACAAGCACAGGTGAAGACTGAGGACAATGTACTGCCTAGAATAATCATAACAATTTTAAAAAGTTTAATCTTGCTCTAACAAAGCCTGTCAGAATAAAAGCTATTCTCATGCTCTCAACTCACCTTGAGGGACAGAGCAGGGGGCACCCCCAGTTCTGTGTTATAGGTAAGAAAATGAGGCACAATGGTTACACGTGAGCGATAAAGCTTGACTGTGAACTTAATTCTCATCTAACATCCTTCCTCTCACTCAGATCTGCTTTTGCATGCAAAGCTAATCATATACACACACACACACCTGTTTCAAGCAGCCCATTAACTCCAAAGCCAAATGGAGTCTCACCAGTCTCCTCTCTTGCACATCCTCTGAGCATATCACTCAGATAGGCTCCACATGCAGTTAGTCAGTCATTTGGATAACCTCACATCTCCCTGTCAGCATCTGGTGCCATCTATTTGCATGCAGTACTTTCTAAAGCAGTTTGCTTCCATGTTTCTGCTTCTGACTTATTGAGTCATTCTGGGCTTTGACATCACTGCGTTGAATTCTGCCTGCTGGGGATATTTGGTGATGGAAACTCTAATGCACAATCAGACTGGCCTACAAAATAGCTGGCAACCCTATAGCTGCCCAAAAAATTGTATTGAGTGTGTTCCTTTATACAGAGTCACCAAAACAGCCTCCCACATACTGCACAACCAGAGGCTCCCCGTAAGTGAAGAGAAAAATAACAGTAAAAAGTACGCTTTTTATGTCAAGGTAGGATTTTACATTGAGATAAGTAACAGAAGAAGCTTATTTTTATCTCAGTATGCATAATTACAGTCAGATGTATAAACTCTCAACACACTACTGGGGAGGAGGGAGGGAGTAGAAGGGGATTTTTTTGGCAGAAGGAAAGGAATTATTTTCTGGTTTGCTTTGGTTTTATAATCAGCTAGTTATCTCAAGATCCACAGTCTTATGTCAGAAAAAAAAAAATTCTCCATTTTATGGTGAAAACATGGCTTTTAACCTCCACCATGTGAAGTAATGATGGAAACATTAAGAGTCACTCTCCTTTGAGAGCTATTTATTCCTGGAATAGAGTAGGCTCTGCCAGCAAGATTACATGCAAAAATGGATAATATTAGAAAATCCCAATGACAAGGACTATTTAGAAAATTACATAGCTAAGAAGTATTTTCTGACTAATTTTGGTCCCCAAGTTAAAAAATGCTAAAAGGTTGAATTCCCCAAATGGAAAGATCACTTGGCCCAGACTATAAAATACACAACAGTTTCTTCTGACACTTTTTAAACCAGTACAAAGGTCTAAACCACTTAAGAGAGGAACATTATTATTCAGAAGTATTTTGGAAAACCAGAGCAATAGCCACATTGCAGCTCTAAATTCTGGGGTTACATGAGCTCAAAGTGGGCCTCCCCACACTCTGGTTGGGCAGAGAGTCACACCGAGAACATCTCTTCAGCTACTTAGCAGGTTCCCCTACAGCACCATTTTAATCCAGCAACATATTTTCCATTTCCAGCCCCATCTCTGCTAACACAAGCACCTTGTAGCCCCACTCCCCCCACCCTGTCCCCTTCAGAGCGGTGTGGACATGTGCTGTGCACTCAGTATAAATCAGATCCAAAAGCAGACAGACCCTGCAGTCACTTGGGCGTCACAACTTTAAATGATGCCTAAATTTCATTTTAAACCTGAGCCAGGGTCACCGCCTGTCCTGATTCACTTCTCTATTGTATCACCCCAGCAACAGCTGGTAGATATGCTCCAAGCAGTTTGTCTCTTGGCACCTAGTGGAAAACTCTCTGTCCTTGTATGAGGAATTGCTTTCATTCTTCCCCTTGCTTTATTCTGTGCAGGATATTAGGTGAGCCTCACAGATATCACCTGAACTGAGCAGGACATTGTTAATGCCAAAAGAACAGAAATTCTGGTTCTGGAATAAAGCAAAGTGTCAGAGTGACCTACTGTAAACCCATTTGTATCACACCCTGAATTGAAGGCACGTGATTCTGTCAAATGAGGTATCAAGTAAAGGGGTGCTGTCAGCAGTCTCTGCTTTTCTAAACTGTTTCAATAAATCTGCAGTGTTTCCTTAAACATCTAAGCCCCTCAAAATCCCTGTGCAATTTTCTTTTTCTACATGCATGGAATGTCATAGAGACAATCAAAACTAAATAACTCTTCCTTGAGATGATGGACACTTGGCAACAACAGCTAGAGTTTCTCAAGGCATATTCAAGAGCAGACAGGCTAAACAGACTGTTTGAGAGTCATAAGCTAGACACAAATGTAAAGTGGCCAAAGGGAGCCAAAACCCTGACACAGGGAGTGCATCCAAATTTTAATGAACTAGTTCTATCAGCAAATCCTGGAGATTTAGGATTCACCCAATAAACTCAGACTTAATCCCCCAGATGTCCATTAACTGACGAGACATTTTAAAAGGGCCTTAGGTCTTCTTGGTGTGGTCATTTTTAACTCTCTTTTTTTTTTTTTTTTTTTGGAAGGGAATGAATAAGTCCAAAGCACCAAAGGCCAGCCAGAGCTACGTATGTTTAATGTACATAAATGATCACAAGAAACAAAACACAGAGGACCATTTTATATTATTGTAATTACAGTTGATAGACTCCAGAAGAACAGGCTTTATGACACGTCAAAAGAAAGATGAATATGCAAGCTTAAACTATGCACTTGGTGTGAGCTTCATAATTATGCACTCCGAGTCTCAGAGCTACAGGCCATCAGCCAAGAGCTACATAACTCATTTGGCAGCAAAGAGGTACCAAAAAAAGCCCATCAAAATCTGTCATCAGCTTTTTTTTCTTTTTTTTTCAAGGAATGGCTTCAAGGTACTTTGGAAATGTCTTTAAGTCTCCTGGCTGCCATAGCTAAGTCACCCTGCAGCCTTGACCACTGTTTCTATTACAAGAAGCATCTAGAATTCATCTTTTCTGCCATGTTGAACAGGCTGACTTTACCTCATAAAAAGTCTTTTCTTCCCCCTGCCCCTACCCATTCCTCACCACACTACCAAGTAATTCTATTTTTAGCACAGAAGGAAGTGTCAAGAGAGACTGTCAAAGGTGGTGTACCACAGAGCTGACCCACCACATTCTTACATACATTTAATAAAACAATTATCTTCAAAGCTCTTTGTTTTCTCAAAATAGAAGACTTCCACCAGGAAGAACAATGAATAACAGGGGAAAATGCAGTTATTGATGAGAAATAAAACAGTAGGTTTGCTGCTGCCAGGATGGGGAAAACATAAATGCTGGAAAACATTTTAGAAAAAAAGGGTTTATTTCAGCTATTATTTATATAAATGTTAAGTGAGAAATTCTTTTTCACTATTTTTTTAACAGACCATGACATCATTTCAAAGGTGCTGGTAAATGTTTCAAAACCCATTTGAATAATGTAATGCCGATCTAAATTTAGCCTTTTGTTGTTTTGATCCCGTCAACCTTTTTTGTGGCAAATGTTTCTCTAGTATCATTCAGGTCTGCATCTGTGGCCCTACTCATTTATCTTGCTTTGAAAAAAAAAAAAAACCACTTTTGGAAGACAGGCAACAAAAACTTTGGAGTGCTGATCTTGTGAAGAATCATGCAGACACAAAAGTTTTCAGTATTGCATTGATTATGTCCATGAGTTAAATGCAGAGGGACAGACTGTGACTTCACATTCAGGAACTGAATTAAAGAAAAAGTACAAGAAAGGTCTTTCCAAATCAAGCCCTCTCCACACCACCCTAACAGGGAAAGGGCCTGTACTATAGAAAACCTCATAACTTTTATCAGCTGTAATCCCTATTGTCAAAATTTCCAACAGAAAGCAGAAGTGGGCTGAATCCTTGGTACCCAGAGAAATCAGTCACCTGTTCTCAACAGAGTCCTGTTGGCATCTTGATCATGTCAGGTTCAAATAAACGTGTTTCACAAACATCATTAATACCCTGATCTTTTGCAGCTTTCCTAAAAACACACAATATACAAATACTCCAGAAAGAAATTTCACACGCAGAACCCATGGGTTATGCATATGAAAAACATATAAAAAGCAAAGCACATTTCTGCAAGAGCACAGCATTTTTCATGTTTGCCAGAGGCACACTAGGGAAATGTATCCCCGAGATCCCTCTCTTTTGGTTCTCCTCTCAATATGCCAAAAGCTCTCCTGCTCCTAATTTTCCACTGCACTGTAAGTGTACAAGTATTGGGAAGAAGAGATCAGATGCAGAACTCGTTTTCAATATCTGCTGCAGGGTTGAGATTTGAGAGAGATGCCCAAAACCCACATTACCATACTTTGTGTTATGTAAGAGCAAATGCAGCCCACGTTTGACTGGAGCAGTGGGGTAGCTGTCACCACACCCCATGGCAGAGCCACACACCACCACCTCCAGGACAAGAAGCTGATATAAACCCAGCAAATCAACACCTTCACAGAGAATTAATTACTGAGGAGGCAGAGACTTACCAAAATTATTCTAATAGTGTAATGTTAACAACATACACCACAGCATGGTGTACTTTTCCCAACATGACAGTGACTGAGTGCCATCATTGTCACCTACTAGGACCTTTCTACAAAAGGACAGGAAAGGTAGGCTTTGCGCTCCAGCAAGATATTTGAATTTAAGCAGCTTGTAGGTTCTTAGCCTTTAGTCTGCCTTTGGACAACATTTGAAAGTGAAAGGATCAGAACAATAAATCTGGATGTCAAAGCAAAGGGTTCATCTGTAAACAGCAACCTACAAATCTAACAGACTAGTCTGGCAACTATGACAAAATATGAAATTAAACCTCCATGTAGATCATTTGCAGAACTGGCTGCATTAAACTTGTATCTCAAGTTTATATGTTTACATGTGCATACATATACGTATAAAATCACTTATCAACAATTTTTTAAACTTTATTTTCAGCCACAAGAATTCAGTGAGTGGTATCATTTTAGATAAACCACCAGCAGTGCAGAGAAAAGTAACTTAAGTTTGAATAAAGCAAAAATCTTGCTTTGACTTTTCTTTATGCTTCTCCCAGTTTGGAGATAATTACTACCAGCGAGAGAAGATTTATTTCTTGCACTCTCCTTTTAATAAATAGAAAAGCTTACATGACAGATTGCATAGAATTATCATTGTATGTACTCAAAGATCTTTTTGCAGGCTCAGAACATACAGGCTGAACCATGCAACCTCAGAACTGCTCCAGCTTGCCAAATTCCAGCATGCAAGTTGTAACAGTGGTGCAATGAGGCTGTATTGCCCTAAAGTACCTTGATAGCAGGGATGACTCTGATACTGTCTGTTTCCTGTGACAAACCACAGCAACATCCACTCACAGCTATTGCTAGTAATAAAAGCTTGAAAAACATCCCTCACCATTGCAGATGCAGAGCCATAGGTGCTCCAGGCTTCTACATTTATTCTAAAAAGCCATTTTAAAAATTGATGTTAGCAAATTACTT
Source organism: Fringilla coelebs (assembly GCF_963513975.1). NCBI lineage: Eukaryota > Metazoa > Chordata > Aves > Passeriformes > Fringillidae > Fringilla > Fringilla coelebs. The sequence goes on along the minus strand of NC_140030.1, from coordinate 89,622,407 downwards.
GGCTTCAGCCCCTCTGAGTCTCCAGTAACTATTCTAATAGCTTTCCAAATGAACAAAGTGGTAAGTACTGGACCAAAAATGCAGCACAGGAATAGTCCCATGGAGATCACTGGACTACCCAAATGCATTAAATTTGGCAGGAAGGGTGCCATGTGAGTATTCATTTGTCTTCATATTGATCAACTAGAACTCTCGCAGTCTTGAAGGACACATTTCCTTTTCACAGAAAGCACCCCTAATTCTTTGCTTTCCAGGAGGCTGAGGATAAAAGAAGGAAGGATGGTGTGTATGCAAGGAGATGCTTTTAATTTTGTCCCACTGAACTTCCAGGATCCACAGTGGGGGGATAAAATTCATCCATGACTTGGATTTGGTTATTTACAAACAGTTATTATTTGTCCCTGACTGTTGGGATCTAAAAAAAAAAATAATAAAATAGCAAAATAATAATATAACCACGCTTTTTAACGAGGCTTTAGATACATGTCAAATTCTTCAATTTGCCAGAAAAGCCATCTACAGAAGAAACAAAACTCCCTAACTAATCTGCAGCTTGGAAACATCTTTTAAAAACCACAACTTGTGTAAGTTATTTATGTTATGGTCAGGTACCTCTCAAAATCTGATCCCCCTTTAGATGTAAAGAGTACTGTGCATCAAGCACCTACTGAACAAGCTACAAAACTGGTTTTCTCTTTTACAGTTCAAAATTAGATGCACATATCAGCTATGCACTGCTGCATAGGGATCATTACAAATATGTTCCCAGTCTGTGTCCCCATTTCACAGCAGGGAACACAAACTTGCATTGGTTTCTGCTGCGTCTGCCAAAAGACTCAGAATGATACAGATCTTTAAATCAGAAAACGTGCTGTGCATTTAAAACCTTGCTCAGCTCTATTTGTTATTGCTAAATTTATGAATAATATCATCCCATTTGTGTGTTTCATTATGAAATATAATATGCTCACATAGACCTAATCATATAGTCCATCGAGTGAGCAGAATTCAGAGGAAGACAATAAAGGCTGATATTAGAGTACAACAATAGCATAAAAACCACAGGGGACTTCCCCCTAAATTTCAAAACTTCTTGGTAACTCCCCTGCAACTATGGTAACTACAACTGAAGATGGAAATTAACTGGATCACAAACCTCTGAAGAACAGATTTGCAACCCCCCTACCCAGGATCAACAGCCTTAGGGTCTTCTATTCATTACAGGACCATCTAAATAACTAGATCAACAAACACTGCTCTGTTCAAAGACAAGTTCCCAGGGAGATTTCATCCACTTGCATGAGAAGAGAAAATAAGATTTCTTGTATGAGGAAGGCAGTAAACAGAGGAAGAACAGAACTGTTGGAGAGATCCATGGATCAAGATCAGTTGAAAGGCTGCTCACTAAGACTTCAGCAAATCATGAGACAAGCAGGCACAGCCTGTTGTTTCCAAGCTGTTCAAGCAGGGACTCTGTGTAGAGCCAACACCTTCCTGAGGCAGAAGCTGTAGAGCAACCTCAGTACCTGGCTTTAGGAGCCCAGCCACCACTCCCCAGCCATGCTACGATTTCCAGAGCCCCTGACCACACTCTGTAGTGACTTTGGACCCTGCTGTCTTCCACTTTTCAAATGCTGCTGGTTCCCTAATGATGGTACGGTCTTGTGCCTTTCATCATATAAAAATACACTGTGGGTCACCACTGAGGCAGAGCCTCTCACAGTTCTCCATGGAATTTGTATTTAACAGCAAGTTTTATATTTATGATATCTAATTATGAAGAAAGAAAGACAAAAAATAGCTGAATTACAAGACCTGATCCTTCTTTTGTTTAGAGCTTCTCAGTTGCTTATGATGGCTAAGGATCCAGTTCTTTTTTGCTGTCCTCTAGAAGAGATTCATCAGCTCTAATAGCTTTGGTGTGGATGAAACTGCAGGGCTACTTCATGTCTATTTGCAAGGACCATTTCCCACCCCCAGCACCAGGATCACACACCATATGCTTTGGCTCAGTGCAGGGCAGGAGAGAGCACGTGGCTTCAGACTGCACCAAGCACGCAGCGTGTTCTCTAGCACTTCCTGGCACTGGGTACTCAAAACCATAGTGCCAGGAAAATTTATTTTCACCAACTTGCAACAGATAGGAGCAAACAGACTCCAACACAGGGGTCAGAAGACTATCTGAAGGGATGAGGAAACCTCACTACAGTTTCCTGCAGCTGTCATTGCAAGCATTGACACGCCTCATAAAGTCAGCATGGTAACTATATTTTCTTTTGAGGTCTAGTGATAGCAGCTTTCTTGTGTAACATTTTCAGACTCTTGCACCAGCCATATCAGGCATCTTTGATATTTCAACAGCATCAGCACAAACAATTTCCTAAGTAGTCCTATACTGCCAGCTCAAAAAGATGGATTTATTTACTCATTCAGACTCACAGAACTAGCTAAATGTTGGCTTTGCCTTAGAAAATACCCAACAATTATTAGGCAGCCACAAGAAAAATGAGCATCAGTTTTCCACAAATCTGAAATTTGTACTCTTAAAAAGACCCTTGGTTTCTAGCCTAGGGCTGGGGGGATCAGTGATAGACAGCTTGCAAGCTCAGGATACACATACCAAGCTATTTAATGAGCCCATACAATTCTGTCTTTCCTCTTAAATGTAAATATTTTAGATGCAGGAAAGAAAAGACAGCATATCTGAAAAGAGTAAAGTATCCTTCATTCTTCCTCTAAATCTGCAGATGTTTATAAGACATCAACAGATGCAAAGATCATTTTCCCTAAAAGCATTATATGAGAGCTCATGAATGAGGAACTGTGTTCCAGAAAACCATTTCTCACAGCACATGCACCACCACAAACACCAGGTTTAAGTACAAACCCTTTTCCCTTCCAGCACTTGATGCCTTCATGAGCTGGAATACCACAGGCAGCTGTACTTGTGGTTTGGTATAGCGACTCTATCCTGAATCCAAAGCTTTGCAGAAGAAAGTGACAGAATTTTTCTGCAGGCACTATAACTAGACAACTTTGCTCTGCATAGATGGAAAATCAGGGGAATTTGGAAGAGGCTCAAGCGACATAGTTTGGTTTGTGAGAGGTTCGGGTGCTTTATTTGGATTTCAGTCCCAAATCTTTCTGACATTTTATGCTTCTTCATTTCAGGACAGAACCAGGACATATGCACTGATTTTTATTGGGTCTAGCCATTCCAACAATCCCCATGTTTTCCTGGACATGATACTACAGAGAACACCAGCCTTGGCATCAATAAAGCCCCAGGTTCAGCAACAAATACTGCATGTCATCTTCCATCCCATTTTTATTCAAATCAGCATCAGGTCTTCACACAGAGGTAGCTAGCTCCCACAAATACATGTTTAGCAAAGGCACAATGTAATATACAATGAAAGAAAAGGGACTGGACAATCCTACAAATTAAATTTGTTTGGTCCATGTCAGAAATCAAATATTTGTGACAAGTCTCGCTCTGTTTAACACCTCTTATCTCAAATTTAAACAGGATTGTAGTTGGCTTGACATCTTATTAGCTTTATAAAGAGGTGATATGTAACTGACAAAGTAGACAGGTATTTATGGATATTTTTCTCAAGCTGACACCCAAAGCCAAATGATGTTTATATTATATTAGCAATTTAAGTAACAAACTAATTTTTTGTCCATCTGACCTTTAAAGAAAGCATTATACTAACGCCTTGCTTGCTTCTCCCTCTATGTAATGGCATTGATTTTCTCAACTGAAAACATGGTGCCAGTGGGCACAGGTCCTGACCATGGCCAGTGAGTCAGCATACCTGTGAGGCATCAGCTGTAACTTACAAAGGGTAACAGATCATGTCTAGAGCAAAAGGCATATAAGGAAGCACTTCTTTCCAGAGTTCAGCCATGTTACACTACTACTCAAAAAGGATGGGCAACTGGTTATAGATTAATAGAAAATTTAGCCTGCAAAAGTCTTCAAAAGGTTCTGGAGATTTTTCCACCAACTTGCTGTTGCCCCAAGGCAAGACAAACTCTACCTATGTCTTTCCTGCCTGAAGGCTGTCTAATCTACTGAAATTTATGGTACTGGATGTCCTTTACAGTTTCCCCAGACAATTTTTACCAGTTCTTGACCATCTATCTGTCCTTACCAGTAGAACCAACCTAAGCTTTTCTTGTGCTGCTTTATGCCCATTAACTTCCTCTCCTACCTGCCAGGGCCATGGTTACCAAATTGACTTTCTTGCAGCTGCTTGGTACATACATATTTCAAAATCTATTATTTACTTTCTCATGTAGGTTAAGAAAATCTGATTTCAATATTCCATGAAGATGTTTCTTCATTCCCTTAAACCTCTGTTTTAGTTCTCCTACCCAACTGATTTTACCTGCAACAAAAACTTAAACCCAAGAGAGTAATGTGAGATCAGAAGGGTCATTTTATGCAGCTTGAAAAGCTGTTACCTTTTAGAGCCTTCCAAAGCACCTGCCTTCATCCTCCTTGCAATCACACAACCCTGTTTATGCCTGTTCAGTTGCCTAGCCATGACTGTAACAAACTCTTTTCTATTAAGTAACTACCTTCACTGTTCTCTGTCCTGCATCTGTACTGCTGCCTATTCACCACATCCTCCTCTGCACTGACTCCTATAGAAATACAACCCATTTCTACAGAAGGGTTCATCAATTCTCTTCAAATTTTAGATGTTCCTAAGTTTGGTTGTTACCTACAAACAAACACATGGATGATGACACATTTTATGTCGTCATCCAGATTTTGTAAAATTTCAACAAAACCAAGGTGCAGAGAAACCTCCCCAGAGCCCTGCACAGGGGCACACTATTATAACAATTTGTCATTGAAAACGTCCTTCTTTCAATAAGTTTGTCACTGCCTGCAAGAATCTCATCTTCTCTTTCCCTTTCTTCTTATGAAGGTGTCATATAAACCAGAATCATAACTCCAGCAAACTCAAGACACAAAGCATTTGAAGTTATGTAATGCCTTCTAGCTGTTTTTTGTCTTCCCTCCCATAGTCATCATCCAAGGAGAAACCAGAGACACTGAAGCTGGACTTGTTACCAGAAGCAGCAAGAGCTGGAGCTTGTGGTTACACTTTCAGCAACAATTCTGCACAAGTAATCTTAATCCATCTCTGCTCTCAGCTGCTCATTCACACCTTGTACTGCTAGGAACTAACTGAGTGCACCACACTTCTGTGTGGCAAACAGAATCTGAAAACCAAACAACCCAAATGCCTGGGCATGACAGGAAAGAGGCAACGTTATGGTTAGTGCTGAAAAATAAAATTCCCTAAACTACATCAGTATTTTAATTAGAATATTAAAGTCAAACCTAAGCTTCTGAGACTGAATTTCTTGTGAACTAACAAGTTACAGGTTTCAAGGAGAAATCCAGAGCTGCTTAAGCTGTATAAAGGTATTGATTTTGTCAAGAACCAGGCAAGATAAAAGTGGAAACATCTTGTGGTGCTCCTCACCATCTGCATGCTTGCAGTCACTAACCTAAGACTCACAAGAGGAGAGGTGCAAGGAAATGCAGACAGTTTCTTTCCATGTGCCAATGAAGAGCTATGCAGGCTGCAAGCTGCAACCAGCAGACCATGCTGAAGCATTAGGAGCCTGTCTTCAGTCAACATAGTCAGATCCTAGACTGAAAAAAGCCAACCTTTTTACAGTTTTTGTAGTTCTCCTGAATTTGACCTCATACCAAGAGAGAAAATTCATTAATTACTTAAATTTTAAAGAAAGCTGGAATCTAAAATTTATGACGTGCAAACAGTTCCTCCCTACATTAATGTAAATTTCTGAAAAGTGCAATCCGTTTGCATATATGCTTCAGAACATAATGCATCTTCCACATATCTTATTACTCATATAGCATGTATATAGGACCCATTTCAGAATGCCATCTTCACAGAGTGTCAATGCAAGCACCTTCCCTTTCAAGCCGTGGGACAATTTCACAACTGAATTTAAAGTCAGTGCCAGAAAGAAGATGACAGTACTTGTTTTTTGTTAATGTGACTGTCCTCCCTGTCACTGGATTAAATGGTAGATCTTTAAACATGCTGTCACATCAAATAGCAGAGACAGAAACATTACTTTGCCTTCTGCTATTTTGGACATGACAGCAACTATTTTTAATTACATTTCCATTCATAATCACGCTTCCAACATGTGAGTTCAATGTTCACCATTTGATTATTTTAATGTTCCTTTATACAAGCCAGCCAAGGCTATTATTACTTTTATTTCTGTGTGTGAAAAGGCAAAGAATCATGAAATAGCTTACATTCCTAAAGCCTGTTGCCATTGGGCAGGAGTGCTCTGGAGCATCACCACTGGCAACAATAGACAATGCTGTAAAAATAGCATGCACACATGCAGCACAACAGACCAGCTGGCCATCTTAGGACAAGGGAAATACAGCCCCTATGACCTCAGCAATAGTTGCCTGTGCCAGTTTAAATCTCCAACAGAGGAATTTAAATGAATGTTGATAACTGCCCGAATTGACTCTACCTTCAATAATGAGATTAATTCTTACTGTTATTGCCAGTTCTGTCTATAATAAAGATAGATAGTTTTTTCAGTAACATATGGAAAGCCATTATAGCCATAGTCCAAAAGTAATTGCTCAGGGGCAGTGTGTTGTTGACTCCCTTCAGTTTGTTGCTTCATCACTTCACCCATGACCTGGAGGAATAATTTCTCCTTTGCCAACATAGCAGCAGCTCAGTTTCCATACTCGTTAGTGTCTGATGTCTCCTGCAATTATAGTTCTCAGCAAATCCAAAAGTCATAGAACATCTTAACATCTATGAAATTCTGTGGTACAAATTCTACCATGTGGTACTGAATTCTCGATTAATGTTACATTTACTAAATTAAATGATACAACAGATTTGGCTTTTGAAAACAAGTTTGAGAGATGGAATATTCCAGTTGCCATGAAAAAGCCCAGAGAGAAAAATCATTCTGTATTGGCAGAGAAAGATATGGACAGCATGATTAGAGAGAGCACAATATGCGTAAACCAACTTCAAACTTCCCAAAGACAATAATGGACTACACCCTCCATGAATGGGAGCCAGCTGCAAAGTTTACAGCCCTCATGAAGTAGAAACAGAACAGATATGAATCTGTGGGGTCAATTCAAAGCTATAATCAGAAGTATTACATCTTTCACTCTTCCAGCTCTCAAGATTTTACCAGGTGTCACTTAGATATGGAAGCGAGTGGGGCTTAGCCAATGTGGCTGTTCCCCTACTGCCTGCACCCTTCCCCATTCAGCTTGGAATAGGCTGGGCATTTTCAAGTTTAGACACTGGATAGAAATCTCAAAGTTTTGTATAAACAAGTGTGGCTAAGAGATTTCATTTAGAGCTCTCTACTTGTGGTAAAGCAGGCAGAAAGCAGCAACAGCAAGTCCGTCTGACGTGGGGGCAGTGAATACACACACCCTTCTGAATTAGCATGGCACAGTAGTGCCTTGCTCAGCTGGGCTAACTAGGAGTACCTAGGGAGGAGAGAAGAACCAAAGGTGGCGAAATGTTACACAGACATAACCCTATTTCTCATGAATCAAATTTGTTTGCAAGTTCATAATTTAAAAATATGAAAATGAGATGAACTCAGACTCCCTTAAAATGCTATGGATTGAATGAAACACTACAAATCAAAGTAACTTGTTTTTATTTTTAATAAAGGAAATCTCTACTTAAAATCAAGACTGGACTATTTTTGCCTTTATTGTTTTTGAAAGATTTCCTCTAGTCCCAAACTGAAATAATTCAAGGAAGTCTTACATAAGTGATCTGATTAGGTGATCCCAACAGTCCTCTCTGTCTTCAAAACCTATGAATCTGTTTTCAAACACAGCATAAAAATCAAGAAACTGAGGCTCATAAAAAACATCTTGAGGTTTCTTATCAAAGGAAAACTGGTTTGCATTTTTCTAAGTCAAAACACATATATAAAAAGAAAGTGTAAATAGGAAACAACTGAGAGATTCCAATTTTAAAAATCAATATTAAGAGTGGAGATAAATTCACATTCTGCGAGGATAGATGTATAGGCCTCCAAATTTTTCCAATAATCCTCTTGGTTATCCTTACTTCAAACCAGGCTACCACTCCCTTAAGCCAACACACCCCCCCACACACACACCTGTACCTGTCCCTTGCAGTGAACTTTATGACAATGTTCACATACAGTCTGACCTCTTGAGCAGGGCCTAAGAGGGTCCACTGTGACCTGTATGTCAGTATTCACACACCATCTGTTCTTCACAGGAGGAATAAATTCCTTCTTTCCATATGAACGCTGAAATCTGACCAGAACATGTAGTTACAGCAGCCTCTTGCACTGAGAGGCGTAAGGTCAGGGAGAGTGGTGTGACCCCCACCTTTCTCCTGGTAAAGATGCCATAGTTCAATGTATTCACACTCTGCTGCTGTACATGGAAATGAAATATGGGAAATATATTGCAAATGAGCATGGATGTTAATGATGCCTGGAAAAACAGGAGACAGAAAAACCCTGTCCTTAAAATCTGCCTACTTGAGGACAGGACAAAGGCTACTGTAAATCAAGTCCCAAAGATACCATTACAGTAAAAGTGGAGGATATTTCTTGACAGTAATTCCCTATACCCCTACTGTAGATGCAAGGATGCACACCTCCATTTTTCTTTTTTTTTTTATTTTCAAAAAATTCTTCCTGTCAAGCCATCTGACCTGCTTAAAACAGGGGGGAAAAAAAAAGACTATACAGAGCAAGATATTTTTAGCATTCCTGAAGGAGCTTCTTCCAAATGTCATTCATTATAGAGCCATGTGAAATCATCTCTCTGGACACTCACTCCTGAATCTAGGACAAAGTGAACAACTTCAGCCATAGCCCACCCCAGAGAAATACTGGATTCCCTGTTCCAGAATAATGCATTCAATTCAAATTGGTTTGTTCTTCAGCCAAGGGACACAGCAACATAATTTACTATTTCCCTTTTGAATATCCAATACAGAATAAATCTGATCTGCTGGGGAAGTGTTTTGACAGTCTAGCCTGAAAGCACATCATCTGTTTCCTGGAGCTTCCTTCCAAAGCTTCAGCAGCTAATTTTACACCACTGCACCCATAAGGTCTTAGGAAAAGGCAGGTGGAAGGGAATTAAATTGTTTACAAAGAGTGAACAACAACAGTAAAAGGTTCTTAAAACTTAGTAAATAGTTTATATCCATTATCCTTTTGTTGCAAAGCACCTGCAACATTGAGCCTCAAAAGTAAGATTGTTAGCTTGCAAATATCATTCTAATAATTATTTTCTTATATAAAATCACACCCTATTTCCTCACAGCACTTTTTGTGTTTTGAACCCAATCTCCACTTGTTAGTGCGAGGAAACACAAACCAAATAATATTGGCTAGCAAGAGCATCACTCATCTTTCTCTATAATGCTCTGTTCCTTTTAGGGTGTCAGTTTTCTGCCTACCCAATATTTTACAGGCACTGCTACATGATGAACAGCACACAAGAAAAAGCAACATTTGGATTCATGTTGCCTACCTGCAGTCTTCCTCAGCTCCTCCCTGCCAGCTGCACATAAATTACATTTACTGGCCTCACATCACAGCCTCTCGTGACTATTCAGTTATAGAATGATGCCAGTTCAGCATTCACTGACGCTGCTTCTCCAGCCTCAGTGAAATTTGGGTGTGTTGTACCTTTCAGGATCTGCAAGTATGCTTTTAGTCCATATGTAGTAATTTTAGGTGGTTTACAGAAAAGGACCAAGTCTCAACAAAATCAAGAGGGCAGACATAGAGAGGAATTGTTGTACAAAGAAAAACTCTTGTATGGGCAACAAAACCAGCTGTGATAAGACACACTAACAATGGCAGGTCAACTGTTCTTCCATTTTATTCTGTATGACTCAGCTGCCCATGTCCGACATTCACAACACAGAGGTCTCACATTGCTAAAATTTGGACAGGAAAAAAAGAACAAAAGTCGATCTTTTATTCACAGTCACACTAAAACTGTGTTTTACTGATTTTTTCTTGTGAGGTAAAGGAGGAGAAAGCCAAGAGAAATTATAATTTTTAACTAGAATGCAGCTCCAGAGGAAGATGCAGTACCCAATGAATACCTTCATTCACTGTGAAGGATGTATAAAATATTTATGTGGACCTTTCTCAGCCATCAGTTTTTTCAACCTTTAACATTATTTCACTTCCATTGTAATTTGTCCTTCATTTTTTCTGCCATTTTCTATTTTTTCCTCATTTTCCTTAATTCCTTAGCCCTGCTTTATTCATCATATTTCAAGAGGATTGAGAAACTGACCCATTTGGACATACTTTAAAAAGTGTCTCATTTCTTATGTTTTCTGTCCATACCAATGTATTTGATGATAAGCAGAGGAACAAGAAAGCCTGATAACAACATCAGTCCACCTCCAAAATCACCTGAAGATGCAATAAAGGTCAAAGAACTGATTTTTTCCCCCTTTTCTCCTTTAAAATGCTCCTGCTTTCAGCTGTTTTTCTTGTGGAATCTACAAGCTTGTCCTGCAGGATGCTGGCTCCCATGCAGCTCTGTAATTTCATAATCAGACCCAGAATGTGCACCCATAGATGGAAGGAGGAGGCTGCTTTCAGCCAAGTTAGTTGACCAGTTTTGAAGCCCTGCATAATCCATAATTCATATGCAGATGGTTTAAGCAGATCTCCTATATGGCTCCTACCAAATTCCTTAAGTGGAGGGAAATCTGTTAAATTGGCCCTTTTTGTACATATACCACTGTTTGAACAAAGTAAACAGTAGTGGCAAAAGGACTTTTTAGCCGCCATCTCTTAATCCAGATTTACCCAGAACACTTCCTGGATTATTTTTCTCTTTTTTTCTTATTGTTGCTTTTGTTATTTTTTTTAATAGCTCTCAGCCAGTGTTGTCAAAGCTTGAAAACATGGATGATGCCTCAGTAAAACTTTAGGAGAAGATACTGTCAGCAAAAGTAAACCCAGTCAAGCCCAAAGTGATTATTTGTTAAATAAGTAGAGTGCTTTATCATCCTCTACTTGGGTAAGATCAATTTTTTTCCTTTTTTTTAATAGTCTTGACGTTTTGCCTGTTTAAGCACAAACACAGTATGAAGAACTTTTGGTTCAATAGTTGCATGGTTTTCAAGGCTGTCTGACTCAAAAGTAAGGGAGCTCATCCTCAGCCCTGTGCTTAAATATTGATTGGTGTCTAGTGAAATCCAAAATCCTCAATTAGATCCCAATGTCTACTGTAGAGAACATCAGAATAAATTAGTGTCAAAGATGGCAATTGAGAAAAAAGTGAGGTAAGAAACCATCCAAGTTAGTCAAGAAGAACTACTAAAAAGAGGAGATGTTGAACAAGATGATCACCTGTAAAGGGGATTCCCAGTCCTGAAACACCTCCAGCCAATAGGGAACTACATCTGCTCTCCATCACAACTACACCTGTTCCCACTCTTGCTACAGCCCAACAAAGATAAAGCTTTCCTCCTCCTACCACAGAGGGTTAACAGTGAAAATATGCTTAAAACATTTATGATACTTATGGGGAGAAGAAATATCAGCCAGAACACCTTAAAACTATTTGGACAAGATTAATTATAGTCAACAGAGACTGATGGAGTTTTATTGAGAAAATTTCAGCAATTTCAATCTTCAAAAGAGAACAAAGAGTACAAAGCCTCCAGGTGAGAAAAGGAATCCAGGAAGTAGAAATGTAACAGCATTGAATGACATGAGGAACTATGGCCTATTAGGATGTGTATATCATTTAGGTCATGAAATAATTTGTAAGCAGATATACAAAAGTCCTGTCTCAAGTCTTGAACTAAAGGCCACTGGGAATCCTCTAAGTAATATAACCATACATATCAGATAATTTCCAAACGTTACATTGTCTCTTGCTCAGGTAGGAGTCCAGCTGTGGCTCACTTGGAAACTATTGCTCAAAACACCAGGAGGTACCACAGCCCAAAAGTGTGTGGTGGGATAAGAAATATTGGCACAGACTTGCCAAGAAGAAACAAAGAAATGTAAATCAAAATTCTTCTGCTGAGAAACAGGATAAATCCCTAAGGAAATTAAAGCACGTGCACCTTCTGTACCTACACACAAACACTTTTTGGGTTTTGTGAAATCTTACTGGAGCCCGCTAATAATTCTCCTGAAGAGATTGGGGAAATAATTAGGCGACAGACACAAAACTGGTTAGGAATAAAAAAAGCCATTACTACTAAAAATATGAACCAGGCCAACAGAGAAGCTGTTCAGCAGAAGTCTGAACCAGGCCAACAGAGAAGCTGTTCAGCAGAAGTCTCAACATCCCCTTAGCAAGGAACCTGGGTTAATTCAACAGAAGCAGCTGTCCTATCCTAGAGTGTACTGTGCTGGTGCAAAACAGCATCTGCCATATATTTGTACACAACTTTATCTATGTGATATCTCCAAGCTGAATGGAAAGGTTGTGAGGTTCTGCATCTGGGCATTTGCAAGGACCTCAAAAGAGAGGCATTCCAAATCCTGCCCAAATTCTCCACGCTGACTCTTTGGTCATTAGCTCCTCCTGTCTCAAGGGCTGAATCATCCAACTCAGTTACAGTCTCTCTTTGGTGGTTTTGTTGATTTTTGTGTTTTGCTGGGGTTTTTTTTAAAGTCTCCTTAAATATTTATTGGATTCAGGACTATACCAGATGTGCTTTTAAATGTCTGAGGTATTGTTTGTAATCAAGTCAAAGCTTTGTTTTAAGAACACATGCTCAGGTGATGATCCTGAAGCCGCTTCTGGAACAACTTAGGGTGAACCACTTTTAGGGAGATTATCCTGCAATCAAGTATTCTTTTTACTTTATTTCAAAGAACTACAGAAACCTTACAGACTTATCTCCGAATTAAAATTTTAAATCATGCTTTGCTGTTCCATATACAAAAAGTTATGAAATAAAGCAGGAAATATAAAAAAAGTTTTGTACACGGCGTTCTATTTAATTTCTAGATATCTTAAGTAAAGCTACAGATCTTGCTTGATTGCTATGCATTACTATATATGTTATTATGGCAACTCATGAGTTATGGCTACAACATTGGTATCTATCAGCTGTCAGAGCTTCTGCAGACCCTGCTAAAATCCAGGAGGGCCTTCAGTTCCCTCAGCTTTGCAAAAGAGAGAGCACGCATCTGGTGCTGTGTGCGCTGCATATACGAAGTTCATGGCCAAGCCCAGCATTTTTTAAACAGGAAATTCCTAGGGGCCAAATCTCAAAGCTGTTATTTAGCTCTGTGTTGTGCCAAGAGTCTTTTCAATTCCAGCACAGTCCTACAAACCAAAACAAGAGTTGTCTCTCATGAAATTCAGGGTCCAGCTCAATGACTTAAAATTATTTATTTTCCTTAAGTGAGGGCCCCTCCTGGATTTGATCTCTACTGCAAAGACAAAGGGGTTTAGCCATTTGGGACTGACATAGTCAACAAGAATGAAAGTTACTCACAATCTTTGTCTTTCCCTATTTCACCATAAGGTCCCAAGCAGTGTGGTATGGCAGAGCTTTGAGCACAAAGCAAAGCAGAGCAATGTACCAGGTGTACACACATCAAGGACTATATCTTGGGATAAAATCTTTGAACCCTACTATACCACACAGTGGACAAACAACTTAAGCAACTCAAACAACATTGCAAGCAGCTCTGGTGTTGACCATAGCTCACACAGTGTGAACTGTATCTCACACAGCCTCTATTATAGTTGCCCTTTTTCTTTTACAATTGTACAGATTACTCACCAGTCTGGAGGGGTAAGAGTAGTGGCTTTCAAAATAGACTTTGATCTCCTAGCTGACAGACTCTTGAAGTACTCACAGTAATCCATGAGATATTACTGTAGCAACAATGACAGGCTGATAGCAGAACATCAGTTATACTGAAGAAGCACAAAACATGAATGGTGGTTGTTTGAAAACAAATGTTTGCAAATGTAAACTTCAAAACATAAGGGAGCTGCAACTCCACATGCTACAACTGCATTAAAATCTAACCTCTTAACTACATAAGACAAATTTTGAATAAATCCTGGAGATTCTTCCTATCTCCAGAAAAAAAAAAAAAACTATATATAAAATGAGAAATACTCATTGTTTTATTTATCATGCTTAGAAAACAGGACGTCGTGCCACTTCTCATGTAAGTACTTACACAGAAGCTCCTGGACAGTAAAGTTACAGAGCCAATCTCTCTTCCAATACACACTTTATACAATCCCCTGCAGATACATAGACCTGCATGGTGTATAGCATATGGCAAACACATGAGCAGCCACCTTAAATCCAGAATGACCTGTAAACAGAGTAATATTCAAATATTATTCATAGAACCTATGAAGAAATTATTTTAAAAATACTATTACTGACTGGAGAATTAGCAATATTATCTAGCATTTAGAGAGCATTTTTAGGGAGCATTTTTTGTTGTACAAGCATGAGTGGGTTTGTGTTTAGCCATTAATCTCTGAAGGCCTCCAGCAAAGTGTTAGGAAACTGAATACTAGCAATTGCATTCAAAGCAGCAAACCTTATCACTACCCAATTCACATACCTGGAGTGACCTCCAGGTTAAACATGCTCAGAGAACAGGGCAGCAGTATGAGTAACTTAACCTCCTCTACACTCCATGTCATCAGCAAAAAAAAAATTGGGAGTTTCAGTAACAATTACACAGAGAGAGAAATGTTGTCACTTTGAGCTTTGAAATAATGCCACTGGGGTCTGTCACAGCTGCAGGCTAAGTGCCTGTGCTCACACAGCCCTTATCAGCTACTTCCATTTGCAGGTAGCAGGAGAACAAGCTCTCTCAGGTGTGAAGACAGCACAGAAGCTGGGCTGGTGGAAAAAAGGCCCTGACATCCATCACTCAGGAAAGATAACCAAGAATACCTACACAGCTTCTGTTTCTCTGCAGTCCATCTACACTGAATATTGCAAAGGCTTTTTTCTCCAATTTCAGGGTCTTTCTTCTCTGGGTCTCTTCTGCTCTACCCCTCCTTTATTCTGCTCCATTCCCACCACCATTGTGGTTCTGAGTAAAAGGCAAACAATTCCTATTCTTGTTTTCTTGTCCTGCATTCCTCTAGTACAGTATATTCACCTTCTCGATTCTTGATGGAACTCTGATTTATTGCAGGAGCAGCTGTTCTTTACTGCTTGTATTAAACAGAAGAAAATAAGGACTCCACTTCTAATCACAAAGTTCAAAGAATCTGGTTCTGCCTCTAATCTTCAAATTTTATGCATCAGGCTCCATGGTACAAATTTAATTGTACTTTATTGCAGTTATTTCTTTTACATCTTTCAAAATCCCTTTCAAATAAATCAGTAGTAAAATCAGCTCCCTCTAAAGGATTCATTCCAGTAACTTCGATTGGACTTTAAGCACTGACTTCATTTCAGTGCCCATTTAAATTAGACCACTTTTAACCTTTATACTGAAGATACCTTCTAACTCAGAGGAGTTCAATTAGATGCTGTGTAGCCTGTCATATAGCTGTAGCCTAAGAAAGTGTAGCAAAATTCACTGGATTTCTGACAGGAAAGGCTTCTTGTAGAGGAACAGAAGTATACAAAGACTCATAAAACCATCAAATCTAGCCTTTTGCTATCAGGTCCTCTAAACATCACCTTTGCAGTGGAATTTTGTGTGTTTTCCTTGTCTATTATGCTGTAGCTGATGGTTCCATAAAATCATAATGCAATTTCTTTGGGGAAGTTTTTTTTAAAATCTAATGAAAGATTTTAATCACAGCTTTAAATGCAGCTTTTGGACTTTTTGGCACACGTTAAGGGAGATGCTTGGAACCTTGAAGCATGATTGCATATTGTTGCCAGTCAGATTAGAAATAGCAAGGTCATTTTCATAACATTTTTGCAGAAAGAATAAGAGCACATCAGACTTAGGAGCTTCCAGTATGCTGAACACATGTTGTAGCAAAATCTTTTATTAGTATGCAACCTCAGATTAGATTTGTAGTTTAATTGCAGAGACACCTAATTCATCTCAGTCTGAATTGAAACAGCCTCCTGCCTATTCAAGAAATTAATAGTCCAGTGAATCTACATAGAAGAAAAAAAATCCAATAGATTCTGACAATCAAAAGAGATTTGACCTAAAAGCCAGCAGACCCAAACAGGTCTACAAGAAAACATGAACCAGATCCCTGAGAATGTAATGCTGCTCAAAGAATGTACCCTGCCTAACCACAGTAAAAAGGGATTTAGTCTCCTGTGCTCTGGAGAAAGACCAGAGAACCCAAAACACACACATCAAATTATGACTTACTGTGGGGAAGTTTTTCTTTCATGACCCCATAGATGACAAGTGAAATCCCCAAAGCATGGCACTACTAACCAAGCATATTTTTCTCTTTTTTTCTTCTTTAATAAGCACCAGCAGGAGACATCTTTGCATTGGATGTGATAGGAAGTTGAGGTTCAAAGTCAGACCACTCAGGAACAGATGTTTCCTAGTGGAAAGCTATGCATGAGGATTGAGATTCTCAACAGCAGCCAAATAATCACTGGTGCCCTTCCATGATAAACTGTAACACTGTAATCATCATTAGTAATGCTACAAACGCAGAGTCCTAATTGTACAATCTTGAGTTAAAGCTCTCTTTGTTCCAGGATCCCTAAGTCTGAACTCCACCATTACAAAAGGCCTCACGAAACTCTGAAGAGCGTAATTTCTCAGGTGGAAAACACCCCGCCGACACGTTCCAGTCTGGTAAGTAATGGTAACAAGTCATCCTTTCTTCTAAAAACGTTTCTTCAAACACAGCCTCCCCCTGAGTTCTTAAATTAATTTTAACCATGGTAAAATATGATTTTAACTGCTATTCTGCTTTGGCGATGCTGTGCTCTCTAAAAAGCAGTGCATGGTGATGAAATTTCTAATTAAGAATTGTTCAGTAAATGACCTAATTTATGACAAGAAACTAGACTGACAAATCTATCCCCTATTCAAAGAGTGGATACAACATTTTGGAGCAAGATTTTATAAATACAAGTTGAATCCCTACATGAAGTACAAAAGGGAAATCAACATTGACCATAGATCTGAGAAACAGCTCTCAGAAACACAACAGCTGCAGACCGTGGTTATCATCATGTCCTCTAGAGTATTTTTGCAGATGCTCCTTTGCAGCAAACTGGAAAATTTGATTTTTTGCTAATTGTACTTTCAATTTTAGAGAATGTTATGGAGACAAAGTAATTTCTTACTATAATTTAACAATAACAAAATAGCGATTCAAAAACTGGCAGTTCCTGCATGTCAAACATTAGCAATTACTTGGAAAAGTCATAATAGCCAGACATGCAGATCTTCAGCGTTTTTCCTTTGCACAACTTAATTAGCACAACAGACACTTAAATCTGCCCTAAAGCTGACAATGCCTCAAGCATTTCCTTAAGAGAGGGCAGTGCAAGTTCAGCTGTGTCAGGCCACACCAGCTGCCTGGCACGCCAGTCTGGGCACAGAGCAAAATAAAGGACAAGTACAGTGACCCCCAGCCTTCACCAACAGGGAGTCTAAACTGCACTTGGGTCAGGATAACCTGGCAGCTTCAGCAGCTGAATGGGGTGGAAAGCAGACAGAAAGGCAGAAAAACAAGGGATCCCACTGAACTGTGCTGCACAGCAGCCAGCCAAACGCCTTTTCTCCAGGCAGGTTGATACTGTGGCTGTTCACTGTGCATTAGTGCCAACAAGCCTTAAACTTGCTACCAAAAATATCCCATACCTTTAATGGGAAAAGCAGCTCTTCTTTTCTTTCCCCATGTAGCCACACACCCCTCCTGGAGCAAAGAAACATCAAAAGCAGCAGACTAGATGCTCTACGGTCCTTTGTTATATGGAAGGAGGGTCAGAAATCAGAATTGGTTTCATAAGCAGAGAAACAAAAGACATCCCAAGTGGTAGGCTAGAGTTTGGAACTTTCTAGAAAGATCTGAATAAAGTTGACTTATAGACATAAAAAATAGATTGCACTGCTAAAGGCATGTATTGTTCATTAAAACAGTAAGGTATTTAAAATATTCTCTAGCATTTAAGGTCTGGAAAATAATACATTTTCCCCAGTGGAAAAAAAAAACTAAAACAAATGCTTACGACCTTTATGTTCCTATGAAACACAGGAAAATCAACAAACTCACATTTCGGGAAATAAAGGAATACTTGAAATGAATAATTTTATATTTCTTGTTCCAATAATCCATTAAAATTACAGAGGATTACAGAGCTCCAGATGAAGGTTCTCTGCACAGATCACTGTACAGCAAAAAAGGTGCTGGTCCTGAAAATACAAGCCTCCATGAAATTTTCAAAATTCTCTGATAATCTCACATCTTGCATGCAAAACAATTTGACTGCTTCCATCATAACCACTTCTGAGGTCAGAGCTCTCTCCACTACCTTAGACTGGTGTTGGCCAAACAAGGTGAGTCTGTGGCACTAAAGTGGATGTTTCCATCACCCCTTTCACACAGACTTTTCTGAGACAAGCAGCACAAACGTGTCGAACATTCTGCTGTTTGCAGCAATAAAACTGTTCTGCCCTTCTGCTCTGCTTTGGCACAAGTTATTCTTCAACTCCTGCAGCTGTAACAGGAATGAATTATCTGCAGTTCTGTGTTCATTTGATCAGAGGCTTTAGTGCACCCATTCATAGTACTTAAGACACAGAGTCTCAGCTCACAGCTAAGGGCTCTGAAGGACAAGGTGAGAACCAAGCGCTAGATACAGAGAGCCTTGTTTGTCTTCAGCATCTGAACTAATCTGTTACTGGATTTGTTTCACTTTTTTGTTTTCAGTTGCTCTGTCTTTGGAAAACCCAGGCTCTCTGAGTTATTCAGCAGTGTTACATCAACCAACACATCAGTGCCGTGGATGTCAACATCACCCCGCTCCTGGAGCACAGCCAGCACTGGACAAAGCATCCAAGAAGTAATGGGGACCACTTTCCTCCCCAGAAGGTTTCATTTTAATACCCTTTAAGGATGCTGATAGCTAAGAGATCACTGCAGAGACAAAGTTCATCATCAAATTCAAGCTTGTCAAACAGGTGGATCCAAGTCCTATGGATTAAATAGGGACTCAAACTTGTACAAAATTAAGGAGACAGATTCTTCTACATATTTTAATTTTCTCATTATTAATCAAGGGGCCTAGCCAAATTTTCAGCAGGCAGAGAGGAAATAATTCCAATGTCATCCATTACTTCCCATCTCAGTTTGAAACAGTCTTACTGATTCCACTGAAATCATACCTGTGCAAGATGTGGACCAGCAGAGAATCAGGCTCTGGCATTGCTTAGGGACATTTTGGATCTAAAAGTGAACTGTAGAGCTCAGATACAAGAGTTCTGTTTGTGTCTTCAGTGGTCTCATTTCTCTTCGGTTGCTTTTTAAAGCTATAAGAAAGGACTCTAATAAGTAACATAAGCAAACCAGTCTCAAGACAGACTAATTATATCACTCTTGCCCTTTGCTTATAGCAGTTTTAACTCATCTCCAAATTCCAGTCATCTGTTTCTAATTCAAGTACATTTCAATTTCCTCACTTGATATGAGGAGCAGCAGCATTACTGCTCACCAGAGACCCTCACCAAGGGCAAATAAGAGTCAGGAAAAATCCTGGTGCTCTGCAAAGCAAGTTGGCCTGGCAATTCTCAGCCTGGGCTTTCAGTTACACCACTTGGACCCAGCAGCTCAGTGAGTACAGGGCAAGTAGCCCATAGTGGGGCTGTTGCTAGTGAATACAATTTCAGTATTTCAAGTGAGTGTTCAGAACTTAAGAAGAAAGATTTACCAGATTTCCCCTCTTTTTTGTGTTTGTACTTGCTAGAGAAATAATTCCAATTGACAGATGTCTACTCCATCAGTTGTTGTACTCTTTGTTGAAGCTTTACTAGTAGAATGTTACACTGAATCCTGTAAGATGTTATACCTAAATGTCTATGTATGAAATCCATCCAGAGAGATGAGCACCAACATAGGAGATTATGGAACTGATGGGAGGAGGATAGATTGGCAGCACAGCTGGGTGGCTTCCAATCTATACTATTGCTCAATAGCTTATGTTCCACAAGTCTCTTTTTTTTTTTTTTTCCAGGATGATAAGAGAAAATGCAAGGACCTCCAAAGGGCTTGTGTGAATTATTTTCTTCTTAGTGGTGGAAAAAAAAAAATGTCTGCATTTCTATTGCTAATTTGCAAGATGAAGCTGCTCATAACAGTATTTCCCATTCCAAGGCTGTGTTACTTATAATAAGCTTTTGAATTTTCTTCAAGAATTAGTTCCCAAATAGAAAATACAATGCAGGTAAGGAAAAACTAATGTTTCTCAGACCTACTCTACTGACTATGGAGTTGAGAAAAGGATGTCCCACATGTGAGCCTGGGATGGGCTTTCCTGATAGGATACGTGGCTGCAAGAACAAAAAGTACAATGTCCTCATCACAGTGGGAAACTCTTAACAATATGGAGAGAAGGAAAACTACTAATCTATTCCAAATAATATTCTTTATTGTAGCAATTATGTTATTACTTATTATTTTGCATTCACACATAAATGAAGAAGAGAATATTAACTGCATTGGGACTTTTCTGAGTTGGGGTCCCCCTAAGATTTTTTCAATGAAACTTTTAGTTGAAACCCTTATTAATAGAAACAACATCTGCAGCAAAAAGGGCAGAAAGGCAGACATTTTGCATACTTTGACAGTTCTGTGATTTCCAGATAACCTGTATGAACTAGGCATAAATTTGTCAATGAAAATTTGAACTTAAAAAGAAGGCAAATGTTACTAAAACATGGCTGCAGATTTTTAACAAGAAAACTTCAACAAAATGAGCCAAGTCCAGCACCCACAGTTATTAATATCACATATCTTATCTACACAGTTTCTTAATCAACTGCAAACAGCTACATCTAGAGCATTATTCTTAACCATACTTCTCACTGGGGAACTAAAATCCTAAATTGAAAACCTACAAAAAATTTTTGGTAGATTAGCACAACCTCTACGGCGCATACCTAAAATCAACTTCACACAAAATCAGAACCATGTGCAAAACCTGCCAAGCCCCGAATGAAGAGGGATACTCAGCTTCTCTGAGTTGTAGCAGATGTGAAACCCTGGCAGTACAGCCTCCAGTCAAAAGATTAAAAGGGGTCTTAACTCACATTTGCTGGCAGATTGAGGTGAGTGGGGCTACAGAAACACCTCCAGTTGACTGCTACCTCCCATCTGCTCCCCACTATAACTTCCCTGCTGGCAGCAGGCACAGCTGAGTAGGACACATACACACTAAATCACTCTGTGCTCCTGGCACAGTTATGTGCAAAGGAATTGGTGGGCACACCGTTGGAGTGGCTTGGGCACTCTGAATGCAGTTACCAGCACGGAAGTAATTTCCCCATTCAGAAAGGGTTGGAAAGCTCTCCTGAGCTCCCACTAGAGATGACACTACAGAAAACCTCTACAGAGCAAGGCACACCTTTTCCAAGGGCTGGACAATGCCCATATGCTTGGATTTGTAAGAGTACAGGTAATATTGCCATCTAGTGACTCCTGTCATAGCAATATTGGCAAGATTTTCATTGGGCTATACAAGTATCCTCAGCAACTATATGGTTCTCACCAATCTGAAGGTCCACAGCATGTAAGTTTGCAACCTCTTTCATATCACAGCCTGTTATAGCAATCAAATTGGTTTGGGTCTGTCTTTGACTCTAGCTTCTAGAAAAGCTGTTACAGCCTTTCTTCAGCCTGTTCATGATCAAGCTGATGACCCTCAGAAGCTTACAGCTCAACAGATTTATTCCATAAATTCAGTGATTTTCCTGGCACTAGGCTCTTATCTTGCGTCACCTACTTGGACTTCAACAAAAAAATGAATGATGGAATTTTTGTTAAATTCAACTTGCAAGGTGCAAATAAATTTAAAGACTATTCTCGTAGCATGCAAGCAAAAATATTCTGCAGCTGTGCTACATTTCCAGCACGTTAGGCAAACTTTGATAGAGACATGCTGAAACTATTCTTCTCAAAATGACAGGAAAACTCTATCATCTAAGTCATTGCAGATACAGCAAGTCAGGACTGTGACCATCTCAATGCAATTGTGATGGAGCTGTGATCCAGTCTGAAGCATTTAGTAATTGGCAACTTTTTAAATACACTATAATGGACACTTTCTGCCTTCAGGAAGTTTGCTGCAGATCTGAGGGAGATGCCATCTCAAGACATTTGGGTTGTTTAGTGTGGTTTGTCTCCATTCATTCTTTTTAAACTGGAAGAATGGTAGCAGTTTCCCTTCAACAGACCCATACTGGAGGCATTGGGGTGGGGGGGAAGGGGGCAGAGGAGGGGAGAGGACAAGATCAGGAAATAATTTAGTGGGCAAACATGACCACCAGATACAGGAACAGGTAAAGCACTACAAATAGAAGCACAAAGGGTGGCTGTGAGAGAGGAGGTTTTGCTTGATTGCAAAGTGAAGGGAGAGCAGAAACAGAAGTGAACAAAGTTTGAGAGAGCTTTAACAAAGAAAAACTAGTAATACAGGGAAGGCATTAAAGAGGAAAAATGTGCACTCTTGGGCAGCAAGAGGAAAAATGCTGCCCTGAGTAGTCAGGAGACAAGCAAGGCAATAGTCCAATTTCAAACAGGGTCAGACCAGATAAACACCATGGAATTTGCCAATGTCCCACTATGATGATGCTGCTTCATTCTGTGTCCCTCACACTGACAGTCAGCACTCACAGGTCTATTTCATGGATTAGACAATAGTGCAGGCACTGCAGACACAGCTTGTGCTAGGTATGACTTAACATAAAACAGTTTGGAACAGCCCCAGTGCTTTGCTTTCGTACCATTCTTGCACTTGAATTACTTTAGGAACAGCAGCTGCATAACTCAGAAAATTGAGAAACCCTGACAATGTCTCCATTGCAGTTGGACTAGCTAAAACAACTCAGTGCCTTGGGAAGTTGGTCTGGCCCTTTGTGTCACCCCATGTTGCCACTGGCCTCCAGCTCCACTAGCTTTTCTCATGCATTCCAAGATTTACTGTTATGCTCTGTGAAGTTTGCTCCACAGTGTGTGAGTACACCAGTGCTTTGCTCATATGCACACAAGCCTGAAAGGTCAGAACTCACAGATGTTTTGTAAAAACATAGAACCCATGACTTGCATGAGATCTGTGTCTTATTCAGAGAGAAGGATATATATCCTGCATATGGAAAGCATCACATTTAACTCATTTAAAACATGAATCTCATTTCTCATTCTTGCACAGCTCATCCCAGCTGTATAATGGCTGCCATCACACTGTTAACATCCAGCCTTAAAAAAATAAAATAATAAAGAGCTTATCACTACGAAGTACAATTCCCCATAGATGAGACTTTGAAGGCATGACCAGTGAAGAATGTACCATTTCAGAAGAGAAAAAGACTGAACAATGCAAAACACTCATCCAACACTTGTATCATACATATAGAGCAGCGTGCCTAGATCTCATTTATGGGCTGCCACCCATATTGATGTTTATATAGTGCAGATTCAAACAAAGAATTGCTGCCTCAGAAGACTTACAGCTTAATTCTCCTACCAATCCTTAGGTCAAGTCAGCCATACAAGTAACAATGACACATTCTGAAAGCAGAAATGGACTTCTATGAAGATATGACAATATTTCCAAATGCCCTGAACCCAGCCTCAGGGAGAGTTAAGAATGCCTTATGAATGCTCTAACTTCACTGGAAGTTTTGTGGTAGTTTTTCATGCCCTACCCTTTCCAGCTACACCTTAGGAGCACAGAGTCATCTCATCCCTTTGCATCTTAGGTGTGCTGCCAGTACAAAGGGAATGCCAACATATCTGATTATGCCAGCTTCAGACTTACTTGTAAGCCAAAATTTTCTTAGTTGGAATTCAAATTTTAGAGCTTGTTTCAACAATGAAGCCTGAAGCCCTCTAAGAAATAGTGTATTTTAACTCCTTTTGTTGTTGAACATACAGAGCACAGTCTGTACTAAGAAATACACCAACTCCTTACGCGGAATTAATAATCACATTTGTTGCCCAAAAAAATCCACCTATTCTGAGGAAGTCTGATATACTCACCTTGTGCAAGAGTGGTTTCCTATCCATGGATTGCCCACACTGACATGTAAATAGGCAACACAGAAACAACAGTCTAGGACAACAACAGTTAGCAGAAACAACACACAGCACAACAGCTCATAGTAACGTTTTGGTTTGGGTTTTCTTCTCCCTCCTTAGTGAGGATTTAGATGGAATAGCACAAGCTACATGGAGATATGTGGAAACAGCCCTGAAAGAGAAAAGCAAACTGGACAAAGATGGAGATAAAATCTTGAGGACAAACCACAACTGAAAGAAAAGTAAAGGAAGGACAAAATGAAATAAAGCAGCTCAAATAGATCAGATAAGATTCAGTCAGGTCCACACAACAGCCTGCAGCAGGACACTGCTTTAAAACAACAAAAAATTTGTTTGGTCCTGCCCCACAGGGCCTGGCAATGTGTCCTTATAGGCATGGAGTGTCACTTCCTGAGCCACTGAGGGTGTGACCCAGACCACCTTTCCTGCTATCCCACCGAAGTACTGTGGCCTCAGTGGGCACATCACAGGGAGTAGTTAATTTGCAGCTGCAGTTTCTTCCTTACAGCATACACAGATGGTCCAGGAGCCCATAGGCACAGCAAAAGGCTATGAACCTGAGCTGTAGGAAATACTGCAGCAGAAAAGCAGAGGGAATGTGGGGTTGGAAGTTGACTTTGTCCATCCAATACCAGCCAGAAGCACACAGGCTGACACACATCTCCAGCATGTGTGAGGCTTACCCCTCCAGGTGCCCTCTCCATGCAACAGGCCTGCTGTTATCCTTGCAGCCACACTGGGACTTGATTCCACAGGGAAAAAGAATTTGGGTGTGAGCAGAGGGCACCACTGAAGTGAAGTACACAGGAGAGGTGAGAAGTCATTGAGGTAAGTTCATACGGAGGACAGTGGAGGACAAGGAAGAAAGAAGACATGGCAGTCTTACAACAGCCACTGAGAGTTGGTGAGAGGCAGATGCTACAAGATTTTAAATGCCACTTCTGTCTGAAGGCCCTGAAGATTGGTATTTCCTTAAATATGAGGGAGAGGGGCACTGCCATATCTGCAAGATGTCAGGCTACAAAATTTGTTCATCATATATAATTAACCTAAGTTTAGTTAAACATATTGCAAGAGGGCTCTCTGAGACTGCTAGAGAAACTCTAGAATTTCCCTCTTGATTATGAGAGAACTCTGATGAGGTATTTGGGTTTCAGAGTAGATGTAGTAGACATGCAAACTAGTAGTCATACATCAGAATGACTAGGTAAGAAACTTAAGGTTCCAAATGTACTTGTAAAGGTTAAAATTAATTAGGATACAGAAATAAGTAATGTTTTACTGGAAATAGAAAAGAGTGGTCCCAACAGTGTAGAAAAATAACAAGGCCTCCATCAGAACAAATCCAAGTTTAAAACGCAGTCTTGTAAACCCATGTGCAGAATTTATCTGGGGGGGAAGGGTTTTTACAGTGGTGCTAGAAACAACACATTACACTAGAGAGCAGGAAAAAAACATGTACTGGGTAATAGGAAAAGTTCCTTTTTTATTAGATCTGTGACTGGTAATAGGAAAAGTTCCTTTTTTCTTAGATCTGTGACTCTACAGGATAGTCTAAAATAAGTGTGCTGAAACACCGCTAAAGAAGCAAGGCAAAACCCTCTAAAAATTCACGCCGAAGTGATGACATTTTTAAGTTTTCCACTTGTGAATGTGAGTGCAAAAGGAAGGACTTTCACTAAAGCAAGAAAAAGCTGACTTTTTTCCCAGCCTCTTCTGCTCAGTGACCGAGATAAGAGGCCAGGAAATACAGATGCCCATGCGTGTGTCTTGCAAGGACTCACATACCAGACCCATCACCCTAATCAACACACTTACTGCTTAAGCCTTTTTTTGTTGGTTTTGTTTTTTGTTTTTTTTCCCCTCTTTGCAGTTCCTGTAAGTTTGATAAGCCTTGTTTGGGGTTTGTTGAGGTTTGGGGTTTGTTTTGAAAGAAAAGCTCAAGTAAGCTGTGCATGTTTTCTAGTCAATACATCCATAAACCAAACACACCAAATGCTAGAACAGTTTGCTAAGAGTCATTCAGGCGAGCCCTAATTAAAAAGAAAAGAAACCCTTGCAAACAGCATGTCTTCAAGGGGTGAAAGGTCCTCGTGCTGCTTGGTGAGGAAACACCAGGGCCACCTTTAAACTTTAGAGTTTTATTAGTGCCTTTGTCAGCAGCATGTATCTGTGTGTTGTGTTTTAATCGAGGCTCTGAATTTGTCTGTGACAGACTCAAAACAGGAAATTAACACCCTGCGGTGCGGCGGCAGAGCCTCAGAGGAAGCGGCAGTGGGGTACACGAGGCCGGGGATGAACAAAGCCCCATAAACATAACGTCACCCATAAAAGTCACACTTGAAGGCACAGGAAGGATACCAAACAACACTTGGCTGCGTTACACACTCGCAGTGAAAAGAAAGCCTCGGCTTGAGAGGCAGAACATTTGCAAGGCGCTCATTTTTCGAAATATTTGCTGCGGCTTTTATTTTGAGCGAGGCAGTTCAAAGTTCAGCGTAGGAAATACCCAAGGAGCTCACAAATGTTGCCTTTCCACTCGACACGTGGCTCAGGGCTGAGATATTGCTTTTTATCTATCTCCCTGTTTATTTGGGTTGTTTCCTCTTCGTAAGGGGTTCGACTTTTCTGCAGGCAGCTGGATGGATTTCCACTGTTACCATGGCATTGCTGACCTTTAACATGGGGCTGTTAACATGACCTTTGCTTCTTTCCATTCCTACAAGGATGTTTCAGTGTAAATAATGTGGGAGCCAAACAGCACCGGGAGATTCCTCCTCTGGGAGTTGGGAATGCAGCTAGCTCAGCTAGGAGAGGAACGGGGCAAGAGCTGCAAGCTCATAGCTGACAGCTAATAGCAACATAAAACTGTCTCAAACAGAACTCTTCTGCCCCTGAGAGATGCCTGGCAACTACTTTTACAACACTTAACACTACCTGTGATCTGCCCTGTCTCGAAAGCAGAAGATAGGACAGACCATAAGCAGTTGCAGGAGCCCAAAGGCAGACTCTGCAGGGCAGACCCGTCGTGTTGAGTGGGATAACAGAGCCTTAGGATGAAGAAATATTGGCAATATTGCTTAAGATGGCTAACTCCTGACATATTTAAAGCCTGAAAGGTTGTCACAAACAGAGGGGAAGTTCACTTTTTAAGAAAAACATACATTTTACAGAATTTCAATTAAAACAACACCAGAAACCACCTAAATCACTATTAAAAAAAAAAAAAGGAGGAAAACCCTCTGTTGTAGCCTTTATCTAATATATTCTTTGCCTCAAGCAACTCTTAACATAGTTATATAAATTCTATTAACTTAAATGAAAGGAAAATCCAAAGTTTCATGGGGCAATAGAAATTGCTGCTGCAAATTAGACCAGTCTGCAGCCTGCTGTACTAAGGAGAACTTTAAAAGATTTCTGCCAGACTCCTCAGGCATGAAGTGATATTTTGAACATTGTAACAGTGGCTAGAAGCTTCAGGAAAAGGTGCGCATTATTGGGAAAACTTTTGTTCACAGTGGGAGTTTCCTCTAATCCTGCATAGATTTAGAATTAATTTTTCAAGAGAGACCAAATAATATCCTAAATTCCACTAAAATTCGATAGGATTTATGCGCCTAACATCCTAAGTCCTAAGCTTTTATGTTGGTCTTATGCAGTAGAGCATGAGAGGGAGATATTTCATATACAACTCCAAGAGTTCAGATTATAGTCAAATAATCCAAACCACCTGTGGATCACTGCAGTCAAAAAATTGTAGAGGGAGGGGTTTTTTTCCCCCTTTTCTGATTTTTAAAGCAGGAATTCCAGTACCTTTAGGACTGGAGCAGACTCTGAAGGGCACAAGTGCTGAGTGAGTGGCAGAGCAGCCCCAGAGGTGCCCCGAGAGCAGCTGCAGCCCTGTGCTCATGCAGAGAGCAGCTCAGCAGAGACAGCACAGCTGCAGAGCTCCCTGGGCCTGGGGAATCCCCAGCCAGGAAAAGCAGTCAGCTCTGAGTTCTTTGAGCTGTTGGAGCAACACATGGGTGCTAGATCAGCTCTGGGTATGGTGTCTCAGAATTTCCAGTGCTAGCACAAAATATGCTGCAGAGCTCGAATCACTTCACTGACTGTGTACAGATTGTCTAGAAGTGACTCAAGATGATTTAAAAAAAAAGGATAAAATCAAATTACTAATATAAATCAGTAGCATTTTAAGGGGGTACTTCTTGTGGATTCCTAATGACTTTTTTTTAAACACACAGGACTAAAATACTAAAGATAAGGTCACTTGAAATGTCATCTGAACTCTGGCAGCTTGAACACGTGGTTTCTCAAATACTGGTTTCAGATAAAACTGTGTTCTTTCGGATACTGATGCAAAAATCTGAGAGAGAAAAGTACCAAAATAAATTTAAAAGCCTTCCACTAGCAAACAGGAAGCTAGAGCAGCACCAAGAAGTTAAGCTGTTCACTGAGGATCTGTTCAAATCAGATGTTGTTGAAGAGATTCAACCCAAATGAGGACGCTGTGAAGACAAGTTTAAATACATGTCACAGATTCAAGTGGAACCTAAAATTAGTACAGAGTGTTTTGTCTCCTCTCTCTATATTGCTGTCCTATGTAATGAGATCATCTTGTTGTTAGAGCCAAATGCTCTCTTTCCCTGCTGTTGCTATGAGAGGCTGACAGAAGCTGCCAAGACCTCTCGTGAGGCATTTTAAATGAAAATCTATATAAATTTTTTAACTGTCTTTTTTTATCACCATCCAATGCCTTACAGAGTTAAGATTCTGATATGGCAATTATTTACCTTGCAAAACCAGCTAAGCTATGCCTGATTTCACAGCATATCGCTGATAAGTGGGTACATATAATGTTTGAAATATTTTGTTGAGTAGAAAACCTGAGATGGGAGTTGGTTGCTATGGGCTTTTGAGGCACTTATATAAAAATTAAAATTGGAATAGACTCAAAGGCCTCATTTGTCTCTCATTTTTACAAGTGACAATCCAAATGAACCTCCAAATGCCAAATTAGCAGTAAAATCTAGAGTAAAATCTACTGTGACAGGAGGCCAATTAGGCCACCTTAAAAAGTTAATTTTTCACGGGAGTAGGAACTTCAGAAAAAGCCATTTTAGCAAAATAAGTTGGTTGTAATAATGTGCTGTTTCAAAACTAAGTATCATTCATCCTAGGAGAAATATGCTGTAAATATACCCCCAGAACAGACAAAAAAAGAGCTGTTGAGAATATATTGAGGAAATGGCATTTTAACCAGCTGACACTTCTCAATAGGCAGTGAAGTCTCAGGCAGTGCCATTTCT
This sequence comes from Fringilla coelebs, assembly GCF_963513975.1. Taxonomy (NCBI): domain Eukaryota; kingdom Metazoa; phylum Chordata; class Aves; order Passeriformes; family Fringillidae; genus Fringilla; species Fringilla coelebs. Next base: position 89,592,785 of record NC_140030.1, on the reverse strand, counting down.
TAGGTCTGCACAGGGAGCAGAGTACAGATATATCCCCTCTGAGCTGTGGCACAATCCCCACCAGCACAGCACTAAAGGAGCACTACTGTTCCTTTAGTTTCTCAGCCCAGTGTTTCCACAGCCAGCTTGCTCAGGCAATCCAGAGTTCCAGCAGGATCTGCTGGTGCTGGCCAAGCTGCATCTGCCATTCTTTTCCAGTAAGGAGGCAGGATTCAAGGTAACTAGGTAGAGACCAGAGAAGGAAGCCAAGGAAAAGGAACTGGATGATTCTGGAGTCAGATTATTGTTGTTGGTCATAACAGACACAGTGATCCTGCTCCCAATTTTTTGAGCTCTTTCTCAGTTCACTCAGTATTAAATTCAGAGGGCAGACAGATACATGTACACAGAAGATTCACTGTGGAAATCTCAAGACAACTCTCCTTCTTCAGAGGAAAATTGTAGCAGTGCAAGGGGGCAATCTCCAGGCTTCATCTCAGCTTTACACTTCTTTTGCTGATACATGAAAAAAGTGAGAGGGGATAGGAGAAGACAGGAAGAAAACATTAAACAAATGACAGCCAGATGGATTAAAAGAGATTTAGTGCTTTTTCACATAGTTTGCAACTTTATCTTAAAATTGTTTCATTCCTAGGTACATTTAGGTTGATCTTAGGAAAATGTATACACAAGTCAGTTAGAAGACAGGAAAGGGGTAAGAGTCGAAATTTATCACCCAAGATCAGAGATGATCACTATCACAGTTGCAACTAGAACTCGGGTTTGCACTATCTTGGTTTTGCAGTTGCATGTCTGGGACACACTGTGCCCAAATGAGCCTTTTTGACTCTACATTTACTACCACAATAGACTTTTTCAATTTACAAGACCATCTGATTACCCTACAGCATAAAGAGAAATAAGGATCACATTGCTGAAATCAGAGGGACATCCATTGGTAGCAAGTGTTAGGAGAAGCAGGTTTAGTACTGGATTTTTTTCTCTTAAGGGGTCATTCCACAAAGTAACAGACAGTCTTCTGAAGTTTGTGCCTGAGCATTGTTTTTGATCTGTTAGCGATAAACTGGACTAATTTAGAACCAAAGTTTGGACTAATTTAGAACCAAAGGAGATGGGGGATGTGTTCTAGACTGCCTGCTAAAATAGAGTAGTACCTGGCTTCAACAGCTCATGAATAAGTTAAGCAGTCATACTTGTGTAGTGTGAGGCTTCATGAGATTTTAAACAAAGTTACTCCTAGATCTAGAGAAGACAGCTAAGGAAACACTGCTTCTGAATGGATTACATAACACTTTATAAACCTTTTTCTTAACTAGCACCTTTGCCAAATAGCACCTCATTGTACTTCTCTGACCTTACAATAAAAATACAAAGAACCTGTCAGGCCACTAACAGCACTCACATGAGGGGAACTTCCATCTTGCTGTATATAAGCATCCTCTAAGAGGTTTAAACCACAAACTTTTACTGCAATATAAAAAAGAGACTGTGCAGGACTTTGCAAAAATATTTCTGCAAAGTATGAATAGCTGCCTTGGGGAAACTCCCCCATATTAATAGAAATAGCTGTTATTGCCCATGCTGAGCAATGGCTCAGAGGGAATCTTTACAAATACTCTTATAAATTATTCCATTTGAATGCAGCAGCTTTCAGGAAGACAGCTCAATAAGCAGGGAAGTCAGAAAACAAGCTGATAAAACAAAAAGCAGCAGTTTCCCAGTACAAACATTGGCAGCAAGGACTGCCTTCCACCAACACAGGAGTTTCTGCCCCAAGGGTTACCAGCATTCTACCCTCTGCTCCATGAGATCAAATTGCCCCTTTCCCTGGGTTTGTTATTGAAGCAAGACCATTTCTCATTTTCATGGACTGCACTCTGATTAGCAAAATATAAGCCTAGACCTTAAGGATGTCTAAAAAATTTATATCTAGGATAAAGAGTCAGGGAAAAGGTAGACACCAATGTAAACATGGATTCTGACATTAACACATGGCATTTCTTAACTCTCATCAGAGCAGAGACAGCAACAGAAACCTTGTACCTCCTGAAGGCATCAGCTATAGTACCTTCTCTTGTACCCCTGTCCCCAGAGTCTTCAACTATAATGTATTTCCTTTTCCTATTACTTGTTCCAAAATAAGGGTCCCAAATGACTGACAGTCAACCCATCTTTACAATATGCCACCAAAGAACCAGGTGTAAGAATGACCACTTAAAAGTGAGGAATATTTAGACTTGCTGCCATTTATGTTTGTAGAGCATTACAGTTATTACCAAATTTGCTTCAGTGTTTCCTAGACTAACTTTTTCAACTTCCAAGAAATTTCACAAATGTTATCAACACCAACAAAGGAAGCAGCATGAGAAAACCCAAACCAGCAGAGATTATGAAATATAATTTTTTTAATATCTGAGAGAGCCATTTACAAACAAAACTTAACGCTGAACTACAAATGCACGTAATTAAATATTCTAAGAGTAGAACCTGTACACTTTTCAGGATTTCTCATATGCAATATGGGCTGCTTGGGGAAGAGAAATACATCCAATTTGTTCTGACATTTCAGTTGCTGTTTACTGATGTAACTGGTTCAGTCTTGTGCAGCAGGAAAAAAACCCTAATAAATGAGCAACATTCTGTTGCATGGATATCACAAAAAAAAAAAATCAGGGACATGTCACAAACTCTCCAGGTTTTTTTAATGTAGATGTTTTCCAAAGAAATAGCCTTCAAAGTCATGATGTTGTGTGCTAGATGCCCAGCCTGAGGTTAGGGACTCATTATGTTAAAAAAATAAATCAAGGAACTTGAATGTGACTCTCAGGATACATGATACAGGTTGTAAAGTGTAAATCTAGAATTTTCAAATTGGTTTGGGGGGAAAAAAAGCTAGACTTAAAAGATGATTACTTTTAAGAGCTTGTGGTTACAAATTGTTAATCTAAGTATACGCATATTTATCTATGTAAACATACTTAAATGTGCCTCTATCCATTCAATCAGCAACTGGGATGGCAAACAACAAAGTTTTGGTTTTTGTTCTGATTTTCTTCCTCTTTCTTCCTAGTTTTACTTAGACTGGAAGATCAGAAAATATATTTACGGCAGTGGAGAACAAAGTCCTACCTTTAATTATATCCAGAGACTTTTCTGTATAATGAATTGAAAGCAAATTTCCAATTTTTCAAGACGAACAAGGCTGAAGTCTTCCCATGCCATGTGTTTGACTAAACCAAATTTGGAGGGGGAAGAAAGGGAAGAAGTTGTTCATTTAACATCTTTGCTGTTCCTAAGAGCAAAAAGTGTCAAAAGTAAATTGGTTTTCCAAAGCTCAAATTCTTTTCTTTGTGCATCCCTAACACTTCTGGCCTTTGGAGTAGGAGCATTACATTTTACAAAAAAACCTTTCCATCAAGGATGGGCCTTTGTTGTTCCTGAGTACCTAGATTACCTTCAGTCTCCCACACTAAGCTTTTGCAAATGAAAAAATAGTCTCCACTTGTACCTGGAGACATTTTAGTAGTTAAAATTTCCTAGCCCCTCTTCATTCAGCAAGCTGTGATGTCTTGTCATGTCAAGCCATGTATACTATTCAAACAATAAAATTTTAACATGCTCCACACATTCATAACTTCTGCCTGCAACAGCCACAGGATATCTGAATTCATTCCAGCTTGAGAAGAAGCAGATTAATTTGGATTTTTTTTTCCATTTCTTAATTTAATACGTCTTTCTATTTTCTTTGCTTGGAAAGCTGATGGCTGGGACCTGGTGTCTGTTCTTGGTAATCCAGTGAATCCCTGAAGGGCTTCAATATGTCTAAAAAAACATTCCTTTAAACTGAAAACAAGGGATTGCTTGAGGCAAGAGAGGGGAACACAACCAAAGTATGAGGTTTCGGTCTGAAGAAATGGAATCCTGGGCATTCACATTTTCCCTTGCTTCCATATCCATCAATACTGGTGGATCTCACTCGCAAGGTTTAGATTTCATTCCACGCTTGTCTGCACAGAACGGCAACATGCTGTGACTACTGTTCAGCCCAAGCTGGCTCCAAAGTGCTGCTGGTGAGTCATTCAAATTGTCTGCAGTAAAAAGATGTGAGCATTACACAAGTAACAGCTAAGAAATGTAAGGAAGTCTCTACCCACTACAGATCTGGTGTGTGAAACAGAGATGTTCCTCCCCTTTCAGTTCATGTTGATAGCAGAGATCAGTGGCTGCACAGCAACAGCAAAGGACACAGAACAGCCCTACAGGGAAACTCTCCATCGACCTGCCTCTAGAACAGGGAATAAATGTTGTATGTAAAATAATCATCGTTTTAGTTCTAAGAACTAGCTCATCATGGGTTTGAATGCATCTAATTCATCCTTTGTGGATTGTCTCATTTACCAGGCTCCGAATGCTTCCCTTAGCAAATTTGACTGCCCCTAATTTTACTCAATTATTTGGCAGCAAGTTTATACATATGATTTCTGAATACATACAATCTCCCATTTTCTGTGTCTGAAAGTCAATGGCAGTTACGCAAGAAGCAGAAACAAAGAACCCCATGACCATTTGGGCTGATGTCCGGCAAAAACTAAAAAATTTACTCTGTGAGTCCAAAACATCTGACAAGGCCAAGCTTATTTTTCAGCAAGCTATACAGAGTGGAGGTCAAGATTTAAACTGATGGCAAATTTACATTGTTATATAAGTTACTTTTAAACTGAATTATTTAATTACAATTTTGTACTCAGTATTGTAGTATAAATGCATTTTTTTCACACTGAAGTTCACCAAAACCAATGAATACAAAGCCAGAGATGGTAAAAACCAGTGTAGGTGAATGTACCATGCATCATTTTAAATATTTTATATTCTATTAACAAATAGTTCCTATGGGGGAGCTTATATATGACCCAACAGAACTTTGGTGAGACCACTGACCTCATCTGATGCTATTTTTAATGACTTGAGAAATGTAAATTACATTTGGGTAAATTTTTGGGTTTTATTTTTGTTTGATTAGTTTTTTTTTAAGATATTTTCTGGTTTGTTGCATTATTTCTTGGATACTACAATTAAGAGCTTATTAAAGTTAAAATGAGTTTTACAGTATCATAATAGGGCAATAAATTATATGCCTTAAATATTCGCAAGAAATTTAAGAAGCCATATACATTCTTTAATCGAGCAAAACTACTACTGAGGCCAACCAATTTTTGCCCAGCAAAGAATTTGAGGCTGGCCTAGAGGTGTATCGGGGCGGAAGATACCATATTTACAGAGCTGCTCAAAAGCCTCACTTCTCTGCTGCTGCTTGAATGGAGAAAGCTGCCACAGAGACGCGCTAAGGAACAAAAACAAAGGTCTGTTTACACTCTGAGCTCGAGTCAGAAAACAGCAGAAAAACAGGAAGGCACATTCAGAAGCCGGTACCCGTGCGGTGGTTTCCGTACGCGGTTTCGCACCCGTGAGGTCACGGGCCCATGAGGAGAGGCTGCGCTGCTCGCGGCACCGCATGCTCACGCACGGCCACCCCGAGCAGCTCTGCTCACACCACCGAGCAGCTCTGCTCACACATGGCCACCCCAAGCATCTCTGCTCACACCACCGTGTGCTCACACCACCGAGAGCATCTCTGCTCACACCACCATGTGCTCACACTACCGAGCATCCCTGCTCACACCACCATCTGCTCACACCACCGAGAGCATCTCTGCTCACACCACCATGTGCTCACACCACTGAGAGCATCCCTGCTCACACCACCATGTGCTCACACCACTGAGAGCATCCCTGCTCACACCACTGAGAGCATCTCTGCTCACACCACCGTGTGCTCACACCACCGAGAGCATCCCTGCTCACACCACCCTGTGCTCACACCACCGAGCAGCTCTGCTCACACCAGGCAGGGGGAACAGCAGCACCCGAATGGCCCCCACCACACCAGCCATGGAAACTGGACCTCGGCCAGCTGGTAGCAAGCCTGGGGTACGAACAACGGAATGTAGGAAAGATCAAAGCTTCGTATAAATGTTCACAGGAAATGGAAAGTGTGGGAATTAAAATAAATATGTAAAGTCCCTGACTCAATGAGAAGCTAGAAGCATGTTTTATGCTCTTCCTTAGCAGTGTAGTTCATCCAATGCTACTGCAAAAGAGTCCTTTTTTTAAAAAATAATTGCCATATGTGATCCTAAATCAACAGTTTGTCTAGACTTTTAAATCTTTAAATCTTAAAAAGAAAAAAAAAGAAAATTAGTCTGGGAGAGGGGAGCTTGGGGGTGCCGGCTCCCCTTATACACTTCTCAAAGTACAATTTTACTTTCACGTATTTGATTTTACAGTGAACAGCACAACAAAATCTCAGCCACTTGGGGATTTCTAGAAGTAGGTGATAATAGATTCAGAACATATAATTAAAACTAGCATATAATTAAGACAAATATATTCCATTAAGTAAATCAGTTTTTCCATTAGCTTCAGTAGAAACAGGTCTATTAGATGTAAACAGATTAAAGATGACACCAGGGTACATGGGCTCAATTTTGACTTCCTGTTGCCATTTCACGTCAGCTGAGCTGTTGAGACATCCTCATTTTGCCTAAGAGTGGCAGATCATGAATTTGCAGCCTGAGTGCTTACAGATTGCAAAGCCTATGCCAATAGGCTTAGCTATTGTCCGTGCATAGATGGATGACTACAGCAGAGGGCCGTACCCAAAGATCTGCTTGGACAGGGACTAGGAGACCATCAGGATAACAATACTTTTGGTTATCACTCTGCAGTGTCCCAGTTTAGCAAGGGGATGAAACACTTGACATTTTTATGCAGCCTGCACAGTATGTAACCGTATACTGAAGAAGCAGAACTCTTACTCCAAAGAAAATATTTAACCAGTCACATTCACACATCTTCCTTTTTCATGGCAGAGGGGGGTAAATCCACTGAATTCAAAGATATTATCCATAAAACTAAGGATTCAAAAGCCCTTTTAAAAGCCCAGTATGTTTCTTCATACCTTTCCAGTGAGTGCTTTAGATGAGCAATTTAGATAGAATTAAGCCTCTAGCATGTCATGAAGTTTCCTGTCAAATCTTGAGAACTATTTTCCTCAGATGAATCTTGGGGCAACTTTCTCTACTATCTCCATTAGCAGAGAAAATACAAGACTGTTCTGATACACCAATAATCATGATGCAAGAACACACAAGAAATGCAGACAGCAAGGAAGCATCCAAATTTGCAGAACCAACATGCTTTTTCAGAAGGAAACAATAGCCAAGTGGGAGACTAAGGAGCAGGGGGGGAAACAAATTGCACAGTTTGAAGAAAACCAGGTACCTTCAAGAAGGAAATATTAAAGCATGTCCAGCCTTCCCTTAGCCTTTCAGAACTGCCTCCCAAGGGGCTCTGTCAACCCCTCTCCCAAACAGGCCAAACTCTGCCCTCCAGAAGTCCAGGGTGACAGTTCTGCTGATCCCTCTGCTTACTTCCCCAAGAATTGTCATTGTTATGACCAAGTCAGCATCCAGCCATCACATCATCCACAAGTTCTCCTCTGCTCACAAACAGGTCCAGCAGGGCACCTTCCCTGCTGGCTCACTCACCAGCTGTGTCAGGCAGTTATCTTCCACATACTCCAAGAGCCTCCTACACTGCTTCCTCTCTACTGTATTGTGTTTCAATCAGATATTTAGTAAGTTGAAGTGCCCCATGAGAACAAGGGCTAATGATACAGAGCATACAGGTGCAAACTAGAAACAGCAGTGAATTTTTTACTTGCAGTTGGGTGTGCCAAAAGGACATGCATTTGTCCATGTGTAAGCCAGTCATTATAAGAAATTATTGAAGGTCTTCATCTTCTAAGTAGTTGCTGAAGCCTAGACCTTTCTTCTGTTGTTTAGAACATCCACAGAACCTTTTTATGCATTTCCCCTTCAAACACACTATCTATAAACTTATACAGTAGAAGTATCTCAGCATCATTTTTCTACCCAGATCCGTACATGGACACCAAACTATCCCTCTGATCCAGCCAAAGGAACTCTTTGAAACTGCGTGGGTTAAAACACATGCACATATTTATCCTGTGACACAGACTTCAATAAAAAAGCTTTAGCATCCTTGCCTAAGCCTGACTGACATTTTTATTACCCAAATCACTAGGAAGAATTATATTTTCCAGTGTACTGCTTCTGCTGGATCTGGAGTTTTAGGCAACATACCAATTATCCATCAGGAAGTGAAAAAGAAGGAGCACAGGTTATTTATGAATGTTAGGAATCCTGTCATGAGTACAAGCAGTGATTTTATGGATATCAAGGGACCACAAACCACCACAAAATATTCAAACATACCACATAACCCAACATATGTAACCCCTACATTAGTCAGACCCTGCAGTAAAGTGGTCTGTTCCAAAATGGTTCTCTTTCTGCAAGTACCACTCAAAATACTTCTACAGATATTACAGTAACATAACATTTAAAGATCCTATTGACTAATTTTACTAGAAGTAATAAATAATAATAATTAGCAGTAATTATTCCAGAATAGAGCGTTCTAACTAAAATATGACCTTAGTTGGATAAGAAAAAGCAAACTGTATTCAACATAGCACTGTCATTACAGTGGTGCATCAAGGCCCTGGAAGAGTTGAAAGGCAACCTCTAGAACTTCTTCTCTTATTTTAAATTTCCATCAGTGATATGAAGCGCCAACTTGCAAGATTTGGAAAAAGGGTAGCATATTTTCAGACTTTCAGTACTTAGGAACACAAGGGAAAGTATATATGGATTTCTGCAGCTTTAGTCTCAAGTGACAGCTAAGGATAGAAAACTCAGCCCAAAGAATTATAGCATACTTAAACATCCTCATTAAAATTGTACCAGTTCTTAAAGTTATCATTATGACTTAAGTCATTGTGGCATCTCAGTCTCAGCTGAATTAGGACAATAATGCCCAGGCCATAGCTTTCCCCACTTTTCCTCTCAGCCTGCCAATAAGTGCCATATGTATTTTCCCAGATGCATCATCATCTTCTGTTCCTCACTGTGTCACCTGCAATCAGCACATCCAGCTTCTATTGCTGTCTCAGGGCTGTCTCAGCCCTCCTTTACAAATAACCCCTCCATGTCTTTCAAGGCTGGCAGGCAGTACTAGGAGAATAACTTCTTCCTCTCAAAAGCTCCTTTTCTCTTCCATCTATCCTAGTCTTTCCTGCAAAGTCCCTCTACCTTTTACCCTCTCTGTTCTTCAGTTCTCCTCTAATAAAAGTGTGAGGGACACCATGGCCGGTACACCTGCCCAGCAAGGAGAGGCTGAGGCAGCCAAACTTGCTCAATAAGGGGAAGAGTTGGTTTTGTGGAGCTCGTCAATGCCTGTACAGGCAAGGTTGCTGAGGGTCTGAACATGATAGTTTACAGTGGTATGTGTTGGAATGATGAGACAATGGGACAAAAAAATGAAACAAGAGAAGTTCGCACCAGATGTTAGGAAAAACTCTCCTCCCCGTGGGGAGAAGTAGAGTGGGTTGGCCAAAGTGTCTGTGCAGTCTCTATATAAAAGGTTTTTATAATTTGTCTGAATAAAGCCCTAAGTAACCTGGTCTGAATTCCCAGCCACCCTCCTCACTAAGTCAAAAGGTACTGATCTGTGAAAACTCTACCTGTACTCGCTTTACAAAACACAAACAGTGAAACAAACTTCTCTTTAACCCAGGCCCTCAGAAGCAGCATATTCATCAGGGGGAAAAATTTATTATATGTTATTAGGTATTAACATCAGTCACTGACACAGTAGGTGGAGTTTAGACTTGCTTCTTCAATCCAACTTTCCGACAGCTATCAAAAAGCAAAGCTTCCACTTGGTTAGACTTTGCAGGCCAATGTCTTGCAACAAAGTCTTTTCAGACTGCCAGAACCATGTCATCAAAGACAGGCCAGGTCCCTAAATCTTACGCCAAGCCAGGTGCCCGTGGTGATAAAACATTCTCCCAAAGGCAGCCTGACCTTGGCAGCTGCGCAGGTGCAGTTATCAATCAAAGTTTACAAACACAAAGCCAGCCCAGCGCCTCCCACGCGGACAGACAGAACGGACACCCCGCTGCTTGGACAGGCAGGTGCCAGTCGCTTCACCTCCTAGAACCCACTGCTGGGAAACACAGGGCTGGAATTCTGGAGTGACAGAGGAACTGACGCACAAAAATAGGGGCCTGAGGTACTAGTTGCTAAAGGACTGGCAAGGTGACAGATTGCTCAGCTGGAGGAAGATCTGGAGAGGAGAGGCAGATCAGGTTGCAATCAGATTTTAAATGCTGTAGCTAGTAAGCGATGTCATCCATTAGGCATCTGTCATCCATTAAGCATCTGCATTTCTCCTTTAGAAGGAGAAATTGGATTCCTGAATATTACTCAAAAAATTATACAGAAACTTCAACGTATGTTGTCTCTGTGGCCCAGGAAGAGGAAAAAAGTTCAAAGATCTAGCAGTTCTGTATTGACCTCATCTGTTTTAAGGCACGTTGCCCATGGCCTAAAGTGGCCTAGAGGATTCCAAAGTTTGTATTTAAGATGGGCAGTTAAGTAGAGCAAAGACACAAAGAATAAACTTTCCCATCTATTTTTTTTTTTTTTTGAGGCAGTTAACCAGGAGTAGTAACTTAGCAGTAGTATTTTCTTGCATACATGGAACTTTTCCTGAAGGAAACAGGGACACTTCCCAGTAGACGTTTAAACTGAAAAGCAACAATGAGCTCACACATTTTAAGACATCCAGGAATCTGCACAGAAAGGAAAGTTTAGGAACACAAAGTGCACGAAAACTTCCCAAGCCATATTTACAAGACAAAACCATAGGCCATCAGGCTTCACTCATCCTAGCACTCCTAGGATTTCATGATTGAATATAATCCCCCTCCATGAAACTAGCAGAGCCATGGTAGATCACTGACACTAAAACTAAAACAGAGCATCTAAAGCATTTAGAGGAGGTAAAAAAATGTTCCTATAATTAATTGGAATAAAGAATAAGAGGAATTTCAGTCCTCTGGTTGTTTTAGAAAGCAAGACTTATTTTGTTATGGTAGAATGCTAAGACTACAAAATTGAGACGTCATTAAGAAAGCCAGAGAACAAGCAACATTTTCCTTTTGCCCCATATAAAAAAAGGGACATTTCAAGCAAAAAAAAAAGTGAAGTTTTGATAAAGAGTTCTACAAACATTTCAAGAGTGATTAACAGAAAAAATACAAATCTGCCTTTTGATACCGTCAAATCTGTTTTTGTTATTGGAAAACAGCCAAAACAACTTTTTTATTTTATAATCCTGAAGTGTATCTTTAAAGTATTTTCTATCCTTGGACATGTGTTTCAAGGCTTCAAAGCCAGTTTTAACAGTATTTTTAAGACACATGCACATTTTTCCTTGCCAATTTAAATTATTCAAATACAACCACAAAGTTACCCTAGCCTCCTGTTTTACTGATAGATTTCATGTGCCTCAGTTTTCCTAAGTGGATTTCCCAGGTTTGCAGGCAGAAAGTTTCAAAGAGTCAGGAACAGGAGTTAACTCTCCTGGTTTCCTGTTCGGTCACTTAATGGAGGGGCCATCCTGTTGATCTTGCACGTGCACATTGTATGACTCCTTCGGGGACCCAGGGGAGGGGACATGTGCGTGTAGACACTCAGACATCCCAATGAACTACTCCGTGTCATAATGCTGCCATAATGCAGTTCTCCACAGGACTCCTGCCAAAAATGAGCAACTAGCAGAAAATGTACATTAAAATGTGTTCACGCAAATATTCACACTACACACATTACCAGGTTTTGCAACCATTGGATTCAGGGACAGTGAGAGCACCAGGATTAAAATCACAGAATTTACAGAGCAATCATATGCAAATACTCCATTTAATAGCTCACCTGTCTGTATAATGATCAAGCATACTAAAACAAAAAAATAATTTACAGACCAAAATCAGGACCTATATTGGTGTCACAAAGCTTTCATTGAAGACAGATCATCTCACTCTCACCACAAACAGACTTTGCTGAGATGACCAGTACAATACTCGTAAAAGTTTGTGCATTCTTAAAAGCCAGACAGAAACCTAGCTGGTCTACATAGAGGTTAGTCACCCAAGGAAATGTTTAAGTGCATCACTCCATACTAAAACCCTTAACAAATTCATTTTTTTGTTTGTCTACGGACTGAATTGTAGGAGGAGACTAATCAGAAGTCTCTAAATCACATGGGTGCTGTGGAAAGTTATTCACTTACAGCAAGTGCTTTGAGCATGTACTGTAAAGCTGCTATTCAAGTTCTATGCATTCAGCAGGTCTAGTTTTGCTTAGAAATTCTTAGACTCTCGAGGAACCTGATCTGAGTTTCGACTGTAAGAAAACTTGAAACCAGTTGAGATTTGTGTGGCCTCAGGTTTCATTGAGTATTTAGCGTAACTGATAATGACCCCTTCTCAGGCACATTCCATCTCCTAGAGTCTCTTGTTTTACTTTCCAAACTAAGCAGTATAAACATGTGGCACTGCTTTTGCAAGAGCAGTGTGTCCCTATCAAGTTACTCTAGATGTCCTAGAGATTCATGTGTTTCTTGCATTGTAGGCTCAGCTAGTCCAGACATTTTTGATACTAAAACTGTAGCTTCATTAGGAGCATCCTGTTTTATGGCCACTCTGTTGAGCAAAAAGCCCTACATAAATATACACCTTGTTGTCTTAAAGAGTGATAAAAGTGGATTGAGTTCAGTTGGGCCATAAGTACAGCGGTTTCAATATCTTCATTTCATCTGTCTTCCATAAAGATCCCCTAAGAGCCTTGTGGAGTGTGGGGAAGCCTTACAGAGCTCACAGAACTGAACCTAGCATCTGAGACCCAAAGCCAGCAGCAGATTCCCATTGAGTCACTGCGTTAGACTTTGTCACTCAGCTGACTCCCAACTACATACCCACAGCATTACAGCTGCATTTCTGACTGCCCTGCTACAGCCAGGATGCACATTTTGTAGCCTGTCTGCCCCCATCTAAATCCAGCTCTGTTTAGAGGAGACATTCACTTGAGTATCTCAGTTAACACAAAAACACAGAATGGCACCTTGTACCTTAACCACAACCATCTAAAACTCTCACAGAGAATAAGCTAACACAAAGTGTGGCAATGTTCATATGTTAATTACTGAAAAGTTCAGTCAGACTTAGAGATGACTCTCTAAGTCATCCTTGTGTACCACAGCCTGGGGCAGGGGGGCGGGAAATGTCAGAGGCAAAAAACATGCCTTTTTCTTTAGCAGTAATAACATCCAGCCCAATGCTAGAAACCTTGGCATATCCAGTATGCCAGTGAAGTCCAAAAAAACCAGGTTTTCCATATCCATTTTGGTTATTTTGCATCTCTGCTTCTCAGGTTTGTCTCAGCAGGTCACAGTCAGCAAGTTATAAAACCTGTGTATGAGTGGCTTAACATCCAAATAAAATCTTAATATCAGATCATCTAATTTTGAAGAAAAGGCAAGTACAAATACATGACAAGCTTTTCCTTCTGTAAACCAAATAACTTTGCTAGCATTTTCCTACCACTTATAAATATCCAAGGTATGAAGCCAAAAACGATAGAATATTCTGCACCATAATTAAGAATGAGCAAACCTCCATAAAAAACTATATGTTCAATGAATCACACAGGTATCTTTGGTACCTCTGTTTCTCTACAGGGTGCCCTTCCTCAAGTCATGTTTCCTTGACCAAGCCTTCTCCTGCTAGGGAAAGCCATCTTCCAGAGAGCTATAAGACCTCAACCTCACAGCACACTCTCAATCAAACCCTCCACTTTTCCTACAAAGCCTAATTCCTACCATCACTTTTGTAGCAACTAGTCCTGTATTTCTTCCTTTTTAAGGTCAGTTGTCCTTACAAGTCTGCATACAATAGCACCTTCCTGAAAACTTCACCACATGATGATGCTTTCTTCTCCTCCTTATATGACCTTCCCATGAGTGTTTTTATTCCCTACAGCTGTGCTCCTTCCTGCACCCTCCTGTCTGCTTTCTACCCCTGCTCTGCATTGTTTGCTTTTTTTGAACCCCATCCAATAAGAACAATTTTCTGTTCACAGAATTTATGGTTTTTCCTTATTCCTTATTACTCTTCTCACCTCCAACGTTACCAAACTTCCCTGAACACATTAAAAAGTTTGGTTGAAAAAGTTTATAGAAGCAACCCCCTTTGTACTTCTGCTAGAGCAAAGTTGATGTAGAATGGTTGTTTGCCATCATCTGATCTGAAGCCGCTGAACATAATGAGGAAATATTAAAAGTAATTAACTAAGAAAAGCTGTCAACTGCTGTAGCTTAGCTATGGCTTTGCAGTGCATTAGCCTCTCCCACAGCACAGGCAGACACTCCAAAATTCCAAGGGAGTGATAAACATAAAGAAAAATATTTGGTTTGAATTAGGGTCTTTTTGCTTCTATTCCTCTACTAAAATTAGGGGCCTAACTTGAGACATCTGGAAGTTGCTTGATTCTCCCCTAAGTTCAATCATTCACCTCTGACAAAATCACTATGCTTTTTAGTATGTTCGTTTGGGGTACCTAAAACAGACACAAACAAAATGCATTGGTCACTTTAAAATCTTTATATAATAATGATCTGAGATGAGAAATTACTGGCATGGGTCCCTAATCCCACAGCCTCTCAAAAACTGCGCTGCCTAATAACCACACCAGTTGTAGTCGAGATGATTCATAGATTTTCCAATCATTAAGATAATTCAATCTGTTTGAGTAACACAATACTTAAAGTCTTACATGGTAGTTTATGCAGCACAATGGATCACAAACCACACAGTAATTTTACTATTTCTAGAACAAAAACTAGTTAAGTTACTAAAACTGAAGGAAAATAAATTGTATGGCGCACGCACATAGAATTGTCTTCAAACAGATTGTCCCTTGACAACGACCGAATCCCATCCCAGGAGTTCCTGAAAGAGTATTTTTAAAAGTCATCTGACTCCGAATTATCATCTTTTCCTAATCTCAGATTTTAGTCTGCACACAGTCCCACTGGAGAAGGACAAATAGATGAAGTTATGCACGCCCCACAGGGTACAGTCTCGGCAGGGCAGCCGTGCTGCAGCGAGCAGGCTGCTCCAGTATTGTCACAGATTCCTGCTGGTCCCGGCAAGTCCTGCCCAGCGAAACGCCGTCGAGCAGGAGAGGAAGAATGTAGAGCTT
Organism: Fringilla coelebs; assembly: GCF_963513975.1. Classification (NCBI taxonomy): domain Eukaryota; kingdom Metazoa; phylum Chordata; class Aves; order Passeriformes; family Fringillidae; genus Fringilla; species Fringilla coelebs. Next base: position 89,577,534 of record NC_140030.1, on the reverse strand, counting down.
TCAGCAGAGGGAGGTATTGACACAGCGTATAACTCTGCGGATCTGAGGGGATCTGAGACCGACTGTTCCAGCGCTTGGCTGCAGTCAGAGGCGATAAATCCCTCCTCCAGCAGTTTGTTAGGGGTTTTTGTTTACTTTTTGTTGGTGTTGGGGGGCGGGGGTGTATTATTTTTAAAAAGGAATAGCCCTTAAACAGCTTTTTCTTCTTTTTGCAGAAGATGAGTTGCATTCTGGTGTTGATGGAAAAGAAAAAAAAAAAGCATAAATGTGAGGGTGGGGGCAAAGGAAATACAGACATAAATTTAAAGAGAGAAGCCTTTGGCCACCAAAAATAGCCACAACAGAGAGTGTAACCAAAACCTGACTAGTGCCTACACTGTCAGTGCAGCGCACAGGGCAGAGTTACATAATATTTTCCACATTTATTTCAAGCAGGGCAGCCTGCCAGCTTGATAGATTTCTAGAAAGGGTGGGAGAGGGAGAGTGGTTTGATTCACAGACTGCTGTATTTACAGCTCGCCCCACAGCCGCTGCCTTCCCCTCTTTGGGCGTTTACCTTTGCAGTTTGCCAGAGAGCAGTGTGAGCATAACCCTGATATAGAAAGCAAGTCACCCTTCAGACTGCCTGAAGCACTACAGCTGCACAAGTCAGCTGCAGTGTCAGGGTTTCCAGGGTGCTAACATGCAGCGGCTTGCTGAAAGCTCAGTCGTTGTCAAAGTCCAGAAATTAACAGTAGGAAAAGCACCTTGACCAAAAAAAAAAAAAGAAAAAAAAAAAAAAAAAGGAGGGAAGCTTCAGTTTCTGATCCTGTCCTACACAAATTCCTACAGGCTTCAGAATGAGAGTCTTCAGAAAGAAAAGGTTACCAAAAAAACTGTAGAAACAGAAATTAATCTACTACCAATTAAGTTTAGAACTGGGCATAAATCTGGAAAATAGACGTGAATTATCTCAGAAGACAGGGCTGCTCTTTTCAAATGCCTGGGTGAAACCAACTACTTAGTTTCCTATGAGAAACTTACTATTGAAAGATATTCAAGAACAGTCATACAAATGACTACATGAACAGTTCTGTGTTATGTGTGACAGGATAATCCATAAAACAAAGCATCGGCCTGCGTATTTCCTGCATTTATTCTATATTTTCTCTCCATGTGGCAGGTTCTCCATTGGGACTTCTGAAATACCTCATTAAGATTTGACTGTTGCTGGCAAGCAATAACATTGCAGCTTCCCATCAACGATCGACAGGAAAAAATTACCAGAGAAATGACAAACAAAAAAGTCTGTTTCTTACATCCAGTTTGCATGAGGAGAAAAAGGAGATGAAAGACAAGGAAGAAATAGAACACTGTTACCACAGTAATAAACCCAGTATGTTGTCCATAAAACAGACTACAGAAAACAGAGGTTAGGACTGCCCTTCTCTCTGCCATCCATAATGTATATACAGAACCATATAGGACTTTGTAGTTTTATTTGAATGAGATGAAATGGGAAAATGAAATGAGCCAATTCTCACAAAGTTGAAAGGTACCTACACAGCATAAAAGTTGCTAATACATTTATGAAGAATTTTAGTAGTGGTACCATTAAAACAAATTATTACTCCAAAGTAAGTTTCTGTGACCATGGCTTCAAACTAAGAAAACAAGAAGATGGCAGCTAAATGCCAACATGTTATAATTTTAACCTGCAAAGAAGAGATATTCCCAGACTAGCATGGAGATAAAACAAGAGAATAGTTCATGAAACAATGCAATAATGTCAAGTGAGGTGTTATATTTCCTCTTACTAGTAACATTGTGTGCTTTTGAGACTAATGCCTTTGAGCATGAAATCATCCTCCAAAACAAACTCTCCTTTTAATGGCTGTCTCACCCATAGTTTACAACTGGAGCTTGCTGGTTTTGGTTATAGTGACCTCCCCCAAAATTGTAGGAGGTAGTACATCTTTAAGATTAATTTTGTTTCTTATGACTGTGCTTAAAAGGAATTCCTCCATTTCTTTTCTATCTTGGATGACATTTTATCATTTCCACATTTTTTTCCAGCTCTAACTTGCCGCACACTGGCAAATTCTATAAATTTACCCAGAGAGAACTCAGTATCTTGTTTTTCTCCCCAGAAAAAAGCCTAATTTGAAGAAATGAAAAAGAAGATAGTGTTGAACTTACAGGATCAGTTGTGAGCTGATGGAAAAAAAAGGAATCCGAGTATTTGGAAAAGGGTAACTTATTCACAAACTGATAAAAAAGAATAAATCATCTCTAACACAATAAGCAATGAGATTATGTCACATCATCCAACTGTAACAGTTTTTTTCCACAATGCTATATTGCCATTCATTGAGTTTTCTGAACATTTAAAGGCTGAATGACAAAGAATGGCAAGAAGGAAAAATAGAAGTGGAGCCAGAAGTTTGCTGGGCAGGGGGGGGAGGGGGGGGGGAGGGGGGGGGGGCAGAACACAAAACCAGAAAAAAATGGAGAAATGGAAATCGAGATGTTTGAGGAGTGCTGAGTCAGAGTCTGAAGAACAGGGAGTGACTAGGACAATAGGCTGGGACACAAAGATGCTGGTTCAGTTCCAGACCCAGCCACAAACTCTACAGCAAGCTGTCTGATTTACTTGGAGCCTCCACAAACTAGTGGTAAAGAGCACAAAAGGGGACAAGATTTTCTGTCTCAGGGAAGGCTAGTTGTGACTACAAAGCATGAAGTCCCTTAGTTGCATGATCATCATGCTCTGAAGTGAGCCAGAACATCCCTGTTTGGCTCCAGGCTGCAGCTGAGGGGACAAGCTGCAGTGTCTGACAGCCCCACACCAAAGTCAGCCAGCTCTCCTAAGCACCACTGCTACCACCCAGCATGAAAGCACTGCCGGGTGGGAACATGCAATTCCAAGGCAAAGCTTGGGGTCACCAGGTTGGAGCTTCCTAAATGCTCATAGTAAGATTTGCCAAAACTCAGGTTTTGTACTTCTGCTGCAGATCCACACTAAATCATGGTTTTCTTTCTGGAACTTTGGGACCTAATGTATCTGATCTGTGATATACTCTGCTATGTAGAACTAAAGCCACACACTCAAATGATTGGCTCAACCATCTGGTAAAAGGAATTTAAAAGTAGAATATACACAGTATTATTTCTCCAAGGGAGAAGAATTATCTGCCCATTTCCTAAGGCATTAGTAAATAGGTTGCACACTGTAAGTGCATATTTTCTTTTGCTTTTAGCAAACAAAAATTACATAATGTTTGATTTGCCTCCTGCTATTTCAGTCCTTTGGAGTTCACACTGTGTGCTATTTGGGAAAGGAAATTCAAAATCTCTATCTAGACCGGAGAGCACCGCAGTTCCCAGGGGAGGGCATGGCCTTTCACCACATCCTGAGCATCCTCGGGCAGGACCACCTTTCCAGACCCATCACACACTCCCACCTGGCCCCCCTCAGGGGGGAGCTGTAAGGAGAGCCCTGCTGATGTCACCAAACACAGGTGACCAGGACCAGCTGAGCTGCAGCCACTGGGCTTCACCACGAGCCCTTTCCCTGCACAGCCACCCTGCTGGGACATTGGGCACAGCACTGGGTTTTGATATGGCTGGATAATGTAATCCACATTTGCTACAATTATTAATCTAGGGCCTTCTATTTCAGCTATTGAAATATTCTGTTAGCCCAGAAAGCAATTACAAGCTTCAATTACATTCTAAACTTGAGGAAGCTACTTCAAAGTTTGCAGGCAGCCTCTTTCTGTTAATTGAAAATGAACTGGGGTTTTTCCAGTGGTGTGGAAAACCTCTTTTTAAGGTAATCCTCTCTATTGAGGCTGGTTTTCAATTATATATTTATTTTCATTACAAGGTAACATTACTAGACTAGGGAGTATTTTGACATAGTGCTTTAAAAATGTAGAGCAATTCAATACCTATAAATCAGAGCAGCCTCAAAAGCACTTTATTGACACAGTATAGCAAAGTGGCAAGGGCTCTGAGTTTCCACTGGAACTATTGTGTCATAGGAGTTCTCCTCACCTTGTAGAAAATGAAGGATAGTCACTTAAATACACTGCTAAGGGATTAAATATTGCTATAGGAGATAATTTCAATTTGCCAATAGCAAGTCTACAGAGCAATATGATAAGCTGTAGCTCAGGAGGCAAGAGGGGTTTTTTAGAGAGTTGGGGCAGTTTTGCCTGAGACATGACCAAGATGTTACTGGCTTTGTCATTCCATGTTTATCTGATGGCTGCTAGCGTGACTCCACCACTACCTAGAAGGATGAGGAGAAGATCTCTGCAGTATACAGTCAACCACAATATAAAACTCCTCAAAACTAGAATGCTTAATATCATTAGTGCACAACCACAACGAACTCACAAAGTAGTATCTGACCAAGATCATTTTAGAGTGCTGTTCTCCAGGAAGACAAGTCCTATTTATCAGCACTGACACCATACAACTATAATTTCCACCTGAATCCCACCACAAGGAGAAAATAAAATATCTTTTCTGAAACCAGTGATGTTATGTGAAGACACACAACTAGTAAACAAGTTGCTCTTGCAGCATTATCGTAAACACAAGCTGTATGCACTGTAAAAGTGCAGAAAACAGCCTTTGGCCAGGGGCCTCTCTGGTCTAAGCAAATGTGCTTTCACACCTACATCTGTGCTGAGCATTGAGGGGTCAGAAGAATGTTGGTTCCTAGAGAAATGTGACATTTGTATGCCTCAGGAGCTGGGGTTTGGTGCAAGCTGGTTCTCCTTACAAATGGTTATACCCCACTGTCACAGCAGCCCAGGACTGGCCTTCATGTGGTTTCACTGTGTTACTGGATTAGCAGGAATTACAGAGCTTTTCACTGCCCAGTGCCTCTTGGGAACAGGCACTGGGCCTTTTTCCTTCTGGCCCTAAAGGAATAGATCTTCTCCCAAAGGGTGTGCTGGCCCTGGCATCTTCTCACAGAGGAGTCTGGACACCCTGTGGAAAAGGTCTCATGTATTCAGTAGGTATTCAACACATCCAGAACATTTCAAAAAGGAGGATATAGCAACCACAACATACAAATCCACTCTCACCTTAACCAGGCACAGTCTGCTCTCAGTCTGACTTAAAATGTTACATGTTTTCTGTAATTAGGGCTCTCTCTAGGGAATGGACCAATATGCCAAAAGACAACCAAAAGAGAAGAATGCAGTACAGAAAACAACTGAAAATGGCATAGATATGTAAGTTAAGTTATAAATCTCACTTCAGCTTTGTACCCAGCAAGCATAACCCACATACACTCATTTCTCCTGGCACTAGATGAAGGTTTTCATGAATTAGAAGTAAATCATAATATTTTTTCACCTATCATCAATTTTCATTTTCTCTTTGGCAGGGACAAAATTTCACCTGGGAAAAACACTTTAGAATCTAATTATGTATACACCTTATATACTTATGCATACCATCCATCTCTATATTAATCTTAGAAGATTATATTTCTTTACTATTTTTTTTGCATTCTGCAAACAACATGTAGATATAAATTCTTCTGGTACATCAGGAAATGGAAAAGAAAAGAAAGAACTGTCACTGAAAAGCAAAATTCTCAACTGATATCTTAATTATAATAAGGCCTACATCAGGGTAGTTGGGGTTTAAATCTAATTCTGAGTCCAAAGCAGGAGATTCTGCAGAAATGTGGCCAGATGCCTTTTGTGTCAGAAAAACCAAACCTTTTTACTCCAGCATGTCAGAAAACCAGAAAATTGCAGGTTTTTTTTCCACTCAATTGTTGACTTACTCAAATGAAAATGAAAAGGTACATACAACCACACATATTTAGGGAGTACAAATTAAAACCAGATATTAGATTCTCCTATCATATACAGCTTGCAAATCTACTCAGCCTTACTAGGAAAAGAGCTTCATAACAAACCAATGTAACCACTAAAACTGAAAGCAGATTGAAACCCACAACATCCAGAGGAAGTTGCAGCCAGCATTAGAAGACATCAGAAGAAAACAGAGAAGAAACAGGTCCCCTTTGCAACTACCAATGCAGCTGGTGGCTTCTGCCTGTGCAGCTCACCAGCAGATTCAGTGGGCAGCAATAACCACATGGCAGCAACCAGTCCTGAATACCATCCTGAAATAAATGAAAGTACAGGTCCCATCTAGATCCTTATTCCTTTTCTTGTTGCGCAGAATTGAAATACAACCTTGTAGGCCACTTTTGTGGTTGTCCCATTTAGAGGTTGTCATATTCCTTGGGGGCATAAAAGCACACTTCTATTTTTTGTGAGGAAGAAGAAAAAAAAAAAAAAGAAACCAACCAAGTAAAGAAAGACAAAACCTGCCCACATACTTATTCTAAAAAGTAAGGAATTCAAAACCCATGTGCATTGGAGTAGGCAAGCAGGACAGTCCTGGTCAAAACCCTTATCTAAAATGAAGCTTTCACCACCTAAACACCTAAACAACCTCTGCTAGGTTTCAGTGGCACGTGAGCCTTTTCCAGACTGCTTCATCTTCAGAAAGCTGTCACAAAAGGCTTCCACTGTATCTACATGTGCAAAATGAGCTCTGTGATCTTCTGCCACGGGGACACTGTGAAGAGGGCACTGCAACAGAGCTCCATGTATCCTGAGGTTAAACTATAACATCAGCTGTGTTAGAACTGTTCATTCCAATTTGTCAAAGGTTTACATTTTATGGATGAAGAACCCAAAACAAAACTAGACCTTTAGGTACCATCCTTTCATCTGTGAAAGGAAATTAGTCCCATTCCTAAATGTAAACACATTCCCAGGGTGATGCATTCACACCAGAGAACATCTTGTTACAAGCAGTAAAATAGCACAGTAGGCACATCTACAGTCCCCGAGATAGCCCTGCTCACACCTTCTCTTTTTCCACAATGAATTAGAGAAACACCCATCCTTCTTCTGATCTCATGTAGTACAAAACACCTTATCTATTTTCTGATCATGGAGGTGGTGGTTTTCTACATTGTGCAGAGAAGCACCACAGCTCAGCAAAGTACTTAAAACCCCATCACTTGTAATTATTGTGGGTGGTAGGGAGTGAGATCCTGCAGAAGGCACAACTGCTGAATGCGAGCAGAAAGAAAAGGATTAAATGCAAAACTGCTAGAGAATCATCAGTGCCTGCGCCAGGATATCTGAGAAGTGTTTTTTGGCTCAGTGACATACACCCCTAAGGAAGTGGCCAGTCATTATGGAAGATCTGCAGTAAATAAAAGAACTTTAGGTTTGTGTGCACGGAGTTCAAAGACGACAAGGAAGCCCTGACAGAGGCTCGCTGTGCAGCGCGCGTGCCACAGAGATCAAACCTCAGGTGCTGCTGGAACATGTTGTGCTCCTCAGCCTCTCACCACCTGCTGCTATTGGCTGACTCTAGATATCAAATGGAAATATCACACCGCAGCTCACCCAAAACTGCACCCAATCTTTCACAGCAGCACACATTTATGACTTGCACTTTGCGTCATTTATACCCCCTAATAACAAGGGCCTGCAAATCTGCCTGCATTTGCAAAAGAACCAAACCACCTTATCTCGAGGTGCATCCTTTCTTGGGGCTCTTTAAAAAAACCCCAAAACAATACCAAAATTAAAATTTTTTTTAAGTGTTTGATTTCACAGTCATCCTAATGTTCTTTTGAGAGACATTTTGTTCATATAATTCTGCTTTGTTTTGGCAATATTTGCTAAAATACTTGACAAATAAAACAAAAATCTCTAACTTCATTCCAAGTCCAGACAAGTTGAGGCCTTATGTTGCACAGGTTTTTCTGTGCATTTACTTCATAAAATTTTCCCTTTTTGGTCTCATCTGCTTTCCCATAAGGCATCAGTTCAAAACTTTCTTTCAACTGAGAGGAGCAGGAGTTCTTCTTTTCTGGGACAAATTGCACTTCACAACAGTAAATTACAAATTACAAATGTAATGTGTAAAGCCTGGCTTTATAGAAAAAAACTGAAACAACCTGATGCCTGCTACACACACCTGCTAGAGAGAAAACATGTGTTTTACTTTCTACATTGATAGGATTTCTGCTCACTGTGGCAGGGGCAGGGACCTGGATCTTGTTTATCCCTACTGGTATGCAATATTAATTAAGAGGAAGTTGCCAGATGAATAGTGGCAGAGGAAGCATACAGAAATCACCTCTAAAAATAGTTTCAGGGCCACTTTTACATAGAATTTCACAGGGAGGATGCTTCTGAGAAGTGGAGTCATGTGCTGACACTGTGTCCACACACCAGATTTTCACAGATTTTCACGTGGCAAACTACTACTGAAAATTTTATATTTGCTGTCAGAACTACTGAGATCTTCATTCCTATAAATCCACCTAAAATAACAAAAACTGATCACCTAAAATGCACTCCTAAATTCCTTTTGGTGCCCACACTTTCAGAGGAGATAAAGGCAAATACTTAATGATGGGGAGGAGATTTAAGCTGGATCAATTTTTCCCAAAAAACCCAGGTCTGTCATTCACTTGCTAACAAGCTTTTGCACAGCATCCTTCCACGTGCTCAGCACGCATCAAATAAATAAGAATCATGCAGTATTAGAAATATTTCTAGTTCTAAAAGATAAAACATCAAAGCCTTACAGAACTAATTACTATCATGGATTTAACTACTGACAAACATTATTTCCAAGGAAAAGCAATATACATTTCAAAATGCTAACTATTTGTCTTATAACAGTTTTACATACTAAACAGTATTTTGAGTATGATTGATTTACTGCAATATTTTGTATATATATTTCACAGTTTGCATTAGCAATTACTTCAATCTCTCTTTTTACTGGACAAACATGCCACCTTTCCTTATCCTTCAGTTTTGGAAAGAAACAGCCTAATTTCCAAGGCCCAGGTGTTCCCCTAGGCCCTGGGATTCCAAAAAGCAGATGGATTCAGAAATATGGCTGCTGGCAATGGCCATCCTAAGTTTGCTAGGTTAGAAAGACACCGTTGTGAGCGGTGTGCAGGCTGGGCATTAAAAGTGCAAACACGTAAATAAGTGTAAAATACGGTGCCCTATCACTCGTGACAGAGGCAGGGTGAGGCACTGACACCCAAACCTTTCTGGGTAGAAGCTGTTCCCAGTACTAGCAGGAGCTGCAGACAGTGAGCTTGCTGGCTGGTGGAGCCCCAGCGAGGTTGTGCATGTTTTGTCTCAGAGCACCAGCAGATCCCAGACCACCACCTACCGCCTTTTGGAGAGCTGTGAATGATCGCCAGAGTCGTGACCCAGCTTTGTCACGGAATCACAGAATCACTGAGGTTGGAAGAGACCTTCAAGACCATCCAATTGTCCTGACGTTGTTCCCCATTTCTCTGCAGGGAGCTGTGCAAGACTCAAGAGTGGGGACAGAGTTTTGGCTTTGCAGCAGTTCAGAGAAAGCCAGTCCTGCGGTGACACACCCAATCATCCCCAAACTGGGATGAGCCTTTCCCTTCCTCTCTTTGCGCAAGAATGGAAAATCAAGCAGGTCCCTTGCACCTTTGGCACCCTGATCAGGACCAAGCAGGCCCAACAGAGAAAAACAAAGGGGCTTTAAGGGATTAAGAGACTGGGGAATCTCTCTCAGGAGCAAAGGCTGAGGGAGCTGGGTCTGTTCAGCCTTGAGGAGACGCGACTGAGAGGGAGCATCACCAGTGTCTGTCAGTGTCTGCAGGGAGGTGTCAGAGGATGGAGCCAGGCTCTGTCAGTGCTGCTGAGCAAAAGGACAAGAGGCAATGGGCAGAAAGCAGAAGCCAGGCTCTCCTCAGGCTTTGCTGAGCAAAAGGGTGAGGCAATGGGCAGAAACTAATGCACAGGAAGTTCCACCTGAACATGACAAAGAACTTCATTACTGGGCAGGTGACAGAGCACTGGAACAGATTGTGCAGAGAGGCTGTGGAGTCTCCCTCACTGGAAATATTCAAGGGTCCTGTGCCATCCATCTGGGATGACCCTGCTTGGGCAGGGAGGCTGGACCAGATGACCAGCTGTGGTCCCTTCCAACCTGACCCATTCTGTGGTCCTGTGACTCCAGGACTGATGATCACTCCCATCAAACGCCTCTGTACTCTGTTTGTGGAGTGAGCCATTCATTCACAGTACAGACTAGAGCTATAAATACACGATGCCATAAAAGGCTTGTGTGTAGCCTTTCTCCTGGAAAGAAAATATGTTTTGAAGATGGTCTGGCTGATAAAAGTTCAGCAACTTTATCTGCAGCTCTAAGCAAAAAGGAACAAAAATCTGATAAAATTTTAAAAATCTTTTTTACCTAAGACATAAAAATGTATAAAAAACAGCGGTCTAAAACTATCTAGAAGATTTGGAAGATAAGGCTGTGCTCTGCCATAGGCCACATTTTGCAGCATTTTATAGTTTGCTTCTAGGCTTTCTGAAAGCTCTGTGGATCACAGGAGGATACATTATATACCCTTACCTAACAGCTTCATGTAACAACCTTCACATATAGCTTTCTGCAACAATTTGGTAAGAAAGCTGAAGGAAAAGATGATGGTGTGGAGGACCATAGGTTTAATATTTTGATACTATATTAAATATTTTGATACTATATCCTCCTTGTAAATCCATTCCTTAATTTACCTTCACGCTTTGAAGCTGAACTTGGAGGATTCCTATAAGCCTGCATGGTGCTGACTATCTCCAGTGAAATGTTTGGCGTTGAGGGGGGCATGACTTGAGGTGTTCAGTAATTATCATGATCCAATTTCTCCACCTCTCTGCCATGCAGATCCATATTTAGGATAAAGGTCACTAACTACAGGGATTTGTTTCTGGCATGTACCACTTTTTTCATCTTTTTAAAAACACTTTTTTTTCTTCTTTCATGCAATCTGCCAGTAATTTACTAGGAAATCTCAGTAATGTACAACTTTTGTTCTCTCCCCTGAACTAAAAAGGAGTGTGTGTTTGTCCTGCCTGGAGCTCTGGGAGGACATCTCCCATCCCGTATGAGCTGATAGAAAGCAGTCTGTTGGGCTTAAAGTGGAAGCAGCCTGTCTGCACTGAGACTGGAAGTGAATGCCACAGGAAGCAGTGTCTCTGTGGATGTCTGGCCAGGAGCCTTGGAGGGACCTTCAGGAAAAGTCCATCTCTCCCTGCACAAAGTGCAGCTCACGGTATGAGGGGTCAGACTGTAAGCACTGTTGTCACCCCAGAGCTTCAGACAGCCTTTCAGCTGCTAGGCTCTGGCCATTGTGGGGAATCTGCAGACAGGCTCACAGACACCCAGCTGCCTTGCTGGCATCCCTTGCCAAGCAGTGGATAAAGTAAATCTTCTGCAGTGTGGCTGAAACACTAACTTATGGGGAATTTGTCTTTCTTTCCCTTTCCCTCTTGCTGCAGCAAAGTTGCCAAATGCTCAGGATTTATATGTGAATAGTCCTGGTTGTTCTCTGGTTGCAGAGAAGAACCAGAGGGAGTAAAGGCTGCATAGCTGGAGCTCATTGCCCCTTTTATCAAACACAGTTCAGGCATGCTGATGGTTAGATACACATCAGAATTTCGAACTGTGGTTTATATAGCTGCTAAAACTCACTAAAACAGCACACACAAATTTCCTTCTCTTCTCTCAAATCAAGAGCCCCTGACAAGAATCAGTGCTAATCCTAGCTTGCGAGATGGTTTTTATCCGTCCCGGAGACAGTTTACACTGCAGCCCAGCTCTGGGTAAGCCTCAGAGGCCTCTTATGTAATGTATCTCTTTCCCAGCACGGCGTGCATTCCGCTTAGGCTGCAGTGTGCATTGAAAACCCTGCCAGACTGGCAGCCCTAGGAGGAACTGAATCAAAAAATATAGAATATTGCTTTTCTTTAGAAAAAATACATGCTAGGCAGGGAGACTTCTGGCATTAGGAGACAAAAGATGATGCATTCCATATTTTCATACGCACCTCTGTGATAACACTACAATATCTACTTCTTAGAATAGAAAATATTTCTCTCACATTTCCTATGAACCCAGTCACTGCTGAGGACCCTCCAATACAGCTGTTCCACCTTTCATCACAATGCAAAATGCAGTCTAGAATCCAAGTGCAGATATAAAAGCTCCTAGCATTTAGAAAGATTCATTTCCGTAGGTTTGCTCAGAGCTATCACCACAGTGAATTACCCTCTGGACTGAGTATAAATAAGTCCAAGTGTACATGAAAATCCATTTGTTTTTTGCTATGCTCCACCAGCATCGCTGTCTTGTTCCAGCAGTGCAGAGACAGAACACACTCATCACCCAAAGGTGACTCCTGCATATTTTTTTTCTTTGTATTTTTGTACAGAGGTTACAGGCTTGGAGAAGAAATTCTTAGAGCAGCAGATCTCTCAGGATGATTGTTACAGCCCATGCAAAGGTAGCAACTGCATGTTGCTAAATTGGGAGCAGCTATATTCACTCGTACCAACAGCACAGATGGGGGCAGGGAATGGGGAGACTCTCCAGAGCAGCTGAGTTTGGACTTAGCAGCAAATACAGAGCCTGCAGTGCTGACTCACTTTTTCCATTTTTAAAATAAAAACATAAGTGAAGATATTTTTAAGTAGTTACAGTGCTTTTGTGCTGCAAGCAAAGCCTTTTCATAAGGTTTAACTATCCTCACCCCCTCAACAGTAACATACTTTAGTAATCACTCTTATTTAATAAAATCCTTTTAGCCATAAAACCCGAGACAGTTTTAAATGGAGCAGTCCTTAGTCCATAACTTATTGGTTTCTCGGGGAAAACTATTGTCCAGAGGAAACGTAGGAGCCCGGGAGCTGGGATCCCTTGGCTCTGCCCTTCATGGCTCTGCTGACATGCTGTATGATGGAAAAATGAAACAGGGCTGCTTGCGAAACTGGGGCCTGAGCTGTACAAGCACATTTCTGTGCTCGCTGAAGTTGACAAAAGCTCAGAAGTTCAGCCATAGAGAGCAAGATTCTTCAAACACAGCAGGTTTACTTATGCTATGTGTCTCGATTTCTAGTGTCCTAAGAGCAGCAGTTGCAAAAATCTTTAGTCAAATCACATTTTAAATTCACTCCAGGAGATAGAAAAAAGTGCTGCGGCACTTCCAGAAGAAGGAAAGGCATATGACAGGATAAGACCAGCAGACTTGGGCTGTTGAGCTGTGGAGTGCTCTCCAGGTAACTAAAAGAATTTCAGTGGCAGTTCCCAGAAACTCACGGGTCAAGGGCTCGGGAGCACAGCAAACCGGGAGGTTGAGCAGCGATGAACCACAGCTGTGAGGTACAGACTCGGACAAAGTGGAACCTAGGGAGCCCAAGAGAGGTTGAGTGGCATCTTTTTTGACCTTTGGAGCATAAAGCAATTTTTCATACGCTCCACAACTCACAAGTGGTGCCCAACTAGGCAGCTAAAGACGGGTCAGGTTTTTGAAAGCGTTCGGTACCCAAAAGCTTACAGCCAGACACTGGAGGCTCTGTCTTTTGTAAAAAGTACACTACAAGATTTTGAAAGCTTGTCACATATCCTGGGATAAAAGTGGGAATAAAGGTCTTTTGAAATGTGCCTTTTAGAGAGGTGGCTATAGGTTCAGAATTAGCAGTTTCCCTTAAATTAACTGCAAGTACAAAGCAACAAACTTAAAAAGAGATATTTATCTTTTTTTTAAGCCCTATTTAAGGTTAATTTAGGAAGTCCCCACTTGGAAATCCCCATGGGTTTATGTTTTATCAAAACAATTTTGGTAAAATTATCTTCTGTGTACTTTTTAAATTAATATCAAGAAGGCTCACATATTAGAACAAGTATTCCTCCTGCAGTCGTAAAATTACCAGCACTATCCAGCTAATTTTGAGATTTCTCTTGCTCTCTCTTTCCCTCTTTTCAGTTGTGTGTTTGTCTCTGTATTTTTCAGTATCATATTTTTTTGGTAATTTGAGAAACTCTCAGCTATTGTTTTAAATAACATCCATTTCACCAAGGGGAAGTCTATTTTTCCTATCCCTATTCCCCTCCAATTGTGCATTCCTCTGCACAAACAGATCCTGGAGTTTGTTGCATGGCAGAGTCTGTCTCTCTAGTTCCCCCAAAGTTCCCACAAGAATCTTGCATTCCTGTCTCCCATCCTGTCCTCTGTGGTTGCCATGTACTCTTTAACAGTTGCCACATTCCCCCAAAAAGTAGAAGAATTGCTCAAAACTGTTAGCAAGTGACTTTAGTTTGCTCAATATCTCCAGACTTTCCTTCCCATGTGACTTGTTTAAAAATGTATTAGATGTAGTTTTGTGGTCCTTAGAATGATTAAAGTGTAGAAAACATATACTTTCTGAAGTTCTCTCTCCCATTATATGGCTAACAGCTCCAGCCTCCCCTGGCTGTAATCTGACAGAAATTCAGGCACTAAATATACAAAAAATATACCAAAATAAAAATTACAGATTTGAGATTAGCTTCTGTCAAGAGAAAAACAAAATTGCTAAAACAAAACTGGAGTGCATAAATTCAGACTATCAGACTTACAACAACTGAATTTTCCCAAAGGATTTGGCTCTGACCCAGTAACCTATATTTCCACCTCTGAAGTAAACACAAAACAACTAGGACTAGTTTCCAGAAAACAGTGCACCCCCTCTACAAAACTGCCTTCTCCTGCACAGCTCTAGGACCATCTCACCCAGTCCAAGGTGAGACCAGCAAGATGCTGCTCCCTGCATTCTGTATGCCAGAGAGCCCAGGAATAACACTGATGGCTGCATCCTCAGCTGCCAGCCCCTGAGCAGGGCAGTTCCACTGGCTTGGGAAGAGCTGTGCCAAACCAACTGAGGATTTGGGCCCAAGAATGCACAGGAAGAGAAGGTGTAATAGGCAGAGCAGACAGAAACTGGCACAGCAGTAATGGGTGCCCTGCATATGGGAGGGAGGAAGGGAGAGGTGTCCCCTCCATCTCTCTGCTTTAATAAAGCTTCCCTAGACACTCAGAGATTATGTCTTCACAGCGTTTGCAAAAAGCTCAGACCTTTGTCGGCTGCAGAAGTGAGGATCCAAATGATTTTTTTTCCTCTATCTGTACTGATCCATCAACAGTAACTGCATAGCAGACACAGGTGCCTTACTTGGGGTCAAAGCCAGGATATTTCCTTTTCTTTTTTCCCCAAACATACACACAGACTCACTGTATCTTTTGATAACAGAGATGCTGACATCATCTCCTACACAGCTGTATTTCCCCATCTTTGAAAACACCACAGAGGTACAAAACAAATGCACTATGTGAACCACTGCTAGGGACAGGGGGTGAGGGTTCAGAAACACTCAAACTGCTAAACAGCTTTTAGATCTTAAAACTTTTTCATTCACAATAGTCACTCTTTGGAGAACTTGCTTAGCATATAGATTTTCAATTTTTTATTCCTTTAGAACCCACATTTTCATTTTGCCCCCTGAAAATTACAATTACTGCTACTCCTATGGATCTCTGATGAGTCCTTGCAGAATAAAATTAATTTGTGGGACAAATTAACTGAGCCTCTGTTTTATGATTAATTGCACAAAAACCACTTTAACTGCACAGCACTACACCTCTATATGTGAAGAAACAACAAGAGCATTGTATGTATTTCATGAAGATGGATATATTTTAAGAAATTAATCCCTATTGTGTGATTGTATTTCTTTGAACTGTATTTACTAAAATCCTTTTCCTTGCATCTGCTTCCTATGAAAAATCCTACCTTCTTCCTTCTCAGAAAAGTGCCTCCTCAAAAGAAACATGGGTAATTTCCCATGCTGAGATCCACGAAGCAGCAAAGACACAAGAGTTGATGATACATTAGAAGCCACAAAAGCTCCTGAGAATGGTCACACAGGAATTAGGGCTTATCCCTCCCAAAAAAATGGGAAGATCAATAGTTCAGCTGAAGTTTTCATTTTCACCAGTGCAGAAGGAGCTGGAGGCAATGGTGCAACAGGAAAGCTATGACACAGTTGCTATCGAGGAAACATGGTGGGAAGACCCACACAACTGGAAAGCTGTGGTGGATGGCTAAAAACTCTCCTGATGGGAAGAGTTTGTCAAGGAAAAATTGATAGGGAGGTGGCCCTGTGTGTTAGGAACAGTTTTAGTTGTCTAAACCTTAATGGTGGTGGCAACAGGGTCGAGTGTTTATGGGCAAAAACCAGGACGAAGGCCAACAATGAGGATGTATGTCGTGGTGGGAGTCTGCTGGAGACCACCCAAGCAGGATGGAGGTGCAGACAGAATGTTCCAGAAGCAGCTAGGACAGGTCTCACAATCACTGGCCTTTTTTCTTGTGGAGGACATCGACTTACTAGATGTCTGCTGGAAAGGCACTGCAGCAGAGAGGAAGCAGCGTGGGAGGTTCGAGGGCAGAAGATAAGGATAGGGTGAGGTTATGCAGGGAGAAAATGGCCAAGCCCAACAAGAATTTAACTTGGCAAAGTTAAATGGAAAAGGTTTCTATGAAGATGTTAGCAACAGTTAGGGGGGGCTAAGGAGAATCTCCATTTTTTCTTGGATGTAGGGGGAAACACAGTGACAGAGGATGAGGAAAAGGCTAAAGTACTTCGTGCCTTCTTTGCCTCAGTCTTTAATACAAATTCCAGTTTTCTCTGGGTACCCAACTTGGGTTTAGTCCCACTTTAAACCCTTTTTTTTCTGTTTTCTTATGGATGTTTAGGGGTTTTTTCACTTTAGTTTTACAAAGTCATTCCAGTTCTTTGAGTATGTTTCTCTCAACTGTAGTATTTACCAAATGAAAGCTCCTGGTCATGCCCAACTCAGACTGTCCTTGTGGAACAGGCAAGGCAAAGTAAAAGGGATAAAACTGATGTTAATGCACACGAGGCCCCTGTTGCTTTGTATTTATCAAGGAGTTTCCTGCATGTGAAGGCAGATGTCAGCTGCTCAAAGTGCACTGCCAGCTTAGCACATGGACACAGACAGCACTTCTCACTAGAGGCATTACTTCTTTAAACCTGAAAAACGTGCTCTGTCTATGGCTACATATGAAATACAGAGATGCAGATATCAAGACAGTCACATCAATTTCTATCACAGACCACTGAGGCACGGTTAAGCAGTGACACTGTTTCTTAAAAGCATGTCACACAGTTGCTAAATCTCAGTGACTGCTCATCATCAAAATAGATTTAGACATTTTTAAGATCTGTATTGATTTGGCTGACAGTAACTGACTCTGAATTACTACATCTATATTTAGAAATCTCTGTACACACAATTTACTGCACCACAATCACACTTAGCTATTCAAACATTGTTTCCAGAAGTGATGGCTTGCACCAACTGCTAGGATTCATCATGTCAAGTCACCAACAAAACATTTCATTGTGGTTCTCATTGTCCTTAATCAGCAAGCCTCAAAACCCAAGATACTTCTGATATTTTGGAAAGAAGAAATTAATATGTGTGCAGACTAGATAGATCCATACACATACATAGATGATGTACTTTCTGCGTTTCTAAATATTAAAACTTTCAACTAGTTTTAATTATTATGCTACTGAAGAATATCTGTTTGCAAATAAAATCTTTACATGCAAAATATGACTGAGGAGATCTGCAAGCAGCTTCCACCCTGAGACCTGTCTGTGGAGTCTGGCTTACATGTAAACCTAAGAACTACCGAAAATTTTCATTTTTGCTTGGAAAGAGGACAATCATAGACTCCAGATCAGGGCACAAGAAACAGAATTGCAGTAGGCAAATAAAGTCAGCTGAGTTTTCAAGTCACAAAACCTTTTTTTTTTTTTTTTTTTTTTTTTTTTTGCTTAAAACAAAACCAGAAAGAATGGATCTCTACCCCTTATTTTAAGAACATTTGCTTGCTGTAATAATTTCTTGTCTGTCTTTAAAGATAAAAACCAAAATATAGATATCAATCAATCTTATTTTCAGTGTGGAATTTCACTGCAGGATCTTTTCATTAATAAAGACTAAAAGAGAAAAAAAATATTTTAAATAAAATATGTCATTAATTCAGCAGCTTGTGCAACTGAAATGAAGCCGGATTGTCTATTCTCATCATTCAGGATTTACTCTTTATATCTTGATATTACCCCTGATTTCAGGTTTTTGTACATAAAGGCACCAAATAGCAAGGAGAGAGAAAACTTTTCCAAAAGTTTTGTTTCCACTCCTTCAAAGGAACTGTTGTCTGAAATCCATTCAAATGTACTTGCTCCGCAAGAGTTAACATTTTTAAAGTAACTTAAATCCAAGTATTCTAAATTACTTTCTGAACTAATTTCAGAAATGCCTCTGAAAAGCAGAGGAAGTTTGAAATCAATTTCTAGAAAAGACTTTCTAGTCCACCTTAAAATTAGTTTAGGCAGGATTTTCCTGTATGCTTAATCATTTGAAGATTTAGACTGCATATTTACTGCATTCTTTATTGGGAAAGATTTTGGACAGTGTCTAGAGTCTATTGGTAAGAGGAAATAACAAAAACACAGAGCAAATTGATCAGGCCCAAGGGTTGGTTTTAATTAGGAATTTTTAGCTTACTGCATTCCTTTCACAGGTCACAGACATGCTAGTGATTATTACATCCCAAAAAGACAACTCCTTTTTTCTAGAGTGAGTTAGAATATCATTTAACACAGCTCAATAAAGATACATGTTTGCCACAGGGATGCAGTTTATGCAGAAGTTTCTCAGTTTGTAGCAGTGAACTCTCAACCACAAGTATTAGAACAGAAGAAAAAAGACAGAACAAAATTTCCTTCTTTCAAAAATGTTAATACAAAGCTAACTGCTACAAAAGCAATGTACCACGATTTAATCCTACATAATTCATACAAACTACTTGATTCCAATAGTAAATTAAATATAATTTTCCAAGTTTCACCAGATTTTCAATTAAAATACCTAAAAATATTCAATAATATGGAATAAACTAAAATTCCACTAGCTTCAACTTTGATAATATATCACCATTTATAGGCAGTGGTGTTATCATTAGCAAACTCCACCCTGCATGCAATTTAACCAAAAATCAGGGTAAATATTTGCTTTCAGTTAGACAGCCACCAAGGTGCATTATCACTATTCCAATCGCAGCTGATCTTCATGTTTTCTCCCATAACAGTCCCTGCACTTCCACCTGGGATTATGCTTTCCACAGACCTTTAGGAATTCCCAGATTACTTTGCAAGACCAGATATTAATTAAGTCACTGTTTGTGCCCCTTATGGCCAACCAAATCTCAACAATTTACAGAATTTACTAGATTTTAACAAAGTGCTGTTATTTAAATATCGATCAAAAACAATCAGAAATCTTAAAACTCAGGTTTGGACATTAGTAAATGACATTCCCACAGTGTGATTCCAAACTGACTCTTTATGGAGTTGTAAAACTACACATGGAATTTTAAAAGTGAACACACACAAATCACTCCTGTCAAGAGTCCTTCACCAAGCAATTATGTAGCATTCACCTTTGAATCTTTGTTCTCTCAGTTTTGTACCACTTGTGAAATGATTGATGTCTTTTTCTATCTAAATAGAACAGTGGAAAGAATATTTTCCTCATTTAAAAAGATTTAAGCAGACCATAGAAGTGTCCTGAATATTGATTGGGAGTTAGCATGAAATGAAAATGAAATTCAGCTGTAACTGTACAATTCCACAGCACAACTCAAAAGAGCGAAGATGAACTGAAATGTGTGAAGATCGACAAAAATATTTTTTTAAAGAAACTGGAACTAATAATAGCTGAATTGTGTATTTGTCACAAATACCCATAGGCAAAAAAACATTGTGTTTGCAGATGCATTCCTGAGACAACATCAAGTAAAGGCCAGTACACTCTTCATTACACCTTATGTCCTTCATAGGAAATTCCGAGCCAGTATGGAATATGTAGTACCTCAATGTTCATCACATCAGGACACAGGAACGATGCCATGCAGCTCTCCAACAAATCACAGCTAACCAACACTGTTTAAAATTAGATTTTCCATGAGTAATCCACATAACAATTTTTTTCACGTCATGGCTCTATTGACGAGATTTTGATCTCCCTGCAGATACTTCATCATTCACAGTCACAAACTAGGTCCTTAGTGTTACCAATTAAAGACACAAAGAGGGGTGACAATAAGACCTTTTCTCAGCATGGGTCCATCAGAGTTGTGCAGTTTCTTCCTGCCCTCCTCCTCTCAAAAAAGTCCCTTTAGACTCACTCTGTTTGAGTGAGTGCAAAAATTATCAAAGCATGAGTGACTCAAACCCTTTAGCTTCAGGCTCAGCCATCAGCTGAACAAGAGAAAGCACCAGGTTTGAGTCACAGTTTCCCCATACCACAGGCATGTGAGATGTTAGAAAGCCACCACCATGGCACAGCCCTTGGTTTGAGGGACATGAGCATCTTCTGCCCACCCAGAACGAGCAGCTCCAGCCCTGGGCATGGGGCACCAGCCAGGAGATGGGGAAATGCCAAGGCCAGGCAGGAATCACAAAATCAATTCGCTTGGAAACGACCTTTGAGATCATCAAATCCAACCCATGACAAAAATCAATTAGACCATGGCACTAATTGCAGTGTCCAGTGTTTCCTTAAACACCTCCAGGGATGGTGACCCCACCACCTCCCTGGGTAGCCCATTCCGATGTCTAATCTCCCTTTCTCTGAAGAAACTCTTCCTGATGCCCCTCCTAAACCTCCCCTGGCACAGTTGAAGGATGGGGGCCTGTGGGTGGGCATGGCACAGGGGCACCCATGGCCAGCAGCACCAGAGAGATGAGCCCTGCTACAGCAGCCATGGCTGGGTAGCAACACAGGCACTTCTTGCTGCCCCAGGATAGGAGCCCTGAGAAAAATGTCATTATTTGAGTGGTAGAATCACCTAGCCAGGCCTTTAGAAACAAGCAGAGCATGTTTATATTTCTGATTCTTGGTCTTCTGGCAACTTAACCTTTTTCTCTGACTCAGCTGACCAGTTTATAAAGTGAGCAGAACAATATCTACTTTTGAAGAAATTTGGCACCCCTGATCCTCATGTTCTCAAAGTGGTAAATATTACTACATTGCAGAACTATGAATAAGAAGCCAAAAAAGAATGCTTTATTTTACTCTGGCTAGTTTTGTCTTTCATCAGAAATGCATTGAATATGGGGAAAGAGGACAAACATGCTGTTGTCCTTCCCTTCTCCCTCTCCCAAAATTAATACATTTACAGGTGCTCTTGAAATATAATTTACACCTCTTAATCTCCATCAGTGTCATTTGCAGGAGTTATGACAACACTTCAGCAATCCTCTACTCCCATTCCCATGGAAACTACCATCAAACTGCCAAAAATGGGACAGAATGCTTTAAACTAATCACTTTTCAATGGAGGAAGGCCTTTTTTTTCCTACAGCCGTTTCCATGGGATCAGAAGCCATTGCTGCTTGCTTAATTGTTCAAAATCTTGTCAAGTGCACAGGCAAGTGCTCAGCCTTTTTAAATGTGACTTTTTGCTTTGAATCAGGTTTCTAAAGCAGAATATTTTGCCTGATTCTTTTCCTATCCCACCAGTTGTCCACCGTCAAAAAACTGAAGTCAACAGAGTTTTAACAGCTGGAAACATGGAAGTTTCATCATTCAATTTTGGAAGAAAGTTCTCAGTGGAATGAGTGAAAGGGAGGACATGTATTAGTTTTACTCCACAAAGTAGCTCAGCACCACTGTGAAAGAAAGAATTCCTGGGCTGGTACTACCAGGCAGCACAGAAAAAGCCCATGTATCAGGAGGTGGAGACTGCAGTCACAAAGATCCAATAGACTTCCTTTGAGAATTTCCATTCTCACCTATGCCACCTTTATACTAATACCCTAATATTTTAAAAATAAATTGGAATATCAGCTTTCCTTGAGAAGAAGTGAGCAGTAACACCAACAGGCAACTCTCCTGGCTGCTGTGAATTCAGAAGGTACATTTTGCTGTACCTTCTATTGACCTATTAAAACATTCGGTTACTTTTGAACAGGTCTGAAGATATGCAACCAACTACATGGATTTCCCCTATCATAAGATTACACTGACTTTTGCTCCAAATGCATGAGAAGCAGGATTTGAAAGTAATGAGTATGTGACTAATAGACACCAAGAGAGGGGCATAAAAAGAAGAAAATGCATCCTCACCTCCGCCACTGTAGCATGCTGCATGTTTCTGGAAGGATACAGCACTGAGGGAGTGGATTTTTCAGAAGGACTAAATATCCCTTAATGAGACCAGCTGCAGCCATTAAAAAATCTCAGCAGCTCAAAGTGATGGAACAAAGAATGAGACCAACACTTCTCAGGTACAGAAATGGAGTTCTCAGGTTGAGAACTCTGCATGAAGTACCTTGTTTTTTACAGGTTAGTTTGAACTACTGGGCTTTAAATAAGGATACAACTTTTTCTCTGGATCTCCTGAAACCTTTGCATTGACTATAAGGCTGGCAATTAGCTCTGGCACAAGACAGGTGCTAATACACCTGAGAGCCAAAGCAATTTGAAACAGCTGATTTTGAAAACAGTTTCTTCAGAATAGTTCAGCACATTGTTATTTATCTGGTGCGTTTAATTGTCAGGGCAGTAATTCAATTTAAAAGAAAAACCCTCTAATGATTGTTTGGCAGCAAACATCAAATCAGCTTCTCTATTGACTCTTTTATAACAGGTTTTCTAAAGATTTTGATCTTCAAACAAGACCCAAATGGCTGTTATAGAAAAACACTGTTGAAAGGTTTTCAGATAAAAGCAAAAGAAAGGCAAAGAAAGGCAGCCATGCTTTCTTCAAATTGATGCTAAATGATCAATTCCATTTCTCTGGAACTAGATGACCACTGGCCCTATCAGGCTCTTTAGTCTCTTGTCTCAGGCCTTTTCTGGCCTTTCTTTCAAAGACACCATACCTTTATCCAGCCGCCTCTCAGATTCAAAATACAGTCCCTCACTCTTTATAAACTCTTTTTGTTCTGAAGAGTGCACAGGAGCTGAAATAATCTTACATTCCTGACTTATACTTTAGCTTTCCTCTAGATACTGTTTGGCAAGCTCGTAAAACTCCACACATGCCAGTTCTGATGTAGAAACTGCGCAACAAAAAGCAGTGCAATCATTTTGCTTGACAACTTACCCAGAAAGGAAAAGCAGTATAGTATTAAAATCCACTAGTCAGTATTAAAGTTAGATAAATATTACAGTATTTTCTTTTCAGTTGTTCTACACTATTCATATTTCTGTGATTCTAGAAAAACTGATATAGAAGTAAATTAAAATTTTGCTCCAGGACTTAGTGTCAGGAATTTTGGTCTTTATATTTCTTGTTATTCATCTGTATCTTCCTAGCAGGAATGCTGGTATTGTTTGCAGAAGTCATTTTTCTGAGTCTCATCACTATGGGTCTTGATACTGTTTTTATTAATGAGTAATCACTGTGTATCAGAGTCTTGCTCATTTTTTCCATCTAGGAGACAATTCCTGTCCTCAGATGCCATTCGTTTGAACAGGAGACTCCTGCATACATCCAATTCTTTGTTCTTCCTGTTTGTGGGGTTTTGTTTTGTTTTAGTACTTAAAAAAAAAGAAAAATTAAGACACTCTGGAAAAATAAATCACATGCACGTAATGATAGACCATATCCCCACCCCCCAGATGGGTTATTTTGGGTCACATTTCATTTTCACATCAAGAAAAAACTGGATGAATAGTGAATGGGAAAGTATCATTATAATTGGAATCCTGCTGGTTTATGCAGGCCTGCACATCTGGAATAGGGTGGGAAAAGAGAAAGAGAAGAGTGGGATTCTTCTCACTAGACAAAACCAGGGAGTCTGGAAAGCACATGTCGTCTGGTTTCTTAAGTTGCAGAGAAAGTTAGCATTCAGAAAAGAAAATGTTCAGCAGCAAGCCCTCCCTCCCCACATATCTCAGTCCAAAAGTGCTCCTGCTCTCTCTCTGAAGCTGTACCTCCACCACCTCACTTTCCATGGCTCTGGGGGCTGAACTGGGGTATAGAGTGATTCCTCTCCAGCCAGCCTCCTGGTTACAGTTTAACAGGAGCTGCCCTCCCACCGCACAGCAATTTAGACGGGCAAACACGTCCATTCATGTGACTGATAAAACGTGTTTGCTTTGTGTTAAAGAATCTATAAAAGCCTTTTCTAATACTGTATTGAAAGAGTCATGAAGGTTTCATTAGTGGTAAACAACTTCAGTGCCTTATCTGGGTCACTATGGTTTTACACACATGGGTCTGAGCCCGGGGGCCTTTACAGCTCTTTGGAAGCTTCATCTTGAACTCCAGCTGAGCCCCCAGGCAGGGAAAGAGCAGGGGCACGGCCTCTGGAGCTGTGAAATTACACCCTGTCTCACAGAGGAGAGGGGTGGCACGTCCACCCCAAGAATGCACGTCTGCATTCGCTCTGCAGAGGTGCCAGAGGGCTGCAGGGAGCTCCAAAGCATGCAGCCAAGCCACTTCTACACCAGAGTCCAGGAGAGGGGCAGTGCGTGCTCTTGGCTAAATATATGCTACAGGAAGAAGCCACAAGGTTACATTAGTCTGTTTTAAAAGACAGTGACAGTGCAGTGATGTACTGTGAGGAAGTATCACATGACCCAAGAACTATTATTTTTATTACTATTATTTTGTCATCTCCATCTTATTTAGCTTTCCATGCATACTTCCCAATCCATCATACGGCATAATTACATTCAATGAATGAGCTCTCAAGTTACATCACAAAAAGAAACTCATTCTTAGAAGTTTCTCAACTGAGTCGTAAGCAATTAAAACCATCTCTGAGTGCTTTGTTTAATTTTCTTCAATGGAAGAAGTCTTAGAAGTAGGTAGAAGTAATTTCCTTTTCAGAAGGGCCATGAATTCCTGTTATGGCATATGAATAATGCATTGTTTTGTTTAAAACCTCTGAAGAGCCAGTGTGGGTCTGCTGAAAGCTGGACCTATTGGCAACCTAAAGCAGGGGACTAAAGTTCTGCAAATAGTGCGGTGATGAGGGTTGCCTCATCTGTCAGACACAGGGGGCCTAAAGAAGAGGGGACCTTGTCTTGTTCCAAGCACTAAGTTGGCTGGAGACATGTTAAAAAAAGTAACTTAATAAGACTAGTCTGCTTCATATAGGGCAAGTTATTTGGGTGCCTCAGCCACTTGACCATGAGCAAGATCCAGATATTTCCCACTGAAAATAGAAAACTGGTGAAAAAAATACTTCCCTGAAGCAGCATATCCATCATAGTCAGCATGGCCAGTTTTTATAACTAACCCTTTCTAACCCATTTTATAACTCAACACTAAACAATTTTATAATTAACTCTTTCAGAGCTTAGACAGAGAACACATCAGGTTTATTCTGCAGCTGCAACTCTGACTGCATAGTTCTATCACCCCTAATATCACTTTGTCTTTGCTGGGCTCAGTAACCCCTACTAACAGGTTCACCCTTAATATATGGTCAAGAGATTGGAGCAATTGGTGCAGAAGTGTGCTTAGAAATGTAAATGGTTTTGGGATCTTCTCTTATTTCTGAGAAACAGTGTATTTGTTAAAAAAAAATATTACAGCTATAATAGCAAAATATTTGTTTCTGAATAATGTTTGCATAATCAGGACTGACACTTAGGTATTTTTCTGCTCTGGCTAATCTCAGTGCCTTCTGCAAAAAATACAAAGTGATTCTCCACGATTTCTATTGGCTGTCTGGACAAAAGGCTCTTTGTGCACTGCAGGACCAAAAGCTTTACACACAGTAAATATTTGAGCTGGAGGTGTGCTACTGATAGATTTGTATGCACCATCGTTATTTTATGTTCTTCATGTTGTTGGCTTGCATCCCACTTTGTGGCCTAGTAAAGTAAATGACTGCTCAGAAAGCTGTTGAGCAGGAAAGAACCTGCTGCATAATGCACAAATTGCAACAGATGATTGCTACTTCAGACAACAAAAATCTTGTTATTTTTAATAGCTGGGAGAATGTATGCTTCTTGGACTACATAATACGCTGTAATGACTCACAAGACATTTTTAAATACTAAAATGCCATCTTAATTTACTTCAGATCCACCAAGCCAGATAAATATATAAAAAATATGACCACTTTAAAGAAAAAAAATGAACAAACTTAGTCAACTAGATATTTCTATGAAGGGGTGAACAGCTTTGATGGACCTGTTATTCTGCCTTAATTTTAGGAGACAAAGCAACTGCTTCAGATAGGTGCAACTTTTAGGCAGCAAAAATATATGAAATTAATTCATTCCTTATGGGTGTTTTTGTTTCTCTGATACGTACCTTTTTATCATTGAAGAAAAATATCCTTGATAATGAGAAAAAGAGGCAGAAGACGTGTTTTTGTTAGGGTGGAATTTATTTCATTGTGAGGGGAGAAACAAGTTAAATTTAAGTCACTTCTGCTGCCATTACTTGCCTAAATCCTCCTCTACCAAAAGAATGGCCCTATTGTAGTATCACTGGTATTAGCTAAAGGGTTGGGTAAATAAAGCTGGCAGAGGTGACAACATGATATAACACTGTTCTTTTTTCACATACCATGTGAATGTGATTCCTGTCATGTTCTTCTTCCACTTAAGTGCCAAAAACAAGCCAAAGATCTCAAAATCTCATCCTCTGTCTCATGACTAGAATGAAAACCCAATCCTGTACATGGTGAATAAAAACTGAGCCAGGTGCATTAGATCATTTCAAGATCAAAACAAAAAGCATGCTTGAATCTCTACCAGGGATTTAACTCACAGAATTTCTAATAGATATCCTGGAGCAATATCACACGATTTATTGTCTTCCTGTAGTTTTGGCGATGTTATTCCTGAAATATAGCATTTCTAAGGATATTTTTTTAAAATTGTTTATACAACAAGCAAGGTTATTTTTTAGTATTAATTCTTACAATGAGATAATGGGAACTTCCAGATGCCAGACCAATCTATGTCTGGCAAATAATGTGCCCCATGTGGCCCATAATTAACCCATACTCTATAAGATGTGCCCCAATGACTTAGCAGAACCTTCTTTGAATGAGAACAAAAGACATTACACCTAAATTAAGGACACAAATTAATAAAACTGAAATGGAACCAAAGACTAGGCCCATCAATGTTGTCCTCTATATTCATATTTCACCAAGCAATCAGGGGATTTTTAAATTCTATTTGGGTATGTTTTTCTCAGAGAAAGGAGGAAGAGAAAAAAGGCAGACAAGGGTTAGAAGGCTTTTAGTTTTACTATGAGTATTGGAATGGATAACTTTGAGCTAAGATGTCATCTGTTTTTTAATTCATAAGAATAATCAACAAAATAGTAATAACAGGATAGAATTCTTTAATCAATGCTGTAAGAGTTTCTATGAGATGTATGATTCTATTTTAAAAAAATGTACTGGCTTCCTCAAGAAATTACATGACACAGTTCCCTAGTGTAAGGTGACAGGGGATCAGAGAATACTTCAGGCTGGAAGGAAGCTCAGAATGTCTCTAGATCAACCCTTCGCTCAAGGCAGGCTCAGGCTGGTGGTCAGACCAGAGCACTCAGGGCTGGGACCATTGGGTTTTAAAAACCTCCAAGAACAGCGACCGCAGAGCCCCTCTGGGCACTGTCTTCACTGCCTGACTGCCCTCAAGGCAAGCAGGTTTCCTCCTGTGTATGGTCTGCTCCTCTCCTGTTTCAGTCAGCACCGGCGGGGTCTCGCCCTCCCACCACGCCCTGCTGTCCCTGCACTTTCCCAGGCCCTGCAGGGCTGCTCCTGGTCTCCCCTTGGAGCTGCCTCCACCCCAGGCTGAGTACCCATTATTCATCTGCAGCAAGTGCACAGTGTGTGACACAAATAATCATAAATCCTCCTGCACTCGGGCAAACTCCAGCTGACATCACCCCTAGGTGTGTCAATCAAAGAAAATGCTGACGAGTGACATGGAAGCTCTAATCGCTCTGCTTTATCAGATGGACTGCATGGACCAAAAATTTACTCCAATTCCTAATTCCACTTTCTTTCACTGCAGCCTCCAGCAGCACCTCAGGCATGCCACAAGAACCAGTGAATTTTTTGTGCTGTATCAAAACATGCTGCAACTCTAGGCATCGTTATGACTGTAAGAATAGTGAGTTGATTGCACAAAACAAACTGTTGACTGCATTACAGCTTCCCAATGCCAAGAATATGCACCTGATGAGGGAAAAGGTAACACACAAAGTCTGCTACAGATCCAGCAGGTACATTATCCATGCAGAAATTATCTTTTACTGTGAGTGTAGTCTGATGGGTAATTTGGTACCTTTCTATCCACCTCTAGAGAGGCATCAAAGGTCTAAAAACTCAAAGGTTTTTGTGAGGGTATGAAGAATATAATGATGAGTTATTTAATGAGTGCATTCATTTCTAGCCCATTGTACAATGTCCTATTATATATTATAATGGAAATTATCTCTGTGTGTGCTTTTTGGCTTCCTCCACCACGACACCAGCCAGCCACCCTTAGGTAATCATGTCCCTGCTAAACCAGACACAGATGGCTTCTGCATGGAGGCAGATGAGGAACTTTCTTGCATCCCATTCCACCACCTGGCTCAGAAACGTGATAACAAGCAGCCAGGGATACAGTCACATCTGATATTGCTGCAGCCACTCTTTCTACCATGAATATTTATGATTGAAATGTAACCAAAACATGGATACACTTTTTGCATATGAGAGGCAGAAAGCAGCGTTGAAACAATAGTTCACACCCTGCCTTTAAGACACTGGTCCTAAATTTCAGTTTAACAACACATTTCAATTTTTTTAGCATGATCCTGTATGAACCATTCAGCCTCTCCTACCTGCATAAAACAATTGAAAAATACCCTTTTTGATGCCTGCTCTTTGTTTGCTGTTGTTGTTTCATACTGTCAGCCCTTTGGGGAAAATACATCGCTTTTCTCCTTGCAAGAGCTACACAGTATGGAAGAGTAAATCTGGTTCAAGTAGATGTTAATTTGGAAGGGCTTTAGATCCTAAAGTTGAGCAGGATAAGCGCATAGCACACAGCAGAAACCAACAGCCTGAGATTCCATCCTGGTGTCTGGACAGGGGTGTAGCTCTGCTCCAGAACCAGAGCTCAGAGCATTGCTCCCAGCACCCAGCTTTGCCCCCATGAGCTGCATTCAGTTTAATTGGTGTTCTAAGCAATAATGGCACACGAGGCCAAAGAGCAATATGGAAACCTGAAGATGAATGAGGAAACACAGGATACAAACAGTGTGGCAATGGAACAAATTATCTAGTAAGATTAACTCTGCATTTAAAACCTTTCAGCATTCCACTGGTCACTTAACAAGGAAGGACAATTTAGGAATGCTGTTGGCATTCACAAAGCCATTTGTAGATTTTTACAGTTCTGGACACACTTCTTATTGGATCTAAGAAATAAAGTTACTCTGCAGCAATTCTTCAAGGGAACTTAGGGAACAAATAGGGTGGCAGGAGTGAGAGGTTTTGGTGAAATACAACATTTTACACTCCTTTGGTAGTCTGAGGAAAGGAAAACAGAAGTTAGCCAAGAAAGCAATTAAAGCTTCAAGCCAAATCCTCTGAGGGCATAAATCAGTTGCACTACTTTATACAAGGTGAAGAGCTGGTCCTGAAATGAATTCACCCTGCTGCTGTGTTATCAAAGAACTTCTATTCACCCCTCCTGCTCACCAGCGCTTGAAAGGAAGCATCCCATGAAGCATATGCCAGAACCCACACAATCTATCTCCCTGCATTTCCTCATCCTATCCCCTCTGCTGATGACCTCTGGACCCTTCCTTTCAAATCCTCTGTGTTCTGATACCCCCGCAGCACAAACATAGTTACCTATTTCCTACAGAAATAAACTTTGTTCAGTAACCATGGACATAGCTTATCCAGTCAGGAAAACACAAAAAACAACTGTCCATTGTGAAAAAAATGAAAACGCTCCTGTTCCCATTCAGTGACCCCATCCCCACTGACACCAGAGCAGCAATTTTTCTTATCTGAGGAAACATGACCACATGGGAGAAGATTACACGCTGGAATATTGCAGTCACATTGAGCAATACCTTTCTTTTTCCTCTTCTGTAATCACAGTACTGAAGGATAGATCTGACAGGATTTTATTGACACAGACTTTTTATAGATCCAGTTAAAAGGTCCCCAGACACTCATTCAGCTTCCTGTACATATAGTACAAAAGCACTGCAGAATCATTGTTAATGAAAATACATTTTACTGTGAAAAGGCAGGGCAGGAGAGAGTGGAATTCCAAAAGACCTTGGCAGACACCACTTCAGTGTGGCACGTTACCTGTGCTAGTTTGCCATAACCAAACAGGAATACCTTCTCTTATCGTTAAGGGAATTGTAAGACATGGCCTCAGTCCTTAGCCCTCATCTATCTGATTGAACTTTGGCATACATCTCCTTCACCTCATTTCCCTATCTCAACAATAAAGACTGGTTCCTTCACTTCATCTATCTTGTCAAATTAGACATGTACATGAACCCTTTCACCCCGAGTAATGTGGTTGGAATAATGTAAGAGAGCCCTAAAAGCCTTGTATCCAGCCACAAAAAGATCCCTGCAGGGAAACACAGAAGGCACTGAGCTACTTACAGAAGCAGCACACTACATCACATAACAGTCTGATCTCAGCTGAGCTTCCAGAATTATGTAAATTAATTATATCTTTAATTTTATGTACTTTGAGATCCTTAGCTGAAGAATTCGGTGAACTATCACAGTAATAGCATCAAGACTAGTTAAAATTAGAAAATAACTGCTTCCTTAGCCTCTTGGTTTCACACATTTACCCACTTTTAACGCTGATTTTTTTCCTATGCTTTAAGGTAAAAACAAAACGCAGTGCCAGTGCATCTTGCTAAAATGGGAGCAAATTCCCAACAGCTTTTGTGCTATGGAACAGTGGGAAAGAAATACACACACACGCACTTTCCCATTGTAACGAAGCTCTAACCTTGTTTTTGAATAGGGCAACAGCAAAAAACAGTTGAAATTTGAAATGTGACACTTGGCACACACATTGTCCTCAATAAGAAGTACATGATGTGCTGTGTTTGAGGAAGACACGGGTTTTGCTTTTTTTTCCTCAGTACTAATTGACTGGAAAAAAAAAAAATCCCTTCCAATTTTAACAGAGCCTAATAAAGCTGTGCCTTTCTGACATCACAACAGTTACCTTTAACTAGATTGACAAGCTCATGGGCTGCTGAAAAGATTTGTGTGAGGGAAATGTTCATAGATAGATAACATCATACTGTCTGATTCATAAAGTGATAGAAACCTGAGTAAAATGACCTAAAAGTGGTGACTGATCCATCACAGACCAAAGATTGGCTCTTGCAGCTCAGACTTAACTCAGTGTAAATCCCAGATGGAGTCAGAAAACCCATTTCTTCTGGAAAAACTTGTGATTGTCTGTGAACTTCACTGTGCCCTGAACTGCCTTTTCACTGAGCTGGAAGCCTTCAATCCTCTTCTCCAGTCATGAATTATTTGGAAATTATGGTTCTGGATATCCCCTTCCTTTGTAGGTAAGCTTAAGGCCCCTTTCACACTCCTGCCTGTGGAGAAAGAAATGCTGTTTTACACTGGATGCTGCTGCTACCACCCTCACCTACCTTCAGAGTACAATTCTCCTGCCAGTTAGAGAACAACTATTTTCACAGAACTCTTCTATTTTTAACCTATTTATGGCCATGTTTATTCCTTCATCTCTGTGGCCACTAGAAGGTCTCATCCATAGTGTACTTAGTCTGATGTGTCTCACTGTGAGAGTGGTCCCTGAGAAGCCTTCTTATCCTCTGGATCAAGGATTTGAGAGAGAAAAGCATGGCTATACATGCCACTTACACACAGAATATGCCATGGGGACCACGAGGATCCTGAGCCATTATTGGATCAAACCACAGGCACTGAAGATTACATGCAAGACAGCAAGCCAGAAAAATGTCATGACTTAAAGGATTTGGAGCTCCATCATGTGTAATACCAGGAACACAGTCATACAAATGTCTCAATTTATGGACACCTGAAGGAATCAGGATGGCATGGAGGACCACCAGTCTGGATATCTAGGCCCTGTTATCTCTAAGAGATCAAGTGCAGCTCAAATACAGAGGCAGTTGAGCATTCATTATAATCTAGATGTGTCAGAGTAATCTGTCCAGGCAGAAACAAGAAAGGGGATATATTTACAGGATTGTGACCATGTATGTCACTCTAATTTAACGTTGTCTTTAAGTCATGGAAGCTACTCTTTTACAGATTGCTCCATAAATAGCTGTAACTTCCCCCCTGACCCTGCAACCAGTCTAACATTTTGCAAACTCCATTTCACCTGCCCCATGCAGCGCCACAGCGAAAGCTCAGCAGTGTATGATCTTTCACTGATGGATCTTAGCTGGTTAAGTTTCCAGTTTAGCAGATATAAAACATTGCTAATGCTCATAATTTAACATTGCAGCAAGCCAAACCCAGGTTCTAACCAGAAAAACAGACACCTCATGCGTGCTGCTCTAACTTTCCAGCTCAAATAATTGTCTTGTGTCTGCCAACACAGGACACATGAGTAAGACATTGGCACTGAACTGAAAACTGCAAGATCAGTTATCAGGGTTTGCAGGCTTTTCTTAGCAACAGAAAAGGCAACCATCATTTTCTGTCTGTGCAGGATTTCAGCACAAACAAGCCTCTTTAATTTCATGAAGAAGAGAGTTTTTCAGCCTCACACGAGAGGTCACGTACAGCATTCTAGCAGTGCTGCCTGGATATAATCAAATATAGAAATGCCCACTGCCTCTGTCTTTCCCTTCCCTTCCCATCCTCTAGTCACTGACAACTTCAGCTAATTTTTGCTACACTTTCTGCTGCTTTTTGATTGCCTTTGAAACTGATCCTCAGAAGGTCATGTCCAACACCATTTTTCGGTCTGTACCAAAATCCTAGCATCTCATTGCAACACTCAGTCTAAAGTGTCCGGCATTGCTGTGAGCCTGGGATAACAGTCTAAATCCTGATCCTTTTGCTGAAACTTTCCAAATTAGGAGAAAAATCTTTTTCTCACCTGTAGGTCTTCCTAAGCCTTAAAGATACGTGTGAGGACTGCATGTTAGCAAAGGATCAGGACTTGAATCTGACAAGCGCTAGGACAACTCTTTTCTTCATATCTGCTGAAACATGTCATTAGAAGGCATCCACTGTGGCAGAGCCTTTAGTCAGAATACAGGTCTAAAGGCAAGAAGTGATGCCAGGGATGCTGGCAGGAGGTGTCATAAAGCTGTGCCAGAGAAGACAGGAAAAGCAGCTTAGTGAGATCACAGAGGTGATCTTTGACATCCACCATTCTTAGTCTTCAGCCAATACCAGGTTGGTGGCAACACATGATAGAAAATCCTGAGGATGAAAACCTGTAGCAATTACCACCAAAATGCACAATCCACCATGACACATGTGCCATTTACATCTTTCAGTACTCCCAGTAATTGTTCCAGCCTCAAAACACAGAAGCAAAGCTAAAGTTTCTTTATACCTTTCCTATTCTTCTTGGTCTGTTATGATTTAAAATTTAGAGTATAATAGATCCATACCTATGTTGTGATCCACCATTGCAGGAAGAATAATTTTCTGGGGAAACACTTAAGTGTTACAGAAATGGTGAGAACCATACTATAATTTCCAGGTCTACTCCTGCTGATGATGGTTAGGACCACAGTAACAGATCAAAAGCAGGGAAGTTTCAATTCTGATGTGCTGCACAATCTGCAGAAGACTTTAGTCTGTTCACTTTATGGTTTTCCTCCTTTGCTGACCTTGTACACAAAAAATTAGTGTCCAATCACCCATACTAATTAGTTATCACCCATTAGTTATCACTCATAACTAATTAAACAAAGCCAAAGAGCACCTCTTCCACCAGGCACTGCTGAAGCACAGATTCAGACATCTCTTGGTTCCAAGCTCTTGCTGCAGGACTCTTCAGCTTGGGAGCCAGACCCATGGAATCACCTGGGCTTTTGCAAATCAATATGGCATGGTGGCTTTTGTTTAAAGTATACACTCTCCCTCGCTGCTGAAAGAGAGCATTTTGATCCAGTTATATTGGTAATTCTGAATTACAAGTTCTTGGATATTAAAGACTATTTAAATGCTGGTGCTTCTTGTTGAGCTTAGTAGGGGATGAGGTTGCTCACCGCTTTGCAGATTTCCCCTTATTGTACAGAAACAAAAGTGAGCCCACT
Source organism: Fringilla coelebs (assembly GCF_963513975.1). Classification (NCBI taxonomy): domain Eukaryota; kingdom Metazoa; phylum Chordata; class Aves; order Passeriformes; family Fringillidae; genus Fringilla; species Fringilla coelebs. The sequence goes on along the minus strand of NC_140030.1, from coordinate 89,543,233 downwards.
AAATGGTTGTAAAACTTCATTGTGCCTTACAGAGTTTTAGAATAGTTTGCACAGAGGGGGATTGAGGGGAAGACTGTTGGGTTTTGGCTAGGAATTCATATTTCAGAACAATGCTAATCAAACTACTGATGACTGTCCCATGAACAAGCATGGCCAGCATTGTTCTCTGCAAAATATGTACCAGCATTGTTCAGAGACACTAAACGAGGATTCTTTTGGCTACAAGTCACAGTGCAACATGTCATCATAATATCATTCTGAGGAAGAAGGCCTAACTCTTTGGATATCTACCTGAACATTATTGGTACCTCCTCACTGGAAACTAAGATATCAGCAATGCCACTTTTTGCCAGCCTTTCTTCCTCCAAAGCAAATATTATGGACTGCAAGAACAACTGTTCAATTCCAGCTAAATGAGCAACAGGTCAGCTCTAAGTATAACAACTATAAGCCCTAAACATAATAATATAATAAGACATTCCTAAACATCCAAAAGATTGTGTTTCATGAATAAGCTGCCTTAAATGCTATTTAAACAAACTTATCCACCACTAATACCAATGTTGACATTGCCCTGGATTTATAATGCATTTTCAAAGGTCATTAATATTGTCATCATCAAATATTCAGCATTTCTTCTCTGAAAGGAGAGGATTTTTGTTTTCTTGTATTTGATCTGAGAGTATCAAAGAGGAATATTTCAATTTTTTTTCTGCAAACACTTTTGACTCAGTTCTAACTCAAGACAAAAATAAGCTACATATTCTCTGGAACCCCAGACATCCCACCAGGCAGGAGCTCAGTGCTCTAAGCAATCTTTATCTTCTGTAAAGAAAAGCCATTTTGAATCTTTCTAGGAAGTTTTCTAAATGCAAGCTAGCTTGTGCTACCAGCACACTGGTGTTACAGGAAAAGAATGCCAAATGCAGAACAACCAGGCAATACTGCATGTGTGCCCCTCAAGATATAAGAAATGCTTTTGCTCTCCACCCTACTGACATCAAAGCTTCCTTCAGCCCACCATCCTCACAGCTGAGCACCAAAGCACTCGCTGGGTTTCCTTTATTTGCTCCAGCTACAAAGGAAGGAAACATTATTTCTCCTACAGAGAGCCCATCTTAATGTCCCTAATGAACGCCAGCTAAGAGAAAGGATCCCAGGAACACTGGAGACAAAAGCATGGAAGGCCTGGAGCAGGTTGTAATGGTTGTTGTTGTGGCAGGTCTAGGTAGAGATGATTCCTGTTGCCCCATATCAGACTGATCCTGAACACAGACCACTTTATGAAGAAAACATTTGTTTTCACACCAGTTCTCACTCCTTAATCTCATCTCTCCTCTCTAAAATGGGTGTTTCCATCTCTAGTCCTCTCATAGGTCACAACATACCAAGGGGAACATTTTCATTTTAACATGGAAATTCTACAAACTAAATCACTGGATGGGAGTTATCACTGAGTCAGAGCACCCCAGAACAACAACCTGGCATAACTATTCTCAGTACCATGGGTGGTGGCATTCACATCTACCTCTGTTCAGGTCTCTACCTTGTTTACAACAAATAATCTTCTTACAGTTTGATAGAAGAAGCCATAACATCTACCAAACATGACTGGATGAATTTATTTTAAAATTATTCTAAAATGTATCAAACACGAGATGCACACAAAGGTCATTAAATCTGAATAGGACATCTTAAAAAGACTCCAATAACTGATGAAAATAATAGTGTTCAAAAATGCCCACTTGACTACAGACCTTTGGCTCACTCAAGAGCTGCTGGAAAAGGTATTACAGGACTTGCAGACTCTTGCAAAAATTCTACTTCGGAAGGCAAATACCTCAGCCTGGCACAAGTTTAGAAAAATAACTAGGCCAGTACAAAAGGATGTTTACTGTATTATATTTCCCTTTTAAATGTGGGCCTTCTTTTTTTTATTAAAATAACAGTACGTATGTGCTTTATCTAGGTTAACTTATCATTTCATCAACAAACAAGTGCTGCACAGCCCCTCCGCCCAACTTTGGAAATAGCCCAAATAAAAGAAAATAACAGCTGTAAAGAAACACCTCAGCTTTATTATTTTACTTTTCTGAAGTACATCTTTTGTGTGAGTCACATGCCTTGCCCATGACACCCACTTAAAAGCTGGGGTGGCTACAGGAATCCCTGAATCTGTCTCACACTTGCCTTTATCCACTTGGCTGTCTCACAGACAAACCAGGGGTTGACAAACCAAGTGTATCATGAGGGTCTAATAAGCATATTTCTATTCCAAAGCTGCTATTCTGGCTTTCAGCACAGCAGGTAAGTCCGGTTTTGATAGCTCACAGCACAGAAATATACCTGTTATGTGGTGTGAGAAGCTGCTGCTAATGAAGAGGTACTCAGCCTTTGATACCACTAAGCTTGCTTTCTTGAGAAAGGTGACACAAGGCAGGAGAGCAGGAGTACAGGGCCACTTCTGCTAAAGCAGAAAGAGAATGCAAAACCTGGAGTTCTAATCTCACCTGCATAAGTGGATGCCCAAGGAGTATTACATACATCCTATTGTTTGCTCTACCAACTGGAATTTTCTTTATTCAGAAGGTTCTTAGTACAGCCCCACGTGGCCTTAACAGGGGAAGATGACACTCATGTCAGAGGGTCTCCACTACACCAGTTGAATTGTGCCGTGAGAGAGACTTTGACAACAGCCTTGTGTTCCAATCAGCCCACCACAGGAAACCTTGCGCATAATAGCCAAGGGTATAGCACGTTAAAAATACATTCTGAGATGAAAAAAATGTCATGTTTTATATTGCAGCTACCAAAACCTCCTTCTTCTCCTTTGCCATGTGCGAGTCATTGTTAGAAGAGCCTCTTTGTTCAGGCCAAGAAGGCTGGCGTAAGGAAAGGGAGGTGCCTGGTTCCTCAACATGGGATCCCATTAATATTACTGATAGACTATTCTTTAAAGAGATCCATCTGTTTCTTATTTGGCATATTCAGAATAGTAGCTTGTTACATTTTTACAAGAATCTGTGTGATCCAAGAAAAGCAAAACCTCATGTAATGAAAGAAAAAGAGAGAATACTTATTAAACAATCCCATCAATGCTGTACAATTTAAACATCCATCTCTAAATGGCTTCAGTCTGCTCCATTCACAGCTGTCAAATTTCTTTGCTGCAGGGGGAAGGGGACAGTAGGCTACTTATTCCCCTACAGTTTTGCAAAATATGCATAGAAGTAACATCTCCTAAGTACATAATAAATCTCTTCTTGTGAGTCACTGTGAAATGCTGCCCTTCACAGCTGCATTACAAACAGGTTTCTTCACTCAAAATCCTAAGCTGCCTTGCAAGGATTTAAGCTGAAGGCAGGATCTGAGGTAGGATGAAGTCAGGTTAGGACCAGTCTGTGATAGTAGGTGTCTTTGTTTAAATAACAAAGTGAGGAAGTCTAGAAGGTGTGCTGCCAAAGGTGGGAGAAAAAAGTGTCCCAGCATAAACACTAGGTCTTTCTTCAAGTATCAGTTTTGTGATTTCCTAATAACAGAAAGGGCTTGTATTCAGCTTTCACTATATATATATTTATAAGATTTTTCAAATCTCTGAAACATCAAGAGCATAATTTCTTAGTGATTGTAGCCAATATAAAGTTATTCAGAATTAAGTGCTTCTGCTAATGAAGAATTAAGCCTAACTATTAAAATTATTTATCAGCACTGCCCCTTCTTCTGGTTGGTACTTGAATCAACATTGTAAAATGTTATATGCCTTCTAGACTTATAAAGTCATTAAATTGTATTCTAAAATAGAACTAAATTATCTTTAAGGTCCCTTCCAACCCAAGCCATTCTATGATTGTGGGAGACTATTCCAGTTTTTGGGATGCATGTTGTCTATTGACAACAATCATGCAAAAGTATTTATACAATATTTAATATCCTACTTGAGCAAGGCAATGACAGGATGAGGTTGCAACAACCAAACCTAATTCTGAACCAAAAGTGAGAATTCACAGTTGAGGTTTTGAACAGTGAGACCCATATCAGATCAGAATAAAAGTTTGGTACTAAGACTAGGCTCATGAGAGGTTATTTGATGTTCAGAGACAATATTATTTTCAACAAGGTTTCTATGACTTCTATCACTTATTTTATGTAGCTGTAGATTCAGAACATGCCAGGAGTCAGCTGTAATCAGGCCAAGTAGATAATGCAGTTAAATGCCATTACCATTAGCCTCCAAATAATTGCCTTTTTTAAATTGCCATACAACTGTGTACAAGAAGCATTCTTCTTTTTATAGAGAAGTACTTATTCCACAGACTTGTAGAGAGAGAGTAAAACTGGTGTCAGATAATAGATGCTGAAATTTTCCTGAGTCTGCAGATACAAAATCACACATCAGCAAAATCAATCAGCATTCAGAAACAAGAATTGCCATGGAACCAAATTTTAGTGGCAGAACCCCAAGCCAATATACTTCCTTTTCAGTTTCAAAATGAAAGTGCAGTTAGTCACTTTCATGGGGCATGAGAGGAGCAGGAAAACAAAATCCCCTGTGCCTTCAAACACAAGCTGCTTGTGCCTGACGGAAAGAGGAGCACAGTCCTGCCTCCTGTGAAAATTCCAAGTGCAAAGGGCAGCAAGCACCACACACCCCTGTTGGTCCCTACTCCATTGCCAAAATCTCTCCATTGATCTTCTACAATGCCTGGTGCTCAGTCAGCCCAAAAATAACACTGGTGTTATGCTTCAAATTTGGGATTTGAAACAATGCAAAATGAACTGGTTAGCAAAAGAGTGCTACTGATTAGCACAGACAGCAAGGGATGAAATACAGAATGCTCTGTGACAATGAAGGCCAGTATAGGAGCAGGGCATTTCATCTTGTCATATATCAGGCTAATGGGATATTCCACTAGCTGCTCTTCATGCACTGCCAGTTTGCAATATGGCTGGAAGGAGGTCTTGGCACAGAAAACAGAAAAGAACTCTGGTTTCCAAAGCTGGAAGGATCATGGAATAGATCTTTCAAAACTATTGGAAAAACATGCATCATGAGGCATCATTCCTCTCCGGGACTACAGAGAAGTGCTGATGGTTTGCAGAGACCACTGTTAATTCCTCCAGCTCAGAAGAGTTCTCCTCATAATAAACATATCCTCCTCAGGATATACAGACTCACTTCAGTGGAGACAATGCATTTCCTTTCAGCTGTCTAGCAATGAAGACATCTTGATCCCAGAGGCAATGTTAATCAGACTCCAAAAGAACCTCAGCCTACTTGTTATTATTTCAAAACTTTGCTTGAAAAAGAAGAAATGAAAAGAGAAAGTAAAGAGAAACCTGAGAATTCAAATATATCTACAAGTGCATCCTGTTGAAGCTTCAGAATGGGTTGTGTGGAACTTCCTGTGACTGAGAAATGCACCAGAAACCCCAGAGAAGACAGGAATTCCTACACACTGCCTTCACCATTTTTGATGGAAAACTTGTAATACAGCATATTAGCTAAATGTCATACTTACTTGAGTTATTTTTATTTCTTTCTCATCTAAGACTGAAACAACAGAGTAGAGATATTGTCAAGTCTGAAGAGCTATAAACCTGTACTTAAATGGGCACTTTCCAATACCTGCTTTCATCAGAAGAGTGATTCATCCCTGAGAACATGGGACAGACAGCACATCTACCTTGAGGAATCACAGAATAAGCTGGCTTAGAAGGGACCCACAAGGATCATCAAATTCAACTCTTAGCCCTGCACAGGACCACCCCCAAGAGTCAGCATGTGCCTGAGAGTATTGTCCAAATCCTTCTTGAATTCTGTCAGGCCTGATGCTGTGACTGTGCCCTGGGGAGCCTGTTAAAGAAATTAATTTCTAGCACACATGTAACTTTTATCTACTTGTTTACAAATTGTGAACCAAAAAACTGACATGAAACACCATATATGGGGAACTTAGGAACACAAATCACAGAACTATTCCAATCTCAAGTAGATGTAGAGAAAGAAGAATCTCAATTAATGTCAGACCACTCTAGCTGTTGTCTTATTGCACCAATGAATGAAGACAGTTGCCCAAAATCTATGTCTCATTATAATGCATCAGGAAAGCAACTAAGGTGATCATACCTTAGACTTCTGGAAAGTATTGGGAGCCTGGGTTTAGAGTTGGAAGTGAACAAAGGGTTTTCATAAGAGACATGGTCACAACTGACAATTCATCAAAACTGAAATTATTCCCAGAAGAACTTCCTGTCCTCAAAAAAAAAAAAGAAAAAAAAAAAAGGAAAAGCCCCAGATTGATTTTGAAATGCTAGAAATATGTCATTTCAACATTTTTTAAAACAAAAACCCTTGGGTTTGCGGTTGAAAGCATCTTTTCCTGTTGAAACTTAATTTAGTTTATATTAAAAGGTTAAAAAAAGAAAAAAGGGATCACCATTAAAATGAAATACGTTTGTTTGTTTCTTAAGTCACTCATATATTCACTGAGTCCCATGCCAGGCCTAAAATTTCAAAATCAACAGAATACTTGTAGGACAAGAAAACTGTTCTGTGTACCCACACAGCAAAGGGAACATCAGCAGTTCAAGCTCTTCCCAGTTTCCTTGCAGTGCAGCTCAAAAATTACTTTTGAGAATCCCCCTGATGAATGGAAATATAGTTTAGTTCTCCAACCTTTGAAATGTTTAGAGACCTTTTTAATTTCTTTTATATTATCATGCTTTTTTTTGGACAAAAACTACACAGCTAGCCCTTAGGGGACTAAAATGGAGGAGTTACTTCAACCAAAACAACCCCAAACTGTTCTTTTAGATTAGGGAAATCAAAGCATTAAATATATACACCTATATTTTACTACGGCCAATGCATGGAAAATAGATTAGTGACTGTTGATGCTGGAGCTACTATGGCAAATTGGGCTGTGGGTTTTTTTTAAAGGATAATATATTTGAAAAACTTAAGATCATTTAGATGTTGAACTCATATTTTTCAGCATCCATCTTTTCCAACCATCTTCTCAGAAAAGCACAAAGCAATGTAACAAGAGAAAGTTCAACTTATTTGAATCAGCTCAGGTTATAGATTTATGAAACTTAGGACCAGAAAAGACTGCTGGATAAAGCAATCTGAGTGCTTCTGCAGGACAAACTATCACATTTCCTCTAGGCTCTTTCATATTGTGGTGCCATCACTGTGTCTGACTGACAGAGTGTGTTTGGCTAAAACAAGTTTGACAACAGCCCTCCACCTGAGGGACAGCTGAGATATTTATTTAGGCACAACATGCATATCTAGAAGGAGATGGCCACTGAGGGAGTTTAGACCCAGACACAAAGGTAACTAGCCACTGACTGCAATCTCAAACCTTAAAAACTCCCTCTGGAACTACGCATATCCATTTTGGATACAAAATCATCAACTTTCCCCGAAATGGTTGAAAAGCTGTGCCATGATGTTTTTTCAGTTCTTCTAGGATTACCTGGGACATCCCAACTATGCAGTGCTAGCTGTGCTGCCAAACCCACTCAGCACTGAAAAACTAGCTCTTCTCATGCCCAGCTGTTCACTCAGGCACATCTTTACCAAACTTTCAGCTGGCCCACTGAATTTAGGTTTCTGCAGTGCCTGATGTCCCAAAATTCTTGAAATCTGGAGGGGATAAAAAACCTGTTTTCAACTGCAGGACTGCTAGAGGGGAAAAAAAATTTTCTTTTAAACAGTGCGCTAGATTATCCTACAAGGAGAAGAAAATGGAAGTTTAGATTAAGAAATCATCTGCAATAATGAGAAATATCCTCAGATTTCCTTCATGGGATGTCTTTTATTTCACTGAGTGAACCTAGTTTATTGATTTTATTGACTGTAATAGATCAGGTTGGGAAACAGCAGCCTGCATGCTTACTTATTTATACACAATTTCATGAACTAAAGTACATTCTGCTCTTCTGGGAAGAGGAAGGGTCTCTTTAGTCCTCAAAACCAAATTTCCAATATTGCGAAATAATGCTAGTAATATGAGTTGTTATGACAGAAACACGTAGAAACATTACAGTCTGTAATTTTTTAATACTTTGGCATAATCAAGGCAAAATCAGAAGATGCATTCAGAGTAGTGCTCTGGTTGTCACTGCTTCTAAGAGTTCTTTGTAAGGTATTTGTGGAATTATAGACTATGGCTCTTAAAGCTAGAAAGGACCACATAAGATATTTCATGTACTTCTCTGTAGCACAACAATATAATTTCGCCCAGCTGTGTATCCATTGTGTGCCAAGGCATACCAACCCCTCTCAGTTTGCAGAGTTCAAGAAATGGTAAGCTCACTGCTCCTTTTCATCATTTGTTCCAGTGGCTGATAACTTCATTGCTAGCAACTAAGGAGAAACACTCATCTTGCTGGCAATCAAAAACTACTCTGAATAGCACTTTTAAAACACTGATACTCAAGATAATTAACGTCCTTTTTGCCAGGTCTGTTCACTGTAAAAGCAACAAGGTTTTGAGATTTTTTTTAAGCAAATTTTTGCATTTGTTTCTCATTCATTCATGTTTCTAGAAGCTTATAAAATTTGGAGGCAAATCCATGTTCTGTTTTCCATCTCCATAGGCCACAATGCTTTCAAACAATGACTGGTACTTTCTTCTGTAGCTTTCTGTGATTTTCATGCAGCTATTTTTCAGGATAGAATGGAAGCTGCCTTCTCACAATGAAATTATTCCCATACGGATTCATAGCTGAGAGTTCATGAGAGCTGCACATGCACAAAAAAGGAATAAGAAATGTGAATACTCTTTGGGATGCCACAGAACACATTTCCAGATAAAATAACAGCCTGCATTTTTGCAGATCTTTCCATCTTCAAAGTATTGGACGTGCAGCCATCATCAGATATTAAATATCCTAAGTGTTATTTTACTAAGGTTCAGCTTCTGAGCATCACGGTCAGATTCAGCTGCTGCAGTTCCAGGGGTGACAAAAACCATTGTGTGTGACTGGCAGACTCTGCAGTGCACCCGACTTTGACACATTCATTGCCAGCCGCATTCTTGGAAATCTCACTCCCTGGAAGAAGGGTAGGATATGGAAAGAGTGTGTGGCACAAAGGCTTACTGCTACCATTTATTAGGACCAGGTGGTCTTGATGGGTGGGCTGCAGCCCCCTTATCTGCCCTCCCTCTGCAGATCTGTACTTACTTTGAAGCTTTATGCTTGCAAGTTCTGAGTCCTTGATTAGAAGCTGAGGCTCAGCAGCACAGAGGATTAGCCTTTATTGTCTCACTCATGGCCAGGCCTGTCTGAAGGTCCTTTTCTTCTGCAAGAAGTGGTTATTGACAGCAGAATTCCTGTGGAGGATAACTCCCAGAGTACATCCGTACATGGCAAGGAACCACGGTGCAGTGACTCCTGAGCCAACCTGACAGCTGAGATAGTCCTGAGGCACTTGCAGAGGAGCTGCTGAGGTCCCAAAGGAGACTCAGATGTGTTCATATGGCCCTGCACCCAAGTAGTCAGCCCTCACCCTAGTTCAGAGTCACCTCAATACAGCTCTACCAGCTCAATGCCCATCTCACCATGACCACAGCAGCCCATGGCCAGGATCTGCCCACTGCAGGGGATTGTTACAGCAATCAGCACTGCAGAAATGAATGCACAATAAAGACATAAAGAAGGCAGTCATGTACTTTAAAGTTTCATGTTTAGCATGTGTTACACTGGTGAGATGGAAGCCTAAGTTCGACAGATTTGATCAAACTAAGCAATTCAAGCATCTTCTCCCTAATTTTAGGCCAAAGAAAATTGGAGCAACGCAGAAGCAGATGATAAATCAAAAGAAGAAAAATAGAAATTAAAGCTCAGTTCTGGCCTTTCATCTTTATTACCCTTCTTTATGTGCATATGGTAGGTGTTCAATTCTTTCCAAGTCCGTATGATATTCCCTTGTGCTCCAGGAGCTGTAGAGCTGTAGTTGTCTATAAAAAGGCAACCTAACAGTTTCCTGCGACTGAGAGCTGAATGTGTTATTTGTTACCAGCTGGTTCGTAGATAGCTTAAGCCCATGTCTTGGCTTTAAGTGATCAAGCTGACTTTAAACCACTCACTCATGGGGTGCATTCATGTATAGAGAGAATTCTGTTGCAGTATTTTATTTCTGAATTATGCCATATGACTTTTTTCCCTAAACCACTATTAAAACCAGAATCTGTAATATGCCAAACGCAGACTGCATTTTTTGGAAAGCTGATACCAAACGTAACAGTAAATGAACCCTTCTGAAAGGTTAAAGTTGCTTTCATATAAAACATTTTCTACCAGGAAATGGAAGTGGAATGTTGAACTAAGCATTTAACTTGAAAGAACTGTGCACGGACTCCAATGTTGCATTATATTTTAAAATAAAAAAAAAAAAAGCAAAGAGTTTTTATGAGCATACATATTTCTAGCTTCATAAAAAGGGTATTATGGTGACGAGGCAAAATGAATCCCAGTATTTTGGATGCTTCTTTTAACCTTCTAAAAGCTCCCTCCCTGTCCATTAAATATTCTCAGGTGAGTTTTCACAATATGGTAAAATTCATCTAACAGTTCTACTCCCTTCACTTCCCTTGCATCCTTTCTTCCCTGACATGCAGGCTCATTCCTTCCCTTCCACTTCCTGACTTTCACATGGCTCCTCCATGAATGTAATTGGATTACTAAACCAACAGAAAGCTATCCATGTTTTTATTTTGCTGAATTGGTTTCCTACCAGCTGGCCAGGTGAACCAGCTCCAGGGATTATACAGAAATCAGAGCTGGTGCAGAAGCAATGGTTGAGAACAGTGCCCAAGATTTTCTTGGACCACCTCAAACCCTTAGAGCCCCTATCCTACATCATGTGATTGCCTCTGAAAAATACACTTCCTGTTTGAGATGCTGGACCTGCTGCAGTAAATTCTGCAAAAAACTAATGGATGAAAGTAACCATACCAGACTCGCCCCTTACAGAGAGAACAAAGATTAATGGCAAACATACACCATGCATGCACCATTGCCCATTCTCAGATGCAAACATTCCTGCATGAGGGCAGTGACCTCATGACACATCTTTATAGAAAGCAAACAAAAAGTGTCTTCTTCCTGGGTGCAATCTTTTGCTTTTGAAGGAAATAAGAAAATGCCAACCTTGTACATTTTCCTTGAACCTTGAGTTTGATTCTTTGATCATTCAGGAAGGGAAGAAGCCATCCAAATGAACTTGACACACTGAGCTGCTGCTGATTTGCCAGATTCCAGTGTCCTCAAGTGTGACACAACGTTATTATTCAGTGTCCTGTATTTAAAATCAGAAGTGATTTAATCTGGCTCGCTGCCATCCCACTTGCTGACATGTTGACACCATGTAAATAATGCATAGCTCTGTGACCACACCACTGTCATGCCACATGCTGGGAGAAACAGACAACGCCTGCTATTATTATTAGCCACATCTTAGACACCTTGGAAATTTGAAAAATTAACATCAAAATTACTTCAAATATTTGGAGTCTCCAGCTCCAAACTTCTTCATTACAGCTCAAAAGGAACCTGTGCATCCACTGTGATTAGAAACAGAGATCGCTGATTTATGTCTCACATCCTTTAAAGGTCTCCCTTCTAAGATCATATATAAATAACTGAGTTTGTTAACTGACACAAGAACAACTGGCAAGACTTATATCTGCCAACTGGAAAGGCCACCATTTTAAAAGAAACCTCAAAATATAACAAAAACCCAGTTCTAGACTGCAAAATTTGAAATAATTGGTATTAGACATTGCTCCCTGCTAACAGTACACAGTCCACTTCTACTCTTCAATCATTTCAAAAGGTAAACCTACCACAGTGGCATCATGGCGTGCTCATCAAACCAAAGTGAAATTGTGGTTTTCACTGGGGAACACTGTAAAGCAAAAAGCATATTTGATATGCTACTTCTTACATGAGAGTCTTTTATCATCTAAATATCATGCAACCTCAGTCTTGTTGAGGGCAGACAGCATTATAAGCTGCTTTTCACAGGACATTAACATCTATATCACTGGTACCCAGCTACTGTTTCACATGCTCTCCCCTTCAATCCTCTGAGTACCAAACAGAGAAGGGGATGATTGCATTTTTACCTTTTTGCAGTTTACAATAATGGAAAAATTGCTCTTCTTCATTTCCCTGGGCCTATGTTGTCAGAGCAGGACTGTGATGTGCATTCTCCCTGTGAAGACACACAGGAGTAACTGTCAAGTCAGGAGAGATAACAGAATGAAAAACAATGAAAAACAGAAAGCCAGAAGTTGGGTGGTTACAAGAAGAAGGTCAGAAGTTGGGATGACTGTGTTGTTGTGAAGAACTGACCTCAGTCTTCCCTCTGTGGCCATCACTAGTGAAAGGCACCTATAGAGATATGCATTTGCCTACTGACTTTAGATTTCCAAAACCTGAAATAAAAGAATATCTGGCTCAAAACTGTGCAACTGAATCTTGATTTCTCAAGACAAAACAGATGCATGCATCAAAATGCTTTGCCCAAACAAATTCATTTAGAAACTTTGGAGCATAGCAAGCATAAAAAAGAAAGGGAGGGGTTCTTTTCTTTTTCTGCTCCTATGAGACAGAGCACAGAGTAATTTGATTTCTTTCTGTTCAAGGATGAATACGTTGGACAACATTCTGTACTTGTCTACATTGTTCAAAAGGATCAGCATTTTGAGAGTCCCAAACCAAGACCAATTCTTTCTGTTTTCTCCATTAAGAAGACCAGGAATCTTGTGGTCTCTTTTCAAAGGAATGACTTTGTCCAGAATCTTGCCTCAGAGATTTATTTTCACTATGTTATTTAGAACAGAAAAGAACACTGGAATGACTTCCTAATTTCTTTAGTAAATCTGTTCTTAATCTACTTTACTCCAAGCATTTTACAGAGAGTTTCTTACATGATGTTCTACTCAGAAGTTCTGTAATTACACACACAGTGGTAAAACTTTCTCTTGACCAGAAAAGACTGGCAGTAATTGCAGTAAATTGAAAGGAAAAGTTTGGGCAAAAGAGTAGGATGGATGAGAAGACAACTTGGTGCTTAAGGTGTGATTTCTGTTCTAACAGAGTCTCTGGGTAATGGAGCTGCCCCTGACAGAGCAGTGACAAAGCCCGTCTTGTGGAACTTTTCTGCAGTTTTTGTTTTGCCTGAGGTTTGGATTTCACAAGGCTAACTAGATTGTCCTTGTCGAGGAAACCCCGGGGGTGCAGCCAGATGGTGTCTGAGTGCAAACTGCAAAGACTGAAAGTGGGAAAGGGTAATGGCTGAAAACCAGGGAATAAAAACCACTGAACTAGATGAGTGGGTGAAGTACAACAAGTTAACAAGAACTTATGAAGTGGCATGACAAGGGCAATGAAGTGTGCTTTTCATAAGCAAAAATGTAAGTATTTTGAGGGGAATGTCAAATGTATTTGGGCCTTTTTTCTAAAGTCCACTCAAAGCTTCCTTTAGCATGGTATTCTCTCTTCCTTCTCAATGAATTCTTGTGATAATACTGTTAGCTACAGAAAATTCCTCTAAATTCTTGTTGCTAGATATATACCTCTATATGCAAGAATAAATCATTCCAAACGAGTCCAGTACTAGACAAGTAGCAAGTAAAAATAGCAAAACTTGCACATTCTTACCAAGAGCTAGCTCAGCAGTCAGCAGCACTGCCTGAACAATCAACTATAAAAGCTCTTGTTTTGTGATAGTCAAATTTGGTTATTCCTCTACCAAAATGTCCTATTTCATTGCCTTAAGATGTACAGGTCAGTCCCACATTCTGTGCAGCCGAAAGTGCGTGCACACTGAAGGAGCAGATTTAGGTTAATGTGAGATAGCGAGAGCAGCAATGGGTCTCTCTGGAGGAAATGGTGCACTCTTCCTGTCATCGTGGTTTCCCACTGGTGGAGGGGTAAGGAGCACGGCAAACAGAGACTCTGACACATTTAAAGGCAAGTTTTCTGGTGGTGAATGTTTCTGGAGTTTTACCTGGTGTCCATATTTACAAACTGGAGCACAGGTGGTTTCACAGAACCATTCAAAAGGGAAGAGAGGAGATGATCAGCACACACTTGAGCTGCTGCCTGTGCTGGTTGGGAGGGGGGTGCTGGTGCCAGGCCAGGCTGGTAGGGCAGCACTGAGAGCTGTGGGACACAGCTGGGGATGCCAGCACAGCTGTGGCAAGAAGCTGGGAGGAAGGCCAGAAAATGCACACATGTACCTGAGCCAAATCAGACCCCAGGACAATTAATTACCTCACTTCTAAGTTGTGTCATTTGTAGAGAAGTCTCAAGTGACGCCCAAAATAGCATTCTTTTAATACACATTAGTGATTATTATCCTATCCATATAGCATTTTGAATTTTTTCTTTGATAAGCAGTGCTAGATTTTTTTTAATTTTCTACTGCCAACATTTTAGGTCACTTCTGAAAAACATGTACAATTCCACACAGGTGTAATCTCTGCTTGATTGTTTACAGTTCTAGTGTTATACCCTTACTTATCTGTTCTCTTTGGCTAATGTGGCTTGATGATTGCACCCTGTGATTTCCCTTTTCAATTGTATATATCAGATAGCAGATATTCATACTTCCCTTCCCTACATCATGTGACATTTTCATAATGCAGTGATAACATGGCAGACTTGCTTTTGATCAACTCTACAGCATATCTTAGAAATTAGCACTCATTTTTACAGTATAAATTAGGGAAGGCAAGTATTTATGGCTTGAAAATATTGAAATCTGTAGAAACTCAGTGCTCAGTGCTCAAGCTTCATTTGTTATTTAAATCTAATTCTATTTCTGAAACAGCCTCTTTAAAACTGTATCTGCTTCGTGTCTGTGCCAGGCTGGTCTCTCTGATATGACTGATGCTTTGGAAGGCATTGCCCTGAAAGGAGACTGCGCTTGCAGCCGAGCACTTGAAAGCCAGTGCTCCACCATCCATCTTCTGCCTCACAGCCTGTGCTGGGATAAACACTGGGGCAATCAGACACTCACTGGGGCTGCATGGAAAAGTGGTGAATCAGACTTTCTTGGTGAGGGTGCTAGGTTACAATTCTGAAGGTGTTCAGTGCTCCATATAAATGTATACTTACTCTCTGTGGAGAGCTTAGGTGTCTTAACTGGGCTTACTTCAGCTCAAGGTGGCTGCTTTCAAAGCCCTCAAAACTGCAAGAGGCAACAACTGCTCCAATGTCAAGACATGTTAAAAATCTGAACCCCAGCTTTTGCTGAGCAGCAGTCTCAGTCTGCCAGCTCAGTTCAGTCTTGAACTCTCCACTGTATGAGTGTTGCCTGCCTGCCCACTGGTCATTACACCCATCTGAAGAGTAACTCAGAGTAATGAATGGGAAATATCCCTCTTGGCCTGTACTGGAAGTTTTGACATAGAGGTAAAAAGCTAACCATGCCTTTAGAACCTTATAATCCTAACCCTCCCCTCTTACCAGCCTTCATACCTCTAATTAAGCCTGCAAAAAATAAATACCTTACTGACAGTTTTTCCTCAGGCTTGGTATGAGTAATCTGACTACATCTGGAAAATTGCTGTGAAAAAAGATGTTGTAAAACAATTTTTCATTCTAAGAGATTTTTTTTATTCTATACATATCTTTTTTTTTATTTAAAGCAAATAAAAACATTCTAGAGTCTGTGTGTCTGAAACTAGAGCAAAACCGACACACTTCAGTTACAATAATTTTATTAGTGAAAGATCTAGCAAGCCAAAGTGTTTTCCTTTTCCATTCCAACTAAATCATACATTATTTGGGGTAGAAATTTGGCAGGAAACCCTCTTGTATTATCCCTACATTGTGGCTGAACTGATATCTTTATCCTTTTTTGATAGATGGATGTCTAGCTGAGCCCTGAATATCTTTAGCAGTGCTGATTCCAAAGGTTTATTTGTCAGCTGGTTTCCTTGGCTGTGAGTTCTTATGTTTACAAACTTTTCCCTGATATATAATTCTAATTTTTTTCCCTCACAATGCTTCGAGCCACTTCTTGCTTGCTTGCTTAACTAATGAGAATAATCATTTTCATTGATTCTCTATTTCAGACAATAAGAGGTCACTTCAAACTTCCTGGAATTAACATGATTGAATTAATCTCAACAGCATACCATGGGCTTTATTTTGCAAGCCTACCATCAATTTTCTTACATAGCTCAAGATTTAGACAACTTTTTAAAACAAGCATCTAAAACCAGTTACAGTACTGCAGCATATAACCATAAAAGACCATAAACAAGACTAAAGTTTTCCTTTCTGGTTATGTATATTCTCATGGATTATGTTGTATAAATTGTTATAGTAGCAGATTATGTGGACCTTTCGTCATTCTAGAAAACGTAAGAGTTTGCAGAGCTGTCTCAGTGCTGCAAAAAAGAATGGCACTGATTGTTGAGACAACAGTTGGAGAGACTGACTCTACAGAGCAAAGAAATTGCAGAGTACATCAGAATCAGTAATGTCACTGAGTTGGGAGGCTGGTGTCTTTGCAACCACTCTAAAACACCTCAGTAAAGACAAGGAAGGAGAGATTTGTTTCAAAGGGAATAAAGAGTACTTGGAGAAAAGGACAGTAGGCTGTGAATTGCCATTTTTTTAATGGAAGTACTTTTAGGAGCTGGTGGGGGATCTAAAACTGGCTAAAATGCTTTGGGAAGCTGTTTCTGCATTGGATACCTACAGCAGACTGCTAGCCATGCAGCACCAAGCTGTGTCACTCAGTTCATGGCTGAGGACCCCAAGTTAAAGGAGGCTGAACTGCAACCTGAATGCAGAAAAGGGTAAAGAGAGCTGAGTCTACCTTTCCTCCAAACAATTCCTACCCACTAACAGGTTCTTCCTTGGTATGTGCAGAGTTTTGTACACTCCCTCCCAAGGTACCCACCCAGTCATGGTTCTTGGCACAGTATAGTACATCTTTTCTGGCTAAATTCTCTGCTAGACTTGGCCCTGGGTTGGATTTTCACAAAATGCTAATTAAATCAAAAGAATTGAGCACCTGATAGCTTCTGCAAATTCCTCTAACCACATATTTATCCTGTCTTTGAACAGCTGACTGCAAGGGAGTGGCCATTGCAGCTTCATGGCTCAGAAAACAGGATGCATGAACACACAGAAAACTGGATCAGGATAGCATGACTCTGGGAGCATTTTCTATTAACGGGATGAGCACTTGGGTCAGACTGTGTTTGCTCAAGCTTCCAGACGCATCACATTCCCATCAAACATGCTCAGATGACTAGAGGGAGCTGTACCAGGATGTGTCCCATGCAGTCATTAGTCTAATTTGCCAAGGCAATTGGCAAATTCTCACACTACTAACGCGGCATGCATCTTTCTAGTTACGGTGCAATTGTTTACATTTTGTCAGTAGTCACACAGTACCAAGTGTGCCAAGGCCATTCAAATGTTTTTGACCACTTCTCTAGTTCTGTTCCACCCATGAAAAGTAACTCAGCCAATCCCAATTCTAAAAGAGCTGCTTAATCTGGCCATTCATCCTTTGTAGTGACAATTAAGTAAGTTATTTCAGAGAAGGAGTGTTATGACCACTGAATATAAAACTCACAATTGCTTCAGAGCTGACCTTCCCCAGGTAGCTTTTAGCCACTATGCCATTTCCTCTGAGCTGTGAACCATTTATCCCCTGCACGTGCATTGGGAACCGTGTGTTCAAGGAACACTTAGTTCTTCTTTTCACTGTAGGACTGTCACTTTTAAGATGTGAGAAATGTGGTTGTTTTCTTAAATAAAGGAAGTGTGAGTAATTCCGTGAAGCCACGAAGACCAAACTCTGCACATACATTTTTTCCAACACCTAACATCATTTAGGTTTTGAAGTTCTGATGTCCAAAATAGCATCACAAAAATTACAGATAGCTTTTATGCTATCAAGTCCATCTAGGAGAATTGTTTTCCTGGCAGTGAGGATAAAATTTCCCAAATCAGAATACTGTACTTGCAGTTGCAAGTTTTGCAAGTTTTTTTATTGTGCCTCCATCTCCTTGATAATTTGCTGCTGAGCATTGCCTCTGTATACAAACCACCTGGCAGTATTGCTCCTGTGTTGAAGAGCTACTAGACACCTCCTGACTCTGAGAAAAGTTTGCACTTGTTGGGAGATCTGTTTTTGCATTTAGATTTGTCTCTCCCACTGGATCATAACTGGAGGATGCTGTAGGATGCCACTTGTTTACCTGGAACCTGCAACTGCAGGCTTTGATAGAAGTAGATGGAACTGCTCTCTGATGGAACTGACCCCTCAGGTACAGCTGCACTGATGTGCAGCCTAGAGAAAAGCACTTTGAAGTCACTCCTGCAGGAAATATTTGCATGGTCTTTGCAGGAAACCTCATGCTCCTGGGCTGCTGCTGTTATCATTCAGGTCCTATCTGCTTCAGCCAGCTCCAGGGGATTGAAGCACAGGCCATTGTAAGCTCAATGAGAAGTTGAGCACAGTGACCTTGAGGAAGCAACTAAGGACAATCTGTATATGGCCAAACTTCTGGCCACACAAGCTACCCAGCTGAGCCTTGCAAAGCAACAAGGCACCCCACCACACACCTGAGAGAGACAACAGGGGTATGGGACCCCCAGGATCAATCAGCAGAGAGGATAATCAGCTCACCAGCAGCACACAGACCCATGCAGATGCTAGTAGTTTAGAAACTCTGGATCTTGCCGCCTTTAGACAAAACCAGGTAAATGTGGTGACATTTCAGCTATGAGCAGCTTTCTTATATATTATTTGAGGATGACAGAACACACGTTCTTAGGTGGGTGAAAGGAGAAAAATCAGGCCAATTAATTAATTTCCTGAATGCTTCTTAGTGCAGCTCAGGAGAATCAAGTTCTAATTTGAATGAGGTGTCAGGGAGACTAAAAGCCTTGTTAATACAAATGCCTACATAAAATCACTAATGTAAATGAAGTTTATTCTAAACCAAGTCTGGCCACTTAAGTCTGTGGTAAAACTTTCACTGACAAATATGGAAGCAGGCTGACACCTCACAGAAGCTTCTTTTAAAGAACTTCTAAACTTTCACCTCACCTCTTTAAAGCATTTTTGCAAGCACATGCACCTCAAAGGTTTTATATAGCTGGTAAACTAAAACATATGAGGAAGAAATAACTTGTTCTAAGCCACAGAAGAAATCTGTATCCAAGCTAAAAATTGGAGTCAGAAGTGATATCCTGTTCTTCTCATTGAGCTTTCAAGACCACAGGGCAGAAACAATGCTGTCCATGAGCTAAAGCTGTTTCTCTTCTTTATGGAGAAAAGCAGCCACGATGACATTTGTAGCTCTACAGTTTTCCTTATTACAAAATGGAAGATAATCTTTATTTTAAAGCATCCATTCCAGTTTAGTTAGGCCGAGATTTAAGTGTTTAATGCACTTTAAGTAGAGGCCATAGGAACTATAAAAAGCCCAGCATGATTAATCCAATCCTTTCAACTATAGGGTTGAAATACTTACAAAAAAAAAAATCAATAGACATGGCAGAAGCACAGGGAAAACACTTCAAGTTGCCTTACTATTTTGTTCTACAGAAATCAGTAAGACGAATTCTTCTCCTTGAAATCCTTAATAGTTTCTTTGAAAGCAAAATAAAGCATGTATAACTACACAGGTGATTTCCAGCATGGGACCTCTGATAAATGTCAGTTCTTTGGGAAAAGGATGAAATTGTGTATAAAATCATAACTAAAAAAAAAAAAAAGAGAGAAAAGAAAGAAAAAAAGAAAAAAGAACCAACAAAGGGAAAAAAAAAGGCAAAAAAATAGAACAGCAGAAATTACACAGAGAAAAAATGGCATTAAGGCAGATTTCAGGAAATATATTTTCTTCTTCTTTTCCAGTGTAACATTCCAAGATATTTTTAAATCACAGATATTGAAAACAGATTCCCATACAATTCTTAATAAGTTACAGTAGCCACCAGAGTTAGTGGTTCCTAACATGTGGCAAAAAATATAATACTTCTAACTCAAGCCATGTCATGCTGGTATTTTACCAGCATTCCTCATGCTATTGTTACAATTCCAGTAGCTTCATGGCATTTAATTCTTTCTGAATACAAGAACAGATTATCTCCTTTTCTGATATTAACAGCAAGTAGTATAATCATAATAACCACAGTACATTTCATCCCACTGTCTCAAGATACTTTGATCCTTACCTCTGATTTTGGAGATGGAGAAGTTTCAAGTCAGAATAATGAGGTGGCTACCCGGAATCAGCCAACAATAAGGTCACTGCAGGGCCTAGAATGGAAAAAACAAAAGCAGAACTTCAGAAACTTTATAAATCCTACCTGGTCTAATACAGAGAAGATTTATAATTCTCATCACATTGCCGTGATTGGCCGCACAGTGATGCTGCCTGTCAGAACCCAGGACATTCCTCTGACTGCCCTGGAGGACTCGAGACCCTGGCAGGGGGCTCAGAGCCCTGGGCACAGAGTCAAAGACACCTGTGCCTTCCATTTTAACCCATGGAAACAATTACCAACTTTGTGCAAGGAGTTACATGCCACAAGGGTTTGAATAGAATGATAGTGAATTTATCAGCGGGTGAAAAAGCAGAATTTTGGGGTTTTTAGAATGGGAGTTCAAGAGGCAAGATGGAGGAATCTGGGTGTGTCCTGTCTTACTCCTTCTTCTTCTTGTCCTCCATCTTCTACTGTGATGGTGGCACTTTTGGATTGGTTTAGGATAGAGACAGACTGTCTAACATAGGTGATAGGTATTGGAAAATTACTGTAAATAAAGTACATGTAGTTTTTAGTATAAAAAGATAACACCGCCCTGAGGGCAGTCAGGGTGCCTCAACCCGACCTGCTGGACAGACCTCAGTGGGTCAGAAAGACAAAGTATTAGGTAAGAGCAAATAAACAACCTTGAGAACAAGAGCCGAGAAATCCTGTCTTCTTATTTGGTCACAGGGCTGGGAAAAAAAGACTTTGTAACACCTCGGGGTCATCTCCACACCAGAGAGCTCATCAGCTGCCCACAGGCATCTCCAGGGCAGCATTACCTCCTCACCCTGAGTGGGGCTCTCAGCCTGGCAGACACAGCTGGGCACAGCTGTGCAATCCCCTGGGAGGGGACAGCCTCATGGGGGTCCTGAACAGGGACAAGTGTCCCCCACAGAGGCCAGGGAGAGGATGCTCCCCTGGAAAGCTGATGCTGCGGTCCTCCCACCTGAGGCTCTGCCACTGGAGAAGAAGGGGCACAGCAGAGCTCAGTCAGACCTTGTGGGCACGTCCAAACCAGAGCCATGACCCACTGTGTCTGACATGTGGGCACATGCTGGTCCTTACCCTCGGGATGTGCATCAGTTTCAGACGCTAGGAATCCACATGAATAGGGGCAGCATGTTGAGTTTTATTAAAAAAAGTATAAAATGTATTGCTCCTCTGTGATACACTCATCATTATTTAATGGCATTTACTCTTTATACTAAACACGTTGAAATATAGCATATTAACAAAACCTACTTGATTTCATAAGCAACTTATATCCAATATTTAATATTTTAAAACTCATGAAAGATGAGTTTTAAATGAATTAACTAGAACATTGACACGAAAGCCTTTAAAAGAGACTTGAGATATTCATTGAATGGCAAGAGAAAGAGATTCTAAGAGAGCTCTTGAAAAGCTTGCTGTAAAGCTAAATCAATGTTTTTATCAGGAATCATCCCTACTTATGTATTACCAAACAAAGCAGTTACA
This sequence comes from Fringilla coelebs, assembly GCF_963513975.1. Lineage (NCBI taxonomy): Eukaryota > Metazoa > Chordata > Aves > Passeriformes > Fringillidae > Fringilla > Fringilla coelebs. The sequence continues at coordinate 89,521,441 of NC_140030.1, read as the reverse complement.
TATTAACACAGTTAATAATGGGGTTATTGTCATTAACACAGGAATATATTTCAGAAGCTGCCCCAAAGTCCTTATGAGGTGCTGTGTACAAAACTGGATGGATTTTCTGTTCAAAGTGTCAAATCACACGCTTCCCCAAAAATTCAGTTGGGGGATGACCAAGCACGATTATAAAACTGGATGGGAAAGATGGGGATAGGTGAAAGACATGAAGTCTGGAAAAGATGGATAATAATATTTCAATATCAACGTCCTGGTTTTACACACACAAAAAACCTCAAGCTGAGTTTTTAGTTGAATTTCAACCTGAATTTGTTTCTTTGGCTTTTTTCAACAGTATCACTTTTCCTTACATTCCCTGAGGTACAAGAAATGAAAAAAACAAACTACACACAACCAATAGTAGGGAAAGGCTCATTCCAGGACACAGAGGATTGGTTATCTGCAGTAAAATACAATCCAACAGTGGCTAGCAAAGTATTGCTGACTTAGCTGATGCAAATGTTGCAGGCAACTTAGAAATTTTGGAAATACCTTCTTACTTTACAACAGTTATTAAAGCACTTCAGATAAAAGTTTTATTTTTCTTATGCAAGACAGGAGTTCCTGAAGAGCATTAAATGTACTTGGAATTAAAGTTGTCAGTTTGATTTATATGAAAGATATTTTTTAACTGAAGTGTTAGCTTTAAAATTCAACATTTTATTAAGATGATCTGACTGATGGCCAAGCCCAGTGTGTTTCTTTTCTCGCAAGGGTGTCAGCAGTATATTTAGCATCAGGGTGGAAATAGGGGAGGTTGGACTAAAAGACTCATATTACATATTGCAGGTCTCATATTCCCACTTTTGTGTCGCTCCTGGATTTATGGTCTGGACATTTCATGGTTTCTTTCGAAGAGTTTTGACAGAAAATTTCTTGTCTACCTAAAATTCAAAACCAGCTTTAGTAAGATACACGAGATGCACAGACAAAGCCTTCCCCAGAAAATAATTATATTTTTCCAAAAGAAAGCGGTAGGTTATTTCTTGTTTGGTTGGGCTTTTTTTTAAGCCATGAAAAGCAGCTGAAGCAGCAAAGGACCGAGGAATTAATTGTATAAGCAATAAATGTGAACATCTCTGCTGCATATAGTCAGCCTAATAGAAATAGAGGGTTACTCTGTATGAGGTGAGGCCTCAGACACACACAGAGTTAAATGCAGTGGTGCTGTTGAGATACTAAAAGATGAGATATTGCTGCTGACCACAGAGAGCAAATTACAATTAAGTACACATCTTTCTGGGAAGTTTGCCAAGAAAAAAACAGGGAGAGGTGGCCATCACTGCTGTTTTGCTTAAGCTAGGGAAAAATGGAGATGTAGTTACTCTAGGTCTTACCAAATGAACAATTGCACTCTGAGTACAAAGCAAATCAGTGCTAATGAGACAAATCAGGAAACCAGCTCTGAGAACGAGTTCAAAGCACAAAAGTAGAAATGCTTCAGCTCTCTTTGTGTTATCAGCTTAGCACTGGGGCAACTGCATCGCTGCTGGCTGTTGCTGTGGTGTGGTGTTTCTGCACAAAGCCAGCTTCACAGACTTAAAGACAGAAAAGCATAAGCAAAAGTACAGATGTGGCATTACAGTAGAAGAAATGAGGGAGACTAAAGAAGCAAAAAAAAATCTTGAGCAACATTTTTATACTTTTGATAGCAGGGGTACCAAGAAGAGATGAAGCTATGGAGAGTGTAATACCAGCAGAACACAATCAAGAATATTCATATAGGGCTGAATTTCCTCAGCAGGCAAAGGAGAAGGACAAGTAACACAGTGACCATAATGGGTAAAGGACGAAAAGCATCCCAACCTACCACTCCCCTTAATGAACTTGAGATTTATTCTGCTAGGGGATCCAAACTGACAGAAAGAACACTGCTAATGGCAGGAAGATGTCACATCCTACATTATTACAGCACTTGTTTGTTTCCCTACAGATAAACTGTCTGGTTCAGCAAGAAACAGACTATTCTGACTTTTCAGTCAAGAATAGTTTTTAGAAATTTTTCTTTAGAAATTTTTCTTTAGAAATTTTTCAACAGATTGTTGCTGGTAATATGTGGTACTAATACTTCTATACTTAAGATTTAAAGGAGTGACTGTCTCCTGAAGCCTGAGCATGGTCTGCAGCATTAACACAGTCCTGCCATATTCTAATTGTGATGGCATCTAAGCAGAGGGGCACACTTCAGCACCAATCTCTCATGTACCATGGTGAGCAGCTTACATCCTCAAATGCATCCCCGACTGGGTAGTTTTGTTCTGAGTCCAATGTTAGCTCCAGTTCCCCTGTCTATCATCCCTGTTGTTACAAGATCTCTTTTATATAATTTCTCATTCTATTTCCAATGGGAAAAGTCATAATTAAACAACAAAAATTAGACTATGCTCTACAAGGATCTTAAGTATCTCTTTATGTCTGGATCAAACAGCCTTTAATTTTTTTTCCTTTTTTTTTAATGTGTTAGAAAAATCCCTTTTGGTGTGAAAAGAAAATACTGGGAGTTTCCCCTTGCATGATTTCCTGAGATCCTGGGTAAGCAAAGATCATTTCTGTTACTGTCTCTCACCATCTCTCACCCTCTCACAAGACTGGGCATCCAAGCTGTACCCAACTATGGCTAATTAAAATAAATTTCACAGGGAACAAAAATAATACAGATGGAAAAGTCCCATTTGAAGGGTTAATTTCTATATAAGTGATGCTTTGTCATTTTTGTCATGATAAGTTGGACTTAAGGGTTTTCTCTTGAGAGATTTCCCTTTCCAGTGTCACCAAAACAGAGAGCCAGCACTTCACAGAAGTCTCTGGTGCAAAGAAAGCAATGTCATAGGCATGCTACAGAAGCCAAACTCATTCATTAGTCCAAGGTCTCCTTTTAACACAAATACTGTTTCATAATGAATAAAATTTTGGGACCCAAAATTTACTTAACAGCATAAACCAATATTTCCATGTGGTTTCTATAAACTCTCAATCCAGGATCAACATTCAAGGGCCTAATTGCACAAAAGGCAACATCACCAACCTGTCACTCTGGATGACCTGTCTTTACACTGAGTGTCTGATCACCTTCAAAAACAATACCACAGTGAAAAAAATAATCAGTCTTGACCTCAGTGCACATTTCTCTGCATAATGTTATCACAGAGTTCAGAAATTTGAAACACCTCATAAATAAAGAAGGCGTTAAAATCATTTGGAAGAACAAGAGGAAGGAAGCGTTTCACTGCGCTTTGGTAGCAACCTTCTCCAGGAGTCCTTTCCCAGTCTGACCATGCTCTAGGCTCTAGGACTGAAGCAGAAACTGATTAAAACATGCATAGGCACATGCATGTGTCCGTGTTTATACACCTGCACATACGTTTCTAAGCATGTGCAAAGGAAAGAATGGACATAGGGAAGGTTTTAAGAAAGCTTTTCTGCAGGGCAAGCTTAAGGAAGCCAGGGACAACTGCTCTTGGTACACTGATGGGAGATTAAGAAAAAAAGGAAATGGTTGCCTTTGATGAAGGAGTTTGGAATAGGTACAGCTGCATTGAGCAGGAACAGGAACTTTGTAATAAAAACACTCTGATGTGGCATTTAACCCAAAACACCAGTGAGTAAAAATAAATACACATCCACAGAGCTTAGGCTATTCTGGTGGTGCTTTCATCACTTTAGAGCATCACAATATCTGGAATTCACTGGAAGTTAAGTTTCTAGTGATTATTTAGGGTTGCTGCAACCAGTTACTGGACATCTGTGTCTTTTAGGTAGTTGCATATAATGGGAATTGATTACAGCATCTGTGAGCAGAGTTCTGCAGTGGTAACTGCTCAGTTAAGGAAATTTAGTGCCCAGAGCTAGGGCCCATAGCACTCACATTCCTTGTTAGGTTCATCTCTTTTTCTTATGGAGGTTGTTTGCATGGATTGCTACTGTCCTCAAGTCCCACAAACTGAAGTCCTCTTGTTTTCACTCATTTGGGCTACTTTTTTCCAGCCCAGTACAGCTGTCAGTCAGGGTGGGATCTCTTTGAGAGCAACAAATGAGCCAGCTGCATAGTTCAACGGCCAGACACTTCAAGTCATAACAAGCTAGTGAAGCGAGCTAATTTTGCTTGCAAAAGAATTAGCCTTTATTAGCCACTAATACCACTTTTTGCCCTGCATAGCCCTTTAACCAGCTACAGCTCCATTGACATCACGTTTTGGAAAGATTACTAGTGGCACATCTGGTTATAGAAAGCTTAGAGGGCTTCCTAGAGCAGCTACCACTTATTAGGACATGAATGAACTTAAACTATCTGATGTGGAATGAGCTCAAGTTACCACACTGTAGACATTCATATGGGGTAAATCTTGTCATTCAGACCACAAGTTCTGCAAGACATTTTTGCTTGTGTCTAATCTTTATCATATGTTTATCATGTGTGTATATATAAGTACTATAGTTCAAATTCATATTAATAACTTATGAGGTAAGAACCAATGGAGCACGTGTACAGAATTGCATCTATACATATATATATTTATATATACACTTATGATATTTAGTCCTGGGTTTACAGACAGGGGTGAGATTGTCAATACTTTGTATTTTTCTATCTTCTCTGCTTATGCAGAATTGAGGAAACTCAATAGCCTAGCTGCACTCTCAGACTAACTTCAGATGTGTTCTGCATTATTCACTAGAATTTACTAAGTCAGGCTAAATCAGGTGTGATTACTTTTTTTTTCCTATGGAAGTGTGCAGTGCTACCTTACAACTTCGTGATACTGCTGTAGATTTAAAATCACCTGCTGATCTAGAGACAAAAGATCAAATCTATTTTAATCAGCTATGGCACTCCCTACAAAGCAGAGCAGTAGAAGCTGCTAAGGTTCCAGCCAACAGGCAAACTCACTTGATTTCATTTCAAAGGGTTCAAAGTCTAAGCAAGGAGAAAAATTTTATTTTATTCTGCATAATGTTTAAAGAAAGACAAGGAAGTACAAGAAAGCTGCACAGGTTGCAATGATGAGAGGGAGAAGAGAAAAAAAATGTCAAAAAAAATAGTGTATTAAAGACACCACTTGCAAGTTTTCATTAATTGTAGTCTGGCTTTGAAGAAGAGGGAGAGCAGCAAGTATTGTAGGTTCTCAGTCAAGTTATTTAGGTATGGAATCCAAACCAGTTGCATTTTTTAGCAAATATAACCATAAAGAAGACTTACAAAGGCAACTGATGCCTAAAAGTAGTAAGAAGGCCAACAAAGGAAATACAAAGAGATAACTTTAAGAGTTGCCTACCTCAAAAGAATTAGGGTGTGGGCCCCTGTATTTTGGGACTGTGCCTCAGACGCTGGAAGTAATGGTCTTGCTTTGGTTTCCCAACGCACAGCATCACCTTGCCTGTCTCACTGCAGCAAAAGTCTCCCTACACATGGACTGCAGTTTCAGCCTCATGTGATGTCTTATATTTTAAATTTTACTAGTCTGCTAAATAATGAGTGGGTCCTGATATGTTTCTCCTGGATTATAGCAGCAATACTGTACAAAAACAATAACATGTTCTCTTATCGCTAGAGCATTCAACACCCATCAAACCTAAACTGAGTAAAAAGAACAAATAAGGTTGAATTTTTTCCTTTAATGTAACTGATGTTTTCTGTGGCTCAGAAGCATGGTTAGAAACACTTCTAAAACCAACTTTTCATCATTTAGAAAACTGCAAGGAAGGTCTCCCTGGGATCAAACTGGAAATTCTGGTGAACACATTTCAGTATGGAGCAGCTGACACATGGAATCAAACCATGATTTAGCATTCATGGGTAGGATGTGTGACCACCAAAAGCATACCTGAGCAAAAAGGGGGAGCCAATCCAATCAGCCTTCAGGCTGTGCCAACTGAAATAGTAAGTATATGCCCCTCAACACAGGATGAGGAGGGGTGTTCTCCCTCCTCCTGTCCCACACGAGCACGGCTTTGATAAGAAAACTGGGGGTATATATCTTACCCATGGTTATACCAAAGAGAATTTGTCTCTGCCTTTCCTCCTGATCACGTTCTACAAAGTCTACCACAATGGATTCTCACCCTGGAAATAATCAATGAGTGCAGATGCAATCACCCTCTTTTTGCAACTAGGCTGGAAAAGTTTCTACACAGCATTTGAATGGGTAGGCCCTTAAACATGTCTTTTGTACAGAAAAGGGAAGAATCCAGCAGAAAAAAAATCCCAAATATCTCATGGAGATGCAATTTCTCTCCCACCTTAGCAACACCAATTCTCCTCACCAGTGCCTCAAGCAATATCTACCTTTGCATTTTTACTTCCCCTATAACCTCAGAAATATCTCATGAATGCAGGGCTGGTCTTCTAAATACCACCCAAAGGAAAGCTGAAACACAACACAAAATCTCAAAATCTCATCTGCCAGTTCATCTGGCATCTCTGCTGTTCCCAGTACTGGCGCCACACAGAGAAGGCAAGTGAAGAAAAAGGTTGTGCAGGAAAAGCTAGCTTGCCAATTCCCCTTGCAAACAAAAAATAGCTATCAAAGGTAGAACCTGCTTTGTACAATACACAGAAAGAAAAGAAACACTATAGAAAGGACATGTGCTGCAGTAGGAGGAGCAGAAATTCCCATCAACACTGTGAACTGGCTAAGATCCCTGGTGGAAAAGAAAAACAGTCTTCTAGGAAAAGCAAAGAAACCTAACAACATGGTTAAAGCTAAAGTGGAGAGAAATAATGCTTCCTATCAGCGCAACACGCTTGCAACTGAGGGGAGCAGCAGAGGAGGGAAGCCACACTGATCCCACATCCACAGAAAACTCTGATCCTGAGAACAAATTTGCCATGTACCACAGACATAATAAGTGTCATCTGCACCATGCGATGCTGCCAGAGATACTGACAGTCTCAGCAAGTTTCTGGATTTGATGTATCAGGAATTGAGTTGCCACTCACCCACATGGAAAGGACAAACCTGAAAGGAGGGATTAGGATTGGCACAGGCAACTTGGGTTAAATTTGTACAATGCTGAAAACCAGGCTGACATTTTTGTTTATGTTTCCCCTCTCCCCGCCCTCCTGAGCTCTCGTTATTAAAGAGTGAAGAACAATGTCAGATCTCACACAGAGTCAGCACGGCATGACACAGGAAGTCTGCACTAAAGAGATTTTATGGATATATGATTTCAAATGAGATCAAAACTTCCCCACAAATGCAGCTCTTCTACTTCCAAGGCTTTCCCAAATTCTGGATGTTATTGACATTTACCTAAGGACTTATTTTTTAAATAAATAGAAAATTTAAGTGTTCTGGATCTGTCATAAACAGGCAATCATAGTCTAATATTGGATATTGCTCTGGATACCCAGGCAGTCTGGAACTAGAGAAGCCCTGCAGCTGAGGCTAGACCAACAAGAGGGATATTGCATTCCCATTATCTCCTATGCACAGAAAACATGCAGTTGTGCTTTAATTGGGGATTTATTCTGGAGAGATTTTAGCTACGTGAAATCTCTGTGGAGGGGGATCTTCCCTGCACCTCCCACAGGATATGAGTGTTTGGAGTTATATGTCTCAGGCCATATTAGCAGAGCAATTTGGCTATCAGTTGCAAGGATATTTGGGGGACTTATCAGATTGTAAAACACCGAAGTGTGATGACTATACAGCAAGTATAGTGGCCAGTCACCTGTGGCTTGCCAGACAGAACCTTTGAGTCACAAAAGCAGAGGCTGCTGGCCAGTGAGCCCGGTGTGCCCATCTCCAGCCCATCCCAGGATCTGCCCCAGCAGAGCTGGGCTGCAGCACTGGGGCACCTTCCCTTCCAGCGAGGCACACCAGCCAGAAGCTGTTCATCCCGTCCACCAAGTATGAACTTGGTGCTTACGCCACGCAGGCGCTTTCATAAATTGTTCAGTGAGGGATTTGGGCAATCGTTTCACATTACAAGGCTTCCTTTTATATCCCCTGTTGCCTTTTTCAGGCCCGATCCACCCATTCCTGACAACTATTAATAAAGTATCCCTTCCTCCAGCTGTCAAACCAGGCTTTACAGTCTTTTTTTAAGCTATTGTTGCACTTCTAACAATTAAGACTTCACAGCTTATGCTGCTTTTTGTCCCCCTTAATGCAAAGTGCATTTTTAAAGGAGCTATATCAGCTGACATCTTGTCTTAAAAACAAGCAATCAAAAAGCTGGAACCAAATGAAATATTTCCAGGACCTTTTTGGTTTTTTTTAGTTCAACTCAAGTATTTCTCATAAATGCAGTTACTTCAGTAACACAAATTGTAGTTCTCTGTATCAGCAGGAAGGAATTTGAGGGGAAAGTTAATTCTAAGCCACGTATCCTGACAGCACCAGTGCTCATGCTGTCCTTTAAGAAGGCAGGTCCTCTTGCTGCCCCTGCATTGGGTAGATTCACCCACACAACAGACAGAGAAATGGGATACATAGGTTATTTATGCTTCTTTATAGATATCCAGTGTAGCTGTTATGCCTATTCCACATATGGTACAGTCAGCACTGATCTCACCACTGTCCTACCAGAAGAGTGCATCTAAATCTTCAGTAAAGCTCTGGGGCAATTAGGAGGTTGATGCCTTGAGAGGCTGAACCTAGAACAGAGAGCAGACAGAGGTAAGAGAATAAAGTAGGTATCTATTAAAAGGTCTTAAAAGAATACACCTTGGGCAGCACAAGAGCCTGGCCAGGGCTACACCTACACCCAAGGTGGACCCAAAAGGTGTCACAAAAGGGAGAACTGGTCTCAAGGTTTCACACTTTTATAAGTTTTGGTCCATTTGCATATCGGGGTTAATTGTCCAAATACAGCTTTAGGTTATGGAGTCCCATCCTCCTTGTTTGCTCCCCTCAGTTCTTCATTGTTATAAATTCCATTTATAAAAGCTAATGTTCTTCATTATAGAGCATTATAATGTTCATTCATATAAGAATGTTCTTCATTCTTATAAAAGCTAAAACTTAAGGCATCAAGGTTAGGGAAGAGAAATGGAGAGGCAGGGTAATATCACCACTCAGCTTTACTTCCTTCAGCCTGGATCATGGCCAGGTACATATTCCAGTTTCCAGGACAGCAGTACCCAAATCTTATCACCTTGATTCAGAAAATGAAAGATCAGACACTGACACAATGAAAAATGAACAAGGATTTTGTTCACACCCATTTTTTCTTCTTTTGTCTTTCCATGTCATGTTGACAAACCACACAAACAACTGAGTTTCCCTACTCCAAAACTTCTCTGGTTTGGACCCTTAAAAAATGGAGGTGCTCAAAATAAACAATCACCTTGAATAGCTTGGCCTATATCCCAGTAGGGAGTGAATCTAATCACGTACACAGCAACCTTCAAACTACACAAGTAACAAGCATTAGAACAATAAAACTGTAAAAGGCATCATGGAAACAAAAACCAGTATGACACAGCAACTAAGATCATGCAGCTTTCACTTATCTATTTAAACTGTAATTGGTCCTGCTTGGTGTGCTGGTCCCTGCCATGAACCAAAACCCCATTCGTTTTGCCTTCCTTGAAAAGCAGCCCAGAGCACAGTTCTTATACCATCAAGTTTAAACTGTGTGCAGAAAGAGCAACAATCCATGTTATGTTTTACCTGTGCTGTTTCCTCTTCCTTACTAAATATCTGAAGTGAAGGCATCCCAGATTTCTCTTATTCACTGCTGACTGTTCTTTTTCTTGTTGACTCAGCCTTTCAGGGTTGTTACCTCTGCAGTTCTGGTATCTTTTTTATTTAATGATAACATAAAGCTGTACAAAAGGTATATACTTGATTAGTATTATTCTTTTATCTAAGCATACTCATTCACAAAACCAAAATGCATGGCGAGAAGTAACAGGAAGCATCAGTTCTTGAACAATAAAACCACTGAAAGAAAAAGTTTTACAAGCCAGTTCTGGTGCACAGACCACAATGTAAAAACTGCTAGATTAAACTATTTTCATTGTCTAGGATGGAAAAAGGATGAGACATAGAAAGAATAAAATTAATCCCTGTAGAACCTTATCATAATTAGAGCTGGAAAATTTTTTTCAACATTTTTTTCCTAACTTGGGAAGATTAAGTAAATATCAGCTGTTTTGTTTTGTGGGGATTTTTAAAAAGAATTTTCAATAAGAAATAAAACTTCAGGGTTATTTTGGGAAGTTATTCAAATTTTTAGTATTCATTAATTGAAAAATATTGTTTCAATATGCTGGGCTCTTTCCCTATTGCATTTTTCATGAGACCCCACAGGAGTGACCATCTGCATCCTTCATCCTCTTCTATGGGACAACAATTGCCACAATGTACCAAGCCCCTCAAGGAAAACTATGATTCTGAGTCCTAGTGGAAATACCAGTTAGCAAGAAAGCTCAGACAAGCAGAGACTGAGAGCAATAGGCATGCAAAAAATAAATTGACTAAAGAAATACACCACAAAAGGGAAACACACAATTTACTCAAAACTAAATAGTCCTATAGCAGAAGGCTTCATTTTCTGTTCTAAAAGAAAAATAAAAGAGCACAATGTTAAAAAATTTATTTTCATAACATGTTAATTTTTCAAAAGTTGTTTTAGAACATCATCCTGCTGACAAATTCCTGCCCCATCCAGATCTGTCCCTATTAATCTCTGGTATTTTATGTTCCCTAAAATAATAATTCTGTTGTCAAGATCATCCTTGAATACTACATAAAAAGCAGGTTGGGGCACAAGTGGTAAAGAAGCTATAGCAATATTTTCTCAAAGCCTATTCAAGAAATTCTCTGTGTTAGGGTTAGCATATAAAGCTTAAGGTATTGCAATGCCATTGTAATTCAGGGAGGCAGGCCAGTTTGCTAATTAAAATATACAGAACTGGGCAAAACATCACCTTAACATTTTTCCAAGCTCTGCCACTGACCCACTGTAGCCTTGCTGAAGTCATTTTAACTATATTCAAAGGCTCTATTGGGACACCTATTGTCTTCCACAAGATGCATAAGATGCAACTCAAATCTGTGTAATACCAAAGAAATCCAGTCAGAAATGGACTAGGAAAAATGGAAACAAATATAAAAAATGCATATTTGATGCTGTTCTCTAACCCTGTTGGATTAAATAACTTGCCCTTCTCCTTGCAGTTGAATTGAGTGGTTCTTGCTTCACACTGTAGGAGTTTTATCATATTGGAATTGGTTTTCCCAGCATGATTTATCATTATTTTATTTTTGAAGCAATTTTTTTTTAATTAGAAAGATAAAACAATCTCATGAGAGAAACTTTCAAAGCAAATATTCCTCTTGGGTTTTCTGAGGTATTTTCTTCATCCAGACCAGATTGCTGCACGCCTCCACGTAACACAGGACCTGAGGAGAGCAACAAGAGAGGAAACAGTTTACTCTCTCAAAATGCCCACAGTTGTCTGGACAACCTGGAGGCCTGTCAAGGCTCAGGGCCGCTGTACTCTATAGTCAGAGGAGAATGCAGCTTGGAGCTGGGCAGGAAACAAGTGTCACGAGCCCAAACCCCAGACTGCACACCTGCCTCCACCATCCAACTCACCCAGGGTTGAAATCTGGGAGACACCATTTGGGAGAGCCCACAGCAGCACTTCCAAAGCACAAGCTGTGTTGTCCATGGGCAAAAGGAAGGCAGGTTCTCTGAGTGCCAGGCTACAAAGGAGCCTGTTTGCATGAGAGCTCTTATCACTGGCAGGCTCCAGGGCTCCCAAAGTCAGAGCAAGGAAGCCCAAAATACATATATATGCAAAACAAGCCGCAAACTTTCCACCCCGATGAAAGCACAATGAGGAAAATCTTCCCGACAGATTCCCAGCTGGTTTCAATCTACAGCCTGAGCATATCTAATGGGTCTCTTTTATCAGAGGAGCTCTCACAGGGCTCTGGCTGCTACTGAGGGCACTTTGCCACTGTGCAGACCCCTCTACAAACGTCTGAGAGGACACTGTGCACTCCCTACATGAACTGAGGCATGGGGTAATAGAGACCATCTGCTCCAAATTCTGGCCCCACTTGCACCTTTATTAATCCATTCCAGCTCCTAAGATCGTATCCCAGTTAATGTGGCTGCCCATATGGAAGTATCAGAAAAACGCAAAACATTCCTCTCAATAATCTTACTTCTTGTAACAGCCTCAGAAGTAAATTAAAGGACTCTACCCATATGAAGACAAAGTGACACCTGGTCTCAAACCCTCCTGGGTGCAACCCTGGCTTCTCTAGAGACAGAAGAATTTTCTGTTAGGAGAGGCTTAAGAGAAGCGACCACATTCAGTAAAACGCAGGACCTTTACCTTCTACAAACTACTAAAAGAGAAAAAAGTTCAAAACACCACATCCACTTACGAAAATTTGCATGCTAGGGACTTGATGAGAAGTTATTGTGGGCATGTCATGATGTAAGTAAAAAGCACTTCAAATATATATTACTTTATTTTTCCCCCTGTGGTTTACAGATTTGTCCCGGGACAATGGAAGTTTATAGAGAAGGGGGAGATGTCTGTGATTAAGGCGGCTTTCAGCTCTTCTTCCTACAGATACCCTGTGGATATTGCTGTATTCTCCAGAATCCAAGCTTCCACTTAAAAAACAATGAAGTTTCTAGCCCATCTGGGTTTGTGGAAGCAGAATGTAAACAGATGTACTGTTGTCTTATTTTAGAAGCTATAGCAAGCCAGACTGAAACAATAGCACTAAGAAATGTCAACTGCTCCCATTCATCTCAGTGGGGTGGGGTGTTAACTTTGAAGCCTAATTGTGACCACTTTAAAGTCAGCCTTTTAACCATTTCGCTGCTATTACTACACCAGAAACTCCAAAGTAATGAACTTAGCCAGCCTCTGTGTTTGTATGCATTACTCCGAGACCTTGCATTCACTTGAAAAGAGCACTGCATTACAATCGAGCTAGTTTGAATATTCTTTTACTTAAGAAGTTAGCTGAATTGTTTGCTACTGTCTTTCAAAATTAGGGTTAAAAGAAAGTCAAGGGTGAAAGGTTAGCTTCATTGTTGTTGCTCTCAAAAGTGCAACACGTGGGATTTCATGCTTTTTGCTTTGATCAGGGTGCCCGGATGGCAGTTCATTTCAATAAACAGACAAACAGCCACATACAAAACTAAAAATAATGACTAAACAAATAACACTGCACCATCGATCAGGAGTAAAAGAACAAAAAAGACATCCTAATGATGGGGTAGCAAATACTTGCAAGAATAAAAAAGGGGAAAGAGGAAAAGAGTCTTCATTTGCAGAAAGTTATAGTTGCCATTACCTTAATCCAAGGTGTATTAGCCCTGGTTTGAGCATGCAGAGAAGCTGCCCCCCTAAAGATATTTTACATTACATTTCCAATAAGCTGTTGCATTCTTCATCTGTGGTCACTCTGATATCCGATTGTGAATTTTCCTCTGGGACCAGCATTGAAGACTGGTATCCCTACACACACACACATTTTTGCAAACATTACTTCAGCTGCTCTGAGAACTCACGCTGAAAATTATTAGGGCAAGCTATTCTACTCTACCTTATGTTTCTGAGCATCCAGAATCATGCTGCCATGAGGAGCCACACGAGCCACGGTGCTGCAGGGCATGGTGGAGATGCCTGGCTGGGTTTGGTGGGCTGTTTGCCATGCACCTCCTCTCTCTGCTCAACCAGCCTTCCTGCCCACCTGCACTGCAGGACATCTCTGTGTGCCTGCCCATTGTGTCTGCCACAGGATGGCTGCAGAGCAATATATGCACTGCATCAATACTTCTGCAGTTACATCTACACTGACAATCCTTTTCACCCGACATTTTCTTCCTAATCTAACAGGTGTTGGGCTGAGAAGTCAACACTAACATCACCACTGCACTGCTCTGGTCATCATTAGTACATCCATGCTAGGTACCCTAACCAGGTAATCCTGGCATGTCTCAAGGTGCCTCCATTGCAGCTACAGCCACGGGCTCAGGGCAAGTGAAACAGGAAGGGCAGAACCTCAGCTACATGACAGAGCAATGGGAATAGCATAACCCAGCAAAAGACCTTGAACAAGCAGCTGGCACAGGAGCGACCTCGCTAGGTTATGAGGCAGCAGCTGGAAGAAAGTAAAGTGGAAGGATCTGCATAAGCCATACTACATTTATTGAAAGATATAACTACTTGAACACACATTCTCACTCCTGAATAAAACTGTCTTTACTTGGGAAGGCCTTGAATTGATACGAGTGCCTACATGTGGTAAAGGAATAAGGTTATTTTGGTAGAAGGGGGAAAATTTTCCTGCCTATACAATGCCTAGGTGTTTGTGCAAACAAAGGCCTAATTCATCCAGTGCAGGTTCTTTTGCCTGCTACAACAGACAATACCCTGGCATTGTTATTAGAAAGTTATGAATGCACAATCCTTCCATATGTAAATCCCACTGTTAACTGGACATTAGGGTGTTTGAAATTTGCCCAAACTGCTAAAATCAGCAGATAGACACCCCTCCGTTGTCAAATATCAGTGTTTCCTAAATCTTGATCTCTAAACTGCAACATAGGATTTGTAAAATGCTCTTCACATAAAGCTGAAAATAAACCTCTGCTTTCACTTAAAAGCCTGTGTGCACTGACTTCACACACAAAGGCCTGCTATGGAAAGACAGACACCTTCATTTTCTATTAACTTCAATCAGCTGCAGCGAGGCGATCGGTGCTCTGCAGAAGGTGCTGAATGTGATCGTATATAAATTCACAGAAGTGTCTGAGTGCTGTTGAACATGTTTTCTGCAGATGCCTAGAGGTGCAGAACAAAGGCAGCTGAAAACAGACTTGGTAAGTTTACAATTTTACTTTATCACTGTATTAAATTCCCATTCAACATCTATAAGGCACCACACACTTGTTATAAAAAAATAAACAGCCTCATAAAGACTAGACTCGCTAGTCTTTGCTCTGCCGTGCATCTCTCTTCCTTACAACTGCTAGCAAGTAAAACAAGCCCCTGACAGCTGGATGTGTGGAAGTCTGTGCTGGCAGTGTCCTGGGCAGGAGCAGCACTGCAGGCTGGAATGCTGACGCTGGCAGGGCTGCCGCTGCGTTTACTTAACGCTCATTTCTCTCAGTCTGCTTCAGACCAGAAATGCAGGCAATGAAAGCCCATCCAGCCTCTGAGAACCTCGGCCACAGAGATTTAGCAGAGCAGGGTTTGTGAAGGTGCATGAAAGAGGCATTCAGGAGACACTCCCATTCAAGGGAGGCAGAAAGGGAGCCCCCAGCTGTCTCTGGTTACCTTTCATTGGCATGAAAAGAAGGAGGCAGGAGGGGCAAGGTTTCAGGACAAATGAAAAACAAGCTTTCTAAGATTCACTGTTCAACCTCAAAACAAAAGCTCAGCGAATTTAAGCTACAGGATCTTAGTTCCATTTCTTTCAGTTTAGTAATTTATTACAGAGAAGAGAATGAAAAACCTGCTTCAAATAGTGGATTAAACATTACTCTGAAACAGAACTAAAGAGAAAAAATATATATATTGTGAATTCAGCTAGTTTCTTGGGCAAAAACTATAGATTATAAATTCAGCTAGTTTCCTAGAGAAATAAAAAGCAAATTGGCAAACACATGAGAAAGTGTACCATGTTAGTAGGTATCCAAGGCTCCTTGCTTAAAAACATTTACATCACGATGAAAGCTGGACAAAACAGCTGTCACAGAAGCATTATTAAGTAGAGCGTTTAATCTGTAAACACTCGCCACCCAAATTAAACCAAGATCTGCTGAGATGGACAAGAAATGCCTGATTTTGGAAGGCAGGCCAATGGCCTTCTAGAGGAAGCCAGCCCAGGGCAGCATGAGGGTGTGGGGGCGCTGGCAGGAGCATCACTCCCTGGAGGCACGGGCAGCTGGGCTGGAGGGATGGTGGCCAGCAGACACCCCCACCACCCTCAGCCAGCAGGACAGACAGCCTGCAGAGCCCTGCGCTGTCCCAGCCAGCTCTGTGTCCTGCATGACACGGCACACTCTTCCCCAGGTGGTGGATGCCCAGATTAGTTCTGGGTTTGCCGTATGGAGCACTTGGAGAGAAGATGGATGGGCCAAAGCTTCCTCCCAAAGGTTTCCCCTTAGGAAACCGAGTGCCCCCATGCACCCAGGCGCAGTTTGTACCCCCAGCCTGCTGCATAAGGGCATGGCATGGGGAGCTGCATGGTGTGGGATGGCTGCATGGGATGGGATGGCTCCATGGGATGGGATGGCTCCATGGGATGGGATGGCTGCAGGCACCCTTCCTGCAGGCCAAAACACAGCCCTCCATAGCAAAGGTCGGCACACCTGCTCGAGAGGGCTGAAGAAAGAGGTCTCAGGGAAGCATCCGAGTCCTTCCCATTCCATGGGGACAGCACAGAGTTCCTCCTTCACAGGAAATGTAAGGTCTGCAGAAAACAGAGGAGGGGACTGTGGAAGTGCAGTTAGTGACCAATAAATATGTTCAACAATTAAACAGGTTATGTCAGTTGCAAAAAGAAAAATAATAACCATAATACCTAATATTTACACAATTCTCTATACAAACCTATTGTTTTTCTGTAGAGGTGTACAAATAATACCTAACCAGTCACCTGAGGACACATGGTCAAAGCTTTGGCTTCTTGATGAACTGCAGAAGTCTTTTAAAGTGTGACCACATGCTCCAAAGTTTGTTGTACTGAATCTAGGCAACACATGTTTAGGTACACTTGTGTAAATACCTTGAGATAACTCAGAGCCCTTTACAAATTTAGGTGGCCTTCACGACAACTAAATATAGGTGGGTCTGTGAGACCTGAAAATATGATACATACTAGGTTAGGGGCAACTTCAATCATTTTTCAAAGACCAGTAATTTACCCCTGGGTTATAAGTTTTTGCTAATGTTTCAATTTCATGACGTGTCTCTAAGGTGTTATCTACCCAGAAAATAAACTAGCTAGTCGAAGCCATGATCTGGATAGCCTGCCAGCTATCACCTTGATACACAATGAGACAGAAAAACAGGAAGGATTTATCTGGAATTCATTTGGCAGTACTGTAGAATTTTCTGCAAGGGAAAATATGCAGTTGTTTATGTCATTCCTTCATTCTTTGAAGAGGTGAAATGTATAATTTAGAAAAAGTTCTTAGACACACTTAAGAAGAAAAATATTTTACTCATTACAGTAACTTCTTTTTTTCTAGATCGTTCTTTTAGTCTCTTAACATACCTTGAAACAAACATGGACTGCCAAATATTCTAATCAGAGTACTTCTGATCTGTAATCTCTTTGATACAGATCCTGTCTTAATAAATCATTTCACAGTCTTGAAGAAGCATTAGAAGCAAACTACAGCATTTGGAGTTGTAGCATAAAGTTACTTGGCACGCCCGTAGGTGATATGAGAGACTAGAAACAATGGTCAAAATTCAGTATTAATACATGAATATTTAAAAATTGGTGCATAAGGACTTGATTCCTGTCACTTTTCAAGCCATGCTACTGGAGCTGTTCTTAAAACCTGCCATTAAATGTTTTGAGAGAATGTGGTAAGGTGCATTCCTAGAGAAACCTGACTGAAGGCAACAGAAATCATCCCAGCAACATGAATAGGATTTGGTCAAAGCCTGTGTTAAATGCACTCTGAGGAGGGAGAAAAGGTCAGAAGCAACAGGATTTTAATCTCTTAGGCTCCACAGCAGGATTAATTATTTTGTCTCAGATCTTTCACACACCAAATACATTTTAGACGCTACGTTAGAGATAAATAAATCAGTATTAGTTTTATTTTGCTAAAAAGAACATTTACTGGCAGCATTTTTTCATCTCTTTTCAGATTTTATGTTGGGGGCAAATCTTGGAGGTGGGAGAGTAAATACTCTAGCAGGCATCTGCTAAACATAATGCAGTTGTACTCTGTTATTAAAACTGTATTCTTTCAAGTGTTTTTCATGGCATTCATTTCCTATGTAACATTCTGCTTTACTAGCATCCCAATATGACTCTAATCAATTTTTCATCCTGGTCATCTTTACCCACCTGACTCCTCAATTGCAGGGTCCTTTTAGCTCTTCACTGGGCAAGATACACTTCCCTTTCTGCTTTAACTCTGAGGGGCAATTGTATGTGAGTCCCTGGTGGAGAATGGACAATGCCTCTGCACCTGAGCTCCCACCCACATAACCAACACTGGCACAGTCTTTAGGAGATTCTTCTGGTTCACATTTCTGTTACAGTGCCAAATTCAGTTCTGTCATGTGCTACTCAGCTCCTCCTGTTTTCTCCTTGATCGTGTGCTCTTCCCTTCTTCTCCTGAACCACCCCACTTTCCAGAGCAAAAGAAGGAGCTGCTCACACTGGACATGGCCAGAGCCTGCCCAGGGTATGGGCAGAGTGTGGCCCCACGCTGCCACAGTCTCATTAGCACTAACTTGGAAGTCCTACCCATTTTTGGGGAAAGCCTGCTGCTCACATATCACATTGGCTCAGCAGAGAAGTAGCAGGCTTTGAAGGGTTTTAGCTGTGTTCAAAATGAAATATTTTTTCCCACTTACACACATGAACAGCTGCACCCCAGTTTTAACATCCCCATTACCCAGGGCAGGAGAACAAACAGAAAGCTTTCCAGGAGCAGTCTTCAACAAAAATAACAAAACTGACTTAAGAGGTTCAAAGCCACACAGAAAGACCCATCTTTTCCAAAATCTGAAATAATGAAAAAGAACAATCCTGGTGACAATATTATTTGCTAGTGAACAGGTTTTGTGTGACTTGCAAAATGTAGCAGTAAATGTAAGAAATTGCAGCATGTCACTTGCAGGAAACACCAACCAAAAACATTTAGTACTAAATATGATTAGAAAATACTAAAGAATTTGAAGGCTTTGCTTCAGATATCACCATTATTAATTATTGATTGCACAGGAAATTCACATGAGAAGCTTGTTAGAAAGGTTTTGTAATCTGTTTCCAAATGAACTGTTATAAAATTTCAAGAAAAAGTGTGAAATAATGAAATAAATCAACTTATCATAAGTCTGTTTCACATCAGTATTTACCCATCATGAGATGGTTGGTATTTAGATGTTTTAGAAGATAGATGTTAAGAAACATTTAGAAGTTTTGGTAAATATTTTACTGACTCACTTCTTCAGGGCATTTCTGTCAGAAAGAGACCTTGAAAAGGAGACAATAGGCATATTTTAGAGGAGCATGCAAAAGTAGTTGCAAGAGAGGAACAAAAATAGAGATTAATGAGCAAGATTGATGAAAATTTAGATATCATCTGTTGTTTATCCAAAGTTGCCTTTGGTTTAGAAACTAGGCTTATGAGAACACGTGCTATCTGTCAAACCAGGCATAACAACCAAACTCTCTCACTCCACCTTGACTCCTTCTGCTCTCTTCCTGTATTGCAGTGCTAGGTAGTACACAAATAGAAAATTATTACTATATTTTTACAATTCTTGGGAGTCCCAGAAATATGTCCCAGATTGGGGAAATCCTTTTCTCTGGACACACTTACTCAGCATCACTACAATCCACTATAAATATACTTGCTTACACTTTAAGTTGTTGCCACTGCCTCACAAAGCAGCCTGAAATTTTGTACACAACCTTGACTCCTATGAAGCAAATATAAGTTTCACAAAAAATTCCCTTCCTACCACTGAGAGAGCATGGCCTATGAAATTCATACTGCACAAAACCAGATCAAAACACTTTGGAAGAGGAAGCCACTGTGTGATGCTGCAGGGGGAAGAGGGCATAACAACTTGTGCAAAGCACTTGGACTGAGCACCTTGTTCTTATCACTTATCCCATGTAACAGAGCTCATCCAACTAATCTTTATTTGGATAAGTAACTTTGATGATCTCCTCATCATTAAAGCATTTTTACTTTTTATTTGTCATTATACAGACTGAAGATTGCAAAGTTTTATTAAGTCCTTGGGAAGGGATTTTCCTAACAAGCTTTTTAAAAAAACCCAAGTATTTCATCATTCAAAGAAGGTGCAGAAAACTTTCATGAAAATTTTTTTCTACCTTCCAGAATTGTGGCTTTTTAATTTCTGCAAGGTAATACAAGCAAGATCAGTTTCTGGGAAAACACCTGGAAATATTGTGAATAGAATCAGAGAATAATAGAATAACTGAGTTCAAAGGAATCCATCAGGATCATCAAATCCAATGCCTGCCCTGCACAGGACACCCCAAGAATCCCACCATGTGTCTGAGAGCATTGTCCAAACCCTTCTTGAGCTCTGTAAGGCTTGGTGCTGTGACCACTTCCAGGGGAGCCTGCTCCAGTGCCCAAACACCTTCTGGGTGAAGATTTTGTTTCCTGATAGACAACCTAAACCTCCCCTGACACAACTTTGTGCTGTTTCCTTGAGTCCTGTCACTGCTTACCGCAGAGATCAGTGTCTGTCCCTCCTCTTCCCCTCATGAGGAAGTTGTAGCTGCAATGAGGTCTCCTCTTCTCCAGGCTGAACAGAGCAAGTGACCTCAGCCACTCCTCATATGGCTTCCCTTCAAGGACTTTCACCATTCTCTTGTCCCTTCTTTGGACACTCTCTAATAGTTTAATGTCTTTTTCATACTGCAGTGACCAGAACTGCCCCCAGCACTGGAGGTGAGGCTGCCCCAGCGCAGAGCAGAGCAGGACAATGCCCTCCCTTGCCCAGCTGGCCATGCTGTGCCTGATGTCCCCAGGACAGGGATGGCCCTGCTGGCTGCCAGGGCACTGCTGGCTCAGGTTCAGTACAAAACATCAGGGAGGTAACACGGAGGAAGTCAGGGATTGAGCTGCACTCGGGATTGTGCTTTGCTTTACAGACATCGCTGCGCTACAGCTAGCAGCCAGAGATGGAGGTCTGTACGGTTTCTATTATGTTGTTGTCCAAAATAACACTACAAGATAAAAAGACACAGCTGTGAAGTACACTGGGATGGGATTTCAGAAAAATAACTCCAGTTTCATATCTCAGTTGGGTCATGCTCACACAGCAGGAATGAACATTTTGTAATTGCATTGACCGAACAGGACTTGTACAAACAAAACCTGATTAAGTTTTTCCTTGCAGTTCCCAACGCTCAACTGCAGCTTTTTCTAAGAATTTCCTATTCCTGGAAATTATGAATTTTTCATGAGTCTGCTGATGAACTGTGAACCCATAATGGGAGATTAGGTGATTGACTGAAATTAATTCTTGTATCCAGTTTTGAACTTAATTAGCTTGGTTTCAAACAATGAATTGTAAATGTACTGAGAGTATGCTACTCCAAACACTAATTATACTATTTCTAAATTGTTCTAGGACATTTCTACGTGTTCATATACCTTGTTTACAAATGTTTGCAGGGTTTTAAGCAATTTAACTTAATAAAGACTAAGCCTAAAGGTCGCACATGTCAATGTGATCAAAGTCCCTCTGTTCCTAAATGAATATACAATTCAGTGCAATGTAGCTGGCACAATGAAATCGCTGCTGCCAATTGATATAGGCAAAGAGATCACAGCCTGGTAGAAGGTCTACAGGCAGAAGACCCAGCCATTCCTCTCAATGTCATCCCACACTTCTGACCAGAATTTAAAAAAAAAAATCTCCAATCAACCTTTCACCCAAAACAAGAAAAATTAGTCAAAATCACTACAGGAGGATGACATGAATGCAGTAATCTATCTATCATTAAAACACCCACAGACTGTCTAAGCAGAGCCTCACTTTTTTTTCTTGTGCTGAGTGGCACTTTTAATGTAAAGATTTTGGATGGATTTTCTAGGGGAAAAAACCTCCACAAGAAAGAAAATGTAAAAAAAAACCATATTTCAACATTTAAACCAAGCCATCTTGCTGCCTATATTAAGAAAATATAATAAAATATAGTATCAATTATAATCTCTCAGATTTTCCTAGAAAAAATATGCATATTTAAATTTCTGGGGGCAAGGAAGGGTGAACAACTGCTGGAAAAAGATACACTGCCATAATGCTAAGAAGAGGAAAAAGTGAGGATGTATCCCAAAGGCTCTTCCATTTCCTGTTGCCACTACAGGAAAGAACAAGAACTGAGAAGGTTCCTGTCTGCTGCTGGCTGGCTTTGTATATTCCCTGGTGTTTCACTGCTTCAGTCTTGGTCTCAACAAGAGTTTTCTTACCCAGGTATCAGTATCAGTTATTAGCAGTAATACCAGAAGGAGGTAACTCAGCAGCAGAAAGGCAACTCTTCTCTCTATAGGAAAGAAGTTGTGGAATAGAATCAGATACAAAAAACAAACAAACAAAAAAAAAGAAAAACAAACAAAAATACCCACCTTCAAGCCAGATTTTCTAAATTCAAGCGCTTCTGACAGCATCATAGTTCATATAGCTGTATTGAAATAATGAGACTGTG
This sequence comes from Fringilla coelebs, assembly GCF_963513975.1. Classification (NCBI taxonomy): domain Eukaryota; kingdom Metazoa; phylum Chordata; class Aves; order Passeriformes; family Fringillidae; genus Fringilla; species Fringilla coelebs. The sequence goes on along the minus strand of NC_140030.1, from coordinate 89,499,017 downwards.
GAATCTGCCTGTGGCCATATCTGAGAACTCTCCTGCAAATGGCCCATGCCTGAGTTAGCTGCCTCCTTCAGCTGCTGGAAGTGGGTGCCTGTGTGCAGTCTGCCTGTTGGAGTGGCCTCTGCAATGACCAAAATTTCCAAAATTACCAGATTTCTCTAAAGGGCTGGGGCAGAGAAGACCATGGCCCAAATGGGAACATTCCCAGCCACAGCTTAATTCATTGAGGGTACTTACACAACAGTAATGTCTTTTTAAAGCAGTATTCTAAACCTTCCTCTTTCAGGAGGCAGTCACAGGTGACCAGCAATCCTGTTACTAACAAAAGGTGCTTGCAAGGAAAACTAGAGGTGCTCACTCTGCTGAGATCAGGGATGAGCTGCAGGTTTTTGGGGGGTGCCTAAGAAGCAGATGCACCTCAATAGCATCACAAAGAGACACCTTAGCATGGACTCCCTATATCATCTTATCATTTTGCTTTGTGGAACTTTGTGTAACAACCCTTGGAAATTCTCAGGATGCACACACACACACACACGTGTGCACTGCAAAGAGCTCCTACCAGCTCTGTTTGCATTGCTACTCCTTAACCTGAAACCTCAGGTTTAAATAACTGTCAGTTGATTTTATCAGTGTTTGGTTTATGAGTCATTCAGCCAGCACAATGGGCCGAGGAAGAAAACAGCACCTTTACACACATGCCCTAATTTTTCTGCTGCCATGGGAAGCTGGAGAAGCAGAGAGAGGGCACAGGAAGGAATTGTAGCCTGAACAAAAATATATGTTCCAACCCAGAGTTCTACCTGTTAGGCACACATAAACTCATAAATCAAGTCCTGAGCAGAACAGCAGGAAAACAGCTCTGGGACATTATACCAAATGTTTTGGTATAGTTTCAAGTTGCAGCAAGAAACTTTCTGCTAAATTGCTTCCTATTTAAATTTGCTCCTTTGCACAAACCACAGATTTCCATTCTTTTTTTTTTTTTCCTTTTTTCCCACCAGTGAGTCTCCAGAAATTTGAAAATAGGGGAGGGAGAGAAAAATCACTGCTCTGGATTTAGTTTTCTACAAAGGTCATGTAAAGAAGGAAATGTCTGCCCTCCCACACACAAGTGCTAAGGACAGTTTTGCTAAAATTAGCCACTGGTGGAAAAAGGACAGAATGGAGTTGTTCTCATGAGTCTTTCTTTTCAGCAGAATTCTGCACCATCTCAGAGCCCAGCAGACTCAGCCTTGCCTGGTGCTGAGCACCTCGCCTGGCCACTGGCTCCAACAAAAGCAGCAGAGAGCAAGGCACAGTTGCCAGTCTCAGATTGCACAGATATGCCCAGACTGGAATCATCTGGGATGCATTAGACTGGGAAATCTCTGTCTGTGCTAGCATACCTGCTTTTCATTCGGGGCAAGTGTCGTTGAAACAAGATTTATACATTAGACTGTGCTGATAAAATTGTGTCAGAACCTGGGGTGGTCACTCTTATCTCAACATTAAAATTAAATATTCCTTTGAAAACTAGCCTTGACTTTTGAGGCACAAAGTAAATAAAAAACTATTTGTTTTGTTTAAAGTAGTGAATTGCAGATATCAGAATAAAACATGAAGATGGGAGCGGAAAATTTTGCATTATGGCACTAGGTGATTCATTATGTTTTATCTGTGCTACAAAGTAATTTTCATATACTCTGTAAGTTGTTATAGCTTCTAAAGCTGATCACAATTTCAACAGTAATAGACCAAAACCAGTATGCAAATGCTGATTTCCTATCTAACGTTCAGGTCTTGCTAGCAATTGCTCAAGTACAATTATATTAGATTTATGAGTGTTTAGCTTATCTGCATCCTTTATTCAGAGGTGTGGACGCTTACCTATACCTTTGTGATGCCTGGTTAATGTTCAGGGCTTCAACCTCTTTCTTGTATTTTCCAGCACTTCCTTGCTTCAGCCAAATCAAAACCATAGGCAGCACTTCAATACTCAATTTTTTGCCAGACAAAAAACAGCCCCAGAAAGTTCCCTGGCCTTCCTGTGTGGTCAACTGGAGCAGGCAGACCCTTCCCAGAGGCACTTATTTTCACCATCACCACCCCCACCTCTCCATAGCAACACACATGGGATGAATTGTCCTCTAGACATGCCTATTTGGCCTCATTGGCTATAGACAGGGCTTAGGTGACTAAATGCATTTCTCAAAACAGGCAAGATGAATCTGTTACTGGAACCTAAGCCTCAGGGACAAGAAAAACAACAAAAAAAAAGAATGAAAAAATTACCATCAATAAGAACATGGGTGTCTTTTCCTTTAAAAGCCCTACTCTGTGGATCCCATGGGGTCATACACCCACTGGGCATTCTGCAACTGCCCTGGCTTCCAGTATTTCTGGTGCAGGTCTTGGCATTGATTTTTGACCTTTTGGAGCCCTCTTTGTGTTAGGTAACACGGCTCGCTCGCTTTCCCCAAAATGCTCAGGAGAGTAAAGCAGGCAAGCGAAAGCAATAGCAACATTCCAACGTGCAGGGAAAGAGTTAAAGACACGAGGAGCAGGAAAGCTGTCTTTCTTTAGGAGCTCCTACCGTTTCAGCCACTTATTAAAAAAGGATTTATATTTCTGAAGTAAGGATCTGTACTTCCTCCCTCTGCTGAAGCCTTGTGTTTCTCTGCCAGACTGTGATGAAAAGTGCCCTCCCTTGCCCATCACCAGCCAACGCTGACGTCACCCTGTTATTCTTTTTCACCTTGCACACATGTCGAGGCTCCTCTGTGGAAGTCTTGCTGAGACACACATCTCTTTGTCTCTTGTTCCTCTCTGCTCGGAAGGCTTTTTTTTTTAATCCCAGATTTATTTTGCACATAGCTCAAGCAGGAATGTTTCTGGGATTTCTGAGAAGGAGGATCCATACATGTAAATAATGCTGTTCACTAATGGCATCCAACCATCCATTAAAGCCAGAAGTCAGTTCTTTGAAGAGGGTGTTGTACAGAGCTCCAACTAGGAGGTCTTACTCATCTCTTTTTTGGAAACTCAGACATTGTACCTAACCACGACTGATCCAAGCAGGAAGGTCAGGAGGATGGGCCCCTTTTGCACCGCAGCAGGGTTTGGCAGGTGGCTGTGGAACTGGTCACAGGGTGATTCAGCTGCAAGAGACCCCTCTCCTTCCTGCATTTCTAGAGAAATGCTCCAGAGGCTCAGTGTCTCACAGCACTTCTCCCTATTGGAAGGAAGAGAAGCAGAGGCCATCCTTGAGGCTGCATTTGAAGACATGGCTGGGGATTGTCTCGATTTTTTCTTACCTGCTGGTGTGCATTCTTGGCTGATCTGTGCATGTCAAGCACACATGGCTGCAAAGGAACTCCTGCAGCCACTTCCCTATGCCTGGCCAGGCCACTTCCATGCATCCAACTCCATTCATCCATTCTCCCAGTAAAGAGAGAGTCTTCCACAAATGGGAATCACCATTATAGGCCAGAGGAGGTTGAGCTTATAGGCAGCCAGAACACTGCCCTGCAAAGACACAGCGAGCACTGCAGACCACTCCCAAGATCCCTTCAGATATGATGGAGGTGTAGCCACAGGCTTTCCTTGTGGGAAGGAGAGAAAGTTGGAGAGCTGTACGTTGTGTACCTCTGAGGTTTTCAGAATGAGGAGAATAAAGTGAAACAAGATTAAGAGGTGCATTAAGCTGTCTCTGACCGCTCTTTTCTATTTGTTGGGAAGAGTCTCCCACTGAGCTCCTGGGAGGTTCTGAGCCCCTGAGGACTCCAGGAAGAAGCTAAAATTTGTAGCCACAAATGGCACAGTTTTTCTGTGCAGGCCTGAGCTATCAGGGAAGGTATCAGTGCAGCCTGTTGCTACTGATACTTAAAGCAAAAGACAGAAACAGTGGATCTTTTGTTTATCAGCCCTCTACAGTGTAAAGCCCCTTTGTGAATAATAAGCCACCTTTTTGCAACTCTCATATGGTGCAATGCAACATTTTCAAGTCAGCTCAGCTAAACTGAACCTGCAATCAATTGATATCAGTGGGGTAAAACAGTCCTGATAGAAAAATATCTGCACAAGGAAATTCTGAGATGCACAGTGCAAGAATAAGTTAAACCAGGGAGGAGGACACGTTCTTTCTAATAAATGCAAGTTACTTTTGGCTGGTCTTCACATCTCAGATTTACTGCTCATACTATGGGAATCATTGTATTGCCTTATCACGGGCTCATATGAAGCTGTGCTTACTCATGCTTGCAAAGCATTTAAAGATTAGAGAGAGCAGCGTCTGTAAAACCATAAAGAATACTTTGTTATCATTATTATTTCACCAGAGCAATAGGGAAATACTCTTTGAAAAATGCTTCAGTTTGTTAGTTCATAACTATCTTTTAGCTGCTAAAAGCAAAAACCAGCAAGCTGCAGGGTAGCAGGTTCGGACTTCGTTTGTCTCAATATAGGCCTCTACCACAGTTGGTGATTACTTTTTACACTGTTTTTAACAAAAAGGTAAGAAGTAGGGGTGAAGGTAAGAAGTAGATGTAAAGTAAAAGCAAATGACCTGGGACTCATCCTGAAACATCTGTGTCCTAAAATGTTACCCTCTAGCCCACATCCCAAGTTGCTCTCCTTCTCCCTGCACAAGCTTCTGGGGTCTCATTAATGCACCAGGCAAGTCTACACAGCAAAGGGCTGTAAGAGATCCTGAGGCAGCTTCGAGGGAACTGGCTTGTCTACAGGGCACATTGCAATGCCGTGCACGGATGCTAGCTTAGATCCCAGAGGCAGTATAGCCTGTCTGTATGGCAAAGCACCCACGCTAATTAGCCCTGCCCCTGAGGATGCTGCAGAAACGGAGCTAATTAGGTATGCTGAGAGGCACCTCTGTTAATTAGCCCAGGGAGAACAGAACAACACTAACAGAGCTTCCGATCATGACATTAGCTCAGGGATCTCTACAGTGTACTTGGCTGTGTAGCATAGCTGAGCCCACAGCTCTCTTGAGCACCATCTGAAGAATCTAAATACCTTCTTTCAATCCAGTCTCACCATCTGACCCCGCTTTTGCAAGTATTCATAGCTGTGTTTTTCTCTTGATGGTAGGAAAATTAAGTAAATAGATTCAAAAGAATGAAGAAAAAAAGCCAGTAAAAACCACACTACAATAATCTAGTGTTATTAAATTCAGCTACAGGTAGTGACATGCCTGTAGGGAAGCACTGCATATTCCTTACACATCTTGATAAAAGGCATACTTTGGCTAGTGGTGCATGTTTTGCAAGCAGTGTATCTCTAAAGGTACTGTTAACCCAAGCCAACTCAGTTACAAACACAGACGATGATATATTGAGTTGTAGCCATGCAAGATTTTCCATGACTAGTTCAGGGCTGAATGAAATCATTGAGGCACAGGTACACACCTAGGAAAGACGAGCGGGAGTTTTGTGCCCTTTCCTCCTCCCCTGGCTGCACCATGAGCTGGGACAGGGCTGTGGTGGCTGGTTGTCCTGCCTGCAGCAGAGCCCAGCTCAGCAAGGATCACTGTCCGCACGGCGCACACGGGGCTGTGCCAGCGCCGAGCACCGCACGCGGCTGTGCCTCCAACTCCAGGGTTGCTATACAACAGCACAGGGGTAAACAGTGCCCTGCCTCCCCTGCAGCCAGCACAGATAGGAGGATGGTGATGGGACTGTTGTTAGGGGAACGCTTCCAAATGCCTTTCCAAGCCCCATATCGTAGGTACGCATAGGAACGCTGAGTTTGTGCCTTCCAGAGGGAAAATGTGCGTGCTTTGTGCCATTCCAGGAGGGGGGTTTATGGTTCTTAGTCTTGAAAAATGGAGCGCAGGGATTTCCAATTACCTTCCAGGCATGTGTGTAAAGGCACTCATTTCTTTCCCATATGTTTCAGAAGAATGTTTTTGCACATGGGTAACTTCTGAATAGGACATAAGCCCTTAAGTCCCAGTTTGAGTTCTTGATCAAAATGCAAAAATGCATGGTGAAATTTTAAATCAGCTTCAAAACCTAATAATGTGAAGCTGCTGGAACTACTGAGAAAGAAGAAACTTTTAAGAAGTGGATATTAGGAAAACAGGTTGCTTCTCTGGTTGCTACCAGGGAAGGCAGAGGATCCTTCTGGAATTAATGTGGTTGCAGTAGAGAGAATACTTCGGTTTCTTCTAAAGATTGCTACCTTTTAGGTAAATAAAAGCAAAAAAAATATGGCTCTTATCTTTCAGGTTCCAAATAATTTCCTGTTATGACAGGAAGGTGGGGGAGGTGTACGTAATATATCTGAAAATCAGAGTTCAGTATTTAAACTTTACTTCTTATTCCTTAGAAAAAAAACTTAAAAGTACAGTTTATGTAGCTTTATGTTAATTGTTAAAATAATATAGTGTTCTACAGCACTTACTAATTCAAACTGGGTTATCTCACACAACCTTGACTTTACAACAGGGGTTCTGGATGTATACCAGACACACAAAATGGTCATTAACTTGATATGATATGAGAAAGGTGTTGAAGTGAATAACTTATATAGTAGTAATAGTGGTTCTGTCTATGAACAATTTATCTTGCTTTTGAATGGCAAAAAAGATACTTTAACTTGCCTTGTCTCTGGGCAACTTTAGAGTGACCTAGAGACTTCTCAGTTTCAGAGTTCAAAATTGGCCCCTCCTTTTATACTTGGCCCATGCTTAGACCAAAGCTGTAATGCATCGCAGTGTCTCACAGAGACATAAAAAATAGAAGAGACTGAAATCCTAGGCAGGAGCATCCTGTAACTCTATAAAAGTCAATGCTGCATCCCAAAATAATGAAAATACCCCAACTTTGTTTCCAGCTGTATAAATAACTCAGATTTTCAGCTTTACTGCCAGAACTTGGCTAATACCCATCACTTTGTTCAGTTTTACATCTACCAACAACCATTTTCTCCATTTCTATCTATTCAAAACAAAACCTGATGCACAAAGGTTATCAACTCCCAAAACCTCTTGTGCACAGACAAACTCACAAGGTCTCTGTCAATGAACAGCAGCTAATCATTCATTCTCATTATACTGGCACATAAATCTTCTGAGTGACCAGGGAAACCAGAAGCCTGCTACCCTCATAACATTCCTTGCGTGCCTGCTGAAGGCGTTGTGTCTATACATTGCCCACGATTCCCAGAAACACAGAGTTAAGAATAACTCAAGAGATGTAAGAAGGACTAGGAGGGAAAGATATCCTGCACGTAAACATTGCCAAGAAGCCCTCAAAACTAATTGCTTGAGGTGGTTATGAAAATAAAGAAAAAGGCCTGTGATGCTTATCAGTCTTATTTCTCAAAGGCTGACTGGCCTTACTATAGTTTTACACGTCATCAAAAAAAAAAAAAAAAGGAATTAGGTTAATACTAGAGCTTATCATTGTACCCAGCTTGAGAGCCCTTGAAGATCTGCTAATGGAGGTGCTGCATGGACAACAGTGTCATGTTCTTTGAGGTACCCTGTGCTGACCTCTTCCAATCATCCATAGAGGTCCAGCTGACAACAAGCTAACATCCACAGAGCTACAAAGTCACCTGTGAGACAGAAAAGTCAATCAAGCAGCCAGAAGTGTGTCCGGGGTGTAAACACGGCACCTCGCAAAAACAGCGTGGTCCAGGTCTGCCTGGCGTGCCCGTACAGGCATGGCCAATGCCTTTTGTGCAAAAGGCATAAGTGCCATTTCATAGGAAACAGCATAAACATCTATCTGCCCTCCAAACTCCTAGAATTATAAATAGTTTGAGTGACAAATACTTCTGTCACAGTGTTCGGGATACCTTCAAAAGATATTCCCAGCACTATATATGACTAACCAAAGCCTGGCAGAGTTCACCCTTATAAATATATCCTGGATAAGCCTGCTGATTTGAACAAGAATTTGTGTGTCTGTGTCTAAAGGAAGAAGAGAAGAAGCAGGAAGGTTGGTCATGTCAGTCACTTGTGTAAATTTTTCAAGCTGACTGGTAGAGTTTATTATCTATGCTTTGACAGTAATAAGAGCATTGAATTCCTAAATGTTGTGTATTACGTTGCACAACAGGTTTTATCACAGAAAAACTGAGTAGTCTTGATGAATGAAGTTTCACATAGGTTACTGTTGAAAAAAAAATTAGACATTATTTGCATAGATTGCATTAAGTTGATTGTTTCCCACCCCTCCCAAGTACCTCAGTACCTTGGAAATAAATTATAGTCAGAAGGTTATTAAAATAAAATTTTTTAAAAGTCCTGAAGTAAATTTCAAACCACAAGACAAAGCAAACAGTACTGTAGTCTATTTTCAGACCTCCTCAAAGTTATTCATATTCTAGTTGTCAAACAATCATACGACTCCCAGACATCTTTTTTTCCCCTGAAATCCTGTTATGGAGTCTTCCACAGACACATTAAATTATTTCCTCTTCACTATGTTAAGAAAGAAGAAAGAAGCAACCATCCTTAAGTCACATGTGTTTCTCTTTAAGAAAAACGGTCTCCACAGTTCAACAAGGCAAATAGTTCTCTGTAAATGAAGTCATGCTGAGATTTTAAAGCACCTAGGATTAGGAAAGCAGTATTTGTAGCAATGTCATTGTCACACGAGCTAGAAATACTCCTTCTCACCCTGTTTTTTAATTCCAGCCTTCCTGGGACAGTGTTTCAACCTGTACAAACAAGATTCTTTGCTAAATTTACAACTGTGTTGAGAAACACGTCACTACAGAGAAGCACAAGGAAAGCTGTGTGAAATACTAAGGGTTTAAATGTCCTTTCAAAAATATTTGTTGTCATTCTGACCCAACTGGAAGAAAAAGGGAGACGAAACATTTGCAATAGCAGCTTGCCTCAGTTGGTAGAACCTGAATATGGGATTTTGCCTGGTTTATTTTAAGTCTGAGCAGCTAGCAGCTGGAGTATGTCCCACATGCTAACACTTGGAATTCCCCAGGGAGAAGGTTTGTTTCAAATGTACACGCCAGCCCTCCAAAGCTGGTTGTCTTTGTGCTTTATTAAGTTTATGTCCTCCATCCTTGCCTCGAGTCTCAATGGTAATGCAACTATTCTGAGCAAGTGAACGCTCTTGCCAGCTTCACATGGACTGGTTTTGATTTAAATGCAATCTATGAACAATATCTACTTGCACACGCATACACACCCCAGGCAGATACTGAACAGACGCAGCCTTGCAGACTTACACAGCAGCTGTGACAACAACTGATGTCACCTCCTTTGCAGAAATTTCCACAAGCGTCTTCCAAAGGCCAAGTTAAATGAGATAGAGCTTATCAGTTTCTTTAAAGTGCTCTGGATGAGACCAGTCCATGTGACCCCCTTCCTGGCCGCGGGGGTGTGGTATGTCACAGCTCCCCTATCAGCTGGCACATGGCAGGAGGAGATATGAGACAGCAGAAAAGCGGCAGTAACAACATCGCCCAGCCCGCCGAAGACAGAGCGAACGAATGCGCTGAGTAACTTCAGAGTGTGCTCGCTTACTCTCTGCAAACAGGTGGAGGCTGTGCAGCCCTGACTTCTGCTTGCACATCCCACTCGGCACAGATGGGTGCTAATGTTGCCAGCTATGCTCTGGAGAGGCTACGGTTCGTTAGCGTCGTATTAACGCCTCTAGCAGTGAGTTGCAATATTCTTTTCTTTTCCTTCACAAAACTTTCCCCTTCTTTCGGATATTCTGCGAATAAAAAAGAAATTACTAGTAAGGATGATTTTCCAAAAGCAATTGCTTAAGGTAAATTCCCTGCCTCAGTTTTTGCAATAAAAAGATTAGAGGATTTCAGAAGATACCTTCCCCGGCTTTACTGCTAAAACTACTGAATGTTTCAAGTTTCCTTCACTGCCTTTAGTTATTATTAAATGATCAGTTGTAAAGAGTTCATTTTTAAAGCTTCTCACAATTATTATTTTTATTCAAAATAGCAACTAGCCAATAATACATTAACAGAAACAAATTTGCAAAACATCCCAATACCTCATACTTGGTAGGACAAAAGGACTCCTTACTTGAAGTAATTTAAAAACATAACCATAGTATTGAACATTGCATTCAGCAGCTTGCAATTTTCACCCCCAGGGCTCACCCAGTTTCTCTGCATGGGCCTGTTAGCACAGAGGACAGCCTTAAGCACTTACCCCAAGCTAGTCATCATATTTTGGTTAACAAATGTTGGTAATGCAATTTTTTCTTTGTGAATGTGCCCCTTCAATGTCTGAATTCAAATTCTTGCTCCAGCATAGTTACAGTCACTCTAGATCACTTGGGCACGTCCCTTGCAAATCGTGGCATTGGTGCAAGACCAACAGTTTCCAGAATACAGCAGCACAACATATAAATCCTGGGTCAAGCACAGCAGTGAAATACAGGTATACAGTACACATAAATACTCAAGAATTTGTGGCAACAGCATCAACAGAAGCTGAAATTCAGTCTTATGCTCCATTCCCGAGCTACTTTTCCCAGCTCTGCTACTGAGTGTGGAATGACAAAAGTCTGGGAATTTTAAATCAGATTTTTTTGTGGTTCTGCCAGATTGTTCCAATCTTACTGCAATCTCACACCTGTTAAGAATCTCCCTGACTTGTCTAGCCAGCTCACATTGGATTAAAAAAGCTACCTTGCCTTCACCCATTTCCTCTTTCAAAGTTAAGTGTCTGCAGATAGAAAAATAAGCTTTCTAGGGCACAGACAGCCTCTCCTATTTCAACTGTGGTGTACCCAGCTCAAAATTGTGGCTGGAACCTGGATGCTAATGTCACCTTAAATAATAATATTTTTTCAGGTGGTGGCCAGAGTTTTAAGAGATAATTCCAGCAATGAGCATATCGGAGCAGCAAAGACACAGCTGCTCGAAACAGCAACGTGCAGTGGTTATATATGCAATGAAAAAAGTCCTCCTTCAAGGAAGCGATTGAAGACAGCTGCAGATCAGTCCTCCGCAGGGTTCATTAGCTTTTTTCATCTTCTCTAAACCAGCCCTGGGCATGACTTTAGAAGATGATTAAACCAAAAATTTGTGTGTCATTACACCCTCTACAACTCCAGCTGCAACATTTTATCCGTGAAAGCCCCAGGATCCAAGATCCAGGATAGAAGCCTTCTGTCTCACTACTTCCCTGGCATGCTGGTTACAATCTCTGCTCCCACCACCACCTATGTCTGAACTGTGATTGGTTAAAGACCCTTAATCTTTGCTGGAATTGTATAAACAGAAACATGGATTGCCAGCCACCCAAAATCTCCGGCGAGCCCTGGACTGTGACAAACAAAAGGCCCTTCAGTATTCTCCCCAGCAAGTCTTTCACAAAGGTAGAGTGAATTTTCTGCCCAAGTTCGCTTCCCCTTTATGCTGTAGGGATGCTCTAAATGGTTCTGTTATTTGTAGGACAGATACATATTTATCTGTAATCCTGATGACACAGATGGTGGGATGCCAGCTATGAATCAACAGAATCTACAAAGTTTTGCCAAAGGCACTCAAAACTGTGAGTTGCACTCATGTGTGCTTTAAGTACTAAAAAAGGCCCTACTCTCTTCACACCTGAAATATGGGTCCACAGCCCTTACACCTACAGAATTCACAAGCCAGTACATGGTAGCCCATGCACAGCAATTTTAAATTTGAAATGCAGACACATGACCTCAGATTCCACTCATAAAGGGCTATCTGTATTGCAATGTTTGAGACTTACAAGTGCAAACATAGCAGAGGCACTAAGGGCTTATGTGAAAAAATAATTATTCCATGTAGAACGGAAGTTGGCTTGCTTTGAGTAGAGGTGTTAATAGACTAACCTTTTTCCCCAACACCAGCCTGCTCACCTGAAAATATGAAAGCATCTACTGATGCAGCACTGTATTTATTTGAGGTGGGTATCATATCCACCTCATGTTAAATGTCTTGCTGCATTTCAGACTAAGATAGTCATTAATGGGAATACCAGTTATAAGAGTCATTTAATGAAAATAAGCCCTGGACAACTGTGCTGCAATTTTAGTAATTTGGGGGCAGAGGCGTACAGATCATAGCACACAAATACAGCTAAATTTAAAAGAGTAGCTTCAGAATAGACACCTTCCCCCCTTCCACCAGGTTCAGGATAGTTAATAAGAGCTGGATCTTGAATGACAGTACCAAAATGGGGACTTGGCACAGAGAGGACTTGCTTCAGCTCAGAGATATGCCAGAGTACAGATAAAACCATCAGCAACTGGAGCTGTGGAAAGGGTGGAAATACTACAAAGATCTATGGTAAAAAAGGTATTTAGGTCCCTCTCAAAGGCAGCATCACTCTGTTACCTAAACAAGATTCCTTCTTCACCCCATCTCCAATATATTTCAATTGCAGTCAATGGTAACTCCCAAGCAGTGGCAAAAACAACAATTCTTGTACAGACATGGCATTAGCAAATTAAGCACAGGTCCACTGGTTGCTCTTGCTGTGCCTGAGTAATGTTTCCACAGTCACTCTTCCTCTATTAGCAGAAAACTAGTCTCCTCTGCCAGCATAAGCATGCACATAAGTAGGCTCCTAGCCCTATCAAAAGGAGTCAGGGCTGAAAACTGGGAAGACAAAAACCTAGCGGGAGTGTTTAAATTAAGCCAGACCCCACTGAGAGAACCAGGCATTATGCAGCTATACCTACAGGCTGGGTGGGATCTCAGCAAGACTGAGGGTGTGGGACAATCTCCCCACCTGCTTTCCTTCCAATAGGAACTGAAATGGGCACGAATGAGAAATCACATCATAGACAGCAATACAAACATGTCTAGGAGAGAAAAGCACTGTTGATGCAAAGCAGCCAACAGTGATGACCAAGGGCTCTTGTTCTCCCAGCAAATCCCTTGTGATGAGGGGAATGCAGGACTAGCATGGATGGGCAAGACCTAAAACTTGCATCTCCTTCCTTGCAGTATAAATGTGTAGATGCTTCTCCTTCATTCTGAAGTTCTTTTAGATATGCTTTGAGTAGGGCTAGGAAAGGATCAGCTTTGTTGTCTCAGATTGGATACACCTTCCTAGGAGACTCCATGGAAGATGGGGCTTGCCAGTTGCTAATCTGTGTGGCAGGGGCTCCCTGGGCATCCACACCTCAGTGGAAGCTCTCCCATAACTCTTTCTCTCAGGACTCCATTATCCCTAGTGTTAGTATCTCTGCAATGAAATTAAGATCTGATATAAAATCCAAATTCGAAAAGGAAAAAAATGGGGCTTACAGCATCTACCCCTGTCTATGCAACTCCTATCTCTGCTTCTAGTAATTGATGCATCTGCTTCCCAGACCTGGAACTGTCTGCACTCGAGGGAGGACCTTGCTTTTGCTCTAGTAGTGGAAATGGGTGTGCATTATTTGGGGGTGTTTGTGGTCTTAGGGGGAGGTTTATATCCTCTAAAATAAGCAAGCTGTAAGGCTTCTTTATGGAGATGCACAAACACAATTTCTCACTAAGAGTCCAATGCAGATTATGCCAGGCCTTTCCATAAGATGTTCAAGTGCTAACACATGGGCATGGGCACCTTTTATATATATCACAAACACCTTTTATATATATCACAAACACCTACTTGCCTGGAAGCAAATCAATAACTCCCTACACCAAAGCTTGCATTTGTTTGCTCTTATTAGAGGTGGAATGGTGCCTGAGGGAGGGCCATAGGCATTCCATTACTTAGGATCAGTGCCTGAGCAAAATGGAAAGGCTGCTAAAAATAAGCAACATTTGCTCATTGGTATAAATAACAAAAGCGAGAGAGAAAGAAAAACAGAAAGAGAACAAGATGAAAATGAAAACTGGCCCCAGACCAGGCCTTGCAGAATGGCCAGTCACCGCCTCATTGCCAATTCTCTCACCATCTCCACTATGGACAAGATACTTTCCACTGCCAAGTGCCCTCAGCTTCTTTCCTGAGAGGACCATCACTTGCAGATTCACAGTGGTCCTGAGCACAGAAGATAGTTCCCACAGCACCTCACAAAACACCACTGTGACCCCTGCAGTAGCTTGTGACTTATTTGTTCTCTATTTCGCTTATTAAGGGTATTATGGAGGGGGTGGGAAAGGGAAAAAGCTGCACTTCCATAAGGCTATCATCATTAAAAACTTTATCCTCTCTTTATTAAAATAGAAATAACTTTTGGATTTCCATTTTTCTAACAGACTTCCGGAGCAAGTAATTCCCAGAGCGCTCTTGGCTGCCTGTTTTCAAGTACTAAGGTTGAGAAGGCTAAGCCTATCTATACTTGGAGGAAAATAAGAAGACCAGGCTAATTAAAAGTTCACCTTTGCCCTGTATTCCTAAAAGCACTGCACAGCCCCATGGCACCAGACACTTCAGGGTGAGCTGTGTTTTTAGTGGAGAGTTTAAAGCAGAGTTTGCTTCTGGTTACTTTTCCTTTTAGTGTCTCTTTAATAAAAAGGAATAACAATTGGAAACCAGCTCCCAAAGTGGCACACTCAGTCTTTCCTCTGCTTCTATTTAATGTATTCTATTGTAATAAAGTGCACACACACACAAACCTATTAGCCCTACAATTAAACAAATAATGGCATTAACAACTCCCACCCACCGCCTTAAGCAGGTTTAGCTGGGAGAGCAGAAGCAGCTGTCTCTGTCCTGTGTCTCTGCCAGAGGTCACCATCCTGCAGCAGGATCAGCTGATCCTCCTGGATAAACTCCTGAGCAAGTGTAGTGTACAGGCTGCAGCATGATCATAAACCACCTCCAATTTCAGTTTACTCTGGCAGTAACCTCCTACAAAAATAAGGGAAGAAACCGAAGGCTGGTAACTGTTTCATCTCTTAGTATCAGATAAACCCACCTTTGATTATGTTTCAAAGCCCCAAAAAATGGAACAGTCAAGAGGTTTATAATAATGCTCTAGGTTGCCATGAATTAACATGAATTCTTGTACTGACAAAGGTCACTGACACAACCATTGAACTACACTGGCAATATAAGAGCTAAGAGAGGTCCTCTAAAGTTTATCCAGGCATGTGTTGACTTTGAACATTTTCAAAGCCAGCTAGCTCTATGAAATTAAGCTATTTTCAAACACCTAGGACTAGGACAAGTTTGGGTATCTCCATATGGCCCCCAAGAGTGTTGCTATATCCAAGCTCTCATTGCTACCACATGAAATAATCTCAAACAGTAAAGAGATGAGAGAAGGACCAGGTTCCAACTCAAGTGAGAGGTATTTTTTTCACATCAGACCAACAGATGATTGACTCAGAAGCTATCAATGTCTTTTTGGCATCCAAAGTGGAGACACACATACTTACAGTGGACTTGCTTACTGGTAATTATAGAGAAAACAGCAGGTGGTTACAGTTAAGTTTCTGGTGCAGATTTCACACCGTCAGATTCACACGAAACAGAGAAAGACGTCAGTTTTGAGCAATGGTGTGAATGAGGAGAAGTGCTAAACAGTAGATATACCTTGAAAGCAGGAAAATAATACATAAGGAATGCCATGGTCTCCATAGTGCAGGGAGTGTGTGCAACAGAAGATTTAAAAATGAGGGCAAGATTTATTATGCTTTGTCTAGAGCATTAGGTAAGGCATTTGAGGCTGTGAGGTGTGGGAAGACTAGAGCAAGGAAGATCTTTCAAAAGAAGAATGATTTGTGATATCTGGAAGGGGTTTGTTTTAGAATGCTTGAACCACATTAACTGCACTGCAGCTGCAATACCAAAAAGTCCTGGTGTAGGTGCATCTCACTGACAAGGGAAGATCTTCTCTTGTGGCTTTCACCACACTTGTCCCAGCCTCCTACGTATGGTTTGCACTGACACAGCTCCAGGTTGCCCCGAGACATCAAACCTGACACAACCATCCTGTGCACCCTTCCTAACACCACAGGCAAGCCCTGCTCCTCTCCTCTCGGTCACATTTGTAATTCTGGACACTTCCCTGCAGCTAAGGGAAGCTCTGAGCAGGTATAGCTGTACAGAGACAAGCAGGATCTGGTGCCTATCATGTAAATCCTGCCTAAAGTCATCCTCTAAACCTTCCGTGATGCATTTTCAAGCCTATCTTATTTAAATGAGCACTGGGAGCATGAGAGAAGAGGAGAGGGAGTAGAACAAGGCTGGCACAGTGGCAAGGGCAGGCATGGAGCCAGCCAGCTCCCTCGGGGCAGGGGAGGCAGCCCTGCTCACAGCGTGCTGGAAGCCACTCTGCCGGCTATTTGTGTCACAGGCCACTCCTGGAGCCACCCTCCCCGCTATTCTTGTCACAGGCCACTCTGCAGAGCCCCTGCCAGCCTCTGGAGGAGGGCACAGGCACATGATAAGGATAAGCAGGAGCTGAAACAAGATGGCACCAAATTAATTTCCCTCTGCATGACCTATGCAGTAGATTTTCTGGCATCTCAATAAGCACAAAGAGAAACCCACTGGAGTAAGCAGAGCCCTGCGTCAGCAAAACACCATCTCTGACTTGAAACACTCTGGCTGGCAGAGCTGTGAAGGTGAGGATTACTCACTCTTTCCAACACTGTACCACATGTTTAAGAGATAATTATGGAGGGACAGGGAGAGTATTTATCTCATTTTCCTTTCTTCTTTAAAATAATTTAGAGTGTACCATTTCTGCCTTCAAAAATAAATTCAGAGAGACAGAGAGTCCACTAGTTTAGTACAAGGCAACTCTCTGGAACACTCTGTGAATGATGTCATCAGAAGCACCAAGAAAGTAAAAACTGAACAGGAAAAGGATTTTGATTCAGCTAGCCTAAAGCAAATAGTTCAATCAAGGAAAGAAAAATAAATCTTGACAATTGCATTCAGTTAAGAATTAAGGAAAATACATCTGAAAACCCAAGGTCACCAAATCTGATCCTCTGTATTGTCCAGCCAATGAAATTTCCTCCACTTACACAGTTTTTATTTGCTGCAAGTTTTCATTAAATATTTCAGCAAACAAAAGGAAATGGCAAAACCAGAAGGGAGACAGGACAGTATTCTTCAGGGACAGTGGAAACTAATTCAGAAAAGTGGGTCAAAGGAAATGCTGAAAGATACAAATCCATCCTACAGTTTAACTAAAGTCAGAAAGTACAGAAAGTACTAGTCTACGCACAGTTATTGCAGCACTTGGTAGACAGCTCAAATTTGCCCTGGAAATTAATAGAAAGTAGAACAGTCACCCAACATGGGCAAATAGGCCAGGATTTGGGACTCAGGAAAAGGCTGTGCTAATGAAACAATGTAGTGGTAAGCACATGTATTTGCCACGGATCATACAGGTCCTTTTCCACCCATTTTGAGCAGAGATCTGTTTCTGTTTATCCACTGAAGGTGCAAGTTAAAGAATGGTACCTGACAGACAGTACAGGGGAGGAGGGGGCTGGGGTCAGGAGAGGCTCCAGTGACCAACCACCAGCTCTCAGGTAGGGTTAATGCTGGCCCCAGTTGCATTACAAGGGAGAAAAGCCCTGGAAGAAGCTCTCCCTCACAGCAGGATTAAGAGAGATGTAAACAACAGGGAATTATGCATGTGCATAGTCTGCAGAGAGAAAAAACAGCTAAACCAGGAGAAAAGAGGAGTAAGAGTGTGGCACCAGAAGGAAGCAGGGGAGGAGAGCCAAGGGTGCAGAGCAGCCATTGCCTAGTCCAGGCAAGTGTCTCTGGGAGAGGCTCTCTGTGGCTGCAAGCATTGCATCCTACAGTCAGGGTGGCTGTGGAGAGCCAGGTTCTCCTGGGAGCCCTGGCAGCAGCAGGAGGTGCAGGAGGTGCAGGAGGTGCAGCAGAGGTGCAATGCTACAAGCATTGCATCCTACAGTCAGGGTGGCTGCTGGGAGCCAGGCTCTCCTGGGAGCCCTGGCAGCAGCAGGAGGTGCAGGAGGTGCAGGAGGTGCAGGAGATGCAGGAGATGCGATGCTAGAAGCATTGCATCCTACAGTCAGGGTGGCTGCTGGGAGCCAGGCTCTCCTGGGAGCCCTGGCAGCAGCAGGAGGTGCAGGAGATGCGATGCTACAAGCACTGCATCCTACAGCCAGGGTGGCTGCGTGCCCTGCAGAGGTGGGGAGCCTTGCCGCAGGCTGCTTGGTCCGGCTCCGCGGTGCCCCACGGCCACGTCTTACACCAGCTTTCTCCCTCACTGCAAATTTCATCGAGAAAATGTTTACAGCAAATCAAACCTTTGAAGGGAAATCACAAATATTGAGGAGGGTTGTCAGCAGCCATCAGACCTGGGTCCTGGTTTATAACTGCAAAGGCAAAGTAAAGAGAGGTGATTTGGCAATGGTGTGAGGAGGCTGTCCCTCTCCAAGTCCAACCTTTCTCTCTCCTTCAGCCCATGCTATGTCTCCTATTTTACTCTCAAAGATCTAACTGACAGAGAAATCTGTGATGTAAGCTAGTAACTACACAAAATTAGCTCTAGCCAATTGTGAATTCATTTGCTCTATTTGCTCTCCTTTGCTGAAACATAAAATTTTGAACGAGTCAGCGTATTTCACCGCATTTGAGATTATAATAACATGGGCAAAAACAGGAAGAAAATATCACAAATGCAACAGAGGAAGAAAAATCCAGCCTAGGGACAATCACGGCAGCAGGGAAATTCAGTATACCTGAACTACTGCACTACTTTACTGCCATTTCCATTTTCTAGTTCTAGTCTAGCATTTCTAATTTAAAAAAAAAAAGGAATTTTTTCCTATGAATGATTAAAACAAAAGAAAAAGAAAAAACACCACCCACACATGAAATGAACCATGACCCATTCTCCACAATGATTTGTGGAAGAAGACCTTTTCTGCAAGCTTTAAGTACCTCCATATGATTAATAGAAAAATAAACACCACTTGCCAAATAAATCTGCACTAATCTAATCTAACAGCATCTAACCACTCTACACGTTTCCCTATTGTTATGCCCCTGTGGAATGACTGTGCTAGCCCTCCCCTAAACCCATTGCTTCCTGTACCCCCTGCATCTCAAAGGCATGCAAATGAATCCTCTTAAGAGAGTTTTCCCCCTTCTTTGACACATACAACTCACTCTTTTTTTAACAGGCCAGAAACAAACAGATTGTATTTATTTACATTGTGATAGTCTCCAAAGACTCCATCCAGCGCAGAGGTGAGAGCAAAGAACCCATCATTAAAGCAAGACCAGAGTTCAAGCAGCAGCAATTGATGCTTGGAGCTCAACACTGAGAAAATTTCAGATGTGAGTATGCACAAAACAGAGAATTGTTCACTGGACTGCAGCAGTACTGCGAGTTGCAGTTTAGTTTAAGTTATAGTTAGTTTTAAACTGCAAGTTTAAAAGTTCCCTCCACTAAATTTTTTTGTGCATAGGAATGTATTTCCTCTTAAGCTGGAAAGTTCTACCCTTTATGTTGTCACAAAACCTGGTTTCCAAGACTTCTGTCATTGTATATGAGCTACAATGATAACCAGGAACAACCCTTATTCCCAGTCAGTAAAATCTACATGGGCAGGTCAAGAGTTATTAGAACAAAACCAAAAAAACACACTGCCAAATGGAAGTACAGCTTCTTGGCTTAGATAAGATTAAAAAAATTAAAAAGTCAAGGGCAGCATTTTCAAACATAAAAGCAAACAATAGGCTTCTAAGTCTCTACTGGGATACTCTAATTTAAGCCCCAACCCTCTTTAGGAATCCATCTCCGTTTAAGAGGATCATTTTAGTTTAATAAGTGCAAGTCTCAGGCAGCATACCTATGAAGCAGTCTGCAAACTTAACAGCAGGGCACAGCACGTAGCTCCAAGGGGACTGAACAACACAGGAAACTACAGGGTTGTCACTGCTGGCCAAGATATCACTGCTGTGTCCCCCTGCAATGCCATCACTCTGAGCAAGCTCAGGAAAGGGTTCATTATTTGCCACTCTTGACAGTGTCAAGACTGTCCAAACTTGGTGCAACAACCAGGCTACCCCCCTCACCTTGGTGCACAAAGCACATCCCCACTCTGCCCGAATAACCACGGAGTCACTTCTTCTTCCTGGCTGGGTGATAAAGCTTCTGAAAATACATCACTTCAGGACAGAATAGAAAACAAACAGCAAGGCTGGCTCTGGCATAAACAAACTGCCCCTCCTCATCTCCACAGCATCACACTTGCCTCTAAAAGGTGACAGTTCAAACAGCAAGAGCTGTCAAGGGTTGGTTTTTCCATGGGGTTTACCTAGTGGGAATCTTTAAGAAAATAAACCCAGGCTTCAGGTGAGAATGCCAAACAGTGTCAGTGATGTTAGGCAGGGGTCACCGAGGTGCCCTTTTCACACTTAAAAGAATTTAAGCTTGCATTTGTATTGAAGGAAGAAGGTAGAAAACCTTAGGGCTGAAAAAAAGAGTTTAATTCTGAATTTTGAGGGCAGGAGATGCCTACCAGGTGAATAAAAAAGACCTCTCCCCTTCTGCAATCAATCAAAATAGATATTTCGGGAAGAGCGGGCACACCCAGATGTTCTCCTGAGCCACTTGCAAATTTCCAAACATATTTAGGCTGTGCTTTAATCAGATGGCCAGCAGAGAAAATCATCCCTCTCTTGCAAGCAATTCACTGTGTGACCTTAAATAAATCACTTGCATATGGTCAGCACTAGAGAAGAAGAAAGTTTTCTGCTCCTTTTCATTTATAGAGGCATTGCAGGGGGGCAGGGAACAGAGTTCACATTGCCTTATTTACAGGGAACCTTCACTTTTTTGTTTTTGGGAAGAGATCTTTAAATGTGCCACAAAAGTACCACTACAAGTAAGTAAGGGAGAGAGGAGGATTTTCAGTTGTACCTGGTGACATTCCAAAATAACAAAAATATATGAGAAAATACTCAAAGAAAAGCTTTCATTAGAGAAAATTAGGGATTGTCATAACTCAGAAAGAATAGAAACAGTCATCCACGAGCTTGACAGAACATGCAATGTTCCTCTCCCTTGCCTTTGAAGGTCACCTTTATTCTTGATGAGATTCTCTCTCTGCAGAAGGCGTGAGCAAACAAAAATGCTTCACATGTTTCTGCTGAGCTTCTGTACCAAACTAAGTTTCCCATGAAGTTCCTTTGTTTCTCTTCCCACTTATCAGCTATTGATAACTCTCTCACGTCCAGACACCAATTAATTTATATCAGCAGGATGGGGATGTCTGTAACCTGACCTAAGTAGCCAAAGACGAGTCTGCCTGTAGGTTTGCTTTTAGATACCTCTGCTTCAACTAGGCAGCACCAAGAGTGGACCAAAAAAACCAAAACAGACCAGCCTGGGTGAAGTGCAAGGTACACCTGGATCACAAAATGAAATTGGATTTCCTGGGGCCTCTTTCCCTGCAGCCCCAGCCTGCGCTCCTCAGGCGCTGTACCCAGGCCCTGCAGACAAGCCTGAACTGCAGTACAAAGCACAGTTGGCAGCTAATTTGGATTTAGCCATTTCACACTTGCAAGCCGGGGATTCAAAGCCAAATACCAGTGCCCCCTCCTACTTTCCAACACAGAAACAATTTAAAACAGATCTAACACCTATGTAGTACTGATTTGGTTATCTTCAAAATCCCCATTGTTCTGTTTAAAGAGCATATCCTCCTAGAATAGCCTCCTTTTGATAAACAACTCCTTCTGCATGTCAGCCAAACAACAGTTTTGCTCTTTATCACAAGTGGACCAGCAGCAGAAACAGTGTGTGGCGAAGTGGGGGAGGAGGGAGTTTTAGCTGAAAATAGAGTTCATTGTCAGCTGGACTCTAGACTCAGGTTTTTAAATAGGTTTTGGAATGTGGATATGAAGCAGTTAAAAGAACCCTACCTCCAGCCCTTAAAGGAAAAAAAACCCTTTATTCACACACTTCAAAATCATAGTAGAACCTCAGGTAACAGGGTCATTCGTGTGTTGTACGCAAATGCTTTTTGCATAAGAAGGTAAAAATATTCAGGAAAAAAATATTAGTTCCTCAGAAATCAAACAAACAGACAAAATAATTCTTAAATAGAAATATACAACACCAAATAACCCATTTTAAAAAGTTTTAAAAGACACATTTAAATTAAATTAATTTTTTTAAAAACACATTTAAATTGAAAGTAAAAAGGCACAAATTTAAATACTTTTTAGGCCCATAATAAGAAGTACATAATTTTAAATGGTTGCATAGGCCAGAGATTCCTGTGCCTTGTATACAGTTAGTGGAAAACAAAAAAGTTGCTACAAATCATTTGTATTTTCTTACATTCCAGTTATGCACATTGAGGAATGTGACAGTTTCTGAAGTGTTTATTTTATGAAAAATATTGACTCTTTTCAGTAATATATTATTGCATTATTCTATAATGACACTATGTAGTTAGATTGTATATTTTGCTTCAAATACCCCCTCAGCATGGCTGAAAATAGTTTTACTTCTTCAGTTCCTAGGATTACTTGACATATGCATGTGATATGCACAACCTAAAATCTGCCACAAAAACAGACAAAAAAATCTCATTTTGTGTGTTCCATGAAGAGCAAGCTATCCTAACAAAGCTATATAAGATGATATGATATATATGATATATGATATATATGATATATGATATATAAAAGATGATATGATTGACTTCAGTAATCATCAACACATGTGGGAAATGGAAAAATTGGAAAAGATCTACACCTAAACATAAAAAGTAATGATCAGAGCAAAACACAGCCTGAAACCATGCAAAGTCCATATGCTTTATTAGCACCTACATGATATGATCTTGCAAATACAGGCAGAATTCCTACAGAAGTCTTATGCTAAAAACACTCTTAGGTGCACAAGCTGCCAGAGGAGCCCCATCACTTTGTTCTCAGAAGTTGCCTGAGAAGCTGTAAGTGCCTAAACAGCGCAAACTTCAACATCTCGGGCAGCGCTATCTGAGCGGGGGCCGCGCCGTGACCCCGCTCGCACCGACAGGCCGGGATAAGGATAAGGATGAGGATAAGGATGAGGATAAGGGCTCGGAAAACATCGGCCCTGGCTCCTGGGCTTCCCGCAGATGGATCATCTGGGCAGCGCTCACTGCGATGGAACCCGGCACGGCTCGGACCGCCGCGGCACCGCGCTCCCCTCCGAGCGCCGGGCGTGGGGAAATGAGCGCTGGAAGGAGTTACAGAAGTGTTTACAGCACGGTTTGCCAAAGATAAGGAGACAAGATGCTCTTCAGAAGTCTCGGGGAATTCTGTCTGAGCGTAAGCTTTTTTTCTCCTGTTCGACCAAGGGCCAGATACCTCAAACCAACTTCAGCCAGAAATTCATGGTGACTTTTTGCAAATTTCCTGCGTCTAGCAAGACTGGCTAGCACAGTCTTGGTCCACTAACATCACATGGCAACGCTCACTACCGGCCAAAGAGGCGACAGAAGTTCTAAAAAAATCTTATATGTGAGGCAATAAACTTCCCAGATCTTGCCATTACCATTTAAATTGGCCATCCAGCCTTTATGCACAGCACCTATCCGCGAACCATCAAGTGAGATGGGAAAAACTTGGAATATAACTGTTGTGCAATTGACAGGAAGGAATTTATGTGGATTTTCTTTTTACTATCAAGATCTTCTGCATCTTGATGGTAGAACATTTCATCAATTGTATTTTCTAGAGAAACAGAACTTAATTTCATTCATTCAAAGCTGCTGTACTTAGAAACGAGTGGCAGCAAGGATTGACAATCGTTAAACTGATCTCCCTCCCATTTGTGACCATCTAACTTCCTTGCAACAGCTACAGTAATTGCTGCTACAAAAGAGCAGCTGTTTTAAATGCATTTTGGCCAGCCTTTGCTACAGCTGGGAAGGTTGACTGGTGGAGAATGACCTTTTCCTTTGACCAGTCTCCAGAAGTTCTGCCTGGACTGCTGACAAGCACTCAGCCATAATACGAAAGCCTACTCTGTGCATCTCAGTGAAAATTTCATAAGGTGTAAAACTCATCAAGGGAAAATAAGTAACTCTTACAACAATGCTTCACGCTTGTAAAAACCTAGAAATCTTCTATTATAATAAGGACAGTTGGCATTTGATGTTATTCAACAGCAAGAAAGAGATACAAGCTATCTACTCTTGCAGAGACTTTTTGTTTTCATAAGTTTGGGGGTTGGGATGGGTTTTTTTTACTTGGTATTTGATTGTTGTTTTTTTTTTGTTTTTAACTGAAATAATATACGTACAAACAAAGCATATGGTTGATTTCTATGTAAAGAAAGATGAATGCTTTCCATCTTTTAAAGTCAGCTCCAACTGAAAGAAACTTAGAGTCAAAAAGAAAAAAAAAGAGAAAAGCAATAGATTTCTTTTTAAGGAAAAGTAGTGAACTTACCTAGTAGAGGAAAGATTTAAATTTAAGGACTTCGAGCAACATTTCTGGGCAAAAAAAAACACATTCTGTGCCTTCATGCCATTGTGCTGCAGACAGAAAAGCATACACATAGCAATTATACGCAGATATGTCATTGAGGAAAACTGTGTTATGACATTAAACAGAGAGATGAAAATTAGCAGCAAACTAAAGGTGGAACATAAGAGTCCAGTTTTGCACCCAGGCTTCTGTCAACATGCTCTAAATATTCAGAATACAAGCTCAGGATCCTCACGAGTACTGTGAAGAGAACACAGTAGGTTCATTTCAATGACACACAACAACTCCTTTAAGGAAAGCGAATTACATGCAGAACTGTAGAGGTCCATCAGGTGGCACAGGGGGCTACAGCAAAAAGAGTCCCCTGTTCTCAATGCTCCTTGGTACAGCTTCTACAAAATAAGCATTTTTCTCCCGTTTCCCTTAACTTTTCCTTTTAACAAATTTACAAATGCTTCTGAAAAGAAAACATGAGATTGCATCTGGTTTGTCTGCTATATGGAGACTACCTGGAAAAGGTGATGAGTGGTGAGTTGGTGAAAGATATTAGTTGAGAAACAATAGACAAATTGCTCTCAATGTCGTGCTCGACCCTTTAGTGTTCACATCTTGGTTTCTCCCTCCTCTCTGGGAGGCCTAAGCAGAGGATAATGATTACATTGCCCTGCACAAGCTGCTTTCCCCTCCAAAACATTAGCAAATGTTTCCTTTTTACTTCCATGGGCACAGGGTATATGAAATTATTCTTGAATTATTTTTGGGAGCAGGGGGAATCAACTCACTGAAATCCTTTTATTTTTCCTTATTTGCTCCTTTAGCAGAACTGAACAACATCCTTTAATACAAAGGATGATTTGCAGGTTCAACACAAGTCAAACACCATCAAATTTATTTCTTCCTGGAAGTATAGGTAGAGAATGAAGGTATTTAAAGGAAAAAGTCTGCCCTTGATGCCCACTGAGTAGCAAGCTGAAGCATGCAAACCACTAAGTACCCACTGTAAAGATGAAACTTTATTGAATGCAAAGAGCACCCCTTCAAGAGCCTTTAATAAAGGAAAAAAAAAAAAGGCCACATAAAAATGATTTGCAGTTTCCCAATGAACACATCAATTTACTTAATTAAATATTGCTTTCAAAGTTGCAGTCACAATAGCCCTTGTCCCCTGCCAGTTGCAGTAAGAAAGATACATTGAACAAGGGTGTCAGCTGAATACCAGCATTGATGTTGATGCCAACTGCCCAAAGCCTTGCCAAGCTGCTGACGTTTCCAGCAAGGACTCCCTCATTTTCAGCTCTTTTTAAAGCTTTGTCAAAGTGCTGAAATTCTAGAAGCCAAATTCTGTGCATTTTGCAGAGACATATAAGACCTTCTCTTTTCAAACAGAAGATTCATCTAACAGCCTCAGGTTTTTTTAACAGAAATAATTTGAAAGTTATTTTCACTTTCATTGCTGACTACCATGACTTGATTCCACATTTCATTGCATTTAAGCTCGCTTTGTGAGTTTATATTTTGACTCAGATTAACAATAAAAACCAAAGAAAGTCTTTTCTCACCAAAAACACCAGTCATCCTCTGAAATTAATTTCCAGCATTCAAATCACTACAGCTTTACATCTGCATTTTTTTCTTGGTTTCTCATTTCAGCACAGGATGTGGAAACTCAGATGCATTCCATTAAGTATTTCTGTAGTTTTGCCTGCACCCTCAATTAACTGAAGTTTGCTAATTTTTAGCAGAAGAAATAATTGTTGTAGTCGTTTCCTCTAAAACCATGTCAATTTTGAGAAATATTGTCATTCTGCAACTCCTTGGGCATCAGGACTGAAAGGTAAGAACACACAAAGAGCAGTGAGAACAGTGAAGACAAACCATTTTTTTTTTCCTGCTCCACTTTCTCCTCTTTCACTTTCAGTGACAGAGGCATAAAAAGCAGCAGCAGCAGGATCTGCCCAGTGGCACTGGGAGCAGTGCAGGATGTGCATGTCAGTCTTAGTGACACCTTCCACTCCTCGAAACAGAAATTACATCGATGGCACTTCTCCTAGGCGGATGCCTCAGCCCAGGTTCTTGGTGAGACCAGTCTTGGCCCTTGCAGAGTTTTAAGGTGAGATGCATAAATAATCGGTCACAGACACTGCCTAATCACTCTCTGTTGCCCTCTTCATTCCAGAGGTAACTCTGCATCTAACTCTGGCATACTGAAGACCTGCAGCTAAGCTTCACATCTTCTCAGACTTCAGCGAATGGAATTTTGGTGTTTCCCCCTGCACATTCTCAAAATCTGTCTTGCACTGTCATTCTGTCCAAACCACATGAACAGAGAGCATGCACAAAGTAGAAAGCTTTGTCCTTCTGAAGTTGTATTCAAGGCTCTTCATTTCCCTCTTTTTATTTTTTAAGAAATCTTTAGTTAGTCATACTTTCAGACCTAATACCAGACAAGTGACCTTATTATTTGCTTGGGCATGAGCAGCATTATTTTATATTGTAAGATCTAATCCATATTTGGAAATTTATATTTTAGGACACATCACTTGTAGCTTTTTAGAGAAAATAGGAGTAGTGACCTCTAAAAATCATGACATGTCAAGGCTGTTTTATAGTCAATTATATTTTAGTTTAAACACAAACACATGCTATGTCCAGTAATAACCCAACATTAATAAAAGGAAGTTTAAAAAAGCCCCAAATCTAGCCCCAAATTCCTATGACACAAACACATTTAAACACAATTTAAACAATATTTCCACTCATTTGAAGTGGGAGCTTATCCTCATAGTCTTAGTCTCTGCTTTGGAGTTAGTTTTTTAAGCAAAGTTAGGGACTTCAATGCCAAATGTTTAACCTAAATGTCAGAATTGGAGCAAATGTCACTGTGGTACACAGGCACAGAATGGGAGAGGAAAAAAAAAATCTGTCACTCTTCAGACAAACTGTCTTCACAAGGAGCAGAGAGTGCTGAACACCTTGCAAGCCAGCCTGGGTTCTGCATTTTAATTGAATTACTAAAGTCATTTTACTCAGAACACAAAAAACAATAACTGAATGTCTTCATGATTCCCTAGTGCATAACTTGCACATTGCATGTTCCTTCCATTGCTTTGTCCAGGCCTCCAAAGCCTCAGAGAGACTGTTGCACCATTTCTTGAGGCATTTGTCCCAATATTTCAATGGCAAACCAAATAAGAGGCAAAGAATAAAAGGGACTATAACAGCAGAGGGTGATTCTCTCTGTTGTGTAACATCACAGCTTGAAATTACAATGAAATCAGTCATACAGAAAAGAAGCAAACTTATAAATCACATTGCATGTAAAAATGCTTCATATTTTTAAAGTACTCCTCATATGCCAGGGAACTCATGAGCCAGTTTCAAGTGACTCCCACGACGAAATTTTGCCCACAGAACCAAAGCAGCTGGATGAACAAACGTGGGAATGAAGGACCAAGTGTTAAGCCTTTGAACTTACAGATGTGAGCTCGGTGCCATCAGCAGTCTGAGCATCATCTGCTAGGTATATTGGGGTCTCTTTACTGCTGTGCTTTTGCCACTTTCCTGCAATGATGACTAACATCTGACTGATATATTATTTTACAATGAGAAACAGAAATCATTCTCATCCTGATTGCCCAGCTAACATACCCACAGCTCAAATCACGTTTTTGCACCCAGAGTTCCATCTTTTATTTTCTGCCAGCGACTAAGAGACCATTTCTGTTTCTCTTTTACAAGCAGAAGTCGTTCAATGCTTTTTTTTTCCTCTGTGATCGACACAGCTCAACAGATCCTCTCATCTGGCACTGCAACATTTATTCAATCCTAGAAAACTGCTGATTACCGCGCACTGAAACAGAGGAAGACTAACAGTGCTCCTTCAGTTTAGTGCCACTGGTCACTATAACCTACTGAAAGAGCATTCATGTGCCCCAGCACTGCACAGTTGTGGAGAAGGAATGCAGCCAGTCAGGACAAAAGCCCAGCTCTCCCAGAAAATGAAGTGTGCTCTTGGATGTTCAGGCAGAGCAGGCCAACCTTCTCTACTTGGCTGTTTCCAGGGTCACATCAGATGGCCTCGTGCCAGAATTTTGTTTCTCTTTTTCCAAAGGACAAAAGGCCTGAATCAACCGCTGGTACAGGTCCTGAAATCCTGAGGAGTCTGTAGTTTTTCAAACTTAAAACAGAGCGGCTTTCAAGGAGCATTGGTGTCTTCATACACACTTTAAAAACAACAAGGAAAAAAACCCCAGCTCTTTCAGTATAAGCTGCTCTTGCAACTCTACATTGTGCTACAGCTTTTCATTCATCTTTCTTGTTTTTATCAAGTGAGGATGACTAATGTGCTATTGTGATGCACTTTTCTCAGAAATGTGGCCAACTGAGGCTGCTTCCACTCCAGTTCCATGGATGTTTAACATTAAAAAGGAGTGCTCAGGCAGACAATGGGGAAGTCATTACACCCCTCTTTAAAACAACAGGCCCTGTGCATAAGCCATGCTCTCATGCAAATCTCTCATGCACAGAATGGTGAACTCTTCTCTCCCAGTGTCGGGAAGATGTCACCAGTCATCCCATGTGTCCCAGAGCTGTAAAAGTGCCAGTGCCTGAGCCCCACAGGAAGCACAGGGCTTGTCTACAGCAGCTGATGGTGGCCAGTGGCTTCCTCAACCCTCTCTCTGCCCTACCAGGTTCTTTCCTTGGCCAGGAAGTCCAGATGGGACAAACATCTTCAAAATCATTCACCTATGCCAAGAAATGCTGCTCCAGCTCAGCACAATTTAACCAAACCTGGGAAGGGATGTAACCCCTTATGACACAAAACCAATATATATGACCTCAGCATGAAACCCCTGACTTCAGCTGGGTCAGGGATTTGTTCCTCACCCCTAGAGAACTGCTGAATATTCATTTTAGTCCCTGAAATGCAAAGACCAATGATGTCCCAGAGCACAAGTGATAAGGGAGATAGCATTGTTTTGCTATGAGTCTATTTCAAATAATTCCTTGAAAAGCACACTCTCAAGCACAATTATACCTTGTTTCTGGCTGTCATGTATGAGGCTTTACATAGACTCTGCTTCAACAAATTTAAATGTTTCAGTTTGAAAAAGGCCTTGATCTCCCTAGACTGAATCCTGCCAAGATTTATTTTTGACAGAAAATTGTAACAGGTTTCAACTTTTTAAGCCATGTTCAGCCCAGAATAATGACTTTTTCTGCAACACAAAATATGCAAACATATATTTTTAAGATGGCTGGCTAGCCCAAAATCCAGGCAGCTTTTTCAGCTGATAGTGCAGGTCAGTAAAATTCATTGCAGCACAAGATACCAGGTCTCACTTCATATTTCAAGGCCTACCATTTTCACTTTTTCTGGCAAAAGCATCCTTGTCTTTCCATTTCTATTGGAGAAGAACTTGCAGTTTCAAATTCAGCTTTAAAGTGGGTGAGTCAATGCAGAAAAAGACTCCTTACTTTTGACTGTGACATTCACATGGGCCTACAGTTATCTACACCAAAAGGTTATTAAAAGAGCATTTTTAAATAGCATTACTAGATATTCTTAAATACATTGTTCAGCCACAGTAAATACAAGCACTTCATTCATCTCTTTGTGGAAACACAACACTTATTCATGCCTTATTATCCTAAAAATCCTTTGAGCATGCTTATCATAATTCACTGTGTTTGTGATTTAAAAAAGAAAATTTTCTTACCCTAACCAAAGGGATGAAATTATTTTCTGAATCATGGTATTAAATTACATATGCCTCCATCTTATAAAGATGCCTTATAAATCTCCTTGTTTATAAAAAACAGGAACAAAAGAAATAAAAATGTTAAATTAGATCAAGTTGACTTATTTCTCAGGCCCTAATCAGACATATTCAAAACTTGAAAATATATTATTATGTAACAAATGTTTTGAAAATCACAGTCTTTAAAACAGCTGGCATCTAGATGTGTTGCTCAGAAAGCTGCAGTATCTTTTAAACAACAGAAACAAAAGCTAGAACACAATTCCAAGCACAGAACTAAATTTGTTTCTCCATACCAGAAATTTCCATATGGTATTTCACACTTGCTGTAAGCCACATTCTTTTCTCACCTCAGTGAACATTCCCTGAAAGGAGACTGAGAATAATAAAATCACCAGGACATATAGATAGAGAACATTTTAGCAGCAGAAAGAACTTCATTCCAACTCTCTAGGCTTTAAAAGTACAAATTGATAGCAAGATCCTCCTCAGTAGTGTGAAGCTGTGTCATGCTCACAGCTTGTTTTATCCTTCTTTTTTGCTGCAAATGAATAAGTCCAGAAATGCAAACTTTGATTTTTAATTTTTTTCACCTTTACAATCTCAGTATGAAGTAGAAAAGTGCCAAGGCATATAGAAACTAGTTGCTTATCTGGTTCTATGTTTGGCAGAATTTCACTGACTTCTCTTGTGGCTGCACAGAGGAAGTTAAGGGCAAATAATTTCATAATGGTCTTAGCTAAAGAGACTATATAAATTTGAAAAAGCTCTCACCATGCTTGCTGAACAAACATACATCTGCTCCCTTCATGGGCTAACACTTGTCTGAAAGAGAATGGCATTGCTGAGAGAAAAAAAAGGGAATCTGTTTGCTTTACATGCCCACATAATTTCATTAAAGGGAATGAAATCATCCCTCTCATCAAGACTATTTGACATTTCCCACTGCAAACAATCCTATGTAGGGCAGGTGAAAAGGTGGGCATTGCATTAAGCTGTGAAAAAAATGCTATTTATCCTGCTTTTTCTTCTCCATGACTGACTTGGTACACAGCAATTTTCTAATGCTCTGGCTAACAATGGCAGACAGGAAGAGTGCAGTTCAGCCTAGTTTATGTTTAGGAAGAGGAGCACTCACTTCCCACAATTACTCCCTGTAATATAGCATCAAGCCAAAGGAGCAACACGGGCAACAGTGATGGCTTCCATGTGTGTAAGAATATTGTTTCTCTCCTTTGAAAAGCTTGTCCTTAGACAATTCCATAACATAAAGGAGACTTTAAGAGAAAAGAAAAACATTGATCTGTTTCTAGAGAATAAAAATATAATTACAGAAGAGTTGTGCCACATTTATCACCATGGAATAATTTCTCTCAAAGAGTTCCTTATTGTTTGCAGACAGAAATTTAGGTAGCAAATCAGAAAACTGGAGAGGTCAACAGAAGGGAAATTCTGTAGGTATTTCTTGAACTGGTCTTGGCACTTGTAGACCCCTTACTTAACACTGGTTCAGCAATCCACCAAAACTCCCAGGATCTGTCTTGTGCCATACCGGGGGATGGAATGAGTGTAGCCTGCTGTCCTGCACCCACCAGAGCAGCAGGGAAAGGCAGAGATGGGCTCCTTTTCTCAAAGGCAAGCCTGCAGATCAGCTCAGCTGTAATCCTGAGCCACAGCACCCAGCAGCTTCTGCCCTCTCTGCCACAACACAGCTTCACTGCTGAAGAAAAAAACCAAAACACAACCCCAACAAATAGCCAAGGGGTTTATATTTCCCCACCAGATATTCCATATATTGTCTTCATGTTGCATTTATCAGGACTACCACCAGAAAGCAGGTACCTGAGAAGTGGATGACCAAGAGAGAAGGAATCAACAGCAGACAGGAGCTCTTTCACTGATGTACTGACTAGAATTTGGGACATTTGAGCTAAATTCTGTATCTTTTACACACTTCCTACAGGACTTCAGATTGCACGTGATCTAAGAACTTTTTTCTGTATGATTTTCTTGTCTAGCAACGATATGAGCGCTTGTGTGTTAATATAAACTTTCCAGGGCAGAGTTTTCCTGCCACTAGATTTAAAGGCAAGTGAGCTTATCTTTGATGCATAAAAGTAATAATAATGGGGTTGAGAGGAAACATCAGAAGGGAACGAATAAGGAAGTAGGTTTTACCTCCATTGCTTTAGGTAGAAATGAGCTTTTCACATTTTATTCCATGTATTACACACGCAATCCAGTATTATTTTAGCTAACCCCGAAAAGCGCGCAGTCTAGTATATACAACCTCTGTTAAGTAATACCTATGCACACAAACAGGAACACTGTCCTTCTAAAGCAACACAATCCGTTCCTTTACTGTATTTCCCATCCAAAGAGATAATTCAGTTTATGAAGCCAGAGCACTAACGAAAGCCAATATATTGACTGGAGAGATGCAAGCCCAAACAAATTGCGCAAGGCGGAGAGCAGAGTTAAGCAATGATGACGCACAGGCTGCACAACCCAAAAAAGGAGAGGGTCATAACACACAAATACACTGCTACCTGGGCACTGGGAATAACTATCAAGCATTCCCATGTTTGTTCTTACTTTATGTTTTTTGGACTTTGCACCCAAGCACTTTGATGTTTATTACTTTATTGGTTTTATCAGTTATAAAATGAACTAATCAGTCTGCAACAGTTAGGATCTGTTATTTTAACCAATCTTCATGTGAACAGCAAACAGAAAATCCAAACTCCACGGCTGAACAGTAATGGCATTGCATATAAACAAGCATAGACCCACTCATGTGACAAACACTGCACTCATACCGAAGTATGTCAGGAAGTCAAGCTGTCCTTACTTACAGCACATGACAGCTGGGCCCTATTGGGTTTCCTCCTGACTGTATTTCTCCTGCAGTGAGGCAGAGTGAACACATTGGAAGGAGAGGAGATCCTGATAGAGATACAGGCATGTGTAGGCTGATTAATGGTGAATGACCAGTGTATGACTGATACATTCCAGACTCTCTGGCCTTTTGATGTTGCTTGTAAGAATGAAGGCATCTATTTGTGTCTTTAAAATTGCAATAAAAGCACCAAATTCGAGGTGCTTCTCTCCATGCATTTAAGAGCAGAAGGCTGAAAGGTTCAAAGTAACCAGCTTCTCGTCCAGAGATCCAAGGTTAAACAAATAAAGTTCCTCGAGTTTCAATTAGCTATTATCTGCAATAAAAAAGGCAACAACCATATAACAATAAATATGGCAGCACAAAAGCAACCACGCTGAAGAAACTGGAAAAGCTTATTGAGCTGAAGGGAGAAGAGCAATGTCTGGCCAATTTCAGCTCCAATCAGTGAAACAAGCCTTCACCCATTGCCTGGAAAAGCCATGTCCCTTTCCCTAGTGTACAGACTGCCCTGGATTCCAGGGATGATGATATAAAAAATTCCAAGCTGAGGTACAGAAAACTTAAAATCTTGTGCTTGAATCATGGAAGATTCAGACAAGATTATAGCATGACACCACCACAACCAGTAGCACTTAACTTTTTCCTACTTTCTCCAAACCTTTCACATATATCTTTGCATGAACCAATGAGGCAGGCACTTTGATCACTCCTCTTTATTCAGACAGGAGGAAAGACCATCTCAGAATTAAGCCTAAAAAACCAATAACACTCAGTTCTCCTGAATCCCAAAGTCTCAGCAGTACTTCAACAGTGTTGTAGAGATCTGGATCTGAGAACCAAAGGAAAGGTTCTGACACCTAGCCATAACAGGCTGTGCTGAGGGAAACAGATGAAGCAGAACAGGAAAACTGCCCAGGAGATACCATATAAACCCAGTTAGCAAGGGCTTATCTGAGGGCAAGGAAGAGCTACAGAACACTTTAGAGCCTCAAGTCTCCCAGCACACCCAGGATGATTCAGCAGCTGGCCAGGTGTGAGCTGCTTTTGCAGGCACAACAACTCAGCTCAGAAAGCTGGTGCAGTGAGACAGAGCACTGCTGCACCATTCCTCTGTGGGAGGGAGAGCAGGAACTGCAGGCAATGATCCCATCACAGCCAGGAAGAGAAACAAACACGAAGCTGAACTCGTACTTCTTGTGTAGACAGGAACCACAGCCAGCCCAGAGCCTCAGCACGGTGACGTTCAAGTTTAAGCCTGATCTCACATCTTTTGGAGACCACTCAATGCAGATGGTTTAATTCTTTTATGTCATTACTTGTTTTGAAGGTGAAAAATATGGTTTTCTAGGTCTCTTTAAAACTGTATCTATAACTTGTTCAGTCTTGCAGACAGTTCCTGGGCAGATTTGCATACTTGACCTCCATCCAATGAGGATTTTAAAATATCCTCATTGCCAAGGGGCTCGTGAACGGTGACAAAGAGTCTGTAACCTTTAATACTGACTGAAACATGAAAAGCCATTCATTATCCAGTTAAAAATGTGTCAAATCTACAAACTTCCATAAGTTTCTTTCTTTTAAGAGCTGGCAGAATTGACTATATTGGGATGACTGCAAACAGTTGGCTCCCTGTTGCTCCAAGAGTTAATCATTAGGCCATTATCAGTAAGGCTCAAAATGCTGAAAGCAGAGAGAGTCAGTTTTTTGTCAAAGGTCTGGGAAAAAGACACAACACAAAGTCCAAGCCCATCAGCACAGGAAGGTGAAAAAAGCTAGTTCATTCCCACTGACATGGCCTCCAAATATACAAAGTCATTTCTAATCTGCTTGAGAATGTATTTTAAATTCCATTTTAATAGGTGCTAAGTGCATGCAAACAGAAATAATTAAGATGATCAGTCTGCAAGGAG
Source organism: Fringilla coelebs (assembly GCF_963513975.1). Classification (NCBI taxonomy): domain Eukaryota; kingdom Metazoa; phylum Chordata; class Aves; order Passeriformes; family Fringillidae; genus Fringilla; species Fringilla coelebs. The sequence continues at coordinate 89,464,091 of NC_140030.1, read as the reverse complement.
GAAGGCACATAAAAAGAACATGAGTACTTCAAAGGGTTAAGTAATCATAGTAGTAGCTATTAATTACCTCATAATTATTAATTACAATGTAAGAGACCTCTGGGTGTTCTTTTGCAAGGAGCTTAAAATAATTTCCAGTCACTACATTAGGTTAAGCAACAGGAAGGCATTCCCGAAACAGCTTTAGAGTAGCAAATCCCACTTCAGCAAAAGTGTTTCTTTCTACAGAATATCAAAATTCCAATAACTTATTTAACTGTCTCAATAAGATGCATTATGACTAAACCTTTACAAATCTGAAGAAGAGGAAACATTCTCTAATGAAGATTTTCATTATTTGGGTTTTCTTTATTCATCTGGGTATTTGTTAAACTGGAGATTAAGCGTATATATTTATAGATGCATAAAGTGGTGTTCTATGTTGAATAATTATATACAGAAACACAGAAATATATATATAATAATTTAATCTCTAGAGTTTTTCTGGGTCAAAAAAAGTCTTTTTTTCCTACCGGTTCTATTCTCAGATATTCTCAGAGGCAGACACCATAGTTGCTAGTTGTAGACAGGTAATTAGGAATCAGACTTAAGGACTGTCCAAAAGTCATTCAGAGCCAGTGGCAGCATGGAGAGCGAGGTCTGCCTCTGGCTCTCCAGCCTGCTTTGCTTTCAGGGTGCAGGAGCTCAGGAGGAGCGCTGCTCCTGGTGCCAGGGGAGCCGTGCTGGTGTCACAGCGGGCTGTGAGCCCTGCGCACACCGCGCAGTCCTGGCACACCGAGGGCAGCGGGCGGGCACCGCGCTCTGCCCCAGCGCTGCAGGGCACGGGGCAGGAGCGGGAGGCAGCTTCTCACAGACACCGCACCAAAACAGATTGCACACGGAGAAGGCAGGATTAAGGCACGCTGCCTGTCACTTAGGCAGTTTTTAATTCTCTTCTGAACTCTTTACTGGGTGAATGTCCTTACTAATGTGGTCTAGGTAACTGTGTCACTTTGGTGGGACACAGTTTGCTGTGTGCCACAGCCTTTAAGCTCCTGGTAATACTGCTTTTTGGAGGCCCACTTCCAGAACCGATGGGATGTAAGCAAAGTTATGCTTCCTAAAATCTTTTTTTCTACCCTATGCTGCTTCTTTGTCTGCATTAGAAAGTATCTCACCAGTAAGTTGTGTATTTATTTCTTTTTCAATGATTAAAAAAACTCAATCTTGAAAAGCATGGAAGAGAAAAATAACCTCAGTAGTAGCACGTGGCTTATATTCCATATTTAAACATTGCCAAGCAGTGAAGCCATTCTGCACATTTTGTTTCATTGAGTTTTAGCATTTTTGAGTCCACTGGGAAACTTGCCTCAGTAGGTTACAGACGTGGACAGCTTATCTGCTAGGGCCAAAAAAGTGGTCCTCAAAATATACAAGCTCTACACAGGTGGAATTGCATCAGAAGTATTTTCTTCACTTCATGTAATAAAGAAAAAAGAATAAGAAAATAACACTTTTACATATTCATCTGCAACTCCAGCTTTTTGTCTCATGAAGTCACAAAACCACACAACATGTGTACATCACTGCCAAAATTCAAAAATATAAATAGGTCTATAACCTTTTGCTTCAAATTGGAATATGGGATTCTTTTCAAAAGACAGAAAAGAAAACGGAAAATTTATTACTCAAAAACAATGTCCCTCCTATACAAGCATTGTAGCACATATGTTCAACAGTAACCAAAATGTGATGTCAGAAAAGAAAATAACCCAGAGAATTCTGATTTTTGGGTGAGGATATAAACAGCAGGAACAGACGAGCATTTAAAAATAAAGAGCCTATTATATTCAAATGAAACAAAGAATGAGGAGAAAAAAATAATAAGCTACAAAAATATATCTGTCAGCGAAGCTGTTTTGAGACTGAATGTTTCCCCCATGAGATTCTCAGGAAACACCAGGCACCCTCCAGGTTTAAAGCTTTCATCCCTGGGCTCTGAGCTATATTGGTTTCCTGTATAAAAGGACTCGAGACGAGAAGAAAACATTTGACCGACTGCCCCAGCAATCATACAGTGTTTTATACTCGGTGGAGCGCTGCCTAACACAACAAACCCAGCATTGTTACAGAGGACTCAAAGAGCACAACCAATTATGGCCCTTCGTGGCTATGCTACACTCCCCTTTGATCACCAGTTCTGACTACCAGCAGTAAAGCAAACACAAATCTGCAGACAGCACCAATAGACCTTGCAGACGGAGGGAACACAGATACTCCGTGCCCAGTTGGATATTCCCCTCCCCTTCCCTAAATCCCCATCAACATTATCTACTGGTTGTCTACGCTGACCTGCAAACTCAAAGCGAGTGAAGAGTAGCTTTACTTACTTTTTGAGCCGGGTGTATGACATCAAGCAGATTTTTTTTTTATTTTTTAAGAAGTACACTTCAGCAGAATTCTCTAACCACGGTAAAATTCAGTGTCCTAATTACCTGGAATTCATTCGTGCTTTTATTAAACTCTGTTTTTACGCACACAGAGATGTAATACACGTATTCATGATCAAAGAGTTTATACAAACACCCTTCTTTCCACTTCACTCTTTGTTTACTGTGTGGATTCTTTCCTCAAGGTCTTCCTGCTAAACACAAGCTAAGCTTGTGTTTTCTGGTGATTCTGATTTTCTCCTGATTTTCTGGTGATTTGTGCTATTACTTTGCTGTGATCTCGCAGCGCAGGATTTAATCAGTGAAGAGGTCTGGGCTGAGAAGGTGCCAGGTATTGGTGCTCACCCAACACTGTAACTTGAGCTTTTTATTCCCACAGTGCACAAGTCCAACACAACAGACCTCCCATACCAAGAAGCACATGGACTTTTCAGCTCGAAGGCACAGCTTCAGTGTAAAAACCACAGTGGCTTTCCTCATGCAGAACAGACAGGTTAAAGGCACAGATCTGAACAAAAGATTAGGAGAGGCAGTCTGGTCCAGCAGTTAAGCCAATAGCCTGGAACCTAGAAATCCTAGCTCTGCCTGTGGCACAGCCTGTGGCACCACACAAAATCCCACTGGCCTCAAGCCCTGGAAATATGCTGGGCCTGAATGCCCTTGAAATCACTTTGAGTTAGGCAAAGAACTTTTGAGGGTTTGGGCCTCGTTTCCCTTATGCTGCAATAACTCTGCACACTGAAAGATAAGAACATTTCTGTCTCTCACCAAGTGCACGGGGCACCCCCTGCAAGAGGGACGCCCAGCACACCTGCCCAAGCCCTGTGCTGCACCGCTTCAAAGAGACATGAAAGCAAATATTAGGTTTCACCTCAGCCTCATGCTGCACTTCTAGCAGTAAAAGCATGGGATGGCCATCCCACAGAGCCCTGAAGAATTAAATAAAACCCAATTCTGTCATCCTTATGTCTGTTGTCAGATATTTCTTTGTGACCGGTGGATGCACACTGGGGTTTATGCTTCCTGTCTGCTTTGTCTGGCGCACCATTCAGCTCCTGCCACTGCATAAAGTGTTGAATTTATTTAGCTCTGTCACCCTAACTGGCAGGGCTGCTCCTCTCTTCCCTTCCAACTCTGCTGCTTTAAACACCTCACAGTGCCTTTCACTTGGGAGAAGCCCTGCATCCATGGCTGGCTGGCAAGAACCCTCTCATGTGTAAATAAAGGCAAGACAATGCTTTTTGAACCACATTTCCTAGAAAATAAGGATCTAATAAAAATTTTCCACATTCTCTTCAGGTAAAACTTCACATATTGCTATTATTTAAACCTGCAATAATCATGCTGATCCAAAATTTAGGGTGGGAGAATCTGGAGGAAAGGGAGGTAGTTCTTACTTGCAGTACAGTAAAACATGACTTGGATTCAGTTTCCAGCTTACTTTAAACTTCACATATGTTCTCACCACATCTTCCCAGTACCCTTGTTCATTTTGCACATGATCCAGACGATATGGCATCTTTTCTCTCATCATTTGTCTGCCTTATCTATTCAAAATATAATCTTGAGAATAACAGATTTCTTTTGCTTTGATGATCTACAGCCCTTTACACAAAAAGAACTTTGTGAAAAACATTACTGTAGTACAGCCACAGCTTTCTTGCTTTAGTAGTACTACTTACATCTGGATGAAGAGCTAATGCATGCCAAATAAGTAGTAAAAGCCAAAACAATGCGTGTTAGCCAAAAAGTCTACTCGAGACTTATAATTTACAATCTGTTAAACTCGTGCCTTTATGATTTTGAATAATAGTCTGCAAAACCCCACAAGAAAAGAAGAAAATAAGCACCAAGGGAGAAAAGTCAAAGAAACATCAGGCGTAGAATGAAGAGTACATAAAAATTAGGAACAAGTACTTATGCAGAAATAGAGTAGGTAAAATACAGTATTTACGGCAAGTAAAACTGGATTTAAATAATTACTGCCCTATAATAAATTGGGAACACAGCAGATGTGTGAGGGAGACACAAGGTGAAGTTGCATCTAATATGGTGATTCACCCTTACTCAGAAAATCTGGTTGGTACTATAGTAGTTGATGTCAGGCTGCATTTTATTCAAACCAATAAAATCTTTTGTGTGGTCTCTTGACCCCCACTAATTGTCTAATTTACATTTAAGACAATAATGTTGCTTAGTAATTTTAAAAGGAAGTGTTCCCACCCTGGAGTGTTATCCCTGCATCTCTTCTGAAGAAACTTTAAACTGGTGAATGCTGCAAGTGAATGGGAGTTCCCTGCATCCCAGTTTGTAATTATCTCTCTTAATTGGTAGGGCTTTGCATACTAATTCTATCTGGCATGCTCAGAGAAGGCAAAATCTGAAGGAGTTATTCTGATTTACCCCATCCTGTGGAAGTTAGAGGAAAAGTAAAATTCTCTCCTAAGCAGGCTTAAAGGATGCAGTCCAATGACAACGTGCACACTTATCTTTTCAGGACCATGCATTTAAAAGAGCAAACCCATCCTGACATCCTGGCTGTCAAATGTCAGTACAGAACTCAAAGAGAGGCTCAGAGAGCTGTGCAGCATCTGAGGCCCAAACCTTACTGTACTAGAGGCAGGAACTGCGTGGGCTGAGGGAAAAACCATTACACCTTAACAAATTATTCCATCTCTTCTACATAATAAGCAAAAGTGGTGGAAAATGCTAAGTGATCTACAAAAGAAGCTACCTTCTTCTGCTGTGGCATGAGTGGAGAACTTGGGCAGCTGAACACAGACATAAAGCTGGGGTCAGTAAGTTAGTTTTTCAACATTGCATTTTCACTCCTGTCACTAAAGACAGTTTGTGTCGAGCTGAAGTTTTGTATATAATGCTCTTGCTACTATTCCAACAGCCTGTGAGAGAACACTGGTGCTTTCTTGCTAAATATAAAGCAGGTAGAAAAACAACTCAGAATGAGGTAGAGCCCACTAGATATTGTGTCTGGTGAGTGTTACCCCACTGATAGGCAGTCCACCATCTGCAGTCCCTGTGTGTGCATACAAGCTGAAAGCAGAAGCTGTTTCAGACCAGAGGGTGCATCAGGAATTACCAGTACCACTGGTTTACATAATTCTGTTAAAACACTCCTGTTTTGCTACCCATTTTCCCTTGGGTCCAAAGCCACACCACAGTCCAGTACCACATTCCTTACACCAGTGTGACTTTGTGGAGGGATGTGTATAAATAAAACTGGATTGGATCTGCAGATCTGAGCTGATAAGGAAAAAAACCCCAACATTTTGCTGCTGGATATTTTGGTGTGTGGAGATGTTTAACCTGGATCATTTCAGCATAGACCCACAAACAGCTGCATCAGCACTACAGAGCAGCAAAAAACTGGCACCAGAAACAGGCATGAGCAGCAGGGGTAGGAAACAGGAATTCCTTAGTTTGTCTTGTGTCAAATCCAATTTATGTAACATCTAATTACATCTTTAGATTTTCCAAATGGGGGAAGGAAACAATCCCTAGTTCTTAAGACAAGATCTGATGTAAATTATTTTATATTGCTTGTATTTACACAAGAAACAAGACTTGGACGTACTGCATTCACTTTTGAGCTCTGTTCTGAATTGAACTAAGGGAATTGTTCCCTAAATGATTGCTGGGATCCAACTGATCACAACTGATTAAATCATCTCAACCTTTCCAATTCCTCAAATGTTTCCAGTTTTTTCCCCCAAATGACACTGTGTTCATCCAGCAGTAAATGACACTAAGGCACTTGCAGTAGCTGATGCAGTGTGGCCCTCAGCAGATGACACACTGAGATGTGTGACCATGATCCTCACAAAAAGAAGGCAGCTATAAACCCCTTTAAGCTTGTAGTTGGCTCATTTTGCTTTTATATGGTCACAGCAATAAAGGTTCCACAGTAATGGTTAAAAAGGGTACCAGCCCCTGCTGCTCTCCCATTCTCCACCCAGTGAAGGGTGGGTCTACATATCTCTGCCTTCATTCACAGCCCAGGGTAATACCAAAATAAGCAGTGGCAAGGTTAAAGTGCCAGGCAGTAGGCAGTGGTGGCAGAAAACCTGATGGATACTCACTTTCATTAATACATACTTCTACTACAGAGCAATGTTTCAGCAAGTGGGAAATGCCCAATGACAGATAAATCCAACAAAAAAAAAAATAAAAAATCCTTGATATCTCTGAATGAAGACACAGAGCTAAACCTGAAGCTACATGTAGAGGAATACTGCCTTCCATTTGTAGAATACACACACTCAACTCCCAGAAGCACTAAGAGCAGATCATAGCACAGAAGTGCCTTTTATAATGCACCACAGTTCCCATCCCTATAGCTGCAGCTTTTCAGCAGCTGGCAGCCCAGATCATAAAAGACTGGGTCACACCTCACTTAAAATAATTGTAATATATCTCAGCTTACACAGGCTGACAATGTTATGAATGCCACAGGGAAGATAAATAAGAAGAAACTATTCTCTTTATCTTAGATACAAAGAAATACAGAACATTTGGTGCATTTTTAGCAGAACACAATTAAAACAAAGTTTGGTAAGACAACAGCTCACTGCAATGGCTTCTTACAGAGGCATTCAAGACAAGACTGGCAAATCAGATTCACAGAATTCACAGAATGATTAGGTTGGAAGAGAGCTCAAAGATAGAGTCCAAACCTTGCCCTTACATCTCAGGTAAACCTGAATGAACTCCTGTAGGATAAATCACTTGCTAACTATTATGACCTGGAGATGATCTACAATGCAGCAGTCTTGTTTCCCTAAGCTGTGCAGGTGTATCTCATAGAGCAGCATTATGCATGCCATATTTCCTGCATCCTTTCCAAAACTACTGCCCTTTTGCACAGAAGACAGGGCAAGAGAGGTGAGAGGGATTTCTCATCAGAAAAGAGTGTGGCTCCTTTGAGTGAAGCACATTTATGTTGTCATTGGTGGTGTTTGTCACGTCCACAGAGACTGCACACACCGCGCAACCTTTCCTCCAGTGTGCTCACAGGGCTGAGCACAGCACTGCTGCAATCACAACTGAAAGTTCCTGATGTTGCTGCAGGACACACATGGTAATATTAATAATTAGTGACTCAGATAAAGCTCCCATATATAAATTCCCTATCTAAATCACTGAGGCTGCATGCAGTATGAATGCTTTAAACACATAGCTGGAGTTCTTCCCTCTCTCTAGGACAGGTGTTTCCCATGGACCAGCACTAGCACTACTTATGTGACCTCCTGGAGAGCAGGCTCACACAGCTTACTCCTTTTTCAAGTAACTTTTTGGCCAGATCAGCTCCCTGAAAGAGTCCAGTAGGGTCACTCCAGCATCGTAGCAAAAGAAGCGGTCACCATGTGTGACAGCAGATGGGAGGGAGGGCAAGGGTGAGACTGACACATAACCTGTCCTGGAGCATATCCTGAATCATGTATAAAAGAGAAGGCCATGGGCACCACGACCCTGAGGGGTTCTCTGAGTCTCAGACCTGCACAGTCCCAGGCACAGCCACTGCCACCCTGAACTCCAGAGAAGCCTCCCTAAGGTTTTGGAGAGATGAGCAGAGCAATGTCCCAGCTGGACACACCCTTGGCAGACTAAGGCAACCCCAGGCATTTATAAAGACAACAGCAAGTGCCAGAAATTAACTGCTCTGCATAGGAGTCCTCCTTCCAAACATCAAACAGGAGAAAGACACAAAGTTTGGCCCCTAAAACTTAGATGCAGTTGAGTGTTCTCTGACAGCCCCATCATTTCAAATGCTGCTTCTTCACACGAGGGACTGTGCCTGGGGGTCTGGGGGCAGCTGGAAGCACTTGCTGTGTGCTGTTCAGAGGTTTGTGTTGAGTACCCAACTGATCAGCAAGACACTGAGGGAAAATTGTTTCTCCCAGACATCTTTGGCAATTCATATAACTGCCAAGTAATACTCCAGGCTCAAAATACAACTGTCTAGTCTGCAAAGCATTCCCATGGCCTTAGGACACCAGTCACCAAAAAGAAAATTGGATATGACTTTTTACCAATAGGCTTCTCTGCTGAGAGAAACTTCTCATTTTTTACATATACATAAATAATTAGGGTCTCAAAATGCACCTTCTAGCAAAAATAGCTGTCAAGTAGACAGCAATGAAAAGCTGTAAGTAACACCAGGCTATGATTTACATTCACCAAAACAGTTGGAACTACTTAAGGATAGGCTCCAGCAAAAGGAATTCTTCTTTCAAACAGAATAGAACCCAAGAAACACCTCAGGCAGTGAGAAAAATTTGCCCAAAACGTTGCCAAAACAGCCCCATGATCAAAACAAGAGGGAATAAATAAGTCTCTCAGGACAAAAGGTTCATCTCTTTGCTCCAGGTGGTCCATCCAAGCAGTCCCCCACAATGTGCAGCAGAAAGCACAAGGTTCAGCAGGCACTCTCTGGACAGGGGGAACTCACCGAGGCCAACAGCAAAGGCTGGCAATGGCTTTCTCCAGGGCACCTCTTGAACTATCCACCCACATAACTTTAACATAGCTTTCTATTCAAACTGATTTACATTTGTTTTACTTGCTAATGAACCTACCAAAAGAGGATTGCAGACCCTCGGAGGATTCCTCAAGTCTCTTGGTCTCGGGCCTTTTTCTGACTGCAGGGGGAAAAAAGCGCAGGGTTTGGCCATCACTTGCATTTCAACAGCTATGGATCACACAGTTTCATATCACAGAAACTGTTCCAAATACTTAAAATATTCCCCCTCAAACCACTCAAGTTTAATTTTTCTCATGAAAAGAAAATTTAAAATAAAAGGCATGTTTCTTCAAACCAAAACACTGTCAGATCAGACACTGGCACAAGTTCAGACCTAACGTTTGTGAGGCTAGATCAAAGCAGAACCCCAGAACTAAAAGGCAAGGAATGAACAGGTCTGAATCTCTGCACTGTGTTTTTTTTTTCAAAACCAATGTCGTTCCTACTGAGTGCATTATTTAAAGGTAATGGGGTAAGGCATTTCCCAATGTACCAGGAGGGTGCAGGAGTGCAGCACACGCAGGAATCACACTCAAGCACAACAGACCACCGAGATGGAAGGCAACAAGAAAGGCACAGATGGAAATAGCTTAAAGTGAGGGAAAACTTTCTGCAAGGGCTCCAATGCCTCAGAATGAGAGCTGGGAGCCTCGGGCAGGAGGCTGCTTTGTTGGCCCCTAAGCAAACCCTGTTTTAGTACTTGAACGATTCCAAGAGAGCTCCCCCTTCTTCAGTCTTCAGTCCCTGCAGACCGTCTGCCCACTCCTCAGCCTGCACTTCTTCCCTCTGCCACCCCCTGTGCCTAGCACCAGCACGGTGCTGTGCAGTGCAGCACAGGGACAGAGCCTGCAGAGACCTGCTCAGGCATTTTAAATCACAGCTCTGTCTGAAGCTGCTCAGAGCAGATTAAACACACACAGTTGTAAAAACACCTGGGGTGAAATCCCAGCCCTGTCACATTAACAGCTCCCCTGTTCAAAAGTTTACTGGAGCTTTGCACAAAAAGAGGATCATGCACATGATTTTTGGCTGTATACAGAGAAACAGGGAAATTTATTTCAGCCTATGGCCCCCACGTCACTGGTCTCTGTGCTAAACCATGGACAAATAACATCCAGAAAAACATCAGGGGATTGAGACATCAGGTCAACAAGCTGGCCTCCACCAGGACAGGGGGACTGGGGGAAAGATTGACAACTGGGACGCTGTTGACACTCAGTTGTCAGCTTCACATTATCTCTTTTAATATCGCTTGAGCATTGTTCTGCTGCCAGAAATGTGTGGAAATTTCAGAGGCTGAGGGCCTTGCAGCAAGGTCAAACTCATGTACAAAGTCAAATGTGATGCTGAGCACTCAGAATCACAGCCCACTGTCATGGGGCAACCTGCCAGCCCCTCACAGGGTCAGGGACTCTCACCCCAATGGGAATTCCAGTGCTCAGGATCAGCTTCTCTGAAGACAACACAATCAAACACCATATTGAGCCATCACTCCACCATGGTCCTGCTCATTTCAAGAATTTGTTTCTTGGAAAAGTGAAGAAAGTTCTCTTAATCTGATTTTGTCCTTTTTCTTGTACACATTTGCAATTTGCTTTCCTCCTGTAGAAATCCAAGAGTGACAGCCAAGACAGCACATAGACCCTGGGGAAGGTGATTCAAAAATGCTCTTTATTTTAGTTTGAGCTCAGATGAAAGAGCAGCAAAGAGATCATTATGGCACGTGGGAAGAGGTGCAGAGAAATGCTGAAGTGTCCCCACCAAGGCTGTCATTCCAAAGGCCTCTCAAACAAAGCTGAAGAAATACTTCATGACTCTTGGAAAAGAATATCAGCATATATCATGCATTTTATGGCAAGCCTCGGTTAAGCAAATATGCCAGATTCAACAGTCCCATTGGGCTCTATGTTCAGATTTTGTGAATACTTCCAATTAGATACAGATTTACCCAATTCCCAACTTCAAGATACACCAATCTTTTAGGAGATCTTAACTGTGGAGATTGGGTGGCCTGTGCCTGTGTAACTCAGCCAGACCTGTCACCACCCCCTTTGCAAAGACTCAAACCAACCACATGTTTGCAGCGTGCTTGCCTTACCCTACAATGTCACCAATGGAGGATGAAAGCATGCCAGATATTTCCATCCAGCTGCTAAATCAGAACCATTCTGCTTATAGAAAGTCTGCCAGCTACAAAAATAACTTAATTCCAGGTGGTTAATGGTGGGCTGGGTGGACCAACAGAGCGTCAGTACTGCTGTCTACACAACAACATCACAATTTAGCCCAGAACATTTAGAAAAGAAAAATCCTGGATGACATATGAGGAACACCTACTTTCTGTGTGTGATCCACTAAATGTATTGCTCCAGCTGATCAGAATTATGTCTTGCATTTGCAGATTTATTTCAAAGGGCATTTATGAGTGAAAGAAGAAAAACCTGAAACAAGAATCTTCAGCCATTCTCCTGTGAATGAGGGCTGTTGTTTTTATCAACGTAAGCAGAAATCACCATGCTAACACCAACAATGTGTGAAAGCTAAAAGCCAGCTCGGGCAAGAGCAGAACTCTTGCTAAGAATTGAAAACTTTTCCAATGTGACTAAACTGGGGCAAGGCCCAAGGTTTCCTAAAGCCACAGCAGTCTCTGAGGAAATACTTTAATCCTGAATGTATCAAGGACAACTCTACATGTCTGGCTCGTTCTGATGTCTCTATCCTAAACACTTCAGCTATACCAATAAGAGGTGCAACTAAGTTGAAAGAGTATTAAAGATGGGCTGGGTTTATCAAAATGAACAAAAAATGCATGTTTACTTTCTGAAGTTTAAGGGCCATCCCTTGAAGTGTGACCAACGCAGAAATGCATATCTCATTCTCTCTCTGACACAGTCTTGGCAGAGAGAGCTTGGTGTGATGTTCTGTTCCAGCAGGAAAGCTGCTAGTTGGTTGGCAGGTGACCCCACAATGTGTGATATCCTCAAGTGCCATTTCACAGTCTTCAAGGGCAAGTTACTACCAATAAGCCTGGTTCAGCCAGCCAGGTCTCACTCCAGCCCACAGGCTGCCCCATCACAGTCCTGCTGCGCTGTACCAGAGCCTTGCCAAGGAAAGGTGGAGTCCTGCACGTGTCTCTGCAGCCAAGCCAGGGCTGAAGCACTTTCACCTCTTATGCCAAAGACCCCACCATTGCAAATGAAGCACAGAAGTGATGGAAAGCCTGTCAGTAACACCAAGTGCAAGCTGAGAAGGGGTGAAAGTGGTGTCCTGCTCACATCTGAATTTGCACACTCTGCTCTCTACAGAATTTTACTATTTAAAAAAGGGTTTTACCTTACATTGTGAGCAACAAAAACCTTACAGGCAGGGAGCAATATGTTCATTCTCTGTTAGCTTTAGCTACGCATACCAAATGACAGGGGACAACAAAAAATAGGCTTGCAAGTTGAGGATGAAATGACACCAGAAAAAGACATGAGAATAAAAATCTTAAATTTCTACCCTTTCTCTTTTAGTAAAAAGAGTGAAAATTTTATCTCATATTACTTATTACTCCTGATTGTTCAGACTCATTGAGCCTGTGAACACAGTATGAAATGAAAACTTTCTTCTTCATACTTTCAATGAATTAGAACCTAATACTCTGCCCACGTTCTTGGGTCGCCTTCTGACATAAAGGTCACAGCCCTGACCTCTAGAACAACACAACTAAAAATAATTTGGCTAGCTGATATAAAACAGTGCTTCCAAAATGTTTGTGACATGAACCTTAATAAAGCTGTGATAAAAATGGTTTTCAGAACCAAAATAAATGCCAACCCTGGAAAACTCTGAAAATTCATCTCAGGAAGTTAATCTGTGATTAACACATTTGCATCATATTCTACAGAAAGAGCATTTCTTCTTTGGGAAGACAGTGCCTTCATAATGATTATTGGGAGACTGGGTATAAGTCTCCCTTCATCTTGATAACTTATTTCACACACACACATACACACACACACTCCTCCCACCAGTAAGTTCTGATGCAACCTTTACTTTTACATTCTGGGAATGACTTGCAGTAGCATTTCCCCCCATGTGGCCAACATCTATCACGTGTGCTTTGCTCTGCCTCTGAATTAATCTGGGTGCCCTGAGACCCCTTGCTTCAGCACACATGGCACTGGCTGTTTGTGATAATGACAGGCAATGTGGTGCAGCTTCTACTGAAAGGAGTTCCTGTTTCGTGGTCCCGCACGGAGAACCCCCGGGGAAGTTACATGTCAGAGTTGAGTCACTCTCACAGTTCATCACTGCCAAAAGTAGCACGTCCCCTGCTCCAGCCCTGCCCTTTCCTCTCTCCATCCCAGCCATGCTAGCACACCCTTTCTCTTGCACCAAACTAATGTTCACTAGAGCCTTCACTGAGCTGATTCAGTTCATTAACCCAGGAGCAAACTATTCACTTTTTTTGTCACATTAGCTTTCTTCCAGGCCAGTGGGTTGAATCTGTTTCATGCAGGGTCTGACTAGTGCTAGACATGCTGCTGGCCAGGTGCAGGGGAGAGGAGCCATAAGAGCAGGACAGGGCCCTGGGTATCAGGCACAAAAAGAGATGATCAGCTGTAACACGTTGTTGCTTTACCTTCAGCAGTCTGACCCTGGTGGAACGAGGTTTCTTTGCAGACAAAGAGTGAAACAGCTGCAGCTCTTCTCCTTGGGCTCTCAGCAGTATGCCATGAACCCTCAGCCCAGTAAGGAAAGGCCCTGACAAACAGCAGGGACACTCTGAGCCTTATCTAATACCCTATGGACAGCCAAGGCAAAAAGTGAGTTTGATGCATTCATTACAATTGCTGGTGGTGGAGAAATACACACTACAGCTTTCTGTGCTTGCCCATGGCTAACAGTTTTAAGATTGTTGCTTGTACTGAGTAGGAATTTCACTACCTGCAACCAGGTGGGGGTTTTGGGGAAAAAAACCAAACCCAAAAGAGACACAGAGATAAAGGAGATACTGGAGAGGTACAAAGTTTGCCATATTCCCAATCCCAAAGACCTTCCTCTTTCTGTCCTTATTGCTGATCACCAGTCTGTCCCTGACTACTCCTGCTCCTTGCCAGAATTTCGGACAACTTATGCCTATTTGCATGCCTCCTCATGCACAGAGACCCTGCCTAATTGCCTTTACACAGCTCCTCCAGGCAGTTCCTTTCATAAGGCCTCCAAGATGATTGCTCTACCATGCACAAGAAATCAACTACTAATTAATAGCCACAAAGCAAAAATCTAACATGTTTGTATTTTCACATTAATATGTATCAAAATCTTATATACTTAAGTATCTATAGTATATTTAATGGTCCTCTTTCCCTTCTCCCCCTATTTGTTCCAGGGCAGCTAAATTCCATTGGAGCTTAATTTCTGTGACTCGGAAAAATGTCATTTTAAGGTGCAATGCTATAGTACACTGGATATAGCTCTGTCCAGTTTCTTCACACAAAAAATAACACACATCACTGAACCTGACTGTGTGACCTGACACTCCCTTCCAACAATGAAAGTGTTTTGTTACTTTTCCTTAACAATAGCTAGGAGGGAAAGGTTTTTTTCTCCACAACTGTTTCTTGACAACCTTCAGCACTCTACAATGAATGACAGACCTTTCAATAGAGGAGGTTGGACATTTATTCATCATGAATTGATCCAAGCCTTTGATAACCTGATAAAAGGATACAGCTGACTGCTTTGGTAAAGAGTCAGGATTTCAAAGACTGTAAAAGAGTGGATATCATAAGCATTTAACCCATTTTATCAAAAGCAGAGTTAGTCTGCATAACTCATTTGCTCAGTGATACTCATCTACATATTAGCCTTACACACACAATCTGACCTCTGATACACGTCAGCTTCCAGTCTGATCCTTGGCTTTACCTCCTACTGTGTTTTGCATCCCAAATGCATTGCCTGTACCTTCCCAGCCAAAGTGAGTTCAATTCATAAAGCTTGTGCATAACCTTTGGTCACCACCACCACAGCATCCACGATACAACCAGTACTATGTAGAGTTAATTTCTACAACAGAAACTTCTCCAAAAGCCACTCTTGCCACCTTTCAGCTCTTTAATGAATTGAAGCCCTCCTGCAATGAAAATCCCTGCAGCTCTGAAAATTATACAGGAGGAAAGGAGACAGGTCCCTTTAGGTTGTAAAAGAGGTTATGGTTTCCTTCCAATAACAGTTCCTATAGCCTTTGATATTCTATCCACTTTATCATTTCCCCCAGTTTTGGGGAACAGCAGCTGTCATAACAGAGCTCATCTTCTGCACTGCCTCTCACTGCATGGAGGCAGATCCTTGAGGATGGAGAAGACACTCGTAGGGAATCTTCAGCTTGCCTTGGCTATGAGGCAAAGATGAGTCAGTGGCTGACCTGGGAGTCAGGGGTCACCCCCTCTGGGGAGTCACTGCCTTGTTCAGTCCCCTCGCAGCTAATCCCCCGTGAGTGGCTCTCGCCAAAAGATTTCTTTATCCCCTTGACTGAAAAAAAATAACAACAGAGTTAACAAGCCCAGTAAAAATCCATGACTCAGGCAAATCCTCAAGGATCAAGTGGGGAGTGGGAGGGAACACAAACTAATCCTAGAGTCCAAAATGTCTTTTGCCAAAGCCTTTTAAAAAACAAAAACTTCACTAGGGTCTCCTCGTTAGTGGCGATTACAGGGAAGGCATTTCTTTCTTTCTTTCTTAACTAAGACTCTCTTCTCAACAACACAAACAAGGGTGCCCATTGACGTGGTGCAGTGCTTTCTAATCCATCTGAGCAGCTGGCTTTGTATGTCTTTTATACATACTGATGGAGGAAAAAGGAAGGCTTCTTGGGGAGAAGAGCCTCTGTCTCTTCAGTGAAAATACTTTCTTTACTGCTGGATGGCCAGCACTGTTCCTGGGGAATAGATACAATTCTTTTTCTTTTATAGAAACATTTTGCACTACATAGTTTTGAATATCAGCAGTGACTCACAGAAGTTATAAGGGATAATTTTCTTCTTTGTTCCCCAAGAGAAAATTACAAGCATCTCAGACGTTGGTTCTGCCACTAGTTTTCCAATCTACAAACATCAGCCCAGGTTTCCTGGGATTAAAATAAAAGCACAAGTGATGTCACTAAATTTCAACAGATGCCTCACAAATGAGCAGGAGGACAACCCAGGGCAGCACATACACAAGAGTGAGCAAAAGCTTCCTGTGTACAGAAGGGCCTGGATGTACCTGTGAATTGCCTGCAACCCCAGCTCGCAGCGCTCATTTCCTAGGTCTGTTTAAGGGGTCCAGCATGGGAGAGAAAAACCCTCAGCTGCTGCCACAGCTTTCAGCGGTTCCTCACTTGCACCAGTACCATTGCAACAGCTCAGAGTTGCAGGAAGAAAGCATTTCCCTCCATTCCACGTCCCTGCCATGTGGCCCCATGTGCCCCCAAGGGCACCATCTCCAGCACTCACTTTTCCTTTCACAGAGCAAAGAACAGCTAAAAAAACCAAGCAACCAGCCAAAAAAAAAAAAAAAAAAAAAAAAAAAAAAAAAAGAAACAAAAAAACCACAAAAAGGAGAGTTGTCATTACTACAACATGTGGGAATGAGCCCTGTCAAGGCATAATCCTTCTCATCCCGGTCAAGCACTTCCTCATGAGGGCAAGATGAGGGGCAGGCACTGATCTCCTCTCTGTGCTGACCAGTGACAGGACCTGGGGGAATGGCCTGAAGCTGCATAAGAGGAGGTTTAGGCTGGATATTAGAAAAAGGTTCTTCACCCAGAGGGTGGCTGGGCACCAATACAGGCTCCCCAGGGAATGCTCACAGCACCAAGCCCGATAAAACTGAAGTGTTGGACAGTGCTCTCAGGCACATGGTGTGATTCTTGGGGTGTCCTGTGCAAGGCCAGGAGTTTGACACAATCATCCTTGTGGCTCCCTTCCAACTCAACATATTCTGTGATTCCTTTTTTGTAGCATTATTCTTCTCTTTTGGCACAAGCTACCTTACAACACAATGTCACAGGATTTGTCTTTACCTTCCTACTCCAAGGCCTTAGTCCACAATCACTCTCTCCAAGTGGTGTCCCCAGAAAGCACTTCTACTGTTGGCTTTCCTGTCCTACTGTCCACACAAGTTCTCCTATTTCTATTTTTATTTTCCAAATGCCAACATACAAACTATAGCAACAATGCTGGATCCACTGCCGTTCTTTTTGCTGAATATTAATCCTTGTAAAAAGCAAAATTGCACTTCACTTTCAAAACTTTTATAGAGATTCATATGTTATGAATTTCCACAAAACTCAGGAATATTCACTGAAAGCTGGTACAGAGCTCTGAACAAATTAATATTTGGTGTTACCTGAAGCAAATTAATTTGACATTTCACACTGGGTAATGTAGCTTTTCCCCACATATCATCTACTTCATCTACTCAATTAGCTTCAGTGAGCTGAATTTTTAGGGGACTTCAATTTTTTTGTTTCTTTGCATGAATCATATTAAACGGCATGGATGCTTTCTCCCTTGCTGTCTTGTTTATACTACATTTTATTTCCCATGGCATGTCTTTTTAATCAAAGAAGTTGTCTCTGTTTGGCTTCGCAGATGAGAGCGGAAAACTTTCCAAACCGTAATTTCCTTAGCAAAACCATGGGCCCTAGTCTAATCTGAGGGGCAGAGGTGCAGGTGCTGTAAGGGGCAGCACCAGGAGGTGCTGTGGCCGTGCAGAGCTCTCTTAGAGCAGGTGCAAGATGAGGCAGTTCACTGTTTTGTCAAA
The DNA here is from genome assembly GCF_963513975.1 of Fringilla coelebs. Taxonomy (NCBI): domain Eukaryota; kingdom Metazoa; phylum Chordata; class Aves; order Passeriformes; family Fringillidae; genus Fringilla; species Fringilla coelebs. The sequence continues at coordinate 89,446,328 of NC_140030.1, read as the reverse complement.
CGCTGTTAGGATTCACAAACAGCTGTGTTTTGACCAGCTTCCATAACCTCATGCCTACATGAGAGCCCTTCCCAGGCAGAGCTTCCACTGAGCCCCCAAAGCAGTGCAAAGCCTTCAACAGCGCACTCTTGGCAAAGCTAATGCAAACACAGCCTTTGTGAGCTCCAAAGACGTGAGTCAGAGCTCACCTCTTTCTGCAGACTCCTTTCCCTCCCTTCACGTCAGAAACATTCCCATCAGGCTACTGCTGAAAGATATCTTCTAAAGCAAAACACGTTCACATTTTGTGCTACATCTGCGAGGACTGGTCTGCCCAAACATTAGAAACGACACAGAAAAATTGCTCTGGAAGTTGTTAGCAAAGGAAATTTTAACTTTATGAGCAATTAAAAATGTATGTGATTTCTGGTCTGTGTTTTCAAAGAACATATGTGCATATCTATAGTAAAACAATAGGAAGGCACAACTGAGAACTAGCATTTAATCCTAGAAACTTGGAAAAATAGTTCAGTCATTGTTTTGAAGGTCCCCATCCTTTCCAGGGTTGACAGTCCTGAGGGTAAAGCCACTTAGGATTGTTTAATGCAGGAGTGAAACAACATGGGGAAGCACTGCACAGAACAGCCTGGGCAAAGATACACATCTTCTGGGAGCAGTCTAGCTATTCTTTTCCTCTTAAGCCAGTTTCCCTTCAAAGCTGTGAGTAAAGGAAACAAAAAGTTGGATATACTTAAGGCTTTTTAAACATAACTAGGCTGCTTCATTTTTCACGTCTTTCATTTGCTGGGGCTTTGCAATTTGCCTTCAACCTCCCCGCTGTGAAGTCCTCAGTCAAGTCAAACCTGTTTGCCCTTTGTGGGTGTGCGAGTGCCCTTAGACCCAAACTCAGCCAAGAGTTTAGAGTAAACAGACCTACCCAGGGAGGAGCTGGAATTTGAACTGCAAATCATGTGTGTCCCAAACAATTACTCCCTCTCCAGGTGAGGGAATGCAGCAACATTTCTGGTGTCTAAGCAAATTTCTCCGCAGCAGTTTGCAAGATGGGAGATCAGTCTTTTTTCATCACAGGCAGGGCAGTGCCTTAGAGAGACTCATCAACAAAAAAACCTGCTTAGCTAACTAGTCTGCTCCTTATGCTTACCTACTGCTGATTTGATGAGCTAATATTCTAAGAACAGTGGGTACATCCCGGAACCACCCTCTTACCTCAGTGATTATGTCTAAATTGTTCTGCTGAGTATCTTACATAAGACTTGCATAAGTGATGCATTCTGCTCCGAGTAAATTTGGTTGCTCTAGCTAATGGGGAGTACCACACTGTGAACTTCCCAAACTGCAGACCTCCAGATTGACCAAAACTGCACTGTCTGACACAGTGCTCATCCTGTGACCGACCTTTCAAAGATTAAGCCTAGGCAAACTATTGAAAAGCATGAGCAAGCTGAGACCTGGCAACAAAGGCAAACACTAGCACAAAGGAATCACAAAGAGGAAAGAAAAGGGTAGGAATACATAAGGGAGAGTGTTAAATCTCTCTCCATCTGAAAGAGCAGAGACCAGACACAGACCTGAGCACGGAGGGGTTTTGGTATGGAGCACCAAGATCTCCACCCTCTACCTCCTCCTCTCACCACCCCTGGTTTAGGGATGCTCAGATGTGGACCTGTGAACTCAGCTGCTACATACGCATATCCTAATTACACTGGATAGTCCACTCATCTCTTGACCACATAATTTAAAATGTAAATGACAGGTCTCAGATAAAGGCTACCTATTTGTGAAAAGAGCATGTCCCATGCAAGACCTGCACATCCTGCTCCCTTCTGCATGGACTTAGATGATTTCTCGGAAGACAGGTCAGGGTGGATGGAGGCTGGGAAGGATAAGCTACATAATTGGTGTGGAGGGGTACCAATTCCAGGCAGTAAACTGGAAGATAGCTAGCTTCAGAGAGCTCCCTTAAAACCCTAGGTACTTATTATGTCATTTTTTCTGACTCTTTTCCCAAAGCCCAAGGATTCAGGCTTTGTATGCAGAGAAATGCAAGAAGATATTGTACACAAAATACATAGACTACATTTGTCATACACATCCTGTTATCCTTAAGTCAGAACCCAAGGATACTTTGACTATCACACAGAAAACATGCATGACTTCTTTATGTAGAGAGTATGTACAGTGTTACCTAAAGCTTATACTAAATTTGTAAGAAGGGTGGCCATTGGGACTAAAAGAAGAATGAAAAAACAAAGCAACCCATGAAACTCACAGTGGTTGAGAAATACCCTAATGAAGGCGGATGGTGCAACCACCATTTTCCTCCCTTGTCATTATGAGGCAGTTCTTATTAGGTGATCACATACTGCCTAGACTCCTGCCTCATTCACTGCATAATTATAACCAAAAGGAAGGTAAAGGTTTTAATGTGAAATGTCTTGGAAGCTTGATGTAGGAGTCACTCAGCCTTTGCTTATAAGACACACAGCACAGTCTACACAGAAACACAGGCAAAGCTAAAAAGCAGGTCTTAGGCACCAGGTATTTTATTTGATGTGACCGGCCTGGTTATATAACAGGGGGCCAACCTGGGAGAGGCTCGAACTGGGGATCTCGATTTGCTTGTTGTTGGCAGGTGCTACGTTGTGTTGTGACCTGTTCCAGCCACACCTATAATCACAAAACGAGCAACAGGTAACTCCTGAGATTGCCTTTTATCTTTAATCGCTTCCTGTTCACACTTCATTCTGCCAACACCTCCTGTCAGGATTATTGCTGTTTATTTCCCATGAATATCTAAGAATATCATTCATCCCAGCAATAAAGGCTTCCATGCAGTGAGGCATGCTTCAGAAGTGGCCTACAGTATTTCCTAAAAGGTTACTTGACTGACTTGTTGGTTGGGAAAGTAAACAGGAAGACCTACATTGTCTGTCATAAAAAGCAACAGTATTAGGCAGGCAGGGATCACTGAAGCAGTTACTCCAGTGGAGTTTTCTAGAAATTAAAGTCCCTTAAGCAGATGAATGAGTGGCACCACTATTATGAGACCGATCTTGAAACTCTTAGTCAGGTTGACTTGTTTCTTCTTACAAATACTTGGATGAGACACAGTTACAGATTTTAGATAAACTGCATCTGTCACTTACTACTCAGACACAAGATTTCTAACAGATGATGGTTTTATTTAGTTTATGATCCTAACTGCACAGTACAACATCTGAGTCATACCACAGCCTCTTAGACCGTATCTCCGTCTCCCACCTACACATAATGATACTTAAATGGTCAGCCTAACTGCTTTCAAGACAGTCCTGAAGAGCCCAGTAATTAACTTCTCTCTCATGAGGCCCTGCAAGTGTTGGCAGCAGTAAGTCCCATCACCCTTGCTACATCCCACCACACAACCAACTCAACAGATGGACATCACTGACCTTCGGGAAATGTTGTTTGACAAACATTTTAAAATACCAAAATCTGTTTGGGAGGTCACATGCAAAGCTACATCAGGCTATTTATAGATCTGAAAACAACGCCTTTTTTATTGAAGAGAGAAGTAGTAATAGAGAGAGAGAAATAGGCAATTGAGGAACACTAAATGAAACCATGAGAAAGTTACCCTGAAACAAAGGGAAAAAGTATTGCTTCTTGCACTAGTTAATAGTCAGTTGTGGAGCACTTTGCCACAGGGTACTGCAAATATCAGCTCTGAAAGGAGTCCAAAAGCAGCTGCACCAAGCCACATAAGAGATCCACCAAGGGCTACTAAGCTCAAGGATAGCAGCTTCAGCTCCAGAATGCAACACACTACTGAAAACTGGGAGAGTTTCACTGCAAGGAGCACCACTAAGTCTGGCCTTCTCTTTTAGCTCATTACTAACCACTGTCAAAGGCAGGACAGCAGGAGGGAATGTTATCACGACGCCCATTAAGCAAGGGTTCCCAAGTAAAGCCTTTCTTTCCACCATTCTTCATGCACTTCCTGTCTCCACTGGACCAGACACAGCTGTGATAACCTCCGCCCTGGTGAAGAACTGCCAACAAATATCACCAAAATGACAGACACTGGACAGGCTAGAGCCTGCAAGGGTCAGCATTCAGCCCCTGTTCAACATCTCCGTCAGCTCCACAGAGTCTGACCAGTGAGAATTATTTTACATCTCCCATTGCACACACTCTTGTTCTCTTTCTCTTTCTCAAGTCACGGTTTTTCCTTTGACCAGACTCATCTGCTCCCCAGGATAACAAAAGTAACACTTCATCCGCACAGCACTATGGGCAGTTTCCCATGCTGCCTTTTCCTTATTCTGTTAAAAGTGTCCCACTTTATAATCAACATTAACTGGAGGAGTTTTGGCTGCTGTGTGGAGCTTCCCCTACTGCCGTTACACAGTTTCATAACTAAGACTTCTCTGCCTGAGTCAACTTAAAACTGCTGAAAATGTCAACTATATTTCAAAATTAACTATTGCCAGAAATAGTCACATTGCTTTCAGACAATCTTACTTTTGGCAGACATCCCTTGAACACAAAAGCTGCAGAATTTTAAAGTATCCACCTAACCTTCATCCTCATTAGTATTCAATAATACTGGTTATTGCATAACTCAGTAATCAGCTGCAATTGTACCTTTAAGAGGCTTTCAAAGAGCCAGTTCTCTCCTGGTGTGTAAACTCTTCATTTGTGTATAAACTGGCTATGTTCTGGTTATCTCTTCCAAAAATGCACTTAGCATTTACTCTAAATGACTCCACCATCTTCCACTTTCTGATGGGATCTGCATTCCCACAGTCAAGAAATAAGGAGACCTATATGAAGGATCAAAAGAAAGTCCTGTATTCCTGGATGGACTGATCTGTCACAGGCCTCAGGAACTTTCACACTCCTCACCATGGAATATGATACCTTAGTTTGTACTTGGTGCTATTGATTCTCCTACCTATAAATTATAGCAACTTCCCCTGTTGCTGAAAAGCCAAGCATGCTCAACTCCTCCTTCTTATGAAAAATCTTGGACAGTAGTTGGGAGGCAACTTCACTTGGTTTTAAGTAAAACAATATTGATTTTTATGAGTCTAACCACAGAATATAAATTGCACATTGCCTATTTACCCTTATTTTATGGGCAGCACATTAGCATTCTCTTTATCACTATGCCCTGAATGAATGAAAGATAGAAAAAGTTTGCCATATATAAACCATTAATCTAATTGTGGAGCTGCTGCACACAACTGCTTTGTGCAGAGGAACAAGATGTCAGACTTTGCTAGTGCTTGGAGAAGGAGCAGATAAATGATGGCCAGCAACTTCAGAGAAGCCTCTCTTGTTAATGACCAAATGGTGATTCTTCTGGATTGGTATTGGAGCAAACTGCTATCTGCACAGTACAGAGAACCAGGATGAATTGGAGTACACCAAACTCTTATTCTTTAACAGAATTCAGGCACCAACAGACTCTAAACTGGAACATGTTTTCTTAAACTTCCCTTTAGGAAGGATCTTATAAAATGGGATCTTAGTCCACAGATAGGATCTCTGTCTAACACCTCATCCTGTAAGATATCAATGCAGATTTTAAAATATTGAAACTAATTGAACCTGTAAGAAAAAATACTGTCAGCAATAATTTTGTCAGCTTTTGCCTGACTGGTTGGTTCAATATTTTGGTAGATACATCTGACTTCCACAAAGTGCTCCCTTCCTTGTCTCATGCAATAGGAATTTGAAAACCCAGAATGTTTAATGGTTTGTTTGAACTGATGTCACCAAGATATACAAACACCTCTTTAAAACAGTGCCCTGAGAACAGAACAAAAATCAATCCTTTCCATGTGAAAACTCACTTCTTTAGATCTTTCTTTCAGGCAGCAGAGTTCTTGTGTCCCCTTTCTGCAATAGGCAGAAGGACACAACCCAGCCTAGAGGCAACGTTTCCAAGCATGTTTCCTTTCCTTTTGGATTAATCCTTACAGCAGAGTTTTTTTATGCTCTGGAAGACGTATGCTGCTATAACTTTGCAGCCAGCTGCTGCTGGCTGTAGCAGCCCTGTCTGAACCCAGTCCAGTGTAGGTCACCACGAGTCAATGCTGGAACAAGCACTTCTTCACTCTTAGAATTGCATCATCACATCAGTTCCCAGCAGTGTCTTATCACTGATCATCTGGGGACAGAGATTTTTGTTAATTTGCCAGATGGAGCTTCGTAAAGCAAGAACTTTCTGGAATACCTGAAGGAGAGAAAAGCTATGTGTGGCCTTCTCTCTCATTTTTATTTTTTACTGAAAAGTAAAGCAATCACTGTTAGCAGGAAGATCCTCGGGGTTAGCCACAAAACCAGAGAACCTCAAGTAAGTAAAGGTCTAAAATAAAATAAAAACCAGTAACCAATGCATTGTTTTCTCTTGCTTCTAACACAATACATCCCACTAAGCCCCTAAACCCAATACCGCATGTATTTAATTGTGATTATGCTGAACACAAGAGTACCGGAGCCAGAAAATGTCTTGGACTTGGATCAACAATTGTTTTCCATTTTGAAAACTTCACAATGAACATGGCTGGAGACTTGGCTCCCATTCCCTGAATGAAACCCAACATCAGCTCTGGGTCCCGAGAGTCCCAGAACTGAAGTAACTCAGATGCTGCAAAGGTCAGTGCAACCAAGAACCACCACTGAATTTACTATTTTTGCTATCATCATGTCTTTAGCCCTCAGCCAGGACCCCTACTGCATGAAGGAATGTGCAAGTCATCTTGAAAAAGTAGTCCCTGCACCAAAGACCTTACAGTACGAGTTTTAGCAGGCTCTATCAACTACACAGAAGAAGCAAGGGGGGCAGGAGGGACCTGGTAACCCAAACACAAGCACATACTGGCACAATAAGCATTAGTCATGGCTTACCACCAACTAATCACAAAAAAAAATATTTTCCAGTAACAGTTCTCACTTTTACCAATAAGAGACCCAACAGAACTTGTTGTTTTTTGGTTTTTTTTTTTTAACCTCTCTGCACTCTCAGTACAGAACCACCTACAGACAGAGAACCCTTCTCTTTTGTACTACTAGCACCATGACATTTTACTGCATCTTGTGCACTGGGCAGGGGGAGGGGAGGTAAACCATGGCAAGCCAATCAATTGGATGCAGACTGGCCCTTCTTTTCATTGTGAAAGGGTTTTATTTTTTCTCCTAAGAGTGAGAAGACTCCAAAACTTGTTCTTATAAGGAGGTGTCCGTGAGGTCTTTGATGTAAAAGCTGTGGGCCAACCTACAGTTCTCAAAAGCACACTAATTTTTCCTCTCAAGTGCTTTGTTCTGTGCCTGCTGCTCTAAGTGCATTCACCAGACCAGCTTTTATTAATAAGATTTAGTACTCTGCACAATAGTTCAGAAAGAGTCAATTTTCTGTGTGCTATTTATTAATTTACTAAATCTGAAGAGTGCTCAGCTTATATGCTTATGCTCCCAAGGTCCTTGCTGTGTTGGAAAGGCAAGTCACCAATGATGGTACAAGGTGCAGTTTGGCTCCAAAGGGGGGCTGTGAACACATCCTGAGAGCTCTTCTCCTGATGGGACGTGAGCACAGGAGACCAGCTTTGCTCAGCCAAGCTCTACCTCGTGTTGGCTGGAGGCACTGTAGTTATGTGATTGAGTCCACCAATCTATTTTTCTGCCCTGGGCTGGGAACTGCAGAAAGGCATTGTCCTTTAGCTCCTCTAGAACAGGTTCAGACCTCTGGAATTCCTGGATCTTGAAGCAGACTTCCAAAAATGCAGAAGGAGAGACTGGACTCACCTTGAAAAATCATGCTACTATAGCACACAAGCCTCTGTCCTCTATCAAATTAGAGGGGCCTTCTATTTACCAGATTATAAAGGGCCTTCTCCATGTCTCCCTAAGCTGAGGCTTGCTAGGTGAGCTAAGCAAAGTAAGTGGATTCACGTGCTCTAAAAGCACACCATCCAAGCAGACATGAATCCTTTTTCCATTCAAAGCAAGGCATTGTTTGTGAGCTAACTATATATTCCCCATGGTCACAGGGCAAGAAAAACATTCATTCTGTCTTTGACATCATACTGCAATTCTCCAGGCTTCCTCACTGTAGTGGGTTCAGGGTAAATTCCCCGTTTGTCCTGGCCTCACAGCTCCCAACAAATGAGTCCTAGAGTGACAGAACACCATTTCACTGAACTAACTAGCTGCTTTTGGCTTTCTTCTCATTTCTCCCCTGCAACACAGGGCCTTTTATCTTGGGGCTGTCTCCTCCTGGGCATGCCTCCAGCTAGCCTTAGTGCCTGCTGCACACGAGCACTGTCTAGGCAATATCAGCATGGCTTTAAAAGTGTACCAAATGCAGCAAAACAGTTCCTTTCTCTCCCTCCCACCCCCCCTTTTAAATAAGATTTTTTCCGTGTGGTTAGAGAAATAACATCTGGAATTACTGAAGGCTGCCAAAATGAGAGAATGAAAACAATGAGTTGAGTCACACTTGAACCTGCCAACTTCATATAATTCAGACCTTCTTGAGGCAGTTTGAAAAGGAAAAAAAAAAGTTTTAGTTTGCTTTTTACAATGCAAATTTTAAAAAAATCTGCTGATGTCAGTTACAGAGTTGACCCAGTCATAGCACCATGGTATGGGCATTCATCCTTAGAGCACTCTGATATCACAATATTTCTGTATTTCATCTATACATACACGACAGCAGATCAAAGTTTCTCTTACTAAGCAGAGACCCATTGAGCTAGTGGAATCTCACCCAGGAAGAGATGTTGAGCCTCATTTGACATTTTTTCTCCATCTCACAATGCAGTGCAGAGAATTTGAAATTGTTTTTAAAGTCCCTTCATTTTTCACACTCATGAACAGAGCTGGTGTGCTCTAGTACACTTCAAAGTGGTTGCATACTGTTCCAATGTAGTCTCTGCAAAAGACCATTTTCTGTATGATACCCTAACCCTTATTAAGGACATTATATTTCTCTGTCTAGTCTAGGAAGGACTTTCAAGTGCTTCCACAGTCTGATTTTTTCACCTCTTTCACTTCAAACAGTTATGCTGTGCCAGCACACAGGCCCAGCAGAGCTGCACTGCCAGGACCCATAGAATGGAGAGTTAAACTGTTTAATGAAACAAGAAACTCGGGTGATACAAAACACCAGCAAAATATTCTATGAAAAAAAATAACAAATATGAATCAAGCCAGGCAGCCTGAGTCTCCCCTGGAATTTAAATGCAAATGTAAGTGCATCAGGTGAAGAAAGAAAAGAGCAAACTGGAGCCTTGCATATATGAAAGAGACCTGCAAAGCATAGCAATCAATAGACAGCAGAGGACTTGTAGCAATACTTTGGGAAAAAAATCTAATAAAGAACTCTGGATAACAAGTTTAGCTAGAAAGAAATACAATCAGCCAGGAAACTTTCTGCTGCTAATTAATACACAACATGTTCAGGGATTTATAGGTATTATTGTTTGTAATCTGCCAGCATCCAAGACATACCAAACTTCATCATCCATCCATTCATTCCAGTATTATCTTTTTCTCTTTAAAGAAACCACTCCAAAGACTTAAGTGAAGCTGACTGCTGGGTCAAGCAGGGTTGCATAGTTCATATCTCAGCAAAGCACAAGAAATTATTATCAATCCTGTGTGGTATCATCTGACAATGGAAAAAGATGATGCAGAGTCACACAGGATTACCACAGGAGATGCTGCACTCTCATCATGAGAGCAGCTATAGTAGCAACCCTTTTACAAAGGTGCTTTAACTGGTGTTTCAAAAAGCCCTTAGACACAACCCCATTATAATTTGTGCTAATTGTCCCCTTGTCTGACCTTATCTTACTGCTATTGTTACTCTCGCTGGGGTGGCAGGAGCAGGTGACACTCAGAGCAGCTTTGGCAGCAGCGTGCCAGTGTGGTAATTCCACCCTGGCTTCACCAGCCCGTTACTGGCTCAGGCAGAAGGCACCCACTCCCCTCCTTTCATGTCCCAAAAGCTGCCATGGCTTTAGGCTATGGCAAGGCACTTTCTGCACAGCTATCACAGTCCCCTTCCCTCAGTGCAAACCTACTGGAAATTCTTATCGAGCTTGCCCACTCCATTGTTCCACGCTATCACGTGTTATCGCAGAGTGACTGCACATTTAGCACATGTCAGCTTTTTTTCTTTTCACTAAGTCCCCTGGCAACGGTTCCAGTAGCTCTCCTCACCTCAAAGGCTTTAAACAATCCTACCAAGATGGCTGAGCAGCTAGAGATCCATTAACACGACTCCTTTACGTGGAGAGACCTTTGTTCCAGGATAAGGCAGGGTAAGACTCACTATTTAGTTTTAAAGCCTTCATAAACAGTAAGCTAAAAGAACCCCTCTGGTTTAATATCAAAAAGGGAATGTCTACAAGATGTGGCTATGCTGATTGAGTTTTACTCTTTTAAATTCCTTATCTTACACCAAGAGGTTTCCCATTTAGACAGTGTTAGGCTGCTAAATGGTACTTAACCACCCACTATTTTGTACTTATTAACTTACTGTCATTTAACATAAAATGCTTAGGCAAACCATGAGAGAGATCAGAATTCTGATCCTCATATTAAAAAGAAAAGAGCTCCAGGCATTAGATTGTGAAATATGATTTCCCAGGATATATTAAATTCTGGGTTAGTCTTCTTTTTGATATCACAGAAAGTCAAACCTCATTTCATAAGAGGGTACTTCAACATGCTTTGCATACAGCATGCTTTCCCTTGATAAAGGCTCTGGGCTGCAGCAAACTTGGAATTTGATCAGAACCTTTGGAGAACCCAGCAGTGGGTGCGGAGGAGAGCAAAACCCACACCATGAACCTCACCTCACAAAAGTTCCTTAGATAGTTCCACAGCCAACACAAACAAGAGGAACGAGCCAAGGGGCTCAGCAGAAAGCATCCCAGGCTTGCATCCTGCTGCAGGAAGGGCTGCAGATGCAGAACCTGGCTGGCACAGCACGCATCACCTCTGCAGCACCATGTTAACTATATTTCTGCAGAGCCACAGCAGAATGGCAAACAAAGCATGCATTCAGCACCATTGGTAAGCAAAAGGGTGCTGAGGCCTGAACTTTTTCACATACTATCAGTCCAGCTGCAGAAGAACTGTTGAGAAATACTTATGACCAAAACCTCGTGGCAATATATGTGTTTGGGACTCAGACATTATCACAGAGGTTCAGAGGGAAGTTCCCCTCAGTCCTCACAGTCTTGCATAATTTGTTCATATGTTGCTTTAGCATATTTCAAAGTGAAACATGGGTTGAAACACAAAAGCACAATTGTTTACGAGAAAACCTACCGTGACTGGTGTTATTAGAGATCAACAGGAGTTGCATAGGGAAGGAAAGCTGGGAACAAAATTGAAAGAATGCCCTGACAACCTGGGGGTAGACGAATCACCAAAATACATGAGCAATCGCTCTAAAGTCCTCCTCCTTTTCTGCTTGGGCACATAGTTCTCCAGAAGCAGAAGGTTCCTCAAATTAATGATACAATCCTGAGGTCAACAGAGTAGGTTTTTACCCAACAAGTTGAAAGTGAAGGTCCACCACTGGTAGTCTGACTTTTAAATTTGTTACTTTGATTGTGCCACGCTCTGAACCAACTCCCTGTATAGGTGGCTGCTAAATTTACAGACTGACAGAGCCACATGTTAAACAAGCCCCTTCACAGGGCTCTCCTCATCTGACTGCAATTGCTGAAGAGGGGCAGCCAAGCCAAGGGTGACGTGGTCAAGAGCCTTTCACCATTCTCCAGCTTGCCTCAAGCTGGAGCATCCTCCCTGATAGACACTGCCACACTCCCTGCACTCCAGTGAGATGCTGCTGGCAGAGAGCTGCCAGCTGCTGTCCTGCAAATATCTGCTCTTCCTTGGCAGAAAAAACTCGCTGCTACGTGATCTGGTCTTGCTCTAATGCAGGGGCTGTGGCTGGGTGTTTCCTGTACTTCTCCCACAGCAAGCTTTGAATAGGCAAAAGTGAATTTTCAGGACATCCTTATCAGCAGGTCATGGCTTATAGCAAAAAGAAAGGTCTCCATAGCAGACCAGATGAAAAATATAAGGGACAATGCCAGGGCAGGGCTTGCCCTGAAGTCAACAGCACTGAAGTTTGTTGCAGAGCACTCTGGACTCTGCACAGTGGACTTTAATAACCACTTAGCCAAAGATGCCTGGATCTTCTAGATCAATTTATATACTTATTGAAAATTCTCACAGGTAATATAGATAAAAAGCAATAATATGAGATTATTTATATTTTATTAACATCTTTTGTTAATGAATGAACTTCAGTGTGTTTTGTAATATATTAAGACTCTTCCATATTAATTCTTGCAAAATAAATTGCAAGCCTCACCTCCAGTGAAAATTCATCCCCTTCTTTCACCTTTCCATACAGAAGGGTCCTTTGTAAATTGTGATTATCTTTTGTCACAGAGTTCTTTTATTTGTTATAACTCACTTTGATGGATACCTTGATGTTTGATTTGATACTTGCTTTTTTAAAAAAGAACACATGCAGTATCAGAAATTTTCTTATATTTAGTCACTGTTCTATTGCATCTTCCTGTGTTTCAAGCTTCCCCTTGTCTGCCCTTAATGATGACCCTCTCTAATGAAGGAGGGAAAAGGAGGGGGGAAAGGGAATACTTATGAGTATCATCAAGCTCAGTATTCTTTGTAAGCCCTTGTTTAGTCTGAAAGAATACATGAGACAGTGAGGATACGGCTCTCTCTCCCTTTCAGTAGTCTCCACCACTGAAAAATAAGAGTATTCCCAAAGAAAAATCATCATTGCCAATTAAATTGGGACCATGGTCTTGTCAGCTGGGCAATCTACTCTGCTCTAAGGTGTGCTGTTCTAAGAAATCACAAGGTCTTTGTTAGTGGGCCACTGCAAAAGTGGCCCAAGTTCCCATGTACACAAAAATGCTACGTTAGCTACTGCAATAATTTCTGCATTTAGTAATTCATACTGCAATTATTTCTGCATAGGTTTCAAATCTATTTTTAGCCAACATATATGCCAAGTCTCTATATCCATGGATGAAAAAGGAAACTATGAGAGGAACTAAGTAATTGTTTGACAAAGAGAAAACATTTGAACAAAACATTTCTAGTTCACTTTTTGTGAAGAGTAGTTATTCAGAGAGAGCAATGCAAGATTAAAAAAAACCCAAACAACTCTGCAAAATATTCATGCTTCCACCCAACTTCTTGTAAGAACACTTTGAAAGCATCTTGCAGGCTTTACAAGCCATTGGTGTCAGCACTTATTAGAGCTTTCTTACCAAACAACAGGTGCTTTACTGTGAACTAGAGTACAAATCTTGTTTTGATTACCCTTTTTTAGTAGTTCTTATGCTATTCCTGAAGTTTTTTAAAACCTTGCATCCAGATGATGAGGTGAGCTACTCAGCTTTTGTTTGGGGAGTGGGTGTGGATGGATTGTTTCTAAACAAATACAGCCCTAGCCATTGTGGTCGTGGCAAATAAATTAAAAACATGATCAAGGGTGCACCTCCACAACCTCAAATGCATAGGAAAAAAAAGGATAAAAATAAAAAAGGAAAAAATTGGTGGGTTTTGAATTTATTTGACTGTAATAAGGATGAGTTTTACAATGGGAGGACATAGGGTAGAGCACAGCTATAAATCAGAACCTCTTAGGCCCCACGAAGCAAAGCAAACTGTAATTCCCTCACCCTCAGCCCAACACTGCAGCCTGAAGATACAGTAGGCAGTGGTATCTTATATCAGCCTGGCCCTGCTTCATGGCTAAGCAATCCAGCCTTTTTCATTCTTCTGCCTAAATTCTTTTCACTCTCTCCAGAGACAGCTCAGCTACAAGACACTAAAACAAAAGAGCAGGGAGTATATCAAGCCTCAAACAGGCTTTTGCCTCTAAAACTACCCCCAAACATGTTGGGCATACAACACTGCAGTTTACAGCAGTCTCTCCTCCATCAACGAGTACATCACCTTCATTAACCTGAAGTACGGAAGAGATTGTATGTAAAAAAAAGGAGGGGTGGGAGGGGAAGGAGAATCTCTGTGTTAAGCTCCTTTCTTGTTTCAGATAAACAACATACTTATGTTGCATCTGGGACAATGATGGGACTTTTCCCAAGATATTAAAAATAATTCAACAATTTATCTCTGTATCATGGCTAATGTTGTGCAGTTATTACTGAAAGGTACCTGCATCACCAAGGAGACAACACACAACAATGCTAGTTTGTAGTCAGGTGTCCAATGTGCCAGTAGCTCCTTTCACAATAATGGAAATAAGAAGAGCTGCCATTATTCACTGAAATCCAAGCTCACAGACACCTTAAAGGCATGCCAGTTTAAGATTCAGATCAGATGTTCCTGAACCCTAGCCTCCTCCTATATCCAGTGGTCAGCAAAGTCCTCCTGACTGACAAGAAGTTTGAACTGTGTTTTAAGAGTGAGGGGAAAAGTGTCTGTGAGGGTTAAAAGAGATTAGCAAGGAGCTGTGAGGTGATGAACGGAGCCTGCCCCTGCAAGTCTTCCAGGCTATCTTCATCTTCATGCCCACTGGGGACTGACTCACAGGTGTTTTAGGAAGAAGCAGCTGCCTGCTTTGTGACATTTCAGCTTTTGCCTCCAGGTTGAGAAGAATTTACGGGATGAGATACAGAGAGGAGACAGTCTGCTGAGATATCAAACTGCATCTGCTACATCCAACATGGAGCTCATCTAGCCAGTGAGAAGAAAGGTTTCCACATTTCAAACTCCAAAGGAGACCAGCCCCATCCCACGGACAAAGGGCAGAGATTCTGAAAGGGGAAATGCATTTAAAGAGAGTTAATGCCATTAGCGAATTTAGAGCTGCTGAAAGCTGCTTGACACGGGCTGACATTTCTTGTAGGGCAAACAAAACAGGAGGTGGCATTGCCCAGTTTCCCCCTCTGCAGGTCGTAGAGCAGAGACGGAGGGTGGGAACATGCATGTGAAAATTCCTGCCCAGCACCGAGCAGCACCTTCACATGGAGCAGCCATGCACGGCGTCTCTGTGCCTTGCTCCACACCAAGCCCCCTCTACTCTTCCTCCCATGGGTAAGAAGCACACAAGAAAACTGCATACCAATTGAGCATGCTTATTTTCTCACTGCAGTCTGAACCAGAGAATTTAAATTTAGGCTAAATTAAAAGCAGTGGATTGAGACTTATAGTGAACTCTAGATGTTGTATGGGTTTCTAATAAATTAGTCACCAGCAGTCATGGCAGTATTTATGTAAACAATATCACACTTTTTGATAGAGTTTTCCTTTTCACAAGCATAAAACAGACTCACAGCATACCTGCTAGTTAGAAGATAAACCCAGCAGGTAAGAATCTGATCTTGCCTTGCCCCACACTAAACAATATGGTATTATCCTATCTTCTAAGATAAATTGGTGAAGAAGTAAGTAAAAATGTCATTATTCTGATCTGGCACATGTTGGGGCTGAGGTGTGAGAAAAGTGAAAGAACGAAAGAAAGAAACAAAAAGAAGAGAAAGAGGGAAAGAGAAAGAGAGGGAAAGAGGGAAAGAGAAGGAGAGGGAAAGAGGGAAAGAGAAGGAGAGGGAAAGAGGGAAAGAGAAAGAGAGGGAAAGAGGGAAAGAGAAAGAGAGGGAAAGAGGGAAAGAGAAAGAGAGGGAAAGAGGGAAAGAGAAACAGAGGGAAAGAGGGAAAGAGAAACAGAGGGAAAGAGGGAAAGAGAAACAGAGGGAAAGAGGGAAAGAGAAACAGAGGGAAAGAGGGAAAGAGAAACAGAGGGAAAGAGGGAAAGAGAAACAGAGGGAAAGAGGGAAAGAGAAACAGAGGGAAAGAGGGAAAGAGAAACAGAGGGAAAGAGGGAAAGAGAAACAGAGGGAAAGAGGGAAAGAGAAACAGAGGGAAAGAGGGAAAGAGAAACAGAGGGAAAGAGGGAAAGAGGGACCGAGAGAGGGAAAGAAAGAGACCAAGAGAAAGAAAGAGACAGAGTTTTTAAGACAGTACTGAACTTGCAATTTCTGCAGCCATAATGTATAAAGTTTGCAAGTGGTATGGTTTTGCAGTTTTACTGTAACCTTTGTCCTAGGAAGATTACTTTATCAGCAAGTCAATGGCAACACATGTTTTTATGAAGCAGGCGACAAAATCTGAGCAAATTCTCCCCTCCCCCAGCCTTACTCCAACCACGCAACTTCAATCTCCAAGGTCACATTAAGTCCAGAACCACGCTAAATCCCCCCAGAAGCGTGTGAGCAGAGAAGAAAGAGCTGAATGACCAGGAAAGGGGCGTTCCTTGGTTCAAAGAGTCACCGAATCTATTTACAAGGGAGACTGAGAGGTCAGGGCAGGGTCCGTGCAGACATTCAGAATTACCCTGGCCAGAAACAGACCTTGCATTGCTTTGCAGTGTGCAAACCTTGTTCTGTCTGTGAGCTATAGTAACTACATGACCACTGAGGATTAGTGTGACCCTGGGTCATAAAACTCGATGGCCACAGATTAGCAAAAGATCAGGTCAGCGCTGGACAGGAAGGCTTTTTTCTTTCTTTTAAGGAAAGAGCATCAGAAGCAGGATGCTAATTCTGCTTCAGATCTGCTGTAAAACACACACATGACAAACTAAATGCGTGCTTACAAATATTTTGTCATATTAGATTAAATTATAGCACACAGACTAAACAGAGAAATCTGAAATGCAGGGTCTTGTGTTTGGGATATCCTTGGAGCTTTTATACAAAGAAAGAGAGAAGTTTATACTTTGGCATTGCACGGCGCACAGTCATCCCATACCTGCTGCCTAACACAAACACGGCTCGCTGCATGGCAGCAATGGAGCTGTCAGGGCAAGAACACAGAGGTTTGACACTCAAAATCCTTCTCCTTGGCTACCAACTTGACTGTGCTGCCCTTCAGCCTTTTGTGGTGCTTCTTGTCCTTTCCAGATAAATCTCTTCCCCAAGGCTGAGTTTTAGTCCATCTGCCCTTATTTTCACCTTGATTTTGTCTATTTTTATCTCACTTTAACTCTGCACATGCTGCATTGGCCTTGTCTAATAGGTAAGGCAGCCTCCTGCCTTCTCCCTGCCCTGGTCTCATGGGAGTGCCACTCCTTTGTGTGAAGCTTCCTGAGGCCCATCACCTCCCCAAGAACACTTGCACACCCACTCCTACCTGTCCCTGCCCTGCACACGGGGTTGGTGTGAGCCGAGGGAAGCCCGTGGAGCTGGCAGGGCAGCGATACACAAAGGAGGTCAGGCAGTGAGCCAGCTCGGCCAGGCAGCAGGCATGGGGAGCAAGGGGCACCCAATTCACCTGGGTGTGCAGTGGAGCATCTCCTGGAGGCTGAGATATGGCAAGGCTACCTCAGGAAACTGCAGGACAGTGCTACATTTGATGTCAGCTGGATGTTGGGAGGGGTGGTGGTGTTAACAATTAGAAGAAAGGTACTCGTCACCATGCTGGTGCCCTGACTTCCTTGTCGGGTTTTGGCCAAAACAACTAAACATACCTTGCTTTCAGGAAAAAAACTCATGCATTTAAGAAAAGCATCACTCAAAGGCAACCTGCCTGCTGAGACAAGAGTGCCTAGAGCCATTAACCCTGGAGGTCTTTCCCAGTTCTGCATGTCTCTTTTTTCCCCAGAAGCAAGAGGTGAGGAGTAAGGGATCTTGCTGGACTGGTATAGTTTCACAAGGTGGAAGGAGGAGGAGACTGCAAAGCAGTGACTGAGCTTCAGGGCTTTTCTAAGAAGGAAGTTTCAACCTTTTCTTCTCCTTTTTTTTTGAAATACCTAATGACCCAGCTTTCTGTTCACACTTATCCTGCAAAACAGTATGCACTAAACTCCCAAATGAGCCCTTTGCTCCAACATCTTCTGTTCCGAGGGCTGCTGAAGGATGAAGAAGAGTACAGTGGAGTTCAGTGGGGCCAGCACATCCAAGGAGATAAACTGGGTATCCACCCAGGCTGACAGAACTGGAGGGGCAGCATTTCTGGGATGCTTTCTTCAGAGCTGCTGACTGGTCAGCACGGCTGACTATGCAAATGTGGGGGGGAATAACAACAAAAATTGATTTTGCCAGAACCGCAAAATAATTAGGACAATTCCTGCCCTGCAGAAAAGGTATCTAGGAGAAGTTAATTGCATTGGTGGAGGGTTAAAAGCCTGTGCTAACTGCACTCAGAACAGCATCAGCAAGAGGAGCAGAGCTACACCAGCCATATGTCCCTAGAGAGGACTTCTCTTACTTCCCACCACCCAGAATACCCCCTCCTGCCTCACCTCCACCTCCTCAGTGCCTCCTCCACGAGGGCACCTCCTTTCCAGCTGCTGATAAACACAGGCAGGGGTCCCATTCTTCCTCACAGAAAAACACCTCTCCGTGCTGATGGTGCAGCGAGGGACATCCAAGGGCAATCAGGAGGTCTCTGCAGCACTACTGAGACACTTAATCATTCCCAAGAGGAGAAATAACCCAAAATACATGGGGTTTAAGAACTTCCCAGAGGAGGCCCTGGTGGAGTCTCAGCATTTCTTGTCAGCATCCAGCAAGGACACGTGACCACACTGTGCACACTCCTCCCTCGACCAAAGGAAGAGCAGTACCTGGAAATTTTTGTCCCACCACTGTGCATCTTTCTCCTTGCCCACCTAGCAGCGCTTCTCCAGACCTCAGGGTCCTCTCTGGTGCCATGCTGCTGCCCCCCTGGCTCCGTGTTTCCAAACCTCCTCCTGCAGCAGCACCCAACACGGCCACAATTGCTGGGTCTGGGTGCCGTGGTCACTGCCTCTAACCCCTCACTACCATTCCCAGCAACCAAAGCCCAAAAAACCCCTAAATCTGCCAATCTCCCTCTTCACTGTAAGGCCTCCTGCATGGGGATGACTTTCATGGGGCAGACACCTCCAACATAAAATACCTTCCCTGCTCCCATCTGCAGAGGTGTGCCTATCCTGAGTGTCTGAAATGGGTCTTCTCTTCCTCCAGCCTTTGCTGCCCACAGCCCAGGCCCTGAATGCCCTCTGAGGAGGGTTTGTGAGACAGCTCAAGCTCCCACCTCAAGGGTACCATGACAATGCAGACACCTCTGCAGAAATAGCTAATATGAATTG
Source organism: Fringilla coelebs (assembly GCF_963513975.1). Taxonomy (NCBI): domain Eukaryota; kingdom Metazoa; phylum Chordata; class Aves; order Passeriformes; family Fringillidae; genus Fringilla; species Fringilla coelebs. The sequence continues at coordinate 89,427,181 of NC_140030.1, read as the reverse complement.
GACCATGCAGCCTTTGGTGTCTGATAAAACTCTTCCTGATGTCTGTGGTTGAGAAATGTTTGTGCCAAGTGCCATTCATCTGGTAGCTATAGCTACATATATATATTTATATTTAACTTGCACTTAATGCCACATGAACTGGTGAGAGTGAGAGGACATTGATCTGCACAGCTTTGCTTCACAACAAGGCTGTGATGACACAAGACATGGGTGCACCACAGCATGTTCATGGAGTGAAGTTTGGGCAGAAACAATTTGTAAACATCAGAAGAAGCAGCAAAAACCCATTGGTGTTGTGAAACAGTAACATGTGCCACCAGGAGACAGCTTACTTTTCAGACATGTACAGTGCTCCATATTGTTCCCATGCTTTTCAAAGGAAAGCATTAGTGTTATTAGCACAGCAGTCCTCCTTTACAAAAGCAACTCCAGCCACAGTTAATGTTTAAGAAGGAATTAAATATTAACTCAAAGGAAAGCACAGAAGTCATGGTTTCAAGACCATACAACAGACACGCAAAGAAATATTGCTGTGAAAGCAGGGGGAAAATAAATTTAAAAACCAAAACAAAACAAAACCCAAAAAAGAAACCAAAAAACAAAACACCCCAGGATTGGTTCCCAAAGCTAAAACAAATTTAAAATTAAATCACAGTTCTCCTTCTTCATCACCTTTAGGTTCCCCAAGACGGAAGGACAGCATTGCTTTTCTGCTTTTCACCCCAGGACAGGTAATTTTCCCCCTGCATTTGGTTTAGCAATGACTCCTTAACAATAGAAGGTGGATCACAGTGACTTAACCTGCTGAGGAGGGCTGCAATTTGATTCTCAGCCTGAGATTTGCAGGTAAGATAAAGTGCAAAGGTGACTAAACATCACAACAAGCAAGGTCTAGCCCTGTGGCTTTGCCTGGAAGGGAAAACGGATTATTATTATTACAGCAGCAAACCTACCAAGATCTGTTCCTTTTCTCCTGTTCCAGCTCCAGTACATGAAAATCCTTGCAGCTGTCTGAAGATGGTTTTATAGTGGCAAAATAACTTGTTAAATGAGTTCATAACATGCATTCTGCCATGTTCTACAATAATCCCTTATTCTCTTTCACATCTTTGCATTCACTGCAAACTTATGAGCTGAAAAATATTAATGAATATTAACTAACTGCACCACTATAAATGCACTTTTTAAATATTGCATATTGTGCTGAACTTCCAGAATAATATTCTCATTAATAATTGTGTTTGATCCTAGGCTAAATCTAATGCATACTTTTCATCTTCAAAATTTTAAAAAAATAAAATATATTAACCAATTAATCCACTCAAGCCATTATGGAAATATATTGGAAAGGAAACTATCACCATCGTGTTGCTGTTAAGTTCTTAGAGGGAAGAGTCAGGGAAGTAAAAAAAGGAAAAAATATTAAAGAAAAATAAAAACAGAAAAGAGAAGAAAAAGTAGAGGCCAAAACAGCTTCATAAGGGAAGTGACAAATCACTGGGACCAACCCAGCTTCATGGGCTGCCCATTTCAGCCTGGAAAGACACTGGCAAGGACTGGCCATTACTTGAGTGGTGTGTGCTCTTAGTGAGCAAGTGGATGAAAAGTCCCCTTATCTAAGAGATCCAAGAAGTCCAAAATGAAATCTCAATCCAGAGGATTTGTTCACAGGGATGGATATATCTGTGGGCTGTCCCTGAACTCAGAAGGGCTACTAACATGCATAAACAGAAATACTACGCATTCCAGTGTAAAAGATGGAAGAAAAAAGCTTCCATGATGTTTGATTGCCCACTAAGTGCATGTCCCTGTGAGGCCCAGAGCTCTTGGAATTTTGCTCTGAGAGGCCTGTTCCTCTTTCACCAGTGAGTTCATGTCATATTTGTCAAGTTTCTTTAATCACTTGTCTTGTAGGCAAACTCAGCAAAACTACAGTTTCTTCCCTACAGTTCACCCTCTGCAAACCAGTACATGCTGCATCTTGAGGCATGAAAAACTAGGTTGGTCCTTAAAAGCTAATCTTTTAGGAGTCAAAGGCCAAATAAATAATGATTTTCACAGGGAACCACCTATACAGAACCTGGGAATCTTTGTCTAAATAGACTCTACGTAGCACTGAGACACAATTGTTTCTCAGACAGTTGTTGCAAGCTTGAGTAATAGGCACCAAAGTCCAAGCACAGCTTGACATCAATTTTTGCAGCAGGATGCTCTTATATTTTCTCCAAGTGCTTTCTGTGGGCAAGAAAAGCTCTCCATTTACTTTCTTCCCTTGCTGCAGCTCTGTCTAGGAGAACTTTAGCAGCCCAGAAATGCAGGTTTAGTCCCACCACTTGAGCAGTTGTAGAATGACAATAAAACGTGCTGTGGGCAGTTTTTCTTTGACAAGCAAATTGCTGAAACTCAACACCAGCACAGTGGAGTCCACCAAAGGAAAATCAAAGTCTGGAACACCACATCACCTGAAAGCATCACTGATCTACAAGGTGAAGTTGAGTGAATTGGGTTGGTTTAGCCTGGAAAAGAGACAGGGTGACCTAATTTGGGGTGACCTAATTGCAAAGGGAGCCTACAAGAAAAATGGAGAGGAACTTTTTAGAAGAGCATGTATTGACAGGACAAGGGGTAACAAACACAAGCTAAAAGAGAGTAGGTTTAGATTAGATATTGTGAAAAAATTCTTTGCTGTGAGTGTGTGAGGTACTGAAACAGGTTGTCCAGAGAAGTTATGTATGCCCCATGACTGAAGATGTTCAAGGCTGGATGGAGCTCTGAGCAACCTGTGAAAAGGCAGGAAAGGGGTGTGATTGTGGGGTGGGTGTGTGTGTGTGTGTGAAACTACATGATCTTTAAGGTCTCTTTCAACTCAAGCCATTCTATGATTTTATGATCTGTCCACTACAGAAACAATAACAACATCTAACAATTCAATGGATTTCTCAAAATCCAAACAGTAATTTGCAATAATGAGGCAATTCATATGGCTTCAGGTGAAAAGGTCCCCAAGGTCTTTCAGAAACTCTGTGTAACTCTGTGTACTTCTTTATCTTTTTTCCCTTGGCTTCATTGCATCATGCTTTACAACTGCTCATCAGGTGTTGGCTAACCAGGGTTATTATGGCAAGAATATGACATCGCCAGCATTTTAATACATTGCTTCACTATATCTTTCTTAGATATTTTCTGCTCTCAACAGACTGATCCAGCTGCTGTCAGATGATATTATCTTGGGCTTTTTGTTCATTGTAATAACTCTGGGAGACACGCACTACTCCTCCCCTTGGTCCATCCCGCTCTTACACGTCTGTCTGCATTGAGTGGCTTGTTCCACAAATCTTCCTGGTCACTGCCCACACACTGGCCCATATCTGCCTTGGCTTACTCTCTATCAGGCCAGAGATCTCACAATCTCACTTGCACAATTTCTTGCTACAATCTCTTTTTACACCAAGTTGGTAATCATCTACTCATCAGTCTCTTTTACAGTACTCTGCATTTTGTTTGAAGCACAGTTCTCCCCAAAAGTCTTGTGGGATTGCTGTCAGGAGCTTTAGTGACCTGTTTCCTTGTGGCTGATGGTCTTTTCTGCTCAAATGCCTCGACTCTTTTACTAGAGCTGGGCAGATGAGCAGATCTGCAGCCAGACTCACCAGGGTGGCACACAGGGCTGCTTCTCGAGCACGTTCCCAACCACAGCAGAAGTGCCAGGCTCAGGCAGGAGGCAGCTACTTCCCAAAAAAGACTTTTTCAGAGAAAGTAGAGTTTTCCAGTTCAGGGGAGACATTTCCATCATTAAAATTCACAGAGCCTAATGTCAAAGTTTCCTCAGGTGCTTACATCTCCTGTCATCATTATGTTTATATTACAATAGACTGCCTTCATATAGATGAATGTAGCATTATAAAGGGCACAGACAGCTGTCAAAATACAAACATGTGAAGATTTAAAAGCACAGGATGCAAATCAACATCCTGTACCCATTCAACATCCCTGTACCCAAAATTCACACTTCTGGCCCCAAAAGCCCTCCTAGCTTACTACTAAAATCCCTTTTCAGCGTGCTTGACACTTCCCTCTGGTAATCAGAACAGTATGACATAAAAGCAACTAATTAACTTTTCTCAATAACATCTCAAGAAGAATCTCCCTGACACCATATTTGGTGTAATTTCCAGAGGAAACAGCGGGGTCACCAGCACATTTGTGTAAGTGATGGTTGTGCCACTGTCTGTGGGTGGCACAGGTAATTGTATCAGGTGCAGGAAGTCTGGAAAATATCCCATGATACATGTTTGCATGCAGATCTCCAAGTGGCTGCTGAGAAGCTAGGAATAAATACTCTCAGGAAGAACCTGTGAAAGGGTAAGAGCTTAAATTGATCAAGAAGGCCAATTGATCAAAATTGATCAATTCACTGAGGGTATCTACCATGGCACTGGCACTGCTGGGCCAGGACATCACAAACTGGAAACTCCATCTTAAACAGATTATTGCAGACAGCCACGGTTTTGTCTTACTTCCATTCTGCCGTGTAGTAACATCCCTGTTTCCAAGGTGAGCTGGAGATTTTGATTTGAAACAGTTTCCACTCCTCTGGAATCAGTTCCTGTATCAGTCTACAAAAGTATCATTAGCAACAGATCCTGTAAGCTAAAATATGTTATTGGCAGCCCTGTTAACCTTCATTTTAGCTTTGATCTTCAATGCCATCCTCAGCTACTTCCATTTACTTGCCAATGCCCAAAATGTGGTAACGTCAGTGTTTTCTACATCCAGTAGAAATGCTGGGTGTTTCCAGTACCCTCAATACTCAGCATCACAGATGGCTGCCTTTCATTTCTGCCATGGGTTCCCCAGCCACACACACTTTGTAGTGAGTTCCAAGGTGCTCAGCTTCTCAAAATTACAACTCAGCTCTCTTTCCATGATGGCCATATGTTGATTGCCTGTGCAGATTTTACAACTGGCAATGCTACCTTCCCCCCTCCCCCCAATTTCTCTATATCTCACACATTTTCCTTCTCATACAGCAATTACTCTGTGGGGCAAGCCTTATAGAAGCTTAATTCTTTAATCTTTTTCCAGGTGCAGAGTGCCTGGAAGAAAACTCAGACTTTCAAAAACATTTTGATAATCTTTCAGAGATTTTGCTGTAGGGATATCACAATGCATGTCTGCAGAAACTAGATTTTTAGAGATCTTTGTGTCTCTACTATATGAATTAGTTGTCTGTCCCACACTGCATGTCACAAGTCTTATGAATTTACTGGTATGTAGATGAGTAGCAACACCAGTACTAACTGCACCTCCCCTTGGTGTCTGTCTGGAGCTTTTCATTGGCAAATATTGACTAATATTTGCAGTGCTTGATTATATTTTCACATTCTTCCCTCTAACAGTGCAACAACTTCACTGATAATGCCCCCACCACGTGACAGCTTCCTGTCTGCATGCAGCTGCCCTGTGCTGGTGTTACATTCAGGTTTACAGCCACTCCACGTTGTTATTGTGGAATTGGAGCACTATCTTGTGCAGACTATTTTTGTCTACACATGCTTACAAAACTTTTCAATAGTGATAGCATCTGCTACAAATCGATGCAGGTGGCACTGTACTTGGAGCATTTTTCACTACAGCAGAATTTCTTCTCCCCAGAACTTCCTTTTCATTTGTTTATCTTTTCCTGCTTTCTTCTATGTGTTTGTTCCTGAAAAAAACTTAGCTTATATTTACTCTTTTTCTCTCTCTGTTTACACTGTGTTTGATGTGAGCTACCTCACTCACTTGGAACACAAGCTGTTGTGTTTGTCAGGGTTATTCATTGCCTTCTGTGCAGTCCTGTTCAGAATTACCTCATTTCTGTCCTCATCACTGAAGCACAGTTTGAGATTGGATGTACCCACAAATCATCTGGTTTGCACCAATGATATTAGTCACTTCCCAGCAACGGCTGATGGAAGCCTTTTGCACATGACGCTTTCTGAATTTCCTTAGTTTGAAGATGTTTCTGGAGCGCATTTGGAATTTTACAAAGGATCCTTCAAGCTTCCACTCCTGGAATCTATAGCAGATACTGTGCATCAATGTTCAGCAGGATCTGACCCTCCCTTTCTTTTTCCAGCATACCTAGAGCAATATCAAAGCCTTCCTGGCTCGTACTTTTGGCATTTGGGTTGCTTGCATGTATTAGAAAGATCCCAACGCTTCTAATGTCACATATTCACAGGAAGCCACTTATTTCTGACACCAAGTTTGAGACTTAACCACGAAGAGATAGACCAAGGCTGCCCAGCATTTGTAGCACCCTCTGCATGAACTGCCTATAGTCATCAACCTTTTCCTGAAAGCAATGTTCTCTGTTTCTGGGCATTGTCCTACATGCAGGGGACCAAGCTAGCCTAGCAGTTCTCCAAGCACCAAAATACTTATCCTAGCACACTTCAGAGCTGGTCTGTTAGAGAAATCACTTTAATGCTGTAACTGAGAAATACTGATGCTATAAATTCAAAACTTGTGCTTTGACAAGTCTCATAGTGCAGTCTGTTACATAACAACACATATAGGAGTATCAAAGATATGGCAGAGTGCAAAAGATACATGACAAATTTTAAATAGGTCCTTTTGTAGTAACACAGGATGTGTTTACTCTGCCTTGGACAACCTGACAGCTTCATGTGTGAAGCCATGCTGTGAAATGCTGTTTTATTTCCTGCCTGCGTGGACCTGGACCTTGTGTGAGGGGCAACAGCGCATGAGACCCCGAGAGCTTGGGTCTGGAAAGACCAAATCATCATCAAGGAGCTTTCCTGGCAGCAACAGCACGTATTCCTATATTCCTGTTTCAATTAATCTAACAGCAGATCTTGTTCATCTGCCCTGAGCAGATAAAGTAAAACCATTGGAGTAAAAAATGGCCATAAGCCACAAGAGAATGTGTTGCAAGACTTATTGATAGCACCCCCAAAACTTCTCGAGAGTATTACAAGAGTTGCAAACCTACCAGGTCACACAGAAGCTCGATGTTTCTTCTACCTGTGTTAGTAGAAGCAACAGACAAAAAGGAAGAGACATGCAAATTTCAAAGTCTTCGCTATCTGATAAGGCCTGTCAGAACGAAAACCAGGAGGTACTGCCAGAATTAAATTATTTCCTCAGGACAAATCCTGCATTTGCAATCAAGCAACACGGGCTGAACAGATAAAGCCCATTTGTATAACATAATAATGGACAGGCATATATTTCACCAAAATAGTAAATACATACACTCTGTACCAACACAGGGCAAAACCACAGACATGGCAGACAACACTACATCCTTTCTGCTGAGACTTGAACAGCAAAACACAAAGGAAAAGCTAAAAAGCAACTGACTAATAGATATGCATAAACTTTCTGAAAACCCTATGCCTCTAAAAAAATTCAAAAAACAGTCAAAGCTGTCTCCCCTCTCCCAAAAAGGGATTACACTTGCCTCAACATGAAACTACCTTCAAAGACTACTCAAGAATTTCTAAAATACCAAGGCATGAAATTAAAAAGAAAACAAAAAACACGACCAAAACCCAAACTAGAAAAAGGAATTTTTTTTCAGGTAAATGAGGGCTAGTCAAAACAAACAATTCAAGCATAGAGTGTGCTGTATATGCGATGAGACAAATTTTAAGGGACCATAGGTAATATGTAAGCAGCCTTCAGTAATTACAGAGAATTTTCCTATCTTGATGGAGACAAAAGGGCTGCTGCAATAGGCACCTCTTCAGGAGGGGTTTATGAACAAATAGGGCTGCGTGTAGGAACTTGGAGAGCTCCCATTTCAGAAAGTGCCCGATAAGGACGGGAGCCTTCCCAGGTACTCTGGCTCCACTCAGGAGGGTGGGGCGGTAACCAGGACCCAGGACCCTCCCAAAGGGCTCTCCCAGGCCATCTCCATCACTAAACAAACCAGGGGGGAGGCCTTGCTGCCAGACCAGCTCCACTCTGCTCTCTGCTTTGGGACAGTCCCCTATGCTGCAAATTCTACTCCTGTTTTGCCCGTGCAGAGAGGTCTTATTTGCAGTGAGCAATGATGTGAAACAGGCAGGATTCACCCTGCTATTTACCCTTCATTCCTCCAAAAGCAGCTGAGCTCAGTAGCCCAGAGTTCCCCTTGCTCTGCAGTGAAAGTTTAAAGAATATATTATTTTCAGCTCATGAAAATATATCCTTTCCTGTGATAGGTGAAGAAGATCTCATTTTTAAAAGCATGGAGGTGTTCTTTTCCCAGCTACATGTATATTGGAGGAACCTGTACAGCTGGGGAAAGCAGAAGTATTTACAGATATCTATTCCAGAAACCCCTACAAATTCTCAATGTTCAAGCTTTCTTTTCATAAGCTTACTGCAAACATTCATAACAATTTAGTTCCATCTTCCAGAAGTTTCACAAACACGGATAACGCCGAGGTTCTTGTGCAAACATATATCCATTCATGAAGACATGCTAAAAAACTGGCAGAACAATTTGCATTGAAAGCATTTGCAGAGCTAATGTAAAAATTTCTTGTGGCTTGGGAATTCCCAAGGCAGGTATCAAAAAATGAAGAGGAAAAAAAGTAGTAAAAAAATTACAGCTCATTGCAAGCAACCAACAGAGGTAAAACAAATAACAAATATTCAAATCACGTACAAGTACTCTCCAGACTCAGCTATGCTCCCTCTAACCATTCACTGAGCAAGATGAAAAGCTGGTTAAAATAAAAAAAAAGTTTGCATAATACTAGTAAACAGAAAGGATATATCAGCCAAATACATGTTTGCTGCAGTTAGTTCACCTTTCTTAGCCAGATTATTCATTGCTCTGCCTACAAGGACCTCTGCTTATTCTTTTGAGCTCAGCTGCTCACTGGGCTCAGTTTTGTTCCAGGTAAATGAAGACAAGGGTGGTCTAAGAGGGTGGGATCAGCCAATACAGGACGGCAGCATCACCCAGCCTGCAGCACTTCACCCCAGTGTTTGTGTATTCTGTTCTGACTCTTCAGAAAATGCCACCATAACACTGTGCTTCCAACAGCAAAAGGACAGACAGGAGAAATCCCTGCTGCCTACCCAGACCTTGGGAGACTTCCTGGGACACCAGGAGCCAGGAGGAACCTTTCCCTCTCTGTGCTGGGGAGGAGTGCTACAGGCTATAGAGAGAGTTTGCAGCTGGCTTTGCAAACCATCCCAGCCCTGCAGTGGTGGGCCAGCTCCCTCTCTGCACTGCAGGGGCTCTCCCCCTCCTCCTCCTCCTCCTCCTCCCACAGACCTGGGGGGGCTGGGCACGATTTGATTCAGGCTGTCTGTGAGCAGGACACACCATCAGCACTGCCACAGGGAGCAGCAAAGCCTGACCTGGGACAGGGAGGAGGAGAGCAGGGAAATGTTTTCACCCAGGTGAACCACTGAAGCCACCACATTGTACTGCCTCATCCTGCAAGGCTGCAGCAGCTCAAGGGTCCTGAAGAAATCATCCTTTGCTGCCAAGACATGTTTCTCTCTAGCAGGGACAGGGAATTCCTATTTCCTGGGAACAAGGAAAGCTCGCTAAAAACTGCTGCTTGTGTATGACCTGCTCTCCATTGTAGCTTCTCTAATAAAAGCACCCATTTCAATCAACATTCAAAAGTCAGGGCCTAAAAAATTTATAATTTAACTTGAAATCAGGGATATTTTTCTTTCAAATGTATCAAGAAGCAAACTTAGAACTCTGTGTTTCTCTTTACCTTTAGATTAAACCAAAAGCCAGCCACATCTGTTTAACCTCGGGCTTTGGTGGACTGACATGCCTGAACAGACCTGAACACTGCCAGGGCTGCACATGCTGAGGTAACAGGAGAAGAGCAGAAAGCTCCAGCCTGTTGCTAAGATCAGGCAGCTTCCAAGTCCTAACCATGACCACAACAGACATCCCATTTAAAGGAGGAGCACAAATGAAGGAGAGAGCAGCTGAGTTTATGCTGGATTCTTCACCAGCACTCCTAAAAGCAAGGAGACAAAGGGGGTGGGGAAGGGATGAAGGCAATGGGGTCACAGGGAAAACTCTGGAGAAATTTGATTTTGTTCTTTTGCTGGCAAAAACTTACACTGTGTACATCTACAATGACTTTTGTTGTTAATTGTGCATTGAGATAAAATGGGTTTCAAACACTAAGAATCTAAAATTACAGTGCACAAAAACAATTTGCCCAATCCTTACAGACAGTTAATGTCCCCTTCCTTAAGATGCTAATAGCAATAAAAATATTGGATTGGGATGGAGTTGTGTGTATTGCAGGAGTGGAGGCAGGACATGTACACAGAGAAAAACATCTGGTTTTCAAAACTTCTGGTTTCTGCCTACACAGGCACCAGTCAGTCCAAAGGCAGTCGAAACTGATAGCAAAATTAAAGTTGAGCTGCCTTGAAACTGCACCAAGAGGAACTATTTTAGCAGAAAATATAGGTGAGAGGGGAAAGGGGTTCAGCTGAAGGAGCTCCTCACCCCATAGAATTGAAGAAATACACTATTTGGGTCAACTGAAATCAAACATTCTTCTCCTACTCCTAAAACTATGTAAATATTTAAGCCAGATGGGATACCATTTCTCTTTTTTTTAACTCTACAGCCAGCCAGCCCTGCAGCCATGTGCATACATGCACCCCTCCGTCCTGTGTTACCAGTTATTCTGTGTAAGACTCTCCCAGAAACCCACAAAAATAAGGAATTGGTGCTGTTTGCCTAAGCTTGGCATTTCTCAGAGCTGAACAGATCACCAGCTTTCCTGCTGCCCCACATCTTTTAACTGTACTTAACTCCAGCAGGTATAAAAATATTTACATTTAGAGTGGGAACAAAAATCCAAGCTCATTAGACACACTGAAGCAGCAGCATCTGTCCCCAGCCAGTTGGAAAGCTCAGGGAGAGGAAGGAAGCTGGGTGATCCGGAATGGCTCACGGCAGCTCGTACACAAGCTGCAAACACCCCCAGGGTGCTGGGTCCCCGGGGCCAGCAGCTGCAGCCCTGGGCACACACATGCCCAGCACCCTGCCAGGAGCTCCCCACGCTGCACAGGCATGGCCAGCACCCCTGGATGAGCGCTGAGGATGATTCACTGCCGAAGCCAAAAGCAGCGCGCAATTAAGCAGGCAAGCTTATTTAGCTCAGCAGTAAAATGCCTGCTGGTGAAAAAGGGCTGGGGCAGGAGGAACACTGACCTGAGCACTCAGGCAGTGCTGCGGCCCCAGCCTGATTCCTGCTGCGTGCCACCCTTCTTGGCCTTCCCTTTGGCTCCCAGAAAGGTGCCCGGGCTGCACCTCAAACTGGGTTATCAGCAACCTCACTACACCCAGCACAAAACAAACCAGGTCTGAAAAGGGTCAAGGAGGCAGCTGAAATCATCTGTCTCTATTAAAATACCAATAACCTCTATGCAGCTTTAGGCCACAGCTACAGCGGGAAAATAACTTGGTTTTTACTAGTCTGTGCTTTGTGAGCAGCAAAATATTGCATATACATTGTACCTTTTATCAAAGGGGACTAATTGTATTCAGTAAGGCTTCTAAAATGCATATGCATACTCTCATTGTTTTAAATATTGTTTTAGACAGACTGAACGTTTTTAACCAGCATTAACTAAACATGCCAACCAGCATATTTTAACAATTCTGTTTTCATGGTCTAAATATGACCTGCAGGAGAACATGTGTTTAATATGGTTTGTGATGGTGGTTAAGCCCTGGCTGAGGTCAAATCTGCATTAGAAAAAAGATTTTTCTGGGAGCTCAGGGAATATCTGTTCCCCCACCTTAAAGCCCTTTCTTACTGCAGAGGAGGTCAGTCTGCACGAGGGTTTTGCCTCTCCCTCGTAACAATGGTGTAGTTACAAAGGTGGCTCAGCAGGTTCCTCTAATATCATAACTCATTCCTACTACCTACCCAATTTTCAGCAAGCTTTTCATATGCTAAGTGACAGCAAATCAGATATAATCATCCTTCTAATGTATCCCCTCATCTTCCTATACAAGAGGCATCATCACAGAACATTGTCCTTGTGAAGGAATGCTGGGCTCAGCAGACTGTGCTATCAGATCTTTTCTGCTTTTCTTTCTAAAAGGCATGTTTTGTTTCCCCCCCAGAGCGCTCAGGAACGTGGGCCTCTGTGCATTTTCTCATGCTTCTTTCCAAGGGCACTTGGAGGCCAGGTGAGCAGCGCTGCTGGCGCAGGGGCCGTGCCCACACAGTCCCCACGCTGCTCCCCAGTGCGCGTGTTTGTCTCCAGGGAGCTGCTGAACCCGTGTCTCTCAGCCAGCACTGAGTCATGCCGGCAAAGGGCTTACCCTGCAACTTCTGCCGTGGTTCCCCAGGTTTCCCTCCCACACCTGCACCAGAGATTTTCACCCTTCCTGCCAGGACAGCTCTGCTGCTCCTGAAATAACAGCTGATGTGCCACAGTTCACAGCCCAAACCACGACGGCAAACATTACTGGCAAAGGCGCAGCCTCACAGTCCTCGCCCCAAGCTAAGCTGTCCCCATTTCTCCATCTGCCCCCTCCACTACCCCTCTTCCAGGGCAGTGGTTACAGAGGGTTACTATGGCTAAAACCTCCTTCCTGACTTAGAAGGCACAAACCACCGCTGCACAACATTGTACCTGTGTTCTTTTAACTAAGGAGCTAAGATACAAATCTCTTTTGAGTCACATCACCTAGAGCTCTGTATGTGCCATGTCAGTAATACAGCATCAGCTGAAGTCTCAGTCTTTGCTTATCCCAGGCAGTTAGCCAAAATTGTTTCCATTAAGTGGAAAAATTTATGACAGAGTCTGTTCTCTCATTGACGCAACAATATTTCTGTCAAATAATAATTACAAAGTCTGTCGCCCTGATTTTTTAAGATTTTCTAAGCCTTCTGATGTTGACATTTTTGTAGTGAACTTTCTCACACACTCTCTGTAAATAACTTATTGTTTTGCATTCTTTTATGGAGGAGGAGAACTTTGATGGACTGTTGGTTTGTCCAGTGTCATTGGAGAGGTGGCACCGTCACCTTCCAATCTACTGTCACTTTTGGAAAACTATAAATGTTGGGGTCAGAAAATAAACTTCCCTTTTCTCTTCACCTTGAGAACAGCGGTGTGCACCTGTCTTCTTTCATGTCCTATCGTGACAAAAGTCTTGCTGGTTTTGAACAAAGACTTGGGAGACAGTTACTTCTCCAAGATTCAAGCCTAAGAGTGAAAATTTAGTACACAAACCTTTTTATGGTTTTTACTTCCTTCAGTGCCATTTAAGCAGACCTCAACAGTTATGTCTACCTGGCAATTATTTTTTTCCCTCTGGTTCAGTTTCCCCAAGCAAAATCCCACAGAGTTTTAAGCTCTGCCCCCCACCCAGGTCCTTCTTAGTTGTTCATACCAGTATCTTCAAGGATAAGTGGCTGGTTTTCATCAGAGTAGAAGCCAGCCTGCACAAACATGCTGCTTTTCATCCTGCTTCCCTACTGCTTCCCTTCAAGGCCCACTTTATGCTGGCAGTAAGGAAGCACAGGGGCTTCTAGCAGAGCTCCAGCATTGTTACCCCTGAATGGTCCGAAATGACAAGGTGAGCCTCACAGGACTGTGAATTTACAATGTAATGAACACCAGCAACACAGCCAGATGGGCCCTGCTGCCTTCTTTCAAACTTTGAAGAGTCCAAACATTAAGCAAGAAAGCGAGTTTGCCATCCTATGCCATGGAAAGGGGCTCTGGCCACTCGGGACCCTCCTCCACACTCCTGGCTTTCAAATGGCAGGCTGAGATCAAGAAAGTCACAAGGAAAGGGAAGCTTGGGTTCTTCCTGAAACCCAGGGACATATTTTGCTGGCCACCATGCAGGACTGAGGTCTCACCAAAATACCTCCCTCCAGTCTGTTTATGTACATGCAGCTCTGGATGCCGCAGAGATCCTGCCACCCAAACCCCCAGTTCAGCATCAGGTACTGTTGGAGGTGTCACTGCACAAGATTTTCTCTACTCTCTTTCTTTCTAGACTTTTCCCTTCATCTTACTCTCACTCAACTACCCTCTCCTTATAACTGACTTGAAAAACTGATTTTTTTTTTTCTTTATGGGAAAAAACAGCATTGCTATTAAAAAAATAAGGGAAAAAAAAAAGGAAAGAAATCAAACACTGCTAATTAACAAATGCATTATTAAAAAGAGCAAAAGTTAAACAGAAATTGAAAATCCCAGCTAATCAAAATTTCAAAACGGCCAGAATAATATCAAAGACAAAACTGCAGTAGTTTCAAACCTTCAAAGGTAGACTGTAATGTTATGGAAGTGGTTTTCAATCACTCCTTCTAAATAAGGTTTATTTGAAATTAACACCTTTCGCAAAGGGCTGGATGAATCAGCATTTTCCGTTGGAAAAAACCTTCCACCCAAAGATTTTCAGCTTGTTCTACAGCTTTCACTGAACTTGACTTTCCTGCCTTTCCTGCACCATGTTTATTTTAGTATTATTACATCATATTTTGTCTCATTCTTGAAGTTCTCTTTTCTGTTTCTTCCCAGCTTGACAGGATCAATATTTAAATAAGGTTTAGCAAATAAAATAGTGAAGGGCTACTAGAAGTAGCAGACAGCAAGGCACAGGGCTCAACACATTCCCCAGTTACACGGGTGTAAATCCCATAAGAAGAGAGGAATGAGTACAACTGTCCTACTTAAATCATTCACCTTCTGCTGCTAACCAAACACAGTTTGATTGCTTTCCTAAAAACTCCTCCCCCGAATTAATTTTATATATGGGTCACAGAAATTGACTAGTTCTCTACATGACAATGAGCTCCTGATGGAATTTCATTTGATATCATATAGCTGTTGAACACATTTAAATGTATGCAGACTAAAGCCCTATATGTTATTCTAGAGGAAGGAGGAGAAGGGGAAAACAAAGCAGCAAGGAATAAAAGAGGAGTGATGGTAATCTAGAAAAGAAGCAGGTCTTGTGTATGACAAGCCAGTACCTTCTTCACATAATTATGGACGTTCTTATTCATCTGCTCGCATACAAATGAGCTTCTCTTTCTTTACAGTATCCTGCTAAAGCCTTGAGGTTTGTTGATTCCTTGTAGCAATAAGATCCCCAGCTTAGTTACATGTCATAACTTGGAATCAAAACTAGCCAGCTCTGCCAAGTTCTACTAAGCCAGAAGTATCAGGCATAGGGAATTTGTAGGGGAGCATGATGATCCTGGAGACCACTGTCTTCACACTCAGGCAGAAAAGGGAATTTCTGTGGCAGGCAGAATATAGTTCTTGCACCTATAATAATTACACTGCAAGATTTGGGACATAATATGTAAAATATGCAAATATGTAAAAAAGTGATCTCTGTCTTACAGAAGGCCCTGATTGCACAAGGTCCTTTACAGAGTGCCACTAAAAGGCCCCACTGGAACCAGCAGCTGCTCATAACCCACCAAGGGCTCACACCAGGCAGTGCAGGCCAGCAGCACCGTGGCCTTCAGCCACAACATGTGCTCCTGGTGAAATCCTGCAGCTGGACATATTGTGGTCATTACACTCCAACACATATTAATAATCCAAAGAAATAAATATGTATAAAAATTGCAGGTAACACTCGAACGTGATAAAACACAGTAAGCATTAACACAGACTGATCAATCTAGGGTCTATAGGGTAAGCCCTATGAGGAGCAGCTGAGGGAGATGAGGATGTTTAGCTTGGAGAAGGAGGCTCAGGGGAGACCTTATTGCCCTCTATATTTGCCTGAAAGTAGTTTGTGGGGGTCAGCCTCTTCTCCCAGGCAACCAGCAACAGGATGAGAGGACAGCCTCAAGCTGCACCAGGGAAGGTTCAGGTTGGACATCAGGAGGCATGGGGGTCATACAGACTTGTAATTTGGTAAAAAACTACAGTGTCTGGAAGCTGAAACAAAAATAGAGCTCAGATCAAAACGGGGCAACAAGCCTGGGACCAGGAAAGAAAGTGTCAGTAGAACAGCTTGGCTTGGAGGGTGATAGCACTCCATCACCTGAGCTCCCTTACCATCCAATGCCTTTATGACATTGGAGGCATAACTATTCCCTTACAGAAACAGCCAATTCCCTTTGGCCTGCATAATACAGCAATTCATAGCAGCATGTGCCATGATATCCCCATTAATAATAGTACTGCTAAAAGTTCCAAGCAGGAATTAAGCACGGGATCAGGACAAGCACCCCTAGTGGCGTCCTACTACTACTACTGCATTTGATGTTTCAGTCAAGAAGTAGTCCCAATCAAACAAGGAAAAAAACTCACAACCATACCAACAAACAAACAAACAAACAAAAACCCAAACAAGCCCTGCGACTAGCATTTTCCAAAAGCACAAAATGAAAAAAACTCAGCAGATGAATAATAAACATGGTCAGAACAGCTTTCCAGAAGTCTGATTTGATAAAAGCACAATTTCTTGTTAAAATACGGCTAATGGTAGGGAAAACCTCACTGGAATAGGTATATAAAATTTAACTGAGGAAATTTAAGGAATGTAATTTTAAATCCTGCAGAATGACCTTTCTTCTTTCTTATTCCTATACTATTGCCTACAACGTGAGCACAGAACAGCTGAATTAGTTCATGCCTCTGTGTGTTTGTTAGGAATCCTACCATGACTCCAATTCATCTATTGATTGAAATACCATTCCTAGTCAAAATAGGACGTGTTTGGCACTGAAACACCTTGACACTGTCTCAAATACAGAAAAGAACTTGGAATTTAAAACCTACGGGAAATGGTAGCAAGGGAGGAGCTCTCACAAATGTTTCAACAGCAGAGCAGGAACCATTTTCAAGATGTCATGATTCTTCAGAAAACTGATATAGAGCTGGCTGGCTCTACAGGACAGATTTGGTTGGTGTTTTTGCAGGGGGGGGGCTGGATGGTTTTTTTTGTGTAGTTGCTAGTTTTGGTTTCTTGGGGTTTTTTTAGGGAAAGCTCAATGATGTTATTTTTCTCATTGCAGAGAAAAATAACATCATTGCCTACTTGATTGGGCTGGAAGAAATTGATCCACTAATGGCTAGCTTATCCCCACTTATAAAGATAGTTCAGATTCTTCCTCCCACAGAGAAGTCATCTGTGCCCATCCTTTTACAGTCTATATCTATGAATCAACAAGAGAAACAGTGCCTGGTCAAAGGAGTCCTTTCTTATCTTGCATTTTGTGACCCAATCAAAGACCTTTTGTTGAAATAATGTTGAGTGAACTGGCAGACTCAGAAAATTCAGACACATCTCTTGTGTATGCCCAGGAATGCAAAGCTGGTTACTGTCCGACCATAACCACAACCACATAAACACAACTTTCCATTTGAGGGTGTGCATGTGCTCCGCTCTCCCTTTTACCTTACTGTGCATCTTGGCAAGATGCTGGGGAGATGGAACTGCAGATAAAAGCACCAGTCTCACTATTACAAAGGGCCTTGCTGCAGTGTAATATCACAGATTTCATGGAGGCAGGAGCTGACTGAGAAATCCAGATATGCATGAGCAAGGATGGAATAAAGGGAAAGGTGGGTCATCCTCATAAGCATTTGTTTTGGCTTACTGAAGAACACAGAATAAGTACAGTTTCTTTCATCTCTACTATCCCAGAAAATGATCCTCATAGTACATGGATTGCCACAGAGGGGGAGAGAACCTGAGACCTCTCTGCTACACACGTTGTGTCTAATTACAAACCAAAATGGAGTGGGTGACAGCAAACACAGCTTTTCTTGAAACCTCCTAGAATATCAAAACAGACATTTTGTTATTTATGGCTATGTAGGGGACTTTTTCTCTGTATGTCTGCAAGCACACCTTCCCTTAAATCTCTAGAAGACATGTTTATAGAAGGAAGGATAAATATTTTTCCATAGCTTCATGGAAAATTACTACGAGAAACCTTGGAGTAACACAGCTGTGGGGTCCCTCAGCACTAGCAGAGCCTTCTACACACTGAAATTTCATTGTGCTTTGCTGGGCACGGGCCTGCAGTTGCGTGCCCAGCCTTTCCAAAACACCTCATCAAAAGGATCGATAATTTTCAGCCTCATTAGTATTTTAGAGGGAACCACCAAGGGACAAAGTTGCTTTCTGACCCAGACTGCATACTCCTTCTCAAACCTGTATTTGATTTTATAAGTAGGCAAAAGGGATCAGGGAGATGCCATCTCTCAGGTAACACTCAGAGACATTGTACATCCTCCCTATTTTCAGAAACTTAACATCCTAGAAATTCCCCTCCCAGTGCTCCATGCTCTGAGTTCAGGCAGATATTTTTGTCATACACTTTGTCTCAAGCTGTAAAAACAACACCTTCTTCCTCAGAGGTGGCTGCATTTTTGCAACACATTAAAAACTTGTTTGGTGCTTCTCAATAAATCCACTAAAGGTGTCAGGGATTCTGCAAAGAAGGGCTCTTTATAGAAATAAATTTTTTAAATCCTATAAACAAAGCCATGCAGTAGAGAAAAACCCACACAGAAACTGGAGTTTTCACAGTCTCTTATCCCTCAGATGAGAGTGACCAAGGCTGGCATGAAGTTGATGGGCAAGCTGTAAAATAAGGAAATGAGAAAAAATAAAACAAAATCGGGGTTAAAAAAATATTTATCATTACAGGTTTGCTGCCTACTGAACAGTTGCTAACACAGATAAAAACACCACTCACACGAAAACACACTTGAGCCACTGTTCCCTCACACTGTCCCTGTCAGTGCACACATCCAGCTGACTGAATAACTCGGAGGATACTGAGGTTTATATACCAAAAATTTTATAGTGTGAATATTTTCATTCTGTATAAATATTGGTTTAAATGGAAAACCGGAAGCTTGAATGTACAAGACAGGCTAGTGATTTTAGGAGTGAATAAGACCTTGATATCTACCTGCAGCCTTCTTTAACACCTTTGTATGTGTTCACTGACACAAACTCTGACTTTGGTAACCTTCCCGTTCTGAGTGGCCCCATGGACAGTGACCTGCTGAACTGGAGATGGATGATAAAAAAGTTGAAAGCATTTTTGCCCCACAGATTCCAAATTTATTGGAGATCTGAACACAACTCCCTTGCGCGCAGTCGATGTGCCGGAGGGATGGGCTGCCATCCAAAGGGACAAGGACAAGCTGTGGAAATGCCATGGGGTTTAACAAGGCTGAGAGCAAGGTGCTGCACCTGGACTGGGGAACCCCCCCTATGAATGCATGCTGTATAATGAGCTGACTGAGAGCAGCCCTGGGGAGAAGGACTTGGGGGTGCTGCTGGGTGAGAGGCTGGACATGAGCTGGAAATGTGCACTCTCAGCCCAGAAAGCCAAACATGTCCTGGGCTGCAGCCAAAGCAGCTTGGGCAGCAGGGCCAGGGAGGGGATTCTGCCCCTCTGCTCTGCTGAGACCCCACCTGGAACCTGCATCCAGCTCTGGGGGCCCAGCACAGGAGAGACATGGACCTGTTGGACAGAGCCCAGAGCAGGAGCACAGAGATGCTCAGAGGGCTGGAGCAGCTCTCCTTGTGAAAACAGGCTGAGAGAGTCGGGGTTGTTCCACCTGGGGAAGAGAAGGCTCTGGGGTGACCTTGTTGCATCCTTCCCGTACACAAAGGTGGCTTACAAAAAAGACAGGAAATTTTTAGCAGGCCACAGGTCAATGCTCTTAAACTGCAGAAGGGCAGACTCAGATTAGAATTCTTTTACAGTGAGGGTTGTGAAACTGTGCAACAGGTTGCCCAGAGAGGTGGCAGGTGCCCCATTCCTGGAAACATTCTCAGTCAGGCCAGACAGGGCTTTGAGCAACCCCACCTGACTGAGGTCCCTGTTCATTGCAGGGAGGCTGGACTAGGTGACCTTTCCAACCCAAACCACTCTATGATTCTTCCTCCTCCTGGGTGACTACCTAGAATTCCTCTGAACTCTGCTTAAGTCAGAGGGAAGAAGTTGGTGTATAAACTATATAAACTAATTTTTTTTTCCTTTGGGACTTTCAAGACACTCAATTTCAAAAGCCTTTTAGTGAAAAAGAAATTCATAATTACTCCTTTTATTCCTTCCTTTTTAGCTTCTTAAAAGGGGGACAGAACAAAATAATAAAATAGAAATTTAAACACACCAAAAAATACCCGTATTTTTTTTCATTCAATCATTAAAAGTTTTCTAAAAGAGTAATCATACTTTTGCAAAAACATGCATTCTAATTTTTAAAAAGATAATTTCTAAAAAGAACAGTTTTTTTTTTTACTGACCAAAATTAATTGCAAGGAAAGGATGTTGAACTGGCCACTTGCCCTTCTGCCCACCACAAAAATTGTAAAATATTTGTGAAAAAAAAAATATCCTGGCTCTAAATGGCGCCATCCATTAAGTCAACAAGGTTCTTCTGACTTCACTGAAGCTTGGACTAGCTCCTACATGGGAAAAGGAAACTAATTAAGCACGCAGATGGTCAGACACATCCCTCCAAGCTCAGCCAAGCTCAGTGATTTGTTTTACCCATTCGAAAGCAAGGCACTTGACGTATCCCCCCAGATGTAGCTGTACAAGCAGCTGCCCCTCCAGCCTTCCCACCACATAACTTCAGGAGGTCCCGCCATCTCTTAGTTGCTCTGGGACGCTCCCAGGGACATCCCTGCACCGCCTGTCCCATTCCCTGACACCAAACCTTCCAATATCACAGGCACTCCCTGTTCTCCTGTACTCCCACAGGAGCTGTGCAAACTTTTCCATCCTCTGCCCAGCCCCATGGAGGGCAACTCCCTCCCCATGCTCCGTGCTGCAAAGGCCATGAGATGAGCTGGGGGGCTGGAAATTCTCTGGCAGTGCCCTGAGAGAAGGCAAGGCAGCAGAGATGCTGAGGCTGTGGCTGAGCAGGCATGGGGTGCCCACCTGGCTCTTTCCCCTCCTGGCCCTGCCCCCATCAGAGGTGCAGACAGGGCTGAACCAAGGCCACCAGACCTGATCACCACATGGACACAAGCTGACATCACCAGCAAAGCAGCCTCTGCCTGCTGCTAGGAGTTACTGCTTCCTCTGCCTCCTCCTCCTGGTCTGCATGCAGCTCTGGACCTGCTGCTGAATTTCCTCAGCTTTCATTGCTCTAAGGCTGGGCCTGAATGCTGTCATTCTCTCTTTTCTCTTCCTTCATGCATAAGTAGCAGGCAGCATTAAAATGATAAGATTGTCAGAGAAAAAAAAAATTTAAAAATGTTTCCCCTAGAGCCTCCCATTTCAGGCCTGTAATTGAGAAAAGCAAATATATATTATATTACTTTGATTGGTATTGAGTGAAACAAGCTCTCATCTTCTCTTTCATCTAAGTCTTTCCATGGAAGACTGAAGATAAGCTGTTCTCTGCCTGCAGAATGGGTTGAGGCAGCTTTTCCTATATGCAACTACGAGTACACACCTTAATAGAAGGTCAAATAATACAGCAAAAAAAAAGGGAAAAAAAAAGAAAAAAGGGTGAAAATGCTGTCACGACTTATCTTTGCTGCTGAGTGCTGCTGTCTTTTTACCAACAGCCCTGTAATGCCAAGAGATGGAAATCCTGCCCCTTCCCTGGGCAGAGCTGGGGTTAGGGACGCTCTCTTGTCACAGCACTGCGTTGGGTTGCCTCGAGCACTTTGATGATCTGGAGCTATAGCTACGGTAACTAAGCAAGTGTTTGAGGCACTCTGCTAACAGGCTCATTGCTGTCATTTATTACCAGCACAGTCCTATCACAGCCATCAATGGCAGAAGCTGTTGCTTGTTTGAGGCCCTGGTGCTCTCTGTGAAGTGACAGGGTTGCAGAAAGAAAAAAAACAAATAAAAAAGAAACACAGCAAAGACTGCTCGCCTTCCCTTTTCAGTGTGTGCTGACACACATTCCCACACCAAACACTCATGAACCAGCATTTAAAGTGTTACCCATTCTCTGCTCCCCTTCCTTCCCCCTCTCAGCAGCACTGGAAAACCAAGCTGGAATTTGTGCCTGCCTTGCTTCCAAGTGTGGCAGCCCAGCTCCAGCCCAGCTCCTGCAGACGTAGGGGGCCTGCTGTGCAAACTGAGCAGTAAACTCTGGGATGTTTATGAGGACCTCTCTGACCATTTGGCCGCTTGTTTTATTGCCCTTTGGGTATGCAAAGGCAAGTCCAGCCCCCTCATCTCCTTCAGGGAAAACACCAGGAAGGTCTGAGCTGATCCCCCAGTTCTCAGTGTAGGGCAAAAGGAATTATTTACACAAAGATCTGAAAATTCAAGGAATGGCCTTCCACTTTTCTGACCTGCAGGATCTGAAGTGGCCTAAAATTACTGACATGGAATTATTTACTGGCAAAAATAGCCATTGGAACTCGCATTTTCACCAGCTTGTTTCTTTTCATATTTGAAAGTCTTGTGTTACTAACTAAACAAAAATACTCTATTAATTTAGTTTCATTGGTCAAAAAGCATAGTTTTTTTTTTTTGCCTGACAGGGTATTCTTTTTCTTCCTCTCTGTGGCTACAAAAACGTGGAAGAAAAAGAAAAAAAACATACAGCAAAGAAATTATAAAAGGTGTTATATAAAAATAAGAGATAATTAGAAGGTTTTAACTTGTGCATAGAGGTAGATTTCTTCCTGGCACTGCAAATGTGCTGCTCAGTCTAAGCTCTGTGGTATTCAGAGAAGGGGAAAATGCTGAGCATGTCGCAGCCCTTGCTGTTTAATTGGGCTGTGGTTGCCACCGCAGCTGAGCTTGGTCTAACAGGCACTGTTGACTAAAGGGACAGCCCTTCCTCCCCACCAACCCCACCACCTCTGCAAGGCTGCCCACCTCACCAGCCCCCAGAGCCAGCTCAGCTCACTACACCTGGGGGGGAACACCCCAAAAAAAAAAATCAAACAAAAACAAAACCAAGCAAAACCCAAAACCCCAACGTAACTCAGCCCCCTAAAAACCAATATTTTTTTGTTGCTCATCATGCTAACCGAACCAACAGGTGCTAACTCCACTGCAAGGAGGAAAGACCACAACTGCAGGGTGGGAGGGAAGAGGAGGGACATCCCTTTCAGTGCTGAAAAGCCACTGAAGGGGATGACACCGTGGTGTCACCACAGAGAAATCCTCTGGCACAGCCCTGACAAAGTCTGCCTGAGCCACAGTTGCTCAGCCAAGCAGCTGAGATGCATGCACTCATCCTATCCCACCTCCACCTTGACCAGTCTGAAATCTTCAGTGGAAAAGCAGCAAGAAACAGCTGGGACAGCAACTTCTTCCACTGCCCCATGACCCTTCTTAACGTGCTCTTTTCCTCAAGCACTCCAAGGATCCCTGCCAGCTCGCTGAATCCATCACTTCAGAGGCATGCTAGACTGCAGAGATGCGCTGTGGTGGAGCATTTCTGTGCAGCTCACAGGTATTTAAGGAAAGCCTTCAGAGGAAAGAGGGGAAAAAACAAACCACAGCTGGCCCTCACAATATTTTTACCGCTGTTTGCCAGAGGAAGAGGTTATGGTTGTGTGGTGTACCCATAGCACAGGGCCAAGCAGCAGTGCAGGAACAGCAAGTGACACTCACAACTCGAGGCAGGCTTGCAAGGGGAGCTCTGACATGGGAGACCCAGAGCAATCACTGGCAAGAAGCCCTGAGTCAGAAGCACCACCACCAGCACCTTCTCGAGGCAGAGCTTCTCTTGCTTCCCATGGGGTGAAACATCAGCCTCAGACCTGAGTGAAATTAAAAAGCTGCCAGCAACACACCCATCAGTGAGGAAAAAGGATTTTTTTTTTCCTTAATATTAAAAAACTGGGTTTTGGTCTCAAAGTGAGCTTCAGGACCGCTGTAAAGCCCCATTCCTCTGGAACCATTGAACAAACAGCATCTGACACCCCAGTTTGTATCTGCCACACGCCAGCAGCTCTGGCTGATGCTGGCACACCCCATACCAAGCAAGGGCAGAGGGCAGGTGGAGATTTTCCATGTGCCATTGGACTTGGTGCCAATAAAGCAGACCCTGACGGTACCAGACTACATCTTTGGCTCCAAAAGTTGCCCTGGACCTCATCTTTTCCGCTAATGCATAGCCATCTAAAGTTTCTCTGAGAGAAAATAAAAAAGTGGTTGAAGACCACATAGAAACAGGAAATGCAAGGTCAGAGACTTCATCCTCTGTCTCCTACCACTGTGCCCTGCATAAGACAACATTCACCAGGCCAGGGAAAGAGAGCAGGACTGAGACACACTGTCAGCCCCCATGGCCAAGGCGTGCAGGGAGAAGGGCTGCTGTCCCCTTCCCAAGCCATCCTGCAGCAGGATCCTTCCTGGATCCAAAGAGGGACCCAATACCTTTCCCCGTTGGAATCAGGATAGATGAGAAATTGGGAGAAAGGCTGTTAGCACTGAGCAAAGCCCTGCTCTCCCAAAGGGGGCATTGCCCTTCTCCCTCTGTGTGCCCTGACAGCAGCAGCCACCAAAGCAGCTGTGGCTCACTGCAGGCAGGGCTTCCCAGCAGATGTGTGCCAGCTGCCACCAAGGAACATCTGGGCACACACACATGTGACAGAGGAGAGCTCCACGTGACTGGGGACCCAGAGAGCTTTGGCATCCAGCAAGCAGAAGCTTCCAAAATTACAACTCTGTCTCTATCTCTCTATCTCCCATCCAGAGTTTCTTCTAGCTCTGGCCCAGTCTCCCTAGAGCTTTCTCACCAGCAATTTTCCCCAGGTATTTTCTGCAAATCCAGGAAAGAGATTGTGCTATCACCCAACAAAACATAACATATTCTAATATCCTAGCAGCTGGCCCTGGGACATAATCTATGGGGCTCTGGTTGCTTATGGCCCAGTTTACAGTCAGCTTCCCAGAAACATTTGCATGGTTGGGTAGAGTTGAATACAGCAATTAATCTTCAGTTCCAAGTAATCAGAAACATTTAGTCAGAGGCAAACTTACTGAAAGACAAAAGAGGCCCCAGGATTGTCAACAAAACAGGATAAATTTCTGAAATATCATGCACTTAATATTCTCCATCACTGTTTAATTAAATATGTAAAACAAGAAAAAGCATATTCATTATCAGGGGAAAAAAAACCTTGTTTGATTGAGCCCAATACTCCAGAGCACAGAAGACTTCCTGGATTGTTGCTATCTGGTTAGAAAATACTTTCCCAACTATAGCTTAATTCCCATTTCACAGCAGCCCTTTGCATTCTAAAAACCATTTCTGGATTTCAGAAGGGAAAATGAGGGATAACTGACCAAGATTAAAGGTCTGAGTCAATTAAAATCTGCCTCTCAGATTCCCAGGAATAAGTGAGCTCAGAATTAAATTTCCAAGGACTGTTCCTTTCTGACAGCAGCCGTTTGCCAGGCTGTCTTTGGAGCACCAGCAACACCGCCACGATCAAACATTTGGGGAGGAAATTGGCTCTTCTGTACAGGGTTTGGCCAGCTCAGAGAGCTCAGCTTTGCAAACAGCCACTCTTCTCCCCTTTATGACAGCAGCAAGGTGCAAAGCAGACACTGAGGAGTTCACAGCTCCTCGAAGCGCGATGGTTCTAACACCTCCCAGATCTGATGCTAGCACCATGTGTGTCTATTACCAGATTTTCAACTCTGCAGTACTAACAGAGAAGTCAAAAGAGTAAGACAGAGGGGAAACATCACATTTTCCAAAGCTGTTTGGGCAGCAAGCCCTGTCATGCTGTTGCAGAAACACACCATACTGAATGACTCCACCACAGCATGGTGAGAGCTGCATTCTCTGGTGCAGTATATGAGCCAAATTCTCCTATCAGAGTAGTAATTAGGAAACTTTTGTACTGGTTTAAGGGTAATATTAAGCCTGTGGCTGACACAATATAGAAAACATGACTTTTTGAAGTACAGCTGTTGAAATTTTCCCCTAAAAGACACAAAAAACCAGATTTTCATCTGCCACTAAGTGTGTAGCTCCCACACAAAGCAACACCAATTTATACCAAAAAAGAATATATCCCAGTGTCTCCAAATCTGTCCAGATTAGCAAGGTACACCATTTTCCGAAAGCAATTAAATATTACTGTAAAAGTGAGAGAATTTTCTCACAGTACAACCAAAAACTTTCCTAAAAATTACAATATTGCATGCTTTCCCCTTTCTTCTTTGCAAACTAAAAATAACACTTTACATTTTTGCCGTGACAAACATCTTCAGAAGTTTTTTACTGCACCTCCATTCCGTCTCTTTACCATCTTTTTTCCTTGAAAGAAAGAAGACAAGCCCACAGAGAGATTGCCATTAACTGCAGTGGAATTTAGGCCAACCTAGATTACCCACTAGCCTTTTGTCAGTCCTCAGACCTTGTACCAAAGCCACATGAACTGGAGGAGACTGTAGATAAGGTAGGGATGAGGGCAGGTTACATGGACACTGTTTACACCCGTGTGAAAATTTAAGTTAAAGCAATACTCAAGTCTGAAAAGCTTGAAACCAAGATTACAGCCATGATAGCTAATGTCCTACACACCATATTCCTTAATTTCACCACAGTCTGGCCAAGTCCTTCTGCTGGACTTCCCTGGAGCCCCTTTGATGAAGTGGTCACTGGCAATGCTGTTAATCTGAGGGTGCAACAACCATCTCCTGTTGTTGCTGTGTAAAAACAGCACTGAAACTACTTTATGAGACAGATAACCAAAGCCAGAGCAGCCACCACCCAAAACAGAGGCCACGTGCAGGGCTGGAATAGCAGCAGAGCTGTGTTGAAGGTCTCAGGGTGTTTCTGGAGGGTTTGAGAGCTATTGCTTAGAGCTGCATGTGTGTAAGAGATAAGCAGCAAAAAACACCACAAGAGCACAGAAAGAAGGCAGCAAGGACACATCAGATATAGCTGGAGAGGCATGTGACTAGGAATACCAAGGTGGGACTGATGTTTCCACTAAAAGGTGGGCAGGAATTATGAGAAAAGTCACTTTCCCTGAACACAGTGGGATTCAGCCAGCAGAAGAAAAAAAATTTAAGTAATGTCCCACAAAAATAATCAGACACAGAGATACTTGACTAAGTCATCAACAAACACAACCCACAAAAGCCTCAAATACTAGCTTAAACAAAAAGTGTGACACCTTTTTTTACTATCTCTCCCCCCACCACCACTTTAAATCAGCTTTGTTACTCCAGTAATCATGAGCCTGGTTTGATAAAGAGTGGAGTCCAAGCTGGCAAGGACAGTTGGGTTAGCTGTGAAGCTGCCAACCAAAATCTATCTTCATTCTGCAGACTCCTGAAAAGCACACCCAAAAGTATGTGGTTACATTTGTGCATCACCACAGACACAGACCAGCCAGGCACTCACAGGTCTGGGTACCACTGTCTAATTCCACTGCAGACCAGCTCAGGAGAAACCTTCCTCATGCAAAGATACTTTACTGAGATTCCTTCACGTAAGCCAGTGCCTGCAAAGAAGCAGGAGCCAAGGCAGCACAAATAGAACCATCACCCATTCCTCTCGGAGTCTCTGCGCGGGCGCTGGGGTGATGATGACAGGCCAGAGAGAGTTGCCAGAATCAGGGCAAAGCAGCTCCTGCCAGGAGCTGAGGTTCCCATGAGCAGCAGCTCCTTTCAGCAACACCCAGCAGAACAACGTGCAAATCCAGGGCAGCTCCATCCCCACGAGGAGCAGGAGGAAGCGAGAAGCCACAGGCAGGATCAGGCTTACCCCGAGCCCCAGCTGCCTCTGCTGTGTCCTTTGCCTGCCTGCACCCATAGGAGCTGTCTTGACTCCTTTCCCTTCTCCTCCTCACATCCTGTTGCTTCAGTTCCCACTTTACAAAATTAAAAGCTTCACTTTACTATTTGGGCCCCTGACCACAGTTGACACCCACAGCCTGACGTCCTTCCAAGGGGCATTCTCCCCTTTTCTGTCAAGGGGGGCACTGCCTGAAGCAGCAAGACAAGTTACTCCTCAGAAGGAAAAACAATTGTCCTGCTGGACTGCAATATCAATAGTGAACTTCAGTACCTGCAGGGTTAAAGTTGGCAGCAAAGCAAAGCTTAGGTCAGCAGTCTCTTAAATATATTTATTAAGCATGTGTTTAAGCAATCAGCTAAAACAGGGTCATCAGAGGTGCCATAGTATCATCTAAGGAAGCTCCTTTTATTTTCCTCTCATTTGGGCCTTTGGAAAAAGCATAGTCATAGCTAGATCTCATATGTTGCACAATAATTGAAATTTTCATAGAGAATTCCAGAGTAAATTAGTAAATTGTTAGCAGACTGTATTGCCACAACCTTGTCAGCATTTCTATTCTCTTTTTCTTTTTTTAAATTCAGTTTAAATTTGTGCTCCATCATCATTTTGTTTCATAATCTGTGTGTCATCAACCCTGGTCATCTTGTGACTCTCTGATTTGAGAAAAGCATTAAAAAAAAAAAGCTATTTCTAAAGCAAACAGGATTTTCCCCCTTCACTATTCCAGGAAACAAATTCTTCCCAAAAGCCATCATTAAGGAAAAGTCAGAAAGAGTTCAGATTTTTATGAGTGAAGCAAATAAGCTGCTACAGTATTAAAAACAATCTGGAATTTAGCTTATGAAGTTCTAGATCTTTTGGTAGAAAAGAAAGCACTGACTGATAGTGTTTCCTTCTCATGAAAACAAATTGTGCTCAAAGCATTTCAAACTGCTTTTGAGTAGATTTTTAGTTAGAGGTATGAAAGTAAGTAGTGCTTGACTTTGCTCCTCCACTTGCCATCTGTAATCCCCTCACCCAAAAGCAGATGTCTTGCTCTTGACAATTTTGGTCCTTGTCTGTTGGAAGTGGCAAGAGCCTCCGCCCTTGGGCTGTACTGGCTCTTCACATGAGCAGTCAGGACATGGGGATCTTGCTCCCTGTGGATCCATGCCCAAGTGAGGTCTCCTAAGGAAAATTTGGAGGCGGAATGAGAGCCAGCAGAGGGAGTATCATAATAGCTCCCCTGTGGGAACATTTCTTGCAGAAGAATCCAGAGACTTCGGTTGGTCTCAGGACCCTATTGTGTTAAGAAACATACATGCCTACAAGTAAGCACGCTTACATTGTTTCACTACATTTTCCATGCAGGCAATGGATTTTTTGCAAAGGTCATTGGGTCCAAGCCAGTCACCACTGGGAATATAAACTGTGTGTTCTTCACATTGAATCACAGAGAGGGGGTGGGTGGGAGAAGTGAGAGACAGATTTGTAGCTTTCTTCTTTTCCTTATTTAAAATTAATACAGCTATTTCTCTTTATAACACAAATATTCCTGGTTATTCTATAATGCTTGACATCCCCTAGTCTCAAAATATATTAAAATGAAAGTACTACTGTCCTAGAAAAAAATCTAAGCCCAGAAAAGCACATCGATGTTCATGCACCCCAGCTCATCAAATAGGTACCAGGAGGAAGAAAAACTATTTCAAGAACAAACGGATGATACGCCCTCAAACATGTGAAAACAGCTTTTGCTCTCCAGTAAAACTAAGGACGCCCATAGGGAGAAATCCAGACCTTCACCAGTGTAGGAATCTGACTTCAGTAGAGTGCCCATTTCATAATGGAGGGTAGGTCCACCTATTTTCTGAATTTCATCTGTCCTCAGAGTTTTACAGGCACTAACTCCCATTTGATTTCCCTCCCAATGGGTAAGTTCATGGCTTCAACTCTGAGACCAAGTTTGTAACTGGGAGAAACTCATCCCTGAGGAGCGCTGCCACGAAGGAGCCTGGCCTGCAATGGGACACAGAATAGCAATTCCACTGCCTATTCAACAAGCTGAAAGCCCAGCTCTTATACATCCATCAAAGTCCATTTTAATTGGGAGCCTAAAGCTATTTTACTCATCAGTAATAAAGGAGCAATTAAGTTCACGGCCAAAAATGAATTAATGAGATACTGCAAACAAGTTAATTAACTCCTTCATGGGTATTCAGATAGAAACCACACAAAAAAACCCACAGGGTGTGCTAATTACTTCAGGGGTCTGACTAAAACGAAACAAAAATTAGACAACCACAACATTTGGAGCAAAGGCTAGAAGTCTGTCATTAAGCCATCCTCTCTCCCATACAGTGAGCATAGGCAGCTGAGCATGACACTGCCCACACATCCCCATGTACAACTCACCAGCAACACTCAATTCAGTAACGCTAAAACTGAACCCATTTGCTCCATTTGCCTTGGCAAATGCTCCGGGGGCACTCTCCTCACCCTAAGGAGAAGAGTTTGGCAAAAGAGTGGGTCTGTTCAGATACCCTTTAAGGCAAAGCAGAGGTTTAGGAAGGATGGCCTGGAAGAGACAGCATGAGGTATGTGACGTTGTGCAGTGCCTGGCCGAGGCTGACTTACGTGGCACAGCTTGAGGAAGAACAAGAGGGTCTCTGTGCGTATGTTTAGAAGGTTAAACTCTCCTCCTTGACAATTTACATTAACTTTACAATATTTCATTGCCACAAGCTCAGGAATCCGTAAAACCATTTGCTCACCCCTGTGTTTTGGTCGTTTATGGCCACACAAAGGACAGATAAAATCATACCAATACAGGCAGAGAACAGTTTTACTGAGGCTTTTTTGCCCTGGTCCAAACATTGTACTTGAAATTTAGAGAAGCAGAAAAACAAGCCCTTTCCACATGGTGGCAAAACACAGCTGCTTTTAAAATCTCAAAACTCGGGCTATTCTTAAGGAAAAAGCCGAAGGTTCCCAGGGCTCACAGTGGAGTGTCAGCCTGCAGAATTCAATAACCAATCCAGGAAACCCATTTTGACATCTAGTTTCAAAGAGGGTATTGTAAACAAAGAGCAAGCCCACAGAACAATATCATTCTTGATCCCCATTTAAGTAGCAGGAACACAGAAAAGCCTCAGAAGTGGAGACATCTGTATTTATGTAGAGTGCTTTCCCTGTCTCTTTGTACTCCATTAAATTGCAAATGGCGAAATGGAATTTCTTTTTTGAGTAGATTAGCCCTTGCATCTTAAATCACCCCAAACACAACAATGCCACTACTAAAATATGAGAAGGACACTTTCTGAAATCTGCAGAAGCATTACAATATTTGTTTACAGTTAATATCATGGTAATTTCAGCCTGGGCTCAGAACAGCCCTCAGTGGCCACTGCTGCCTTTACTGGGGTTTGTGTTAAGTTAGAGAATAATGAGAGCAGAATCAGACCATGAGGACAGCATTCATACATGACAGCTTGTCCAGAATCTCAACTTAAAAGTACTTTTCTTTATTTGGATTTAGTCTGGAGGAAGACTTCTAATTCATATACATGCACAGACGCTTTTTATTTTTGCCTGTTAGGGCAAGCTAGGGCTAGAGGCTATCACAGAAAGCCAGGTATAACAAACAAAAAGACAATGAGTTGTTATTGACAAGATTGGGAGGGAAAAAAAATGGTTTTCTTTTTTCTCTCTGCATGTGCTCAGCTAAACAAAAGCTACCAAGCCTGTAAAATAATGTTTTCCAAGAAACAGAGCTTGGGATTCATCTTGTCAAAATTATGGCTAAGTCTCCTGTCTGCCTGTCAGCGCAAGTATAATCTATAGATTGACAGAAAGCGTTTTTTAACTAACTTGGTTTTAGTATAGCAAAAACCATTTATTGCATGCAATGTGCTTTTCTACAGGAAATACATTAATGCTTGTTGTGGTCACTAAACCAACCTGCCTGACACTAAGGAGGTTGGGCTTAGGCACAAAGACATGACTTTTATTGCTGCAAGTCACCTTCATTCCCAGACCAAAATTATTCTGCTTGCATGCATTTATTTTCCTTTCTAGTGTATTTTGGCTGATTTCAAAGGGAGGTTGGTGAAGTCACCAGCACACCCAAAGCTTATATGTGCTCTGAATACCAGATTGTGACCCACTGTTTGCACGTGTGTATTACTGCTATAACTCTGCACTGTCTCAGTGGCTAGTTTGCTGCAGTTTGCCCTGGGCAAGATAAGCAAGAACATAATCTATGCACCCTGTAGGTCTTGAGCCTGTTGAAATGCATATGCTATCTCTTAGGGAAGAAAAAAATCCACCCCAAAAACACAGGGCTCCAAACTGATCTTCAGCTGTATCAAAACAAAGAAATAGAGGCAAAATAATTATTGACTCCTGTTTTTTACTTTCTCAAAACATTGCATTCAGTGCTACAAGAGAAAAAAGTGAGCTTTTCTGGCCCATAAAAAAGGATGTGTGACCATTTTTTATTTATTTATGAAGTTGCAAGCCAAATTAACGGTAGCAGGACATTAAATGTAGTAGGACCTTTCTTCTTGGAAAAAGGACAGAGGAGTAGGAACTCTTCCCTTCTGCTGAGAGAAATACTCACATGGCTTCCACGTCTGCCTCTTGAGGAGGTGCAGTTATAAAAATATAGCACCACAGTCATGCTAAATAAACACAGCTTAGTGGAAAACCTGGTGGAAGTACCAGATTCAGGGGCACGTGGACTTCACTCCAGTTTGGTCATTGACTTCAGCAGGATGAAGTGACTGCCTCTTTGTCTGCTCCCCTCCCCCACCCTCTACTAAATAAATTGTTGTCATAACTTCTTATAAATAGCATTTAGGCTGCAGAAATATTACACTGACCTGCAAGCCTACTGTCAGCTCTGACTAACATCTGAAGCACACACTGAGCAGGGCAAAGTACTGCTGCTAACAGTCACAAACTGCTGGGCTTTGAGCTGTGCTGATATGGCAGTGCTTTGGTCTCAGCTCTGTGCTTTACAGCCGCACTCTCCTGCTCTTATCAAAGTGTGGTGTATAACTGCCAGCCCTGAGGAGTTCCTGTGCACCAGCCCCTGCCAAGCTCGTGCCACATTCCCCACCCGGCATCGCCTCCCGAGCCCTGGCTCTGCACGTAGGAGATGGTGCTGACTCTGACAAAGAAAGCACTAAGGGTTATTTTAAAAGGCTGCAAAAACACTTGCTTTCCTGGCATTTTCTTTGGGCTGAACAGCACTCACTTCCACTCCCTGAAAGCAGCAAAGATATTCTTTTGAAATTAGTTCCTCCTACTTCTCTGACTAATAAATACACACATTTTCAGATAACTCTCACGGTTTTCTTATGGAAGGATCTAAAACCTGCGTGGGAATTATAAAGTGTGCTTATCAGTGGTCAGGGAAAATAGGTCTGCTCTTCTCTTGAAGGTGTAGTATTTCAATATTAACGCAACACAGACACCCAAAAAGATCTAACCCTAGTCTATGCCCAATAGCAGACCTTCCCAGCATAAGGGAAAAGAGGAAAAAAAAAGACAACTTAAGAAAATTAGTAACAGATCAAAGCCCAAGACGACTAGCTTTTTTCTTTTCCAAACAAAGCTTTTTCTTTTTTTTTTCCCCCTCTCTCCAGACCACATAATTCTGGATTTTTCCCTGCTGTGGGGGAAAAAAAAAAAAAAAGAAAGCTTTAAACAAATTCGGTACTCCAATGGTTTAACGTTATACATCTTAATTTGCATTATTATACATGCTGATTTTAGGGCATGAGATTAAGGACCTGTACCTGCTATTTCAGTTCTTTCTAGGGATAAACTTTGGGAGAGGGAGAAAAAAAAACATTGGCACCACAGTTATGTCAAAACTTTGTTAACCTGGCTTATTCAGCATTTTCTATTCCTGCCTTGACTCACTCTATCTGCTGTCAAAAACACCACATTTCAGCACCATCCAAGAGACATCTGCTCCTTCTCACAGCACAGGACCTTTGGTTCTGACATCTCCTAGGAGTATTTTTCACGTTGCAGCAGAGACCTGCGAACCAGCATTGCCTGTCTGCATTCCCTCAGCTGTCTCTTGCTCATAGCAGCTTAAGCAAGATGAATCTCTCTCTGCCTCCCCTGCAGTAATGGTTTATTTACATTGCCTGTCTGACACAATTTAGACTGGATTAAACCGCTGTGCAACCACATCTCAAATTGGCTTACACTCCTCTGGTGCACCCACTCCCTGGCATGCTCCTGACCATACAGAAAGCTGTGCCAAGCACCCTTGATATTGGAAAATTAATTAGCAAAATTAAAAACAAAATTTTTTTTTTTTTTTTTTTTTTTAGAAAAGCAGCTGGCTTTCTGCTGCCTTGGAGAGCTACATCAGCCCCACACATGGTCGTGGGGCAAGAGGAGTGTGGGGAGGAGTGAGTGGGGAAGAGCCACGCCAGCCCCCTGTTAGATCAGCTCCAACAGAAACTGCTCCCTGTCCTCAGGTTATTTTGAAAATGGGACTATGGCTTTAAGTGCATTGTCAGGAGAGGCCAGGGGCACAGACACAAACCAGGTGTTTCCAGCTTAATGAATTACAGGCCAGATCATCCATTCAGGCAGAGTCTGCCTGCGCTCTTTGCCCACAGCAAGTACGAGGCAACTTGAGCTATCCTCACCTTCAGGGCTCAGGCTTAACCTTGACACCCAAAGGCAGGGGTTTAACCCTTCAGCTCCTCCAGCTTAACTCAAGGCACGTCCCACTTGCTAAGGGGGACCAGCTGACCCCGTGTGCTGTCCCACGGCTGCAGAACACACCTCAGAATTCCTATTTAAGGAGCAACAACTGTTCAGTGTGCCCAGGGC
Organism: Fringilla coelebs; assembly: GCF_963513975.1. Classification (NCBI taxonomy): domain Eukaryota; kingdom Metazoa; phylum Chordata; class Aves; order Passeriformes; family Fringillidae; genus Fringilla; species Fringilla coelebs. The sequence continues at coordinate 89,392,615 of NC_140030.1, read as the reverse complement.
ACCCATCCCTTGAAGCCTCCTGAGCGGGGCAGGAGAGCAGAGATGCTGCAGTGGTGCAGCAGGAGCGGGTCTGCAGGTGAGGCATGGACCCACACACAAAGCTCTGTGGCTGAACTTATTTTTCAAAGTTGAATTCAACATTAAATACAGAGATATACTTAGAGTATTAAACGCACACACAAAACCTACTTTTGAGCCCCTCCAAGGGATTCTCCATAAAAATTTAAACACAATCTAAATATTTGCAAACAGACCATTATAAGCAGGAGTTGAATTAATGTAACCGTTGAAAGCAGCAGTAGGAAAAGCAGCAGAGGAATAACAGGTTTCACTTGTCATTCTAGAAAAAGTCTCCCTGCAGTTTATTAAACTAAAACTGAAATACCTGTTTTTTCCAAAACTATTTTGTGATCTCACTGAAGAAACAGACAGTTGCAGCTCAGCACGCCACTAGAAAAAAAATATATTTCTCCCGTGCTCCATCAGATTATCACAATTAATTCACTTCTCGAGAAGAAAGGACAGAAATAATTCTTAAGAGTAAACAAGTTGCTACAGTGCACTGCCCTGTAATTTTAAAGACTTTAGAGAAATCCATCCATATTTGAGCTCAAGGTGTCAGAGCTGCCCTCTTCAACAGTTCCCTCACTGTGGTTTGCAGCAAGGAAAAAAATAAATCTTAAAACAAAAATAACCCATATAGCAGCCAACAGATGGGGAAAAGAGAAAGAGGGGGAAGCAACATGGAAAGAAAAAGAAAAAAAAAAAAAAGAAAAACATAACCCAGAGAGCATTACATCAGTTCTCCTCCCAGTTTTATTTAAAACACACGTGCCATCACTCACAGCTCTGTGGTTACTGGAAAATATGACTGTAACTTCCATGGTGTGGGTGTGTGGGTTGTCTTGAAAAAAATAAATTAAAAAAAAAGACTTTTCTTTGGCACAGCTGACTTTGGCTACTGATGGAAGGAAAAAGGGTGGCATATTTGTACAAAACCCTTGTGTTTTGGCAGGGAGGATGGTCCTGCATGAGCCACCTAGCTATGTTTTGTTCTTTAGCAGAAGCATACACACCATTTCACTTCAGTACAGAGATTACCACAGAAAGACCACAGCATCAAGCACAACAGAGAATGTTTCCACCCCTATGCAAACAATAATTCCATTAGATTATCAGTGAAAAAAAAGCCTCTATGAAATAAATTATTCAGGCCAACATTTGTTTCAGCTTTGACCACCTACAGAGCAAGGATAAGCAGGGTAAAGCATTCACCCTGAAACCAAAATACCACTCAAGTTTGCACTCTAAAGATGAGTCAGCAAACACCCCTCAGACTGTTATGGTACAGGCAAGTTGCTCAAAAAAAGAGCCAAAAAGAAATGAAGAATTTAAAATTCCAGCAGAGCCCAGGTGGTACCCCACTTCATGAAGGACTTGATTTTGTCTGGCACGTAAAAGAGGAGCAAAGACACAGGGTGAAAGACATCTAGATCATTTTCTGTGCTTATCAACAGCTCATGGTGAAACTAATCACCATGTCAGTTGAAGTCTGACTTCAGAGACAAGTATTTTCAGAAGGCCCAGGCTGACCATTCAAAGTCCTTAACCAGCCAATTTTGAGAAGGGCTCCAAAATACTCTCGAGACTTTAAAAAAACACAAAAAAGAACCCAAAAAACCCAACCAAACAAAAAACCCCACAAACAAACAGACCCCTGTGATTTTTCTCCTGCTTATCTTGCAGAGGTTTTTAGGGCTTACATTTTCGACTTCTCCAAAGTTAGTGCTTTTAATCAAAAGGTGAATTTTTTTCAGGCTTCCATCTTTAGAAGAGCACCAGGTAGCAAGAAAAGGCAGTAAACTGGGCAGCCCTGGGACTGCCCTGACTCCAGCTGCAAGCGCAGCACAAAGTATCGCTGCTCTTGTAGGTTCCCAGGGGCATTCTGTGTCAGGAGTTCAAGCCCAATTCTGACACACAAATGAAGTCATACCCACCAACAGCAGCATTTCTGGCCTCTACTTGCCACAGGCTGAGTCACAGTGGTCCATGGAGCATTCCACACTCGCACTTCCAGTGCCAGGACTGCACGGCACACAGGGGAGGAGGACGGGAAGCATCTGGCTGGCAGGAGGGTGGACTTCTCCCAGGGGATGCTCTCCTCTGGAGGGCCATGGTGAACCTGCTGGGCTGGCTACATGCATCACTAGGGAAGATGGGGGACCAGGTCTTACCTGGCCTTCTTCCAGGAATGGCCCTCCTTCTCTGCACCTGTGTTTTGTTTGGGTTTTTTTTTCAGGCCACAAATTAGGTGATGCAAACACACAGCAAGAACTGTGGCCTATGATTATAATTTTTCCTCAGTGAGTGGGTAGCAATGATGTCTAATTAAAAGAACAGCTATGAGGAGCAAGACAGAGTGAAGTCAGCCCTCAACCTCCAAACTCATTAATGCTCTGCACTCTCAAGAACTAATGGAGAGATCACACCAAAGTGACCTTGGCAAAAGGTGCCTCAAGTCAAGTCGACACTCGTGATGGTGAAAGCTTGGTGCAGGTACTGTCTTCAGCTACAGCTGCCCAGCTACAGCAGTGGCAGCAAAAACATTTAGCTGCATTAGAACCATGAGGGAAGTTGTCCTGGTGACAAATTTCGTATCTGAAAAAATGGTGGTGCAGGAAAGCGTCATGTGGTTTTAATTTTGTATAGATCTAGGATGCCAGTCTCTTTCACACAACTCTACTGCTGCTTCCTTTATTATTATCCAAGAACACCAGACAAAAAACAGACAAGAGACCTATGCATAGGGTTTGTTTTTTTTTAAATGGTTGCAACAGCCCCCAAAACTTACTGCAAACGTAACACATGAAATGCCAGATCACACACAGCTTTTTAGCTGTGCATTTTCTGAAATGCGATCGTATCTGCAGATAGGAGTCAAGAAGAACCGTTAATTGCAACTGAGCACAATCTCAGTGAGTTTTAAAACAAATAATGAAAGATAAAATTCCAAGACACAAGGAGGTTTTTCTAGTTGTTTCTTTTTCTTTTTTTTTAAGACTTGCCAAAAAAAAAGGCCCGTTCACTTGAGGCGTTCACCACTGGACACTAACCTATTGATGAGCGTCAAGAGGGCAATTATCTCTAAAATAAAGACTTTTGTATATCACGGGTCCCACATTCTAAATTCAGCCTGAGAAGCAGGAGGAAAAAACGATTCAGACGTCAAGAGTGAATTGGCCAAAGGTCTCGGCGTTACAGATATACCACTGTTACATTTTACATGGCTCTAGGAAGCGTGGCAGTCATTTGACCCACCAAACAGCAAGCACTTTTGATGCAAAGCCTAATTGTCACTTATACTTTGTCACGCCATTTAGTTTCAATGATTTTCTGAACTCTTCAAGGAACTATGCTAATGCTCCAGTTTTACTTTTGTCAGGATCAATGAGATCCTCATTAAAAGCAAACTCCCGAAATTGTTTTGGTGCCGCTTTCCCTGACAACATCTGCTCCGTTTCCCCTGTTGTTTCCTTGACTGTGGGAAATGAGAGAAAAAAATCTTGACAAAAATACCATGACTGTATTTTATCTGCAAGAGACATTAATCAGCGGTGGGAATTGAGGTTTGGAGTGCTCTCTTCAAGAGCACAAGTCTTAAATGAGAATTAATAAAATGGTATTCCATAGAGTCCTAATCTAAACTAGATTTCCTCCATGCTGATTGCAAGAAAGGGTAACAGTTTGCAAATCATGTCCTCTGTTTAAGGGACCCAGAAGCTTTTACTTTCAATTCTGTTCCCCATTTTCCCCAAGCAGATTTAGGAAATGGAAAGCTGACTTTGCAAACTACTCTCCAAAATGCAGGAGAGGTTAACATGCACAGTATGAACTGTTGAGGCTGGGAGGCAAATCTCATCCAGCCAGTGCAGCACAAACACAACAGTCTCAGGGACAGACACACAGCCCATTGGGATGGATAGCACCTTGGGCACTGCCAGCTAAATCCACCAGCAAAGGTGAATTGAGCTTCCAAAAAAGGATGACTGGAAATAAAGGTTTTAGCTATAGTTTGCTATTCCTCTAATGACATTCACCACCATTCATGGGCTTCTACAATCTCCTAACACTGCCTCAAGCTGCGTGAATTTAAGAATGGAACTAAGTTTCTCTACATCTCCTAAGAGAAATCAAAATTCATTATTTTTACAATACCTGATTAACATAACTAAAAATTAAGTCCCTCCTACAGGAAGGCTTGTACAGAATCGCTGCAGGTTTTCCTGATTGTAACACCCATGAACTCCAGCTTGGAGATGGAAACAGTGAGAAATTTCATGTATTAGGCGTCAGTCTCTGGTTTCTGTCTGATGTGACAAAGATAGAAGTCTTTGTCTTTGCTAAGTCTTTGCTAAATTAAAAAATACAAACAAAAAAAAAAAAAAAAACCAACCAAAAAAAACAACAAAACAAAACCCACACAATTTTAAGTACAGTTCAGTCACTCGTGGTTCCAATTTGAAGTCTCTTTGTCTAAATGTGAAACAGCACCAGCTTTGAAACAGCACCCTATTCTGTATTTGATTTTTAGTGCAGATTTTAAATATGAAGCAAAAGGGAGTCTTACACAGTACTCTTTAATAAGTTAAGCAGAAAGTTTGGCTTAAATGGTTAAATTTCCTAAAAATAATTTTCAAGTCAGTAAATAAAATTTCTTTTTCAAAGAACATTAACTTTCAATGCCTTCTGTTAAAATCTAAAAGCCTAAGTGTTACAGATGTTCTGGTTTTCAGTGGCCTTCTCCAAACCAGTATCCAGCCTGATATATCAGCCAGCCTTCTGCTTTTTTTAAAGAGCCTGAAGCTGAAGGTACTTCTCTACTCAAGTCCCAGCTTCTGGATTTTTTTGTTCATGTTCTCAATTTTCACTTACAATATAGGCAGCATTAATATACTAATCTACATAAGATTTCCAGATAAACTCCAGAAAATTCCAAAGGTGCAAACAGGCCAATGACACCCCATGTCAAACTGCCAAGTTTTTTAACACAGCCTCATGATTTCCATATGGATCAAATTAGCAATACCAGCTATAGCCATCAGAAGTCAGCCCCAACCCTGGTGATATTACCCCACCAAGCACTTGTGAATCACAAGCCAGCACTCAGCAGAAATTGTTTCCCTGTGTTTTACAACTCCCTTAAACCATTCACATCATGTAAGATTGCAATGCACTAACAATTCTGATCCTACTGCTTTCTACCATACTTTTTGCCTAACAAAATTAAATTTCTATGCAAATTTAACAGGTCATTCCTGAGGAAAAATTAAGGAGGACTCTCCTAATGATGGTGCACAGTTGCATGCTGTTACATATGAGCAAACACCTTCAGTCATGCCACCAGGAGCCCAAGAGTGCCTGAGAGGTGACAAGGACAGTGGGTTACCCATCACATGGGTGATGGCCAAGGTGGAGATTTAAAACACAGCAGCTTCCTGCTGGGCTCACTCAGCAGTGCAGAACAGGCTCCAGACTCACAGCAGTGAGAGCTGAGGGAATGCCAGCTTGGATGAGGCTTCCAGGGAGCAGCACAGGCCCCAGTATGCTGTCCTGGTGGAATATGGATCACACCAGAGGAAGGGTCCCTCCTACTGGATGTGGACAATCTGTTAATGCTGCTACAACATCAGCATTTTGCTACCTTACCTATGTAGAGTCCCAGCTGAAATCATTGTGGCCTCAGCTGGCCCTAGGGGTGAACAGACTGGTATTAAAATACAAAGGGAGGTGAATAAAAAGGGAATGAATGTTACCTACAAGTCACCCAGCCACACACACAGTTCACATGCTTTACAGACAGTGTGGCCTATAATTAAGGTCATTAAGGCTTGGCATCATAAAATTCTACCAATTAACAACTTTGCTGAATTCTTATTGTTCAGGCAGAAGTGCTCCATACCAGGCATCTGCCTTTGGTTGATATTTCTGTTTTCAAGAGAAAACTTTAACTCTGACAGCTTAGTGCTGAAAATGTGATTTAAAAAAAATTTTATAGTCTCTTTCCTCAGCCTGCCATAATCCCTATAGCCTTTTTCTTCAAGTAATACTAAATATCTACAAATTCTGAAGTCAAGAGAATAAACCTGCCTTTGCCTCTTCTCCAGTAGTTCAACCAACTAAAGAAAACAGAGCACAGGAACTTCCCAGAAACCAAACTGAGCTATCCTACACAGTCATTAAAAGCATATCCTGATTTCCTGGGCCAATAATTCAACATTATGATGCACTTTGCAGAACTGCTGAACACTCCCAGTAACAACTGATGTCCAGGTAAGGGGCTTTGACAATATTCTAGGCTTAATAAACACCGACACAGCGCTGCAGTCTGTGCATTGGATCTGCTCAAGGAATACAGTTCATCCTTCTCCTGGCTTTCCCCACATTAGTGCCCTTCCCAAGCAGGCTGTCATGGCCCCTTGCCACAGCCACATCTAACCATGGTGAGGTGCACAACAGCCTTGGGTAAAGGCTTCCTTTGCCTCACTAAACTTTCCTGAGGTGAAGTTCTGTCCAGTTGTGCGTTGGCACGGCCAGTTCTAGCAAAGAGGGAGCACAGAGCTAACACAGCAGGCAGGCCAGTCACCCAGTTGAGAGGTGTACAACACCCACCCACTCACCTCCCCCTCTGCTTGGGATTATCCCCCCTGTTGTGGAAATGAAGCAAAGAACAACAGCTTGCTGCTTTCCATGCCTCCAGTTCAGCCACCTGTATGTGCCCTGTAGGATTCACCGCCTCCCTGTCCCCCAACACAGCAGCTTGGTTGCACAGAGGGAAGAAAGGGGAGCGTGTTCCCCTTCCACCATCACAGGCCTCTTTAGCATCTTTATTCCAACTGCTGGGAGCAGCAGAGATTTGGCCACAAGCCATCTTTGTGACACCTCTCCTGGAGGGCAGCCAGCCAGGGCAGAGGAGCAGCTCAGACTGCCAGCAGCAGCACCTGCAGTGCCCTTTCCTATCTAGGCAGCAATCCTGTACCTGCCTGGGGCAGTGGAAAAGCCTTGCTCTGTGCCTGCAGACATGCACTTTAACCAGGTGATATCCCACAGTGGTGACAGGAATTACTTCAGCTGCTCTGAGCAAAAGTGTAAACTTTTGCAATGGCCCCTAGTGACAAGGAGATTATTTTGCTGGGAAACCAATGGCAGCCAGGAGTAACTACAAAACATGGCCATCCTACTCCCTAAGAAAGGAAATGTGCCACTACATGTGCATATATATTCCATATATAGGAAGGTTATAGACACAGGCTCCTGGCATTTTTTAATTATTTCTTCTCAGTGCCATCACGCTGATTAGATAATGTGTATCATAGGAAAATAATGAACAGAAAAACAAGCCCTTTGAAAATCTCTCAGGATTAATTTCCCCATAATTTTTTTTGATGCATAAGGTGCAATTTTGCCTAATTTGGAAATGTATCAAGGACAAGTCGAGCATTAAGTCAGCACTTGCTCCCTCTGAAGTGCCTGAGCTCAGCCCAAAGCTCACCTTTGATACCAGGACTGTTCCCTATAGAGCTGGTAGGCAGAAAATGGTAGGGAAGCTGAAGGTTCCGAGTTTCCAGCAGAGTTCCTGGAAAGTTAGGGAACCTCTTTAATTTTGAGCAAGTTATCCACCTCTAAGACCAAGTGATGGTGATGTTTTGATTCAAATTATATTTTGATAGTATTTATTGAATATGTTTTATATTAACATATCTATGCACACATATATATATATATATATAATCTAAGAGAAATTTTATTCTTTAAATTACAAAGAGTAATTTCTCCATTATTAACTTAAGATGCAGTTTCTTCTCTTTGGGGATCCTAGAAGTAAAAATTTTTTAATTTTGAAAAATCAAACCCACCTTCCCCACAAAGCACTGTGGATGCTGGCCAGGAGCTGTCACCTCTCCAGCCAACACAAACATAACTGAAAAGGATTTGTATCTGCTCCTTTACACCTGATTTAAAGTTAATAATAACTCTGCACAAACAGACTGACATAAAGGGCAATGAAGGTACAAATTTTAGACTCTGGAGATTCCTCCCTGCCCCTTGCAATGCTGCCTGCAAGACCTCATGCTGCTAAAACATCACCTCCTCCAACCTTACCCAACTGCCTCTACTGAGAGCCATAGATTTGTTTGCTCCAGTACAAAGCTCCACCCTTCAGTGTAATTACTATACTCAAGAGAGGAGTCCTAACCCTAACTTGCAACGCTTCTTGAGACACTGCCACACTCCCCCACCTCCCTGTCCATGTCTGGTTTACTTTGACCATTTCTGACTCTCAGGAGTAAACCCCTCCTAAATCTATACAGCAAAACGTTTATCACCAATTCCCTATACACACATCATCCTTTCATCAAGCTCACAAAATCCTCTTCCCTGACAGAAACCAGTAACCATTCCCAGACAACACCACTCCACTCATCCATGAGCTAACAGCACGAGCGTGGCATCCACCAGGAATGGATGAACATTCATGGACAAACGCAGCAGGAACACGGCCCAGGGCATCTGCCTTCAGGCCACACTTACAGCAGGACTCCCCAAAAGCTGATGAACTTACAGATTTTAAACACTTTGGTGAATCAGCTACAGTTAATTAAGTCACAAACCCTATAGAAGCACATTCCAGATTGGATACATATTGGTACAGAGAAAAATGCAACTTATGAAAACTGCTGCTGTATAAAAAAGGGGGAAAAAAGAAGAAACCCAAGCCCAGGCACCTGGTTGAAGGTAATGCTGCCACAGGAAGGAAAGCACCTTCTGCAAAGAGAGCTATGCACTTGTACAACCAGCATCATTCCCAGTCCAGTCAGGCAGGGGGGCTGGCCTAGTAAGCACTGTGCCAGCTAAATACTCACACCCACAGCACTGCTGCAGACTGGCACAGCAAAAATGCAAACACACTGTTATGTACACAGCCCATGCCAAAACATCAAGGTGTCCCTGCTCCAGTAAGCTTTAAAAACATCCCCACTTCAGTATTTGTCCGAAAACAGCAGGCTGACCATTGAAAGGAAGAAGGCAAGGTCATATGCTCAGGGCTTTCCAGCCACATCCCACGTGCACAGGAGCCCCCCAGGATGGGAATGGGAAGGCAAGATTTGCCAGCACCACCCCGCACCTCAATGTGCCTGAATGTGCAGCCCAGCAGAAGGTGCAGCCCTGCAGCAGGAGCTGGGCCCGGGGCAAGGGGCAGCTGGAGCGTGCAGCTGTGTGCAGACACATCCCAGAACACGTGGGGCAGAAACACTGCACAAATGCAGGCTTGCTTTGCAGCTTCCACTGGTGGTGGGACACTTGTGACAGGAAGGGTGTACAAGAGTCCCTTATAGCCTTCAGGAGGAGACAGAGAAGAAACTCTTGGGGAAAAAATTAAAAAATAATCCAGACCCAGATAAAAATCTATTCTATCAACATGTTCAAAGGCTTTAATACAAATTGCTTTCCAGTGGATGAGACTGATAGATAAGAAAATAAAGGAAGAAGTTTTAGGCACATAAAATGCAAGTGCCTTGTTTATGAAATAGGCATGGGAAGCCCTATATTTCACTTTTCTGCTTACTTTGAGACTTACAGTGGGGAATATATATATAGGTATAAATGTACTTTTTTGCATAGTTTGGCTGATTTAGTTACAATCTTATTGCTACATGAAATGCACATGTGAACAAACGACATTTGATTTTCAGGGAACGTAGACCTTCCTATTGGTTCCATTTTCCAAGCATTTCCTACTGATAACTGAGATGGAAAACACCTCAGTAAGGTTTCTCATGCCCAGGAAAGCTGCTCCACACAGCCTTAGTCTTCCCAATCCAAGCCAAAGCCTTCCCTTCCTCTCCAGTCCCACACTGTCACAGGAGACCTGTTCCCACCATGGTCTACTCCCAACACAACTACTGCCACTCCAAAACACCATTTTTCGTCTCCAGAAAGCTTCAGGGTGACCCAGACCTCACTTAAACAAAGCCTGCTTCCTCTTTGTACAATGCCTCTTGGAGCACCGGTCCAGAATGGAGGTGCCAGCATCCTGCAGGAAGGCAAGCAAGCATCTGGAACTGGGCAAGGAAAAGTCTATCAGACACAGACCCTTCCAGCACCCAGGCAGGAAGACAGAGTGAAAATGGAGAGGGGAGAAGTGTTCATCACCTGGCTGTGCCAAGCTCAATAAAAAAAACAATAAGAGGGAAAAAAAAAAAAGTTTTAATTGCCCTGGGATTTAGTAAACAAGCAGTTGAGTCTGGGAGTTAATGCCAACACAACAGCTGGCCTTCAGAAGGCATTTACTAATATAGCAACTTGTAATTAACACAAGGTCATCTCTAAAAATTACTAGGCCAATTTGCTGTTAAATAGCTTCCTCCAGGGGATGTGTCCCTGTTGGAGTACGAGCTGCTGCATTGTGTCCGTGAAGACAGACAGCTGGACAAGAGCCGCGTTTCCCTGAGGAGACAGGGTCACCCCACGGGGCTCTCTGTGCTCCCCACGTCAATCCATGCCCAGGCCCCCCTCTCCCCTCAGTGCCCCACAGACCAAAGCAGCCTTCTGTCCCCTTGCAGACCAAGGTGGCACAACACCCACAGCATCCCAGCCCACCGGAGGCTTCTGTCAAGGATGACGGCAATGAGCCAACACTTGCAGAATAAAATTGTGCAACGGCCTTTGGGCTGGTTCCACCAGCAGTCCCAGGCACCACAGCCATATAGGATTCATGGAATCACAGAATTGGTTAGGTTGGAAAAGACCTTGAAGATCATGGAGTCCAACAGTTAACTCAGCACTGCCAAGTCCACCACGAAACCACGTCCCGAAGCACCACATCCAAACATACTTTAAATACCTACAGGGATGGTGACTCAGCCACTTCCCTGGGCAGCCTGTTTCAGTCTTTGACAACCTGAAGAATTTTTCCAGAATGCCACACCTAAACCTTCACTGGTTCAACTTGAGGTCATTTCCTCTCATCCTATCGCTTGTTTCCTGGGAGAAGAGACCAACTCCCACCTGACCACATCCTCCTTCTAGGCAGTTGTAGAGAGTGATATGGGGTCCCCTGAACCCCCTTATCTCCAGGCTAAACAACCCCAGCTCCCTCAGCTGCTCCTCACAAGACCTGTGCTTCAGACCCTGTGTGTCCCCGTGGCCATTAGCAGGATGTCACCACAGGCCATCATGTGTTCCTCACACAATTCCTTCTGCAAGGTGCTTCCCACTGTGGATCAAGGTCTTCCCAAACAACTTCATCTCTGAGTCCCTTCATCCTGGAAACCTTAAACAACTTCATCTGAGTCCCTTCATCCTGGAAACCTTCCCCTGGGGTGAAGTCCATGTAAATGGAAGTCCCAAGCAGCTGATGGAGAGGAGCATTTCATTTTTTAGGCAGCAGTTTTTCCGCTTCCTTCAGACACACAATTTTTTGTACCTAATTTTACGCAGAGGGCTGGCACGGCGTGTCTGGGAGAGCACCACCACTCCCCACACATGTCTCTGCTCTTCCTTTGCTTGAGAGAGCATGTCTCACTCTCCACATCCTGCCTGCTTGCCTAAACCTTTGCAACCTCACCCCTGGTTCCAATATGCACACTAGAACATCCAATTTGCCACTTATTTCCCAGAATTCAGAAGAACCCTCTTGTGAAGTCAGGAAGCAAAACCAGTCCTTTTTCTGCCCCAAGGCAGCTTGTGCTGCTAAGTGCCTTTTGCCTTTCACAGCCTCTCTTGCACAATTGCTTAAGGGATGTCCAGCACTCGCTGCCTTTGTGAGAAAGCAATTACAAAGCCACTGCTAGTACCAGGAGGTGCAGAGATGCCGAGATCCTTGATTGCCATTGCCCATGCTGCATCAGCATGGAGGCAGGATAAAAGTTTCACAGGATTTCTAGGTGACTTCTGATCCTGCTGGAAGACGTGGCAGGATCAGGAGGGACAGGGCACTGTGGAGGTTTCACCTCACCCTTTGGGGTAACTCCTACCTCCAGACTCCTACCTGGACTTTTGCAATAGAAAGGAGCACATTAAAACAGCTATAAAGCTAAGCAAATCCAAGACTGGAAATATCAGAGGAGAGGAAATCCAGAGTCCATCCATTAGTGCCATATGCCAGCAGTCATTGTCCCAGTAATCTTCTCAGCCTTGCCTCATCACCTACCTGTAAACCACACATCAAGGTACAGGTTCATTACCTCTGTACACCCTTATGCACAGCAGAACAAATAACAGATGATTTCATATCACTTAAACACCAGCTTTAGTCTTACTCCACTCCTTCCCCTGCGCTTCACTTAGAGGCTTTCAAAAAAGGAACAGGATTAGCAGCTCAAAAGATAAAGTTCTCAAAAGTCTTTTATGCTAAAATAATTACCCTATAAATCAGGGTAGGCATGAGGAACAAGACTACTCAAGACCAAACCCTGCCTTGTACCTTTTCTCAAGTAAGTCAGAAGATTTGCAAAGGCCTTTGACTCCAGGGCAGCAGAGTAAAGTATTTTCCAGTTTTGCAACATACTGCACTTTAGGGGTAAATAAGCTCCTTTCCAGTTGTCAATTCAACATGTAAAACACCTCACAGAGATTCTGCTAAGCAGCTCTTTGTAGGGCAAGAAAATAAATGATTCTTTTTATCCTGTCTGAAAACTTCATATTCTTGAAACCCTTACAAGTCTGGGAAGGTGGAATTCATTCGTAAATAAAGTCCTGGGAAACACACATGGCCACAGCTTGGCAGGACCCCAGCCCTGAATGAGCCCTTTCATTTCCAGCATGTTTGGTAACTTGGGTTAAAGAGCAAATGATAGAATATTTCAAACACAGAGCAACTAGAGTGCTACAGTCACCTTTCCCTAAAAAAAAAATTAAAACATCATATAATAATAAATAATAACTGATTTTTCCAGGCATTCCTCACCATATCCTCCTAAAGTAAGCAGAGGTGCTACAAAAACACTAGCAGCAGTAGTATCATTTAGTTGGGCCAAGTGCAAGGTTGAAAACAAGTGCAGAAAAAAGCTTTGCAGCAGATTAAGCAGAACAGAAGTCACACAAAGCTGCAAGTGGAAAGGTTTATTCATTTGCTGATTTCTCTCTGTAAATTACCATATATCATTGCTGCTAGGACAAAACTGATGTGCCTACTCATGGGTTGCACCAAAACCATACAGGTTCATTGATTTATGACCTTTATAATGATTCCCTCAGTACATTTAGAGATAAATCAGGCTACTCCTGGATGCTCAGCTAAAAGAATTCAGTTGTAGCATTGTTGTCTGTATTTGGAAAAAAATATAAGAAATATAGAAGGTAATAAAATACTTCAGGCTGCAAATAAAGCTGGCTGTAAATGTAAATGTGCTGATGATAAATCCACAGAAGGAACTGCCAGGTCCTGGAGGGTTTGGGGTGTAACACAGCAAAATCCACTCATTCCCCCAAGAGCCAAATGCGCAATAAAACGTTTGCAGATGGGAACTGAGGTGATTCCATCCTTCATGCTCCATCTTGGAGCATCATTTGAAGATCAGAACCTCACTAATCCAATCCTAGTTCAAAATGAAATCTGAATTTAAAGAACCTGGAAGTGAAGCTCGCAGACACTAACAGCTGCAAGTCAAGTGGCCTGCCCTGTAACCTGGAGAGAAAGAAAAAGCAATTCCTGAAAATGATAAGCACAAGCTGCAGCCTGAAGTTTATAAAAATATCAGCATCATGTTAATGGATGGTCCAGAGATTCTGTTCTTCAGAGGATTGTGTTATATGCTCCTCTTTTCAAAATATTTTTATCCTAGCTCTGACTATATTTACATATTTTTTTAATTATTATTTAAAGGTATATTCCAGGTCAGCTGTTTGAACTGCCATATATCTAACTAAAGCCTAAACAGGAAGTAAAGGAGAAAAATATTAACTTTTTCTGGCCAACTTCAAATTATCTCAGGTAATTTTTCCCAGAATGTCAAAGCTGGAGAAGACTATTAATAAATTTAGCACCAATATCCTGTCACAACTGTTTATTCTGGCCAGATAAAACCACATTTAGTGGAAAAAGCATTGATTTCCTTTCAGCATCATAGCCTGGAACAGCAAAAGCTTTGTTTATAAAAGCCCAAATAGCTTTTTCTCTCCAACCTGCCCAGTTGGCTTACATATAACAACCCTTGCTGTAGGGGACAGAATGAGCATTTACAGTCTGAATTGCAGACCATCCAATTTCTGCAACTGAATTACACCCCAAAATGCTTGACATGTACTGGATAAAGATTATCAAGGCTTCAGCATCCTTCCCCCTTCTAACATGAACTCACTAGATTACTGACCTAAAAAAAAAAAATATTACTGTATTTATGGGAAGATGCGTTTCATGAGATACCTCAGATAAGCATTTTGTTGCTGTTCCAAAGGCAATCTATATACAAGAGAGCCACTGGAGTTGGGGCAAGACCAGCTGCCAGGCATCTGGCAGGTTTGTCAGCATTGGCACACACGCGGGATATCTGGCAGTTAGCTTTTGCATCTGTTGGGTTCAGCCACAGCCATAGCTACATCAAAACCCACAAAGGCATGTCCTGGTTATTTTTCATGGTGTCTGCATTGATCTAACACATTCTAGGTTCACTGCCCAGGGTTTTTGTTGTTGTTGTTGCTGTCTTTTGGGTTTGGCTTCCTCCTGCCAAAAAAGAAAGGGTGAAAGAAGAGGGAAAGTGCTGGGTGGTAACTGGAAGCAACCCACTGTTCGTATACCAGGGCTTTGTATAGAGATGCATATATAGAAATATATGTGCTTGTCAAGGTCCTCTGGACAGGGGAATGACTGTCTCTCAGAGGCAGTGCTCCACACCACAGTGCCCACCAAAAATAAATGATCCACATTAAAAAAAAAAAAAGGAACAATTTCTTTTAATGTAATTCCACGTGGTTTAGCTTGTAAGATTTAAATTGATTTTGGGCAATGTTATCCTCTATTGGTGTTTAATTAATCTGTAGGCTTAATGCTGCGATGAACGCTGCTGGCTAGCCTAGGGCCACTAGTGCTCTTCCCTGAATGCTAAAAAGGCAAACAGTTCACTAAAAAACAGGAAACCCCATTTTAGCAGATCTGAAGTCAGGTTTCAGGAGTATCTTGAGGGCAGTATAAGGCCATACTGATCCTGACTGCACAGTCCGACCTTGCCCAGCTGCTCACCCCGCGATGAGACCAGCACAAACAGCCAGGAGCCCACACAGCGCACCAGAACGGGGAAGATAATCTCAGCAAAAGCAAAGTGTTTGGGCTATATTTGCTGAGCTGGTTTAATCTGGATCAGTTTCCCAAGCTGCCTTCCAGGTAGGGCTGTGCCAGGTGTGTGTGTGCAGGGGGGATGCATTTGGGGTGGGGGCAGGCTGAGCCCTGCAGGGTGGCAGAGGCTCTGGGGACCCTGGCCCTGCCAGCACCCCCCACCAGCGCGCGCTGCGAGCTTGGAACAGCGCAGTGCCCCTGCCTGTGCCTCAGTCCAACAGGGAGGCAGTGCCAGGGCTCAAGTCACACCGGCTGCACCCTCAGCAGTGATGGCTGTGTGCCTTCACCAGGGCAAATCCCAAGGTCTCCTCTTGTCTGGTGCCTGTGCCTGGGCACACCCAGAGCAAAAGGGGCCTCACGCTGCAAATGGGGTCAGTGTGAGCAGACCAGTCTTGTCAGGTAGGCTGTGAGTTAGCTGAGGCCAAACTGACCCTAGTGCCAAGGCCATGTTTTGCACTTCTCATCTCTCACACAGAAGAGATATCACCAAGCTATCTGGAGAGAAGCTGGCCCTGTACCTATTTCAGGTGTTTAAAATAGATGCAATTCTTTTAGCTTTCTAGTTAAAGGCTGATTTCTTTCAGAAACACAGACCTTGCTAAGGATACTGCCTCAGCATGTACAAGTGAGGTTCTGGGATTTTGATATCTCTACCAGTATACCCTTGCCACTCATGAATTCTGCAATGTTCTACATTCCCAGAGAAGTTACCTGTAGTGGCTACCTAAGGTGATTTGATTACTATGACACTCCATTTCTTCCCATCACTAGGAATGCAAGGAAGTATTTACAGTCAAATCTATGCAGAGAGAAGTGATTTTCTTTACTGTTGGATCAATAGGGAACTCATCAGATTTAATACTTGCAAAGAACTTGGAAAATATATCAAAGAGAAAAACAGAAGTATACTAAGCCTGGTAATGCTACAGGATAAGCATTGGGAGGGGAAAAAAACCAAACAAATAAGACATATGCAGGTTTTTTGGGAGTGCTGTTTGATTTTTTTTATTTGTACTGCAAAGTCAAGAGATCCAGAAGTAGAGCAGATACTCTTTACATTTCTCACCTGCCCCATCTTTTTTTAGCACACTTCATGTAGCTCCCGAGTCAGTGATCTCTGAGCCACTTCACTCCTGGCACCCTTGGCAGGACATCAAAGAAACTATTTTTCTACCTTCAGTCTTGGCCATCCGAGGCTCTTCAGTCTGTGGATATCTCACCTATTTCTCCCTCTTCACAAGCACCTTCCCAAAAGTTTGGATAATGGCAACGTTCCCTCCAACAACCTCGACCCACTAACGATGCCTGAGCACAGAGGGATGGGGTTTGCCTCATCCTGGGGGTTCTGCCATGCACCTTGACAGTCCCTTGTAAGCCTGGGAACGGGGGAAAAGCCCTGAAGCCTTAAGTTATACAACAGATAGCATTCAGGGGCAGCTGTTTATACTAGCTAGAGCTCTAGAGCTTCAGGGGAATGAGTCTCAGGCAAGAAAAACAAGGCTTTTAACACTAAGCCACAGTAAGATCACATTCAACAGCTCAGGTTTCAAAACCTGCTCCAGCAAAATTGTGTGCACAGGCACTCACTGCAGGTGTCCCAGCATTTAACACTTCAAGTGGTGCCACTGGTATCACCTCAAAAACAACCAGCACATTCATCCTGCTCTCAGGCCTGTGGGGGATTTCTCAAGAAACATCTCCAAAATCTTAGGCATGCCCTCAGAGTCCACCGAGGGAAGCTGACACAACACCAGTTTCCAAGACACCGTGCTTTCAGCGTCATGGGCAAGCGTACGCAAGCGAACAATGAAGGTAGCTGGGACAAAGTTGATTTACATTTTGCCACTTTTCATCTGTCTCTTCAGTGACCTATAGTTAATCAAACTAACACCCCTTCTCCCTGTGTCACAGGCCCAAGAAAGAAGTAGGCACTGTACATCCTTCCTGCTATTCTCTTGCAAATGGAGCCACAGCAGAATTCAAAAGTAGCGCACAGAGGCCAAGTGAATTATGCATTTGGCTCCTCTCAAAAGCCAAGGAAAACTTAAACGCCAGATTTTCTTAAAAGCAAAACATCCCGTCAGCAAAATGACACTGACTGTCTGGATTGGGGGCAGTGGGCTTTTTCTTTTCAGAAATAGCATCCATTCATCTGTTGTTGTTTTTTTAATTAGAAAAACTGATAAATACAAAACCAATGGGGGAAAACAAATACAAAAATAACAAAGGCACGTTTATCTGCTAAAGCAAAGTGGCAAAGAGCAGCTGTCCTTTAATGATCACCGGGCATGTGAAATTAATCCACATCTTTATTACAAATTTAAACCAACAAAACAAATAAATCTCAAATTAGACCAGGAACCCAGGTGGGGAAGGAATAAGCAAAGCTCAGTTTACTCCCAGCCTGGCCAGTCATCTCTGCAAAAATAAGTACCTTTGTCTGCTGCCACCACAATTATTCTCTCATCACCCTCGCTGAAGATGAGATAGGAAAGCCACGGCCCCGTTGGAACAACGGCTGCTTTGCGCCAGCCCAGGGGATGAATGGCTCCAATTATTCACAGGAGCTATGGATACATGTGGCCTACGAGTTTAATTTTTAAATTTCCATGAAATGCATGCTTTTAAATATAGCGTAAGGAACAATAGCGCATTGATCTAGTCCTTCCCCCAAGTCAGTCTTTTCCATTAGTGGGATCCAATCTGGCACTAGCAAAATTCCCACCGAGTCCGGGGAGATTTGCACGAGGGAATATTGCATTGTTCAGCTGCACGTCCCCCCATGCTAGATCCTGCACGCTGAGGCACCAAACAAGGTCCAAAGTGATGGAGTGGCTGCTGGGATTTAGGGAAGGAAGAGGACAGGCTCCTCCTTGCTCTCAGCAGCCCCACCCTGCAGACAGAGACCCTCTCCAAAATGTTTCAGGGAGCACAGGGTGCTCTAGGGTGAGAGCTGCCTGCACATCTCACCCTCTGCATCTGCAGTCCAGCCTCCCCTCCTGCAGGCACTCATCCATCCAGGATCAGTGCATTTTTTCCCTAGTGACTGAGGACACATTGAATTCACACTTAGCAAAAGTGGATGGGTTGTTCGAGCACCATCCTGCCGAGGCTACCGCATCATTTTATTATTTATGAGTTCCTTCATTTTTAAACACTGGCAGAAGAAGCTCACCAAAGTTTTTTTTATACAGATTCCACTTGTGCCTACAAGTCAGCAGAACATTTAAAGTACACTACACAAATCTCAATTCAGCATCAGATGTGGTGGGCAAAGGAACAGGATTAGCTTTATTTTGTGAAAAAATTCCAACGGATTCACGCAAATAGATGGTTTTGGTCTTGGCCAAAAAAATAGTAAGGTCATTTGTTTCCTTTAGAATGTACCAGACAAAAATGTCAGTTTTATAAATCAGTGTTTTAAATACACTTTAAAAAAACAAACAAAAAAGACCAACCCAAAATAACCAAACAGTAGATAACTCCTAAAAGCTTTTTTCCCCCAGTTCTCCTACAGCTTTATAATCAAGCTGAGAAATTTGTATTTCACTACAAAAGCCTTGACTTTTATTACAGTACAAATGGCAGATGTAGCTTCCTCTCACTTTTTTTTTGCATAAGGACACTTCAAGGCAGCAGGACACATTTCTATATGCAGAGTGAATGAAGTAAGGAGAGGTAGCATTTAGCATCACAGATCACAAGCCATTCTGGTTATCATTTTCCTTCAGATGGAAATATCCACTGCCCTCAACACACACTTTTTGCAGAGCAGTACCCCCAGCTCCTAACAAGAATCAGAATCTCATGCTCAGCAGAGTAGAAGCACAAAAGAACAAAAAACAACAACTAGAAGCTAATCTGTAGTGGTTCTGGAGGGGCTGCAATCTAAATTAAGTTAGAAGACAACAGCATTACTCCATTTAACAAAAGTGGGGCTGAAAACCAGAGAGATTAAGGGTTTTTACACACTAAGGCATTTCACAGTTTTGCTTTCTTTCCTGCTTCATATACCCTGTTTATTTAGATTTCAACTCATCAAAACAGGATTATCTCCCATTTGTGTTTATACCCTGTCTAACACAAAGCAGCCATTAATAACTAGACAAGAATTGGTTTTCAAGCAGCAATAGCTACAGGTGATTAATAACGACACGACTCCAGGCATGTCTCTGGCAATACAGTGTTTTCTTTTCTGGGTTACAAAGATTAGCACTTGGAGCCATGATCCACTGATACTTGTGTAAACAACCTGCACAGAGAGGGAAGAGGAACACTACAGTCCTGATCCTGGAGCAGGAGGGGGGCTCACAACCTGACAGGAGAGAAAAAAAGGAAATAGCTCAGAGGAAGCATCTACCTAGGAGAAGAATGTGCTCACCAGCCCTTGCTTCTAGACGTATTCCTCAGGGAAATTAGAAAAGGAAGAGCAGAAGGGAAGCTAATGCAGAGTTAATAAGTGCAAATTAGCAAAGAAACAGAGACAGAGAAGACTGCTGATACCCCATTTTTACAGCACATACTTATATTGTCATCATCAGGGGCTTTTAGCCCCTGTCTTTTACCAAGCTGTTACACTTATTACACATTACCGACACAAAACACCAACATGCAGGCATTTAGTGTCATTTGACCTGCCCTGATGTGTCTGGGGACGTTTGCACAGGGCTGACAGATAAGCCCTGAGAGCTGCAGAAGACCCAGCCACTCTGGGGCAGCAGCTGCAAACCAGCTCTTCCAGGGCTGACTGTCCTTACCCCACCACAGATAAGCAACATCAAATATCTGCACTTACAAAGCTGCATCACATCCCCAGTGAGCACCTGGGCTTTGGCTGCGCAGCACATGCCAAGGTCTCAGGCAGTCAGCTCCCAGAAATAAGAAGGATGGCTCTGCCAGGATGCTCCATCCAGCCTTGGCCCTGCCCACCCTGCAGGGTCCCGAGGACTGGAGCCTCTGCTGAGCACATCAGGGCAGCACTTCTGACCCTACAGTCCACACCACTGCCTCTGCTGCCAGCCCTGCAACGATTCAAAAGCCTCTGCTTCACTCAAAATGCACAAAAAGGACTCTCATAATGAGTGGAATTCTTTCTGCAACGCTCTTCGGGCGCAAAAAAAAGCTGTACGGAACAGATATTATTAATCAGATTTAAATGAGCTAAATTTAAATTAGTTCAGGGCACAGAAACGTGTATTACACTCTGTTAAGTATCTGGATTGAAAACACTGTACCATCATCCCTGCTCAAATTCCCAGTCTTTCCACACAGAAAGCTTCAAAAGGAGTGACAGACATATATATATAAAAGCATTGAATATACAAAGAGAATATATTAAAGAATGATATTTCTTATTTACAACCCAGAGTTCATTTACTTTGAAATCAGGACTTGGGGCAGATACTTCAGCGTGAGCACAGCCCTGAGGAATGCTGAAATCAGCCATCAATAACTCTTTTCACAAGACAAGTCTCCCGAGGGCAGAGGGATAATACCAAGCTGGGTGGTAGTTTTTAAGCAGCTGGACACAAATTGGGACTTGTCAGTTGTTGTTCCCAGGCACTGCATGTCAAATTGGAATAACCTGTTGTGCTCCTGCTAATTTTTTTCCATGACTGCAGAATGCAGAAGAGGCACCTGTTGACTTCTGAGTAAGTTTCCCTGTGATGAACAGTTCTTATCAATCAACACTCAACAAAAGATTTCAAAATAATAGTTTTTCTCATCTTCCCCACAGCGAGAGCCATTCAGTGCACACAGCAACCAAGCTGAAATCTGCTTTTTGGACATCTGAGCTCTGCTGAGAAAGATTCTTCACCGACTGGTTTTAGATTCTTGTTGCCATTGCAGGAAGCAGGCTGAGGAAGCTGCCTGGGAGCAGCACAGGAGCCACACTGCACAGGGCACTGCCAGCAGAAACATCTGGGGCACATCCCAGCTGCCAGCAGCCCTGGGCCCGAGTGGGGGGCCCAGCCCTTGAGGCAGGTCTGTGGCAGCTCAGGACCTGGAGCACAGAAGATGGAAAAGAAGATGGAATGGCAGTGGGAAGCCCAGATGCCAGCGAAGCGTTGTGTGGGGAGTGCAGTGCCCCAAATTGTGTGACAAGGCACTGCAGGCAACAGCTCAGCTGATCTCCCCTGACTCAGGGGTGCCTGTGACTTGAACATTTTACAGCTAAAGGCTCCCAAGGACACATGGGGACAAGAAGACAACTCGAGCTCCAGCACTGCCAACGTGCACCAACCTCAAGCCATCCAGCACACTGGCCAACATTCTCATTTTTAGTTATCTGTGCACTCAGCAACAATGCATCCACCACTAAAATACGGTGGAAACTGAGCTCAGCACCTTCCTCTGTACAATTCTTAGGGGTCTTTTATCTAATAGCCAAGAATGGGATTTTCCTTCCCTCTTTGCACCCGAGATCTGCTTCCAACTTGTTCCCTCTCACTCAACACCTCCAAGGCTCCTTCACTGAAAATAGGTTCAACATCACCATCTGCTTGAATCTCCCAGCTTGCTCTGAGGAGATCCAACGTGGCTCAATAGGCAGCTACACTAAGTTGATTTTCCCATGCCCAGTGTCAGCAGCTCCTCACTGGTGTGCCAGATATTTGGCATAAGCACCTAAACAAATCCTACAGAACATGGATTTCCACAGTTACTCGTGAAGCTGCTTTTGAGCCCCAAGCAAACTGAGGATGCTTTGTCAGTGCAATTTACTCCTTTGAGTGCTGGGTGCCCACTCCAGGCTTGGCTTGGTGCAGATGCTCTTTCCCCTGCCTACTCCACCTTGGCTCTGCTTCCAAGAGATGCAGGCACAGCCAACCTACTCCAGTATTTAAAACTGAACTTACTCTCCTTTGAAACCATAGCTGGGGAGACTCTTGGAAAGCTCAAAGGAAGAGTTTTGCTGCAGGAACAACCCACAGATGGAAACTGCCCAGCAGGACAGAGAACATGGACAGCCAGACACTGATGGATACGTGCAGGTCAATCTCTTAGCATGAGCAAATACTTCTATTATTTGTGTAGGTGCAATCTATACTGCTTTGACCCTCTAAGTAAGCTCTGTTAGACAAACACTGAGCTGAAATGAGATTAGGCTAAACAGCCCCTTTGGGTTTAGCAAACAGGAGGCAAACAGCCACTCCCTTTCTTAATCCACCAAAATCCCACATATAAAATATAAGCTCCAATTAACAAAAAGTCAAGGAAGACAAAATATTATTTGAAAGTTTAAAAAGGCCCAATCACTGAATGCAGCTCACAGTTTGAATACAATTGTTCTGGGTGGTCTGCAAAGCACTGAGCTGGCTGTGCAGAAAAGAGTATTTTAAGAACAAACCAGTGGGGTACCAGAGTGTAGAAAAGATGAATTCATGTTAGAAAAACACTTTGTGAAGTCATACACAGAATGCAAACGTTGAAAAAATAAATAATAGCTTCCCCTACCTATTTATTTTCATTTCTTATGCCAAGGTCATAATTCCTTTTTATGTATTTTGAGGGTAAATATTAAGATTAATAGATCATCAACATTACGAAGGCTTAGTCTCTGGGACACAAGGTCATTGGGAAGCCCAGATCTACAGTCACTGAACACAGTGGTCATAAAAGCAAAGAACTCAACTACTTACTTTAATTTCAGACACAAACAAAATGCCTTTGCATCCCAAATGTGCACAACAGCTTGATCCTTGCCCTAGAGACCCCAGAAGTTTTAAAGACTTTTCCCAAGGCTTTGTAGACTGGGCTTTCTTTCTGCATTAGTGAGTGCATATGTAGACCAAGTTCATAACGTGAAGTGAAAAACAACCAAGAAAAAAACCTGCCCAGAGGGATTTTTCTATACCCTTGTCATTGGAGCACAGTCATCACAACTCTAGACAAGGCTTATTTTCCAAGAACTGCCCTACATGCCTTTTCCTCTCGCTCATCAGAGCTGTGGCACAGTCCCCAGCAGCAGTGGCTACTCCAACCTGGACATGCAGCTCACAAGGGTTTAAGGGCTGTACAAGTGGATACACAGAATACAGCAGGGTGATTTTCCATGGCAGAGGTGTTCCTCTGGTCTGTAGCTTTCAAAATGCTTTGCAAAGCAGGTGTGCATTGGCCCACCTATACTGAGGGGAAATAAACACAAGGAAGGACAAATCTGTGGGAGGTGACAAAAATCAAAATATTTAGGAGCCTAGAGTCAGAGTACATGGTATTAAACACCACAGTGCTCTTCAGTAGACAGAGAGTATAAATCCTAAGAAAGTACAGATTTTGACCAGAACTGGTATTAGGCATACTGAGGCAGTAAATGAAAACATGAGCTATTGTCCCATTCTCACCTCAAACCACATCCACTGCTCTTCAAAACAATGCCCACTTCCAACAGAGCCAGCATCAGCAGCTTGGGCAATGTCCAAAGGGGCAATTCTACTCCTGGGGCAATTCTCCTTAGAGATGCACCTTGTATGCCAAACTCCAGCTTACATCTGCAAGAGTCCATAGTCCCCTAAACACACTAATTGTCCCTGGAAGCAGTAACAGTTTCACAGAAAGGTAAGGCTGGAAGGGAGCACTGGAGGTCCTCAAGTCCCTCCCCAAACAGCTGCCAGGAAAAAAAAAAAGAAGATTTTTCCTTCAGGTCAGCAGAACAAAGCCCTGTACATGCCGTGAATCATCCACTTCAAAATGAGACACTGGCACAGAAGCTGCAGATGTGATTAAGTCAGCTCTGGAACATCAAGTTCCCAAGAGCTGAGAGGAAGATGCAGGCATGATGGCCTCCAGTTAGCTTCTGAATATCCTAACTAAGGACTACTTTCCCAAAACACATGCCAGCTGAATAACCTCTTATTAGAGCTGGCATCAATAATAACATCTCCGAGTCCCTCCATAACCAAGTAAGTAACCATTGACAAACCACTCAGCAATTACAACCACCAAGTGTTATGTATACAGGAGACACAAAGGACTGAGGAGCCAGGGATGAGTCAGTTTGGGTGGATGGAAGGGGAGGGAAAGAGGCAAAACTGTGCACTGTCTTCTTGAATTAACCTTGTTTTCAGTACAGCACTTCAGGCCGATAGGTGAATATTCTAACATCACACCCATCTAGAAACTGCCACATAAGAGGCACTGCAATGTCACCTCATCTTGATAATGACAAAAGGGTGATTGAATATTAACCATGCCAACCACCATGGCTCCTCCAAACACAAACACACCTAAATCTAAGCCTACAGCCAGTCCCTCGATTTCTTTCAATAGAGGTCCCTGAAAAGACAGGGATATAGTCTACCCAGTGTCTAATAGGAAAACTAACAAAAAAAATACCCCAAATCTTGCTCTTAAAACTCTGTCCCAATATAAAGCAATACATGAAGCAACCTTCTTCTCAAAAAGGCCTTTATAAGTACAGAGTTGATTTCAGCATCCCACACCAATGGAAGAAAGAAAAAAATGAGAACTGAACCACTCAGACTGTGCCAAGCTGAGTCAGAACAGCAAAACAAACAATTGATTCCTTGAGGGCTGCACAAGGCAGCACCCAGCACCCCAGGTT
The DNA here is from genome assembly GCF_963513975.1 of Fringilla coelebs. Lineage (NCBI taxonomy): Eukaryota > Metazoa > Chordata > Aves > Passeriformes > Fringillidae > Fringilla > Fringilla coelebs. The sequence goes on along the minus strand of NC_140030.1, from coordinate 89,367,722 downwards.
AAGTAATTAGTAGATCAGAAAACTCATCATTTTAGGGCACAGCATACAATAATTGAACTACATTAGAAATAAATTACCTCAAGAATGGCAAAGCCGCCACTCTAAACAACATTTTGATAAATAGTTATAAAAATGTTACAAAGCAGAGTCAGGTGCCTGGTGATTCCCAAATGATTAACATGCCTTCTCTTCTGTCTGAAAACACAGGATATACAAGGCAAGTACACTCTTTTCAGTCATGGAAAGTTTGTTTTGGAACTGCAGAATCTCTTTCCTATTTCTTCACAAATGATACAAGCTCACCTTCAGCAGTGCCTCAGCATCTGCTGGAAGTTCTGCCAGCAGAATAGTGAGAAGTGTCCAGCACTTGTTTTTATCTCGATGATGACTCTAAGGGGGGCCCAACTGCCACATCCATAAACCTGTCATACATCGTGCATATGACTCATCAGCCACACACCCAGGGTGATGAGAGTTCATCAGGCAGCAAAAGTAAAATGCTCTGTTAAAAAAAAAACAAAAAAAAACCCTCCGTGACTTTACATCAAACTTTTCAGGAAGCAGAGCTGATGTCCCAGGTCACAAAACAGCCACAATGGACTGACTTGTGTGAGTACTATCAAAAGCACCATGAGCAGCCAGGTGCTCATGGTGCTTTTGTATCTCACACAAGGAATTTTACCTCTGTGAGTATCCTGTGAGCACATCATAACCAGCCAAGGTGTTTGCGCATACTGAAGCCAAAAGGATTCTCAAGCTGATATTATTAAAAGCATATACATTATTAATCTACACTAAATAACTATGCAGCTGTATTTAAGTATAGAAACTATAAATAAATAAGACACATATGCACAGGTAAATCTATACAGCCACACATACCACACACCAGCCCAGCTAACACACAAGCACCTCTTTCATTTCTACAAACAAGATCAATAAACAGCTTTGCACAGCTTGGTACAGGGCGTAGCTCATCCACTACCAAAATCTGCTGTTCCTGCACCTAACAGCAGGCTGCACGTTTTCCACAAGGGAATGTGTGAAAAGACAAAAAGTAAGGTTAATGCTAAGAACAGCATGCTGAGGAAGATGATACATTTTAAATGGGAGGCCAGACCAATAACCCCATGAACTGCAGCAACTGCACTCGGTTTTTGAGCAACCAGATCTAAGTCTGGCCTGGGAAATTCAGTCAGCAGATGCAAAGACAGACAGCAGACAAGCATCACTGCACTTATGCATATCTTTGGTCAAATAAAGGGGGGGGAAGCTTCTGTCTTGGTCCTTCAGACATCAGAAGGATCAGAAGGTAATTTTTAACTGAAGCAGAACATACACAGCAGAGATACAAGGTGCCCAACCTTACGGGTGTCCTATAGCCATAAGCCAGCTAGAAATTGTTCAAGCAATTTTGGTGGAAGGCAGAGGGATTTACAACACTCTTTGGAGAGCACTTTTTTGGAAGTAGGAAGGTCACAGTTTGGTGTATTCAATGACAGACTGGAAGTGACCAGTGAAGTTGCTGAACATCCAGTTGAAGATACAATTGAACTATTCCCATAACTTTGTCTAGATCAGGGTTGGCAAGACAACAATAATCAGCAAGTGGGAATGAAGGACACTGGCCAGCACAGGACACCTTCAGGGTGTGGGATTGTCAGGCTTTCCTTTGACTGAAGGAAAACCCTGCTGGACTGGCAGCAGGCCACGAGAAGCAGCAGCCAGAGGCTGTCCTACCTATTGCAGGATGCACTGCAGGTGAGAGAGGGGGTGATGCTCATCCCTCCACATTGCTTTGGTGCCACCAGCTTGAGCCAAGCCCTGCAGAATGGGGTATTTCTTCCCAGGCCCACCAGGAGGAGTTACAGCTTCCTGAGTGACCACCAGCACAGCCAGCAATGGGACAACACAGATTGGCAATCTCTAAACACAGGCAGTGTCACTGGAATGCTACTAAAAACTGGGGTGGTGGGCGAGAATTGCTGAATTCAGCAAAAGAGTTTGCCCACTCAGGGGAATTTATTACTTTTAATTAGGCATTACCCTTTTCCTCCACCTCTTATTCAGAAAGGGAGGTTCTCCAAACAGCCCAGTGAGACTGGAGAGAAATAGGAGCTCCAACAACCATGGAGAGGTGGGGAGCTCTACCAAAGGAGCAGGATCTAGTGTGACCCATTCCATACAGACAGTGTGTGCATACATCCTGAGCCAGGATGGACAGCACAGGCTGCAGTCACAGCCACAGGCAAGGAGAGCTGAGTCATACAGGAGCTTTACCTTGGAAGTTTTCGCTTTACTCAGCTTTTCCCATTTGTTTCAATTTGGTTAAACAACAAAACAAAAGCCAAAAAAAAAAAAAACCCCAAAAAAACACACAACAAAACAAGCAACACAACAAAAACTCAGAAGGATTAAATTATTCCAGGATTTCCAGAATCTTCCAGACCCCAAACCACCACAGGTCATTTAGGCCACTCCCATCCAGGTACATGGCACACCAGAAATTAAATTTATTTAAAAGTCAACAAGTTTTGGGGGAGGGGGAGTGTGTGTGTTTGAAGACAGCAGAGACACCAAAGGCTAAACATGAAAGGTTTGGGCTCTCACAGGGCAGGGTCTGAGTCCCTGTCAGGGCTGTCAGCAGTATGCCTGGGGCTCCAACACAACTCCAAGCTCACCCTTGAAGAGTTCATTCTTTGCAAGCAGGTTTTCTCTCATTTCACTGAAGCACTTATATTTATCAGATATCATTATATTTACCAACTAAATTAGGATTTCTCTTACTTTTCTTGGCCCTCTCCAAATACCAGCTGCATACCTCTCATCTTGAGTGAATGCAGAGAGCCCTTACGAGAGGGCTTCAGGCTGAAGGAGAAAACTTTCTTGCAAACTCAAATCCACCACTACAGGAAGCCAGATGTACAGCTGATGTCACAAAACACCGATGGGATAAGAGAGCTCCATCAACAAGGGCACCAGCATTACCCCAAATTCCACCACTCATCCCAATTAGTGCAACAAATTCTTCAGAAAATCAAGACTTCCATTCACAAAATTCACAAATTCCCCAGAGAAGGTCTTCTAAGAAATCACATACTTACATATTTTGTTGAGTCACGGCACACCAGCCTCTGGGGCTCACAGACACAATTACAGAGCAGGTTTCAGAACAACCTGACCTTCCTCTCACCCAAACCTCCCCAGGACAGCTGACTCTCTGCAAGTCATTTTGAAGCACAAGTATTTCCACCTGTACTTAATCAGGCTCATTAAGAGAACTGAGAACAAATTAATTCAATAAGATTGAGTTCTGTTGGAACACCTTAGTTCCTGAGAATTGTCCATTTCATAAAATGATGGACCATTTGCATCATAAAAGCCAACTATACTAGGAAGTTGTGGGATGCCTAAATGATTTTTTTTTATGTTGGCTGCAGCATGAGAGGAAGGGGAAGTTGCACACAACAGCATTTACATTTTTTTTACTTTTCTCCCCGGAGCCAAGGCAACGCGCTGCAGTTTGTAACTCACAAGATGCTGTCCCTCACTTCCGTAATGCTGGCACAATTAGGACTTATTTTCCTATGTTATTGTAATCCCAGCCAGCTGATTTTCGCCCTCCCTCTTTTTCCTTTTCTACAACTAGTTATGGAGTTACAGAAAGCACATTTCCTATAATTTCAAGAAAACTTTTCCAAGGCAGTTAGCATTTGCTTTTCAATCTGGATAACACTATCTGCTTGGTCTCCATGAATTCCACACAGCTTTTACAATTGCTCTTTCCAGGGAGCTTTCAGAGCTGAAAAGTGACAATATTCCATGTTACAAAGTGCTTTGGGAAGTGCTCAAGGCCAGGTTGGATGGAGCTCTGAGCTCCAGAAGGTTAGTTCTGCCTCCCTGGCAGGGAGGCAGAACTACATGATCTTCAAGGACCCTTTCAATCCAAACTATTCTGTGATTCTATAAATGTTTCTGTGTTCTGAAAAGCTTTGGTAACATGCATGTTAAGAAAGAAATCTGTAAATTTCATCTAAACTGCCCATCTCTACAGCTATTAACAGTAAAACCATTTCTTAATTATCACATTTTATTTGTTCCTACCAACATAACAGCATCTATTCTTTATTAAAGGAAGGAACTGCTCCCCAGATCAGAATTTTAGTACCCACTAACACACCTATATACCATTGTACATTTGTTATATATACCACTGTCAATGGTACTCCAGTTGCCTCTTTGAGAGCTGGTATTTACCAGTGGTTTGAAAGAACCCCTCTCCAAATCTCTCACCATTATTGCAACAATAGGTTGTAGTCACCAATCAGGCTGCATATCAATAATTGCTTTAAGGATAATGATTTCTTCCACCAAATCCCACTAACTCCCCAGGTGCTGAACTTTTGGGACATACTTGTTTTACTAATAAGAACCCAATTCACACTTGTCCCTCACTGTGTGCTCATATCTACTGTAGGATGGGAAATTAGAGAGAAACTTTTAAATGAGCTGCTGTTACCTTCTTCTATAGAGCTGGAGATTTCAGGTGAATCATCCCTTTCACTTCTTGTGATTGTTCATTTGTGAAAGTCAAAGAGTTGCATTACTGCAGATATTCACTCTGCTTTGTTCATAGTCATCATTAAACATTTACTGCAAATGAAACAGCCCTTACATTTTGGCTTGCCTCATATCTGCAGATGGAGATAGACCCCCCAAAAAAAAGATTTTATTACTTGCTTTGCAATGCTCTTGTAGTGAACAGTTTACTCCCAACTTTTGTGCTATGAATTCTAAATTCCATCTTGAATTTTATTTTAAGATACAGGTTACTATAAGAAATATTTGGAGTAAACAAAAGAGGTCATGACTTGGTGTTGACATTGACCAAAGCTGTGTACCATTTCCCAAGGAGTCAGCTTTTCCAAGTTCCTGGGCTTCTCCTTCCTCGACATCATTTCCCCAGTCTCCCTATCCACACATGCCCAAATGCTGAACGGCAAAACTGAAGTAAAATATTGAGGTTCAGCTCTAGAAAGCTCAACACAGCTTGCTGCATGAGGCCCTGCCTCCCCCTGTTCTGTGGATATCATTTGATAAATCCTGGGATTTCAAGTGCATGTGAAGAAACAGCCCCACAGAACACAACTTAGGCTGTGGTTTCACTGGCATTTCAAGTTGATATAAAGTTGCCCTGATGGTGAAAGCAGAGTTCTGAGCCTCACGTAACTCACACACTCCTGCCCTCCATCCTGCTTTTGTTGCACAGCCATAAGGCGATGGGATGAGTCCAGGCCAGAGCACTAATCTAGCAGAAAACAAATTCCTGTCTTTTTTGAGTTAGTGCTCATTTGGATTGGCAAATCACTGCATTCCTCATCTAATCTGACCTTTAGAAAAAGTATTTGTTAACTCTGAATTTATCTCCTAAGATTTATACTGTGCTGTTCAGCACTCTTAACACAGCAGCAGAACCAGCACTCTGGCTGGAACCCTCACTTCTGCAACAGAGCCAAGTGGCATCCAGCACAAGGAACAATTTGCCCTCATCCAGGTGCAGGCACAGGACAGACACAAACTGACCCAGGGCTCTGCTGCCCAAGAAGGAGGTATCTGGACATTCCCTTTGGCAGATGCCCACCCTTCCCACCACTCTGCTGGGCAGCAGCAAGGCATCAGCCCAGCTCATGGACACTCCCAGGGCAGGCAGCTGGAAGGGCAAGAGTCCTCTTCTTCCTTCCCCATGCTCACTCAGCCATGGGAAGAGCAAACCACCGCCCAAAGGCATCAGGAGGAGTACAGACCCTACCCAGAAGAGGAAGCCCAATTTCAGATTCAATGGTATTTAGGAGGTTCAGCACTGTACCTGTATGCCCCAGCCAGCCAGAGCTCTGAGATCACTGTAGGGGCCAGAGCCACCTGCCACCTCCACCAGCAAAGCCACAATTTTAAAGCAATCAAAAATTAAGGTGAAAAAAGTTCATCTACAGAAGACTCAGAAGGTTTGAGTGAACACAAGAAAGCCAAAACAATGACAAAAGCCAGTTGTTTGAGCTCCCTTACAATGAGGCAATGCTTTTCACAATGCTATTCAGCTCCCTCTGCATACAGTACAGGGAATCCTTTCCCAACATTTAGGTGCAGTTGAAGGCTAATCAAGATCTCATAAGTTACCAGGCCTCTTACTGTTATTGAATTTCCTTCCATTTCTTATCTTGAGCAGCTATTACGATTCCAGGTATTCAAGTGAACGTCATTCAGAAAAGATAAAGTAATAATCCATTGATATAGGACCCTCGTATTTAGATTTCAGCATACCCAGCTCCCTGTTTATGTTATTAACCATGGTAGAAAAAGGGGGTTTGAATTACCCTGTATTTCCTTCTCAGATGGTGTACAGAATAGAAATTACTCAGCAGATGTCATCTATCCCTCTTCAGCAACAGAGAGGAGATTTGTCAGGGTAATTTTCCCTGGTTTCCTGAGGAATGCAAATGTTGCAAGGTCCACCCCAAAATGCCTCCATTAACACATCCATTATAGCCCTTTGAAAGGAGAGATGAAATGACTCATATAAGTTTGACTAAGCTTTGAAACAAAAAAATTCTTTTTAGAGACAAGACCCTCTAGACCTTAAGGGAGGAATCTCATTCCTCCAGCCTCCTCTACAATATGAAATTAATTTTAATAAAGGAATGAGACAATTAGACCTATGAACCAATGTTCTTTATACATGTGCTGCAAAACTCACACAACCTGCTAAATCTATGTCAGCTGATAACAAGTGTTTCCTTTAACACTGAGACTTCTCAGAAGATGCTGTGTTTTGCCATATAACCACTGCTTGATTTCCAGTAAACCGAACTATTCAGGGATACAGTCACATTAATCATTAATTAAAGTCTGTGTTGAAATGAGCCTTCCCTTAAATGCTGGTGTGTGTTCAAATAGTACAAGAAGTACTCAAGGTTTGTGTGAGTGATTTATAATCACCGATATAAAAAAGCAGTTCTAACATGGGCACATCAAGAATTTCCCAAAGAACTGGAAGGAAACAATGTTTCTTCAAACAAAACAAATCTATACAGGAGGAGGGATAAACCAATCCAGCAGCTTGGTGAGGAGACACCTTGTCCTCCATCCCATCACTCCTGCCTCTGTCCAGGATGTGGGGCTCTTCCTCCTCCTCTTCCTCCTCCTCCCTTGCACCAGCTCTGAAAATCATCAGACTCCTGACTCTGACCCACTTCAACTCCACTCCAGGAGAAAACACCAGGTTTTTTTCTGCCTGGTTAATAAAATGCATCAACACCCAGGCAACTGTGGCAAGCAAGAGAGATGGCTGGGGGCAAGGGGACCTTCTGGTGGCAGTGGACAGAGCACCCACCCACCCTGGGCCATGTGGTGTGAGCAGGGTGCCAGGATCCTCTGCCAGAGCAGCCTGAGCTGGCTCAGGGAATGGGTCAGAAAGGGCCAGGGAGTTGCAGAGTGGAGAAACTGCTACATCACCTTGAGTAAGCAACTTTCATCCCAATCCTTCACTCACTTCTTCAGCAGACCAGCACTCAGGTCCGTGGCTCTGGTCATTCAGGATATCCCTGCCCCTCTCTGGACTGGTACCAACCTGCGGCACACTTGGCAAAGGGAAGAGGTAACTGTAGTTCAGATGCAGCCCAGTATCTTCACCTTAAAACTCTGAGGATCTGAGTTTAAGCTGAAGGGTCAGAAAATTAAGTTTCAGTTTCCAGAGTTAATGTGCTGCCAAGGTCAACAGGCAAAACCTGAAACGTCCTATCTTATTAATGACAGAGCACCACTGCCTGAAGCTCCTTCAAATAATATTCACACTCAAGGTCAGCAAGAAGAGACAGACTACACAGTTTAAAATATATAGTGGAAGTCCTTTAGCTTTAATGCTATAGTAGCAACAGGAAAAAAATAAAAGCACATTTTGGTCATAAACAGAACTAAAATCTCAGGCCTTCTTTGAAAACGAGGTTGTCAAATGCACCCTTTCTTTAAAAAAAAACCACAGCTGCACACCTAATGATGGGATGGGGTGGGGTCAGTAAATGGAAGGAGGGAAATAGCTTCTTTTTCAAAGTAATGTGGAGTTGCACTGGACATTTAAATGATGCTCTGGAAAAGGGCTCCCCTCCCACCTGTGTATTTAACCCCTGGTTTGCTGCCTTCTACATTCAGCAGTACAGCAGAGAGGAGCCAGCAGCCTGTGGGCTCCTCCTGTGGCCACCAGCTCTTCCCGTGGCCACCAGCTCCTCCCCTGGCCACCTGCCCTTGTGTGTGAGTGACACAGCTGTTCTGCACCCCCAGGCTCTACGCCTGAAATGAAGGGAGCCCTGGGTGTACAGTGGAATCAGCCCAGGACGCAGCTGGTGAGGAGCAGCATCCCTCTGCTCCATGGCACTCTGCTGGGAGTGTGTTTGGTGGTGTGCAACCCCTCCACTCAACAGGAGTCACAGCACACCACTATACCTGACACAGGCAAGCTGAGAAAAGCCAAACAAATAAAAAGGCCCCAGGAAGCTGACAGGATTAGGGAATAAAAATCAAAACTACTAATTCAATAAATTTGAAAATCCCCTAATGATCATACCAAACCATTTTAAATCAATCCATATTTTGAGACCTATACCATTACATCAATTTCTACCAGTTTAAGATTCTGACACAATTCCTTTCAGACTAAAATATAAAACAAACATGCAAGCCTCAGTCCTAGCCAATGATTAGTAAAGGCCCCATTTACCAGACATTTAAAGTAATTTTAAGTGCTCCAGCATTTAAGAGAGATATCACAACTCTGATGGGCAATAGCTGAAACCTTAGAGTTCCTTCTTAACACAAAGCTCTTGGAAAAAAAAAAACCAGTTTATTTTTTACACAGTATTAATCGATTTATTGCAATGTATCAGAAAGTTCTGAATGGCCTGACCAGCTTTACACGCTTTGCTGAATTTTGAAATGAAAGCAAGAGAACATTTGCTTAAGCCAACAACATAAGTCACCGGTTTAAAGGTTAACACTTGATTGTTCAGCACAAGAAACAGACGCTTTATCTTCCCAGTTCAAGGACTCCTGGATCTCTGAACGGCGGAACTGCGAGGGGCCAGGCTGCAGCACACTCTGAGATACACACAGAGCAGGGTGCAGCACAGAGGGTCACTTGGGCACAGAGCAGCTCGGGCCCAGCTGTCCCCACTCACTGGCATGCCAGCAGCCAGCTGGGAGACACCGCTGGGCCACCACCCCTCCTGTCCTGGCGGCAACTTTTTAACACACAGAACACTGGCACTGACATCAGCACGGTTGCGATTCATGTGGGGCAGCTGCTCTAAAGCTTCCAGAGCTCTTCTTCCAGCCAGGAGACACCAAAGCCAAGCCCAGCACCCTCACCAAGATCCCGCTCAACCAACAGAAAACCACAGGAAGATGGAAGTACTGCACTGTTGGGAGTACAGCCGTCCCAGATAAGGGAAATACAGAAAATAAATAAGGTCCTTATCTACTGTGGCAAGAAAAAGGCAGGCTCAGGGGAATGGGTGGGCGAGTGAGAGAAGCAAAAACTGTACCTAAAGAAAGAAAATCTGAAATTAAATGAGGCATGCACTCCTTATATATGCATTTTAGTGTGAAAATTAATCTCAAAATCCCAAAAGTGAGTTAAGACATCAGCATAGACACCGGTCAAACCAACAGCCACTCTCTGTTCCTCCAAAACACTGGCATGAGCCTGCTACTTGCAGCCAAAGCATCTGTACCAGGGATGCCTGGGGAAGGACCCATCAGAGCTCAGTGCCACTGTGCAGACAGCAACAAAAAGTAGTTTGATCAGAAATCAGTCTGGGAATCAAAGGGAGCAATTCTGGGCCGAAATGTCAGACTGGGTCCATTAAAAAAAAGGTGATTGCTGTAGCTGGGCTGTGTTGTCATACATTGCTTACGTTTGTTTTAATTTTAAACTAAGTGTCAGTCCAAGGTTTGTTACACAAACATATGGCACTGGTATTACATTCTATCTTGTATTTATAGAAAGTGCTGTGGCAGCCCAGGCAGCGCAGAAATGCCATAATGGTAACAACATTTATTATTAGTATGACAAAAGAACAAAAATAAGCTGGTAGAAATCGTGACTTAAAAGTTTAAGGGACTGACTGGAATAGGGTGCCAAACTGTGGAGATATTAGCTAAAATTCTTCCAGTATTAATACTCACACAGTCCCCAGGCTGCCAAGTATTTAGTTATATAAATACAGCCTCGAAAAGGTAATTTGTTTGAAACCCAAGCTCTGAAAACTGATTAGCACATTTAATGCTAGCCCGATTAACACAGATATGCCCTCAGCTGGGTGATGGGAGCATTGAGGCAGAAGTCCGCATTCCTGTGAGTGAAGAGGAACAAAGCTTTTGGGACAAAGGGTAAACCTTAATTATGGCTTTTTATTACCCAAACTGCCATTTCCTCCTTACCCCAAACAAGGCAGGAAGGCTAATGGCACGTTCACATAGCCCCATAAGCGATGGGATTGATAAATGCCACTGCTTGATTTTTCCACTCCAGCTGTTACACTAGAAGCAGCAGAGGTTTGATTCTCCATCCTCTAAAAAAAATAATTAAAAAAATATTTGAAAAAAAAAAAAAAGGCAAAAGAAAAAAGAAAAGCAAAGCAGGATACAGTACACCGCTGACATTCCCGAACCTTCTGGAAGCGTTTATTAACTTTGGCCACCGACCAGCGAGGGCTGCAGGAGCGGCCTGGAGTGGCAGTGCAAACTGGTTAATCTGTAGCTAGACATATCTGTGATTGGGGGTGGTGGTGTTCAGCAATACTCCTGCCTGGCAGCCAGGGCTTCAGCACTTGGAAGGGTTACTGGGGTTGTTGATTTTTTTTTTTTTTCCAAAAAATTTTATTGGGAGAACTACAAAACATTTACAGTACAAAGTTTACAGTCTCACATAATCTGTAGTGAACTGACTCCCGAAAAATATATTACAACTCAAGTTGACTTATCCTTTAGTTACATTCAATACATACTTCTGTTAAAGTAGTCCAAAAGAGTACATAGTGCTCAATCTGTACCTATGTACAAACAAAACTAAGCTACTGCTCATTCATCCACCGTCCAGGAAACTTTTGGAAAACTCCCAACTTTCTACATAAGGAAAAAAAAAATTACAGGTTTTGGAATTCAATAAACAAGATATGTTCCTGTATTATAGAAAGTTTCAGATCCAAAGATGGCCTCTGTTCTTATAAAATAGAGTGGCGAAATTTTGCTGTACTTAAAACCCATCCCTACATTCAAATTATCTCAAGCATTAGGAAAAATACTTATTTGGTTGAGAGATATTTAAGGCAAGCGTGGACCCTCAAGAAGGCACTGTGAGACATAATACTGGGACCCCCAATTATTGCTACATACTTTGAGACTATATCACAGTGTGATTCGTGGAGTTAGGCAACAAAAATACTTTTTGGTTATTTTTAACAAGTCTGAATTAGATTTGCCACTTTGAAGTCTGATTGCTAAGTCAGTCTTTTTTTTCTTTCTCTCGTTTTTAAACTCGGACGGGCTACAACCATTTACATTCTAAAAAAAACCCATAGAAATTCCGCAAACTACTTCCACAGCATCGAGACCGATTTCTATAAAGAAACCATGCAATCTTTCAGATTTACGTAAACAAAGAAAGAAATTAATGAAATAAATATTACATACCATCTCTTAAATTAAGAATTTTACTCATTTACAATAAAATAACCAAGTGAAAGTTACAAAAAGGCATATATTACTGTGAAAAGAACACACTCCACATTTTGCCGATTAATAATGAAAATCATAATTTAACATAATAAAAGAATATATATCTATTGCTTTTCATCATACCCGATAAATACAGTATGAACAAATTACCAATGTATACTTTTCACAAGATAATAAATAAGTTAAATAGTTTCATATTGAGTTGTGTGCAGTGACTCATACATGCAATCAACTCAAACAGCTAAAAAAAATTTTAAAAAATCAGCAGTTATTCTCCAACAATTACAAACTAAACTCAGTTGAGTGCTTCCAAATAAAGCAACAACAAAAAATTGTTCTAAAAGCCAAACATCCACTAAGTGGTGGCAATGGAACCAATATTAAACTTTGGAATGAAGGTTTTAGCATTTGTTATAATAATAATATATAGATATATATAAAAAAGAAGGTTGTTATCAAGGCATATTCTTGGCAGGATGTTGGATTTTTCTTTTTTTTTTTTTCCTAAAAAAAAAGCTTATAGGTTTAGTATGTTCTGTGTTTTTATTTGAACTGGATTGAAAGACAAACTAGTTTGTAACTTTTTTTCTGTGTGTCTGCAGGATTGGAGGAGCTGGGCTGGCGAACCGGTGCTCCCCGGATTGTTTGTTGCTTTCTGGTGCTGTCTTTTCTAATGCTGTTTGCTTTTTTTTTTCGAACACAGATGGAATGGCTGCTGCTGGTGCGTATCATAACTTGTCTCCAAAGAACGACAACAACAAAAAAACCCCGAAACAAAAATCCCCTTCTTCCAAGGTCTCTCTATAAAAATAGGTTTGTTCAGTTCGTGTCATTTGCCCTTTTGCAAAATGCTTTGTTTCTCGTTTTGTTCAGCTCTCGGTGTATAGATAGATAGATATATAAAATAAAACCAACCAAAAATAGAGAGGAAGGAGAGGTTTCGCTTTCTTCGTTCGGTAACTTACTTGCAGGGCCGCCGCGGGGCCCCCCCGGCCGCTGCCCCGTCCTCCCTCAGTCGTCGGAGATGGAGAGGCGGCTGAAGATGGGCAGGCGGCGGCCCGAGTCCAGGCTGGGCGACTCGGAGCCGCTGAGGGAGCCGGAGCTGAGGGAGCCGCTCAGGTAACTCTCCCGGTCGGAGAGCGAGTCCGGCGGGCTGGGCGGCGCGTCGAAGACGGGCGACTCGGAGAGGCGGCGGAGGGGCTGGAAGCTGAAGGGCGGCGAGGCGGGGGGCGGCGGGCAGGCCCCGCCGGGCGGCGGCGGCTGCTGCTGGCAGCGGTAATAGGCGGCGGCGGCCGCGGCCGCGGCGGCGGCAGCGGCGAAGTTCTGGGTGTGGAGGGCGAGGGGGGCGATGAGGCTGCCCAGCTCCTGCCCCGAGAAGGCGAAAGCGTTGTTGGCGCAGGGCGGCGAGAGCAGCTCCTCGCAGTAGGAGGCGGAGGCGGGCGGCGGCGGCGTGCGCGAACCGCCGGGGCTCTCCAGCAGGGCGGCGTCCAGGCGGCCCCCGGGCGGCGGCGGCGGCGGGGCGGTGCCGTGGGGGTGCGGGGGGTGATGGTGGTGGTGGTGGGCGGAGAAGCCGGAGAAGCTCAGGCTGTGGTGCAGCTTGGGCCGCTCGCCGCCGCGCGGGTGCCCGAAGCCGCCGCCGCCCAGCGGGTGCTCGCGGGGGGCGAAGGCGCGGAGGTCGCCGGTGCTGCCGGCGGGGTGCGGGGCCGCGTGGTGCGGGTGGTGGTGCGGCCCGGCCGCGGCGGCCGGCGGGGGTGCGGCCGTGCCCCCGCCGGGCGCCGGGCGGCGCTCGTCGGCGTTGTGGATGAAGTGGCAGCGCGGGCCGTAGGGGCAGAAGCCGATGGTGTGGAAGGTGCGGCAGAGCTCGGTCTTGTACTTGGGGTGGCGGGTGAGGCTGCGCAGCTCGTGGAAGCCGTGAGCGAACTGGCACTTCTCGCCGTACTTGCAGGCGCCGCTCTCCTCGAAGGGGCGGCAAAGCTCCGTCTTGTAGCGCGTCGAGTTGATGGGGGCCCCGCCGCCGCCGCCAGAGCCGCTCCCCTTGCCGGCCGCCTGCTGCTGCTGCTGAAGCTGCTGCATGAGGTGCTGGCTACGCTCGCCGTTCTCGCTGAAGGAGCGATCTCGGAACTTGTTCTCCTTGTTGAGCAGGGCCGTGGGGCTGCTGCTGCCGCCGCCTCCGCCGGAGCCGGTCTCCTTCAGATTGCCGAACGAGGAGGAGGAGGAGGATGACGACGACGACGAGGAGGATGTGGAAGAAGAGCTGGAGCCGGTAGGGCTGGGGAACTTGGAGCCACCGGCCAGCGCCGTCAGGTTGCTGGTCGAGTGCCGCCGCAGGAAGCCCGGCGCGAAGCTGGAGCTGGGAGGGGTCACCGGGGTCCCCACGGCCTTCTTGTCCAGCATGCTGCTGAGGTTGGTCAGGGACTTCTCCGTCTGCCGGGGCGGGGAGAGGGGAGGGGGTGGGGGAGACAGCGGGAGAGAGAGAGGGTGTTGCGGGTGACCGCCTGCCCACGGCCACGGCGCCCCACCGCCGCGGGAGTCGAGGCGGGGGTCGCGCCGCCCGACAGCCCCGTAAAACGGGTCTGCCAGTAGCTCCGGCGGGGCAAGACAGCGCCAGGGAGAAGTCCCCACGCCAGCTCTGCTGCATTTGCAACTTTTTTCAAAAGTTTCTCCTAGCAGCGCAACATGCGGGCAGGGGCTGCAGAACGGCCCGGTTCCCCCGCGGCTGCAGGACCAGCCCGCCCCGAGCGCGGCCGCCGGGAGGCCATGGGGCGGCATTCTGGGGCTCGCAGCCTTGCGTCAGCCGCTGTCCCCGGCCGGCTATCAGACCCGCCCGCAGAGCCCGGCCCGGCACGGGCCTCCCGCCCCACCGCGCTGCCCCGGTAGCCCGGAGCGTCGCTCTGCACATGGCGGCAGCGGCAGACCGCGTCCCGCCCAGCCAAACGCGCTCTTCCCTACCTTGCACAAGAAGTCAATGTCGTAGAAGGCAGATAAAAGTGTCGTCGACATTTCTAGATCCTGTAATGGTCGGATATACAGGAAGGACCGAAAGATCCCGCTCTCCTCGGAGGGTTTGGAAAAGCCACGACTAAATAGGAGAGGGCCGTCTGCTTGAGATCCGAAACGGTCCCGACTCCTTCCCGGCGGGACGGCGGGTGCCGGGCCGAGGCGGCGACGGCGGCTGCACAGCAGCGGGCGAACTGCGGGAACTCGGCGGCTCCCCGCGCCGCTCCCATATAAACGCGGCCGCCGCTCGTCGCGGGGGCGGTGCCGCGCTCCGCCCGCCCCGCTCCAGCCCGCCGGGCCCGCCCCGCTCCAGCCCACCGGCCGGGCCGCCCCGAGTCTTACAGAGGGCGCTGGCAGCGACGGCGGGGCAGGTTCGCGGGGAGCGCCTGTGCTGCAGTGCGCCCGCAGCGCGGGCGGGTCGAGGCGGGGGAAGCGGGGAACCAGCCGAGGCAGCGCTCATGGCGCCCTACGGGCTCGGCCCCTGTGGAGCGCCCCTCTTCTCCCGGACGCCCCCTCGTTGCCACTGCCCGCGCACGGCGGCCGCGTCCCCAGCCGGGTGGCGGCTGCCGCCGAGTGGAGGACGCGCGGGGCCGCAGGAGAGGCGCGGCAGCGCCGGGGACACTTCTTCCCCGCGCCCCGCCGAAAATAAACTTTTGCCACGTAATTGCTTGAAACAAAGGTCGGGACCGCGCTGCCCCGGTGCGGCTGGCGGGACGGGGCCGGGCACGGGTTGCGCGCCCCTCCGCTTCTTCCCTCTTTTCGGGGACCTCGGGTTTGGCGCTTACTTTCTTTCTGAAGTTTGGGAGAGGTTGGCGGCCAGGCGCGGAGGCGAGGTGGCATTATCCTCGCAGCGGCCTGACTGATAAACTACCCCCACCAAACCCCGTCTGCATCTCCTTCCCGCACCCCTCCCACGTCTCTCTTCCACGTTCGGCCCCTTCCTTCCTCATCCCCGCCAAGGTCCTGTGAGACCCATCGAGTCCCCCGGCCGCCGCCCCAGGTGCCCGCCCCACCGCCGGGCCGCTGGCGCAGGCAGCGGCCGGTCCCCGCGGCGAGGCGCCCTCCCGGGACCGAGCCGGCCGCCGGCCAAGGCGGGCCGGGAGCCGCCGTGCAAAACACCCCCGCCACCCCCCCGCGCCGATAAGGCCGCGCAAACACGACGTGGGAACGGCGGCGGCGGCTCTTTTGCACCCCCGTCTTCTCCCGCGTTTGCTCGGCCCCGGGACAAATGGGAAGGAGAACAGAGGCGGACGGACGTGTAAAGTTTTATGGCTGCTAAAGCCAGCAGAGGCGTTTGATCCTCTTTAGCTTCCGAGCCGGGATGGCAGTCCCGGGCACTCCAAGGGAGCAAAGCCGACCACGTCAGCAGGAGCGCGGCGCTGTGCAAACACATTTGCAGAGGAAAGGAACCTCGGGCTGGGGGGCGGGGGTGTCACAGAGTCCCTCGCCACGGGTTTCGCACTCGCCCCCCTCTGCCCAGCGGCTCAATCGCTCCTTTGCTTCCTCCCCTCGTCCTCCACCTCCCACGCCGCTGCGGGAGGGAGGACGCGGGCGGACCCTGCCACCGCCCGTGAGCCGTCACCCACGGCCGGACGATCCCGGAAACGGGGATCGAAATGTCCCGGGAAAGACGAGGAGCTGGGCTGCGGAAAGCCCAAACCTCGCTCCCTCCCGCGTCCCGGCAGTCCCCTGGGGCCCGTCCCCCGCTCGCCGAGTGCTGCTGGACTCGGCCGGGCAGGCTCCTGGCCCCGTTCCCGGCCCCGCTCCCATCTCCGGCCCCTCCCGCTGCCCGCCGGCCGGCGGGGACGTGCCGCCCCCCAGCGGCAGCCCGCTCCTCCGCCCAGCGGTGCCGGGATTCATCCTTCCCCTCCTCCCGCCCAGCCGGGGCCACAGCTCCCGTCCCGGCGAGAGGCGCTGCCCCGCACACGGGGAGCCGCCGGAACGCGTATCGCTTCCCATAACCTTCTCCGGGGCCGGTCGGAGTCGCCTCCGCACTGACCAGAGTTCAAACTCTTCCTCCTCCCACACAACTCTGCGATGGAAACATCACCTCGGAGCTGATCCTGCCCGCCAGACAACAGAGGGAACAGTTTACTGTGACAATCATGCACGGATCAATGTGTCAACGCCATTGGGACGAATACTTTGATAAACTGACTTTGATCAAACACACGGCCGATAAGTGCTCTGGCATCAGGTTTTGCTAACTCTCTCCTGCAATCGCTCCTCGGGGTCTAAAGGTTCTTCATTGAGTAGTTACACAGTAACCCATCATCAGCACCGTGTGGTGAAATGTATGTGCACTGATATAATTCTTATTTGCTCTCTTATAAACGCAAGCGGGATGACAGAGGTTCCAGTTGTGTCTTAAAACTACAATAAGGAAGACCGAGTTTTTGAGCTGTTTGGTAACTGATTAACCAAGTCCTCAAGGCTTCACCAGGTTTTACGGTCACTGTGGGTCTATTGCTGTGCTGTCACCTGGCTGCATTTATCGACTTGCCAGTATCAAATATAAATGCATATGCATTTTAAATCCTACCCAGTTAAAAAAGAAGCCAATGTTACTAGATAGTCTTATGCTATCCACTGACATGAGCAAGGTCTCAGAACTTTACAGTGATTTTGATACATACAAAGTTCTTTTTGTCTCCTACTACAGAAGCTGTTGCCACACTAGTTCAGAAATGATGGAAAGATGTGGCAGAATCAGCAGCTGTTAATTAATTGTACAGGTCTTGACTATTTTTTTAAGAGTGGCTTCCAGACACAATCTGGGCTATTCTTTCCCCAGGAACTCAAACCAGATGTATACAAATTAATTTTTAGCCTAATTCACAGCATGGCTCATTAAGTTGGATAGCGAGCATTCTATGAAACATCATTTCAGATTCCAACATTTCTCTTTTGCCTATTGAAGCCTCAAGTTTCACCATAAATTACTTCTTATATAAGTAACCCTGAATCCTGGAAACTTGTAGCAAATACTAGACTTTTATTCCTAAGTTCTGTTTGTTGGGTTTTTTTAAAGTGGTGATTCTGTGCAGCGTTCAGATGTCCACTGGACCCAGCTCCGCAGCTTAGCTGTATTTACAGCAGAGTATTTAAACTCAAGAGAGCAGCGCCGGCCCAAGCCTTACCCTGCCCGGGCTGAGCCCGATCCCGCACTCCGGGAGCGCTATCCCGATCCCGTCCCGGCTGGAGCGCGGACCCGGCCCGTGCGCGGCGGTGCTGCGGCGCCACCTGGCGGCCGCGCGGCGCACCCGCAGAGCCGGGCCCGGCCGCGGGACAAGCGCTCGGGCATACCCGGGCGTCACCGAGATTTGGGGCTACACTGCGCTCAGACACCATCAGGTGAAGAGGCTGAAAGCAACCAGGCGTTCATCGGACGTGTTCTTCTTCCAAGGACACCGAAATGACGGCGTACGGGGCCGCACAACACGCCCAGCCACACCGCAGCCACACGTCCAGTCACAGCCCTCGGCTATGGGAAGGTAACACAACCTTTTCACATCACTATTTATTTTTGATGTCTCATTTTCATATAGAAACCATTCAATGCACAACAAGCTTTTTTGTGCTTTAGACACAGCAAGACCCTGGAGCACTCAGAATAGTCCCTACAGCTGCCCCGCCTGGTGAGAGCATCTCCCAGCAGCGAGGGCTGCAGCACAGACACACTTCTGCAACCCTTCCAAGGGCCATCCCACTCTTCGGCAGGACCTCGCTTTCCAAGCCTGCTTGCAAAGCAAGGTGTTTCAAGTAAAGATGGAACTGTTTCATTTGCAGTGGAACAGCTGCTTCGTTTTGAACACAGCAAGTCTTCATTTTAGAGCCATTTTATGGAAGTAGTTATTTGATTTAAAGGAGAAAAGAGGCATGCAGAAATCTAACTAGTGCTGTTTCAATGTGCAAAACAAGGTTACTACCAAAGTGAAAATCCTTGTCTTCCTCCAGAGAAAAATGCAGTAAAATTTAAAATATACTCTAAAAATTGCCATTAACAAAGAAGTCACAGTTTGTTTTTCTATTAGAAACACTTAAAGGTTTTTTAAAAAGCATATTAATTTCGTAAGTCACATGCTACATCTTGAAATGAGACAAAAAAATAAACTTTTTCTTCGTATTAAGATACAGGAGGTAAAAATGTGGAACAAAACAGAACCACAGGTGGCCTGCACCTGGATGAATGGAAAATATTAAGTTTAGCTGCTTTACTTCCTACAGTAGCTGTAATAAACAATGTTCATCTGAATGAAATTAGCAAATGCATTTAAAAGAAAAAGTCTTCCACTGCATGTCCCATTAAAAAAAAAAATCAGCGCCCAATTAATCAATACAAAAAATGTAGTCCAAGCCTGAATACTGAAGGTACTGCAGGTTTCCTGAAGTCATCACAGCAATCCCTGATTCCTTGAACATTGCTGGAATACAGTCTCCCTGCCCATCCAGTAATGTGTGCAGCTCCCTGAGGATGAAGTTGTAGTAATTTACTTCTCCAGATT
This sequence comes from Fringilla coelebs, assembly GCF_963513975.1. Lineage (NCBI taxonomy): Eukaryota > Metazoa > Chordata > Aves > Passeriformes > Fringillidae > Fringilla > Fringilla coelebs. The sequence goes on along the minus strand of NC_140030.1, from coordinate 89,348,436 downwards.
TTCATTTTTGCAAGTGTCATCAGGCTTCAGCAGATTTAATATTTTAAGACAGACTGATATTCTCTCCTTTTGAATAGCCAATCTTGTGAATTCTGGAGTTCTGGAAAACTCTGGAACCGGAGGTAGGGCTCCAAGAAGGTGTTCAATGCGGTGGGCTTGGTCCAGTGCTATTCTTGATAGATGAGTAAGTTCCCCATGATCTGGTAAGGTGAGGTGAGTCACTGATACAAGATGTAAAAGGTGCTTACTCAGTTGTCTCACATGAGTCAGCTCCTCTGCCCAAAAATTCACTTCCCCTTTATCAAACAGGGAATCATCTTCTTCCTTAACAAAAAGAAAACCAACAATGATTAGAAAATAACTTGTGGTTTGATAACAACGAGAAAATCATAAGAGATATGAAAAAGAATATATATAGAAACGATGACTGAGGCTGTCATAGAACAGCTTTTTATATTAAAAAACAAGGTAAACATTCATATGCCTTTTCTTTAAGGTTTGGGAAAACACAGTAAAAAGGTTCCTACTTTGCCAAAGAAATTTTACCTTCAAAGATGAGGCAGTTATGGCACAAATCTTGGGAAATAGTGGAAGTAAATAGCAGCCCTAATCCTTCACACATGCTTGCCTTCCCCTATGAAACAGTATTATATTTCACAAAGACCTCCGTAAGCAGTATGGTAATTTGCTATATCTTGGAACTTTTTGACTGGATTAAACGAAAATTGCATCAGTCAGTGAAACATCAGAAATGCACACCTAAACTACAGACTTAAGAAAAGATTCATGATATATTTCATGGATCATATTAATTGCCAACAAACTTCTCCAAGATGTAGCTGCTCCTGCTCCTTCCGGTTTACCTCCCAGCATTATTATGACTTTTCCAGTCTTTTTAAGACAAAAAGAACACAGTGTATTTATACAGTAACAGCTTTCACAGGGCCAGTGTGGCAAAGCTTTACAGAAACAATCCTGAAGTCAATGACTGATGTAAGCAAGACTGTTTCATGTGTTGTGCAGAACTGGTCACATGGATGATGGCATAAAGTTACCAAATATTTAAATGCCATCTCTGGGAAAGCCAGCATTGGTAGAACACTGAATGGTCTTGAATGTCCAGATGTGCCTGGCACCCCCAACAGCAGTTTAAATTCAATGAAGTCACCATCTGCAATAATACTGAATGTAATTACATTACAGCCTCAGAATGTTTCAGTCAACAATGCCTTGTGAAATAACTCTTGATTTATTTCAATGTTTGCTTATTGATCTCTTTAATTTGATGCTGGTATTACCAGGAAACAGACATAAAACTCTTTTCATTCTAAATATTATCCATGTGAATTCTTTAAAAGACTGTAAATCAGTTAGTACTGCAGTAGCAATTATCAGGTTTCATCATATAAGACATTTCATTCTATTCCTACCACAAGACTGCTGAACTATAGTGCTTCTAACATGCTATAGCAACTGCTTGTTAAAATTACCAGGGCAGAAGTCTCCCCATCTCTTTGCAGGTCACTGTCTCCCAAAAGCCACTCCAGCAGGATTGGCACACCGGCATGGATCTCCCCCCACCACTGGAGCAGCTCACACACTATGCCAAAGGCTAAATCCAGGGCCATTGGAGCATTCACTATCCTAAATGCAAACTCTGTTGAGAGAAAATATGTATAAGAATATAGAGCAAGACCACAAACATTTTCAAATTAAATCAGCACAAAAATGATTTCTTGAAAACAGATACTGAACTTACACAAAAACATGCAGAATGATAAATCATACTGCAAATAAATTAGATGGGTGTTTACTTCTGTGCCACTTGGGGCCTTCACTCAATGCCAGAACAATACATGAAGCCACTGAAAATGCTGATGCTTAATTTTTTTTTCTCTCCTGCCCATGTACTGACATTTATTAATCTGGGTTTAAATATACAGATATGTCTCTAAGAAACATCTCCACACAGTCCTGTCACTATTACATGGTGACTATTTTTGCCAAACAACAGCTATGCCTTAGATCTCATGTAACGTTTTCACTGGAACTCGAAACCTACAACACATGATATGTTTTTAAAGCGCTGGGATATAAAATGAGTAATTATTCAGTGTGTAATCTCTTTATATATAATAAGATATACATATACACACACACATGTAAGAGAGATCAGGCATGAAGACAGGCTTAGAAAAGATGTTTGAGAAGGGAAAGGCAGACACTGTTTACAACCCCCATCACAGAACTATATTTATACAGGTTTTGGCATCATGCCAGAGCTGTACACAAAGCTATCATCCACACTGTATTTCTTCCCTGAACTTCCTCCCTGCTCTCATCTGGGGAGATGCTGATTTAACTCTCTGGGTCCTAGGGCTGCTTTTGATAACAGAGTATATAAAAATGCCACAAGTCCTGTGTGTCCACAGGTAGGAGTTTCTCCACTTGTAATTTTAATGCAAATTTTTTTTTCTTTTTAAAAGGGCTGCAGGAAGAGGACCAGAAGAGGAGAGCTAGCGGACAAGCCTCTTTAAAATTCCTATTACTGTAAAAAGGATTTTGGCAAAATTAATCCATGTCCATAGTCACCAGCAAACTGAAAAATGTTCACTGAATGGTCTAAATAATGGTACATAAGGACATGCCATTCTTGAAGGCTGTAATTTGGGAGCAGACAACAGAGCAGAGTCAGAATTTGTTAAGAATCCATACACATATGGAAGGCACACCTTACTTTTTGTGTGTGTCTGTATTTAAACATTTCTCCTGAAAGACAACAACCATCTACATGGAAGAGGCACAGCAGTGCAACCAAGACTTCTTCCTCACAACCCACATTCAGAGCTAGAGCATGGACCCCTGTGCTGTCACCCCTCCCGAGGCCTCAGGCCAGCTGCAGGTTTTCTGGGCTGCACTGGCACAGCAGAGAAACTCACACTAAAACACCAGGATTAGGCAAATACACATGCCAAAGAGTAAGGAAACATCTAAGGGCATAACAGACCGATGGAAAGATGAGTACATGCACTTGACAGACCAGGCAATGTACTGAGGACATTGGGGAGAATGAATTAGTATTTGAGATGATGAGGACAAAGGACCATAATAAGGAAGGGGGTGAACAAGAAAGAACAGATGGTCCCCTCTTTATCTTGGAGTTAGATGAGGGTAAATGGAAATCTCCTTGAACAAGCAACAGGAAGGCAGGCAGTCAATCTCTTAGTGACACTAATAATGTTACATACACAGTTTGTCTCTGGTAGACAGCAAAATCAAATATTCAAATCTGTTTTCTTCATATCAGGAATTATTACATTATCAGGACTTCCCTGAGTTTCTTCTGTGAGGGAGTACTTGAGAAGTGCTGTAGTGCAACATTTCCATCCCATTTATTTTAGGTATTGGGGTTTTTAAATATTGTTTTTGCTGACACTCCTTTCCAGGAATTTGTTGGGGATTTGGTTTTTTTTTTTTTTGTTTGTTTTTTGTTTTTTTAAAAAAAACCCTTGCTTTCCCTGTTGCTGTGCCCCATTTGGTACCAGTCTGATACTCTAAATAATGTAAACAGTGGTTGTCTTCTTTGTTTTGGCTTGCTTAGGCTTAGATAGGAAGCAGTTTCATTCAAGTGCAATAGGGGACACCTCAGTAATACTGGCAATCTTCAGAGCTGAAAAAACAGATCAAAACAGAGTGTGGTGTTCTGAGCCTGAAACAAACATCCTGGTTATGAATGCTTACAAAACACAATATTTTAAACTCAGCTTTTTTGAATTCATATGATATTTTTGAGTTTTATGATGATTCCTGAATGCCTACGATTTTAAGTATTTATCTAAGGCCTTTTCTTTATGTCACTTTATTTGTATTGGAATATTTAGCAAATTAGGTGATGCTGGGAGCTAGAAACCAAACATGATACTTCCCACTGCTGAGTTAGCTGTTGCTTTGGAGGACCAATTATAGATAGCACTGCCAGTTCTGAGGCCTTTTTAACATTTAGCCTCCCTAAGTATAAATACATACAGTGATGCTGGCTTTGTGAATGAGAACGCTGAACTGCTGAGAAATGCATCAAGAAATAGATTGGAGCCTCTAATTGTGGTATTGCGTGACCATGCTGAAAACTACCAAGAGGTAGCAAAACAAGTAATGCTGAGGTTCTGCTCAGACTAATCTTGCTTGCTAGCAGTTTTTCAACAGCATGACACAGAAGAAAAGGCAGTTTTGTGGTCACAGAGTACAGCAGTCTAGTAGAGAATCCTACAAGTTGCAACAAAGGAAATGGCACGTCTTTTTTTGTTGCTGTTTTTTTTTTTTCTTCAAACTAAAAAAGAGGTAAGAATACAGGAAAACATGCAAAGGATATGTTGCACCCAGGAAACACTTGAAGATCCTGAACATGCTGACCACCTTTCTGTGAACTGCAGATGCCATTTAACTGGTCAACAAAACTTGCATGTCATTTCTGAAGTTGAGACCAGAGAAAACAAAGCAACATCACTTTGAAAACACTGCAGCTTAGGGTTCCAAAATCTGGCTAAGAGTCTGCCTACCTTGCAAGGGCTTTGTGTTAGAGAAGCTAGTGTAGCAGCATCTTGGTACTGCAGGTGCTCACAGAGACTCAACAACATACCAATGCCTAGCAGATGAAAAATTTTCACTTCCACCCGCTCATTCTATCCCACTCCTGCAGAGTATCAGGAACGGCCCCATGATTTCTGAAATGCTCCTTCAGCTGCTGTTACTTACAGAACACCTTGATATTAACTTTGATACCAGTTTACACAAATTTGATGCTAGACTACTTCAGGATTAGATTTGTGGACTATCAATGCTACAAGGATAATGAAGAGAGACAGCATATATCCAAAAGGAGTATATTAACTCTCCTAAGCCTGGAGTGCTGAAGTAATGCAAATGGATAACAGCAAGCAAATTTACATAGGTACCCATGATTTAACAGGTAAAAAACACTTCTACGGGGGAAAATGTTTTATTGATTTGATGACCCCCAGCTCTAAAAGTAACTGCCAGGGATGCTGTAAGCATGCACAGAATCTTTGAAGATACCCACAAAAGATGTGTGTCTTCTCAAAAGAAATGTACGGTCTTCCCTGTTTACAAGAAGCGCTCCTCACATCATCATCTGCCTGCAAAGGCAGGGCTGATTTTCAAGAAGCCACATATTACACATGATGCTGTGTTTGTGACTCATGCTGTGACTTCAGAGAGTGCTCTGAGCAAGATGCAAGTTCACCAGGGGCAAAAAGGGCAGGTGGCTTCCCTTTCACCACAGCCCCCCAGGCCCCTGATGCTTACCTGGGAGCTCAGGTACTCTGCTGATCACCTGGTAAATTAAGGCTCAGAACAGCACAAAAGGCATTTGGCACGCAGCTCTGGCGTGTGGGCTCTTCTGCTTGGCTGGCAAGCTGAGCTGGTTACCCTGCAGTCAGAATTGGTGTAGCTGGGGGCCGGGGAAGGGAAGATCACAGGACAGCAGGAGGAAGGAAAGAAGCCAAAGGGAGAGCGAGACCTCCCCGTTCAGCAAGCTGCTAGCCCAGGTCAGCTATCATCCCAAATGTCCCCATTAGAGCCTTGCAAACAAAATGCTGAGGTTATTTAAATGAGTGAGTGTTAATAGCCTTTCATAATGCAACTATTTAAAGTAACTGAATAAAAAAAATTCAAATAGCCAGGGCTCACAGCTGATTACTGTCAGAAGAACTAAACCTGCAAAAACCAAACCTGAAGATGTAGCTAGTGCTATGAACCAAAAATACAGCAGAGCTCCTTCCACAGCAGTTCTACAGACTATCAAAACTGTGTTAAAAATATGAGTTTCTTTAAATTTGAAAATGTGCATATGTTCCAACATGCAAAAACATCATGAGCAAGATAAGCATCTTAGTAAATAAGACACTACAGGGGTTGAAATACCAAAAAAATTCTCTATGACTTAAAACAAGTAGTCACAAGCAGAATAGTTAATACTACTCATCGAAATGAAAAATAAAGATAAGAATCAGGTACTACATACTTTTTTCATTTTGAGGAATTGAATTTTCATAAAGGGAAAGGGGTTAAGTACTGCAGTGTTTTGGTCTTTGTGAACCCGCCCACATAAAAATTAGACCTCCCACATACACATTCATATAGTCCAAAAGCTTTGATCATGCCAGATGTAAATATTTCTTCTAGTAGCCTATTATGTGTCCTCCAACTATACAATTGTTCTCTGTTAAAGCCTCGGTGATATTATGGAGAACTGAAAGGATGTCTTAAGAGCATATATACACATATTTTATGGACAAACATGATAAAATATAGGCAAAGGAGAAAAGCAGAACATAGTCCTTGCCTAACAAAGCATTTTGTAATTTTTATACTGCAAATTGTTAACTGAAGTTCATTCTAGATGAAAGAGCAATCCAATTTTTGTAAACATATACTGTGTTCGGAGGAAACAGAAAGAGAAGTGAATCTGCAAGGAAGCTCTGTATAACAGCTCAGAGATAAAATCTCACAAAGAACAGTGTACCAACAGTAGTGATGTTTTCAGGGAAAATATAAGGGCAAGTTCTTCAACTGAAATTACAGAAAGTATTTTAGGTAGACCATTACCATCTGAACTGGTAAAATAATTTTTACTTTCTTGCACAAAGTGCTGCCCATAAAGTTATAAATATTAGTACAACATTATCATTATGGTACCTCATAACACCCCAGTAAAATGAGGTAGTATTCTTACTTCAGAGGGAAGCTGACAAAGGCATGGACCTTTAAAGCAGCAAAGATCACTGAATGATTGCTTGGCAAAACTGGGAATTTATCTCATGTTTTCTGATACATCACTGTAAAAGATGATGAGTATCAAGCAAGATATCAGGTTCTCATCCAAATGATGGCAGATTCAGCATCATGGTCACTAATACCTGTAATATTAGATTTGCAAATGGAAAATTTCACCTAAACACTAATCACTTCTTTGTTGTATAAAGATTGTCTTCCTTTTGGTGTTCAGTAATAATCAAGCTTATTCTATTCTCAGCAAATGAAATATAAGACAGCTGAGTGAGGCAGTGCTACAGATATATTTTTTTCTTAAAATTATGTGTTTATGTATGCCTAGACTTCATAAAATTTAAAAAGCCTTCAAATTTAAGAAAGAAAAAAATCCCATTGGCCCAACCCAAGAGTTAAAAGAGCTGGTAAATAAAGTGAGGCTAGAAAATGCATTTCCTATGTTGAAATACGTTCTTCTTAGAGGTAGGCAGGAATTGTGTAACTCCACAGCAAGACAATGCATCGGTGTCACCAGACATGAAATGCTGCCACTGAAAAAGCAGCAGGGAGAATAAAAGTAAGTAAAGGGGTGTTCATACCCACCCAGTCTCCACAATATCACCCTTCTGGGCACTAGGATTAAAAGAAGACAGCTGAGAAGCAAAACAAAAGAAAAAAAAAAAAAAACCAGAAAAACCCCAAAAAACTAACCAACCAAAAATAAAAAGAAGGAAAATGCAGAAATGGTAACTGTTGCATCTGGATGGTTGGCAGATGGCTCTTGCAATTGCACTGTGTCAATTTAAGTTACAAACATCAAACTTTCCACTTTTTAAAATGACCATTTATGTAAAATCTAATATATAAGCAGATTCCTTTTCATAGTGTTTCATAAAATCAAAGGCAATTAGATCATTTCTATCCTCTCGAGAAATACCATTCCCTAGATGACGTACAACTGCTTCATATGTTTTCCATTTCCCTGCCTGAGTCTGTTTTATAGCCGTGCTTTTTCAGGATGGCTTTAAAAAGAGGCCCTTCCTGACATCACGCAACACGATGTCAAAACACAACACCATTACAAAACAAACTAATCAAAACTAATTTCTTAATAGTTGCAGTCCCTCAGTAGAGCGGTGGTGATGCTGCTCTCAGCTTTGACTTTGATTATAAACAGATCTGAGTTAATAACATGTCTGATTAGCATGGAAACTTACAGCTCAGGACTGAACAGAAAATTAAAGTCCCTTCTTGTGCAAAAGAGCACACACGGTATTTTTCAACTCAGTAACAACGTTGTTTTTCCTTTTTAACTATATATGTATGTATACATAAGATGTTCCCATGTAAGCCATGCTCCTGTACACGAAGGGCTTTATTACAAAACAACCACAGCTCACAGATCTGTCAGAGGTAATGTGCATTCGGACTTTACCTCTTACATTACCACTTTTGCAAAGCCTCCCCCACTCCGAGCCATTTTCTAATTTAAACAACAAAAAGACAGTATCCCCTGCCTAAACCCACAGAACTCATGCTTTTCCTTTTTATAAGGTAAAAATATTATTCAGCTAATTTTTAAAACACTGCCAATGAGAACATATGGTTTTTTAAACTCAAATTATGTACTTACTGGAAAAAATGAAGGTAAATACAGCTTCCAAACTAGTATCAATGTCTAGAATTAAATGTAGAACTGAAGAGTTGTTACTGCATGTACCAACTATACAGAAGTTTTTGCTTAGCACTGATGAAGGTTGCTGAATGTGAACGAGCTGTATGCTACAGCTCTGCTGTAGGAACACAGGAGGCACATTTACTTCTGTATCATAGATGGAATTTCAGAGTGACATCTGGGGAATGATGGTAAGAGGCTTATTATTTAAAGGATAAAGGAATAAGGAAAGAAGGGGTAATGAGTAGAAAAAAACTAAAAAAAAAAAAACCCTTATAATTATTATAATTATGCATATAATTTGGGCAGAGCAAAAAAATAAATAAAAGGAAACTATTTTAAAAGCAGTAATGGAAAGGCAAACTTTCCTTTGTTGCTGTGGAGCCACAGCCATGACCATCACAGCCTGCATGAGGAGCCTATCAAGATCTCTAAGCTGCTGTCCTGTTTACTCACTCACAATTAAAATGCTGATAAGAAAAAGCACATTTAATAGATTATTCACATGAACACTCTGTTTAACATTTACTACTTCCAGACTCCAGCACTGAGTGCATAAAATAATTTTTCATGTATTCTTTCCTAATTTTTCAAGCATGACCTTTACATAACAGTGCCACTGAGTAATTAATAGAGCTAAATGAAGCACTGTCAGTAAATAATCAGTAGCCAGTCTTTGATGGATGAGCTGATTCTAATTCAGTCCATTCACTTTCAACTTTAATTAGTGGCATTGTATTCTAGAAAGCAAACAGTTCCTTCATCCATGTGATGATCTAATGTTGTATAAATGGGCTGACAACAACTTTTAAGGTGTTGACATAAATTTGGGAATACAAAGTAAAAAATTACAGTACTTACACATTTTCTATATAATATAATTCTTCAAAAAGATGTAATATAAGTTCCCCCTGCAAAACCCACTGATTTTAATGAATTCCAGACACACCAGTAAATCTTGCTAAAACAATTATAAGTCTCAATGCAAAAGTTCTCTCTCCTCCTTCTTTAATTAAGCCAATTCATGTGAATTATTAAGTGTATCTCAGTAAATTTTTTGCAAGACACAAAAACAAGCATAAAAATGCTATTTATTTCTACATGAGTACTGATACAACACTAAACTTTTTTGGCACTGTAACTCTCGTTCTAGATGCAAGCTTGACTTAGCTGATGACAACTGCTAAGGAAACTGCATTTTTGAATTACTGGAATTTAGTGTAATTTTACATTACTGAAAAATGTTCTGATTTTCAAGGTCTCTTAGGTTACAACATGTTTAGATCTTGTTCTACAGTTTCTCCTAAATGTTAGTTTACATTGGTATTTCTCACCCTCCTTCCAGCAGTTCTCTCTAAAGGGTGGAACAAGGCAGATTTGCAGATTCCTGCAAACTGTGGCTATTGAGCACATCTGAGCAGAGAAGACACTTGCTAACTTACTACAACACATCTGATTGAAGTGTATGTCTGACTTACTGAAGGAAGGTATTTTTGAGCAGAATAGCAAGAAAATCCAACTCAGAAACCTCTGTAACTCAGTCTTTGCATCACTTCTGATACCTCCTATAAAACACTACGAGGGGGACACTGTTTTTCGGATGGTTTATATTTAATTTTTATCTTAGTTTCATATTACTTATTAAAGGAGGGTGACATTCGAAAAGAAGTGGCCATAAAATTGCTCTTACAGAAAATGCCATAAATCTTTTGTATGAAAAATATTCATAATACAGTCTCAACTTCTTTACTGGCTGATTTTCTAAACCCCTTTACTCACCATGTAAGAGAATACACTTAAAGAGCAAAATGCCACAGAAACAATTCACTATATGACTGCCTGATGAAAAAAAATCCCAGCCACCCTTACATGAAAAGCTTCCAATAGAGTCCAGATTGTCTGTTCTTATCAAGATGTCATCTAAGGGATGAAATGTGTATAAAGAACAGCTCACATTATTTTTATCTTTTTGCCGATATATGGACACAGATACACAATGCTATGAAAATACAACTAAATTTGCAAACGATCTGAAATGTGAGAAGCTACCAGGACCACAAAACATTCACACTGCAGGTGCTAAGTACAAATGACCAAGAGAATTTTCTGCTTTTTTTCTGTCAAGATCAAAACGCCTTCCAATGCCAACTTGCAAATTGCTTTCAGTGCAGTATGGTGGGATCTGTTGTAAGTTTTCTGACATTCGAACAAAAAAAGTCAGCCAGGCTACTGAGCTGGAGTCAAATAGACAGGCAGGTGCTGTTTATCCTATTCAACAACTCAGTGATTACAGGTCACTTAGGGGCAGTGATCTAAGGAGAACTTAGGGCAGTTCCCCTGCAGGTGTGTAACAGGTAAACAGCCCCAAGTCTCAATCCTGAATGGAAAATACCTATCTCCAAAGATTTTTTTCAAGAGCATTTTCACTCCATGAGAGAACCACTGGCTCTTTTCAATGGGAAGATGATGCACCAGTGATCTCTCTTGAGAGCAAATTGGTTTTTGCTCTTTCTTTCAGAAATACTTTGAAATGAGATTACACACACATATTCCTCACTCTACTACCACAAGTTTTGATTCACGTGAAAGACCTGCTGATCCTAACCATCCTACTGTGAATAAGGCATTTCTAAAATCAGGACTCTATGTTTCTTCCCAACATGATGTTCACATTAAAGAAATCCTAAGGAGTGGTTCACACCCTTTTTCCTTCACACAGTTCCTGCCACCTAGGTCACCACCAGGTGACTTCTGGATTTTGCACCTTCAGTGACCCAGGACACTTCTATTTACATGGGCAGGTCTACACCTCTCTGGAAGTCGCATGACTTACTTGTATTTCTCTGACTAAAATACCACAGGCTCTGGCATTTCCATACAGCTGTAGTCTGAATGTGTTAACAGCCGGCTCAAGATTTGCTAGGAAACTTCTAGCTGACATCAGGGTATCCTCTGGCAAGCTCCAAGGGACTTGGATAGTGTATCTCCATCTCAGATATTGGTGGGGTGGCTCCCTGCAACTTCATCTGCATCTTCAGCAGACATGGCATTCCAGAGGCCTTGGCATGCTCAGGTGGATAAGTAAATTGTAACATGGTCTGTATGAGTTACTTCAAGGACTTTGTCCAAGTAAATTTATGTAAGGAGCAGGAGCTGCTCAGTTTTGCATAAAGTGTAAATATATACACAAATTCTTTGACTGATAAGTAGTATTCAGTCGGTAACCAGAGTTCTTCAACAGAAAATCCAACACAGATACCAATATATTTGTCTAATACAGATTTTACATTTTTCTTTTCCATTTCCTTCAAAGTTCTCTGAGGAATTGGTTTGTGCCTCTTCAACTTGAGAAGGAACTAAGTGCTGAGTGCTCTCCCCAGTGTGCTGAATGGAAGTGCTCCCTGCACAAGACAAAAATTAAAAACATTTGTGTCTCACATAGTAATGCAGACATGAACTATGCAACACCAGGGACTTCCCCATCCCAGGGAAGAAATCTCTTTCTATTCTCTACACATTTAATACATGGCTTTGAACCTTTCTTATTTAAAATATTCCAAAATATTCTTAATAGGCATGGAAGACAGAATGGCTAAGTAACCTGGGGCTCTCAGTCATTCATCGCGATATGGAGTGCTTCATAAATCACTTACAACCATGTGCATGGAAAGAAGGAATGGCACTATCTATTCTGCAGGAAGAGCAGACAGCCATGCAGATTAAAAAATCTTGACTGGTTTTAGATGTCTGAGACATTATGACTTGTTTCACTGAGGAGTCAGCACCCCATAATGCTTTAATATTCAAAATGCACTTCCCTCTGGCTTCAGTTGTGAGTGCTCTGAACTCCTGCAAATCATGCCTGCAAGGTATCCAGCTAAGCATTCAGCATGGTGACCTCCTTTCCAAACTCTGCTTGGAATGACTTGCTTACCTGCACAAAACAGCTCTCTGGGAGAGGCAGGGACAGAATGCAAAATCACAAGGGCAAAACTAAATAGCTTTGGCATGCCCCTTCTTGTGATCCTGGTCTTTATCACATTCAACTTGCAGCTGAGGGAGCAGTTGAATTTCCTAACATTTGGATACCTGACCTTGCAATCTTCTGAATATTCTTGGTGTGGGGAAAGGCTGGAGGAGGAAGATAGCAACATATATGTATAATTTGCCAAGGTCCAAAAAGAAAAAGAAATCTATACCTTCATCATTTCAAGTATCTAAACACAGTCTGGACCAGAGCTACCTACAGCCACAGTTACACAATCCTGAGGCAGTGTTCCTGGCACTGAGCATCCTCAGTTGCCCTGCTAAGAATGCAGGTAACCATTTCAGGAGCAGAGACATTTAAGCTGCTTTGTGAACACAAAAATCTTCACAAGTTTTAGGCTCCTTTCAATCTCCATTGAGCATGTGTGTGTGTGTAGATATATATGTGTGTATGTGTGTGTGTGTATATGAAAAGTACAGCATTTTATAGTACTATTTCTCAGTCAAATTTGTATATATTTTACCAAAAATGCATATCCAAAGCATACATGTGTAACAGCATTTAAAGAACAGGCATTCAATTTTTTTCACAGTCTGCATAAATAAAATAAGTCTCCTCCTAATTTCATATGTAGAATCATGTTTACAGTAATAAAACCCAAATAATTAAAGTTTACAAAAAATACTCACAGTATAGAAAAATCTCAGTACCAACTAGTAAGGATTAACATGAGTAGTTGAAAACCAGGATTTTATAATGAGGTGTGTTAGGCAACCCTAATAACAACAGCCCATCAATGCTCCTTATAAAAATATTCAGTTCACACAACTAAATTTACAAAGCAAATGACAAAGAGACAAATGAGACAGAAAAGCAGAAGGCTGTAAGTTTACAGAGGTCAGTCAAGATATGGAAAAAAGGTGAAAGAACCACAGAGAATGAAATATGAGTGCAGGTAGAAAGGAAGGGAGCACTCGGTGCACAGAAAAAAATAACAGCTCTAGTATATTTTATTAAATCAGACTGGCAATCTGAAAGAATAAACAACATAAAAGGGATTTCCCCCCCCCCCCATTTTTAAACAAAATAAGGAAATAAAGAGGCATACTTCTGTGTATGTGTTTCCCATTATAACTTGTGGGCCAGTTTCAATCCAGTTTGACAAAAAAAAGATACAGGAATACGAAACATTAAGTTCTATTTCTGTGAAATAGCCAACTGGGTAAAGAAAAGAGACCCTACTGCAGTCATGCCTATTGAAAGGAAATTTCAGTCATCAGACATGAGAAAATCCACTTACCTGCAAAACAAATCCATTAAAAAAACCCACCAAACCTAAGCTTCCTTCACTTCACAGCTCAAGGAACTTTTTACCTTTTTACTTAGTAATGCCATTTGAAGCTACAATCCACACTGTGACTGAAACACGTGTCTTTAACCTAAAGACTTTTCCTGTCTTTAACATCTTATTTTTCCATCTGTATATTTCAAATGAGTTTCCTTCAGCAAAGGCCACATTCTACTTACTTAACCTTGCCATGGCACTAGGTGAGCCTTAATCACAAATTGTGAGAATCAAGTAAAATCCCTAATCTGGAGAATTTACCTCTACCCTGTCACAGCCTTTCACAGTGGCACACAGATGTCCATGCTAAAAACCAAAACACACTGCAAAAAAAGGCAGCTAACAAGCAAAGGCTGCCTGTATTGCCTCTACTCCTATGAATTTGTAAAGAAATCACTGTTGAGTTCTACAGACCAGCCCAAAATAATTCAGTCTGTGTATATGTAAGTAGTACTTCACCCTTGAGATCATTTTATCCCTCGGCTTTTCCCTACACCCACTGTACTTGTACTCCAAGATCTGTGCTGACCTTGCTTTAGGGGAGCATGAGGTCACTGGCTCCAAAGTATCAAATAATCTGTATTTTGGTAAATACCCTTAAAGACTATTCCCACCTGAGTATGATCTTGCCTAATTAAACTGACCTACCCAGCGCATGTAGGGTAGGAATTCTTCACAGAATCCTCACGGCTGGAAGGGACCTTTGGAGATCATCCAGTCCAACCCCCAAGGAGTTTGCTTTAGGGGATGGAAATCAGTATTGCAAGCATCTTTTCTAAAAGGCCCTTCATTAACACAGGTTATGTGATCCTATTCCTGTTAAGCTTCAGAGAATGTGGCACATGCCTGTTTTCCTGATGCTTCTCAGAGGTGGTATGTTAGTATTATCTATTGCAAAATGGCAACTGACTGGAATACTTACATTTGGGGAATCTGAATTAAAGAAGGAAGATATTCTGGAAATTCCGTTTTTAGTTGTGCTTCTTAATGCATGTACATAAGACAGCAAGCTTTCAGTAAGTATGAGAAAATAAAAAAATTAAAAGATCTTTCTTCAGCTGTTTATAGTAAAGGTAGGTTAAATAGAGCATCTAAATGCAAGAATCTGTAGTCTTGAAGATCCATATTATAATATATAGATTCTGGAATTAGGGAAGGTTAGGTTTGTTTGGGTAGGAACTTTTAAGTACAGCAAGAAGTCTAAAAGTGTAACTGTGGTCTTCAACACAAACACATGAAATCAGCCTCTGTGTGTCTGCCCATGAGGGAAAGTAAAAGGGTAATTAACACAGTACATGAAAAAATGAATGGGTTTTACTAGTTCTGGTAACAAGATATTGTAAGTCTAAGCTTCACTGTGATCAAGCAAAGTGTATAAGTTAATCAAGACCTTAACTGAAGTATTTCTGTTAACACTTTCATCTTACCAGTGGGAATTATTTATAAAACTGTTTTCCACTGGCAGCATGACAAGGTGATCATTAACACAGCACAGACCATGTGAAGGAACCAAATTAAAAACATGCGAAAGTGGCATTACACTGGTACTGTAAGCAGCTGCCATAAATAATTCTGCTCCTCAAGGTGGTTTCGACAGTCTTGCTCTAAATCTAATAAATCAAAAGCCCTTTATAAAAAGTCTAGTTCCCAAAATTTACATTTCTAGGCTTCCCAAGGATGTTTAACTTTACTTTCTCAAGCATGAGAAATCAATTTGTTCAACTAAGCCAGTTCAGAGTTCTCCTTGTAAGTGCTCATTTGGAACTGATTATAGGAAAAAAAAAAAGAGACATTGAGTTTTACACATCTCAGGTTTTGAAGTAAGAGCCCATTGTGTCCCACAACTGCTTCCCCCCACCTCCCCTCCATCAACACACCAGGAATTAAAGTAACCAAATCAGTGGGAAGGCTGTGGCACAGGAAATCAGTAATACAATAAAACCAACTTTCATTCTAAGGTGCCTCTTTGACTCTGTCACAGGTAGGAATTATCTTGGTCATTACAAATTTCGAGTGCTGACTTAGGTGAAAACAAGGTGGTGGTTAGGTTAGTTTGCAAAGGTATTTATATCCTCTACCTCACTGCCACCCACAAACACACAAATGAAATTCTGTGTGCAAAAATCTGCTTGCAGGAATGGATCATCTCCTCATTCTTGCTGAAACACCTCTGGGATCTGACAGGCTTTCCAGCTCAGCCTTTATAAGGAACTCCATGTGTGTATGGATGCGCCTGCTCAGGGCTCTCCCAAGTCCTTCCCTTCAGAACTTCTAGCATGCAGTACTCAACTGCACTGTGTGGGAAGTTAATATGGAGGATCCCAAAAATATCAGAGATGCTGCTCCATGTCCATTTGGTCTCCTGCATCTTAAGCAATTTGAGTAGGAGTTGGGGGGTCACAGGCTGTGGATAGCCAAAGCCTTTTTGTGCACTCCCAGTTAGAACAGCACCCTATTTGTTCTAGCTTTCACCTGTGCCAGGCAACAGAGGATCAAAAAGCTATCATCAACTTCCATATCCCAGTTTCTAATCAGGCCTAACCTCGAGCTGGATGCTCTGAGAAAGTGAGCTCCATTTCAAATGAAATAGTTTTAATTTGTACGCAACTCCCCTTAATTTCTCCACTATTCTTCTTCTCCTTATTCCCTTTTCTCAATTGCTAACCAATGAACAATTCTTCTTGAAGTAACAAGATTTCTATTGTTGCTTGGCTACTTTACAATATAATCTAGCTTTAAACATTACTTTTGAATAGTACCTGTCCTGTCTATCAAATTACTCAGGTAGCCATTGTTTTCTCAAAAACAAACGGAATGGGACATCTTTATCTTTTCATAGTACCAGTGAAACAGAAGAAGCAGTATCAATAAAAGAACTGCAGCAACTGGTCAGCAAAATAACACAATTTGTGCCCAGACTTCATTTTTACAGATAAAGGACAAGCTACAACCTTGTAAGTGCAAGTTTCATTTCAGTGTTTTTAACTAATAAAACTGGAGTCCATTTATTCAAATAACACATCTGAACCTTGGTGTAACAAGAGCTGAATACAGTGGCAAAATGCCATAGAGACTACAGGCCAGCTATTGCAAATTTCTTGTATCACAGAACTTCAATTAAGTCTCTAAATAAATCTGTTGAAATAATACTTCACAAGTCTAGATATGATCTTAGAGCTTAACATTTTTCTTGATTATTAGCATGCCCACAATCAGCAATCTAGAATGCCACCTACAAAAAGCAACCAAGAAACCAAAACAGCAAACCCTCACAACTCTTCCTGGCCTTGGTGTAAAAACTAGCCAATGTAGGGTGAAGAGTACAATTGCTTTTCCCCTGGTCTTCCCTGACAATCTGTCACGCTCTTGTGGAGTAGAGTACATTTGCACCAAAGCTCTGAGTCTTCTGCGCTTCCAGCTTGTTTAGAGAAAGCACAAAATAGATCTATTTAGAAGAATATCATCAGTCCTTCAGTTTTTGTTTACTTCTGCAGAGGCTGATTTCACAGTTTACTGGCCTAGTTTGCAAAATTAGTTTTTCAATGAAGATAATTAAGACTGTTGCTTACTTCTATGATTAATCAGGAGAAAAAAATCAAAGCAATTTTTGTTAGACTGAAATACCATATGTCTCTCTCAGAAATAAAGTGAAATGCTTTCAAAGCAGAAGATGATCGTCAATGGTGCTATTTTGCTTATATCAAAAGGGCACACACTTGTTAAGCAAAGAGGAACAACACTTTTACACTTTTACCAGAAAACCTGGCTTCATAACCTTAGGCAGTTTCATACAGAACTGCAGGAGCATGTGTATTCACTCTGGCTTCAAGTCAATGTGTCTTCATTAATATTTTACTCACACAAAGACTCCCAAGTTTAGGAGGTAAGCTGTGGATAACAAACAGCCTTACTCTACACTCACATCAGAAAGGAAAAAAAAAAGGCAGTCATCAAATTCAGTGATTGGTCCCTGAGCCCAAAAGTAATCACCAAAGAGTTTTCTGAACAAAAATATTTAAGTCACATTTTCAGCCAACTCTTCCTCTGTATCTAAGGAAGATGTTAAACATGATTCAAGAGTCACCATTAAACCAGGAAGCAATCATACTACAAATGCAATTTTAAGACCTAATTACTTTCCAATGAGATCTTCCAAAAGTTTTCATAACAACAGGAGATATTTTAAGGATGCAAAAGTAGAATGCCACACATAACATAAATACTATTACAAAGACACAAAATATACCTATTAGCATAAAAATATAATGCAACCAGGCTGTAAGTCAAATCTGCTTCTGAAACAGCCCTGATTTATTCTAGCAGAAAGACCAGATGAATTCATTTACACTCCCAGACCTCAATTCTTTCATCCTTGCAACTGACATGTAATTGTTACCTTCTTAGAACTACTACAGAAGATGTAAAAAAACCCCAAATTACAGCTTCTAGCCACAGTAAGTGTTTCATAATCTCTACCACGTGTCATTTTGCTCTCTGGAAGAAACTTCTTAAATGTGAGGTCATCACAGACATCAAGCAGTCACCAAATGGCACAGGTATTTGCCACTTATTTAGTTTGCCAAGATTTAAATGGTCATCACTACACATTTGTCTCTCCACATAAATCCTTCTCTATGCAGGTGCATGAGAAGTATTGACCATTAAAAGCTTGGAAAGGATAAAATGATGC
Source organism: Fringilla coelebs (assembly GCF_963513975.1). Taxonomy (NCBI): domain Eukaryota; kingdom Metazoa; phylum Chordata; class Aves; order Passeriformes; family Fringillidae; genus Fringilla; species Fringilla coelebs. The sequence goes on along the minus strand of NC_140030.1, from coordinate 89,329,952 downwards.
AGCCAGAGTCAGGGTCCCTTGAGCAGAAGGTTCAACACTGAACATTTTACGGAGAATGCTGTCTTTTTTTCTGTTTGAACCCTATCTACTTATGATCCTACAATTACAGACAGCTTAAGGGTGCCTATCAGTGATGTTCCCTTTCATGGATTACACTACTCTCCAGTAACATGTGGTGCACTTCACCCTGCAGAGTGTTCTGGTCACTCTGGGCAGCACCCACTGCCTCCTTTGCCAGGGCCACGTCAGAGCATTCCCAGAATACACACCCAGCTGTGTGACCTTCCCCCTGTCCTCAACAGGCCTTATCTAATGGAACTGAAGAGATGTCATCACCTTACAGTGTCTCAAAACAAAGTCCTACACCGTGTTTGAACAGAACACTGCAAACTGCTACCTCTGCTTTACAGCTCTCCACTGAGGCCTCAAGACATATTCCTTGTAACAGGGTATCACATAGATTCCACACATTATCTTCTGAAAATAAAGTAGAAAATCATTCTGCAACAGGAGCAGCTCCGCTTTGCTGTGATTTTTTTTTCTGCTTTTGACTGTATTGCATCTTTTTCATATTCTCTTCTGCCTGGATGGGTCTTGTCTATGTCTATTCTGCTTTCTACTGCTTACAGGCCATTTGGATAAATGCCTCCCATTTAAATCCTAACATTCAGCTCAAAAGGCTCCTCTTTCATAGCAGGCTTAGAAATTTTGTTTAGTGAGCTGCACATCTAGTTACCAGAATGCAGTTATCAAGAATATTCACAAAGCGGAAGAAATCCTTGAGCTGATTCCAGAAAAAAATTTCATTAACCTTCTTTCCAATTGTCCCCAGTACAGGGAACATAAACATATTTTGGCTAATATGATTAGCAGTTTTCCATTAGTAACCCAGACAACACTGTGAGAACTTCTGGACTGTGCCCAAGAACCCGTGGCATATCACAAGATCTGTCTGGGAGATTTTTCTCACCAACAGGTTCCAAAATTATAAGCAATTCTCAAAGCAGCTTGAAAATCACGGAAGGCAATAAGTGCATTTTAAATGGTCTTTCCAAAGTGCTGTTTTTACCTACCCATGGCATTAGCAAGGACCTGAAATTCATCCATTTGAGGGAAGCTGTTAACTTTCCACACCATAGCAGCTGTATCACAGCAAGTCACGTGTCTAGAATGAAAGTGTTCAGTCTTCTGTGTGCAGCTGTAGCTACCCCCCCACAGCACTACCAACCACTCCACTCTCAGGCTGGCTAGTGGAAGAGCTCCAGGCAGCAGTATCAGCAAGCTCTTTCTACAGCCAGGTTCTTCTGACTTCATGTTTTTTGTAACCCCTCGATCAAACCTCTAAACAGAGGAAAATCAAATGTCAGAATAGAGAAGAAAATGCACAAGTTTGACTTTAATCAAGCAAAGGAAATTTCATCACCTATGATCTTGCCAGTTAATGCATCCTTAAACCAGTCTGTATGCATGCAATTCCCTAGTTTATGTTTGGGCAATTACCACTTACTCCTCAAAGCCAGGCAGCTGCCAGAACTGGTTTTAAGAGCCACAACTAAAGAAGCTGTCTGGGACCTCAGAGGCCCATTAGCCTAACCTGAACATCAGGGCAAGTCACATAGTGCATGAGAAAAGTAGAACCCTCCACTCTAATCTCTGCCCAGGATCAGAGCAACCTGACATTTGTTTTATTCACCACGGCCCTCCCACCTGCCTCACTGGAAGGCTGCACCTACAGCACGGAAGTAGAGCAAAAGGTGGTTAATCTATCCCCTAGTCTGGCAAGAGGATGAACACACCAATCACATGAAAAGAGAGCTTTGAACAGTTTGCTGGCATCTCTTCTTTATATTTCATCCAGAGAGACACAGTGACTTACAACATGCATGCTGCACCCCGCAGTGGGGCACAGGGTCTAACCCCCAGTTATTTTCCCATCTCCAATCCCACAGCACGGACTTTGCACTTGGCAAGTAAACAGGTCTGGAGAGAGGGGTTAACTTGACATGCTCATGAACTAAAGCTTTAAGAAATCTATTTAATGCATTTACCCAACGATAAACATGAGCAGGAAAAGCCCCTTTTGCTATGGACAAAGTTGGCACTTACTTTAATGAATAGTTTGAACACAGTTTCAAATGCCAACAAGCAAATGAGGCAATGAATAAAGTAAAATATCTTTCTTCACTGTTTCCCATGCAATATGTAGGATGCTTTAATTGTGCAGCTAAACACCACCAATGTTAATGGTATTTTTAGCAGTTAAACACTACCAAGGTCCATTTAGCATTTTAGGTTTTCCCAGCACTTACTCATAGCTGTTTCACTAGTAACTGGAGTAGATGAAATCTGAGCCACTTGTCCTGAAATGCTTCATAGACTAGTTGTAAAGGACATTTGGGGTACAAGTTTTGGGATCATGCCAGTCACCCATGATTTGCTGATATCACCTGTGGTGTTGATGATGACTGCCAGACCATTGTGCTGCATTAACATCACACAGACTGCTTATCTCTTATCTCTTCCTCAAGTGATTTACTAGATCTTCTAAGGGCACACATGTATGAAACCTTTCACACAGCTTTAGGTTCAACAAGGAAGATTTTTAGAGGACAGGAACAAGAAACATAAATCTGAGCAGGATTTCTTCTCCCCTTGTTTCTTTCAAATGTTAATATAGCGAGTCTGATCATCCCTGAACTTCCCCTACCTCCTCTAAGGCTTATTTACACCATCACTGTGCCAAAAAAAACCCCACACATAAACCTTCTTCCACTCACAATCATGACAGCCATACCTACTCTAGGTTCATGAAGACATTTGGTTTGAATTTGCCTTGACTTTTACACTAATGATGTGTGAAAAAGAAAACTGAGGTGCAAGCAACAAGCAGCTTTGCTCTTCTCCATGCTGAAGTGACAACATGGTTCACGGAGAAATGTTCTACCCAGTCAGATGGCTACGTCTAAAGTCTTTCTAAGTCTAGAAGAGAATTCAGAGACACCTTGAAAATCTTTAAGTGCTTCAATCTAATTCAATGATATATTTTCTTCCCCCACCACCACCTCAAGCAACACATTTTAACTTCTCCCTTTACACACATATATACTTGCTGGCCAATAAACAAAATGAAAGTTGCTGAAATGCTCCTACATGCCTGAAACAATAAGATAAACCTGAAGTAGTGTGGGCCCCTATAACAGTCAACAGCCAGCAGTGGAGACTTCCACAGGAATCTTAACTCAATCTGCTCTGTAGTGCCATCCCCTTCCCAATAGATGGTGGAAAGTCAGTTCAGAAGGTGGAGTCAGCTTCTTTAAACCAGCCAGCTAGTGAATTAATTCTTCCTTGCTGGCGAATCAAAAAAGCAGGACACCTGTCACTTTCACTGATCATTTTCCCCAAAGATAAAAAGTAGACTCTATCAAGGAGGGAGCAAGCATCAAGAGAAGAAAAGAGAACTTTGTCTTTTGCTCAGAAACTCCTAGCACAGGAGTATCAGCTATTGCTATTTCTTAAGCATGCAAAATGGAACCAAAGGAACTGAGTTAATATATCTGAAATTTTAGCCAGTGGATTAAAACTGACTACATCATGCTCAGAATTACTCAAAAACACAGAGATGTAACAATAACGATAGACTGATTTTCAAAGATGCTCCCACTGCACCCAGTGAAGGTGGTGCTCAGAGTGGGCCATTTACCTGCCCTGGGCTGCACGAGCTCTGCTGCAGCCACACAGCTGAGCCCAGGAGCTAACTTGCTCATCTCTGTACAAAATTGCTATTTCACAACAAAAGCAGCAAAAAATCCCTGAAGTCCTCAATTATATTCCAGAAGAGTATTTAGGCTGCTAAATCATTCAGGCATTTTCAAAAGATTTCCTCGAGTTTGCAAATCTAATTGCTCATCTAAGCTTAATTCAGCTCAATTTTAAAAATCAGCTAAATTGGTGCTAATGCTGATGACACTAAAAATGCCTTTAAACTCATTTAAGGTTAATTTGGTAATTTACCAACATAAAGGTTAAGCTGACTAAAGGTGGTTTTTTTATATAGAATTTTATAGAATTTGATTGGCTTGGCTAAAATGGTAGAAAAATAGTTAATGCAAACTTCTCTAGTACTGGCAAGCTCATAACTTTACTTCATATAATTCTCCTCTAGATTAGGAAAAAAGTCATAGAGGAAAAAACACAGTTTTTGTTCTAACACAGACACTTGCATTTTTCAGGATATTTAGCAAAGCAATCACCAGTAGGGAAAAAGCACTCTTGTTTCCCCAACTTAAATCATCTTTCTTGTAAGGAGTAACTCTTGTATAAAAAATGCTGCTGTGAATAGGTCTAGACTTTACACAGCCATGGGTCACTAATTTAATTAGATTTCAAAGCAACTATTCTACCTTTACACTGAATACAATACTTCCTGTACCCTCCCTCATACTAAAAGGAATAAAACAATCCGCCAGAGGTTTACACCTCAATGCATGAGGAAACAACAACAAAGTGTACACACAATACCTTGAGTTACAGATGGGGATTATATTGTTCCACTTATTAGGAAAACCTTAACTACCTGCTAAGTTGGTATTTTTAGCAAGGAAAACAGAAGCTTTTCTCCTTTCTGGTGAGACAGGATTTTGTTTGACCTGCTCTGCTCAGAAAATGACTGCCATCATCCAATCTCAGTAATTTCCCCTACTGAATATGAGCTTTTGCACACACTAAAAACATAAAACAAGCTTCTCTGTATGAATAAAATAAATTTTAAAAGTGAACTTCACTGGTAACAGTAGAGGTTCTTCCCTTCTATAAGAAAACAGTAGGGCTTGTAGGGTTTTGCTTGGGGGTAAATAGTAGGGTAGAGTGAGGATAGGGGCCCCGCGGTGTATCAGAGTTTGGTCTTTTGAGCTTTTCTCCGGGGGCTGCAATTTCCACAGGCTTCTTGTATCACATGTGTTACCACACATTTCTGACTCCACTGCTTACTGCTTTCCTAATTTCAGTGATCCAAAGCTGCATGATTAGTTACCTGAGGAGACTGGGGTTTCTGCCCTCAACAAAGCCATGAGGGAAAAACAAGAAACCGAGTTCATATTCTCCTGCAGGAGCTCATGTAGCATTTCAAAGAATTACACAGGATAGGAGCTGTTACTGGAGGTGAAAGGACACTATAATAGTCAGGATCATTTGCCTCCAGTTTCACCATCTCTAAATGACATGAAAATCCCTATTATTTGACACTATCATCCTGCTACACGTTTCTGCTGTTATTCAGCAACAGGCATGCAAAGGAGAACCATGCCACAAAACTATGAACAGTCTATGCAAATAATTTTGCTACTGTTAACAACAATTCAACTTCACCTTACTCTGCTGAACAGGATGCTAATTCAGCCTTAGTCTGACTGTAACACACAAGTACCTTTCCTACTCTACTCTTCCACATGAAAACAAGATACCAGCTGTTATTACACAAGAAAGGCAGGGGCAGTTGCCAGGCTATAATCACCGATTCTACTGGATCTCAATATAAATTCAGCACTTATTCATTGATTCTCTAAGCTGACAATAAATGCAGATCTTCTGCAGGCAGCTGTAGGCTACTCCTCCCTTACATGCTGTGTACACCATGAGAAAAGAGAATTTTGTGAGGAGTGGATATGAAGATGCTAGCACTAAAATTTCTGGTAAGTCCAGAGCTTGTATTTTGTGAACAGCATTCCTCCTCTCTGTATGGCAAATTAACAGCACTAAAAGATGAAACACACCATAACCCATTCCTACAGTGCAGTATTTCTGGAAATATAATGGCTACTAGGACACAACACTTTTGATGCACAAATGAAGCTGAAATTATAATTGTCTCTTTACTCTCTCCTGTTAGCTAGTGGTAATGGTAATGACATAAAAGTGAAACAATTACAGAATGTATGAAAACAGGTTTCTAAACATCCATTCCTATTTCTGATCTCAAGTCATCTTTCTGATCTCATGACAAAACTACTGGGCCACAATACTAATTTATCATTTTATAATGAAATGAAAAGTTAGTTAATTTACTGTATCCAGTAATTTGTTATAAAGTAAGAATATTAAAGAGAGCTGTTTCACAGCTTCTATCAATTTCAGTCTGTGGGTTCAGTTATCTTAAAGTCACTGCTATGATGAAAAATCAGACTTTCACCATATGAAAACTTGAAAAAAATAAGCAGATATTTGAATGTAATTTAAAAATTCCCACGACAGAGAGGTCTAGTGATCCATGAAATGTCTAAACCACAGACACAAACATATTGCATACTCTCACATGAACATGAAAAGAAAAGGGGTAAATGAAAGTAAACAAACAACATACAAAGATGAGCTTATTTTAATCTGGTTATAAATAAAACCCACAAGGGCAAAATTGCTCCCCCAAAAGCTTGAAAGCAAATCACAAAAAGTGAAAAGAGTTTAGTGGGGAAAAAAGATCACAGGAAGGAATACCAATGATGAAAAATGGACATGAAAGGAAACTGAATTATCTCTTTTCAAATGCAGGATTCTCTTCTAGTCGCAGAAGACAGACATTCATTTCATTGCAAGAAGTTTAAATGAGAAAACAGAAAGGCACAGCTAAGTGTAACTAAGGGGTTAACAGAAGTTTGGGGAGGGGGTCCCTATCCTAATTAGGAACATAGCAAATAAAAAACAATTATTATGTTATCTTCTCAATTATGGTCACTTCAGCTTTACAAAGTGGTAAGCCATAAGAGCAAGCACTGAGGTGACCTTAGTATTAATTAGGAGCCAGAAGACAGAGCTCTCATCCAGTTACAGGAAAATATCCTTTGGCACCAGGATACAACAAGGAAGAAGGGAGAAGATACAGGACTCAGAGAGACAATCCAGCACTGTATTATTCCCAAAGAAAGTACCATCTTGAGACACTTGAGGATGCCCCCAAAGGCCAGCACTGGGGACCTGAGGCACATGCACACAGAACCCCTCAATACTCAAGACAGGACTACTGAAGCTAGGACTAAAGAAACTGTCAGAGCTGTGGGATTTAACAGGAAGATGAAAGCTGTCCATGCCATATTCCTCCTTTTACCTTCTTCTACCCCACAGCTCTGTGCCTGAACAGTCCCAGCTCAAAACCATACCTGCCACATGAGCAGATTCCTGGCTACTTCTATCTATAACAGTGGCAAACTTCATTTTACTTCCTTTTCTTATTTTTTTTTAAACCACAGAGCTGCTTTATCTCCAACCTAGCAGAAGTTCACATGAAGAGGGCTGACTAATTTGAACTGACTGCAGACAAGTTGGTACAGGCATTACCGAGCAGCACAGACCAGGGACCACCAGAGAGTGATGAGCTTGGTAGTAAACTCTAATTTATTCCCAACACACGGAACAATGTGTCAGCAAAGACTCTCAAACTGAAGCATGTTAATTAGTTAAGCCTACTCAAGTTTTGTGGCTATTTTAAAATTAACAGGGTTGAGTAAATTAGGCCAAGCAGACAAAAGGCCCACATCCTTAAAAGCACATTGTGGGTATGCTGTGAATTGTCTTTGTTGATCTGGATCTAAATGGATTTCAAGGTCTAAATATGAATCAATGAGTTGGATACTGCTTCCCAGATTCCTATCTGTGATTGGGCTCTTATAACAACGTGGGATTCAAGGAGTGTCTTGCACTGCATTATTAGACCAGAGCTGGTATTAAAGAACTTTCAAACTGAAATTATGTGAATATTGACTCGTTACAGCACAAAGCATAAAGCTGAGTCCTGCTGTTGTCTTTTTTACATCTTGATGTAATCATATGCAAATTAACAAGAACAGTAAAAGTAAAATAATAAAGCATGGTGGGCATCAATTTGGTGTAATCTTTTATGGTACATAATTCTAGGAGATGGATGAAGCACCTTACAGTTAGCAAGAAATTTGTGATGAGAAGAGAAACACTTTTGCCTCCAAAACATTCAATAATATTTAAAAGTAATGTTAACGTACCTGTTCCTTCTTTGGTCCTTTTTTCTGACTGTGCCACTTGTATCACTTCAGCAGCAGCATCTCTTACTACCAAGTCTTCATTCTGCAGCAGTAGAATCACACATTTCCACAGACCAAGGGTATCAGACAGTCCTATATTTATTTGTGGAGAAAAATTAGAGCTCCATTTCTTATAAGCATTCAAAGAAGTTAGAAAGCTCTGTTTCCACACCTAAACACAAGACATGAAAGGCATTGCCAAACCACTGGGAGAAAGACTGGCAATAAAACCAAAGTATTTTCAGCATCTGTGAACCTTATCTAGGTGGCAGACTCAGCTTGGTTTAAACAGTGAGCAACAGATAAGAGAATGGGCCTCTCTATCTGGGTTCAACTTTAGTCATGAGCACTCTCCATTTTCTACAATTTCTAGGAGTGCAGAATTCCTATTTGGCAACTTCAAAAATTCTGTGGCTGGAGACTGATCACTCATCAACACAATGATCATGGATTTACTGCTGCCATCTGCCTGAGGCAGAGGCTGCCAAACCAAGCTTTCTTCAGACACTGCCAGTGGTGCTAGACAGAAGTGCCATTCCCTCCTGGAAACAGCTACTGACCACACCTTCCAGGGATCTACCTTCACCTCCTTCTCCCACATCCAGTGTCCCCAGCACTCACCAGCAGGCCCTGCCAGCTTTACACCCACTCTCTGTTGGAAACCAGTTCAATCCATGGAGTGATTACGCATACACAGCTAAGACTAACCAGAGAGAAGTGCCAAGAGGGAGGTGCTGATCTGGTAATGCCCAAGCAGGCAGACAGCACACACACACATCACCCCAGTGCCTCACCCACACCTCACAAGCCATGCTTCCCTTGCAGACCCTCGTCCATTTACTGCTGCCACACCATGCATGAACAGCTCAAGTCACACATCTGTATTCCTAGGCTTGCTGGGGTATTTTTCAGCTGACTTTCCAGGTCTTGTTGAACCCATTGGAAGCTCACTTTAAGATGCAGCCAGCTGTGAGATATTACTTTCTGGTGACCACAGACAACACAAGAGTTGTGTTTCATTGCTGGTTTTCTTCTACCATGTTTTCAGCAGGTTTGTCAGAGATTTGTATTACAAGTCTAGCCAGACAAATCCATAGCTGTATTTCACTGCTTGGCCAAAGTAAATTGCTCTAGGCTTTACTACACAGGCAGAAGAAGCATTCCTGTATTACCTGTAACTTCCCTGTGTGGCAATGGCATGAAGTATAATTACTTCAGAAAGAAGTTGCTTTTTTTTCTAGCATGACACACTCAATAAAATCATACTGGTACTGCTAGGGCAGAATAATTATTCCCCTAGAGATTCAATATTCAGATTTCCCACCTAAACAAGTTTCTATTGTATCTCCAGAAGCAGTGAAAATCTACAAAGGGAATTTGCATAAAGACTTTTTCTGAACCCTCAAGCAGCTTGATGAAGACATGATGGGGTCACCCAGAATATACAGACTGGTATTCACCTTCTTTCTCTTAGGAACAAAGAAATGGAAGCTCTTGGGACTGACTACAACTCCATTTCATACAACCACAGTTTCCTTTAACTCCTACTTTTTACTATATGTGGTCAAGCTGATGCAGAAGGCAGCACAGAAGTCAGAGCTTTTTACATGCACACAGCCCCTTCAAGGGAATCATCCTGGGTTTATATCACTACAACTAATCACCAGCCCACGCCCTTGATTTGCCAAACTCCCCGCTGCAGTACTGAGTGTTTCACAGCTGTGAAGATCCCCAGACTGACAATTCTAGGTACTATGACGGGTCAGCTCCGCATCTTTCTTCCCCTGGATCAATTTTCAGAGCAAAGAGCTAATTCAGATGGCTTGCCCACTGAGGCCTTGGGGCTCTATTTTCTGGGCTGTTTGGGGAGCATTTATTTTTGTTTACTTGTCTGTTTCCATTTGTTTTGTTAGGATTTTACACAGGAGACAAACTGCTGCTATGTTTTATTTCAGACCTTCACATTTGCCCGACTGTAATGCATGGAAATCAGCAACTGTTTTGACAAGATCAAAGAGGAAACTGTTGTCCATCATCTATGGACCACATCCAAATAACAACAGATGAGTAGCACAGCATTTGGGAGGCTTTCACTCCAGTACTTCCACTGTCTTCATTTGACATAAAATGGTAATGATGTCTGTATTATGAAGAGCTTTATCTAGATGGTGAAGGTTAAGATTTCCAGAATTGATACTATAAACACTTAATAGTGCAATGTCTACCTCATATAGATTTAGCTCTGGTGAATGTTACCAATACCTCTTAAAAGGCACATCTCAAAATAATAGCTATTTTTTCCCAAAACCACTATCTACAGATTAAGAAATACTCTGTTCTTTTCATATAAGAGATATTTGTATCCAGGCCACATGGATGGACTGAAGCTATTTAAACTAAAAACATTTACATAACTACACTGGAATGAAGTATCATGGAGTTAAAAGTATCTAAAATTGTCTGTCCTGTTCAGAATGCAAAAGAATTTCTTTATGATCTAGTACTACCTATTCTTACATATCTCCTGTCCCTTTAGTAACAAAATCCCCCCATTTTCTATTCACAGAAGGCAGGGGGGAAAAAAAAGCTAGAATAAAAACCCCATCTATTCTCCAGAACAAAACAGAGTTTCACTTAGCTTTGCCTCCCAGTCACTACATGTACTATTGAATGAGGCCATGTAGGGATTTTTTGGTCTCCTTCTTTCTTTGTTTTCTGAAGAGACAATCTTTAGAAAGACTGTCCCTATAGGACACGAAAGAACACAAACGCACACACTGCTGCTCTCAAGGTGAAGAAAAGGGAAGTTTATTTTCTGACTCTAACGTTTATAGCTTTCCAAAAATGACAGTGGATTGGAGGGTGACAGTGCCACCTCTCCAATGACACTGGACAAACCAAGAGTCTATCAAATTTCTCCTCCTCCTTAAAAGAATGCAAAACAATCAGTTATTTACAGAAAGTGTGTGAGAAAGCTTGCTACAAGAATGCAAACATCAGAAGGCTTAGAAAATCTTAAAAAGTCAGGGTGAAAACAGTCTAATGTCAAACAAAAATCCTAATACCTGGGAGATATAATGTGATCCAATTATTAATTTTTCTTATAGTAGAACGTGTTCTAGAACAGTTCTAGACTGAAGACCATCATTCCAACATCTAGCCAGCACAGCTTTGCTACACTCCCAGTGTTAAACTAAACTATGTCCAGCCCACCAAAAGAGTACTACAGAAAGGTTCAAGTCACAGAACAACTGCAAGCCAGTAATTCTGTACACCAGCACATAGTGACCTGGAGACATAACAACATCTCATGTGCCCCTTCTGCTGAGTTATTGCCAGAGGCTGGGCACATGTGCTTTTTCTCCCAGAAATTTTAATAAATATTTATGTTTAGTAATTAAATCCTATTAAAATTTTCAAAAAACCCTGCTTGATGTAATTATGTTTTGACTGTGCATACACATGCATTGAAATAATGTATTAATGGATTTCATCAAAAAAGATCCAGAAAATTATTTTCAAGCTACTTACCAAGAATGAGCTTCTCACTGCTCAGAAGGAATGATGTTATACTTTTAAGAACTTCAGCAGCTGCTAACAGCATCTCTGTCTCTTGCTCATCTCCACAAAAATACATTATCAGCTGAACCCATTTTTTCAAGACGACTTCTGAAATCTGAAGGCAAAGAACATGTGAGAAGTATGCTGCACCTCTTCCCATCCCACTGAACCATGGCCTGCCTAAGGAATGCTGCTCATTAGTAAATGCCCAGTTTTTCCAAGGTGGTGAAACCCACATGAACTTTTAAAAGTTGGGAAATTTTCTTTTAGCTAGAGCAGAATTCACAGGCAAGTCTTTGACTCTTTCCCTTCACAGCACACTCACCAATTACCACACAAGCCAAAGTGTATTTTTGCATCCTCAGTCCTTCTACACATGCATGCCAAGGACAAATACGCCGGTCCTTGGCTGTATTTCAGAGTGTTCCTCTCTGCCCATCCCTCCAGCCTGTCAAGGTCCTTCTGAAGGGCTGCAGAGCCCTCTGGGGTATCATCCATTGCTCCCAGCTTTGCGCTGTCAGTGAACTTGCTGAGGAGGCACCCGCCCCTTCACCCAAGCCATTGATGAAGAAGTTAAACAATACTGGGCCCAGTACTGACCCCTGGACACCACAAGTGACAGGGCTCCAGCCAGACCCTGTGACACTGCTTATGACCCTCTGGGATGTGCCATACAGCCAGCTCTCAACCCACCTCATTAACTGAGGAATAAATGAAACCTCAGTCATATTCTGCCTCATTCTGCCTGGTACAGGGCCATGTACCTGCGCTGCACAAAGGGACACAGCTAGAGCGTGTCCTACAGATTCTATAACAGGTGAAAACAAAAATTAAAAATCTCCCAAGATGTTACAATGACTCAAATTTCAAGCAGACACATGGACACACTATGCAGAAAGACAGAACTTAACTTTTACCTCATAGAAGAGAAAATCCCTTCCACAGATGTAAATACGGAATGCAAGCTCAAAGAAAGTATTTAGATGGAAATCTGATGTACCTGGGCTTTCCCAAAGCCAAAAGCTCTCTCTGTAAGTATATCTTAGATCTCCCTTGATTTATATGCTTATTAGAGAAAGTTGTTGCAGCATTTCCATTTAAGAATTTACAACATTTTTCATTAATTCTACTTTGTTATGTTAACTTTAAGTACTCACACTATGCCCTTCCTTTAACTAAAAAGATTTAATATCATAATTCATGTTCTTCAATTCTTGTGTGCAAATCTAATTTTTTATTTTTTATAATGAGACATAGTTATTAGCATATAATAAGAATCCATTCTGCTGCTCATTCTATGAAAAATAATAACTTTGTAAGGAAAATAATCTTCCTTTTAAAACAGATCATGAGAGTTTTGTTTGTTTTAAAATATCGACTAAGTGGATTTGAAAATATTTTTAAAAAGGTCTAGCACTAAAGCTGCTTTTGCACTGCTCTACACATACATATGTGACATCACAGACTGACAATTTAAAATCAAAAGAAATCTGAGCTGGCTGGGAACTGCACCCAACCACTGCTTCAGCTTCGTGCCTTCCCACCCGACGTGCTCTCCTGTGGGATCTCCAAAAATCAAGAAACCACAACAAAGCTGCAGCTCAGTAAATGGGCTGCATTCAGAACAAGCATTAAACACCACAGGCATTTCCCTTTCTACATTATAGTGACCATTCTGGATGAGCTGAGAAGCTGAAATTAGTCCATCAAAAATATTTATGTATGTATTTAACTTGAAATTACTTTGAGAGGGATGTACTGAGATGATATTCATGGCTGTCATTTCAGAACATGGCAGTGTATTCAGAGAGGAAGACATAATGATGAATGTCAAAAATGATAAATGGACACAAGAAAACACAAGCTTGAGGTCTTTATCTAAAAGAAGCCACGTTACTGCAATCACTAAAAACTCCAAGATTACAAAACTGTTAACCAGCTCCATTTCCCTTACCTGCTGATGGCTCTGCAAAAGGTACATAATCAATCTGGAGGCAAATTTGAGAGCTATGGTTTGACCTTCAGGGCTGAGAAAAAAAGACAAAGGACGTATCAAAAAGCCAGCTATTTCTGTCATCATTTCATCTCTAGAAGAAAAACAGCCAGCTCTTAATTATTTCTGATAATCACCAATGGATATTTTTCAAGCTGAGCACTTCAAGCTTTTACAGTAGAGATCTAGATGTTAGCTAAGTTCTCAGCTGACATGCCAATGAAACATGCCCTTACTTTCACTTCTCTCATGTTTACTTTCTATTTACATCTCATAGAAGAACACATTTGAAAATGGAACCTGAATCAAATAAACCAGACATTATTTTAAATTGTGAACAAATGCATCTCTTGAAGCTAGTGTTTAGCTACAGGAATATCTCTTCTACAGCTGCTAAGCAGGATCTAAGGATATGGCTCTTGGCACCGTGGCTGCTGAAGCTTATTCCCACCATGGGGAATGGCAGCACCTGAGCAGCAAGGCCTGCTATTCCAGCCACTTCCCTCTAACAGCACCAGTCAGTATTATTTTACCACCAGTACCTTACTTCATCCCAGAAATGACCACTCCCATCATCGTCATTTGAACTTGAACAATTTGCTGTGCAAATCAGCAGCAAATATGCACAGCTATAAAATGCAGTTCTACACTCTACACCCTCTATATTCAATGTTTCTAACACTGGACTGCAATGTTTGCATGGCTTAAAAAACTATCAGAAACAGGATGTCATACCCTTAGTCTGGACACTGTAAGCCTGTCCGTGCATTCCATTATAAATGCATGGGCACAGCTTCTAATTCAGTAGGAGCTACAATCTGGCTCCAGATTTCCAGTGCTTTCTGCTGACTTTACAGTCTGTATAAGGAGTGCAAACCCTAAGGATTAGGATTAACCATTTCTGCCAATCCAACAAGTTAAATGAGATCTGTCCTTCTTTCTACAAACCATCTGCCCATAAACCAGGAGAGGAGGGATGGCAGATTCACAGCAAATGAGTGTAGGGCTGGATCATTAATACTAATTGTTAATTCTACACTAAACTGGGTGTTTCCCAATTACCATTCAGGAAGAACTATGCTCACTGGCTATCACTGGACAGCCAAAGTAACTTTTTGTTTCAGGAACTGTACAACTGGACATTTACAGGGTGCTAGTATGACTTGTAGGCCTTTTTAGCAATTCAGATAAAGGTCTTACTTCTCTGAAAAATTCTCATGAACTTACTTTATTCAAATAAGCCACACTCTCTTTTCTGAAACACAGATCTTTAAATGAAAGGGCAGTCCCAAACCGATATATTAACGTTCAACATTGAAAGTTTTTAAAATGTAAGTATTTCAATATACGTGACAGACCATACCTGCTGGAGGTATCTGCAAGGTTTAAACTCCAGGTTAAGAGCTCATTTGGATTCATTTTTATAGAGCATTCAGTCTTTGGAAGCACATTTCTGAGATCCATATTATAAAGAATTTCCAGCACCTGCAAACACAATTCAAAAAGAATTTACAGGCAGTCTCAACAGGAATGTGCACATTTGAGATCAATAAAACACTGACTTAAGCTCCACTCCAAGAACAAAAGGATTCTCTCTGGACAGTTCTAAGAAAGGAAAGAGAAAGTTCTTGCTTTTACATGAGAACATCTGTTACAAAATTACTGCACAGCTCCTGTTCAGTGTAAAAAAACCCCAAATACTCAACTACTACTTAAAAGGCATAATGCATGTTTGAAATATACTTTTGAAAATTACAAATATGATCTAAAAATTAAAAAAAATAATTTACTGAAAACATACAAAATGTCAACAAAAAAGCACCCTCTTACCTTGCAAAAACACTGGGGATTTGTTTCCTTCAGAGCCATTGTGAGAAAAGTGTCTTCCAAATCAGTGGGTAAACATAATCCACCTCCTCTTCCTTCTGCAATCTGCTTGGAATTTCTTTGTTTCAGGCCCAGCAGTATTGCTTCCAATGCCAGCAGACGCACTTCATGGAACTCACAGCGCAGGAGATGAGCCACTGACAGCGAGGGCTTGGCCATTTCCTCTGCAGCAGCTGAACCCCAGCTCTGCAGGTCAGGACCCGCAGTCACTGACAGCACTGATATTACAAGTTTGGAGATGCTCTGGAGATACTGTATCAGTCCTGGTACTGCAGATGAGTAAGGAATACCAGACACCAATTCACAATCTGAAATTACTCTCTTCATCTCTTCCCAAAAGTCAAGGAATTGCATTCCTGCAATGAGAGTAACTCTTAGTAAAGTGAACAAATAGATGATGTTGCCCTCTGCTCCAGACCATGAAGCTGACAAATATCAGGTATGCAAAAGGTATCATAAGGTAAATTCAGGCATGAAATGAAATCAGAGTTCTCGTTCATTTTAAACTGATTCCAAATTATAAAAAAGCTTTGCTAGCTATCATATACATTCATATTTAAATCAAAACAAACAAGGACACAAAATTTTCTGAAAACTGATTGTTCAACACATGAGCTGGAAGTTTCAAACAACTTAAAAAGTGCTACAGTACCTTGCAGACTGCCTGCAATCTTTACCAATTACATCTGTTTGGTACATATTTCTTTCAATCAAGCTAGTAATGTAATATTGCAAATTGTACAAGCTTCCCATTTCTACCATTGCAGAAAGTGATTAACAAAAATAAACTATTAAATATATGTGGAAAAAATGTGGATAGTTAGCTCTAAAATCAGAGACCAGACTGAACAAAGTGCTGTCTGTCAGACTACTAAGCTGCAACTGAAATCAGGAGAAATGATGACAGAGGCCATTCTGATAACATTGAAACTCTTACGCCTTCATAGTTTTAGTCAGAAAAAATTGCTATTAAGAAGATGACCCTTCAAGATAACCAGACCTGTCCTGTGTGTATCAGTCTAAAGAATTTACTTACTAAGGATTTACTAACCCACAATACTTTTCCTCTTCCTATTCATTTTGAACAGTTGACATAGGTAAGAAAACAAAGGAGCTGCACTGTAACCCCTCGTATGTATCAGCCCAGAACTGTGACATTTCAGCCATTTACACTGGTACAACCTTGTCCACATGGCCCAGCACAGCCTGAGAACCCTCTTTAGTGCTTGGCCACCTCCCGGAGCAAACAGAGGCCACTGCCATCTGTGATACCAGAGGGTTTCAGGCTTTAGCAGAGCTGGCAATGTAGACCCAAAATAAAGAAAAAAGTCATCAATGGTCCTATTTCACACCCACATAGACTGAAATACTCATGTGCCTTGAGTTCAACCTTCTCCATCATAGGCATAAACCATTTTATAATATTGAAACCATTTTGTCCAGTTCGGTGTCTGTACAGCTTGTACTGCAAGAAAATGAACATGCTATACCCCACAAAATTCAAATGTAAGTAGGGGAAAATCACAAAAGAACAGAGAACAGTGCCACTAGTGCTAGGAGATGTAGGAAGTTCAGGGTTTTTTAAAGGTAAAAATGCACTACAGGCAAATACAAAGATTAAACAAACTTACATTTCTCCAGTATCATGTAACTTTGCTATTCATAATTAAACACCGAGCACTGCTAAAAGCTTGTCCAAACAGTCCTACTAAATTCCTGAATTTGACATGAAGCCACAGCACAAATATAGATTCATTTTGTTGTCCATGAAGACATTTCCCTAAGCCTTCTATTTACAGTTAAATATCCTGCCCTTTCATATTCAGATTCCTCTAAAGCCATCTTAATTTGTTTGACATTTACACAGAAAGTTGACATGGTTGTACACTGTCTAGCACATAAGACAGAACCATTTCTGAGTAATTCTGGACACACTTCAAAGAAATGTAGTATTTGTAAAAAATTTTCAGACATATTGCCCAACCGCTAGCTCTGTCATTCACATTTTCGCTACAGTTTCTTTTCTGAAGGGACTTGATGCAGTCAGAGGAACTCCAGTATCAGCGCAAAGCCATCTCACAGCATTATCCTCTACACGACACAGCCGATTTCAGTCTCATAGCAATGCAAACTTGTATCTTTTATTTGCTACATGTCTAAACCCCCTCCAAGCACGCTGCTTTTACACACTGGCATCACAGCTAAACTAGCATTAATGCCCGTGTCACACGACACGTATCCAACTGCCAGAATTCCTTAATTTCTGAACTGTCTGGTTGCCTTGGAGAGGGATTAGGCCTTCGTCTCAGTTATTACACAGCCTGAGTCCACAGACAGCAGTTTAACAACAGAAATAATCCCAGGAGGCTGAAAGGAAAAGGTTCAAGGTCAAACACCTCAGTTCAAGAAGAGAAACAGCTTCAGTTTCGGAGCACTGCACCCTCTCCGGTTCCTGCTGCTCCCCTCCTCAGCTGCCTTTCAGCAACACACACCCCCACCGGCTCAGCTCTTCAAACCAAGGGTGCATTTGTAAGCATACTGCAAGAGAAATGCTTTCATCTCCTGTCCACATTGCTTTACATTGAGGTAAGCTACATGCAAGCAGTAATGGGAAAGCTGGCAGGATGGAAGGGTCAAAGCTCCAGAGCAGGGAAAAGGAGAGTAGTATTAAGTGCACACAGAAAGAGATACAGAGGAGCAAGAGAGAGAGAAAAAAAAATTAGGGGAAGGGGGAAGGGTGTCTTCCATTTTGTTGGTGTCAATGCTGCCAACTTGGCGAGAGCCTGCAACTCAACATCAGAGAGAGTGGTGACCCTCCCATGGACTCCAGGAGCTGGCCATGCACTGACCTTCCCACTCAGCAAACTTCCATTTGTATTTTGCAAGGCCAGCACAAATGATCTTTATGTCTGCATCTTTGAAGGGGAAAACTACTTGCATATAAAAAACAGAGCGGAGCTACTAGCTTGCAGAACTACTAGCTTGCAGAGACCGTGATACAAGAGTCTTTGGCCACAGATCCTCTTTTTCTGTACATATAAAATACTTCTGCTTTGGATGACTTCTTTTTTTCCCATGCAATTGTGAAAGACTGGACACTGTGGCTCATCTGTTTTACAGAAAGTCTCTTTAAAACTGGATGTCTCAATGGCAAGGCCATCAGCAAAATAAGACTGTCTGAATATTTGCTTAGCCTCAGCACACCAGCAAGGAAATCCTTCTGCATTCATCTTGTGCTCCACATGCTCTCCAACACTCTCTTTTCACACAAATATGTACAAAAGGAAAGAATGTCCCTGTCTTATTACAATGCAGTGGAAATATTCCTGCTTTCAACTTCATCACTAAGAAGTCTTTCCAGGCTTTCATGTAAATGTTTTCTCATCTGCTTAGCTTTAAGTAAACTCTTTCCTTTGGCTTACATCAAAATATCCAACTAAACCAGAAAACCACACTGGTTCCCAAAGTAAATGTCAGCCTCTGTTGTTAAGATACAGTAACAACATACTTTTATTTACAAACAAACATCACTGTACAGTTTGAATGACCAGCTGCTGTGAGAAGGGAGAACAAATTTTGGCTGACCAAAGAAGGGTCCTGGCAAACAGCAGTCTCTCCAGGATGCTGACAGATGCAAAAGAGCCTTCAAGAATTAAGTGGATTTAATTTTATTTTTTTCCCCCTTAAGGATTGCTTCATTTGTGGGACAGGAAGAATTTCAGCCTGCTTGTAGTACAGGAGACATCTTACACAACCACTCGGTTCTCTTCAACACCCGACACAAACATCCTCAGCCCCCACACTGATATATGCACACACCATCTATGTCACAGCATCTAGGTTTGAGGGGCTGGATTTTTAATTCTATTTGTGATCAACTGATGTTCTACCATGTATATGAAGTAAAATGGTCTTTCACCATCTGAAAATAAAGAGGAAAGGAAGAGGAGCAGAATGGTGTTAGCAGACTGGATGAATCTCCAGTTATAAACCTCCTCAAAATTTAGCAGCTCCCAAACCTGCATCCTGTCTCTCTTCTGCTCCTCCCTGCAGTGGCAGGCAGAACCTATTCAGTCTGTTCCCAGAGTAAGCAGATACAAGAGCATTGACAGAAAAATGCCCCTGTCAATGGGCAAATGGGAGTAACAAATCATCAGCTGATGGATAGCTCAGCTGATATTTCATCTCAGAGGCACTACAGGCTGTTCAAAAGTGAGAGAAGTAATCTGAATTCTTTCCATATTTAAATCTAAACTTGCTTCACCTCCTTGCAGAGTTGATACAGAGTGGACAACTCTCCTGATCATCAGGTGTACTATGTGAGGGGCTTCCTTCTGTACTTGTGATTAGTATAGCTCTAAGTATTTGTATCTAGAAAAATACTGAGATTAAATCCTGTATGCAGGCCCTCAAGCATCCAAACCATCTTCCATGTTCCTTCCACAGGCTCCAGAAAAAAAGAACAAAGCAGGGGAAAAGTTGGGAGGTTACTACCAGCATCAGAAAACTTACTGACCCTCTGCAAGGACAGACAAAAATTGCAAGAGTAGCAATGAAATGCTGCTTTGCCTGCAGTATATTGTTATGGGAAGGGGCTCTGAGCATCAAAAATCTGGATATTCATCATTATATAACAAGACCTGCAAGAAAGCACAATTGTTTATAAACTGAGGTTAAAATCCACTCTCTAACTACCATCCACAGACATCTGAACAGATCATATGAATAGGGAGTAGGCTGAGAGGTAATCAGCGCCAAGAAGAGATTTTCCTAGACAAATACTAAGGAAAAGTATCTTCTTTCATATTTTTCCTTTTTATTAAAAGTGGATTAGGCAAAGTCACTGCTAAATGGAAAAAAAACCACAAAGAGAACAGAAAAGTCTGTTTCATTACACAGCCATACTAAGGTGACTGTTGATGATCATAAAAAGGGCATATTTGAAGCAGGATGCTTTCTTTTAAAGACATCTGCAACTTCTTCAACATCAGAGACTAGGCATCAGAACTCACAATACAATTCAGAACTACAAACATGACTGATTACCAGAATCCATGGATAATTTATTGTTGAGGACACAAGCATCCCATTGCATTCTGTACAGCATAAAGGAAAGCTTCCAAAGGAAAAAAGAAGGGGGAAAAAAAACCCATTATAACTGGACACTGAAATGGTTATTTTTATTTACAGGTATTTTTTCTTACAGCTTCTCTCTGGCTCAGCACTGACTTTTCCAGTATTTTGCACTCTCATAAATTTGTAAAACCCCACAGAGACAGTGCAAGTCAGTCAGTGGTACATGATGGAACCTAAAGAGAACCTGATTTTGAAAGGACAAGCAGTCTCTGTCTTCACGTGGGGACAGAATTTTAACTGCTAACATTAATGAACATGCTCATTTCCACTTTCCCTTAGTGTCACCTATCTCATGGAACACCTTTCCAAATTCCCTGCTCAACACAGCATTCCAGCAGTATCATGCCTACCCTCCACAAGCCTCCTCTGACCACCATCTCTGCCATCATGCTAAAAACACTTTTATCTTCCTCCTCCTCCAAGCGTCACAACCGCTGCCTCCAAAGTTTCTCTGACAGCTGTTGGTGTCACACGTATCCACCTCCTTTCTCCAAAAATTTATTCTTTTCAGCTTTGGCCTATTTTGTTGTTCTGTCTCACACTAACTTTTTGTTAGTCTTTGGATAACTTCAACATCCCTGACTTGTTCTGCCTCTGGCATTTTACTGTCCAGGCAACTTCCAGTCACTCGCTGTGTCTTGGACTTCCAACAATGCCACCCTCAATTTATTAATTCTCCTGTCTGCATTAAATTAGAACACTGAGTACCTAAAAATATTTCCTCCGGACTCATCTAATTTAGTGTTAGTAGGCACAGGGCATTTAGATAATTCTATAAATATTTTAAATCTTTACCTTCCTTAACTCAAAATAAAAACATTTACCCAGTGCCACAGTCAATATACCAGCAAACTTCATATAATTTCTGATATAATAAACGAAAACTGCCTTCAATATGTTAAGAGTAAATTTAACTAAAATCTAATTAGACCAAATAAACAAAACACACATTAACAAGCTGCCAGTGTTTTTATTCAAATAATTCTTTGGCCATACTTCTTAAGGATCTAGGAAAAGAAAATTCAAGTATGGCTAAAAGAATCAACCTAGTAATCCCTGTCAAATTTTTGTCATTTGAAAATCATGAGTTTGTAAGTTAGCCTGCAGGAAAAACTTGGCTACCATCTAGCTTCTTGCCAAAATAAGAAAAGATTAGGAACTATGATACAGAAAACAACATAGCCACAACCTTCAAATGCTATTTAAAAGACCTAAAAATCATGTAATTCAGGCAAACATTTAAGAGATTCCTATGTAAAAAGAAATCTGTGCTTGCATTGCAAAGCACTGCAAAGCATCCATAAGTTTGATCCATATTATTTCTATCAATGTATTTTATAACTTCCAATGAAAAAGGACAAATATAACAAAGAGAATGGTATTTGTTCTGTATGTTATTTTAAAAAGTATTTCGTTCTATTTGAGGACAAAACCAGCAGACAGTTGAAATAATACCTCATGTTTCTCATCACGTAAACACACACACACGTGTAGTGCACAGTATTTTTTGCAACCATTTCTTTAGTTTGTGAGCAGAATTTAAGAATCTTAACCTACATCTACAGATTGCTTAGGTATTTGGAAGAAAGCAAGAAAATGGAATTATGTTTTTGCAAAACTCAAGGAAAGAAAGTAAGTTAGAGTAGAACACTGTCTACTCCATTTTGGTATCAAAACAATCTCTCTATGAACAGGATTAATCATGTAAATACTAAGTAACTGTTCCCACGATTAACCACAACACTGGAGGTTTGGTTAATTTCAAGAACTTTTATAAATTCTTCCACTTCAAATGGAGAAAGGAAAAATGCTCAGTGAGACTACAAGTGGCATCTTTTCCTAATCACAGATTCAACCTATTTGACATCCTGTTTAAATGTTTTCTCTTTCCCACCAAACTTGAATTTTGAAGACACTGTACTTGACAACAGGCCAAACCAGATTGACAGCATATATACAGGATAAAGCAACAACTTGGCAGGATTATCTTTAGCAAAATTTTCTTTCATCTTTTCCCTCTTCTGTTCTACATCCTACTTCACTTAGATTGACAGAGTTCTATCAAGAAGTGCCATTTTTTGGAACACAACACTGGCCAAAATGCGCTTCTATTAGTCAAGTACATTATAGAGAGTTGCATCCATTTTTCCCCTCACAAAATGACAAAATACTACAAGAAAACTTTTTCAAGATGTGAGCAAGAAGGAAAATGTAACCATTCTGTCTTGTGGCAGTCTTCATCTGTTACAGAGAGACAGAGCATGGCAGATCTGAGCTTTCACTGCAATTCAACACTGGCTCCTGCGTTAGCAGCACTGCAGATCGCAGTAATGCTCTCATCTTGTTGTTTTGCTGCAAACACCAATTTCCAGAAGATTTGAAGGCAGGAATGTCTATGACAGATCCTCTCAGAAGTTCACATATTCAACAGAGGAATCTTATTTAGTGAAACAGTGTATCACACCAGAGTCCTGTATTCCATCTCTTGCAAAGCCCATCTCTGAGTGCACAGGAAAGTGTGTAACCTCAGATGCACACATGGACATGGAGCTCTACAGACCTCTGCTTCTAACTCCTCCTGATTAAAACTTGTGAATTTGCAAATAACCATATACACAGCTAAGGCTGAACATGTTCTCACCTGAACTCGAGGTCATTTTCCCCACCCCAATATGCCTACAAATGCTACTTTATTCCTCTGTAATATTTGAAGCAGTGTAGAAGTGCCAGAATATCCTCTGCAAGAGGACTGCATTGTTCTCCCAGGAGAATGAAAAGGCCCTAGGCATCTGTGATTTCTGATCAATAAAAACAGCTAATGTGGAGAAAATACATCAAAGAGGTCTGCAAGAACAAATTCCCTGGACACTACTAATAACTATTAATAGTGACAGCAGACATTAGCTCATCAAGTAATCCTATAGCTGGTAAGAACTTTCTTTACTCTCAATAAAGGTAGAAACAGTATTTCTATGTTTAACCTTTTTTTTAAGGCTTGCTTCCAACCACAACTGATAACAGAATAAAACTATTTTAAAGTTTATATAGTCTTGGCTATATGTATTGTCTCAGCTTATCTGAAAGCCCTCAGACACATCAGGAGCTGAGAAAAAAGTTCTAGATTTTGCCTATCACCTCAAGCAAAGAAAACTGTCTCTTCCCAGTGACATGAATCAAGCAACGCCTCCATCCAGTCCAGCAAATAGGAATAACTATGGGGTTTGGGTTGTTTTGTTTTGTTTAAGATAAATAATCATCATTGAACCAGCAGTAAGTTTTTAGCTGGACAAGATGCTTTTGGTATCCATTACTCCCTGCCTTCCTTAGCCAACATTTTAAAGCTGATGTTTTTTGAATTTGTGAAGTAAATTCCCTAAGGGCTATCCTGCACTTTAAGAGACAGATTTTATTAATTGAAAACAACAAATCACTTACAGAAAATAATCATAATGTAGGAAAGGCCTAGGCAGAGCTGTTCTCTGAAAACCTCTTTGTAATTGTAGCCTCTTTGGACAGGCATAATCAATTAGAAGTGGTCTGATTTTAACCAGTTGCAGGCTCATTACATTGCATTCCCATTTCTGTTGATGAAAATCAGTTTCAGCCTGTGGCCTGGAACTCATATACAGCACTTCCTGGGGCCTCTTAGATAAACACATCAAGAAACAGTTTTATTTGGATTTGTCCCTCACCCTTTATTCATTGAAACAACTTTACAAATCAAGATTAGAACAGAGAAAATTGGCTCATAACCAGAGATATGCATATATGAGTTAAGATATTTAATCTCAGAAAAATATAATGATTCAATTAATAATCATATCTTTAAAACATTTAAATGGGAGACTCAAAACATTCAGTTTTAACTGGCGAGTTTAGTCTTTCTCTTACTGTGTCATGGGACACTCAGTTTCTATTTAATATAAACACATAACTCCTTCCTTTCAGAAGAGCTTCTTGCCTGTGATACATTAATTGTCCCAAATGTATCTTTAGGTTTTCAAAACAGTACTTCCAGCCTCAATTTTTACTCTCTGTAGACACTGCCTGAAATAAGTAATTTTAAACCTACATAGGAATGAAACTTTTAAGCAAAACAATACTGATGAACTGTACCCGAGCACAGAGAATCTGCAAAAATAATTGCTTTCCTTCTGCAGAAATTGTACCTTACAGCACCCAGGTTTGGTACAGCCCACAAGAGCTTTGAAAAATAAATGAATCCACTACAGTTGGTAATCCAGCCACAGCATGGTGCAGTCCCTCAGGCTCAAAGGGCTATTCACAAGTTAGGGGCATTAAAAAAAAGGAAGGGAGTTTTCTGGTGTGGAGAGCTCCATAAAAGTCTTTGCAAATGTGCAGCAATTGTTTAAAAACCAGAACAGACAAAAACCCCCAAGGATAACTGAAATAGGAAAGAGACTGATAAAGGAAATGCAATGCCCACTAAGTAAGCAAAACCAGGAGCCCTCCCCTGGAGTACTGGCTGTTCCTTCCTAAAAGAAAATACAAAAATAGAGCTGAAGGGCAAGTGACAAGAATAATCAGAAGACGAAAAAAAACCCTTCAGATGAAGAGAATACAGAAAAACCAGGATGACTCATACCATAATGGAGCTGAACAGTGGTAGAGGATCATGCTAAATAAGTGGAAAAATTAGTATTTACAAAAGGATCTCTCTTTTTAAAAGTAGTATTCGAAGTAAAAGGGTGATGAGCCCAAATATAGTTGAGGGAGGTTTTGGGTGTTGTTTTTTTTATTTTGTAGTTGTGATACACAGCTAGACTTTTAATGTACTGCAAAGGATTACTTCTAAGGCCAATGGCATATGAGGATTTAAAAAGCTTTATTCTGTAGTAATAAAAAAATATATATATATTTTAATATAAGAATTATTGTTGGTAGATATAGCTTAGCCCCAGGAAAACCAGTAAATAGTCAGGAAAAAATTATCCCTAGAGACATGTTATATTGAAACTGTTCTAGATAATGGTTCATTCCACCCTATAAAGCATGTGGCCCTTGCCTAGTCACTCTGTACGTCTGTCCCATTGTAAGGGCTAGTTCTGTATCAACCTGTCTGAAGAAGTTGATTTCAGACATTTTCATCACCCATTTGCTTTCCTAAAAGCTATCCCTATTTGAACTGTACATTTACAAGAAATCACACCAATAGCAATTTCAGAGTTAGAACGGAACTACATCAACTAAAGGTCTAAGCAAAAAAAGCAGAAGGAATTGGTTTTAAAATTAACAGTGCCCACAACACGACTCTCTGAAATAAAGAATGGTTCTAATGACTTAGATGCAGTGTTAAGAATTTTAATAAAATGACAGAACTATTTATTAATTGCCTTCCTGGACTGACAAGGTAATTTATTACTCCTTCATAAAAAATTAACAAAACAGGCGCACAAGGAAGCTACTTATAGCTAACTGAAAGCTGCCTACACACTGGCACAATTGAAAGGCCATCCCTTCCTCCATACCATTGTTTTTCCTTACTGTTTACAGCTTGTTTTGTACTGTTGCTAACTGTAATCTACAACATTAAAACCACTGATGGTTCTCACTGGTCCTTCAAAAAATTCCCATTGATAATGAATCAAAATGAAAAAAGAAACTGAAAGAATCTCTCAGAGCTGTTTTTTATAAAACTTCTTAACATTTGAAAACCCTTTCCCTGAAACTACTTCAGGTGTCTCACGAAAAAACATTTCTGTGGTTTTCTGGATTGCAATAGTCCAGGATGTGGATTTTGAATTAAAAAAACATTTTGGAACATGAAGAGGATTTTTTTTTGTTGCTAGCCATTCTAGGACTAGGAATACTGCAAGATCATCACTTCAAGCCTTGACATGGAACTGTACCTCAGTTTTCTCCTCAATAAAACCTAGGACAAGCTCTTGAGAAGGCAGAATAAAGGGCCTTCTTCTACAAGGCAGCTAAAGGATTCCAGAAGTCAGGAGATACCTTGAGCACAAGTAATACACTGTTGTTTCTCCAGATTGAACTTTCTTCCAGAGCTCAGAAACAGATACAAATATTAAATCTGATGTATAGAACAGTCTATTGACTTACCTTGTTTTTGAAACTTCTCCAGGTGAGTACTCAACAACACAAGGACATCAAGATAGGCAGCTCTGGTCACTAAACAAGGATTTAGCCTAAAAAAAAAAATCATGTTTTTAAAGCATAAATCCTTATAACCTTATTCTCAGAAACAGCAGTAAAACAAACTAGTTTGGCATGTCTGTTTTAATTAATGAAGATAAACTATTGGTCAAATTAGAATGCATATATAAAACAATTAGGCCACGTTAAGTAAGCTTCATTTCCTGGTCCATTCTGAGTGACAGTCTCCCTTGCAGAATGGAAACACCTTCTTTCTCCAGCCATTCCACTGAATGGCATTTGATACATTTCATTATTACTGGATGAACCAGCTCATTGTAGCACCTACTAGGTCTGTTTATTTGTACATAACGTATGTAACTAAATGCATCAGCAAAACTAGTCTCCACTTCTTACTGTTACACCTCATAAAAGAGTAACTTTCCTTCCAAGGTACCTGCTACACCTTTTTAATGTCCACAGCTCTCTCACTGTTCTGATGAAGACCAGAGGTATTCATGTTTTTAAAATCAGGTATTTCTTTTTCCAAACAAGAATATTAGGGATTTTGTCTATATAATGGAACTTGGTAATAAGCTTCTTTCTGCTCTACCTTTTGAATTTGCAAGTGAGAAACACATTTTCTCTCCAATTAGAAAAATGAAATTAGGTTAAAAACTTCATTTTTCTTTGTATTACTATCATTGAAACATACTTAGCCATAAAAAATTTTTAAAGATATAATGTTCACTTAAAATGTGAACAAACAGGAAATCTAGTTCAAAACACAGAAATTATTCTGAAGAGCCCAATGGGACTTGTACTAAAACAAAAACTTTCAGAATCTAGCAACACAAGTTGAGGTATGACTAATTCTGTTCAGTATTTCATTTTTATTTTATCTGGCACTTTCTTTGTATGCTTATCTTAATGTTTGAAACTCTTTCAAAAATTGTTAATTAAAAATGTTCCAACAAATATTCTGAACTCTAACATCTTTAAAATTCAAGAAAAAAAAAAAAGCTTTTTCAAGTAAGATAAGCAATCACAACATAAAAATGAAAAGTTTGAGGCTCTTACATAGTTTGGCCACTGTATTTGCCTATGGAGAGTTAGCCTATGAACCTATTAAAAAAGACAACTTTAACCAGAAACATTGCTCTCACCTTCAATAATAAACTCTGCAAGAAGTCTAAAATACTTATGGTTTCTTTTATACAAAATGCTTTCTTTTATACCTACAATATTAGGCATCCACATAACACACAGCAGAATATGTGCTACCAGGATCTCTCTTCAGAAGAGCTTTTTTCTCCTTCTGCATAAAAAGAGACTTTTTGAACATTTTCTTACTAGTGAAGTGGTCTAGGTTCATACCTCCCCAGACTTCTTCATGCTTGCCTTCTACCACTTGCCTTCAAGCTCAAGAGCTGCCAGCTGAGAAGATGTACATCAACAAGAACCAACGCCTTAAGAAGCCAAAGCAATTTTAATATGGCCTATTTTTGGAGAGTCCTATTAGGCAGACTTAATTTCTATCCACCCTGGTTAAGCGAAGGTCTTTTCTGTATCTTGGGCATTCAGTTGCTGCCTAAGTTTTTCTTAACAAATGTGAATGAAAACACAACCAAGGAATACTCATGGAGTTGGGAGCTCAACCCATGAGAAAACAGAGGGACTGATCAGTCAAAAGCTCAGAAGAAAAACAAACCACAAGAGGTCTCTCACAAATGGATGAAAGCAGCTACAACAGTTCCCAGTCAATATGAGGAACCTAATGGGTCTACTGCACTTCAGCTCTTACAAAAAAATGGAAGACTCGCTTATCATATCGTGTTTTCAGTGGAAAGAAAATTTCCAATGTACAAACTGTGCCCTGGGCAAAACATGGCTGATGCAACTTTTACTGAAGAAGAGGCAACAACAACACTGGCATTTTTTTTATTTTGGTCCACTTTTTAAGCACCCACCACTTCATTTAAAGTGAATGCATATGCATGCTTTGATTTTGAAAAGAGACTTTTCCAGCATAAAACATGCCAAATGTTTGTCCTTGGCTGGTTCTGTTGCTCTGGTGATGCTAGTGAATTCTCATCCATATGTGCCAGACAAACACAACAGGAAACTCAGTTTTCCAAAACCAAGCTCTGTTCAGTGTTGTTCAGATTGTAGCAGAAAGCTCAATCTTGAAGACAATCAAACTGTGATTTACATAACAGATCTGACAGCCAAAAATCACAGTGCTGAACATTTTGAATGATGCACTGCACAGTATTACGACCTGTTCGTGCAGAACTTCAGCAACACAAGTGGGAACAGGACAAGATGTTTCCTTTTTAACACCAATACCAATAAGGTGGTGTTCTCATAAACAAGATTTGAGGAAATCTGTCTCCAAACAAGAAAGTCACAGCAGTAGCAAAAGGTGGGAGCTCTAGACATCTGGAACAGCACTCCTTTTTTCTGTACAAAACCCAAAAATTATTTCATTTCCCTTCCAACCTGGTTATTAATGGAAACAAATACATCATATGCTCACTCCCAATGATAAACTGTACATGACTCTGAATGGGGTAGAACTAGAGACAGTTAGGACTTTCATATCTAAGGGAATATCCACCCAGAAATATAGAATAGCTATCAAAACAATATTCCTACTCTTACACATCTATACTAATAGCAGCCATGTGATGCCAGGGCACAGATCCATACCTGATTAAAGCAATGCTTTGTCTATGCTAGCCAGTAGTTTAGTGTAACAACAGCACACCTGGAAGTCAAAGAGCTGGCACCAAAGACCCAATGGCCACTTGATGTACTGGGTCCAGATGCCTTAAACCATAATTTTCAGAAGTTCAATTTGTTGCTTTGTGTTAGGATATAGAGCTTATAGCCAGCCTGCTCCTGGAACCTTACTGCACTTAGGAGCTCGCCCCACACTTTTTAGTACTTCATAATGCTCTCACTTGGAGCTTGACTGTCCAGGTGGAAATAAAAATCAGGTCAAAGCCACCTGCTGCATTAAGTTTCACTAACAGCTAATGCTGCAGAATGTTCCAACACATCTGACCAAAGAGAGGACAAAGGCTGTCTGCCCCGAGTAATGTGTGAAAGTCAAGGCCCAGACTGGACCTGCCAGGCAGAGGGAAGGAAGACTCCTTCCCTCCTGCAACAGGCAGGGACAGAAAGGATTACTACTTCAGATTACTACTTAGCAAGAACAAGATGCAGAAAAAACATATTTCTAATTTAATAAAGGAGAAAAAAATGACTATGGGAGGAGCTGCTGAGTCCTTACCAGATCATCCTATAAGGATGGGCTAAGAGAATTGGGATTGTTCAGCCTCAAAAATATTGCAGCCTTCCAGTACCTAAAGGGAGCCTGCAAGAGAGAGACTTTACAAGAGCCTGTAGTGACAGGACAAGGGGGGATGGATTCAAACTCAGTGAGAGCAGGCTTAGATTACATATTAAGAGGAAATCCTTTGCTGTGAGGGTGGTGAGGCATTGGAACAGGGTGCCCAGAGCAGTTGTGGATGCCCCATCCCTGGAGGTGTTCAATGCCAGGTTGGATGGGGCTCTGAAGAGCCTCTTCTAGTTGAAGGTGTCCCAAGAGCACAGCAGAGGAGTAAGAACTAGGAGATCTTTAAGGTCCCTTTCAACCCAGGTGATTCTATGATTCTACGACCATGGAACTCCACAGAATATACAAGATCATTGAAAGAACACAAGTCAATAAAGTTAAAAGGACTTAAGATTTTAAAGGGTTTACGCCTTTTTTTTTTTTTTTTTTGTAATTGCCTAAAGCTCTGGCCTAACAGTATCTTCACTATGATGGAAATAAGTGTCTTTTTTTTTTTTCTTACTATTTTAGGTAGGCCTAGCTGAACAGTAGAAAATCTGGAAACACAGGTGCCAGTTTGCATATTATTGACACTTCATAGCAGATTTCTGGATTAGATCCTGAAAATGAAAGTCTTCCAAACTTACTCAACTTCTTGTCATTAATGCTGAACAAGTAATTGGGGATAGAATAGACAGACTTCTTTGCAGTTGCATTTTCAATTCTGGCATGTGAATATGAAATTTAAGAAGAGTTCAAGACACTTGCAGGAGGAAACCTTTTGTTAGCTGTTAGGAGTCCAGGGACTTTTTTTCAAAGAAAAAGGTTAATGGAGTTAAAAAGTCCGTTAAAATTCACAGGCTCCCATTCACAGGCCTTTGAAGAGTCCTAGGTTAAGCACTTATAGAATATTATAAGACCAGAGTAACAAAGAGCTATTTGTTTTCAACAAGGAACTGCCTGGTAGGTGAATGAGGAAGCATTCCCTGCAGGAGATGTAAATGAGACTGGGCAGGTTCAGAAGCTCCATGTGCAACACTGGGGTTTGCTCCAGCTGGCTTTGGCTACCTACAGTAGCAGTAGGGCTGCTTTGATTTCTGCTCTGCCTTTACCTCCACTAAGCACCACTGATTGCAGCTTAGGGCTATGCAACTGAAATCAATCCTAGACTATCACAGCTTGGAGCTCCACAAATATTATCTTTAAAATGTTTGATTCACCTTTTATAGTTAAGTCATGCTGAATTTGAGGTAGTCATTGGTTTGCTTATTTTGGATGGCAGATCTAATGCAAACCAAACTGGCATTTATTGAAGAAATCAGCAATATGTGGTCACAGACCTCCCGTGTATTTGGCTCCCACAACTTCATTGCTTCAACTCTATCAGGAACACATGGCTTAACTTTTAAAAGTCAGTTTCTCCTGTATTACTGTTTAATTTAAACAAGATCAACATTAATGAATTACAGAGCAAATTACCTTCTTTTCCAAGAGAAACAACAAGGAGCAAAGAACATGGAAAGCTCACACATTTGGCCTCAATTCTGTCAGAACACTGGGAAAAAGACAATCTCTTGCTTCTGTAACCACCAGGGTTTGCAAAGGCTCTTAAACAGCATTTCTACTTATTAAAGGGCACCATTTATAACTATCCTGATTTCTGTATTAAAGTCAGGATGTCAACACCACTTTATAGCAAGGACCAAAGAATTTTGATGCACAACTTCTGCAGATTCTCCTTATCTTTCCAAACCCCCACTTTTCAATGACAGTCAGATGACTTAAGAAGCTGACAGCTATTTTATCTTGGATCATTCCTCTTTTTCTACCTCCCTTCAAGATGAGCAACAGCAACTGTAGCATTAATTTATTGCATTTGTTACATAAATAAGACAGATACAAGCCAGTGATTATGAAATCAATGCAATTTGTGTTAATGTTTATTACATTAGCTTTTGGTTATTCTAGAAATTCAATGTTTTTCAAAGAGGTCGTTTATTTTGCTCATATTTTTCCTCATTAGGAAACAGATGTTGGAAAACTACTAGCAGCACAAGCACTATTTAATGTACAGCAACTGACAATATTTACTAAAAATGTAACAACATAAAAATTGAAGCATATTTCCTGAAACTCTCAATGAGCACTAAGAAATGTCAAATGCATCCTGACAACGAATGTCTTTCAAATAAAAATCCATAATATCTCTCTTATGGATGAGGTTAGCTACAGGTATCTTATGTAGTTAGCTATCTTAGGGATTCCTAAAACCTTTTAGAAGAGGTCTCAGAAAAGCTCTGCAATTTTCAGCCTCCAAGCTATTAGAAACATCTGAAAGACTGCAGATTTTTTTACCCAGTGCTGCCTTATGAATCTTTCTAACTTCTAATCTTATTTCTGAAATGGGAATATCACTTTATTACATAACTAACAAAATAGAATTTCCTCCTAATAATGTAACATGTACATTACAGGTCTGGTCACAGTAAAACAGTAAATAATTAACAGTGTCTGACAATATTTTTTTCATACAGTGTTTAAGTGACTCTTAGCAACTCAGATTAGTTAATCTCAGCTCCAAACTTTAAAAACTGATGACAAGATTTGGATAATGAATCAAGCTGATGTAGAACTTTAGTCAAAATTATACAACTTACAAGTTACCTACAAATCCTTGTATTTTGTCCCAAACCATCAAAACACACTCTTAAGCATCAGGGTAAAGACACCAGAGCTGGCCAGATCACAAGGGTAACCCCTTCAAAGGTCAGTTCACCACTACCTTGTGAAGAAGAGATTCATCTTAATGACTTGCATGACTGTTTTCATTTCAATTTTTAAAGTGATCAATTAATTAAATGAACTGCCTACTCCCTCTCTGGTCTTCAATGAAAAAGCCACTCTTACTGTAATGCTGTATGTTTCTGAAGCCTTTAGAAAGGCTGGAAAGGACTTAAGTTCCTGGAAGGAAGACCTGTTCTTATGATTAAACGTATCAATATCATTTTAGAAAAAGTCCCCTATTAACAGAAACACTGTAATTACTAAACACTGCCCTATTCTTCTGTGTAAATAACATGTCATTGTTAAAGAAATTTGTATTTTAGCTGGCAGAAAATAGATCAGCTTACTGGTGATGAATTTAAACCCCAAATTCTCCTACTTTCTAGCCACCAGTATCACATACAATTGTTGATTCTGACAGATGGATAGAATTTGTTTCCTGAACGTCATATTCAAGTTAATGTACAGGATGCAATTGCACAAATTACTGTATTTCTGAACTGTATAAACATTCCTGATAACTCAAAATTTTAGGCACATTAGAGCTGGAATTTCATCTTTAGCACTACATAAACAGAGGAAAGAATTTTTATTAAGTCCAACATGTCAAAGCTGGAACCTGGGGATGGGATCTGTGCAACCTCTTATTATGAGTTTCCCACTGTGCCTCTGTCTTCCATAATCTCAGCTTTTCTGGTTGGCACATTGGCAACTAACTTTTGGGTTTACAGTATATCTTCCCCTCTCAACTCCCAGCATACTCCTTGCTGAAGAATGCCCAATCTCCAAAAGTACTCCTCCTTCTGGAGGCCAGATTCTTCTGATATGTGACCTGCCATTGCGTCAGCTAAAATATCTTCTAAACACACCAAAGAGTGATGTCTTGAGTCTTAATCTGTGATGTCTTGAGTCTTGATACAGTCAACTCTACATAATCCTTGAGGGCTGTCCATGGGGAGCTCCATCCTTGGAGGGTTGCTGATGAACCAGGCCAAGCTGGCTTTGTACTGACCACATTTTACCTGCAGCGTGATCTGGTAAAGGATCAGATGTCATTTATGGAGGCGACAAAGCTTATGGAAATCACTCCTACACGTACAGCGAGCAGCTGGTTAAAAGATTAAATCTTCTCCTGTTGTTTTGGTTATTAGCTTTCAAATTCTGCAGTATTCTAAAGACTGAGGTTTTTGGGGGTGTATTTGTTTAGAGGGCAGCATTCATATTTTAATCTGTTTTCTCTCAGAGCCCACATCTGTAGCACTGAATCAACATGCATGGCCTTCCTCTCGACTTCTTAAGGAGACATTAATAATGGATTTAATTATTAAACTTTGTCCATAGCATTTTTAACCATGTAATACAAAACCAGCACATCAATGAACATCACGGCCAACAGACCTACATTTAATGGAAAGCATTTAAAAAAGTAATAATGAAGCCTGCACTACCAAGTAAACCTTGCTGAGTTCCTGGAAGTGCAGGAACACGCGCATAGAAACAGAAATACAAACATTAGTAGAAGTGCATCTGCTTGCCTACTTGGTGCTGTTGAGATCTTCTCCAAGTAATTATCATGTGCACAGTCCCCTCACTTGCCCATTCTATAGGGACAGCTCATCCAGCACTACAGCAGGCATTGTCTCCAAAGGGAGTTGCTAGCCCGGTGATTTAAGTTTTTCTACCACTCTCAAAGCCAGACTATTATGTTGTTATTAGTTTCCCTCGTAAAGACAGAAAATTTATTGCTTCAAAAAGAAGCTGCACAAATCATTTTTTCATTGTAATACCACCAAGAACATCCTGAGTTTCAGCTATTAAGAAAAACTTATTTGTGCTCCAGCTGTCCTTATTGAATGATATATTGAAAGGCTGTGTTTTGTTGGTGTTGTTTTTAGCATACCTGATTGATAAAATAATCCTGGCTGTTCTCTTTTTTGTTCTCTTAATGAGAACCTCATGTGATCCCTGAGCAACATCCTAAAAAACTTAAGAGGTCAAACTAATCCCATGCGCAAATTTAATGAATTTTACACAATTAAATCAAGGGGCTTACTTGGAAGAAAAAGCTAGGAAAACTCCTATGTTTATTTACTGAAAAGCATTTTTACATATAAGTGAGGATTTATGTCCAAGATCTGTAACTGTACATTGTTTCTGCCTACTCCAAATGTTGCACTGGTGGAGGGAGCACCTTAAACAACCTCATCCAAAACTCAGTATTCCTGGAATGTTCCTAGTTAAGTCAGGAATATACCTATGAACCAGAGTCAAACACTACTTTATCTTATGCAAAGTACATCTTAAACTTCAGCCTGAAGTCCAAACATCTCTACTGATACCCAAAGTGGGTGTTCCAAAACAAGCAATCACCAACTGCCTAAATAAACAGTTTGTAGCCGTGTTAAGGATACTGTTATCAAAACTGGTGAAAGAGTGGACTTGGAGCAGCACAGAAACCTAAATTAGCTCGCTAAAAGCACGTAAGATGTAAATTAGTGCCTCTAGGAATACATTTATGAACAATGACATGCTATGACTGCTCTCAAAAACAAAGAAAAATGAAGTTAAGGCACATGGGTTAAAACATGCAGATTAACAAATTACTGGTGAGTCAGCACCAAGCTTGACAGAGTTCAAGAAGTATTTGGACAATGCTCTCAGGCACATGGTGTGACTCTTGGGGATGGCCTGTGCAGGGCCAGGAGCTGGACTCGATGATCTTTGCAGGTCCCTTCCAACTCAGCATTTTCTGTGATTCTCTGAGCTGTTCATACTGGTACACTTCATTTTCAACTGGAACAGCACAACAAAAATTTCCCTTCACATTTTGTGTGTACAAGGGCAAACACAGGAATTATTGTCCCAGCTTACAGAAAGCTAAGTTTTCAATTTGAAACCTGGTAAATAAACTTCTGCAGAGAAAAGCTCAATCACTAAAACATTTCCAACTTTTGAACTTGGCTGGGCAAGACATACAGACCACTAACGAATAAAGATAAATAACTGCACTTCTCAATGTGTGGGTTTTAAAGACAGAAATTAAAAAGTTGAAAAGTTAGAAAACAGGGAGATGCCAAGTGCAGACATGGCCTCAGAGGGACAAGAAGGTTCATCCTGATGTAGTGGAAGAAGACAAGGCAAGAGTACTAAAACATGAAGAGGACTTCCCTCTCTGCCAAGGAGGATAACCTTACATTCTCCCCACAAAAAAAACCCTTCCAACTCCCAAATAAGGGCCACTTCAAAAATCACATAGAGGCTGCTTACAAAGATGCAGAGAGCCATGGGCATGTTGCACCTCTGTCTAGGTATGCCTGCATGTGCCTCTGTTTCGTCTGTAATAGTCTGTTCACTAGAAGTCACCACTGTCTCTCCTAAGAGCCATATGAGAAAAAATGCGTATTTTGGTTACAGTCTGAGCAATGAAGTCCTGAAACCACAAAGAGGCCACATTCTTGCTGTCTACACAGATGGCCTAAATGCACCTCGCATGAAGTTCCTCCTAGGAAAGACCCAAGACTGCCCATCTGCCTGCTGTCACTCACACAGCGCTGCCAAAAGCAGAGGGGGAAAAGGAATACAACAGGCTTGATGGAGTGCCATGGCTATCAAAACTTGGCGAGTTACCATACTCTGTAGGGCTATAAAATACTGATGAGATTTTCCTCATTCAAAGCAGTCATAGTTGGACCACTGGAGAAGCAGCTGGGGGAAAACCAAGCAGCACATATCACAGCGAACAGTGAACCCCATTTTGAGCCTGTGCCTAAAATAACTTCTGCATGTATTTGTTGTGCGAGCTTGAATCTTGTGCAGGACCTACTTGTATTTTTAACAGTGCCAACCATAAAGCAGAGAGCTGTAAGCAGCAGCACTGCAGAGCACGGGTTATTTGGTTTATAAAAGCACCGCAGGTGGCCCATTCCAGATGAACCCGCGACTCCTTGCAAAAGGCAAAGCCAACCGGTTTTATACACGGCTGCTCCCCACAAGTCAGTTTCAAGAAAGCCACCTTCTTAGAAGTAAACTCTCCCGGTGCAGACAAGCTCTCAGCTAAGAACTGGCACATGGCTAGAGGTTAGCAGAGTATGTTATTTGACTTCTGGCAGAACCTCAAAGTCTTTTCCCCCTCCTGTGGTCTCCAGTAAGTAGGAAGGCGGAAAAAGAAAATCCAACTCAAAATGCTGAAAAGCAGCATCCTACAGCAAAGCCATGCAATGACATGATTTCTCAAATTTTCCAGTACCAATACTTTGCCATGCCAAAGGCTACAAATTAAACAAGAGAGGTATTTCTGGGACTTCTGTACAACACATTACCAAATCCAAAGGCTGCTCTTCTAGCATTCTGTATTTATGAAGCAGAAGGCATCTCAAGTTAGTCTTGTAACTCCCTGGTATGCAGCTGAGCTAAAAACTTTATTTTTTAAAAGTTTTTAAAAAAATTTTTTACAATTTATTAAAAAAATTATTCATATGACAGAGCTTTGAACTCTTTCAAAGATTTAGCTTGATAAACTGTTCATATTTTAAAGCTTTCATCAGACTAATTTACATAATTTGGTTCCATCACCTATGTTCTCCAACAAAACAGATTTTATATAATTTTTTAATTTCTGTTCTCAAACACCCTGCATCTCCCACATTTGCAAAAAATGCAGTAAACTAACACTGGTGTGAAGGTGAAGGAAAGCAGTAACATTACTAAACCACTTTTGACTAACTAACAGGTATGTTCAAAACAAAAAAAAACCCCACCAAGTGAAGTACAAACATACAGTTGAAGTGAAAAGACTCAACCATCACCTTGAGAAGTGGATAAAAGGCAGGTCTCATTCAAAACATCAAAAATGAAAATATTGGTTTTGAAATGTTAATGTTTTGAAGGTATAAAAAAAAGCCAAGAAGAAAAAGCAACCATGCCCCATCAGTATGAGAAGCCTGCCTTCTGAACAGATAGAAAACACCAGCTGAAAAAGTGAACGTTTCA
Source organism: Fringilla coelebs (assembly GCF_963513975.1). Taxonomy (NCBI): domain Eukaryota; kingdom Metazoa; phylum Chordata; class Aves; order Passeriformes; family Fringillidae; genus Fringilla; species Fringilla coelebs. The sequence goes on along the minus strand of NC_140030.1, from coordinate 89,292,103 downwards.
TGAAATTTGATTTGGGGAATGTGACCCATTATATTATTCTCTAAAGGAAAATCAGGGTGTAGCATGGAGAAGAAAAAAGAGATTAGTATATTACATGGAATGTGCAACAGAATCTTGAGCTATTCTGCACGAATAAATCCTGATGAAAGGAAATAACATTCTGGCCCTGAAAAGGCAAAGAAAACCCTAAAACCAAAACCCAAACAAAAAAACCCCCACCCAGTTCAGGAAACCATTGAAAACTATAATCTTTCCTCCAAATACATACACATGACAACTGAGCCTCATTTTTAAGAACTGCATATGCAATCCAAAGTTTTGTAATTCAAGATTCTCAGAGAAATTTGTTCCATAGTACAAAGGAAGTACATAGTTGAAAGAACACCAGCAAGAACTTAACAGAACTAGCACAGAAATGTGATTGAAAATTGATGTTTGGAAATAATTCCCCAGATTCACAACCACTTTCCTGTTATTTTAACTTTTTTTTTAGCCATTCAAGATTAACAGTGAGTGCCTCTTATACCCTCTTTTCAAAGAGTCTCTGCTCTGCAGTATCAGTGACATGGTAAATTATCTCCTTATGGAAAAGCAGAAAAGCCGGACGGGGATGCATTAACTCCTCTCTGTGGTGCTCATTCTCTTGGCCTGAACAGAAATAAGGTAAGAATGTCTGTACATGACTGAGGGTCCAGCCAGCCATCACCCTCTCTGAAGGAGCAGATGCATAGCAAGAAGTCTAACAACAGGGCAAGGGAGGGAAGGGAGGGGAGGGGAGGGAGGGCATAAAGTACATTAGAAATTTGGAAAAATAGTTTCTGTCAGTTAAAATCCCCATGCTTTAAGTTAGTGCTGCAAGGCTACATGCTCATAATACAAAATTTTACTATCTTGGGAGAAAGACATTCTAAAATCCTTCATGTAGAGCATTAACTGCATTGTTGAGAACTATGACAAGGAGGCTATAACAATTTGACAAAATTAAAATGTGCTGCTGACAGGGAGTTAATATCAGCACACACAGTTGTGACTTTTTACAGGCAAGTGAAAGAGAAAACACCTTTACTTTGGACAAGAATTTCTTAGAGAGGGCCTGAAAAGCTTTCATTTCCAGAGATGATAATAAAATAATTAAAAAAAACCTCACTAAAAACCTAACCTGTCAATACAATTGACAGGTTAAAAAGAGTGGCTCTGAAAAAAATACTTTGGAAATAGAATTTATTTAAAATCTGCAATGAATGGAACGGCCTTTATGTATTTGCTGCAAGAGAAACAGGTTTGAATTACTTAGCATGAGTATCTTTCTACTGAATTTGGTCTCTAGTGTTTTGGTTTTTATTCTTTATAACAGTTTCAGTTATTAACTATTAAATTACTTATGCAAATTAGCATTCTCATTTAAACACTTTAAAATGCTTACGCTGATTCACGTGAAAAGGTGCACCAAATCCACCATGATGTCTCCAGCTGGGGCAGAGAGCAGATGCACAGGAAATGCAAGCACAGCAATAGTGACATTTGCCAAAACCTCTGCCTCAACCCTTAAGGTTGCTGAAGAATTTCTTAAGCCAATTGTGATGCCTACATACTCAGTAACCTCACTGGACTTTCCTTCCATGACTCCATTAAATCATTGTTTAAAAATTCAGACAGGTTTAAAACCAAGATTATCTTATATCACAGGGTTCCATAGCCAAATTAAAATTACATTAAAAACTTCATTAGTTGGTTTCTTTTACATCTGCCACCTCGGACAGAATGCTAATTTCCTGTCCCTTTCTATGTGACTCATATTTCACATCCCTCAGTTGTCCTTTTTCCATTATTAAAAAAAATCTCAGCCTATTTAATCAGTCCCCAAGTAGAAACTGTTCTGTGCTTGTTAGTCTTTATACTGCTTCTGATTCCTGGTGTATCTTCTTTGGGATTTACACAATATTTAAATATACAACACAGATTAACACAGAACCACAAATGGGGGGTTTTCTGTGTTTTTCATCATCCTTTTTATAATATTTGCCCCCTCCCCTATTGGGCATTCCCAAGAGCAAGAGGAATTTTTTCAAACAAAAAATCTGCTCAGTCAACCACTCCTTCCCCAGGTAAAGTCCAGTCTTTGTTCATGAGAGCCATTTTCCAATTATTCGCACCAAGTTTTATCTGCCATACCACCACTATCACTCATTGAGGAGACACTTCTGTAACCCCCAAAGATCAACTCTATCCTCATTACCCCAACTCAGTTAACATTAATAGATTTCCCCACTAGACACCCCTCTTCTCCAAACCTCTAAGGATTTTGGTTTTGATGATCAGAAAATGACTCAGGTTTTATCAGAGACCCACACGAGCTGCACTGGTGGCCTCATGCCACAGTGCAAAATCTGGGATATTCCCAGTTATCTATCTCTGCAAGGACCAGTGCTCTTGTTCAAAACTGATTCCTTTAGTGTTTTGGGTAGGAATTCTTCTGGGTAGAAATTTTCAAAAGCAATTGCTGAGACAAAGTAGAGAAGGAAAGAGGGAAAGAAAGACAGAAAGAGGAAGAGAGAGAAGAAAAAAAGAGAAAGAGACCAAGAGAGAGCAAGAGAGAGAGAGCAAGAGAGAGAGAGCAAGAGAGAGAGAGCAAGAGAGAGAGAGCAAGAGAGAGAGAGCAAGAGAGAGAGAGCAAGAGAGAGAGCAAGAGAGAGAGCAAGAGAGAGAGCAAGAGAGAGAGCAAGAGAGAGAGCAAGAGAGAGAGCAAGAGAGAGAGCAAGAGAGAGAGCAAGAGAGCTAGTTAGTTAGTTATACATAGGTCACCTGAAGATGAACTTATGAAAAATGTTTCCCAATCTATCTTGGATTGTTTGTGGGCAGCTAAACACTTTTAGTTTAAACAACTGCTATGACATTTCGCCACTAATTTTCTGTAAAGGTCAAAGTCAGAAAAACACTAACATAAAAACCTCATATATGTGGCATATTTTTCTTAGCCAAGAAGCACGAGTTATCCTCAAAATGTCTATTTCTGTAGGAAAGTTCATTCCCAGTTATTTTTTTCCTTAATAACTAGACTACAAGGTTTGGAAAAAAAATCTTGCTTTAGGAAAAAAAAAAATCACCTCAATTAAAAATCAGCAAGCCAATAAGGCATCTAAATTTTACATATTTTAACACAAATAAATCTGTCCACCTTGCTAAAATAATAACTCAAAAAATCAACCAAGCCTTCCATACATTAGTAAACTATTTATAAACCAGGTATTTTGTGTTTTATCTTACCTTTTAGCCAGCCACAGCTTGGTTCCAACACAGGTAATGATGTCACGCAGTCCCTGCTGGAAGTCCAAACTAACAAACTGGTTTGATTCTAGGTATGACTGCAGCAAGTGAAAAACCTAAATAAAAAAAAAATTCAAATGAAAAGTTTCTAGCCACTGCTTTTTATTCAAATAACTATAAGATGAAACAGTTGCCTGTAAAATGAACAACCATTACGCAAGGAAAAACATGCATTCACTTGGCCTCACGGCAGATAGAATCCTTAAATCTTTAAGTTGCCCATCTTTAAAACCCATTTTTCACACAAAACAACAGAAAGTGCTGGAAGATGTTAACCTCCATTAAGTCAACACAAGGCAGCTAGATGAACATCCCTCCTCTGGCCTTTTCCAACTTAAACATCCCTCAGCTTTCAGCTTTCTTGCTGTGCCATTTGCTCTGCCAGCACAACTGCCTGGGGAGCAGACTGGCAGCTTGGCACACTGGAAGGAGCAAGGCTGCTTGCACTGTACCAAGGAGACAGGGAAGGGAATTACCATCTGTAACGCCTCTGAAGTGCTGACTGAAAACCATCTTTATTCCTGCTCCTGAGAACCTTCATCCCAGGCCCCATGGAGCACTTTCCATTTCTGAGGACTGAGCTCCTTCACTGGGGTTCTGCACTTTCTCCTCCAGAGTTTCTTGTAAAAGCCTAACAGACATGTCCAAGCTTTGATGAAGGAAAGAAGTCAAGGTACCAAAATAGAAAGCATGACTGGTCAGGCAGTTAAAACAAAAAATGTATGTTCTCAGAGACCCTCCTTGCTATTTAAAAATGGGTTTTTTCCAAGTAATATTGAATATATAGAAAAGTGTTAAGAAAAAAATTATTAAAAAAAAAAGTACAGTCATCTAAGCATGAAAGGAAAATACTGGGTAGTATAAGAAAGCTGATACCAACTGCACAGTGGAGAGGGGCTCTCCAAGCCCAGCCCCTGTAGTGCCCATCCTGCATGTGGCAGAGGGTGCATGACCCACACTTGACACGAGTGACACCACCCGTATCATCCCACTTGGTTTCAACTTCCCATTCACACGCACGTGAACAGGAAACACCTGGGTGAAGTAATTTGTAACATAGAAAGGTGTGTTGCACTAGTGAAGCCTAATGGAAAAGATCTTACTCAGCAAAAGGAATTTTGCCTTACAGCCTCAAAATTGGAAATTCTGTTCGCTTACACAGCTAAGTTACATTTACAGAAAGGGCTTCTATGCAAATTGAAAATGTACATCCCCCATTCTTTACTGAAACAGACCACATGCAGAATTTAGGAAGCTTAAGAGATATTATCAGACAATTTCTGAAAATACATTTTGTGAGCATTTGATATGGCAACACTCTTGATATGTAAGAGTATTAGCACTTCATACGTGCAAAGTAACATTTTATGACTAACGGATCAAGCTGGGGCCTTCACTTCACTCTGGGAAAAGAAAAACCTTTGTATGCAGACTTTTAGATCTCAGATTGTGATTTCCCACATTCCAGCTGTCACTTGCTCTGGGGTTTCTATTTTTTTGTTTGTTTGTTTGTTTTGGAAACACAAGCACTGCCACATAGCATTAACTTGACACAATTTCATCTGGGTTACTTTTTGTGAAATCATTCAAGTGGAAAAACAGCTGCAGTCGTTTCAAATAAGCACAGAAACAGAAGAGATGTCAAGAGACTATCTAATCCATACAAACACTGAAGCAGGGTCTAAACATTCTTTGATGAAACAAATGCCTGACTGTCCTAATCCTGAAAACAACCAAGAAAGCAGATTCCAGAACACTCCTCTAGTCTTTCACCCTCAAAATCCAAGCTCTTGAGGTAAGGTGTTCCTGTCTGCTCCTGCCCTCATGGCAAACAACTGTTCCTGGACACTATTCAGTCTGTCCAGATTTTTTCCTAGTGAGGCACTTATTAAACACAGAGATCCCACTGGGGCACTTTGACAGGAACAATGAAATAAACTCCTCTCTCTCTTTGTCAGCAGGTGCGCTGTAGGCAAGACACATCCTGGAGAAGTAGCTTGTCTTTCGTTTTTTTAAAATCTTCTGCAGTCCTCTGAACTGAACATCATTTTGTTGACACCATCTTTCTACGATGGCCTTTCCAAGATCTTTTTGAATCCTTATCTTCCAATTCCAAGATCTTTTGAATCTTTGAATCTTTATCTTGTCTTACAAAACACTTTGCAGAAGTGCAAGCTTGCAAACATTTTCAAGTGTCACCAGAGATGTCTACCTTGTTCTCTCCTTTAGTCTGCTCTTTCCTGTGCAAAGGTTTGCTTATTAAAATGGTTTCTGTAAATACCTACTCAAATTAACCTTCTCCATCAAAACCAATGCACTAAGCTGCCACTACTAATAGTTTCTCTATATTTTTTGGGGCTTGCCCTCAATGCCTGTTAAGTCATAGGCATGACAGAAGAAGAAGAACGAAAATGGAAAATAATATTTATGCAGAAGCTCTTATTGCTTTTTATGTCCTCTGCTAATTGAAAACCATTTGGTGCCTTAACCTTTCCACTTTTATTCTTCTGTGCTTGGATTCATTTCCAGGAACGACAATGGATTTACCTCTAAGCAATAATATAAAATCTGTTGCACAATTATGAAGGGGCTATCATATTTTTTTCTAGCAGCTTTAATTTATCTCTTCAGCTCTGAAAACAACTCTCAAAGTGCCTTCCGTGTAATGCAGAAGTAGTTTGATAGTTCAAACTAAAGGTCTTGAAAGAGAAAGAACTGTGTATACTTAGGAGGTAAAACCGGTGGATTTAAATTTGTCCAGGTAGGAAATTCAGTACTGAAAATGCAAGCAAAACTCCTCTGGAGTCAATTCTTTGGATGAACCAATCCCTTCAATACGGATTGATGGTAAAAATCACGTGACATGAGCCCTATTTGAACAGTAGAATTAGAAGGTGCAACTCAAGCGAGAGTTTGATGCACTCTTGAAAAGTGCTCGCATCCATTAAAGAAAACATTCAACTTTTTCTGACATACACAGAATCCTGATTTTCTTGTTATTTCACTGCAAGCCCTCTATCTTTTATTCATGCATCCTCACCATATTTTAGGCACCTAAAAAGCTTTTCCCACAAAGAAATTTTTTTCTCAGCATGATATTTTAAAATGCCTAAGCTAAACTGGAAATTGTGATTACCATCAGCACGTTTTATACAAAGCCTTACTTTATGTAAGTGAAAACCAGAGGCAACCAAACAAGCAATGTGTAAAAGTTAACCTCAGTAGCTCTCCATTCCATCACATGTGATGCGTCATTCTTTGGCTTCCATGATCTAAGACTACAAGCCAGGCAATGAGGAGTTGGCCAGTTTGCATGAGGAGGTAGCAAGTTTTATGAGACTGTTTGATACAGCTAATAAAATAGACAGGCTTTCCAGTGCATGGCTCTCCTCAAGTCCAAAATACTACAAGATTTAAAACCCTCTGCTGAATTCCTCACACATAAATGCAGTGAGGTCACGGTGTTCCTTGTGTATGTGGCATTGTTTTTTTATTACACAAAGGCAATATATTAAAGATTTTTTTTCTTTTTTAAAGGTAGTTTTACCAAAGATTTGAGCTATCTGTGGAGGAAGGTTTATGCTGGCTGACAGTGGTTCTCTTTAATGGATACAACACTTCACTGAGACAAAGTATTGTCTGTAGCTCTGTGGAATTCTGCATTAAAGATGGTGAGTTCATGGATACCCAGAAACCTTTTCTTCCCCTACGCAGGCTGTTCAGGAGCCAGGATATTACACTAACAGGACAGCAGAGACTGTCCATCAACCTGGACAATAGTTGTTAAAACAGTGCAAGCCATGGGAAGTCCAGATACTTGGATACATGATGGGACATCTGAGACCATTCAGCCCACAAGGTTCTAACTCTGAGTCAGCAAGTCCTAAGCTGCTGCAGGGAAAACCACCTGGATGGGAGAACTACTTAGTGCAAAATAGACAGAAAACACCCAAACAAACTCCACCAAGCCAGCCCAGGTGTGACACTATATCCTAATGAGCAAAACCCAAAGACTCGGCATGCTAATTGAGCCATGTTCTTCTATTCAGACATACCCAACTTCCAGTACCTTCCTTGGAATTGTCAATGTTTCACCCTGGTTTTTCAGCTGTAGAAGCCTCAGGAAAAGGGGTAAAGCAGAGAAGGGTGGGGAAAGGAAGAGAAGAAAAGGAACAGCCAGCTCGGTTCCCCTCTGGTCAATCAGCACACATATCCTTCTGTCCTGTTCACATCCATCCCCCACCCAACAGCGTGCTTTCATACGCAACACTCTGTCCTCCTGTCCTGACATGAGAAAGTTGAGTGTTTTCTTTGTACCCAAGCAGGCCTTAAGACCTAACATCTGCTATTTTCTAAGTGTTCACTTTGGATGATTAAGTGAAAAAAAATGCACATTGCTTTTTTTAAAATAAAAACAACTACTTAAATGGTTAGACATTAGCTAAGTAAAAAATGTAAATCAGCAAGAGACATTTTTTCCCCCTCACTAACTTTGATATGATATGCAGCAGATCATTATCTTTAGCAGCACTCATATCAGATTGAATTGCTGGGAAATACACAATTAAAATAATGAAGCAATGGAGCGATGGAGGAAAACTTGTATCAAACACAAAATTTACCTATTGTAAATTTATTTTGGTGGCAAGAGTTGTCCTGCATACATACTGAGACACTGCAAATACAGCACAACCTTTCAATAGCCACAAAGTTGATCTAGCTTCATACACTTTCTAACAAATTAAAATTAACATTTCATAGCATTAGCAATAATTTTATAGGAGGAACTAAGGTTCTGAAATTTATAATAAACTTTTAATTTCCAACATAAAACAATGATTAGGTGGATACCTGGTGTACATGAGCACATGTTTGCATTTGAAAGAAAGTACAGCCTTCAGCATGTTGCTGCACCAAGTGCCTTTTTCAAACAATGAGATTTTCCAAAACCAGGAGGTTTTCCAGTTCCACACTTCTCAGTGAAGTAGCAACATTGAGTTTTCCTCCCCCCTTAAGATGACCCAAAGCAACAAAAACTTTTTCATGCAAGCTCTCAGCTATGTTAAGTACCCAGTACAAATATTCACATTCCTAAGTGCAAAACTGAAACAATGCTCCCAGTGTTCATTGCAGTGCTTACTGGGGGGGAAAAAAATACAAACCAGAAAACCAAACTGACATCACCTGAAACTTAACATTCTCAACACATATCCTTTAACTCCCTTAAAAAAATACAAAGAAAACAGATGCTTCAGCAGCTGAAAGAAAACACTGTGTAAATACTCAGCTTTCAAAAATATGCCACTCACCAAGTCATGAAGGTTGAAGTAACATGGGAGGGCAAAAAAAAGAAAGGTTTTGCAAAATGGCAGCAGTAAGAAGATTTACCGAGCTAAATGTAGGTTTTCTGAACAGTCCCATCAAAAGCTTTTGCCTGAGTATTAACATGCTGGTAAAAAACCCTCAAACATAAATTTTCTTTTCTTCTCTAATTTAAAGGCAGATAAGATTTTCTTCTTCTTCTACAATAAATACAACTGCCAAGTTATCTCTGTATTCTGAAACTTAGGTCCAATGTTTTTTTACTACAACCATGTAGATAAAACCTGGCAAGCTGCTGTGACAGGTGAAGGCATTTTTATAAGTAGGATAAAAAGTTCAAAGTTACAATAATTAGCTCTAGGGAAAAACAAGTCTTAAAAATCCCCTTTTTTTCTTAAAGATGAAAAGCACCAGTGTGATAATTACAATGGGACTGAAAAAAACTCATCTATCCCCCCCTTGTTTTCCAACAAGTTATCCATACAAAAATAGAAGGGAGAGGTTATAACTATCTGCTTATTACCCTGCTCTGTTAAAAATTGGTATTTGTGGAAAATACAGCCCCGCACATTGCAGAGCTTAAAATGAGTCCAGAACCACGGGGTACAAAGGTGCTGCACCAGGCACTGCTGGAGGCACCCTGCGCTCCGTGTCCTCATGACCCAGACTCTGGCACACTGAGGTTTAACAACTCTGTGGATAAATCAACCCTATTACAGTCATTAAGGATTTTCTTCACCTGAGGTATTTACTGATGAGAGAAGTTTTTATCTGGAGCTTGTGGGAGAGAGTAAATATTCTGAATTTATTTCCCCATTTAAATGGCAATATAATGAAGAGGAATTTCAAACGTTTATCAATTCTCTTGTCACCCACAGACAAATGTGTTAGAAAAACCATCATTCATCTCACAGCCCTAGATCATTTAGATATACCAAATTATTATAGCATCACCCCCTTTGTTCCTACCATTTCCTTTCTTTGAAGTCTTTCATTACATAATAGCAGTTTGACAACTAACACATCAGATTATTATTTCTGCCAGAGATACATTACGTGATTGCGTGTAGATATTGCTTCCTTAAAGTTGTTTTTGTATGGACTAATAAATGCAGTCTGAGGTTCAACAATTTCCTTCTGCAAATAATTTTATGAAAACTGTATAAAATCTTTTTCTTTCTTTGAAGCAACAGCTGGCTCACAATTCAATTTTTCCAGAATTTTAGTTTTGTCAGCACATTTCATTATCTAATTACCCTATTTCGCTTAATTATTTATGAGAAATTATGGAACTTGAATCCTTCTTCCAAATATATGCAACAAAATTCATGAAGCTGGGTTTATACATTAATTAAAAGTTGCTTGGATTAAAATGAAGGGAAGCATGTTTTAATTGAATTAAGAAGTAAAAAAATACTTGAAAACATCTAAATCAATGAATACAATACCAGTTAACTCTGTATAACTCAGCCAAAATAACACAGCTATTTAATAAGATGAAAATTATGAATGTGGCATAATTCATGAAAGTTAGAAGATGCTGAAAAATAGCTAAATTGCTTTCTTCTCAGTGACAGACATATATCACAAAACATCCCTCATTAAAAATGTGTTTTTTACATTTAAAATTAATGCATTTTTGTCTAAAACAAGTCCAACAAAATGTGAAATTCACCGATCAAAATTCTTGCAATACAATTTTTATTACGTTTTTCTCCAGGTTTTTCTTCCTATTTCAGTCTCATGAAATGGAATTGCAATTTAAAATTTGTGTATGTGACTCAAAATTTTCATTAGGAGAAAACAAAACAGAGACAAGTTTGCTGCCAGGAAACACCAGATTCATTTCACTTGGAAGACTCAGCTGAATCTTCTCTTAGAAGTGCACAGTTTGCCTGTTAACACAGAACCCCAATATGAGGTCTCACTTCATTATTAAGACTTTTTTACCATTAGGATTTAAAATACTTTTTAAGCTGTCATTCAACTAAAGGTACGTGTGCTGGGCAGAGAAACCCAACCAGAAGGACTGGCTGATGTGCAAAGAGAAAACCCCAATAAGCAGGCAGGGCTAAGAAAAGGCAAATCTGCCTGATGAGTCAAAGAAAGAAAAGGCAAACCTGAGTGGGTCTCACACACATCCTCCTAAGCAGCCAGCCTGACCAGAGATGAAAGAGGCTACTGTGGAGCTGGTGGCATTTCCACTCTCTGCAAACCTCCCCATTATCTTCCCACAACATCTAACTAAAACCTGTAAGTCTAGAGAAATGAACAAACCAGGCTGGTGGGAGCAGTTTAGAATTGTCCTGCATTTCTGTCCTGCATTGTCAGCCTGCATTTCTAATCAGAACAAACAGCAGCAAGGATACAATGAAGTCTCTTTTTCCAAATCTATACTCTGCCATCCTAAAAACCCAGCCATCATTGTCTTAATCCACCTATCCCAAAGGATATAAAGCCACACACATACACACCCCAGCTTTCTTTTACCTCTTCCTTTTTTCTGAGGGGTGGCAGTGAAACAATTTGAAATTCTTTTTTCTCAGGCTATGTCTTCATAACAACTCTCCTGTACATACCCACATGAAGGAAACAAATGCAAATAAATGACCAAGGCCCACATTCCTGTGTACTGAAGGATATTTACAATTAGGAAGAATATTGTCAGCTACCCCACTGACACAAAGAAGCTGACATGGTAAGAGACGCAGTATGAACGTGTTTATCAAGAGTGCTCAGAAGTACATTGCCACTTGACCCTGCAGCTCTGCTGGTTTCAGCAGAGGTGATCTTTTGCCTCAGGAATGTCTGTATTAACACACAAGCTGAGAAAATAATTAGAAATAAGCTAAATCCCCTTGATGCTTTTAGTTCCCAAATTCACATTATAAAATAAAGTGAAGTAAATCTTGCCGCTACAGAAAATTATCTACTAATGATTTTAAACTTACAGAGGAGAAAATATATACACAGGTCTCTCTCAAACATGAGAAAAATATTCAGTATTTTTAAAGTCTGAGGAATAATTTGACACATGAAAAGTCCCAGTGCAGCTTGCTATAACCATGGTAATAAAATTTAAAAAAAAAAAAAAAGTGATGTCTTTCAAGGTTGTATAAAAACTTCTGAAAGCTTTTCCCCATTTGTACATTGTCAGTCATAACTTGTGCCTGTACATGTCTCTGTGCACGAGGATCAACTTCCACTGCCGCTTATTTACTAGAATTTTGTCACCATTAATGGCTCCATTTGCATCTGAGGAATTCAATATTAGCAACTGTATTCTTCTGTTTGAACTCTAAGGCAACATTTCAAAGCCTGCTGAACTTAGGTAAGATTGATTGCTCTTCCACACAGGGATTGCTGCACCTCTGAGTGCAAACAATAGGGCAAATGTTCCTCCATTAACGAAAATTCTTACTCAGTTAGATGCAGGTAACAAGGGGAACATCGGGGGCGACAGCTCTGCAGATCCATCAAACACCATCCACTTGGTGCCCAGACCCCCAGTTCAAATGCCAAACTCCTCCAACACAAAGCAATACAGCTGAATGCAAGTAAAACTCACAAGAATTTCTCTGCCAAAACTATCCCTATAAAAGGGAATATACAACTGAAACATGCAATAAAAGTAACTTTGTGTCTAGACAGCATAGCTGATGGGTGGGCTTAACTTGCAGATAAATTAAACTGAATTCCAAGCATAAACATTAATAATGAGTTCAGCTTTACAAGTTTATTACAATAAGACAACTGGAAAAAGGAAGGTGCAGTTAATGCAAACAGTTTTCCTTTTTTCTTCTTTTAATACAGTAACACGTAAAAATTAAGTTGTGTGAGAGTATCCTACTTAGCTGCAACATGTGGGGAAAAAAGACAATCCTCAACCCAACAGCCCTCCTCTATTTTCAGTCTCACTGGACTACAAGGCAGCACTGTTCAGGCCAGGTGTCTGTGGGTCCAGCCACCTGCCAACAAGGAAGATCCTCTGAGAGGAAAGAGGACTGGCTCCCTGAAATACACAACATCTCTTTACTTATTTTCCATGAATGATGTAGAAATAAAGCTTTTACTAATGTAATCACACATTGTTTCTCAATATGACCCCCCTCTCCCATATTATAACACATTACAGAATAAAGTCTTGTAGGCAAGGAAACAGAGATTAAGTGATTTATGAAATACCCAAAGGATGCATCTCAGAGACAGACAATTCAGATCTCCCAAGTTCCAGTTCATAGATAGTAGGCATGTGCATGAGAATTTATGGGAGGAGAAAAAAATGCCAAAACTATGTTTTAAGTATACTTTTTTGGAAGCACTTGGCTCTTCAGAAAACACAGAGGGAAGAATACCTAACTGTCAATACAATATAGATTGTACAATCAAAACTGCACTGAAAGTATCAACAGTATTTCCTCAGAGTTCTGTCAGTTTTGGACCACTCATCTTCCTGCAGTTCTTGAAACTACAAAGTTCATAGAAACATAAAAAACTCACAATGAAGTTTAAACTACAGCAAATACATGAATCATCCTACTGCTGAAGATCAGCAGATTTTTGCCTTACACATATGGACAAGCTATTTATAAATTTTCTCTTCCCATCAGGCTCAGCATGATGTCAGCTTACAATAACAAGTTAATGTTAATGTTTTCCAGTAATTTCCACAGTGCCATTTAACTGCAAGTGCCCCAGCCAAGGTAAACTTAAGGGCAAGGAAAGGGCTAACTGCATAATCAGAGAGCAACGTTAATGAATTTTTCATCTCTGCTTTGAACATTTGGAATTCTACCTGCAATGTATTTGCCTTTTGTTCCCCAAGTTTAATCTCACTAGTCAGCTGATTACATCTCCCCCAAACGGCTCAAGTATTCCTTCTGATTTTAATTAGTGACAGTGCTTCATCGCCTTGTGGATTTTTTCCCCAGACAAACAAGCATCCTACGCTATTGCAGAAGTGCCAAACTGAAAGCTAGCAAACATTTTCCAAGCTCTAGTAAGATCATGCTCTTTGTTTTACAATCAGCAGCACCCCAGCAGATGAACGTTGCCCTTGTGAATTCACCAGTAACAGACAATATCCAGAATAAAATTATGAAATTTCCTGGGGGTCTTCTCTTCAGAGGAATTAGAAGCTGGTCAGAGAGATCTACTCTTTATTGTTACTTTCCCCCCTCTCTCTTCCACTTGCACGCACTTGATGTGGTTTTGACACAAGGGAATGTCAACAGCAACAGTTTTTATGCCAGAAAATACTTTTTTGAAAAATAAGTTCTTCCAGGACTTTCCCTTCTTCAAGGCCACCTTCTCCAACATTTGCACATGTTTGCCTTTGATTTTTGTATCCCGGAGGAGTACAGCTGTCTCACTGTCTCTAAGAACAGTTTTTAAAGCCACTTAACCCTCTACTCAGCTTTGGATATTGAACTGCACAGAGGTTGCTGCCTTCTGAACACACTGGTGCCAGCAGCAGTTGTTACCATGCCCATCACTTTTTTGACACCACATCCTGCTGAAGTTTGACAATTTCAAACATCCTACCCAGGATTCTAATGAAAGCAAGCTCCCCATTCCCTTCAGTCACATCAATTAGGTTAGCAGAGGCCTGATATTGAAATTGGAATATTAAAATTTATTTAAATAACATCTAAATATTTAAGTCTTATTTGGTTTTGCCGAAATGGCTCCAAGAGGACCACAAGCTGATCTGTGGCAGCTGCAACACCCAGCAGGCAGAGGACAGTGATGATCCAGCTGCATGGGGACTGCTGTGCACAAGCTGTTTGCAGAGCATGAGTCTACACAAACCCTCTGGCATTAGGGCTTCAAAACTGGCAATGAGAACAAGTTGGCACCCATTTTCACTAAAAGCCAGATTGGCTCAAGGCAGCTGAAAACCATCCTGCATCAATGATGGAAGAGACTACTAGGATACCTCATACCCTTTTTCATTCAAATAAACACCAAACACAAGTGGTAAGAGTATGTCAATGGGTTCTTCACTGTGTTATCCCTTTGCAATGAGTGCCAATCTGGTCGTGCGTGTGTTCACCTCCACCCACCACTCCACAGGCCATGTACGGTCGCTTCTGCATTTTACCAGTGGCTGCAATTGCAAAATCACCCACTAAAATCAACAGTTTCTTAAGTTAACAGATTAAACACTTAATTTTACTACCTTTACATAAACTAAACCAGAATCCAGGGAGAGCTTGTGGTTTCAAGTCACTTCACAATCTGAATTTGGCAGAACAGAAATGAGTGGAAGGCCCTGCTACCCTCACTCATAGCTCCATTATTTGTTCATAATCTCTGCTACAAAGCAGCTAAGAGGTGTCCCACACTGAATGGCTCCTCAGCACACAGATCTTGTGTGCATCTTCCTTATCACCATTTTTAGAGAGGTGCCTATTCCATACCCTGTCCTCAATCCTGATCACAAAGCTGGTTATCAACAGATTATGCTGGGGAATGATGGTTTATACTGAAGAATCATTCCATAAAGCTGCATTTTTTTTTTGGTTTGGTTTTTTTGTTTTGTTTTTAAGCAGCAAAATTCACTACAGAGCTAAAACTACAATCAAGCAGATATAACAGCATGAAGTATTACTGCTTCAAATAATTCAAATACTAAAAATATTTCAGTGTGACAAAAGAAAACAAAATGAACTAGCAAGAACTTTTCAGAAGCTAGGGAATCCACAGAGGTAGATAAAGAGTCTACTGAAATTCCACAAAATTCCATGGTTTAACTGCACTTGGAAAAGCAAAATAACTTTATTTGAAATCAAGCTACTTCTTCCCCTCTCAAAACACCATTACGCATTTTCTGTGCACTTGATCAGTCGTGTTGGCTTTACAATACATTAAAAATTATCAGCCAGCTGCAAAAGGGGAGCCCACCTATTTATAAATTTATTTACTTGATGTTAATGTGGATGAGTTCTCTTCTAGTTACAGATAACAACAAAGAAAAAGCTCATTGTTGAACAAGTTAAAAGGTAAAAATAAAATAGTTATTGGTGACATTACAGTTTTTAATACATAAAGTTGTCTCTGTGAAGAGAAGCCTTATAGACAGCATTGTTTACAATACAGTAGCAATAATGAGTATGAAAGTTTTGCATTAGAAACTGTGAAATAAATGAAAAAAAATCCTCAAATTTATCACCTTTGTTTTAGTTACTGTACAAACTGTGAAAATTTTGTATTTGTCACCCCAAATAACCCACTCTATTCACAAGAAATCAGGCTAATTAAAGAAAAAGACCCAAATCAAGTTTGTCTAATTCAGTTCTGTGACACCACCTCCTGCTCACAGCACTGTAATGGAATGGCAAGGTCCAGGGACACCTCCCAAGTGCTTCATGCTTCTGTAACTGCAGCACTGCAACTGCTTTGAGGATTTCTGTGGTGCATAATCATGGTGCTGTAATTCCATTCAAAAAAGTTGTCTGTGTAAAACCCCAGGGATTTTTTACATAGATAATCCCATTACAAACTTTGTTCATGACTGAATGCAAAAAATATACAAGTGATTCCCAGCTTCTAAACCTTTCTTCCTGTTGTCATGTCCAATCTTTATAAATATCATTGATACAAAACTGAATTAAAAGATAACATGTGAATGGAATATTAATTCCACTGAAAGGAAAAGGTTGATGGAAAACCATTAGCAAGACTTAGCTACTCAAAGAGTTGATGAAGAAAGTATTAAAGACTGTGGTGATTACAAACTTCTCGCTTTCTGAGGAAATCTAATAGCCTACTGCACTCTGAGAGAAAAAAAACAAGAAGTTACTGCTGTAATAATTTGAGAGCTGGACATGATCAGCTTAGGAAGATTTGTAACTTGACTTAAGAACTCTTTAGGAAGAAATCATTTATTTGGACCAGGGGATCACAGAACTTCAAAAACTCAACTTTACAGGAAATTAACTCCTTCTTCAACTGTTCACAAAGTACCACATTACACAAGACTGAAAATGTCATTAGAACTATTAACTCTTGCGTCCAATTGAATTACATAACAATGCTATATATTCAATGTATCTGTCTGAAAGATTAAATTAAACAATTTTTTTCTTCTCTCTACAATAGGGCTTTTCAGAAAAATGAAAAATTATGAAAATTAAACAACTCTAAGAGCTACATTGCTTTGTAGTTATAGTTCCTTCTTTAATGTCGTGTCTCTATCATTTTTACTAACACTTCCTATTTTTTTAGAGAAAACAATATTCTCTTTTATTGCTAAAGGCAGTGTGATGTTTCAAAGACAGCACTTTTTTCCTCACCAGTGATCACTCAGTACCAAGAGGCCATATTGTGCATATTTCAAAACTAGTTAAACAAAAAGCTCATTTTGGCTTTCATAAGCTTTTTTCCCACTTCCAACAACTAAAGATCCTTGATACCCCAAGGTGATTACACCAAGTCTCTTCCTTTTGAAATGCTTCAGGATTTTCCATGGGCTGCAGTTTTATGCTGCAAGACAGCATACACACACTGAGCATATGTTTTTTATTAGACATTACATCAGGAAATAACAAAGCCTAACAAAAATCTGGCAATAGGGTGTATATGTGAAGTCTTTTAGAGTGTTACTATGTCCATCTCTACATCTTCCAAAGCCTTTTCATGGAAGTGGATAGCATTCACTAGATGGGAAAAGAGGAGAATCACCAGAGCACACACACATTTTTATGCTGATATTACTAACTTTTCTATTCCCATAATAACCTAAAAAGTATTAAGCATGTTGCATGTTTCACATAACATACTGACAACCTGATTTAATCTTTCTTCTTTGTCTTGAATTGGTTTGGGTTCATAAGTGACTTCATTCCAAAGAGCAAGGGCTCTTCCTTATTCTCATTTCTTATGGCACAAAATAATTCAATAGGTACAAAAAAAATCAAGCATGGACTCAAGCATGGTTCCACCTATATTTTCTGTGGGAAAAAGAAGTGAACATTGTGCTCTTTACATTTCCTGTTCTATTTCCCAGCAGTGTCTGCTTCACCAATGAAACAAGAGGGACAGAACCTTGGAAGAATAAATGAAAGATCTTCTGCACTTTACAGATGTGAGATGAGCATTTGTAATTTGTGAGATGTGAGCCATAGAAGTGTTTCATAGAGACCAAGAGAAGTTGGCTTTTCCTACCTTACTTATTTTTTCTCTTTTAAGACTATAAATTTCATATTATAAAGCTAAACAAATGCATGCATTTCAACTGGTGAAAGGAAGAAAAGGTGCTAAGAGAATTCAACCACACTCAAGTAAAACTCAGTATGAACTCTAAGTGCTCAGTATCTTCCATTTACATCAGATGTTTTAGTGTTGAATTCATAGGCAATTTCTCCAAGTGAAAAGGAAGGTTTAATGCTGTTGATGCATTTGCACCAAAAAAGGATTAATCAGATTTTCAAGATGTAAAGTTTTCCCAATATATACCTCTGTCACAAAGACCTTCTTGCAGCTTTGGAAGTACCTCTGTATTTGAGGGGAAAAAAATTAATAACTACTGCTTATTTTTCACAATAGAAACAGGCCAGAACAACCACAATCTGCAGAGGTTACCTGCCAAATAGAGATGGAGACATTCATTGCAGATGTGAAGATGCACTGAATCTGAAGTTTACACTTCTGAAATAAAATCAATATACAGATACATTTGCCCTGCATTTCTGACAGCATTAATTAATGGTAATTACTCCAGTGCAATAAGCAACAAAATACCACAACAGCAGCTATTCTGTAAGAGGATGAGGTCCAAAACAGAGATAAAAAGGAGCAAACATCTGAAACAAGAGCGGGTGGGAGAGAGTTGATAGTGAGGGTGCCAGAGGAAACAGGGTAGAGATAACAGAGGCACAAGCAACTAGGGAGGGCAGAATAGAAGCACCTGCTGCTTATCATTCTTTCAGAAGCCTTATTAATTCTTTGGTTGCTTAAAGCTGTGGGAGAGGTTTCCACACTCCCAAATATCAAGGAGACTCTGATGATGCAAAGACAACTGGCACCTTTTATGAAGTAAAGGAGGAATCTTGACAGGTGATAAATTTAGAAGCATCCCTCACCCTCTCAGCATCTCCCCTTGCTCTCTTCTGCAGTTAGACCACATCCAGACTGTTTCCAGCACCTAAGGAAGGCTCTGCAGGGTATACCAAGTCCAAGAGCTGCCTGCAGCTCCACTGGAGCCGTATTTCATCACCCAACTAAGAATCCACATTATTATCACTTCTGGCCTTGCACAGGACCATCCTCAAGAGTCACACCATGTCCTTGAGAGCATTGTCCAAATGCTCTCTCAACTCTGTCAGGCTGCTGCTGTGACCATTCTCTGGGCAGTCTGTTCCAGTGCCCAGCCACAATCTCTGCTGTTTTCCTGATATCCAACTGAAACCTCTCCCAGCTCAGCCTCATCTTGTTTCCTTGATTCCTGGTCACACAAGTAAAGAGGCCAATACCTGTTCCTCCTCTTCCCCTCACAAGGAAACTGTAACTCTGCAATCAGGTCCCCTCTCAGTGTCCTCTACCCCAGGCTGAACAGACCAAGTGACCTCAGCCACTCTCATACAGTTTCCCCTCAAGGCCCTTGATCAACCTCATGGACCTGCTCTGGACACTCCCTAACAGCTTCACATCTTTCTTACACTGTGTCACCCAGAACTGCCCCCAGCACTGGAGGTGAGGCTGCCCCAGTGCAGAGTAGAGCAGGACAATGCCCTCCCTTGCCCAGCTGGCCATGCTGTGCCTGATGCCCCCAGGACAGGGATGGCCCTCCTGACTCAGACTCCATTTGCCACTGACCAAGTGGACTATGAGTCAAGGTCCCAAGGTCCCTTTCCATGGAGGTGTTCCACAACTTCTCATTTCCCAGTCTATACACACAACCAGGGCTGCCCTGTCCCAAGTGCAGAATTGGGCACGTATCACTGTTAAACTTCACAGAGTTAGTGGTTGCCCATCTCTCTAATTTGCTGAGGTCTCTCTATCCTCAAGGGAGTTGACAGCTCCTCCCAGTTTAGTGCTGCTGGCTTTTAGTTGAGATTTTTAGCAGAAATGCCCCAGAACTGGAATCATATTGAACTAGACAGTGGAAAACAAACTGTGCTTCAGTAGAGCTTTGCTCCTCACACTGCCCCTGACCTAAAAGCAAAACATGCAGACAGGCCCTTACAAGGAAGGCACCACTCCTACTCCTCCAAATAAACTCTCCACTACTAGGTACAACCATAACACAGCTTCTCCCTGTTAATCACACACCCACATAAACTTTCTGTCCCAAGTACTTTCTTTATGTCTGTGAAATGTCTGTACAACCCTTCCTACGCCTGCATATCCATTTACTGTTCTGGCCTATGCATAAACACCATTGGAGGAACAAAACCAGAGGAACACATTTACAGAGTATGTTCAAGTTCAGACTCAGCCATTTAGAGCCTCAGTATATAAAAACACACTCAAAGTCAAACAGCCATGTGAAAAATATTCCTAGAAAACTTTAGCACAAAAATAACTACTTCAAAAATGCTGGTATTTTAAAATTCTTAAATACATAAAGGAAAGAAAAAGACAGTAGTAAGAAACACTACTGAAAGAAATGCATGTGACATACAAATTATTTAAAAAACCAAAGCAATTAACATGCATTAAATTGGTTAAGACAGAGAAAGCACACTATGTGATTTGATGCATTAACACCCTTGATATCTATTGTCACACACTGGAAAAATGTCTTCTTGTTTTGGTTTATTTTGTCTCACTTCCTTAGATTTCCAGGTTTATCCTTCTTCCTTCCTTTCAATTTTTTTGTTCCACTGTTCAAGATTCTTGCATCTTGGTCTTCAACACTGTAAGTCCTTACTGAGTAAGCACTCACAAACATTCATCCATCTTCATTTGGTTCTCCCACCCAGCATTCTTTTGAAAGCCCATTTTCCCAGCTTTCTCTTCTTTTCATGGAGAATATTCTTCTCTTTTGTAAACAGGCTGAGAGAGCTTTCAAAAAACATAGAAGGCACCTTCCCCTATTTCTCACTATAACCTGAACTTCTGAAAACACAGAATAGTAAAAAATTCTCACTGTATGTAAGAATTTTTCATACATCCTCAAGCAGTCAGAACTTACCATGGATGGGGATTTTTAAAAGTATATCTAGAAAGTGTATTCAGGATTGTCTTTCATTTGGCTCTGAAAGTTTTAAAGACATGGTTCCTAGATCAAAAGGAATGGGAAAAAAATCCTGTGTGGGTTGGATGGAAAATATGTTTTGGGAGATGAAAAATGATCTCCATGGAGTACTAAATTAATCCACTGCACCACCTAGGAGAATATTATATCTTCAGTAAGCTTTACAAGTTTCAGCTTCTCCCTTCCCAACTGTAAAAACATCCTCTGCCAGTGACAGAGTGATAGGATTGCTTTCCTGACTAATCATGAGGGATACTTATAGATTCATAATACAAAACAGGTGCAAGAAATGTGCACAGAATGGAACACTTAAAAATTCACAACAGTTCAATTGTTGTTCTGGGAGGTCTAAATCAAATTACTCTGCCAGTGCCTAGAATAGTTCAACTCTCTTCAATAACAAAAAGTAAAACATTGTGCTGAAAGTTGTTTTTCACATGTCCATCATTTAAAGACAAAATAATGTATCCACTGCAAAAACTGTACCTATAAAGAGGATTTCTCTTTATTAACACCTAATCAAAGTTGTTTTATATAACCACACTCACAGAGAGTGTTTTCAGTAACTGCACTATTATCCACAAACACAACTAGAGATGCCAGGTTGTATGGATGGCTGCAACTGAGCACCAGGTAGAGTACCTCAAATGGCCACACACACACAGGCACCCAAAACTTCTGCTAGCAGGGTTGCAGCTTTTATTCATAAAGGAGTGGAACTAGGTGCACTAGAACAGGAGAGCCAAAACATTTGAACAGCAAGTGCTTACCATAAACAGAGTAACAACTGTCAAAATCTAGGGTATGGGAGAGAGGGAAGAAGTGCATCCATCAAGGCATCTCTCTCCCTGCACAGAGGGGACAACTGACATGCTCTCCCTGGCACAACCCAGAGTAATCATTATTATAGTTACCTTTCAATCAAAACAGTAGTTGTTTTCACTCACTGAAGAATGTTGCTTATTCTGCACTAAACCATGTCTTTTTTTTTTTTTAAATATAAAGATGTGACCCCACAAGGTTTACAACAACAGCATCTTTGCATATCCTTAGCTGCTCAATTTTCCAGAAACTGAAGAGACCTAATAGAGTTGTAAAAGCTGTGTACATCTATGTCCTTTTGAAAAGAGGTGACATGTCTTAGGAAGTCAGAGACAATATTTGGGAGCATTACTAATTACAGTTAAAGCAACTTCAAAGCAATGTACAACCAGCAGGGCCGCCCAGTCAATCAGTCGGATTACGCATCTTTTTCTCCGTTTGTTTTTTTTAATTAAAAAAACAGCTGAAAGAAAACCTCTGGCAAAATCTCATCAATGACTCTCTTTCAGAGACTGCCTCCTCCCATTCCTGGAACTCAGCTGTATTTCTGTTGCATTCATAGATACAAATCTCATTCTCGAATGCTCACTGCCTTCTTATATCAGCGTACCCTTATGTAACAGTCAATACAAATTTACAACATAAAGAAATGAGACAACTGTTCTCTTACTGCCAGCTCCATATAAATGATGTTTCCAACCTGGCATCAGTATTTCTTTTTTGTTTGTACTAATCCTAAAAGTAAGGCTTATCTTGAACACTAAAGATTGAGGTTAGAAGAGAAACAGCTGAAAGGAAGTTTCACTGGAAAACATTTAATTTTAGCAGGTTTATTTCTTTGATCAGTAGACAATGTAAGGTTTGTTTACTACATTGAGTTTTTATAAGCCAACATTGAACTGCTACACTTCAAACTTTACTGCCAAGACAAATAAAATGTAATTCACCATAGACAATGTTTCTAGGCTACTGAATAAAGCCAAGTAAACAACACACTACTTCTGCATTCATTCTCTCAGAATCTGGAGTTCCTGTCTTCAAAACAAAACAAGAAAAAAATATGGTCACTGCCAACACTGCTGCTAATTCACATTAAGGATTTTTAGGTGAAACTCATAAATAGTACACCTCTCTCTTTCACCCAGCAACAAGGACCAGCATCCAAGAACGACCTTCAATATGTATTTGACTTGTCTCCTCATATTCTCACACCCTAGTCACTGGACTCTGTGGGGTTTTATTATCTATTCAGTCCAATAAAAGGCAGGTCCAGTGACTGCTTGTGAGTTCTCCTTCATACATCATTCTTCTCAGCTTTATTTTCAAATTATTTAAACTGCATTTAGTCCTCTGAGTAAGTATTCAAGTATTAAACTCATAAAACAAGAGTGATCACAATCTGAAATACCTAAAGCTTGACCTTCCTTTGGAGCCATTTCAGCCAAAATCCTCCTCCTCAAAGGAAGGAAAGAGGCATCTGCATTCATTAGGCAGACTCTATTTTTATTACTTTCATCAACAACAACCTGGCTTAATACAACTCTGCCAGATAATTGAACTACCTAACATACTAATGCTTTCATCATGAATTGCTGCTTTCCATCAGTACAACCATGTACTAAATTTTTATCTTCCAAAAAGTCATATCCATACATCTCTGGCTCAAAAGTGCTGAAAGCTAAGATAACACATGCAGATGTTTCTCCAGCTGCTTTATCTGCCTTACTCTTTTTCCTAGGCTTGTGCTATCACTCCTTGCTGGAGGGAGCACCCTGACTCAGACAAATCTTTACATGACCCAGTATGGCTGTTATAAGGCTGTGTTCTTGTTCTGTTGTTCTTGCTGCTCCAATGAAGGCTCCAACCATCCTTTAAATCAATTATTTCATCTTTAAATCCCTTCTTCCAGCTCTCCATTAAGATTTAAAGAATCAGCATACCCAAAGAATTGATGCACAATTTAAAGTTCTACCATTGCACAAACCTTGATGTATTCAATAAACTCTAGAAATATTAAAAAAAAATTAATAGTACATGACTTTCATAGTATTCAAGGCCAGACTAGATGGGTCTCTGAGCATCTTATCAGGAGAAGATGTCCCTGCCCAGGGCTGGGGGGTTGGAACCTGATCTTTAAAGCCTCTTCCAACTCAAACAATTCCATGATTCTATGATAAAATTCCTGTACAGAAAAACCTACTATGCGACCATGAAAGCGTTTTAATCATATTATTATTTTTTGATACAAGGGCTCTAGATTCTTCCATTTCAAGAATTTTCAGAGATTACTCTACTTCTATAAGATGCTGCTATTCCCTGAAAAGTAACTGCTAACTTCTTGACCCAAAGAAGTCAGAAGGAAGTTTAATTTTTACAATAAATGTTAAATAATGTAAAGAGTTATGAAGTCCAGTATCTCCTATAAGTCTAATTTCTGTCACATGCAACTGAGTCAACGTGACTAATTCTGTTCTTCAGATTTGAGCTGCAAGTGTTGCTTGTTTCAAAAACTAAACAAAAAAGGTTCAAAATCTCAAAACAGCATTCCTTGCATGAGACACCACATTCATATGCCTAACAGAACTGTTTGAATTAATGATCACAAAAAACAAACAAACAAAGAAAAATCACCTCACACATACACACACACACACACACACTTCTTTGAACCAGCTGGCTGCTCTAACACCACAGAATTTTGTGGATAAAAATTAGGTTTGGACAAAGTTTGAATATTAAGCATAACAATTTGTGAAGAGCAAATGACTGCTGATTGCTGAAACTCAAAGCAACATGAAGTAAGTGATTTTCCATTTTTATCTTCATGAAGTTTTAACCCTCCACCAAAGCATAACGAATTCTCCATTTCATCTGCCAGTTATATTTTGTATGTCATTAAGAACAGATCCCCAGAGAGAAGGAATACAGTTTTTCTCTCACAATGCAAAACACTGGCATATGCTCAGGGAACAAATCTCAGGATAAATCAGTAGAAGTGACAAAGTAACAGGAATTAGTGGGAAGATGGCAGCAAAGATAAGAGAAGCTACCAGCCAAGCATCAGATGAGAAGATGGGGGATAGACAGAAATGTCTCTAGAGACCACAGCAGAGCAAGCAGAATTTCTGTGACTTTTGAGTTACAGCAGTGACCAAAACCAGTCACAACAGGAATGATCCACCTGCAAGAACATGCCAGACCAGCAGAGGATTTATTTTTTTTTAAATTTTATTCTATGTAGTTGTTTGATTGCTTGTAAAAGGACCACCAAAAATATAAGTACTCATCAGGACCAAAGCAGATTCAAGACAGAAATTGTTCTTTAATGATATATGCAGCTGGGAACTTCTATCAAAAGCTTTATTTTGGACCATACAATCCATCTTCTGGTGGAGGCAGTAAATGGAGGCACACAAAGTCAGGTAGTTCCCTCTATATATAAGCAGCAAGTGATGAGGGAGAAGTCACTGAATCCTCCTTCCTCCTAATCCATGCTTAAAAAATGCCAAAGAGATTGCAAAAAGCTCTTCAAATGGAATGGCCAAATAAGAGAAGCAACCTTCAACATTTCAGGAAAGGCACAGACAAGTTAATGAAAACACAATGTCTCTTTTAATAACTTTCATTGACCTAATCCCCTGTGAAAATATGTAACTGTAGGCTTGCCAAAGTGAATGTGAAGATCAAACTGATAAAACACAAGATAATGAGTCAATTGATGTGCACATTCATTCATTTGAAAAACAAATAAACCTTAACAGTAATTATGTCTGCTCATGATTAATGGCAGCTGCCCAATGGATTCTTCTTGATATGACCAGCATGTAAGGGTATATACACTCTCTTTGGAGTAGAGATTTTTCCAGTATACAAATGTGAAAAAGATTTCTGGAAACTAATGAGCACAGAACTGTGACTGAAAGCTCCAGTCATACTATTGCTATTCCACTGTACTAAAAACAACTGGATTCTCCATCTATGAACATCACCACAGGCTTTGAAATCCAGCATCAATCATGTTAACTGAATCTCTCATGATAAAAACAAAAGCTGAAGTCTAACATCTGCTTTTCCTGGCAAACCAGTCTGAAAGTTTATGCATCTGGGAGGGTTTTTTAATCATCATAAATAATCCACAGCCAGATGAATTAAAGGTCCTGCCTTGTTTTCTGGAGAAATCTTTATAGGGTCCCTGTAATTCTTCTTCATTTCGAAGCACTCAAAGAAAGAGTTTAAAGAATTAGAGGAATTAAAAGGTCCATGTGCAGATGCAGTCTGTGATCTTGCTGGATGACAGAGGCAAGATACAATAGCTGACACGTTTGGGGTAAGGCAATGGAGGGATACAGGTCCTTTAGGAAGGACAGGCAGGGGAGATGAGAAGATGGGGGTTGACCTCTCTGTGGCAGAACAACTGGAACACACAGAGCTTTGCCTGGGGGTGGGTGATGAGCCAGCTGGGAGCTTACAGCTAAGAACTGAAGTGGGGGTGACGCTGCAGGGGGTGTCTGCTACAAGCTGCCAAAGCAGAACAAGTGGACATGGGCTTCTACAGGAAACAGCCTTGTGTCACCAGGCCCTGCTCCTCATGGGGGGCTTCAACCACCCTGGCAGCTGCTGGGTGACCAACACAGCACCATGCAAGCAACCCAGAGGCCTCCAAGAGAGCACTGATGGCAACTCCCTGATAAAAGCAGCAGAGGAAACAAGGAGAAGAGATCTGCTGGAACTCAATCACACCCAAGGAAGGACTGATTGAGGATGTGAAGGTAAAAGGCAGCCTTGCCTGGCTCATTCTAAATTTCTCATTTTTTTTTCTGGAAAGATTGAATATATACTGCAGAAATTCCAACCTAAAAGAGGCAGAAGGTCAAAAGAACATTTGATCCTCTGATAAGGAAACCTCACAAACTTCCCAAATATTTGTAAGTTCCTTGGCAACTGCTAAAAGTCAAAGATACACAAGCCTTTAGGCTTCCCTATTCAAATTTTGATACTCTTCCAGAAGCCCCTACATAAAGCTCTGGATGAGCTCTTCCTTTCAGCTGATCAGCTAAAAAGCCAAGATCTTAAAACAAAACAAGCCAGAAAGATTTCCTTATTCAAGAAAGCTAGAACAAAATGTTTGCATTTTCATGTGAATTAGAAACTTTATTTCCTTCCCCCAACCCATGCCAATTTAGTTTATGGAATAAAGCAGAAATTGTACTCATAAAGGAAACATTAAGCATAGAAAAGATTTTTTGGTTCCCTTATTTAAGTCAGTGCATTTGCTTATGATGCAGAACTGCTTCTCGAAGAATATCATCAGCTCCCCAAGTGTTACAGAACAGCAGCACCCCCTTACACAATTCCTGTAAAGAACTGTTCTGTAAAATCTGTAAAGCATAACATTATTTTATCCTCATGATAATTCATATTCCTATATAAATTGAGCCACAGGTAAAACACTATGGAGAAAAAGACATGTTTTCACGTAATGCAGAGGTCTCAAGTTAAACACAGCACATCTACATCCACTGTCAAAAAGCACTTCTTGGCAATCTCAGCATTTCGAAAACCTAGTGCATGTCTAGACATGCACTACCTGCTGAACTGTTTTTGAATGATTTTTCTATAAATTACATAACTCTGAAACATAACTGAAATATACCTTCACAATTTACTACATCTGGCACTGCCACCAAATTCTGAATAATTCCAGCATTCCTTTTCAGAACTTGACAGTATATGAACACTGAAATAAAAAACTCAAGCAGTGAACCTAGTAGCTTCTCATGTGACTGAACAAATCAAATGACTGAATTACATTTTCATAAGATATTTGCCTTGTATTGCTGGAAAAATGTATATTTTATTGAGTTTTGTACAGACTTGCTCTTTTTAGTAGAAATTTTTGTCTTGGTTTTATATCAAGGAGGATGATAAATCTTCCACTGTGTCATGGAAAAGCAGTGCAAACAGTTTTGAACACTGCCAGATCACCATCTCTTCAAGTAAGCCTTCTGAGAAATAGTGCTTTAACCAATAGTCCCCATATTTCAACATTTCAATAAGCCTTACCACCAGATTTGCAAGTCCCAATTAACACTGATAAAAAGAAAACTGAAACCAGGCATCCAGCAACCCCAAAAAAGTCACATGTCAGCCATACACTAAATTAAATTAGCATTAAATAAAGATTTTGAGTACCCTTGATTCCTAAGCAATAATAGCAAAGCCCAAGACAAATGAGAGAAACCTAACTACTGAACTGTTATAGCAAGACTGACATTTTTGGAAGAATATCATTCTCTGACAGCATGGTCTCTCTTTGTGCAATACAAATTGAAGAAGTAGCTCCTAGCAGCTGCTCAAAACTGATGAAAATTCAGGTCAAAACTCTGGGAATATCTCCCACCCCATAGGTGTAGGAAAGCGCCCTACCAGTTATGCATAAGATCACATTAGCGACACTGAAAAAACTACATCATCCTTTGGGCTCTTTCATATCTACCCTCCATTATTATTTTATTTTTTATTATCTTTTTTCTCCAGGTAACTGAAGAGAAGGCAATTAACTCTATACACTACTGCCAGTCCATACCCTCATGAGTAGTTATAATCATTCTGCGTTGAAAAAGTATTTCATTCTCACTGTTGGAATTCTTCCTAACACTTCAGGAGCTGTGACACAGCAGGGTTGCCCAGCTAATGGGAGGATGGCAATCCCTCCCTTCCCATACAGACACAGCATGTATCCCTTGCACGAATCATGTGCCATCAACTGCTTTTCAGAGCAGGACCCCACCCCATACCCTGCAAAACCCTTTACTGTGACAACCATCATTCAAATCCAGATTCAACTGCCTGAAACCCTTTCTAGGTAAAGTTGACATTAACAGCCCTAGAGGGACTTCACCCATTTCCTAGATTTCCTGGAAGTTTTGATTTTAAAGGGAAATAATATGCCAGAAAAGATACAATTAAAAACCAAATCAAAACAGCCATACACATCGCAGCACAGAGCTTACAGCGGGAACATGTCCCTAGAAAGCTTGCCAACTAAGAGAGACCAACAGAGCTGATTGTGTACAATATGGCTTTGTTGGAGGGTTGTTTGTGAAAAACAGGCAATAAAAATCGGTAACTTAATACCATGATAGCTTAAAAATGAAACACAGTGAACTGACTGCCATAAACCAGGGGAATGATATATGGAGAACGAAAAAATTTTTGATAAGTGAGCTGTTCTCCAGAATGCTTCCAGAAGACAACAGTATAAAGCCTACAACTTGTACAGCACACTGACAGAAAGCTGTTGGTGCAGCAGGAAAAGCAAATGGAGTGATAAGTAATTATGTGGGTCAGTAGCAAGTCTGAATACATATACAATGCTATTGGTGCATGGAGTTCAGCTTTGCCTCAGATTTGCTCAGTCATTTTGTGCAAGTCACACAGATCTCTCTGTAAATACACTCAGATAGGGGTATTTGCTCTTAAAGCACTTTAATCTCTGGAGATGAAACATTATATGAAATGCAAATATTACTACTTACAGCTTACTGCCTTCAAATGACAGCTGAAATGTGCATTCCACATTTATCATCTGACAGAATAAACTCAAAAGCAGTCTTCATGTATGTTTTGACAACGTGTGAATGTTAAGCACAACTCATGCTATGTTATCTGGCTGTCAAGTATGACCAAAAACTTTTTTAAAAACCCCAACAGTAAAAAAAAAATTTAAAACCCTCACAAAACAAAAACAAATGAATGCAAAACAAGCCTCCCAAGCTTACTTGCAGCAGGGTTCCATGAACAGAGTTCTGTCTCATGCCAGGAGCGACAGAGTCCGGGAGCCCCCGCAGCAGGGCCAGCGCCGTGTGCGGAACTTCAGTGGCCACAAGGAAGGGAACGAGGGCCCGGCCCGACATCTCCCGGCAGCGGTACACAGGGCTGTGCCCACACCTGCAGAAACCAGACACACCAGTCATGGGCCATCCAGCAAGCCACTGGGCTGCCCACAACTGGACAAAGGACAGGGCAATGAAACCAAAACATATTTCTCATAAATCCAATCTACAGTCTTCTCATAGTGAAAGGTAAGTCACAGCAGAGCTACGCCAGAGGATGTGTTGTCATTCACAAGTTCTGATGCTTACATAAAGGAAAATAAAAAGGAAATAAGGCAATTATTTCCTTTTCTTTCTGGATGTTTATGTTACTTACTAATCCCATTCAAATATATTATGAGTTTGACTTAAACTGTTAGCTCCATGTTGTCAATCAGATGTTTCCATGAGAGCACAACATGGTGTCTACTGAATTTTGGGCCAAATGTCCCACTGGCTTTTAGAATACATTTAAAGGCAGAAGTAAAAGGCACATTATTAGACATTAAAAAACAAATTATAAAATAATTTCCCATTATTTATAATTAGTATTTAAAAGAAAAACATTTTTTATCTAAAATTAACTGCTAAGATGCAAGACCCTGTATAAAGCAAATGCCAAAAAGAATCCTTTATCTTTAGTGCTATTAAGGTTTTGATAAGTAGCCATAATTTATGCAAATACATTCAGAATGAGCTAACATTAACACATGAACCAGTCATCTACTACTTCAGTAGCAAGTATACTGAATTTGCAGGAGTCCCTCATCAGCTAAGTAGGTTAGACTAAGTCTTTCAAAGCCAGCAATTCTTGCATGTGTCAATTTTGGTAAGGCAGGTACAACTGAGCCACACAGAGAAAGCTACCTATAGGGTTTAGACATGAAAGGCCAAATGTCTTAGGTGATGGAAACTTCAGTATGGCTAAAGTTATGCTCTGCTACCTCCCAGATGATTGTGATGACTCGAGAGATGGTCTTCCCTACTCCAATACGCCCATCCCTTTCCTGCTTCCCATGACTTTTCAGCTTACACAATCCCAGGTAGATGAGCTTATCCCCTGCTAAAATGATTTTGACCTCTGCTGAAGAAAAACCCCGAAAAACCCTGCAGTGTCACGCCTACATATTTAAAAATTAAATGATGTTAAATGGTATACTAAATTTTCAAGTATCTGTATCAAATTTAAATCTAAAGTCAAAGTAGTAGTTTAGTTCAAATAAAAGAAATACAGAAAACAGATTCCATCTTGAATCAGCAACCAAATTAACAGGGTTTTGAAGATTAAGAAACTAAACAGTCTCAAGCGAAATAGATACATTATGCCATGGCACACCTGAAAGACACAGATCTCCTTCAGAGGAACAAGAGAGAGAAACCACCCCAGAACAACAGGTCTTTGAGGCAATTTTCACCCTTGCAAATATGGTTGTATGTTCTATTATGATTTTTACAAAGACCATCTTTACATTTCCTTTTCACAGACTGGCCATCCTTCACAACAGTATGCTAAACGAGAACAGTCCTAACTAGAAGCTCTGCCATAGGGATAAGCTTCAATCCTATATTGACAAGGTTCAAGAAGAAATTCAGTTTGGCTATTCCTAAAAGAACTTCCTTTTTTTTAATAACAAAAACATCTTAATTCTACTTCACAGTAAACTGAAACCCAATGATTGTTTGCAAGCATTCTTTCAGCTCTGCTGAACCACATTTTCTTAATTTTGTTTATGACCTTTTACAGATGCCAAGGAATCTGTCATCTTTTCACAGAAGAAATAGAAAATGGGTAAAATTCCAGGGTTTCCCCTAATTTGTGCAAGGGCGCTTTCTAACACTACATGCTTCAAGAGGGATTTTTTCCTCAAACACAATGCAATGAATTACTACATATTTTTAAATAACCTGCCTTCAACTTTTTTGTCTAGTAAAAACATCAAAGACTTATAACACATGCACCTACATCTATGGAGATACAGCAATTTATATGCCAAATTTTGTTCCACTCTATTTTATCAAATTTATTATGAACATAGAAGTGACTGCTCTATATTTAGAAAGAAGAAAAAAGTTCCATGTTATAGGCAAAATTTTCTCAGCTGCCTGGAGTCCTCCTGCCGAGCAACCACACAGGTGCCCAGTCAAGAAGAACTCCCCCAGGACGCCGTGGGCCTGGCTCTGCAATCTTCTGTGCCTGAGGGAAATGCAATCCCACAGCTCCTACCTGCCCAAAGGGCAAGCCAGCCACCAGCCTGCCACTGTCCTACACACCTGCTGTACATTCATGCACACTTCTCACACTCCAGGGTGCAGGGACTCACACCTTAGTGGGAGCCCTGAGAACAGCAGACCTATGAAGTCCATACTAAGGAACATAAGCATCACAAAAGTTTAGAAACAATAAAGCATCTGCTTTATAGGAACGTGAATGGGAACACATGGAAGGTATTTCACATCAACAAATAGCTTCCCAAATCTGAGAGGGGTTAAAATTCCTACTGTTTCTTCTCATTTATTTGAAATATTTGTTTAAAAATCTAACACTCAAAGAAAACCAATTGCTTTCAATCCCCATCCCCCAGCAAGAAACAGTACTGATAATATTTCAAAAATACTCCTTCTTTCACATGCATATGCCAGATGACATGCCAAGTCACCACTAGTGACCTATCCCTGAACTTCTGCATACCCTGAAGGCACTTAGGTGTACATCTCTCACGTTTGGAAGGCACTTGGCTTCATTCCTGAATCATGCAAGAAGTTTGCCAGGAGAATGTCAAAACCTACACTAGTTTTTCCATCCTCTAGCAGCACCCTAGAACAGAGAGTTTCCACTTACATTTAATCTCTCACCTGCAAATAAAACTAAACAGGATCAATTCTCAAAAAGGGATAGAAAGACTGAATGCAAATAAAACAACTGAGCAACAGAAAAATAACATTCCAACCAAATCAAGGAATTTTTTGCTTATTGTTATACCAAGCTCCAAACCATACACTTTAACACCGAGTCTACTACCTTTATCTTGAATTTAGCAACCATTACAGGAAGCAATCTCCCAAACTGCATCAAGAAATATTATTGCACGATTCTGGCAATCACAGTAACTTAGTTTGTATCTGCAGCAAAACCCAGCAACTTAAGAAAGAAACATTTCAAGGCTATGAAACCATTTAGGTTACTCCTCCTGCAGCAGTTTAGCACGCTGCCATCCCTGAGATGAGTCTCATTTATGTGATAGCAGTTGCCTTGTGGGGATACTGGCAGAAAAGGACCTCCAAACACTGCACTTCACCATCCAGACTCTGAGCTTCACCTGGCAACAGCACAATGCAATTCTGCTGGAGGCTCATCCTCCCTGCAGGAAATAACAGCAACGGAGTCTTGCATCCATTTGGACAGCATGGATGTGTGTACAAAGCTGCATTTAAAACCCATCTCCTTTGATTTGAAAGGTGCTTGGGGGTAGTGGAGGGGAAGTGCTTCAACTATGTGGCACTACCTTTACATGCAGGTCTGATAGAAATAGACTTTAAAATCTAGGAATTATCTAAAATGTTATCAAATAGAAAAACACACATTTTGCCAGACTAATTTTATTACACTTCAAGGCAGCAACAAGAACAAAACTTGCAAAATCCTCATGTGATATACTTCTATTCAATCCTGAGGGCTATTAACAACTGTAGTATTTCACCTTGAACTCAGTACTGTTTATCTAGGTGCATGAGGAACTGGATGTAAACATGTTTACTTGAAACAGTCCATGATCAAGAACAAAAAGTCAATAAATCTGAGAAGGTTTCGCTTCATGTAACCGTAGATTCAATTCAATGCATTTCCACTGCTCCGTTCCAGCTTCAACACTCAGATCCTGAACCACCCTCCCAACTGATGTGATTTATGACCAGCTCTCATAAGGCACAAAGATTCCATACTCCTCTGCACACATCAAAGTATCTAATTTATTACTCTGGCTACAAACAACAGAACACTAGCTGTAAATAATATCTTAAGCTTCTTTTGGGGACAAAAAAAAAAACAAAACCAAACCTGCAGGTGTTTCCTATGTCCTTATTTTCCAGCCTTTCTTATTTCACCCCAGTAACAGACTTCATATTACCCCAATTAACAATGCAAATAAGGATTACCTTTTAGATAAAGGTCACAGAAACTAGTGAGTAGAATTAATTTGAAAAATGACACCTGTTGCTGAGAATACATTCATTATACTAAATAATTCCTACAGTAGTGAGAAGGACTAATAAGGAGAGGAATGTCTATTGCCAGGTTTTACTGGCTGTTGTCACACAATCTGTGTATTGCTAACAAAGTCATTGCTAATTAATGAAACAGTGAATGTTGTGCAGAAGGGGCCTCTGAGCTTCTAAGTTAAAGCAAGTATCCTACCACCATCACAAAGAGTTTGGGAGAAGCATTGCAGCATGAGGCAAGAAAGGCTTTGCAATTCAAACCAACCACCTCTGCCTGCAAGTTAAAGCATTTTAACAGCTACCAGGGTTTTTAAAATATAAAAGTGATTGAAAAATATAAATAAAAATCACATACATGGTACTCTTTAAATCCTCACAGCTAGCTGTGCCACAAGATCCTAACAAATGCACTCTAAGAAAAAATTGTGGCAAATCTGTCTGATTCTGTATAGACAGGGTAGTTGGTATGAGAAGGAGATTTTGCCCTTCCTCCATGATGCACCTATACAATCCCAGTCAAGTCATCAGTTCTAAAGCAAGAATTAAAACCAAGAAATTAGAACAGGGAAAAACATGGATGCTGGTCAAAGCTCAGAAAGAAAAGTATTTAACAACAGATTCAGCTCCTATTACAAGGAGCTGGTTATTAAGATTCAAGAGCATTGCATGCATTCCTCATTATTATATACTAGTTCATTTTTTCCCCTTCAAATTATCTCCTAAAGGAATACCTTTAGCAACTTCAAATGCAGTGTGACAGGCTTCCAAGCTAAGTGAGGTCCAAAAATAGAACTAAAAGCAACACTCATGCTTCCACACAATTAAGCAACTTGGACTTCTTACTGTAGATGAATCAGCAGGACACTACCTATTTCTTACTGGGACAGTAAGGTTCCTGCAATACCAATGATAATTTAGTACATATGTACCTACAGCTTCTTTTGCTCATTTATTGATTTCCTTGGTTTATGTTTTTCTTTTAAGGAAACGCAACCATTTTCCATTTTGTTTTTTCATGTTTCTTAGCAATTAAAGTATCCAAAGCATTTACTTTTAAAATCTTACTTCTCTGTGGAAATCTGTACTGTAATTGGCCTGTTTTGTTCTTTAATCTAAGATTAAAAAAAAACAAACCCAGAAAAACACGAGACTTGATACAACTTCTCATTATTTACCTGAAGAGTAGGAAAATATTACAGAACTACCAGCACTTTGCTGGAGGCTTTAGATCTACAATCAACACATACACGTAGTTCAGAAAGTGTGTGAACAAAAACCATGGACAGAAACAAGCCAAATTTAATTTCACATTATTTATGCAGTACTAATCCTCTAAATTCTTATCTATTTCCTTTAAAGTGAAGTTAATGGTTGCCCAAACTTCTAGTCTCTTTATACACTGTGTTAAGTATTTTATTCTTCCAACTTGGGCAATTAAGATAAAACCCTATGTTTTTGTAAGGGCAGTATTTTCTACAAGCACTTAATGAAGCAGAGTAGCCATAAATACTGCAGAAGGTATGTAGGCAAAGTACACAGGCTTTTATTTGTGAAAGCTGTCCACAAGCTCTGCCAGGAGCTGTTTCTCCATGTGTCTCCAAAGGCTTTCTAAGGAAAAATTATAGACATTTCTCTCTTCTTGTCACCAAGGTCCAGGTTAATGTAAACAAGTGGCCAACTGATACCAAGCTGAATCAACATCAGAAACTTGAATTGCTGTGGTTTAGCAAGCCAAAACACCTAGGATCTCTCACATCTGAGTCTATGAAAACCATTACTAATACTGTGTATAAACTTCAGAGAAACAGAAATACATTCTTGTCAAAGGGAGATTTCCTATAGAACATGCTGATGCAATTTAAATGGCATCTGTTCTTGAAATTCCATCAAGAAATCTTAAAGAGTTTGTCTAGGTAGGAAGCCTCTAGGTTTATTTAACTACCATTGTAGTTACACGAGGGTAGAGCCTCCATTTTGGTTCACAGCACTCTAGAGAAAAAAACAACTGCTCCTAATGCAAGATCATGCAAAAGACAATTTCATTCACAACCACATTTCTACCTTGTTAATTTGTGAATAGTTACCATGATGCTTCACAACTGCAGAATAACAGAAAGAAAAACACACCACTTACTATCCAAACAGTCGGGAAAAAAACAAAAACAAAGACTACTTTCTGTCTTAGCAACTCTGTCATTATTTTGGAACTCTGTGAAAGGGAAGTTGAATGGAAAAATCAAGTCTCAGCACCTTGCAATGATTTTCAAAGCTTCAGATGCTTGTAAGCAAAACTGCAACATGAGCAATTTAAAAAACACATCATCAGACCCATGAAAACATCCAAAGGATCTGGGTTCTCAAAGACACTTTCAGCCATCCCACCAAAAGTATCTAGCCCATTACTAAAAGGCCTTCCCAGTACTGACTCTTCTCAAACTCAGACTATTCATTTTAAAGAATATTGGCTTTTTAAGATATCATTATACTTAGTTAATGTATTATTTCTCTCAATTTTCATATTTCTTTGTGCAAATACTTTTCCAGAGTAAGCTAAATGTTATTTTTTGGATATTTATCTTGACCAGCAGAGTACTTGCTGGGTAATCTTAAGCATATAAATGAATAATAAAATTACTTCACCAATCATATGTTGACAGTTCAGCACCCATCACATTTTTTACTGGATCATGTTTCAAGTAAGTATACATCAAATTCAACATACATCAAATTTTAACCCAGGATCCCAGCCACTGGTCCTCTTCAGGAGTCTGCAACACTGGAAAAAGAGAATTACTCTCAGTACTCATGAACGCCTCTCTGCTAAGTGTCACCCTTTATTTCCCATGAATCTGACAGCTCCCTGCAGTTTGTGCATATTTCATAAACTGCTTCAGACAATAATCTGCCAATGACTGATGAACACAGTGAAAACTGGAATAAGAAAATTAATAACAAATACCTAAGGGTTGTTCTTTCCCATCAACACCACTTGGATATGACACATCTGTCTACAGTTTCAGAGGAAAGACAGGAATACAGTAAAGAATGTACAAGATGAATAAAGAGTTTTAGTAGATGAGAAGGTCTTGAGCAGCCTACTGCCAGTCCAGCCCTTTGCATTCTTCTCTAGCATTACAATTTGAACTTAATTGAACTTAATCAAATTGGAAAAGAATACAGCCTGTTTACAATTTGTTATTCAAAACTGCTAAAAGGATTAAAAGGATGGAAATTCTTCTTATTAATAAATATTTACAGTGACCCATAAATATTTTTACAGATCAGTATTAATCACTATGCAATCAGGATTGCATAGAGAATAACTAACTAGAAATGGGAGACTTCCAAGACAGTCCCAATTCATTAGTGATAAGCTCAGTGGGGAAATGAATTCCGGTCCTTCCCTCCTTCTCCTCTAGCTATGCAAAATTTCCACTTTAGATGTCAAGCAAGAGATTAAATGTAATAAAAATCTAAAAGACAATGTATGCTTTAGGAGTGCACATTGCTTCTTTTTTTCAAATGTCTAGACCAGCCCATGTTTTGGGAACCTTGCCCAGAATAAAAAGGATATCTGTCTTCATCTTGCAACGACTGGCCAGCCCCATGAGCTTCCTCAAGAAGGACAGGGCATTCCAGTGAGTCAGAGCCTGCTCCTTGTCTCACAGGGATTCCATATAATGCAGAATTTGCAGACAGTTATAATGCTGAGTAGTTATACTAAACATTAGGAACTAAAAAAACCCCAAAACAAATTAAAAAACCAGAGACCAAAGACTGAGAAGATGTGCAATTGAAAAGAGAAGCCAGCGAGATGCTTTCATTAACAACTGTAATCAAAAGGAGCTATTGTAATGCAACAAGGCTGCAACACACAGCTTGTTGTATATTTTAATCGATTATGAAAAGACATTGCCACAAAAGCTCTTTCCTTATCACACCCCTGGTAAGATGCCCAGTCTTACAGAAATGACAGTTGAAACCAGGGAAGTTTTAATATTAATTCTTCTAGTGCTGCCATGCCACACTAAAATACAGGGAAAAGAAGAGAAAGGCAGAGGAAGTACACTTAGCACAGTCATCTACCTTGTTTGGCCACTTACCAAAAGATACCAATGCTTAGCCTACAGAAAATCAGATGGCTGCTTTCAAGTCAGATTCAGGATGATATACTAAACCCACACACATAAGTGCACGTGTGAAACAAAACAAACACCAGCAAATCTGCATTTAAACCTACATAAACAGCAACTGCAGCTTATAAAACATATATATACATGAATTATTTCCACCAAGCTCTTCTCAAACAAATTGAGGATATCTGGTAACTAGAACTTCACCAATTGCCTGTTTCTTGTACTTCTCCTCCTATGTGGCCCATATAGGGTTTTTCTCAGGGCTACAGTGGAACAAGAACCAGTCACCTGGCAGACTGGATATAACTTAATATAATCAAACACAATACAGAGCAATCAAACTTAAAAGCACAAGTCAATAAAGAGTAACTTTCTGGTACTGGCAAAAATTCAAATTCACACTACCTTCTGCAATATTAATACTACTATATCTGAGTCCTTTTCCTTAAGAAATGAGCTCTCTCATATTTATGAAACAGTAAGACACAACCGAAACTCACAGAGAGCCTCAGAATACATGGTCAGCTGCTCTGCTTGCTAGGAAGCTAAAATAAACCCAGATCAATCTATTTATAAAACTCACAGGTGATAAGAATTTTCTCTCTCCTTCCCTAAACACTCTGTTAGGAATAGGAACAGGTTTTGGTTTGTTTTTTTTTTTTTTTTAATTAAAAAATGACAATGCTCCATCCCACAGAAAATTTTTCCTCACCACACAGGTTTTTTTTCCCTTGCATCTTCGTGTCCATCATTAACTAACAGTCACAGTGATTGTCCTTGTACATCAATGACAAGCTCTCAAGTGCAAAACCAAAACCTATCATCCAGAGTGGTGGATGGAGAAGGGCAGAAAGGGAAAGAAGACAGCTGTAAAGTGCTTCCCCTCTGCCATCCACCCAGGTCCCTGACTGGGAACAGCATCAGGGCACTTGGGAATTTAGCTCCTCCATTTTGCACAAAGACGCATTACAGATTACAAAATTCTGCCCAAGAAAACAGTGTCTATTTCATAACTCTGTTAATTTCATGAGAAGATGTTCACATTTCTTGCAACATAGTACACCTAGAAGCAGCACTGCTTTGAAATCTATTTGCTGAAGTTCTAAAGAGGAAATTTCATGAAGAATTAAGTTTTGTCAAGCAGAAGCCAAGGCACATACATCCAATAAGGTTTTAAAACCTTATACTGTTTGACATTTTAAAGCTCATTTTTAAAAAATTTTCTAAAATATTACAAAGTCACTCTCTTAAATAGAGAGTGACTATTCAATTTTTTTTCAATTAGTGAAAAAGTATTCAAGTTAATAAAGCAATACCCATTTTACTCCTTCAGACCATTTAGCCCAGAACATTTAACAATAAACAAACACACTGTCAGTGCCATGGTACGAGGACATAAGGTAACTCAATTCTAGATGATTCTGAAGAGATTACAGGTCTTTGAAAAAGGGAGAGGGAGGCAAAAGGGAGGTTATGTTTTTGTTTCATACTTAAAACATTACCTCCCGATTACCTCCCTTGTTAATCAAAAACATGCTGTACATTCTTTCATCTTAGAAAGTAACCATTAAAACAGACCTATCTAGCTCTATAAAAAAAATAAAAAGTGAGGTAATAAGTTGTGAATCAAAGTGTTCCCTTCCAAATAAAACATCTGCAGGGGGAAAAATAGTTTAATAGAACTGCAGATAGGTAATCAAATACCCTAGTTCAACAGGGAGTAACAACTATGTGCACAGAGATTGAGATTTGTCCTTGCAGCATTTAATCCTGTTCATATTGTGCAATTCATCTCGGCACGGTCAGAGCAACCACAGCTCTACTCCCACTAGATGGAAAATTCCACTCGAGCTTAAGAGAAACTCTTCAAAAGCCCAACTTGAATTCTTTCTACTCAACCCAGTTTTGTTCACAGAACTGCTCAGTTACTTGCAAACACAATATTCTGTTCATCTTCTCAGTGCAACAAGCGAATGCCACTTCCCTGCAGGCTCAGCCCTGGAAGGGGTATTAGGACCTTGCATGGGTCACATTCACCTTTCCTCTCTCCTCACCACACGGGTGCATCCCTCCCTGACACTGGTACACCATCCTAAAGAAAAATCTCATGGTCAGGCATGGTATGGCATGGCAATTACGTGTTATCATTGCAATGGACTACCATGTAAATATATGTATATGCAGATGCTATAGAACACAACATTGCACTGAGAAATTTAAAGTTTATATACACAATTTAATCAATTGGTATAGAGGGCATTTGGCACCAGACCCTCTCTTTGATCCTCTCTAAGAGGTTACTTCATTATCACCTTCTGAAGAACAACCAAATGAATAGAAAACAATATTTTTGTTCATTTGCTACAACATCATGAAAAATAGAAAGGGAAATAGAAGGGAAAATAGCAACTTATTTGTTTTACCAAGATAAATCAAACACAGTCAGAATGAACCAAAAACACTCACAGCATCCAAAGAACAACGGTGTAAGAATTGCAGACAGAAATACAGCCAGTAACAGCACACTGAGCTATATCATACATACATTTACCTCTGCAGAATCCTTGGTATTGTCCCCAGGCAACCATAAAAATTTCAATACTTTGCTAAGTAACAGGACAAAAAATACACGTCTCTACACACACCTACAACTTTTTGTCACAAATACATAGTAATTGTGTGCTAGTTTTACACCTGCATCCTCAGCATTTACTACCAAAGTCAATGGAAAGGAAATGCAGAAAACAGAGTCTTTATCTGCCACATCATTCCTCTTTAGGAACACATTTAAAGGAAAGTAGGTCCAACAGTACAGAAAGTACAGGTTCTTAGCTCAAAGATTTTATTTGGGTCCTTCCCCCACATCTTTGGAATGAATTTAAATAACCTCAAGATGATAAGCTAGGTAACTGTGAAAAGTTATTTTGCTGGTGTATGTACCTTGCAAAAAGTAATGGTTACAGAAACAAAGACAAAACTAAAAAGTTGTAACCAAAAGCTTAGCAAATGTTACTCTAGTAGCAATAACCAAAATTATGCTGAAAGATTGCATTAAAAAAAAACAACACAAACAGGCATTCTCCAGTGCATTAATAAAGGCATCAAAACAGAGCCAATTACTGATGTAACACAGTTCTAAACATTTCCCAAAAAAGCATTTAGGATTCAAATACAGCAGAAAGCCAAACACATTTTATTGTTAAATACAGTGTATTTAAAAACTCCTACTACAGATTTTTCCTTTCAGGAAAAAAATGGTAATTAGCATTTATCCTTGAAAAGTCATTAAAAAAATCATAAAAGGCAAGAGATACATCACATCTACTGTGAAAAAGCAGCAGACAGAGATGCTACTTTCCATCCAATAGTAGTTCACAAAAAAATTGAAATATCTTAGGATAACAACCTTGTCTTGTTTCACTACTAGACAAGCAAGATTAAGCATGGAAGTTTCTCACCCTATTGCACCGAAGCTTTCACACAGATAGCAGGACTTTCAAATACTGATGATGCTCATTTCTCCCTACCCACCACAGCTCTGACTCCCTTACCAGGCTCCTAATCCCAAACAAGAGGCATACAGAGTAGCAAAATGTCTGCTGAATATCTTCTTGTAACCACTATATAAATGAAAGTTACACTGTATAAATATTTGAAAAGTCATCTCGGAAACACATTGATAAAGGACAGATCCATATAGTTACCTAGCTATGTATATTCATGGATGGGTATGGAAAGAAATACATACAACTACTAATCTATATATTAGACATTACATTTATGTGTTGCAATCTTTCTACAGGACTGAAAAAACCCATCAGAAGCTTGTATAGCAAATCTTGCATTGCTAAAATCTGTCAAGCTCATCAGTTTTCATCTACCCTCTCAGTGGCAGCAGCAATGCCATCCAGCATTTGCAGACAAAGATTTTCAAACAAGTCATACAATGATTTACATAAGTCAATATTTTCTTTCTAGTTCTCCAAAACAATAATAATATAGGAAAGTACAACCAATGAATACCAATTTTTCCTTTAAGGACTAAAACTGAAGAGAAGCTTAAAAA
Organism: Fringilla coelebs; assembly: GCF_963513975.1. Lineage (NCBI taxonomy): Eukaryota > Metazoa > Chordata > Aves > Passeriformes > Fringillidae > Fringilla > Fringilla coelebs. The sequence goes on along the minus strand of NC_140030.1, from coordinate 89,250,142 downwards.
GGCATTTTATTAAAAAATTCTGAAGATTCTTTCTGAAGAAAGAACTCCCTTCACATAAAAAAACCACTAAAAAATCACCTTACCTTATAATAAAGGGGACAAACGGCGCTGTGCTGAGAGCTGAGTGAGAGCCGTCCATTGGAGATGGATATAGTCTTCCCAGGATTAAGAGCAGAAGAAACAGGCTTGGATGGATTTTCAACTCTTCAGTTTCACTGAATAAAAAGGTGTAAGAGGCATTTGATGAAAAAAAGCATCCTCCTTCACACTAGGCTTGAGTCTCTTTCCCACAAAATAGCCTTCTGCATCTCTGGTTCAAGGAGTTATCCTAGGCTGATCATTGCATGGAAGTGCAAACCCTGCCGGGATCAAATATGGCATCCAGCTCTTCTGCAGGAGATCCCTCTAATGAAGACACTCATGGCTGTATTGCCTCCACTTTCCCACATTATTCCAAGCCTCCTTTATTCCCAAATGTGGTGAGATGCCTTCACTTTTAAATAATATTAAGAACCTACAGATAAGGTTTCTTTATGGACCAGGAAACAAAGATCTGAGTTACAAAAAGGTGGATTAAAAAAAGTACTTCTATCACTTTGAAAGGAAAGGCGTGTTTAGTAAATAACATGTTTTACTGAAGAATAGTTCTTGTCATTGACACCAAGGATGTACTATTCATATAGTAAAAACAATCAGAAAACCAAATTAAAATCAATACTTTATTATTTATTTAACAACTAATAATAAATACAGGTCTTAATCCACATTGAAAAAGCATTCAAGACCAACATTTCAGACAGCAGTTTTCAATCTTTTTCAACTGAAAAACTTCCCAAAATTTGCCAGTGACGACACTGTCACCTTTTGTAACGTCAGGTAGGGTGGATCGCCGTGCAGAAAATACACAAGCTCTTTTCCTAGAGCAGAGACTGCAAAACATGGAATGACTGCTGAAACTCCTGCTTCCTAGGCCCATTAAACAGTCAGCTGAACCTCACCCATAAATCAGCTGCTCAACTTCCACAGTTTATATCATAGCATTTTAAGAAAAAACAAAACCAGCACTAGTTTACTTTAAAAGTTCGTGAACCTGGAGGTAACAGCGTCATCCCAAATGGTATCATCTGCATTGATCAAATTGTAGCTCTCATCCACCATTTGTGGAGTCTTTAAAACAAGATCAAGGACCTTCCCCAGAGTCAGTGTGCCACAGGCTGGGAAGTGTTCATGTGGTGTTACTTGAGGCCTGTGACCCCGTATCACTTAAACATGCTGGGAAGCCTCATTGTTAAATGTGAGACACTCAAAATACCCAGGCTCTGTTTCCCTGAAAAACATAAGTTCCTTAACATCTGATCCTAAGAACACAGCAACTCTTAATTAGTCAACAGTAGCTCAATCTTCAGAGATTTAATGTGCCAAAGTTAAAAGAAAAAAGCCTTAGCAAAAACATTAGAACTGTATCATTTCAAGAAGCACTGATGTATAAAATGGCACTGGGGTGTATATGTGACACAACTCAGTTTAACCTTTTCACTTCACTTTGTAGCTCAAAGTTTTCTCAGACATCATCTTACCTGTTCAAAGTGCTGGTTACAACCTCTAACTGCTTGAGAAGGAAAGGATAAAGGCTTGGAAACCGAGAGAAAAACTCCCTTCCTGTCATTCTGCAGAAACAAATCAAGAGGAGTCATAATTAACATTCTGCAGTAATTAATTACACTCAAAATACCTGTTTATTTGTTGTATTTCTGATGCTACAGTGAAGCTGGAGAGGCAGAAGAACCACACACACACACAATGAACTCTCAAATAAGGCATAATGTTTTCATGAAAAATAGTGATAAGAGTGTAGTTTACACAAGTTAAGTAACTGTCTCTATGTGTGCTCACTGACACTTTGTCATTTGAACTGCTCAGGCCTTTCTGGGAAAAAGGGATCTTAGTCCCTTAATCACACCAAAAAGACGAAGATACAACAGCTTAAATTCTGACAGTATTTTAACAATATTCTGGTTGAACCAGAGAAGATACTTGCTTCAGCATGGCTCATGTCCTAAATAGCTAACAGAATACACTTAGTAGACATGTACTAACAGATAGCTTGCTGATACTAAAAAGCGCCTCATAATAGTAATTCATGGAAGATTTGTAAAATGCAATGTCAGAAGAGTCTGAGCTTCCATTAGCCCTCCTTCCACAGCGCTGCTTCCAGCACACAGCAGTAGTGACACTGCAGGCCACTCTTCTGCTTCCTTAGATGGAGCAACCATGTTCAAAACAGAGCAATGTACAAACACCTCAGGAACTCATCCCTAGCCAGAACGAGTAAGGTGGCACTGCTAAAGCTGCAACAGCAAATCAACCCAAGCTAAAAAGATATAAGTAAAAATCTTCTGTATTTGCTTTACAATCTTTTCATCAGATAAAGGATGGCTTCATGGTTTATATGAAACCACTCAGCATCATCCAAGCAAGAACCACTTGAATGTTACAGTGGGGAAGCTCTAATTAGACATAGATGGTATGCAGATTAAAAAGACTTCCTTTAAAAATAAATAAACGAAAGGCCATCATTTAGAAAAACAAAGCCAACTGCAGAGTTTGCTTGCCACAAGATCAACCAAGATAAATGTTCCACGTTAGCATGACTCCAATGCAAAGCTTCCAATAAGCAGACAGATCCAGGTTTGGAAAAATAACACAGTGAGATGGCAAGACTGAATGTGCATAAAAATATGCAGACAAAAAAAAAAAAATCATGCACGAGTAAACGAGCACATGGCAAACATCAGCACAGCTCCTTCCAGCACTCAGCTAACATAACATGCCTTAGCCACAGGCCACAGAATAAACACAGCAAAACCAGACTGTTAGGTGGAAACAAATGTTCAAAGAGGGACAGGAAACTTTCCCAAGGCACTTAAGAAAAATTCTGTGAACATATATACAATATAGTGAACTGCTAGAACTAAAAGCAAGGAATCTGCAGTAGCTGTTACAGCTACAAAGAAGATTTCAGATTAAAAAATTGCATGGAAGCATTAAAACTGAATTATTATAAATTGAAGCACTAATGAGGACAGTTTAAAGACATCAGTGTTGATAACAATTGGTTATTTGATCAGAAGACACCCATGCAATTTTTTTCTAACAGTGTCGTCAAAACTACTTCAATTTTTTTGCAAATAAAAGTATGTAGCAAACTGAAGATGCAAAGCCAGAGACAGCACAAGACCTATGATCTATCAGGTCAAACAGCCCATCCTACTGAATTTTCCTATGTAAAACATTAAGAACTTAGTATTTAAAAAGAAGAAGTTCTATACAAGAATGCTGTGACCTCACCATCTCTTGTGCTACACAGTGCAAAAAGCAAAAGCAGAATTATGGTCAAGTTTCCTATGGAATGGATGGCCAATGCTTACAAATTTAAGAGAAGACTACATCCAAGTAGCACCTCACAAGTACTTTTAACCAGGTTCATTTTTAATGTATTAAAAATTCAGCAGCCACATTTGAATCAATATTTAATAATGGAACTGACTACCTTTACAAAGCCTCAAAATTCTTTGCAATTAGCATGGTTTTATAAATCTTTTTGACAGAAAATTATAACTACTGAAGTGGATAACTTACATAACCTACATAACCTCCTAGCTGCTTTACTGCTCCAGAGTTTATTGATAGGAGAAGGCAGCCACTGACAGGCAGTATCTGCAGAGAAGATGTCCACAGGCATTCTCACAAAAAAGGAGACACAACTGTCTGAGCAGACTGTTAAAGGGCCTCCAGTTCAGAGGGGAAACAAGAAACACTACACATTATCAGAATATTACAATATTAAAAAGTGCGCTCAAAATACAAGGCATTAATTTAAGTGTGAATCCACTGCTTGGGGATGTCAAGGCAAGGAGATGCACAAGTGGGAATAAGCAAGAAGCAAAACAACTAGACAGTATGGAACACAGGAATTTAGTTGTTTCACTTTTTAATGCTGACCATGCTTTTTGCTCCTGGAAACATGTACACACAACTATTTGTGTACTGTAATTGAGACTGGAACAACAAAAAGTATAATGGTTCTGCTCTTCAAAACTGCTCGTGACACTAAGCCACGTATTTTATATTAATTTCATCAAAAACCGTGCTCCTTTAAAAAACAAATACTAGCACTTTGAGAAATGTCCCATGAATCTATTTCTATCACCAGCATGCATGCATGCACACAATGTGAGTTAGGTTCACAGGTAATAAGCTATCCACATCTTTAAAAGAAGACAAATCCCTGATGTAGCTATAGAAGAACATATCAAGTAAATGTGGACTAAAACAACCCAAAAGCCACTGCCAACAGTCTTCATGAAACAAACTTTTTCTTCCTATTCTACGACAGATCTGACAGGGAACAATAGGTTTAAACTAAAAATACAGATAACTACCTTCCAATTAGTCACTGACATAGTTCAAACACAGATTTTTGGCAACAGAGCTACCATAATTAAATTTTTAAACCAAACATTCTGCAGATCACAAGATTTTACATCTACTCCCCCTAAGATGTGTTTATTAGAGAAGTAACTGAGAAGAGCCTGAAGATACTACTATTTTACCCCATGTCCAGCTGGAACTATTTTTATATTGCTTCAGAGTTCATCTTCAACAGTACATTCAACCACAGACTCAACAACAGCATTTTCTTTTTTCCTTTCAGTAACTCTAAGAAGCACAATTTCACAATCCAGAATTTCAAACAGGATTGCTGAGACCCAAACAATGAACTGGTGGAAGGTTACTTACTGAGAGAGGAAGTAATGAGACAGAAAAGTTATCAATGGGCCAATGATGCCTACAATAAAACCCCTCTTCCCAAATGTAAAATGTCATTCAAGTACATAATTAAAATGATTAATGTAGAAAGGCTGAGAGAGAAACTAATGCACGCACTTATATCCCACTAAATTCACTTGCAAAAATAATTTGAAGAACTGTATACATGCAGAATACTGCAGTACTTAAGAAGATGCAGTATTTATGTCTCACAGAGTTACCAGTTTAACAACATGATGTTTTCTCATGCAAGGAACTCTGCACAAAAGCCAGATGACAGAGTACGACCCATTCACAAAAGGTTTCATTTTGATGGCTAGAAACAGCAGTCATGGTTTAGCACTAGAAGACTGACTGAAAAAATAATGCTTATTTAGAGAGACATATAGTAGTTTCTTTGCCATTTTCATTCAGTTTTCCCCACCTGAAAAGATGTTCCATTAACAAGAAACAGTAATCCTGAAGTGTCTTCTGTACCATGTCATACAGAATCAAGCTACACCCACCACTCCCAACACTTGTCTGTGTGCCCTTAAGTCAAACTCTTCCACTTAAATAGATTCTGGAGCAGGCAAAAGTGGGGGGAAGAAAAATCTTTCACCAAATATAGATGTCCCATCAACTGGCAAGAAGTTACTTTGAAGGCATGTGACGATAGGAAGGACAGAATTTAACAGCTAGCAATAAGCACTCGGAAAACAACTGAAACTAAGTTACAAACCAACTAGCACTAGGGGTAAAAATTTTAAAAAAAAGAAAACTCAAAGCAGACTGTAAGTCTATAAGACTTTCAAAGGAAAGTCTGTTTTAAGCATGATACACAGTTCAGAGTGTTGATAACACTTCTTCAGAAAAGATGCAAAAACTGGTTTTACTTTTTCTGAAATAACCTAACTCAGAAGCTCTCCTACTCTTGAGTGTCAGCAGTTCTTCCATTCATTTAGCACCAGTTCTTTGGCTTTATCACTTTTCAGAACAGAACTTGGAGGGGCTTAAATTAAGCCAAGAATCATGTGCTTTAAAGTTTTCACGAGCTGTGCTTGTGGAGATGTCAATAACTTCTAGATGTCATCTAACTTCTAGAACCAATTCATAAATGCTTCTAAAAACTGACATCTCTAGAGATTAAACATTGTGTTTGTTTCAGTAGCAACTTGATGCTACACAACACTAGCATCTATGTTTATTTAATTAATGTCTTACTAACAAAATATTCCACCTTTACACGTAACAAGTGGGTGGATTGGTTAACTGCATTTTAAAAATACATTTAAGAATAAAACCATGGATGTTGCAGTGTTCTTTTTAAAACTGTGCTGAACACTTAAAGAGAACACTCCAGGAGATTAGAATTCTGCTGTGACACTGGGGCATACATATCACTTTACTGTGACGTGTCAGAGATTACCTGCTTCTGTTCTTTCATTTATTTTTCAGAAGAATGAAGCTTTATAACCTTGTGGGCTGTTTTTAGTAACTGACATCTGCAGCAAATATGTTCATACTTGAGTGTAGCATAGGTGAGATTTAGAGACAATCTTCTGAAGGCAGCAAAGGTTTCTGGTGTTCTTTTTGAAACACAAATATTGCTAACATCTCATGTCAGCTGACAAATGCATGGTCACTTATTTGAGAGGGAAAAATAATACTACATTTAAAAATAAAAAATAGAACTGGAATATGAAAAAAATATAGACAAGCCACACTTAGTTTAGGACCAAGAATATAGTTTTGATGATATTACAGAAATATTTTTAATTGTCTCCTGTAAAACCTACTTGTGTTGTAACAATCTTTACATTGGAATCATTAACCCCATGTCAGATGATCCTTTATGTTAAAGAGCAGTAATGCAGAAACATAACCCAACATACTCCTGGCACTGCAAGGACAACTGCTGCTGAAAGAACTTGAAAACCAAGACACACTTAGGCAAAACTGTCATTCAAAATGACAGATTTATGTAGACAATATATATTTTACATATTTACATCTTCTGACATCGCTGAATTATGAAAAAATCCCACAATGCAACTTAACTAGGCTAACTTGACTAGACTAGCTTTTAGTTGCCCATTTTAACATTTGTGTTCTTTCCCTGGCCCCTATCACTTATTAAATAGCTGGATGCTGTCTCAAAATATAGGAAACCTATTTCCCTACTAACAAAGATAGATTTCAGAAGCATAAACTAAAAATAAATGAGAAACATTTAATTTTTTTAACTACATAGAAAACACCAAGAAAAAATGTATGGCAGATTGATTTATGCTGAGGTTATGGTAAAGACCAAAGCTAATTTCAGACATGCTTTAAGAATTACATTAATTTTTTGCTCCTTTAAAAAGATTAAATTATATGACAATCATCTGCATGCCATGACAGGATGAGTAACAGCAATAAAGGTATAGAAAACAGAAAGGTTCTAAAAACAGGGGAAGCAAAACTCGAAAGAATTTACTATATTTGACTCAAAGGGTAATTTTATCTTGTATTTTAGAACACAGCAAAACAGCATAATATTATATAACTACAAAGGCAAATATATAACATTTGAAATTATTCAAAAGTGGTAGCAAGGAGAATGATTCACCAAACTACAGACTTTGCACCTGGGATGAATAATCCTGAGCATCAGCACAGGGTGAAAACCAACTGGATCAAAAACCAACAACCCCAAGGGAAAAAATATATGGGTTAGAGTGGATGCCAAGGGCATATCCTCACTGCTCACAGGGTGAGCCACACATGGGAATGTGCTCATTAAAACAAAAGCAGCAGATCAGTGAGGCTGCACATGGAATATCCCCACCACATTCTGGGTTGCCAAGTCCAGAAGAAATCAGAACAGACAAGAGAGCATGGCCTACAGAACATGCCCTGTAAGAAGCTGAAGGAGCCAGGTTTGTCCTGTTGGACAAAGAGGAGGTCCAGGGTAGATCTAACAGGAGCCTACTACCACTTGAAGGAATCAAAGAATGGAGAGCTAATAATCTTCTTGCAGTAGCTGCAGAGAGTACAGAAAGGACCAATGGTCACAAATCATAGCCTGGAAGTTTTAAATTATGCAGGGGAATGAAGCATTGTTACTCAGAATCGTTATGAAATGTCCTTGAAACTCTAGAGGTTTTAACTCATCTAAAGAAATCACTGACCTGATGTAGCGCTGCTAGCAGTCATACTCTCAATGGGAATCAAGGAAACAGGACAAAGAGAGAGATCCCTTTACAGTTTGTATGGTTCCACTTAGCTACTTGCCACTCCGCCACCATGGTTTTAACATTGCTTTCTAAAAAGATCAATGTTTTTCCTGTCTTCCTGCATTTGATGGCCATCACAAGCCACTGCAAGTGCAGTAAACAATGGAACCTGCTCAGAACAAAATTCTTGTTTTTATTAAGTTAGTAACTTAGTCTTTAATTCAGCACAACCTAGTATTTTTGCCACATTGTACAATTATATTCAAAATACTAGCTTGATGTAGAAATAAAAATAATCACTTAAAATTTTATTTCAGCAGTAGTATATATTTATGAAAACTCTTGATGAACAGTCCCTCTGGATGACCACCAGAGAACCATCACTATTTTTACTCAGAGACAGACAATAGCAGGAGGCACATTCCTTTGGAAAAAGAGATTATATACAAATTTTAATTTGCCTTAGATAATTTTGTTTAAAGAATATACCTAAGAGTTAAATTCCTGAAATCACATACTGTTTCAGAACTCATGACAAACTGCTTTCAATAAAACATTTCACATACAAAAGAGAATTTTAGTGCTGCCTCAGAAGGCAAAATGTCCATGTAATTTTGTGGGAGGCCACAATGTAGCCTGGAAAAAACAACTGTTAAAAAAAAAAAAAAGGTGCAATGCATTGGCTAATAAGCCCAAGAGCAAGGACACAGAAGATTATTGCACGCTTGTTTTTCTAGACCTAACATGATACAGGACACCTCTTCCGTGACAAAAAGGCACAACTTTTCTGTAACCTCATCAAATCAGTTACAGAAAAGAATGCAGATTTCATTTCTACCCCACATGAAATGGAAAACACTATGAAGGGGGAAGAAGCATCATCATAAAGATGTGGGGTTTGGACCTTTAATAAAGATGTGGTGACTCCGTACCTTCAATAAATCTAACATTTGTTTTGTTAGTAATTAGAAAACACTTAAATCCCAGAACAGTAAGCAAAATAGTTTAAGTTCACTGACTTGAAAAAACATTCTTTTATGCTACACAGACCTAAAATAAATACTTAAAAGGAACTAAGAATATGCCACTATATCTTGGTTTTCATTTTCCTTCAGATAGAAGTGCTAGAATAAACATTCATACTAGTTTATGCTGCTGTGTTTTTATGAGGTTAATAACTGAACTGCCAATCAAAACCTGTATAAATACAGCAGTTAAATACCTTCTGCTTTAGAGGCACTTTTATTTACAAGAGAGCTAGCCAATATTTCTAAAGGACTGCATGGTCTGGTTTGCTTTGATCTCTTAAGCACAAGTTTTTTTATACCTCTTGTTTTGCTATTTATTACACTCTTTGTGTGATCAGGTATGGAAAGAGCACCTGCATAGAACAAACAAAAAAAAAATCAGAAAAAGTGTGACTTAAGAGGAATAATTATGCAACACAGAGTTCAATAAAGTAACTTGTGAAGAGCACTTCTAAAGAGCACTCTTGCTGTGATGCTAGATAAAGAAGTATGCATACAATAGGCCCAGAATAAAAGCAGGGGACCAGCACTTCAACCCAACACCACAGATACAACCTGGCACCTATAGCAACACATTAATCACCATTCAACTTTGATACACACAGACAAAAGTACCTTTATATATATGCATGTACATAAAAACTGAGTTGAATTATTTTACATATAATTACTTTTAACAAACTTTTTTTAGGACATAGAACAGCGCATATCAGTATATGTACATAAAATTTATGTACACAAAAAATATAACTAAAATTAAGAGAAATGCATATATGGATCTAGAAAGTTTCCAAAAATTCTGTTCAACCACTGTCTATAACACTATTATTTTAATCTCTTACCACAAATTTAGCATTGTAAATTTCAGCTCCAATAATCCATACTTTCTCTCTGGCAGTGTTCTGTGAGGAGTAGCTGCTATTTACTTAGCATAGTTAATGAATAAGGGATATGTATAATATGCACGGATCAAAATAGAATAATTACCATCATTCATACTAATGAAAACTTTTATCACTACAGCAGAAACTAAATTAGTTACTCATGCAACTAGTTTACATTAATTTCTGTTTTATGGAATGCATTTTATTCACTGGGTAGAAACAAACATTAACATTATGCCCCTAATTCATTTAAAACAAATGAATGAACTGGAGTTACCTTGGGCCAGCATATATAGTTTAAGGATGTTTCACTTTGGGTAAACTTTCATTCAGGTCATTTTACCACGTTCATCTTTCTATTTTCTGGTGCTGACTTAAGACAGGATGTTATGAAGATACTCCCTGTTCAGGAGAACAGAGATACACATTTGCACAGCAATGATTTAACTGTGTTTTAGGCCCCAGAAATGTACTGGGATTTATGTGGGTTATTGCTTTTCTGACTCTGTATAGACAAGGTAAGATCTTGAAGTAAAAATGGTGCTGTAGATTTTAGGTATTTCATCAAAAAGAGAAAAACACACACTGTGGTCCTAAAACCAGCAGAAATCATACAGAGAGAGTATCTTCAGCCTTGAGAAGAAAAATCCCTATTTTCTGCTACAGAGGATTTTAGAGTTTTAGTTTAGACCTGCAAAACAGAGTAATTAAGGAAATAACACAGAGGGAAACAGATTTGTTTAGGAGCTTGTTCTCAGTTTGTTTCCATTTTTGCACAAAACTTTCATAAATTTTACCTTCAACTTACAAGTTAATAGTACCTTATCATCATTATTCTTGCTATAAAGGCACTTAGGGAACCTGTTCAAAATAATGTTTAAACAGGCATATTGTTATTGAACTATTAATCAGCAAAAGCCGTAACGGTTATCTGAGTCAGCCTGAACTTTTGCATGTTTTCTTGAGACACTTCTAAGATTAAGTCTTCTAAATCTGTCAAAGTCAATAAAAAAAGAGAGACAGTATTAAAAACAAGAAGTTGAACAAAATACATGTGGCCTATTTTTGGCACACAGAAGGGCAAGGGGTTTTTTTTCCTTAACAAAAACAACCCCCTCACAAGGCAATGTACTGCAACAAATCCTTAATAACTACTTTGAAAGCATTCACCAGAAAAAGTGAGGTGCCATGGAGGGAACAGGCTGCAAAAGTGATACAGAAGGAGCCAGAGGAAAAGCACCAGAGGCACTGAAATGGTTCAGTCACCTCACGAAACCTCCCTGTCACTGACACAGTATCTCAACTGTAGAGCTGCAAGAGGCCAATGCTGCCAGAGAAAATCCACTAGGGAATCACTAAGGAGATCCAAGCTAAGCAATGCCAGCAATCCCTGTGTACTGCTCCTTGCCCAGCAGGCAGGCCAGAGGCACAGAGCTCAGTGATGTGCACATCCCTGCTGGAGCTGGCACGAGAGGCTCAGCCTTCCTGGACCCATGACCCTGGTCACCATCCCTCACACGGAGCTGGACCTCAGCTGGCACACGGGAATTCTGCCACTGGTGTGTCTCCAAGTCGGCACCGAGCATTTAAGGGCTGGAGTCACTGTGAGCATCCCCTCAGGGCACTCACCTAAGAGCTATCCCCATTTTCCCACACTGATGTGCCACTACAGCCTGACCACCTTAGTACCACTGATGCTTACCCCAAAACAGGACTGGCCACTCCTCTGGGGGCAACACTGACCCATCCCACAAGTCCTACAGAGCTTAGCATGATCCACTGAAAATGTCTAATAAGTTTGCTGTTAAGGTTGACAAAACATCCTTGATGTCAGACAGACTTTTCAGGTGCTAAGTTAGAAATACTGCAAGTGTTAGCCTGCCAGGAGTGGGATCTGTAACAGGAATCATGTACATATGAGGTAGTCTGTTTTTGAAGCTACAACTCAAAAGGAGCTTAGAGAAAAGAAAGATAATATCAGATTCATCTAATTTAGGGATAATGTTATGAAAAGAGAGGTTTGCATGAGAACATTCACTTTTTAGTGTTTTCCTCTAACTTTTCACAGCATTAAATGTGATTCTTTATGATCTTAAAAACCTTAACATTAAAGAAAAAGCATATAATTTAGAAGAAAAAACAGACCAACTTAGGTGTTTTTAGAAGTTAATTTGATTTCACTCAGTGACCTTCAAGTGTGCAAGCAACCACTTACTGAGAAGTGCTGAACACTCAGCACTAAACACAATAAAAACAAGGAAAGCACAGGGCAGTCATGCAGGGCATCTTCATAACCTGTTAACATCTACATAGTTTTCATCTTGCAATTAAAAAGATAAGTTTCTCCCTTCCATAGACTGAAGTCATTAACATCTATTGACAGCTATAAATTAAAATAAAGACAATGTAGATGGCAAAAAATGTTTTCTTTCTTTACAAATAGATCTAAACCAACACTGAAAACATGACAGAATTCATACTCAAACTCCAGGCAGAATGAGTATTAACTCCACAGAAAATCTGTGTTGACAACAAAATATTTTCCCACATATACATTATCCCTTCACTACACTATAAATACACAGGAGCTTCCCTCCTACCAAAATGCAAATATATACATATATACACACCAGTTATGAAGCATAAAAATCATCAGGTTGCACAGTACCATCTCAGCCTTGCTTAAAACCCTGGTTTTTAATTAGAGTTGAAGCTTTTCCTTCTTGAAACCTCCTCCACCAAAGGTGAGGGAAGCAGAGGGAATTCTCCCACTTCCCACTCTTTCTTTTAATCCCAGCCAATACCTGAGGCCATTGGTCACTTCCTAAGGACCCTGCAACATTTGTATTCCAAATAAAAAAACTTCATTTTCAGATAAACCAGGATGATCCTTTTTTATTACCAGAAAAGACTGAAGCTTGTTCTAAGTCAAATGGCAAATTGCCTCAAAGGCAATTCCTGATCATGCTTATCCTTTGGCATGGGGGGAGGGGGAAATTTAAAAAAAAACAAAGAAAGTCTGAAGTACCAAGGATGTGGTAAGTCTCATCTAATATCTAATGACAAGTGTCTAGTTCACTAACAAGCAGTAAACTGGCATTGTACTACAGACCAAAAAGATATCTGACATACACATACACACACACACACATATATATGTGAAAGTACCACTATTATTACTGTAACTCCTCTGGACAGAAAAGAATTCCTCTATGATGAGAAATTTCATTTCAGAAATTATTTCAGTTAACTGCACATGTAAGTTATTCTCCTTTTTATTTTGATTTTCAGGTCTGCATTAATTATCATAATACATATATAGCTTCATATCAAGACATCCTAATTTTTATATGATGCTGGAAACTACAATCAACTACACCAAAAATCTACTTTAGATGATTTGCAACCTGTAGCAACACTAAGACAAAAAAGAAATGACCATGATAGAAACAGAACTATGAAGCATACACTGCACTCCAGCTTCTTCAAAACTGCATGGAATGAACAAATCTACACTGCAAATTGACTGCACAAGAAAAAAAGAAGTGGCTATTTAATAAAAAAAAAACAGTGGCCTACAGAACTGATTGCTGTGCAAAGTCCTATTTAATCAATTCACATTAAACCAAGCACAGTACTTGGGCCTTCAATGGGCCCTTCAGGGTGGTGCCTCCAAGAGAGCTGCAGAGGAACTTTTTATATGGGTCTGTAGGGATAGGACAAAAGAGAATTGTTTAAATTGATAGAGAGAAGGATTAGATCAGCTATTAGGAATAAATTCTTCACTGTGAAGCACTGGAACAGGTTGCCTAGAGAATTTACAGATGCCCTGTCCCTCAAAGTGTTCAAGGCCAGGTTGGATAGGGCTTGGAGCAATAGCCCTTTCTACGGCAGGGGCATTGGAACAAGCTGTTCTTTCAGCCCTCTTCCAACTGATGTCATTCTATGACAGCAGAGCAGCCACAGGGAGGATGTGCCTGGAAGCTGGGACCCTCTCCTGAGTCACTGCCTGGGTGGAAGGCAGATCCCAGGGCACAGTTCAAGTGTTGAACAGCAGTGGGGCTGGGGGACAGCTCACAGCTGATCCCACCTCAGCCAGACAAGCTAGGATTAGGAGGCACAGCAAGTATGAAGTGTCTGAGTGCACCAGCACAAACACCTGTGCTGTGAGGAGCTTGGATAAGAGGGGTATTTTCTCTAAAGCACACCATGATGTGCAGATCACACTTTCTGTAACCAAATATCAACAGGCACAATGCAAAGACTTGCTTCCAACCTTCCTCAGTACTTTGAATTAATGTGGTTAGAATTTAACTCCAAGTCTCCTAGATTTTAAATTATCATAGCATTTAAGAAAATTGTATTGCCAAATCAAGCATATAAAAGTAAGTGCTAACTGAGCCATTTTACAAATGTAACTTCTCTGAAGTTCAGAGCATCATTTAGCCAAATACACACACATACAGACATTATCACACACACTTGCAGCAGCATTAGAAGTTTTGATAGTCTTTCTCAGAAAGATAAAAGCCAGAGAAGAGTTCTAGCTTTATTTTACCTAGAGGAAAAAGCTCAACATGGATAATTTCATGGACCACTCTAAAGAGCCTTCACAAAACTCCTCTCTCTTCTACTTGCAAGACTGCCACAGCTGTTATTTTTTCACATATTAATTTTCCAACTCATCACCTTTTTCATCCATGCTAAAATTAAAAAGATGCATCAATACTTCATGTTCCAGTAAAGCTTCCTTCTGAAAGCCTACACAAACCACCCCAATTCTATCAGTATTATAGGAACTCTTCTTGAGAAACCAGTCAGAAAGTCCATGATTTTTCAGAGAGATGCCCAGAATAGCCCAATAATAACATAACTCCCTGCTGACACAAAAATGATAGCTTTAACCTCCTATCCTGAAGCCTAAATTAGGAAACCTAGGCAGGGTCCTAATGGGAGAGTTGGTCTTTGGACAGACTGTCCCTTAATGTAAACAGAACATCCTCAAGGCAACAGAAGAAGCAGTCTGAAGCCAGGTGACTTTCAAAAAAGCTCCTATAGATTCAAGGTGCAAAAATGCCAGTGCTTTGGAAGTGGGGAAAAAATTACTTGGTTTTAATACATGAATTTTGCTTGAGCAAAACACTCCTGGAGTTTAAAACTCACAAAGAGAAGTGCCCAAGCACAGCTGCACCCAGGGATGAGGCTGCAGGGAGCTGTGCAGAAATGGTGACACCTCGTGGTGCCAAACCACAGAAACACAGACCTCTCTCTTCCCAAACACAGCCCACCTTATACGCTGTGGGGATCTCCTGCAGAGACAGGAGCTACAAATCAAATCTCTGCCTGCTTTCACACCTCCTGCATCTCACAGACCTGTCTTAAGAAGTGTCTTCCTAATCCCTGTGCAGTTTTGACAAGCACACATGGAAAAAAGCAGAAGTGATTTCATACAATGTTTAATGCACAACCACTAAATGAACTGATGAAGAAAAGAAAGCCAGCGCAGTTTAACATCTTTTGGCTAAAATGAATACAGAGAAATTACTGTGAACAAAGATTTCAGAGAAGCAAGTCAACAGGGCCAGTTACATAAAAATTTACATTGTCATTAAAAAATTTAATTCAGCTACATAAAAGATTCCTTTCCTTCATTCTGGTATCTCCCATATCCAACAGAAGCTCAAATGCATTACTTTCTGCAGCTTCACAAACAAAAATCTCAGATTCCACAGATCATCACACTGCATCCATTTGAGAAGTGACTTTGCCTCCCCACTTGTCAGAAGTTAGTACCCAGCTTTTCCCAAAAATACAAGTTTAAAAAAGCAGGGTGTCTATCTCCTTCAGTAAGTGCTCAATATAAAAATTAAAGGAAAAAGCAACTTTAAATGCTGTTATAAAACCAAAGTAGGAAGCCAAGAAGTGAAAAACACTTTTTATTGCTCTGCTTGAGCTTCAGGAGGGTTACAGGAGTGAATTTAGAAGTGACTTGGCTGACTTGGGTATGTGACAAAACAAGAATAATTTCATGCAGCAGAGCAGCCAACATTTCAAACTGTTTCGGGAAAGAGTTATTTTCTAAGGGAAATCTCCCTCCAGTTTCCCACCTGCATTTCTTCCTCATGTTCATACATGCACAGTCACTAAGTTTTTCAAAAGACACCTGAAATCAACTATTTCCTACAGCTAAAATGGCATCTATGTAGCATCTAAAAGATGACAGACCAGTATCATCCCAAGACATCTAGTTTTTCAAAATATGCATGAAAAATTTATTAGTTATATGGAACAACAGTAAGGAACCACTATAAAAAGGGTGGAATTTCTGTAGGTAAATTGTAACAATTGCCTTCTTTCAGAAACTGCATGCCTTGCCTGTGATGTGAAAATCCATTAGGAATTTCTGAAATGGTTACCATAAGATCCATACCGTGACCACTCTTTGGCCCCATGGGCTTACCCAGGAATACTTTGTAATGAGTTTATTCTACATCCAGGGTTATTTTCACATCCCTCCTAGAGCAGAAACCTCAGTTACAGAGCGCAGGCCATGGATATGCTTCGTTTGCTGAAAAAGCTTAAGAAAGAGGCCAAAGAAAACATAGGAGTCCTTGTGCAGTAACTGGAGGGTGCAAAGAAAGTGGAATGCTCAGGACTGGGGAGTTTTAAGAGTCAGAGGAGAAGTGTTTTTACATAAAGTGAAATAGTAAGGGATTTGAAGCAGGACGATAGAATCTCAAGTATCCCTTGGAAGAGAAATGGCTCTGCAAGCTGCAATTTTTAGAGCTTGGAGGAAAGAGATATGACAGTGTCCTAGTGCAGGAAGACTAAAGGGGAAAATCAAATAAGGGGTGAAATTAACTCCAGGCCTGCACTAGAAGGAAGTGAATACATGTGTAACCACTGTACCTCTTCTCTTTGACCCCCTTTCTTTTTGCTCTCAAGAGCAATAGGTCTGTTTTGTGACCAAGAGAGCCCCTGGCTTTTGGAAGGGCCACTGGTAGCAAAACCTCCCAGCAACATTCCACTCCTGTGAAATTGCACCTGAGTACAAATTAACTCTGTGTTTAACAGATATTTTTGGCCCTATCACTTACTCCTTGGCAGCACGGTTTAAGCACAGCTAGATGTTCTTTTAACATCATGATTCAAATATATCCATAAAGCAACCAACATTTTCAAATTGCTGTTGGCTAAGGTCACGTTTTGCAAATTTCTAACTGATACTAAATGAAGCTTACCTATTTTTTTTGGAATTTTCATCTTTCCCTCTTTTAACTCCAAAAATTCTTGTAATCAGAGCACTAAAAAGAAGTGTAGATGAATTTCGTACCTAGAAGAAAAAATAAGAATTAAGCTTGAAAAATCCCTTTGAAATGTGCAATTTTTTTAAAAATACAGCCATTAATGTAGAGTCAAAAAGAATAACAGCTGAGTGAAAAGCATGATACAGGTCAGCACACGGAAACTATGAATTCAGAGCATCCTTCCAATGAAGATGGTACTGCTGGAAAGGTCAGGTTCTTTGGAGATGTCTGTCTTTATTATAAGGAATACATCCATGATTTTTAGTGGTTCAATGCATTCACCCTTATGCAGAGCAGGTCATGAAGTGTTCTACCTGAACAGGCCATATGGGATCTTTAATTCAAGAGCAAAGTAACAGTCAGAACCAATGCAAATGCACTTCTAACTAGCTAAATGCACTATCTCAATATTTAAAGCCGGAAAGACTTTAACCTTTAAGGTAATCTTTGTCCCTACTTTTTGTGGATATCAGCGTTTCACGTTAAGAAAAATTAAACAAGACCAAAATTATGACTTTTTTACAGGTCTACATTATTTTTTACTGTACCTTAAAATATTACATTGCAGAAATTGTGGTACTGCCATTTAAAAATATGACCAAAGCTTCACTGAACAGGACCACTCTATATCCTGGTAAACTAGAGAAGCAAAATTAAGAATTAACTTACTGCCCAGACAGGTGACATAAACCCCAAAATTGATGCTTTTATTCCATCTGCAACATAAGGCATGATGTTTTCACCTAAACGTGTATCCCTATACAGTGCCCGGAGGATATTTAAAGCATGAACCTGTGGTGGGAGAAGAAATATATGAAAAATATAGATTAATTAGTAAATATCTTAAATTTTATTTATGTAATTACAACAGTGAGCATGCAAAGCAAAAACAATCTATATACACATTTACAGCACTTTATTTCTATATTAAATACAAGAAATACTGCTGCTTAAAAATGCATTAAAATAGTGATGCAGTAAACACTGTTAATAGCAGTTACAGTTTAAAAATATATTTCTCTAACAACTATAGTCCAGGCATTGCAAGTGAAGGCCAACATTCTTTTATCCTTAGCTTATCATGGCTGTAAAAATAACTTTCGAAGTTCAGAATCATCTTTTCCAACATTCTTCACACGCTGTGGATACTGTGAGAAAAAATAAACTACAGCTCACAGGAGGGCAATATTAAGCTAAAACTGACAGCCAGGCTTGCTCTGCCATGTGGAGCATTTTCTGACATTTCTCTACCCTCTGTAAGGGAAGGTGGTAATACACGTAGCTTCACAGACTTTGACAAGGCTACGTAAATTTATACCAACAGAAAATCTGGCAGAGTCATTAGGACATCCTTCTGTGTATTGGGAACAAATTATGGCCTGCACTTACAAACAGACAGAAAGTAAATAACATTTTGAAGATAAAGGTCTTACCTTTAAAATGAGTTTTTTTAGTATTCCAAATGTAAGTACTTAAGTTTTAGAAGTTTCTAAGTATGACTAAAATCAGTTTTCATCTAGTGTTTTACTATGATTCATACAGAAATAACTCATTTATTTACTTTAAATGTAAGCAAAGCTTGCTTGTTCATTTACAAACTTGTAAAAAGGAAGTTACTTATCTATCTGTTTAAAAATATACTCTAGGCAGTAAATTGCTCATATATGACTTCAATTGCTGTACTAGGAAAAAAACTATGGAATTATGCCCAATCCATTTTTTAGTATGTTTTACAATAACTTTGTAACCTCTACACAGGCAAAGCTTTTAAAATCTAGCTATAGATAGTAAGAACAGACTATCCTCATTAAAAACACATGTTCTCCTTAACTGCTTGAAATAGTGTAAACACACTTTTGACATTTGCCTTTTGATGAGAGGCTGAATTTTACCTGTGGAATTACACTTAAAGATTCATTCAAAGGTGCAGCCAGAGATAACAATTCTTTCATTGCCATTTTCAGCAAATCTGTTTTGCCCTTCTTTGGTTCTGATGCCAACAAAGCCTATAGAAAGGAGAAAAAAAAATTAAAAACCATGTGCTTCTAGCCATTTTTCTGTACTACCAGTTCTTCTCTCATTCCTGTGTTTACCATATCACAGCCTAGCTTCTGACCATACATAATGACTAAGAAAAATCAGCAAAAAATGAAGTTTCAGTTTCAACTCAGCTTTGTTCAAAGCTCATCAGTATACAAATCATAGCATTTTGGACAGCAAAAGTATCTGCTGTACTACACATACTTACATTTCCTAGTATGATTTTTTTTTTTAAGGTTAATAACACCTATATGAGATGACAGGGGCTGGCCAAATAATAAATTCTGGTTTGCAACATAGGATAAAACAAACAGCACATTTTTGAAATAAGGGAAGAGACGTATTCCTCTCCAGCAGTATTTCAGTAGATAGGACATCCAGCAGAGATGAAAATATTCTACATTAGTTCTCTAAACTTCAGGACTGAATTTAGAACAGTCTCCCTCTTTTATCTAGTAGCTCTTGTTGAATTTTTCCAAGCTAGGACAAATGGATAATCATAAATCATTTATTACCAATAAAAGATTGGTAATAAATGATTTATGATTATCCATTTGTGCTTTGGGGCCTAGAGTCTGTTCAGCATCAGTAAGAACCAAATGAATTTCAGAGTTTAGGCAGAAACCCAGGAGTAGTTTCTGTCAGTTTATCAGTATCTTTAATGATAGGAGAAACAGAGAGGGCATGTGGGGGGAAAAAAAAAAGTTGTTCACGAAGTATAAAAGAGAGGAGAATGACCTGAAGACTAAAATTTCATAATGTTAAAGCTGAAAATCATATTTTCCCACCAACTAAATGGAGCTGCACCTTTGCAGTAATAACATTTCTATTTTAAAGAGGTCATGGAACAGTTATAACCTTAAAAATTACATATTCTCATTAAAATAGATGTATTTTAGGTTCACAAGAACACAGAACAGGATGTAAATAGCAAAGAGACCACACTGCAGTAATAAAATAACCTTCTTTTACTACTGTTAGGACACACATTACCGCTCTTATTTTTATTATCTAAATGGTAGATGGCATTGAAGGTTCAACTCATTTTCTTGAATCCATGGACACATTCAAAACTAGTTCCAAAGAACACTACCACCTCTCTTTACTATAAAATTACAATATGAAAATAGTTTATTTCATACTAATCTCAATGTAATTTCAAACTTTCCTGTTAATTAACTAAACTCTGTACTCTTCCAGAGCTGTCAAAAAAGAAGCTTCTGACCTATTTATCCACAATGCAAGCTTTGCCCTATGGAGTCAGTAGGCCAACCGCAGACTACACATGCAGTGGGATATCACTGGGTCCACCTAGTCCTTACAGTAACCTAAATTTTTACATAGAAAACTGATTCAAATATGCTGCTTTTTCCCCCACATTGTCAAGATTAAAACTAGATAATCTCCATTAGATTCAAACTGTGTGGTGTGAATGGGGAACCCAGAAAACATGAAATCATCAAATTTCTTCTGCAGACAACTTACTCTTAGAAGTGAGAAAGATATTTACGGGCTGAAACTGAACAGAAAAAATGTCTCTAAAACCAGTGCCCTACTTCTGATCTCTGCTGCCTTGCACACACATCTAGCAAAGCCAGGAGCAGGCTGTGACTGACATTAGAGGTCAGACAGAAGCTGGCTGCCTCAACTTTCTCAGGGCAAACTCAGAGTGGAAAACAAGCAAGATGAATTATTCTGGCAGGGAGAGCTTGCTCCCAGCAGTCCCTCAGATCCTTGGAACGTGCTTGACACTGTACTTCTGAGAGTGAAGAAAGTTACAAACCATATTGTTACTCTTGGACTCCCGTCTCAGAAAACTGGTTGAAAATCAAGATCATGGAGGTTAATTTAGGGGAAAGCAAATATGGCTGCTTTAAGGAACAAAGGAATGGAAATAGGTGAAGTAAAATCTGCAAAACGAACTCTGCAGTGACTGACCCCACAAGGACATAGATGAGGCGCTGCATACTAATGTGGGGCACTCAGCAAGAGGTGACACTTCAAGCAGAGACAAAACACTGCCATCCTGCCATCAGTTCTGAACTTGGCAGAAGTCATAGAGGCTGGGATTAATGGAGCTGAAGGTAACACAGGGAGTGGGAAGAATGTGGGAGCATGGCCCTACCTTCTCAGACAGAAGTTTTCAGTAATGTACTCCTTCATTGCACTTGAGACTTGACAGTCAACACCAGTCAGTGTGACACTATTACTTGTGCTTTATTGCTGATGAGTGGCCTTCCCAAGTTCTTTCCAGTCTTTAATAGGCCACCATTTTACAATTCCGTGAAGGTCTGTTCATATTCTACTACTTCACACTGAAGCAGCACATAGTTAACAAAGCCTTATTTAATCTATGATTAATCTGTGAATTTGCCAGAATTATTACAATTGTAACAAAGCCTAAACACAATCTTTAGAAATGCCACTGAAATCTACCACAAGCCAAAAATCTCAACAGTCAATTGAACTGAGGTGACAAACATGGCTCAATTACAAACAGCTTCTTGGTTGCACAAAGGCAATAAAAATCTCTTATTAAAAAAACAAACAATTGTTTGATCAAAAGTGTTTGAAGTGGGAAAAATAAATATGTAATTTGCTTTTTTTTTAATGCCCTTTCTGAAGAATATATTTAAATCAGAGGCAGTGACATTAATTAGTTGGTACCTGTATGTAGAATGGAATTCCTGCACTCCGTCGCGTTGCACACAATGTGGAAGAAGGATCACAAGATTTGATTTCTTTTAACACACAACTTAGCCAGTGCTCCGGCATCTTATGCAGACTCTCACTGTTACATCTTCATCAAACAGATACATAAGAAACATGAAACAAGTGAATTAAACAAGGACAAAGTCAAAGAAAGCATTGAGCAACCTGAATAACTATTTCTTACTGTATGCTAACATCTCCAAGCACATATACAGATTTTTATTAGGAAATCAGTTTAAATTTAAACAAAAGTGTACAATTTTTTCCAGTGCTGGTACAAATAATATTAACCCTGCTTATTAAGTTCCACTAGCAAAATATGTTTAACTGAACAGAAAACAAGATTCTGTGCTTTGCTGCAACAAGTCTCTTCTGCCAAAAATTATTACCATGTTCTAGAGAAAAAAGGCAAGGACATATGCACAACAGCCACTGTGTAGGAAATGAAACTTCACAAATTCATATCTTTGCTGCCACACAGTAGCTGATGTGTGCCCCTTTCTACTAACTATTATTGGTGTTTATAAACATACAAACTGAAACTGAAGCCCCTCAAAGTACATAGACATTATGTAAATAACCCTGCAACGCTCAGAGCAATGGAAGGAATTAAAAACAAGACATTGTGGTCTTTTCAATACTAAGTCAAACTTTTCGTAAAGCACCTCAGTTGCTCTCCTATCATCAAATATTCCTCCTCTGCAGTTATAAAACTCAGCATTGCCTGAAAGCAAACTACTTCCAAGGACAAGGAAAAACTCAAGTCTACTTCAATTACTGGCGCTGTTCAGTTCAATAAAATGTACCACATTCAGTGTGCAACACCACCCCATTCATCTCATGTCAATGTTCCAAAAGGCTCGTTCATTGTTACAAAAATTTCTAATAACAGGACATTGTTATTAAAACATGTCACACTGGTTTGATAGGTGATTCAGACTAGAAGAAATAATTCATCACTGTGGGCAATACAGCTGCAACTATCTCAACTATACAGGACTTGCCTTACCTAAAAATATAAACTATAATTAAATTCATGATGAGGTAGTGAGACCTATGGTAAGACTACAATCATATTTTCTACCTGGGTGACTGAAATAAAGAATTTAAAAGCAGAGGTAAAAGGCAGCAGGTATTGGTGTGAAAACCAAAATCTAATGGAAGGTCTACATATATTCCCTTCTTCATCCTTCTCTTATTAAAGCAAGAATTTACGTTGTCTAAAAAACCTGATCATGAACAAGTGAAACACTCTTGTCCTTCTTTTACAAAAAACCACATTAAAGTAGTAATGCAGAAACCTGAGGTCACAGGAAGTGCCAGACAGGTAAGCAGACCTAGGACGCTTCTTACTCTTCAGTAATTCCTGCAGGATTTCCACCAGAATGCAAAACACCAGAGCTCAAGAGGAAGCGGGCTTCACAAGCGACAACTCACCTCCTACCGCGGCATTAAAGAAAGGCACTTCCTGCCCCAAGCCCATGACAGAAGCAATCAGATGAACCTGGAAACTCACAGGGAGTTCTCTTTTCCTTAACTACTCCCTTTCTTTTGCTCATAAGTTTTTGCCCTTGCTTACTTCCAGGATGCCTTCTTTTGCTCACTTTTGGGTACAAATGAGGATACAACTCTAGGATTGAGACCACACAAAATTTCTTACAAATCTCCTCCATGAGTCTCAGCAATTAGGACACTACTTTGCAGTTCTCTTCATCCACATCAACACATTCTGCAAAATCTGCTCCTTCTGATCATGGAGACACCTGGTCTTACCTCCCTAGCTAAGCAGAATTTAAATGTCTCCATTCAACCACTCAGAGAACAGTGCTCATCTCTCTTCAGTATGTTATCTTAGTATTAACATGAACACCCCATGAGAAATACCTACATCTGCTGGGGTGCAGAGAAGCACAAAGTAAAGCATTAAGGAAATATTTAGAATTTGCTGTGGAGCACACTGAATATTTTATTCTTAAGTAAACTGAGGGATCCTTCTCCTCTCAGTATTAGTAGAAAGAAGAGAAGCATACTCAAGTCAAATAAACTTCAGATTCCCTTAAAGCCATACTGCTTTGATCTTGCCACAAGTAATTCTACCTTGTTCAGTCACCCACCAATGCACTTTTATTTATTAGAAGGTGAAAGAGTTACTGCTGTAGAGTTAGAAACATTAGAGAGTATTGACTTTGCAATGGAGATGACTACTCCCTTCCATTTGGCAGCTCTGTCTCCTTGTGGTCTGGCAAGAAGAATATTGTCATAAGAAGCAGGTGGCCCTAAATTTTAAGAATAACGAAGCTTTACAATAAAAAAATTAAGGCCTCAAGATCAAATGTCATTTTCCAAAATTAAATAGTAATTATTTCTACCAGATCAAACAAATATTGTTGATAATGAAAATGCAACATGGTAAGTTGATACACTAATTACTTAAGATGCAGTACATTAAGTAATCCACAATTTTCTCTCTATTCATCTGTCAGTTAAAACAATTTCATACATGCCCCAAACCCTTTCTGTGTTCAGTATCAATGAGTAGAAAAGCCTGACAATCCTAAGTTAAAGCTAAACTCTTCTCCCTAAGTCATATATCTGCATTTTCTCCTATCTGAAATAAATGGTGTGTTAACAATGGGTCAATCTTGAATTTGGCCTTCCTAGATGCAAGTGCCTTGTGGCATAAACATCACATGACCAGAAGCATTTTTCTACATGTGTATATCCAGAATTCAGTGATTCCAATCACTATAAGCAGTTCCTATCTAGGGAAAAAGTGGGTTTCTTTCACCATTTTTTTCTCTCTCAACAGGCCTGCAGTATTATTCTTTTTCACATAAGTAATGTGATTCCCATTTTTTATAGACACAATACTGCCCATGATACTAACCTTACAACACATTACTATTCAAGTTATAGGTCTGCTTTTAAGAACAACTCTTCTGAAACTACAAAGTCCTTCCACTTGCATCCTCCTTTTCATATCATCTACTCTACAAGAAACAGTTTTCCAGATTATATAGGTGCATTGAGAAGGGTTTGAGGTTTCTCTATCAGCAAGGCAGAGCAGAGAGAACCTTGGGTGGCTCCAAAATTCCAGACAGTATCATTACCTCATATCTCTCTCACACCAAGCAGGAAAAGAAATGGGAGGGGAAACATGAACAGTGTTAAAAATTAATACATCTTAAACCTGAGCAGTGCCTTAACATTGTGTTTCATGCTTCCTTATGTCATGTATTTCCTAACACTACAAGCATCTCAATATATAAGAGCAGTGTTTCTCCCTCACTTTTTTTCTCTTCCTTCAATGCTCTTTCCTTCACATCTGTGATTATACTTTTGCTAAAAAGTTATTTACAATTTTGTTAAGTTTCACTAGAAAGTCCATTAGTGATATTTCCATTTTACAAGTCTTCCTGGCAGATCATAGCAGGCTGGGAAAGCAAAGAGCAACAGTCACTTCAGAGCAAAAAAATGAGAAAGAAGCAGAGTTTGCTGCTAAGGATTAGCATTCCCAAAAATAAATATTACAGAAGACCAGACACTGACTAGGTACAGGTAAGTAATTTTCACTGATACTAACAGATAAAATATTTTTAAAATAAAAGCATGATTTTCATCATGCAGTAAATTACAGCTTTCCACAAAACTGTTATGCACCTAACTCACTGCAGCCCCCAAAATAGTGCTTGCCACTATTTAAGTTCCAATCAAACATTTGAAAGTGCTCAAAATACATTATTCCTAAGCAAACAAATTGCACTGTATGACAAACCTTACACTTGCATTCTGCAACCTTAGTGAAGCAAAGCACTACCACCATAACTATGCAATACCATTTCAGATTTCCAGAAATCTACCTGATCTCTCAGCAAGGAGACCGCTGAATAAAAGAAATGCAAAGCAGGCAAAATGTCATTTGGGATAGAGAAATTGCTTCAGTAATAAAGATTTCAGGAGATTCAAGTTTAAAACAGATTTCTGACTTTCCTGAACCACCATGTTATCAGACCAAATGAGCATTTTTTAATTTATCCAGGCCGTTGACAAGAAACACTCTTTTTAAAAACACATTGCTTATTTCATTGATATGAATGTTGCTTGTTATGTAACTGTATGGTTTTTCTGAAGGTGCAGCTGCAGGCAACATTAAGCAGGCATGAAAAAGGGAGCAGTACACTCCCAGAAGGAGTATCAACAGGGAAACAGAAGAATGGTAACTTGCATATTAGAGCAGACTCAGCAATTTACATCCGAATTTCAAGACAGATCAATTTCATCAGGTTTGTAAGAAATCTCTGCAGAGGAAATATTTTTCTTTCACCACTAACTCAAACAGGTCTGAATACCATCATTCTGTCTAGGAAAAAAGTCTGCTCTTGGTTCTTATAAGGACTGGTGTTTAAGAGTTGTACAGCTAAAAGCAAGGTCAGATAAAGACACTGCAGCAAAAAGTCTTAAAAAAAAAAGTGCTTGGCTAGAAATAAGTGAAGGACTATGTTCAATTGGAGTCATTCATAAATGCCTGGCACAGTCTTAGTGACAAGTTTTTCACATGTTTTACAGAAAGATCAAATTCAAGCGTCAGGGATGCTTCTGCACATCTAGAGTCCAATCCTGTTCAACAAGGTATCATGCAAAGCTGTACACTACTATAAGCTGCCCTCAACAAAAGCTTTCTCCTCTGGCATTTGGGGACACAGCAGTAAATTAACACAGATTCTGACACACATGCTTCAAGACTGCCCACGAGCCTCTCAGCTATGGAGAGAGGCAGGCCAGCTGAGATTCACTTGCAGAATGGAGCCCCCAGCTGCAGCAGGGGACATGGAAAGACTCCATGACAATCAACAGACCTGCAAGGCAGCTGCATTCACTGAGACTTAATTCATCCCTTTTGGAGGAGAGTCTCAAAATATTCCTCATATCCCAGGAGTACCAAATCAAAGAGTCATTTCCTGTTCTGGTATCAGTCTCCTTTCTCCTTTGTTTTAAATACAAATATAAGCCTTGAGACCTGTAGTTCCTGGAAAATATTGTCTTTCGTTGAAATGAATGTACATCCACAGAGCTGCTCTCCAGTTCTTATAAATCTTTTTTCCCAAAGGAACACTTGCTCGGCTTGAAGTATCTTAAAGTTAAAAATGCTAGGCAGTATAGATAACAAAAAAAATTGTAACAGACATCTGCTAATTCAAAAGAGGAAACTTCCTTAATTTTGGAGGGCTTTTGTTTTGGATGATACATACATATCACTTAATCTCTGAATAATTTTCAGGCAAGCAGAGTTCTCTAGGGCTTGGCTCTTCATTTTTCAATCTAACATAAGGCTGCTGTTAAGTGGATTGTCCTCCATTAAATACAATGGCAGAAAGCAGGAGAGGCAACAAACACATCAACAACTTTTCCAAAATCTAGGCATATTTGCTCTACTCTACTTGCCTCAGCTTTTAAAAGAAATTTTAAAACTGAACATCAAAGAAAAATAGTGAGTCTGCTATAAACTGACTGCATGTTTTATGTGTTTTCCATTATTCTCTGCTTTTTACTCTGCCTTTGTACAAGAGAGTCCTGCATATTGACTGAGATCAGACCAGTGGGGCTGTACATGCTTGGATTACCTCCTTTCTCCTCCCAAATAGACTCGTGGTAGTAAAAGGTCTGGGTTTTGGTTGCTTTTTTTGTAAATTTTTTTTTTTTAATAAACTGTATTACTGTGATGGCCAGACTCTCTCTTTACATTGACAGGAGAAAACTTACCTTAGAACTTCCTGAACCGAGTTATTATGGTATAGAAGAACACCCCAATGTTTAAACAAGTATATGTAAAACATATGGACAGGCAAGAAGATAAGCAATAAGTTTCTTTTTTTTTCTTTTTGAGTAAACAACCAAGTGCAAAGCAAAAGAGCACTCAAACTCTTCAAGCCAATTTGAAATCCCTCAGATTGCTAATACCTGAAGGAAAATAATCTAACTTGGAGAGAGAGATCACCAAGAGAATCATGGCATGCAGTTTAACATCCCACTGGCACACAGAATCAACACCACCAAGTGTCAAATACCATTACTGCAGCAGTGCTGGTACACAGATGCAGCAGCCTCACCCAGCATCCTGTAGCAGACACCAAGCCTCAGCTCTGTTGGGAAGATTTTCTGAGGGGGCCCACAGTGAACCTGACCAGGCAGCCAGTCTGCACTAAAAGCACCAAAACTGTTTCCAGTATGAAATAAAGAAACAGATCTGCATCTCAAAGTGGCTGAGGTGAGGCAAAAGGCAGGGTTACTTAACTTAGAATTGGTGTGAAAATACAAGTACTTCAAATTGAAAATCTGACTGGTCTCTCATATTAAAAAAAAAACCCAACAACAAAAAACCCACCAAACTCTACCTAGTCAAGAAGAAATTTCAGTCTGTCTTGTTAAAACATGGATGGGATATAAACACTGTATACCACAAAGAAACATAACCAGGACTTGAAATCAGTAGCGAAGCATGTAATGGAAATTCCAGTGATCTTGCCCAGACCTCAAGACAATTCTGTTGATTTAGTTCTAGGAAATGATAAAGTTACAACGGGAAAGAAAAAAAGCCAGAGTGCATATCACACCCTGTGATGCACCGTCAGGTAGTCTTCCAAATGTCACAATAACCAACTCCATGACAGGTAATAGAAGTTTCCAAGAAAATGTCCTGGCTAAAGCAAAAAGTCTGGCATAAAGGACCAGAAAAGGGGAGTGAAATGGAAGAACTCCACACTCCTACTTTTCCCAAGAGCTTTTAAGAGCTGTTCAGGAAACTAAGATGCCAGAAATGAAGAAAAATGCAGCAAGCATTATATGTCTGTATCATTTTTCAATGCCTAAGCACCATCTCTAACCATAAGTATTGTAGTCCAAGTCACAGACATCATGTAACTGTCATAATCGTGCCTACACCAAACTTAAATAAAATCCACATGAAAGCAAGGATCTGCCTGCACAGCTCAACTTCAGGGTCAATGCCAAAATTGGTTAAAACTTGTATTGAAAACACAGTAAGTTGTCCATACTCTACCTGGAAAGCATTTCTGTAAGTTGCACAAAGCCAGCATATGCCAATTCAAATGCACCCCTGTGCCTTGATTGCAGCAGATGATGTTTAAAGTAATCACCAATATTTTTAACCTAAAAAAGAAAGAAAAAATTACTAAGTCATTTGAAATAACATACACAATTTATTTATATATGCAAAATATTTTGCAGTTCAAAGCAACAATCCTCCCCCTGGTAGGAAGGGTCACTGGTACAAGCAAAAAGCAACTAGAAGTCCTATAATAAACACCCACTTACTTTAATGAAAACAAATATTATACTTATTTTTTTAGGTTAAGGGGGTAGTTCTGTGTTCTTTCAAAGAGTCCGAAAATATAAAGGACGTGAAATTGGTTATTTGTCTGTGATGGACATACTCAGATTTTAAGAGAAGAAAGGGACAATTCTCATTTTCAGGGGAAACAAATGCAGATTACTTTATGTTTGCCTACACTCTTGCCAACAACCCCAAAGGAAATTCCAATTAAGCATGACAGCAGAAAAAAAATCTTAAAAATATTTAAGATATGAAATTCAAATTCCAAAAATTGTACCAAAGGGAAACAAATCTACACTAGATTAGGTAATACATATATAAATACAAATTTCCAGAATTCTGCATAATTGCTGTTGACTATTAGAAACATAAAATTGTAAATGTGATATCTAAACTTTCACTTACAGTTTATTTTCTTGAACTCTATCACAACACAGTTTTTAAATCTGTTTGGAAGTTTACAGATCCACACAATCTCATTCCACAAAGGACAGGCTGTCTTGTTTGTTGGTGGTTTTTTTTTTTTAATTCTCATCAACTTTTAAGGTCTAAATCCAACTTCCCACTTAATTTGTTTACAATGCATAGCACATACTTAATGCCCTTATGCAAAATTTACTTCAGGAGTTTTCCAGTAAAAGTTTCTCCAGTAAAAGTTTCTTTAAACCTTTTATATAAAAATATGCATAAAATCATATCAAGTTGCTTATAAAATTCTGCATGTTCTGTTACTTATACAATTGCTCTAATACTTTAATAGCCTGACAAGAAATTTAGTTGCCAGCAAAGTTAATGTCATATCTACCTTTATGGTTTTTCAACCTCCTGTTAAGTAATTTGTATCACCCAAGCAATGAGGTTGCAATAATTAAAAAACAATAAATCTGAGACCATCTACATATTATTACCTGCAGCTAAAACTTACCTAATGTAAAACACACAATAACTGGAGATATGGAGATATCTAAAAAAGTTATTCCTGAGTAGATTTTAAGGTAGCTTATGTAGCCACAGGGTTTCATTTCAGCTTTCTAGTCCAAAAAAGAAGTAAGTGCTCTTTATTCACAAGGAACTGACCCACAGACAGGGCAATTCTCCAGGTGTGTAAACAAAACCAAATCAAGAAATCCACACACATGTAAATCAATCTACCAGCATGTCCCAGCACCACACTTACACTTCTAGAATTCACATGAATTTTTTTTTTTTTTTGGTCACATAACTTCCAACTTTACTGTTTATACTTCTGAGTTTCTTGCAACAGCCACGCTGACTAGAAGCTAGCATCAAACTGAACTCACAGACTAGAAGCAGCACTACCATAACTCAGTTCTTGGTCAGAAATTTAGAATATAACAGGTGAACCTTATTAATTCAACAATCAACAATGTACAGGGCCACACTTGCTGCTGAGGGCAAGAAACTGGGTATTCAAGATATAAATTCTCTCCAGGATGTTCTAAAAGATTAATACAGGCCATGGGACAACTCAGTCTTTACTTCTGCTGCCTGTTTCTTTTCACTGCAGCACACAGCTCTGGCAAGCTTATCTCCTAAAATTGTCTTAAAACTCCCCAGGTGAGATAAACAGGATTTTGAGCAAGAGCTAAATGTTCCTCCAGACTTGAAGCATTCGTGATTTGCATGCCATATGACAAAAAACCCACACAGAATCTTTATTAGATATAGTTCTGGTGGTTACATGATACTATTTATATTGATTTCCTTAACAGGCACAGTTCTGAGCCTGCCATCTCTGGACTTCTAGGATCAGATGGAAAATGAAAAGTATGCATTTGGATAGAGAGATTCCTCCAGCATTTGAATAAAGAGATTCCTCCAGCTATACTCTGCACTTCCTATGTCTATTATTTCTTAAGGCAAGGCCACCATGTAAAATAGCTGATGTTTGGAAGACTGCCACATAAGCCCAATCTCCTACACAAACGACAAGGAGAGTGCAAACCTGATGCTGTCCCAACTTCCTACAAACAACAATAAAGTCTCATTCAGGAGCTGCCTGCCTGCCAACCTCTCCCCCACAGGTACACAGCACAACAGGAAGCATTACTGCTGGAAAGAGCAGCCTCCCAGCACCACACTGCCTGCCAAGGAAGCAGCTCTGCTGTGCCATTTCCTAATGCACACCAGCACTGTAGGACACTGTATTTCCATCTGCCTGCTCAATTAAAAAAGCAGGTACAATCAATCAGAAGACTGTGAGCAAACTCAACACTCCCTGTGATCTTTGGGGTGAATAAGTTATGACAGCATTGAACACCTAAGGCATAATTCAATACAGTTACTGACCTAGATGTGGAGCATGGTACAACAAGAGGAAGATTTGCAACAGCATGACACATGCTGGCCAAGAGTTGCTACCAGATTTTTCTCAACAATTACTTAGCCTGACTCAAGGCAAGTTGACCAAGGTTTCTCTCAAAGTTTTCCTTCTCTGTATTCTTAAATCTCTTCCAATAGTTCCAAAATTAAGACAAAGAATGGGCAACTTGAAAGAAAAGTTCTGCATGTTTAAGACTACAAAATCCAATTTGCTTATTTGTCAACACCGGTTAGAGTTTAACAAGTCCGAAGCCCTAGCAGTTATGGTATTAACATTTTTTGTCATTTCTGATGAAACCCTCCTTTTTTTGTACAAAACATGGTAACAACCCAAAGTAACAAAGTACAGAGAAAATGCCCGCCATTTTCTTTGTATACTTCCCTGCAAGCCTGAGGAAAATCAGGATTTCACACTGACTTCTCATCCATTAGCATTTTTCTTCTGTTTTACAGGAAGATATCTGAAGCATTAACAAGCTGAAGAGGTATTGATAGGAAAAGAAGATATCTTTACAGAATCACAGAAAATCCTGAGCTGGAAGGGACTCACAAGATCATGGACATCCAATTCCTTCCTTAATAATGTATTATTTCTGAAAGAGCACCTATCAATGTCTGCTTTCCAAAAACAGAGATGCTGCAGTCAGAATTGACTCATTTTAAAACACCAATTCCTCTGTGACTTGGTGCAGATTAAGGAACATAATGGTGGAAACGCATATCTGTTCTCTCATCTGCCCTCCAGACCCCAGCAACAATGCAAGCACAGCTGTTAACCAGATGAAAACATGAGGACTGGAGACAATGCAAGAATAAAGACACCAACACTATTTCCATGGCACCACAACATTAGATAAGAAATAAAATCTGGAGTACATAATACTATGTTTTATTTCAAAATGTAAAGTTCTAACACCTATGGAAAAACTAAGTAACTGTTTTCTGTTGAAAAGAAAAAGAGGTTAAAAAGTAGTTGGTCTTTCATATTTCAGTCTTCCATGCAAACTGGTTTTGTTGAAGCATATGTAAATGAAAAGGTCATCAATTAAAACAGAAATTTAATAAACACAAAATATTTCCCAAGTAAATGCCTGTGGTAATCTAACTTCTTGCAAACACTGAACTCGACGTTCTGCAAGAGACCCAGACGACATATTAACATTTCTGATCTCTCATATTAAAAATATCAGAGGAAAAAGATACACTCACACTACATACAAATTACTCCTAACAAAGGATAGGAGGAAGACAAGACCAGGAATAGTCAGCATGTTTGACTTTCAGAACTCTTGACTCTGATGCTAATTAAGGAAAAGCTTTAAGCAGAATCCCAATACGTAGAACTCAAAATGAGACAAAAGAGACTTTGAATAGAAGTCACTTTAGAAGATTTTTAGCAATTCGATTAGTGACTAATATATCCTGAGAGAGAGACAACAGGGAGGGTGGCAGGCAGGCATTGGTATCCCTAAACACATCACACATCTCATAAATAATCCAATACAATTAGAATGAATGAGTTTTTTAGTAATGTATAATAACTTCTTAATTTATCTGTTTTTACACATACCACTGGAGCAAAACAGGACTGATAACCATAGCAAAGAAAACCCTTACACTATGGCAATTAAAAGAAATCTAAAATGCACTTTTCCCAAATAGAACACAGATTTAAGGAAAAAAATTTCTGAAAACTGCCTTTGCCTCACCACCACCCAAGAAGAAATTACAGTTTTTACTATAAAAATTATTTCCCTACCTGTTCTATAGTAATCAACCCCTCTGAAGGTTCAGATGTAGTCTGTGAAGGCAAAAGTTTACACAGTGTCCCTAAGAGCAGAGATACTTCCTTCATGCTTCTCCAGCAACACACAAGAACCATTTGAGCTGTGACGTCACACACTTGCCTGTCTTTGCCTTAAAAACAAAAAGACAACAAATGCAATAGTGTAACTCAAGGTTCTGAGATGCAGGTGTGTAATTTAAACTTCACTCAACCTGTCTTACAAACACAATTAACTATGAAAAAATTTCTGAAGTTGCCTGCCCAAAAGATAATTTCACCTTCTTGACCCTAATTGCCTGCTCAACAGTTGCTTTACTCTCCTGCACTTGGCAAAGGCAGCAGTATAAACATTTTACCAGAGAAGTGCTATTTTAAACAGTAGAGTTCTTTCGGCCACAGCTCCTATTTACTCGCACCCCGAGGCACAGAAGCAGGCACACCTCCGTAGACAGGCATTCATTCCGCATCCATCGCTCCCGGACGGGCTCCAGGCGCCTCCCGAAGGAAGAAGCGTTTGTGACGCGCCGCCGCCACCTGGTGGCCACTGCGGCACTTGCACGTGTTTGCCCCTTCTCCTCCTGTGGAACCCACACATCCCAAACATAGGAAAAAGCAACCGGGGGAAGGAAGTTCAAAAATTTGCATAATCTATTAAATTTTAAAATGTATGGATAGTCTATAAATTTATTCTGGCCCACACTAAAGATGCCAAAGTTTCAGTTTCATAGCTGCTATTCAGTAAAACAGACAAATACTACCTAACATTTTACAACTAGAATCTTTCAAGCTGAAGTTTCTGCTTATGTAATTTCATGCAGTAAGTTGTATTGCACAAACATACTCTCCACGAGCCTCATGTACACTGGAGAGGAAAATCATAGTAGCACTTCTCAACAAGAAATACACCAGCATTGCTTGATAGAAAAGGTGTTCAGGATTACCTGCCAGTGCAGTTAAGGCAACAGAGTCTAGGTCAATATCAAAATAACTAATTTTAACTTGTGTCTTAAGAGAGATTAACCCCAGTCTTCTGGAAGTAAATTAGTCTTTAAAGCCATGTTCATGGATAACTAGCTTCTGACAGGTAAGAACTGAAACGTTACACAAGCAAGTAATTTCCACCGGATCATCCACATAAAATGACAGCTCTATTAAAAAATACCTTGATTTAATTGCTTATATAGCCTTGGATTTACCTCTCATTTCCATGCAAACATTTTTCGTTGGCCTCTGGTCAGCCAGCTTTTCAGATTCTTCTTTGCAGTGTTCTTTCAGAATTTTTGCTTGCATAAAATAATCATTTGTGTCCTGTGGTTGTATCTCATGGAGAATCATCTGCAGGCGATCTGCACTTTCTGCACATTAAACAAGAGGGATATTTAAGATAGTTTTGTCTTCTACTTCCATTTCTTTATAACGATGCAATTAATTTTGGGTGCTTAAGTACAGAAGAAAGCTATAAGCATTAAACAAGATAACCCACAAGGCTCTGTGGTGGTTAGAGTAACCAAGGAAAAAAAACTAAATTTACAGCCCCCTGTTTTGAAAGAGATGCAACAATACACTCTGCAAATGTTTGTGGGTTTTTTAGTGAAGAAGCAAAGAAAACTTTATCAGAAATTAAAAGAGTGATCAAAAATTATGGCATAAAATGAGAAGCTGAAAGGGAGGAGTGCTTGGTCTAGTTCTGAATGACTACAAGATAAAGAGACCTTCAGGAGCATCAGATTAGAAAATAATTCTTTTGGGATTCTGTTGGGTTCTTTACCTGGATCACTGTCCATTGGAATAAGACCCTCTGGTGATGAGCTCTGTACTACTGGTGATACCACAGCAGAGAGGCTGTACGACATCAGAATGAGCCTGGTCACTATTTCCTTCCATTCAGACACCAGTGTCAAGTTACTTAAGGAAAAAAAAAGTCAAAATCACAACCAAAACACAACATGGATTAAAAATAATTTTATATTTAAAAGAAGGAACCAAAATTATAAACACTTCTGCAACAATATTTGTGAAAACTATAAATAGGGTAGAGATTGAAAAGTCTTAAGGCTGAGTTTACCACATACAAAGGAAGTATCAAACACTGCAGCAGCCAGCAAGAGTTCTAAAAGCCACAGATAGTGGATTTCCTTATAAATAATACTGCATGATTTTCTGTTCTCCTTAACTGCTCTTCCACTGCACTTAAACATGGAGTTACAGTTTTCATTTAGTATGTTTTCCTTGAAATATGGAGTTACAACTTATTTAGTATGTTTTACTTACCTGAAGGGTAATTGCTGCAAAGCCCCAGTTATACAGTGCACTCTCCCATACATGGGGAATGATGCTGCTGCTTGAAGCAGAGACTTCTTGGCTTGGAATATTTCTTCTTCAACATTCATCAACAAAAGCTTGATAACTAAAATATTTTAAAGCACAGATTTACACTAAACTGTAATTCATATACTGATTTTCTAAGAAACAAGCCAGCTTTAAGAAACAGGAATAAAACCTGTGTACACAACAATTCAATGGAATTTGCACAGTAAATTTCCTTTATTATACTCTTCCCTCTTTTATCATTGAAATATATGTTACCATTGATTTTCAGTTACCTAAATTCCAGCAATATTTGTTACAGTCAATTTAATCTGTCTCTCTGAACCAAATGGCAGCTGTGAAAAGCACAACCCACATCCTATGCTCAGGGACAATCCCACTGCTCATGATGAAGTCACAAGGAGTTACCTACTCCATACTGCAAGTCAGACTTCACACCCTTACAGCCACATTAATACAATGATAAGTACAGCAGAATATTAAAGATACAAAGTTCACGATTACACATTTGAACTTCATGTTTTCCACTAAAGAACCTGACTAATTTAAGGATACATGTGCCTATTTTAATTCTGTTTATAGCTTGTGACACCTCAGTGCCAGAATCAGAACAAATTACAGATCCTAACAAGGAACCATGGATCACCACCAGTGCAATGAGACACGAGGTTACCTACACATTTCCTTCACTTATGGTAACAACAACCATGTCTCAAAATTGTTATTTCACTGCATATCAAGAAAGGATTAACAGGCATCTGTAGAGAAGCCAAGAATGGCACAAAAAAGTATAGAACAGTGAGTTAACTGCAAATACATAAAATACTTTACTACAAATAATGGACTTAAGTATTTTAGTTTCACTGAAGATTACTTAAGATAGAGAAAGCTTGGTTAACAAATTTGCCAAATCTGCCAGATCTACAGCCCTGTCATCTTTCATCAAGGGGCACTAAACCAAACAAAAATATTTTATATGTGAACAAAGCTTCATTACTGTGGATGTGTATTCACAGGACTGCAAATCACACAGAAAAATGGGGCCTGAACAGAGCTCCAAGGGGCAGCGTTGCAAACATCAAGTATGGAAACAAAGACAGACCAACTATAGCTGCCTTCCCCTGGCTGAGGAAGCTCTTAGGGAAAGCAGAGGGCTCTTCCCTGACTTTATGCACTCAGCCTCGCCCCGCTCACTGCTTGGGCCCCCATAGCACTTTCAAAAGTCACTGCTCAAAAGAATGACAAAAGCCGTCTTAACAAGAATATTCAACAGCCTCAACACAAACAGGACTAGATGGAGATCTTACTAAAGAACATGGCTTCTTAACAGCAAAATACAATATACTTAAAATCCTGTTAGAAATAAGCATCTCTTACTAAGCCTCCTACCAAAAGCCTTATTGAAAAGCAGCAAACTTTCAACAAATATCAAAAAACCTTTCCCCCCAAAGTCTTACCTGCCAAAGTGTTCTTCTCCACTGTACTCACTGATGTGTTTTCATTCAGCTGAGGGTTATGCTCAAGCCACTTTCCTAAACAAATGTGCTGCAGTCCTTTGTGATATACTAAAAAGTTTAACAAATATGAAGCAGTGACGCAATCATACGGCTTGGTGCTTGTGCTAAGATCAATTGCTGCTTGGAATAGAAGATCTAGATTTTCAGAACCCTGAAAAAAAACCAAAGCAGTAATATTGCTCATTTAATTGAGCTTCCAGATTGATTTAATTAAGCTTCTTACCACCCTGGAATCTGAGAACCTGCTTTTAATTAAGCTTGCTGGCACATATTTCTTAAGAAACACTTGTTTTGTGAACTGATGACCTTACACTCAAAACACGCATGTGCATGTATTTAGCAAGGATACAATTACACAGACATTGAGGATGGGGACAGCCATTCATAAAGCAGTATTCAATTACACTGCACCTCACAGGAAGTTTTTTTTTTCAAATTAATGTGTTTTATCTGCTAATGGACATTAAAGAGAAGCACAGTTTACTTGGCAGCAGTATTTGTTCATCTGTACTAATGAATTTTAAAATGAATTGATACTGATTTGTCTGTGATAACTTTATGAAAATTTAAAGGGCAAAATTTGTGAGAAATCAAAGAAACCAATCAGATAATGAAATCTGAGATCAATCAGAAAGGAAAGGAAACAGGGAGCTGAATTTCCTAAAAGTACAAGAGTAACCAAGTCAAAATGCCTCAATCATTTACAAAGAGAAGTCACACCTAAGCCAAGGGCTTGCATTAACTGTTTCTCTGGTAGTTCAGTCACAACCAAAGAAATTCCCAAACTCCTTCAACTTTCAGTGAAACTACTTAGGTAGGGGCAGAAGCTGTTTAAAATTATACAGAAGGTGTTAGTGATGAACACTGCTGCAGGCAACTTGGACTGGCTTCTAAGGTTCAGGATTCCTGCACTGTACCTAACACAAGCACCTGGTGTACTACAGAACATTCATCTTCCACAAAAATTACTCCCTCTAAACTCTCCCAAGTTCATACCTGTAAATTCAACGCAACATCACGTAGTTTCATCAGAAGTCTAAATGCCAGAATTTTTACTTCCTCAAAAGTACTGGCAAAACACTGGATCAGAGTTTGGACACGAGCAGAATCCATCTCCTGATCCAACTGGAAAACTTGTGCCTGGCCTGTGTGAAGAAATTAATGCCTTAGATAGTTGTGCTGTAACTCTTTCCAGACTCTTCACATTCTGCTTTGCTATACTAAAAGAAGCATTAAATTTTAGCCAAGTTATTATTATTATTATTATCATCATCATTATTTCTCTTATCAGTTTTTAAAATACCATATTTACCTTTATTAGGAATAAAAAAGGCTTACCTTATTTTTTTTAAATCACTCTTAGTAATACAGAAAATAACTTACTACCAAAAACAGAATCCCATTTACTCCATTTTAATACAGCATAAAAAAGCTTGATTTAGTTTTGCCTATAAACTCTTTTCCTTTAAGTACGCAATATTAGAAAATAATTCCTTTCAAAAAAGAGGTTGAAAGCTTCAGTATGTTTTGGCACTTGGTGTTTTGAGTTATTTTGTCATAGGGATAATCCTATGAATTAAAATGTAAGCCATTACAATTTCTTTTGGTTTATTTTAGATATGAGTTGTGAATTCTGGTGGCTTGATTTAATGCTGTAAAGACGGCAGAAATTTAGGATGTAAACAACTGCACCATAACACAGCACAGAATACAACAGCTGAATTGCCTTTATAGAAGTAATGTCCAATTTATAAAATCCTCAGCTGCTATTATAAACAACTGAGGATAACTTTCTATTTTTAAAAAAAGCAGTAATAATCTACTACATACTCATAATAATAACATTAATGTGTTCATTTATCAAGAGGTTTTCAGAAATTATTTAGCAAGATGGCCATTTTATTCCCTCTCAAAATCAACTTTAATATTAGACAACCAATTTCTTTAAAGAAAAAGTTACAGTTTAGGACGGAAACATATTTTTATGTAGACCATGTGATCCAGAGACAAGATTTAACAAGAATATCAATACTCCAAAGCTCTAAATACTTAAGACTGCCATAAAATCATGAAAGTTTAAAATAACACCAACACATCATCATTAACTGGGCAATAAAACAGTTTTTTATTCAGCATAGTATCAGGAGGATATGCAATATTTTTCAATGAAGAGCTTTTGTGAATTCAGCATTTTGCGCTATCAAGATATATGTGCAGGAAAAAGAAGTTACCAAATACATTGACACTTGTCCAGACGTTTTGCTCATAATAAAAAAATAAGCCTTCCAAAAAAACAGGCGATGCAATAAAATCCAAATTTATAGAAGACATGAAACAGGCAATTATTAGCATTTACTTCAATATTCCTTTTTCCAAAAAAAACTTACCATCCTCCCTTGAGGTAAAACAAAAGCAATCCAGGAAATGCCACAGAAATAAAGGACTAAGAATACCCTTTTACTTTGACAGAAACTGCCTAGCTGGCACAAAAGACACTTCTTCAACACCTACCATTCCTACAGTCTATTAAAGTCTATAAATTAGAATTCTTACCTTTTGGAATAGAAAATATTTCTGCTATTGATTCCAAAATACTTAGTGCACAAAACCTGGTTGGGTGTGATGAACCAGGAAACAATACCTCAAAAAGTCTGGCACATACAGATGACATGAAATCCTGGGAAAAA
The DNA here is from genome assembly GCF_963513975.1 of Fringilla coelebs. Lineage (NCBI taxonomy): Eukaryota > Metazoa > Chordata > Aves > Passeriformes > Fringillidae > Fringilla > Fringilla coelebs. The sequence continues at coordinate 89,210,129 of NC_140030.1, read as the reverse complement.
AAAATTGCAGGAAAAAAATTAAGACTGTTTACTTGCTGCCCTACAAAGAGAAGCCTAAGTAACTGAACTACGAACATTCTGCTTTACCCCAAAAATTATGACTTTACAATTAATTTTAGAAAAACAGGAAGCCAACAATCACAGTGCAGACAGTGTTTTTGTTTCTTAGAGTACAGTGAAGGCTGAACGACAATCATTTGGGTTTTTAAATACAACAGTTTCCTTTCCTCAGGCCCACAAAAAGACACCCATTGTATCCAATCCTGAAAATTTGCTGACAGAGAAAAGCAGAACTCAAGGAACAGATTGGCACAAAGATACTGATGATGTGAGCCTTTAAACAGAACAAAAAGGACAAATACAAAAGAAGTCTTCATGCTGAAGCTCTTGTCATTCATTCTCTCACTCACTGATTATTCTGGAGACCCAGAAAAAGACTGAAGCTCAACTGATCTCTATTTTAAGTTCCAGTAACACATAATTCAAAGCTCACTACTAAATGGCCAACAGATGACAGGACATTTGCCCAATTTTTTTTTTTTGGACTGAGGGTACACCTCCGGTACACCTCCTGCCGTTCCTCACTTACTGCTGTTTCAATGCACATCACAGAGTAATCCCTCATAACCTTTATTAGTTTCAAACAAAATTTACCTTAAAGGCACCCTCCAAATACCAACGGGCATTCAGTTCATCAACAACAGCATATTTAGTTAAAATAAACTTGCACAAGTGCATTAGAGTGGACAAGCTCCCCAGCTCTGTTTGGCTTTACAGGTTTTTTTCCTTCTACACTGATTATTGCCTAAAACACACACAGAGTGCCTAACTTACCCAGTGGTGTTCAGGAACAATGAACTCTCAGAAGTGCTATCCCACCTCTATTATCAGCATCTCTAGCACTCTACTTACTTTGTATTGCTGCAAAATCTTCAAAGGAGGCATTTGAGTTGACTTCTCAACTAACTCTTGCTTGATTTTATTTTGCTCCAATTTATAAAGCACTTGAGAACTTTCTTGTATCCTGCAAAGTAACTTTTAAAACGAAAGAAAACATAGGTGAGACAAGATCACTGACATTGAAATCAGGGAAAGGCAGATATTCAGCTTATTTTCCAAATCACACTGCTAGAAATTTTTAGGAAGTTGGCATACAGCATAACAGAACAGATCCTTCTCTCTTCATTCCAAACCCAAGGTTTTGCTTCCCACCTCTCTTGTGACCAATTTCTTCTCTCCTCCCTCTACACCTCCAAAACCTTCTTCCATCTCCCTCCTTAAATTCATGCCAGGCCTTCTCTCCTGCCTCATTTTCTGTGGAACTGTGTTCCTCTATAAAAACACTCAATGCAGATAATTTCTACAGCCTCAGTGTCCCTTAGAGTTTGGCTCTCTTCAGAAGTGCTTCCTCCATCTATTTTACTGCCCATAAGTAATACACTCCCATCTAGCAGGACTTTTCCATCTCACGCTCCTCAGCCTGCACCAGGTAAGAAAGGAAAGAGATGGGATTTCTCTTTTGGTTTTGCCAAACTGACTTCCTCATTTTTCTCCCTTCTCAAATTAATTATTTTCTCCTTCCACACAGCCTTCTTTTACCATAAACATCTTCCAAGATGTTCTTTATACATACATGGTTCCTCATTTTATCCCCATCCTTCCACCATGAACTACAAGGGACCTTGGCAACTTCCACCAGACAGAGAGACTCATTCCCCTGCAGACTGTAATGGCACAGCCACATCATAGTGAATATTCTTCTACTTTGTTTTCCAGGTCAGGTTTCTGAGGGTAATGAAGTGACTGAATTTGCCTGAGGTGTGACAAGTCCATGTAAGCCCAGCTTTAGGCCCCAGCAAAGGCAACACAAGGTTCACTGCTGACTCCAGAGTACTTTGCTTTGCTATTGGCAGGTTAAGCAACACCCACCATCACCCATGAAGTTACCCTGCCTCAGCCACTTAATATTTTGTTTAAGCCATCCTTGCCTGTGATGACTTAACACCATTCAGTTGGGTAATACATAAAGCATACTCCTGGCCTTAGAGCTTCTACTCTTTCCAATGAGCAACTTCATAACATACTCATTATTTCTTTTACAATGGTGTTAAAACTAACATAAGAGGCACGTTAGACATTGGTCATAGTTTGCAATTACCTTTCTCAGCAGAGAAACAATCTGTTGCCTTACAGAAGGAGATTGGTTGTTCAAGTTGTACATCATAAAAAACTGAATTAGTTGCATTTCTTCCAGAGACACAATTTCTGTAGTACGATGAGTTTCACAGAGTAAACCTAAAGCATCAATGCAAACCTGAAAGATATTTAAAAGTTCACCACAAAAGAGTTACTGAGACCTATGATGACAACTTTGTTTTAATAAAACACTAACACAGCAATCAGGATCAAAGCAATTATTCTAATTTAAAGGATACATAAATGGTTGCCCCTTTACCTGGCTGTGCTGATGAACTAGACCCTGTTTTATACACTCAGTGGATACAAGACCACTGCTCATGATATTTGAAAGTTCCAGATGTCCATGGGCCCTGGCTGTTCTCAAGCATGCCATTAATGCTCCAAGAGCTCCTCTAGTACTGCAAGAGCCTAAAGAAAATGAAAACCAGTAATAATTACTGTTTGATTAATACAAGAAATGTACTATTTGCAGTGCTCATCAGAAACTCCCAATACTTTCAACACATGGACCCACCCCCTTTTATTTCTACTCCATGTATCCGAAAAGATAGTGCTGCTATAGATTAAAGCAGTTCTAAATCCCAAAAAGCTTCATCTCAAATGTGTCATATGACAAAAAGACCTTGTGAGGTCTCACAAGCCATTATTTCAGAGTCACACTAAATTACTTAAAAAAAGAGAATTATAAATCTTGTATCCACATTTTTACAAGAAAGAGCAATCTGTGTTACTGGACTCACCTGTGTAAAAAATAAAATAAAAGTAGTAGTAGAAAATACAGAAATCTAACAAACCCTGGTAAAGAGAACCACAAGGTACCCACAGAAGGATTTTGCTCATGGCCCAGAGACACACTTATAATTATTATGACTTTCACCTTGAAATACTAATAGCAATAATAAGCAACTGGAATTTTTCTTCCAAATTCATTCTAACAATAATAATAGACCACAAATCACATGGTTAAGATTTTTTTTTAATCCAATCATAATTACAAATACAAAGTTTATTTTCTTACCCAGATTAGCATCTGCAGAGGCCTGAAGAATTCTTATCATGTACCTCAGACTGTCAGGGTTACATTTAAGCAATTTTGGTAAATAGTAATCTATTATATAAGTAGTTTGGTCATGGTTCCCTTCACACAGTATTACCAGAAGAGGAGAAACCCAGATGTTGTGCCACTGGTCAATCCAGGCGCCCTCTTGAAAACTGGAAGTAAAATGGGCCTTGTGATTTGTAAATAAAGTTTCCAGAAGATCACTAGCATAAGGTGCAAGAGACTGATCACTCATCACATCCAGGATTTGCACTGGAATTGTTCTGTCCAACTGCAGTATATTTTCAGTGCCCACACATTCCACCAGAGAGCCAAGAGAAGCATATTTGCCTTTTACATGCCAATCCAAGCTCAGTAAATGCTTTATCAACCTTGCAAAGAATGGGTCTGATTTTCCATTGGATCCAGCAATGGTGGTTTGGTGTATCTGAAGAAGATTCTTGAAAATCAATTTGGTTTGGTGTCTGATGGCATCCAGAGGGTGGTCCCAGTGTGTATAAACGTATTCCAGCAGCATTCCAATTATATCAGAGTTCCCATTGAGTTTGATTTTTAGATCTGGAGAGCATGAAACAAGGGCAGCCAGTGCTGAATTAGTCCAAATAACAAGGATTCTAGACAAAGATGTTGCCACACTGGATTCTTTTAACCTTTTTAAAGAACAAACACAAAAAAAATCATTACCTTCATTTATCAGTATTTTTAAAAAATACATTTTGTATTTCAGAATAACTATTCATCACATCCATTTACCTTACATGAAAACAGATTAGGAGACTCAACCCATTCATGGAGGAAAAGGAATGAACACAGAAGTGATCAACTGGATGTTGCCAAGCACATGCTTATTTACCTGATGTGCTATTAAGAGGTTGCAGCTAAACCCCCTGACAATGGAGAAAAGAAACCATACAAGCCCCACAACAATAAAACAAAAAAATTACTATGCACCTGCTAACATTTGAGCAGTATTATGATGTTGGCATGCTTTGTGAAAATGTAAGGAAAAATTTTCATTGCCATATAAAACCATCAGAACTGAGTATCCTATGTGCAAAAACAAGATCACAAAACTCATCTCCAAGGCACAATCAAAGTTTGAACTCAATACACATTTTAATCTCCAACCCAATAGTGCTGGTGGACCCTTAGATGCAAGCAGCCAGAAAAAAAAAACAACTAAAACTCATATTACTTCAAGTATTCTACACACTGGCACGCTTTCCTTTCCTCTGAACTTTCAGAAGGAGAGCACGTGATGTCCTGAAACTGAAGTTTATTTGTCTATATAAGAACTGATACTGACACACCTTACCATAAGCGAATTGATAAATTTATCCCATTCATGTTAGAAAACAAAATTTTAGCATGCAGAAAACCCCTGAAACTTAGAACTACATATGCAACATCATTATATTTTTGAAATTTACAGAGTTTTTATGAATGTATTAAAAAGATTGCATGATTTGTGACAAAACCTAGTATCATTATACTTAAAACATCAGAGATACTCCACCAAGACCACAGGAGTCATGAAAAAATAGAATTAGAAAGATAAACCTCCTCTCCCAAACATGACAGAACACAGATTAGAACACAAACTTACCCTGAACTCAATGACAACAAGACTGATGCAATATCTAACAACAGTTTCTCTCCATTTTCACCCATGCTGCTGTTTTTCCAATCCAGCATAGCCAGCGCTCCATGGCAAAGGAAGAGCAGGACCGAGCCCGGGAGTTCTGCAGTGCACAGCACCCCACAGTTCCTCACAAACCACGCTGGCACACCTGAGTGATCCACTGTCCCAAGGAGCAAGCCACTGATCTGGAACACCAAAACACACCCATTACAGCATCTCAGCACAGCAGAAAACCTGTTTTGTGCACAGCTTAGAAGATCTGAAGAGATTTCTTGTAAATAGTGTTCGTCAAATTCCAAACCCAAGCCTTAATACTTCACATAGCAAGGAGAGAAGAAAGGATTATACTCCAGCTAAGGACTGACAGAGAGGCTGGCAAGCCCTGCAGCAGCAAAGCCTCCAGACAACACTGATAGCACAGGGTAACAACACCATGATACTGCACAGTCTTCAGCCAAGAAATACACTTACCAATGAAGGCAATTCCTCAACTGGCTCATACATAGCTCTGGTGAAGAGAACAACAGCCAGTCCTGAGGTTGTCTGAACAGTCTGCAGGAGCGTTGCTACACAGCAGAGATACTGTACATTAGAATGCAGCAAACACTGTGTGCTAGAACTGCGTGGCAAAATTATATTGGCATTGAATTTTGCTAGGCTACTTGTAGTTAGTTGTATCATCACAAATCTGTAGTGCCCATCAGGATAGCAAATATTAATTAATAACTTTATCCTCCAGTGTAATAAGAAACTGCTAATATCTTTAACAGAAGAAAACACAGGACTGCCCACTAAGGCAAGGAGGACTGTGGCAGAGACTACTGACATGCTAAATTCTACTACATAAAAACGTTTGTATGAGAAGAAAACACTATCAGTTATGGTGCGCCCATAAATAGTTCTGACAGCATATTTCACGGAGGTGTAGATATTTCTGGTAGGCACAGACATTTGGCGACTCTCAAAAGCATTTCTGTTGATTTTATTAATAATAGCATTAATCTTGGTATTTGTAGTGGGACAAGTTAAACTGTACACACTACAACTGCCATCTACAAATCATAGCTCACCAAAAACCCAACTACTGCTCCTACTCCCATTAATCTCAGTAGTTCAACTTCCATGCAAGCTAAACTAAGTTTTTATACCTACAGGTTGCTTACTACAAAGACAACAAGTTAATGAAAATATTAGGGGTTTAATGTTATTAAACTTACCATCCATTAGGAAGTTTGTGCAACTTTTCAGTAAACTACACATACTTTGCCAAACAAAAGAGTCGCTGTGTTTCCAAAGACTTCCCTGGATATTTTCTTGCAATTTCTGTATAAGCATCATTGAAACTTTAATGGCTATCAGTAAATCATGCATCAGCTGAGTCTGAACAATACGATTTCCATGATTCTTTCTGTGGGAAAAAAAAAGGGACAAGTAAGCACACAAAAAACAAATTAAAACCATTCTTCACCATCCCCAGAAAACCACATTCTGCCAACTTTAAAATAGAATTAATGGTAAAAACTAACGTATTGCTTGAGTTGATCAGATATTAACTACAGGAAAACAAGGAGCCAATTCAAGGGTAGTTTGTTAAAATGAAGTTAACAAACAAAAATGAGAAATTGTGCTACATTTTCTGCAGGTTCCTGGGACAAACTTTCATTCACGTGATTCCGCCTGAGCAGAGCTGAACTTTTCCAGAAACTTTCCAAAAAGGCCAAGAGAATGTAGTGCTGCTCTTTTCTAATTTTGCAAGTAGTTCCTCCACGTATGAAGGACATTTCTATGATTTGACTTTCTTCTAAAGGCAGAAAATATCTAAACTTTCAGTGCACAAAACACTTCATTAAGTGCCCTTCTCCTCTCAGTTCAGAATGAGAGACCACAATGAAGCTGCCTCACTTAATGAAATGCTGGAAAATGTCAAGTATATCAATACTGAATTAAACACTCATGGAACATGAAAGAGTTTTACTCTACCTGAATTTTACATCTATTAATTACACTGTTTAGTCACAATTCAGATAACAAAACCTTAACTCAAAGACCTCCCTTAGTAGTAGCTCTAACAGTATCAGTGCCCCACCTCTCTTATATTATCATATTGCCACAAAAGCATCAGTTTTTATTTAAAATCTGCATCACTGTAAAATGATATTTACATCTTTCATCAATGTATGGCTACAAAAGGGATATTTTAAACCAAACCAAACTATCTTGCAAGAGTGAAATAAAACCAGATAATATAGAGCTTCTATTGAATTCACTTGCCTGTTTTCTTCCTGTATATCAAGCAGCAACTTCTGCAGAAACTGAAGAACTAGTGAAAATAATTACGGTATAAATTTACTTACAAGAGAAATAGAACAGAAAATTTCCAGCAAAGCAATCACACATACACCTCAACACATCACACCTACCCAGCTACAATAAACAGTTACCCATACAGTGGTGATTCTTCCATTCCACCAACAAATTAAACTGGTATTGACGTATAGACAAACACAAACAATGCTAAAACAAAATCTCAAACTGTTTTGCAACAACCTGGTACAAAACAAGCTTCCAACCCACTTGGCCTAATCCTGTGAGATATTGACTCTCCCTGCAACAATTGCTCACTGGTACTCAGATTTGCATCAGGGTTGCCCAGTAAAGCAAAACTGACCCCTGGAAATTAAAGGTATGAATCAGTCTCGTCTTTCACAAAAAAGTATCACGTAAGGATACTAGTTTATTGAAAATTAACTAGGAGGAATTCAGATCTGATAGATCTTCATGCCTGCTTCCTGTCACTTCTCCACACACATCCCTCCCCCAGAAACCTGCAGTGAAGCATATTTTACTACAAATGTGACTTTACCTTCTTCAAACAGGTTCTTAATACAGGCTCTACCTAGAGGAAAGAAAATATATTTTAAGTACTGAGTACTAGCCAGCACTATCTATTTTACATAACTGCAAACATCACTATCAGGTGTGGCACCAGTGCTGAGCAAGTTTAACCAGAAGAACATTCAATGTCACGGTACCTAAACTGAAGTCCTCCATACAGGAAGCAAGGTTATCCAGCACTTTTCTGTACAAATACACATCTGTGGTTTTCAGTTCTTCTTGAAGGCAGCACACAAAGCTTTGCACAGCTGGCACCATCAAATGTCCAGGAAGACCATTCAGTGAACTGCAACATGAAGAAACAGCACATTTGGTATGGTTTTCCTTAGGAGTTATAACATCCACTGCACCAAAATCCATGTCAGCTAGAATTCCAATACACAGATGTTTCTTCCTGCATGAAAACATCATCTGTTTCAAAATTAATATGCACATTCTCAGTTTGCAGCTAGAAAACCTGTCAGAGGGGTGCACGGCTTTGGGGTGGCTGCAACCAAATCCAGGATGGAAGCCCTGCATGTCAGTGGGACAGTGAATGTTTTCAGACAAAGAAAGGAAGGCAGCTCAGCACCAGATCTTAAAAAATGCTGAGGCTATAAAAAAATTCAATCAAGAAATACAGCAATAATTGTGCAATAAAAAAAAAAAAAAAGAATTGCAATAAAAATAGGCACAAGAAACCACAATTTAGTTAGGATTCCTCAGAACTGTCTTCTGTTGACAAAGCTGAGATTTTGTGTTTTATATTTCTATTCTAACATTGGATTTTAAAGTTCAAACTGCTAATTACACACTATGTTGTCTTTCCAATAATTAAATAGGCCAAAACAAGGCTTTGCTTTGAAGTTATTTATCCAATGGTATGTTACTTATAATTAAGATTTTTACCTTAGAAAGAAAAACAGTACATATTCACATATTAAGTACTGGAAATTTTCAGTAATTAAGTTACAGCAATTTATAGTGAATGACTTAGAGATAAGGACTTACAGACTTAGAGATAAGGAAAACATTCAAAAAAAAACAACAAAGGCTAACTACTCAATCTTTTACCTTGCTAATACTTTCTTCAAAGGATTCTTTGCACCCAGTGAAAAATACATCTCTCCCAAAACATCCAAACAAGCTTTAACCATGGGATCACCTGCGGAGTTCTGATCCAGCTGCTTCACCAATGGCATAATCTATAATCAAAAGAACACATGATGAACAAAAAAACTCTGGATATATAATTTTTAACAGTGGCAGATTTCCCTCTCATCCAAGCATATGGTGCAAAACTGCCTCCCTCTTTACCATTTCCCCTTGAGTTTCAAGTTCAAATAATGTTCCAAGAACACCTCTAAAAACTAAAAAATCCATACAAAATAGTAAGTCAGTTGCCTTGCACTATTTTCAGTAACTGTGGCCCCTGCTAATTAAGTACTAGAACTACATTTCTACCTGATGCATGTGCAACTGCTTTTCCTGTGTTTCCAGGAACATAGAAAACATGAGAAGTTTATTTTAGAGCTGTATTTGCCATTAACAGTGCACAAGACACACTCTCAGTTACCAAAAGCCACACTAACAACAGTGAAACTCTACCTGTTTAATACACTGGATCTGCTGGATGCCATTTCTCAGCTCTGCACAGTGCACAAGAAGAGATGCCAGATTTTGCTCTTCAGCCTTTGAAAACCCTACATTTGGAAGAAGAGGATCTTTATTAAAAGTAATTACAATAAGCAGTCTAAGTAACACAATTCATAATAAGAAGAAATGACTGCTTGATTCTTAGGGTTTTTCCCAGTTCCAGTAAACCCACTGGTGACACAAACCCTTAAGTCACCTAACAACACCTTACCACTTTTTTTTTTCCTAACAAATGTAAAATATCAGCTTCACTGGAACACAATAGTAAGGCACCTCTGGGGGTGATCTACTTCAAACCCACTGCTCAAATATGTTCACCTGGAGCTGGCTGCCCAGGACCATAGCCAGGTGGCTTTGGAATTCCTCCAAGGCTGGAGACTCCCCAACTTCCCTACTGAAGCCATGCCCATCCTCAATCACCCCCACATTAAAAAGTGTTTCCCTTCACATTAAAATTGATATTTAGAGAGAATCTTTAGTGTTTCAGTTTGTGCCCATGCCTTCCTGTCCTATCACTATTCAGCACAGAAGAAATGCTGGCTCTGCCTCCCATATGTCCTCCCTTCAGGTATTTTTTACCTATTGCTAAGATCCCCCTGAGCCTTCTCCTTACAGGGCCAAAGAATCCCAGCTCTCTCAGCCTTCACTCATAGGAGAGATGCTCCAGGACCTTTATCATCTTAGCCCTTAGCCAGAGTCTCTACAATATGTCCATATTACTCTTGTACTGGGGAGCCAAGAACTGGATCAGCAATCCAGGTGTGACCTCACCAGCGCTCCCTCATAGTAACTTCAGTATATAAACCTTGTATTACTTCATTTTCAGGTTTTTTTACAGTAAATATCACTGGAAGCTTCCCTTATCAAACAACAAAAAAAAATCCCCACAAAAGAAAACACCATTTGAACAGCAGCTCTAAAACAAATTAACTACAGAACACACAAAGACTGGAAAAGTGACCTCCAGAGAACCCTTCCAACCTCAATCATTCTGTGACTCTCGGAAATTCAGTGTTATCCCATATATTAAGGGTAACACATCAGATATCACTGAATTACAGGCCTGCAAGTAGGATTACAAATAGGACCTTCTACTACCATCACAACACAGATAAAATAAAGAGCTCTCAAATAAAAGCCACAATGCTCTAAAGGATTTTTTTGACTCTGCCAAGGTAAGAAGGCATTATCATTACACAATAAAAACAAACCACAGCAGAGCAAACACACCTAAAACTCACAAAACAAAACCACTAGAAATAAAACATAACAAGCAAAAAAAAAGATCCATTTCAGTAACTACTCAAAGGCAAGAGAAATACTTTACTTCAGAAAAAAAAAACCACCCTACTTACTCTGAAGTTTTTCAAGCTGATGATGATCAAGAAAGAATGCATCCACCTGAATTTCCTTCTTCTTCTTTAAAACCATTTTAGCTGATTAAGAAATGCCTGCTTAAAAAACAAATAATAAACAAAACAAAAAATCCAAACAACAGGTCACATGGTTTTAAAAATATAATTACAAACATTTCCTACAATAATGGTCTTTTCACTGTCCTCCTGTCTTGAAATGTCTGTTGCATTATCTGTGCAATTTTTCTCAAGGAAATAGCTCTCTTTGATTTTAACAACTTCTGCTATATCCAGCATGTCATCCAAAATTCACCCAAACTTCACCATGCAAAAGGGAAGCAGTAGAAAAGGGCAATTGCTGTACGCATGACACACTGCCTGAGTTTTTATTCACTTGTTACATAGTCTGCAGCATGACCCTGGATCACCGTTTGGAAACATCATAGAGAAGTGAGGAATTAATGCCCCAAAACCTCCCTTGCTCAGTTTTGCTGTTCAGAACTCATTCAGCTTGTATTAAGGTCAAATAAGAACTGTGCAGCAAACCAAACAGCCCTGCTATTATGGATGTTACAAACAGCAAGCTCTCTTTTGAATAGCAGTGGTGATTTAGCATGTAGTACAGTGTCACTGAGGTGAAAGCACCTTATCATGGAACAGCGGAGGTCGGAAGGGGCCTCTGGAGCTCATCTGAACCAACCTCCTGCTAAAGCTGTGCCACCAGGAGCCAGCTACCCAGGCCCATGTCCAGGTATCTTTCGAATGTTTCCAAGGACAGAGACTCCACGGGAGCATCTCTGGCCCACCTGTGCCAGTGCTCGGCCACCTTCACTCCACACCTAGCGCTTCCGATGGTCTCAGAGACCCGCCGTGTTTCAGTCTGTACCCATGGCCCCCTGCCCTGCCACCGGGCACCACGGAATGGACCCGGGCCGCGCCTTGCCTGCGCCTCCTCTGCACACACTGCTGAGCTCTGGGAAGCTCTCCAGACCCCCTATCCCGCCCCACCTGCGGGCCTCATGCGGCCGCCCCCCCGCGCCTCCGGGCGCTCAGAGCAGACCGGAGCCGGCCCGCCCGGCCTCAGAAGTGGTGGCCGCCGGGCCCCGCTGCCCGCGACTGCTCCGTGCCCTCCCCGCCCGAACAACCCCGCGCCCACGGCGGCACCGAGCGCTCGAATGGACCCCGGGCCGGGCCAGGCCACGCAGCCTCCGGCACCCGCCCGGGGCCTCCCTCGCCCCGGCGGCAGCGCTGGCCCGGAGCGCGGCGGCGCCCGCCTGCGAAAGCGGCCGCAAACAGAGCGCCGCAGCAACAGGCAGGGGAAGCACGGAGGGAACGCCGCCCGCCCCTTACCCCAGCAGACCCTCACCTGCGGCGCCGCGTCCCTTCCCGGTGCCCGCTCCCCGCCCCACCACGTGCCGGCCGCCGCCAACCGCGGCGCGCCCCGCCCCCGGGCCGGCCCGGCCCCGCAGCGGCGCTGGCGCCGCCTCATGCCGGCAGGGCTCAGAGCGGCCGGGGAGTCGTGACTGCCCGCGCTGCTGAGCGCCGGGGCCGCAGCGACTGCCGCCTTTCCGTGGTAAATGCTTGTCCTAGCTCAAAGATGAACCTGGGTGAGCCACCGAGTCACAGAATCGATGGGGTTGGAAAATCCCTCTGCGGTCATCGCGTCCAGCCCGTGACCGAACGCCACCATGTAAACAGACCCACGGTACCGAGTGCTGCGTCCAGTCTCTCCTTAAACACCTCCAGGGATGGCGAATCCACCACCTCCCTGAGCAGCTCATCGCAATGTCTAATCTCCCTTTCTGTGAAGAAATTTTTTCTAATGTCCAACCTAAACCTCCCGGTACTGCTAAAGGCTGTTTCCTCTTGTCCTGTCTTTAGTTGTCTGGGAGAAGGGGCCGACACCCGCCTGGCTACAGCCTCCTTTCAGGCAGTTGTAGAGACAGACTGTAAATGCCATCCCTGAGTCTCCTTTTCCTCCTGGGTAAACAACCTTGTCTCCCTCAGCGGCTCCTCATAGGATCTGTGCTCCAGACCCTTCACCAGTTCCATTGCCCTTCTCTGGACTCACTCCTGAGTCACTGGACTTTGTAAGACACAACTATCTTTCCTTATTTTAAATGTATTCTCAACTTTGGAAAAAATTGGTGGTTACTTTGATTTATCTCATGATGACCTTAGCTTGTGTTTTTTGCCGTGTAGTTACTCTCCCTCCTGAGTTCCTGAATGTCCTCAGCAAATCTAAATGGACGCTGTGTCTTTTGGAGCCTAATCTGTCAGGTGCCCTTGCTGCACACCATGGCTGGTTGGCCTCCCTCCAGAGCCAACTACATTTCAGAGCCAGAGGAAGAAAATGCTATTTTGCATCCAATGCAAATCAAGCTGCTCTAGTCACAAACCCTTTATCCAAGGAGCAGAAAGAGGCTTGACTACACGCTTCACAAAAATCCAATAAACTTAATTTGAAAAGTGTGCTCCATTTGTTTCCTCATAACCATACTCTTGATCCTTTCCAACAGTCCCTAATTTGCCACCGCTTCCACATTTATTAAAATTGTGAAATTATGAACCAAATCCAGCTATTTTTTTAATATATAAGCATTTATACATTAGTAAATTTTCAAGTATCTGAAGGGAGCCCACAAGAAAGATGGAGGTAGACTATTTACAAGAACATGTAGTGACAGGACAAGGGGAAATGGATTCAAACTAGAAGATAATAGGTTTGGATTAGATGTTAGGAATAAATTCTTCTCTGTGAGGGTGGAAAGGCACTGTAACAGGTTGCCCAGAGAAGCTGTGGATGCCTCATCCCTGGAAGTGTTCAAGGAGAGGTTGGATGGGGCTCTGAGCAACCTGGTCTAGTGGAAGATATCCCTGCCCATGGCAAGGGGAGTGGAACAAGATGACCTTTAAGGTCCCTTCCTACCCAAATCATTCTATAATTTTATGATTTTTAGCCAGAATTTTTTTTTAAGTTTTCAACTTCTGTGTTCTGTATGTAATGAGTTCATAATTTGCAAATGATAGAGTATCAAATGGGGACAGCCTTTGCCAAGTCTGAGAGTTTCATCTAGCAAAGATACAACTTTTGCACTCAGTGTGAAAATAGTTATTGCAAAAGTGACTACTGTAAAAGGGCAGCTCAACATAGCCGTCATGCTTCCATAAAGATTTAAGAGCAGCAATGTTTAAGTAAGGAAAATATAACAAAACCCATCCCTTGCCAATTGACTTTCACCCAACAGTGATTTTCTTAACAATCTAAAGCAGCCAGAGGCCATTAGGGTCTGCTCAGGACTTTCAACAAATTTGTGGATCCCTCTTTAGCACCAAAGGTTCATAGTGCCTTCTGACTTCTGACGTGGTAATGGCCAAAGGAATTGAGAAAATGCTTAAACACATACAAACACATAAAGAAAGTAATTTGAGTTTTTCACTGTGAGTTCATCAAATTTTCCCTGCTTTGCCTTCAGCCATTTCAAGGAAACTGACACAGTGATTTGGCACTACCTGTCCCAGTGACCTACTCTAAATGATGGATTATCTTCAGCTCAAAGAGAGACTGGATGCTCTTAAGAGATTTAACCTTCCAGACAAATCATACAATTATCCTCATCCTCATTTAGTGCAAGCAAAATCCAGCTCCTTCAGCCCAGTTCGATGCCTACATATTTTACATTCACTGTGATCCTCTTTCTACAGACTGGCCAGTTTCAGGAAACCTTTCCAAAGTTCCAGCTCTGTGTATGCTAGCTCATTTTCTGTGACACTGTTTCCAGTAACTTTCTCCTTTCCAAAAGAGCTTTGCTCTCCCCAAGTTTTTCCAGTTAGGAGAAACATCAGTGCCAGGGAGCTGTCAGGTAACACCCGAAGAATCCACATTTCCTAGTGCAATGAAAGCAAAGAGGCATCTAGAGGAATGAAATTATAACATGCAACACCCACACACGTCAATTGCTCTGTTCTCTAAGAGCACCAAGTTTCCAGTACTCAAAATACCTTACTCAGAACTAGCTCACACACCACTGCTCACCAGGCAGGGGTTATGAGGCTTAACAACCTTAAAAAGGTAAGTCACACCATTTTCATAATATCTGATCTGCTGGTAAGGAGCAACAGACCTTTGAATTACTGATGCTGTGGCTGTGCTGTGCTCTGCTGTGTGCCACAAATCTTGCCAGAGACCAAAAAAAGCCTTGAAGCACTAGAAATTGCTAGGGAGAGAATAAAAATCAAGCAAGAGAGCATCACTGTGTCACTGCATAAATACACCTATACCTCAAACACTGTGTGCAGAATGTGGTAGGACTGCCACAGGTGTGAGGTGGGATATGAGGGATGGCCAAAGGTAGTGAGGGGCATCTCTCTGTGAAACCATTTAAGTAAATCCGTAACTTTACTCTGAAGGAGAAAATGGAATATAACAGAAATTTCTAAGAACATTTTTCATTGTCTCTGCAAAAATTTAGGGGCATCAAATGAAACAAGCAGGTGACATCTAAAACCAAATGAATTATTTAAACCATGGAGATCATAATCTTAGGATATTCTAGATCTTGAAAATTATGTTTGTTCAAAAGCAACTGGACTGAATCACAAGAGAAAAAAAACAAAAACAAAAACAAAAAAACCAAAACAAAACCAAAACAAAACAAAGCAAAACAAAAAAACCCCAATAACAACAAAAAAACCCACCTCAAAAACCCAAAAAAAACCCAAGAAAAGTTTCAAATGACAAAACTTCTGGCTCACAAAGTCCCTGAACCTCTAGTGACTGGCACAGGACTCTGGAGTAATGACACTTCCCTGGGCACTGACTGAGGACCACAAGTGAGTGATGAAGTGGACTGGCTGACCAGGTACAGCCATTTTCACAGGGACATCTCAACATATTTCTGCAATTCATCAGAAGGCTTTTTTCCTAAGCACTCAGTTTATGCTCACAAACTTTACAGTTTTGACAAAACAACACCCACCAGTGAAAATTCTCTTCAAAAGAAATAATCTAACCCACACGCAGAAACTTTAAAGTTTAAGCTGTACATTCTAGCCCTCCTGAGCTATTCCGGTGCCAGCAAGTTAAACATTTTATATTTTATGTTTCTTTCAGATGGACATGATTATATAATCATTTGAAAACTCTCAGAAATTGATTATTTAGAGCAATATAGAATTTTGCCACTCTGTGGCGCCAGATAATTAAAAAGAGGTTGAGCTTTTAAAGGGAAGCCATAGATCGTCTCATAAACTGTAGTTTTCCTAAATTAAAAAAGTCTTCATAAGTAAGTGAAGTAACTCCAGATTCTTCCATCCAAAGGCACCAAAGCACAAATACTAGAGGTTATTTAGATAAAATGCCACTTTTCTGTCACTGAAAGACAAGTCAGAGCCTTGAAAAAGCAGCACTTTAAGTAATCTCATAATAATAATAATAATTGAACAGGAATAATCTTTCTCCCTTCCTCTCCACTTAAATGATACCTTAAAAGTTTTCTGTCAAGAAAGATACTTTTAAATTAATTTGACTGTTGCCTGAAAATTATCAATTTATTTATATCACAGTTTTGTAATTGCAACTAGTGTAAAAAATGGGAACCTTTTTCTCTATTGCAAGTCTCAAATATATATGTCACCCTTTCAAAGAATCCACACAAAAATGAATTTACAGAAGACACTGTATGATCTAAGATTTTAGAATCACAAGATGTTTCCTGGCATAATGTCCAACTGTAGACACACATACCAACCTGAAATACCTAAACTTAAATGGTTTCAATATTTATATATATGAGGAAAGACCAGAAAAAGCTCCTTTTGTCATGAAGGGTAAGGTCCTGGTCCAGCATGTCAGAATGACGTTCTACATACGCAGAAAAGTCTCATAAACCCAAAATTTTACATTCTAGTTGCAGATTTGATGACAACTTGATCGTCTCTGGAATGAAGCTGGTGGCATTCTTTGGATTAGCTTTCACACCCTAGAGTAGATGTTTTGCAATACAATGTTCATAAAACTTTTAAATAAATGAAGTTATTGTTTAACAAGACAACCAGGAACTCAGAACTTACTTTCTTGCATTAAGTCAATTTCAGACACTAAAAAAACTGCAACCTCCTCAGCCCATGTAGAGGCTAATATTTAAAATTCACATTACAGAGAGAATTTTTTTAATGTTCTGACTTTGGTTCACTTCTGCAGCTAACTTCTGCAGCTTCTGGAGCCAACTAACAAATAATCACTCCAAAGTGCAAATACCTTGCAGTTTTTTCTACAATGTACTGTGTATCAGTTTTTTGCCTTACTCTACATATTTTCAGGAATATGTGCATATTTATTACTGCTTGCATGTACCTTCCATCAGCAATAACAGTAAGGAGGAAGAACTCTCTTCCTGAATCTGTGCTTACATGTACAATAGTTTTCTGTGTCCTTGCCTGGAAGATTTATGGTTTTTCCCCTTGCTTTCTATTTACAAAATAAAGTTGTATTTTGTGGTTTTGTATTTTGTTCTATGCATCTCAGTTGTTCTATTTGTAATTCCATTCCCTTCAGTAATGGAACACAGATTCTAGCCACCTCTACATCACAGCTAAGGGCAGCTTAGAGAAAATCCTGAAGATTCCTATTCCTTCTTCCAGAGTATTTTTTTCAAGCCTCTTTCTGTATCATCAGTATCCAGAGAGCACATCACTGCAGAGCATTTTATTACTTAGAGGGCAGTGAAAATGTCAATCCACCAGACAAAATGAAAGAAACCCTCGTTGAGCGAGCAGGCTTTGCTCTCCCTCTTGCGGTCCGAGCACGTCATTCCCGCAGCCTCCCCCAGCTCTGTCACGCTGGATTCAAAGGCTTGGCGCACGCTTGGGAGTATCCCGAGAGAGCGAGCGTGTCGCTATTCGAGAAAACGATACGGACAAAGTTTTCATTGAACGCCAATCATTTTGTATATCGCTAAATCATTTTGTATATCTCTCCTTAGGAACCAGATGATGATTTTGATTCTTTTGGCTAAATCTTGTAATCCAAAGAAAGGGTTTTTTTCACCTCGTGTTTTTAATGCAGGGAACACTCTAGGCAGGAGGTATCGGGTGGAACACAATGCACTCCTTGCTAAAAACCAAGCGTGTTTTTAACACTCTTTTCAGTGACCAGTGTTTAAAAACGCGTGAAGCACTTAGGAAAGTACCAGTAAATGAAACTGTTTCAGTGAAGTTGTTTGGATACTGTAAGGTCACTGCAAACGGGTGGAAAATTGGAGCCTGTACTGAACTGAATAGGAAAAAGTGAAATTGTGTGTATAACCAGATGGGGAGTATTTGAGCTTCTAAGACCTGGGTTTGTTTTGTTTTGTTTTTTTCCAAAAGAAAAAACTACGCTTTAAATGACTCACAGATGTGAACAAGCAGTTTACTCTGCACACCTACATTATAAATAACCCCCAGAGGAATGGTGCAGTGTGGTTTGTTTATGCACCAGAAGAGTCTGTGAAATATTTTGCCTCCATAAATCATAATCCAAACAAAATAGAATCCTTAAATCTGAGTCCAAATGGACGTGTAGGAGGAAGATTCCTCTACGAGCCAGGCAACACACTAATTACTTCTTCCAGATACTTTGTAATACTTCAGTCAGTCTTCTAGAAGAGACAAAGACGGCCGGTTGCCCGAGATGTACTCTCAGCTCTTTTCAGCCGGAGGGAAACAAGAGCCTGCTGCCAGCACGACTCAGCAGCACATGCACCTGCTGCTTTATCCCGGCTGGAACTCAAATGCAAAGTGGGTTGATACCTATCGGATAGGGCAGCTTAGCGAGACTCATTTAGACCGTAATATCCCCAGCACTGTCCCGGGGACCGCACGGTTCCAACCCTCCGGTATGACAAATGACCTTTCACAAGACGTGTAATTTCAATTACAGCGAGCTCCAATGCTGGAGCCGAGGAACTGCAGAGCAAGCAGAATGCTTCTTCCTAACATCGTCTCCGAAACTAAGAGGAAAAATTCCTAATTCACAAAGGAACTTTAAAAACGGCGATGGGAAAAGGGTATGGGCAGGCCGTCTCTTCCTAAGACCCTTCCGCCAGCCTTGTCCTCGAAGCCCTCCAGCCGGGTTCCATCGCTCTCCGTCCGGGCGCCCGCTCCCCGGGACGCCGTCGGGGCCGGAGCACGCGGGGGCGGCGGCGGCCCCGGGAGCGCATCCCGGCGGCAGCGCCAGCCCGGGAAGGGCCCCGGCTCCGGGCCGCCCCTCCCGCCGGCTGCCGGGGCCGCAGAGCCGCGCAAGCCCCGCCCGGGCCCCCGCCGGGGGCGGCCCCGCTGCTCAGTGGCCGCCCGGGCCGTCGCTCAGGCGGCCGCGCCGCTCGCCCGGGGATGGTGGGACGGGCGCCGAGGGGCGCGGGCAGCGCCCACAGCCCGGACGGCGCCCGGCGCGGCGAGCCACGGCCGGCCAGGTCTGACCTCCCTTTCCTTGCCCCCTTCCCTCCCTTCGCGAGCGGGGCCGCGCCCGGACCGGCCCCCGGCCCTTCCCGGCGGGGTGTCGGTCCCGGCGGCGGGGCGCGGCGGGACAGCCGGCGAGTGGCCCCCGGGTGACACCGGCGGGCGGCGGGTGGCGGAGGGTGATGCTGGGTCACATCACCGCGGGGTGTCGGGTCACGGCAGGACTCCGGGCTGTCCCCAGGCGGTGTCCCCGCGGCTGGGGACTGGCGTGCCTGAGGTCCCGTAAGGTCCCGTAAGGTCCAGGCTCCTCTCGTCCCGTTGGCGGTGCCGCTGCCGCATGCCTACCGTCCTCCGAATATAGAAGAGAGAGAATACAACTCCCAAACAAACGTGCAAAATCATGATACTTTTGAGATACCTACTACACGGCTAGCTTTCAGAATTTCAAGAAATTAAATTGGGACGTAGTGTGGTGTCACACTGCGACTTAAAAATTGCTGTCATGAGGAAAAGGACATTAAATGATTTTGCGTGCTTTGTTCTTGTTTGCTGCACGCATTTGACACTGGGCAGCCGAGCAGGCAGCAATGAGCTGGGAGGGAGCAGCCTGGCCCCTGAAATCGGGGTTTGTGGGGGTCTGCGCTACTGACTGCGTCACTTCACGGGAACAACCTCATCAATACCTAGGAAGCAGCAGAAAAAGCATTCCTACATCAGATTTTGAAGGAAGTTTTAAATAGCGCAGGCAACAGTTTGTTTGAGCATAGAATTATGCAAAATGAGTCAAATGGAAAATAAAGTTACCAGTGTTTGGAGGTGAGTAAGGGCCTTGGCCAGCAACAAACCTGAGAATGACTTCCTTGATTCCTACACAGGTCCACTTTGTGTCTCATCACTTCCCTTCTCCAGTCCAATCTTTATGGCACCAAAAATATTTGTAACTGCTGAGTTTGGGTGAAAAGATGGAAGAAATGGACTTGAAATTCAAGAGGTATGGTCCAAATTCATTTAGGCCAGTAAATGTTTCAGGATGGTGAAGGGAATCCACTATCTACTGCACAAACCCACGACTATTGAAACAGAAGAACTTTCCAAACTTTCTCCAGCAGAGAAAGGACATCCAGAACATACAGAGAGAATATGAAGCGTTTAGTTAAACACTGCA
The DNA here is from genome assembly GCF_963513975.1 of Fringilla coelebs. Classification (NCBI taxonomy): domain Eukaryota; kingdom Metazoa; phylum Chordata; class Aves; order Passeriformes; family Fringillidae; genus Fringilla; species Fringilla coelebs. Next base: position 89,189,742 of record NC_140030.1, on the reverse strand, counting down.
TTTTGTTAAAAACAGAGGAAAACACTGACAATGTGATAAGGAATATGTAATTTTTTTTAAACACACTTCAAAAAGGTAGAACGTTGTTCCCTCCCCCCTGAAATGTATTTTGATAATTTCCAAGCAGACAGCAAAGAAAAGGAAATTATATCAATCCCTTTGGGGAGAATGTGACATTCTGACTTCTTGAAGCCTGGAAAGAGGTTTATAAACTTAAAAATTGAAAAGACAAATTTAATCTTTCCAGACTTGTCAAACTTGTCTCAATTAATTTTTGATGGCATAATTAGAACTTAAGGCTTTAATGTGCACTTTTTTAGTTTACTTTTCAAAAGATTTAACTTTTTAAGGCTCAGGGGAAACGCAGGGCTTTGCGGTGGGAACTGGAGCAGGAAGAAGGGGCGGGCTCTGTGTAGGTTTGAGTGCTGATTCAGAGTACTCTATTAAGCCAAGAGAAGATGAACTCATTTTTATCCTCCCTTGGGGAATCAGAGAGAAACAGGAAGTCATTGATTCTAAGTAAGATCATTCACTCTACAAGTGTAAACAGTGTGTTATGTGCCTGTAAATATTTCCAGAACCCATTGGCTTGCTGGAAAATACAAAGTAAATTATTACAATCTCTAGCAAAGAACCTGTAATAACAAGAGTAATTTTCAATCTTTTTATCCATAATGTTTATGCAGTGGAATATTAATGAGTTTGGACATTGGGAAACTGCTTGGCTGGACACACTGTTCACTGCCAGAAATCCATCTACTCAAATGTTTTGTCTGTTGAAAGACAAACATTTTTAACTCCACCCTGTAATATTGCACCCTATCAAAAAGCAAAATTTCTTTCATTACTTGACCCGCTTGTGTTTTCACTGCCACAAACACTGAAATATCCCACTGCTAACCAGATGTTGGCCTCGTCCATTTCTGTTTTATGTAGCTGCAATTAGTTAAAAATGAAAAACCTAAAATAGCCTAAATAGTCTAATAACATGTTGCCACTCCTTATTACTTAGGAGACCAGAATTCAGATAAATCTGCAGCTGAAACTACTTCTCCCCTCCAAAATAGGAGAAGCTGCTGCTTGGCAGTGCCACCTTCCCCCCTTGAACAGGGGGATTCTGAACAAGCAGGGATGATCATGGATTAGGGACAGGACAACAGTGAGCAGCTTGCTTCCCTGACAGTCCAGGGACTTTTCTGCTAAGCTTAAAAGGAGAATGGCAAAAAACACCAGAGGTGTCTCAGTCACCAAGGAGGACTGCAGTTGAAATGCTTGTGTTTAGAATGTGGGTGTTGTAGGATCAGCTTAGGAAACTATTTTGATAATGTACTTACATCCTAGTGATTCCATGGGGATTCCTGAGTGGGAGACTGCTGAAAAAGGATAGTTGTAACCTCTGGCTTAGCAGCTTGAATCCCAGCCTGCAGGACTGAAGGAAGAAAGAGCAAAATATGGAGCAGTTATCTTCAGACCAGTGATTGAGACAAAAAGTTACAAACCTGTTTTTCTTTCCTAGTTTTCCTTCTAAATTAAGGTATGGAATGAAAGAAACAAGGAATTTAGGGTATGAGAAAGGAAAGAAGGTTTTGAGCCAGGATTTTTTACCTGTTTAGTTAAAATGAATTTGAGAGTCACGTGAGACATGGGAATTTAGAAGAGAAACAGAAAATTTTACTGTAGCAAAGAAAAGTGAAGGACTTTTTGGAATCTAGCTCATGACTTTGATCTGTCTTGCAGTGCTTTTTCTTTTTTCTTCCTGTTGTCAAAAACAACGGAGAAGATAAATTCATAGGTGTTTGGTCTCCAGCTGAGGGATTTCAGGTGGGGCTGCCTCTTCCAATGCAGGGAAGAAGGGAAGTGCTTGAAGCTGGGCTTCTGGAGGCCTGGGATAGACAGGGGAGGGGGGCTCTCTGTGGAGTCACTTTCTCATCCATGCTAACTGTGTCAGGACTTGCAGTGTGGAGATCTGTATTAGCCTTAATCTTCCTGTATCAGCCTCCTTCATCACACTGAAAACAGTGGCTACTTGCCTTTCCTCGCCCATGTTCCACTGTTGAGGTGACAAACATGCAATATAACATCATGACTTGTAGTTTTTTCTTTGTTGTGATCTTCCAGTGGCCTTCCACTGAATGGGTTTTTTTACATGTTTATTATTTTTGAAATAAATTGGATACTTAGGAGCTATTCAGGCTTTATTTTCAAAGCCAAACCTAAGTGTCCAGAACCCTGAAAAGGCCAGGCCTTTACTTAGCAAGGGAATTTTGGACTGAATGGTTACATTCAGCCATCCACTTACTTTATTAAACTGTCTACAAATACTTGGAATACAACAGAGCCCAGTCCTTCTGCTTACACACAGATGATTTTCTTGGCTTCTCAGACTCAAACCATGATGAGCCAGCTTTCATCCTGAATAATTTTTCCAGAAATGCTTGTCCAGAAGGGCACTGAGGTAATTTCCAGAAGGCATGAGCAGTTAAATGTGGATAAAAGCACAGAGTTGAGACAGAAACATGCCTGTACCATGATGTCCTGAGATCTGCAACAGCTAATGCAAAAAGATTGTTTTTCACATGGGGGGTCCATTAGTGACCATTTGCTCACCCACCTTCACATTTGGAATCAGAAACTTTCATCTTGTTAAGGATATTGAATTTTAAAGGCAATTTGATTAAGCAAAATTTTAAAGGACTTTTAAAAGAGTGGTCTGCCAAACATTTAATTTGCATAAAACCAAATGTGCTACTAACTCACAGGCAGTTACATCTATATAATATTTGCTAAGCAAAAGCTCAGTTCCCTGCAAGACTCTCCTGCATAAGAAAGGATAAGTGCAGTAACTGAAGATTAAAATGTGAGATGTGTCTCTGCTCATCAAGGAAAACTAATTGCAGCCATAGGATAACTGAAGAAATTAAAATACAATAAACTTAAATATTATCAACACAGATTTCAGAACTTGATAATTATGATAAGGGCCTCAGAAAACTAACATACTTTTACCATGTTTTATGAAACTGTACTTGTGTAAAATCTGGGGGCATTCTTGAGATTTATATCAAATAGGTTAGTATGCATATTAAAATAAAGTCAGACATTAAATACAGACTGAATTTGACATGGGGATTTTTTTCCCTTTCTTTTTCCAGCATAAATATGGCTGAACTTTCAGAGACAGAAGGTACTGTAAACTGGAAGGAAAGATGTTTAACTTTGGAGTCACAGTTAATGAAATTTCGTCTCCAGGCAAGCAAGATCAGAGAATTGTTAGCAGAAAAGGTAGGTCTCATGGGATGAATTTTAATGATGTATAAATTATTTTATTTTATTATGGGGGTCGATCACAAGTCATGGTTTGGAATTACAAGTACTAAGATTTTTTCAGAAGGGGAAAAATAACTTTTTACAACAAAATATATGGAAACCATGTATGTTTTAATGCTGTGAAAGAATTTTACACATCAGAATTGCCAGCAAGAATTGTTCATTTTCAAGTAAGAGCACACTGGCAACTCTCCTGCAGAAAAAAATATGTATCCAGTAATCACTTCTACAACACTGAATAATATTTAACACATTTATTAAGCATTTGAGATGTGATTTCAGACACAGAAATCATCACAGAGAAAATCCAGAAGTATTATTTTCCCCAGTATTCTTTAATGTATCATATAATTTACCAGACTTCATTTTCTTATAAGAAGACATCTGCAACTATGGCTCATCATCTGAGTCTCTGTATCCAGAAAGTGAAAAATATTGTATAATTTAATTTGAAAAATATTGTTTAAATATTTACTTTATTTTTCAATGGGAAACATTTCACTTGGCATATTCAAATATGTGTATCCCAAGAGTCAGTTTTAATTGAGCCCATATCTGAAATATAAAACCCCCACCATTTTATTTACCTGGTAATATTTTGACAGAACAAGGCAATTAAAAGAGTACAAGAGACAAACGATGTTAGATATTTATTGGAACTACGTCATCATTAAGACTCACTTCATTGAATTTCTAATTTAAATGTTTTATTTTAAAAACTCTTCTATGAGCTAAATTTTCCACCAAGTGCTCCCCCTAAAGAAAAATAAAATTCAGATAACCTGATAGTATGTAAGCGAAAATACTTTTATTTTTCACATGTAAGTTAATTGTTCTTCTTTGTGGATTTATCCATTCTCCCTTTGAAACCATAAATACATTTGATCTCCATATTTAGTCCTCTGTGAATCATTCTCACTTTACTATGTTTTGGTGGGGCAAGAGCTAAATGGTATTAAAGCAGGAAGAAGCAGATATTTTTGAATTTACAAAGAACTCTGGATGATGTGCAAAGTTCCAGATGTATTTCAGTCCTCTCCTAATAATGCTTAACATTGTTTTCCTTGACAGCTAAATTAAAATTAACAATTGAGAATGTTTCCATGGAGATACCTATCTTAATTCCAGGATCTTACTCAATGTCCTTTATATCCCTATGTGTCATCTATTTATTTTGACTGTCCACTAAATCTTGCTTGTCAGAAAGTTTCTCTTATCCTGAATAACAAAATACCACCAAAAACTTCATTGCTCAGTGTCCATTACCAAATGTCTCTATTGAACAGCAGTGAGCCCTCAAGAGATCTCTGCAGATCTCCCCTGATAACTGCTGGTCACTGTAGGAAGTAATCAATAATGTGTTATTTTTACTGAGCCCTTTTTGTCAGTCATGGAGGGACAAGGGACATTCCCTCCTATCCCATGGCTTTTTATTTTCTTGAAACACTTTTCAAAATTCAAATAGTTGTATAACCAGACCCTCCCTATCTTCAGCCTTGGTAATCCCCTCAAATTTCATTAGCTTTGTAAGCAAACACCTCTTTTTAAGGGCCACTTTAACTCTTACTTTACCTATAATACTTATCCACATGCACCCTAATCTTCCTGTTACATTTTCTACTAATTTACCTACTACAGACATCAGACTTACAGATCAATAGTTGGTTCAACTACATCATCCAGTTCTTGACTGAATAAAATTTGTCAATTCATTACTATTCATTGTATCTATTCATGCCTTATTTGTTCTATGGAGGCATCCAACCTCAATTTGAGAAGTTTAGTATTTCCTGCATTAGACTTATTTCCATTAAGTAGGCATGAAAATTTACAGCAGTATAAAACAACTTCTAATAAAAAACTTTTTTCATAATACCAAATTCCACTGAAATTGTATTCTTACAATTAATACTCCAAATAGTTCTGCTTCGACATAACTAAAAATATTGCTGTTAGAAAACAGTGTAGTTGAAAACTCTTAATTTTTTCCTAATCCTGCAATTTTTCTGTATGACAAACTCTTATTGAAGAGGTGATTGCAGAATGGTAGGTTTGGGAAGAATAACACACTGTGCAAAAGCCATTCTTTGAAATTTCATTTAAGAATTAAAAAAAAAAATCTGAAAAAGGAAAACTACCTGTGCCTTTCATTGTAGCTAGCAAAGCTCAGAGATGAGCAATTTATTATCATCAATCTGGGGGGAGAATATCCATCCAAGCCTGGCTGCTGTAACACTCAGCAGATCATGGGATGCTCACACAGTCAGAGCTGTTAGGTCAGGGGTATCTGTTCTGTCTCTTTACCCCATCTGGATCACTGCATTTTGGGATGGAAAGTGGCTAAACACTGGACATGACTTTCCTGGCAACCTTCTAGCAGCCATTGCTACCAAGTTTTATGCAGCTGCTGCTGATTGTAGTTTTGGCAACCAAAAAGTTAAGATTCATGAACAGTACTTCACAAAACTATATGAGTTTTGAGAAAGATTTTAGAAATTCGAATGCTATTTGACTTTTCACTTTGTTCATTTACAGTTTGCATTTACAAGCTTAACTGCTAGAAATACCCTCTTAAATTAATAGCAATGTATGCATAATCATGTAATTTCAAATATCAACAAAAAAAAACCCTAAACAAACAAAATAAGATGGATAAAACCACAAGTCCTCAGCACTGTGCTCAAAATGAAGTATTCAAAGACAAATTCCACTCTCATCTGTGAGAAAGATGACCCCAAAATAGATAAAAAAACTTCAGAACTTACATTACTGCCCTCTTGTTTTAGTTTGCCTTACCTTTCTCAGAAATTTTAGAAAAAGCAAAGTGATTACAGGAGTTACGAGAGAAACATTTTCTGTTGAAGACCACAGGTCCAACAAGTATTCAGTTGGGAAAATTCGACATAATACTCTCCAGAGCAGAGCATTAACAGACTTCATGAAAAATTATCTTTCTCCTTACTGTGCCACTTTGACTTTTTAATAGGAATCTTTCACTCATAAACTGGAATTCAGTTGGGACATGTATCAAAGTCTGGTCAGAGCTTAATAAAATTTGATCATAATCATCTGCCAAATTTAGACATTTGGCACAATTCAAAAGCAACCATTTTCCAAATGGGCAATAAAATCTTTGCATGTTGCTTTCATTTGCCAATAACTCAGTGGTTATTTTTTCACGTTTTAATTTTTGAAATTATACCAACAGCTCTCAGTATTGGTTAAAGAAAAGATACCCTCCCACTAGTTTGAAATTGAACTGTGTGGGATTGTTACTCAAAAATATATTTGGGAAATAGTAAAGGGAGTAATGAAGACCCAATCGGTCAGTAGTTGACAGTCATCCTGAGACTAATGACAAAATAATAATGCAGCTGATATCAAGCTTTATAGGTACTTTCTGAATTTGTTACTTGTTATAGAATGAAACACATTGGCAAATGTGTCAGAAATAATTCTCACCCTTACTTTGATGAGCACAGGCCTTTATTTGTGGTTTTGTTTACAATCATCTCTACTCCATGAAATGTGTACAGAAA